>NC_140591.1:369822658-372222658 GCF_964204655.1 Triturus cristatus | reverse complement strand
TACTTGCTCTGTGACCGTTCTTATCCCGGCTATTTCTTTGCACTTTTGCCCTCTGTTTCCCTTTCGCCCGTTCTCCCCGCCGCTGCATCCCCTGCGGCCCCGCCCCCCCGCTCGCCGTAGGTTTGCCTTTCTGTAACTGTATTGTATTTGATATTTTGTTTACTTGTTTCTGTGACCGTTTTCCCTCCTGTTATTTCTTTGCCCTTTTGCCTTCTGTTTCTCCTTCGCCGACCCTTCCTCCCGTTCTTCCTACCACTGCTTCCCCTGCGGCCCGCCCCCGCTCGCCCATTCGTCGTTCCCCCCTCCCAGCTGCTCCTCCCTCCCACCTTCCGTTCTTATGGCCTAAGGCAAGCCCGTCTGCGCCTGGACCGCGCCCAGTGCCAGAACCCCTGGCCCCCGCGAACGCCACGACTCCCGACTCCGCTACGATGCAAGCACCCTCCACGCACTCAACTCTGGGCGAGAACACACCTGCTACCGGGACACCACGAAGCGCACCCAAGGACCCTTCACCTGCCGGAACTGCAGCTTCACCAGCATCCGCCCCACCAAACCTCCGCCAAGGAAAGAACCCAACTACCTCAGATGTATCCTCAACACCCGCTCCGCCCGCAAACACGCAGTTGAACTCTGGGACCTTCTCGACTCATTCTCCCCAGACGTCGCCTTCCTGACGGAGACCTGGCTGAACCCCGCCTCAGCACCCGACATTGCCATAGCCATCCCGGAAGGCTACAAGATCACCCGCAGGGATCGCACTAACGGAGTAGGAGGAGGAATCGCCATCGTCCACAAGAACACCCTCAGAGTCTCGACCAACACCGACGACACCCTTAGCACCACCGAACACCTGCACTTCCAGATCTACACCGACCCCAACACCACCCTCAGAGAAACCCTCGTCTACAGACACCCGGACCCCGACCACAGTTCAGCGACTCCATCAGCACACACGCCCTCACCTCCACGGACTACATCCTCCTCGGGGACCTGAACTTCCACCTCGAGAACAACAACGACATCAACTCCACCACCCTGATCACCAACCTCGCCAACATCGGACTCAGACAGCTCATGACAACACCCACCCATGCCGCCTGCCACACGCTTGACCCCATCTTCTCCGCAAACTCCCACGTCTCCTTCAACCACACCACCAAACTCCACTGGACCAACCATCACTGCATCCTCTTCGCCTTCAGGAAGCCCACCACGCACCACCGCATTCAACAGATGCCTCGCCACTGCTGGAGCAAAGTCACAGAAAACCAGCTAACCACCACCCTCCCCAGAGCCCACCCACCGACCCCACCAACCCCGACACTGCCGCCCGCAACTTCAGACAGTGGATCAACGACTGCGCCAACACCCTCGCCCCGCTTAAGAAACCCTCCAATAGCCACACCAGCAAGAAAGCCTCCTGGTTCACCGAAGACCTCCAGGCCTCCAAATGAACATGCCGAAAACTGGAGAAGAACTGGATCCGCGAACAAACACCGAACAGCTACGCAGCCCACAAGAACGCCACCCGCAGACACCATCACCTCATCAGATCCGCACAAAGGGCCTCACTCAAAGACCGCCTAGATAACAAGGAACACAACAGCAAAGAGCTCTTCAACATCGTGAAGGTACTCTCCAACCCCAACTCCAACACCTACGACATCCCACCTTCGCAAGACCTGTGCCACTCGCTGGCCACCTTCTTCCACCGCAAGATCGCCGACATCCACAACAGCTTCAACGCCACAACCGCCCCGACAACCACTGAGACCTCCGCCCCATGACCACCACCCGCACCAACCGCCTGCTCTCCTGGACCAACAACAATGACGAGGACACCAGCAAGATTATGAACACCATCCACTCTGGATCACCATTAGACCCATGCCCACACCACATCTTCAACAAAGCCAGCACAGCCATCGCATCCCATCTCCGGAAAGTAATCAACATCTCCTTCGAGACAGCAACCTTCCCGGAAAGCTGGAAGCATGCCGAGATCAACGCCCTACTCAAGAAACCCAAGGGAGACCCCAAGGACATCAAGAACTTCCGGCCCCTCTCCCTGCTCCCATTCCCGGCGAAGGTCATTGAGAAGACCGTCAGCAAACAACTGACCCGCTACCTCGAGGAGAACAGCATGCTGGACCCATCCCAGTCCGTGTTCCGCAGCAACCACAGCACCAAAACCGCCCTCATCGCCGCCACCGATGACATAAGGACCCTGCTAGACAATGGAGAAACAGCGGCCCTCATCCTCCTGGACCTGTCAGCCGCCTTCGACACGGTCTGCCACCGCACACTATGAACACGCCTACACGACGCCGGGATCCAAGAGAAGGCCCTGGACTGGACCACATCCTTCTTCTCCGGCAGAACACAGAGCGTACGCCTCCCCCCCTTCCGCTCCAATGCCACAGAGATCATCTGCAGCGTACCCCAGGGCTCATCCCTCAGCCCAACGCTGTTCAGCATCTACATGGTACCTCTCCCCCACGTCGCCTGACAGCACGACCTCAACATCATCTCCTACGCCGATGACACCCAGCTGATCCTCTCCCTCACCAAAGACCCTCACACCGCCAAAACCAACCTCCACGAAGGAATGAAGGCCGTCGCCGAATGGATGAGGAACAGCCGATCTACAAGTGGATCCCCACCGAAACAAGAAGAACGGTCACCCAGGCCCTCATCGGCAGCAGGTTGGACTACGGAAACGACCTCTACGCAGGAACTTCGGCCAAACTCTTGAGATGGCTGCAATGCATCCAGAACACCTCTGCAAGTCTGATGCTCGACATCCCCCGCCGCAGCCACATCACACCCCACCTGAGAGACCTGCACTGGCTCCCCGTCAACAAGAGGATAACCTTCAAGCTCCTCACCCATGCACACAAAGCACTCCACAACACCGGACCAGCATACCTCAACAGACGACTCAGCTTCTACACCCCCACCCACCAGCTCCGCTCCACCGGCCTCGCCCTCGCCGCAGTCCCCCGCATCATAAGAACGACTGCCGGCGGCAGATCTTTCTCCCACCTCGCCGCCAAGACCTGGAACACCCTCCCCACCCACCTACAGCAGACCCAAGACCTACTGACCTTCAGAAGACTCCTCAAGACCTGGCTCTTCGAGCAGTAGCAGCAACCCCCAGCGCCTTGAGACCCTCACGGGTAAGCAGTGTGCTTTACAAGTAATATGATTGATTGATTGATAGCCCTGGGAGTCACTGTGGTAGTCCTGGGCTCACGGTGCACGTCCAGTCCTTCTCACTGAGGCTGGAGGACAGCAGGTGTTAGAAATGGGATTTCTGGTTGGCTAGGGCATGCACCTAAGCCAGGCAGAAACTACCACTCTAGTCAGGGCAAGGGAGTTACACACTGCAGATAACCCCTGCTCACCCCCTTGTTAGCTTGGCAGAGCACTCAGGCTTACCCCAGAGGCAATGTGAAAAGCGTTTGCGTAACACACTCGCACAGCAGCATCACACCAGGCACACCACAAAAGAAACTCCACACAAAGTTCTATAAAAATAGCCTTTGTATTATCCATAAAACACTGTAGAACATACCCTGTGCCACTAGGCACTTGTCATGTATTTACTGGTATTTGCATAACTCACCAGGCCAATCGGGCCACTGTCATAACAGCACAACCCACAGTTAGTGAAGACAACCAGTAACTACTGGCAATGGTGCACTTAGCACTAGGCGTAAACATCATAAAATCCCCTTATGGATATTGTACATACCACCATAAACACCAGGTGCCAATAGGCACATTTCCCACAAAAGTTGCATAGGTCCCTGTGCCCCTACTAGGGACTATGCGGCAATTGGGTTCCTTTGTTCCTTCCACGTAGGTTCTCGGGCCACCTGTCCACCTGCAACCGGGAATACGATAATTCCCACAGGCACTCGAGTGCCCCTTAAATTGCAGCCCCAAACAAGTATTCCAGCAAAGGCCAGCTGCCAACATGGCAGGTCAGCTCTCCTCTGGCTGGCCGGGTGTCCGTGCTGCAGACAAAATGGAATGAGGAGTCGCCCCCAAGGCAGCTGCCCGCGATCATGCGGCGTTGCTGCCTGCAAAATGCGGGGAGGGTGAGGATTCCGCACCGGTCTCCCCTGGCCGGGACACCACGTGAAGCGGATCTCTCACCCGGCAACCCCTGGCTGCAAAGGCTCTCCTCTGGCTGCTACTTCGGCGGGACACGGAGCGAGGCCTCCATCTGCTTCTTACTTGGAGGGCAGCCCCGCCCACAACCATGCTTCTCTTCTACCTGGCTTGCGGGGAGTTGCTGAGCAACCAGCGCAGATGGTGCAGGTTGCCTGGCGCTAAACAAGGCAAGGCGGTAATTCTTCCCGATCCCGGGGCCCAAGGCAGTGAGGGAGGGATGCGCCCCGGGCAGGCTGCTCCCTCTTGACGGGCCGCAACGAGAGCTCCTCCCGAGCCCTCAATCGGTAAATACTGCAGCGCTGTGTCAGACCCAGACACAGGGCTCTCTGGCACAGAGGAGAGGGTGGCGCTGCCCACACCGCAGGGCACAAGGCGCCCCTCTCTGAGTCAGCCTCACGTAAGCTCACTCTTTGGCCATCAGGAATAGAAAGCGCTCCCCAGCGATACGATCTCCCCTTCACAGGGCAGAGACAGGGCACAGGCAGGCCAGGCGCAGGGCTTCCCAGCAGAGAACAGTCCCTCAGACCACCCAGCAGGAAGTAGCTGGGCCCCTCAGCAGTTCCTCCTGGCTGTGTGTCCTTCTTCTAATTTTCAAGTAAGCACAGCTAAACAGAAATGGGATCACAGCCCCAGTACTTATACTGTAAAAAGTCTTTGTTCTGCCTCCTGGCACAGGTTTCTAAGCCGTGTCCAAACCAGTTTTGGGGGGCACTTATTAAGTGCACAACACTCCCCATTGTAAGTGTAGGCTCTGGCCCCAGACACACCACAGGGGGGCGGAGCCGGCTTTGTGGAAGGCAGGCACAGCCCTATTAAGGTTCAGGTGCTACTCCTCCCTCTACTCCAAATGCAGATCAGGACTATTCAGCCTAGTGCTGACTCATCCAGACTCTCTGGAGCCACTGCCACTCCCCAGCCCCTCTCACTCCAAGGACAGACAGTCCATACACAAAAGGAAGGCACAAAGACGCATAGCACACAGAAATGCCTACTTCTAAAAGTGGCATTTCTAAAATAGTGATAATGAATCCGCGAAGACCAGTACGCAGCATTTATCAACACTATTCCAAACATACCAAACTTGATCACGCTACCCCTCTCATGTCAGGAATTACCACTGAAGCACATATCAGGGGATCCCTAATGCATTCCTATGAGAGGGCAGCCCCACAGCAGTGAGAAACCAAATAGGCGTTGTCACCACCAGGACATGCCACACAGTTAAGGCACATATCCTACCTTTTACCTACACCGCACCCTGTCCATAGGGCTAGCTAGCGCCTACCTTAGGGGTGACTGATATGTAGTAAAAGGGGAGTCACAGACGTGGCAACCATTTTATGTGCCACGTCACAGCGGCAGTAAACTGTGCACGCAGGCCCTGCAGTGGCAGAGGCCTGAGACAGGTTTGAGAGGCTACTTTGGTGGGTGGCGCAAGCAGCACTGCCAGCCCACCAGTAACATTTAATTCACTGGCCTTGGGTATGTGAGACACCACTGTACAAGGGTCTGATAGGTAAATTAAATATGCCAACCAGGTGTAGACCAATCTTGCCCAGTTTACCATAGAGAGCACATGCACTTTAGCAGTGAACAGCAGTGATAAAGTGCCCAGAGTACTAAAACCACCAACAAGAGGTCAAAAACACACAGGAGGAAGGCAAAAAGTTCTGGTATGACCCTGCAAAAAGGGCCAAGTCTAACAGCAGGGCAACACAGTAGGGCAGCAGAGTGGCAGTCCTTCTTGTAGTAAACCAGCACAGCAGTCCTTCTGAGTCTTCCACAGGCCCAGATGTGTACTGAAGAGTTGAGGTGTAAGTTTCAGTATTTATACCTGGTGCCACTTTGAAGTTGGAGAAGCTTCTACTCCCCAAGGGGTGGGGGTGTTGGAATTTCCTGTCTCTCTGCACTGGTCCCAGCTTGTGTCAAACCCTTCGTGAGAATGCTCAGGCAGAGCCTTTGTGATGTTCAAGTGTGGTAGGTGACAGCGCCTCCCCTCGCTAAGTCAGGGTGGCCCATCCTGCCAATACCTAGCTTCTCTTTGTCTCACTGTCTGGGAGCAATACACAAAGACCAACCGCCAGCAACACCTAGTCATGTGACCCGAGAGCAGGCTGCAGGTACTAAATGGATGGGACAATAAAATGACAACTTTCTAAAAAAGGCAATAAATGGATGGGAGAAGAAAATGACAACTTTCTAAAAGTGGCATTTTATTGTTACTAAAATCCGACTTTACCATTAAAGAGGGCTTTTAATTACATATGTGTTTTGTTGGATGTTTAACAGTATGCTTCCCTGCATTTCTCACCAGAAAATGCCACCCCCAAAAGCAAGAGTCATGAAGTTCAATTAATTATCTTCTATTTTGATGAGGATACCAGGCCTTGAGAATAACCATGCATTGTAATTGTCTACTGCCAATACATGTTTCCGAAAAGATAGGCATCCTTGATTTAAGATAGAAATCCACTCATTGGTGCTTTTGGCCAAATAAGCACAGATGGAAAACCAAATAAGACAAATGGAGTGTTTTTCATTTATTTGGACAAAAGACCCAGTGAATTTCAGAATTTTAGCTTCAGATAATAATGATGTCATATTTAGTTATCCTCAGCTAATTTCAGATAATGTTAAAGCTCGACTCATTTTCTCAGTGCTAAGAGAGTCAGAGCTAACTGCAAATTGAATGGTTCTCTTATTATGAACACATGATTTTATGAAATTAAACTTTAATAATGAAACCCTTCATTGGGATTTTGATTTATTGTACAGAAAGAGAAGGTGAATATGTGGCTAGATAAGTTAGTTAAGACCACATTAAATTCTGAGACTTCTTGCCATAATATGTGCACTTCTTTGAAAGTGCTATGTTTAATTGTGTATGATTTTTGATTTCCTCATGTTTTTTGCTTTTTCTGCTTTTTGTTGTTGTGCATTACAGATAATTTCTCTTTCATGTCTGCACATATATCTTGATATAGAGCGAAGTAGTGCCAATGTACTCATCAAAGCCATAGACTGCTCTACAAAATGTGTTTATGTAATAAATCTCTCTTTGCAGCCTGTGAATTCTACCTTTCATTTGCTCGATATGATCTCTCCTTACTTAGTATAATTCCAAGCAGCATTTTAAAAAGCCCATATTTTGACTAAGCCAGCCTAAGAAAATTGCAAAATGTTACTGGGCAGAAATATTCGACAGAAAGCTGACTTTGCTAATAAATATGCACTGTGGAGGGGGCTGCAGGAGGCGAGGTACCCATGATGAAGGTACAGACCACAGTAGCTCTCAGGACTGGATTCTGCCATGGAACCTGCTGCAGGAGGCATAGGGAGTTTAGCCAGCCTGGACCTGCCTTGTGGAGCAGCCTGTCAGATGCACTATTCCTGTTCACGTGCCACCTGGTTCTCGCTGGCTGCCTCAGGCCTGCCATTTGCTCAATGAGATGTACAGGCAGACTGCAGAGGCAGTGGAGAGTCACCGCCGCCTTGCTCACTTCACAGAGCCCATCCGTAGACAGGCTGTCTCCCAATAAAGAATCTACCAATGCCCAACACTCAAAACATTCTGGTAAAAAATCTTTGGTTTTATAAATAAGGTACTGGGCTGTATGCTAACAAATGAATTTTCCTCCCTCGCCACCGCATTTGTGACCGCAGAACTAAGATCAGATCATGATAAAGACCTGCTAGACCTGCAGCTGACTGCGGCAGTGAAAATGGACCTAGCCAACTGGAAAGACACAAGTAAGACCTCATACAAAGGCTGGTTCAACTGGATTACGCATCTCAGAGGTGCGGACAACATTGCACTACAGAACTCACCCTGGAGACCAGCAACCAGAGGGATGTGGAAATCACTAGACACGTACCTAGACTTTTACGAACCCCCATGAAAACAAGTCATCCCTGTGAAACATTTCCTGATCCCCTTTATGTGCGGAAATGTGAATGTAATTGAGCGCAACTATTTGGCCCCACGGGTCGGTAGGTGTACCAACAGGTTTCCCAAATCTCTACACAAGTAAGCTAGTCGTATGTCAGTTTTGTCAGGCGATCAAAAGACTTATAACTTCAGAGCCTGTCTCCTTGTTTTTCCTTCACCCCTTTCTTACCTGCCTTTTTCTATCACCCTTTCTCTTGTCTACAGTAAATTACGTCATGTGGGGTTAGCTAAGTATATGTGTCAAAGTGCCTCAAGATACTGCTGTACAAACTGCGATTGGCTAACCTTGTAACAGAAATGCTAATGTCTGTGCATAGAAATTAATAAAATACTTTGAAATAAAAAAAAAATGTGTATCTCTACACTCACTCTTACAGCCCCAGAACCTACAAGCTTTCCCAGTCAATCCAAGGACACCACACTATTCCTCCAGGACTTGGAAATTAGTAAAGACTCTGGGACAGATTTATCAAGATTTAGTGCTGGTGCAAGGTCACGAAAGTGAAACTGGCACAAGCTATTAATAAATAATTTACTTTACAGTTCAAAACTTTTTTTGTGCTGGAAAGTACCCCCAAAGGAAACACATTCCATTTGCATTCATTATTAGTTTATAAAAACCATAAACATACACAAAAACCACAACTCAATCATCAATACGATACACTTAAAATCAGTAAATCTCAGCTTCAGATTGTCTGCACACCAATGGATCAAACAAAAGTACATAGTGCCAACATTTAAACACATACTGTACAAGGAAGCACAGGCTTAAAATCAGTGAATCTCTGCCTCTACCTGTCTGTACACCAGGAAGTCATACTAGATGAATGCGTTGTTCAAACATCAGCATAATATTAAGACAACTTTGAAAATTTTAAAATTATAGGCCATCTTATATATCCTGTAACTGTGCACAGGTAGATCACGCGGAAAGTACACTGTGGACACGTTCGCAGGATGTACTGTCTGGAAAAGCATAAATAATATATAATCCTAGGCTCACTGAGGGTCATTTAAACGGTGCAACATGCAAATATCACAGGCTTACTGTGCAAAGGGGCATACACAATTAAAGCAATTTAAGATGAATCGTCATCCTATGTCAACCTGGTTACAATTGCACACACAAAACATTTTCAAAATGCCTAGTGCAAGCATCGACGCAACTGTTCAATAAGAACATTTACTGTTCAATCGGCATAATAATGAATACTTTCCATAAATACTCCATTTTGCTTTGTTAAAACGAATCAATGCTGAGCATCCCAGTGTAGATGGGATAAAGACAGGGTTCCTGTGCAAACAAGAATTAATAGTAGATAAGCTCAATACCTGACTTTCCTTGCACGCTTTCTTTCCCACTTCATCACACGTGACGTTACTGGTTTGTTGGATGGTGACATCTCGGTGGTCATTGGCCCTTGCCTTTCCTCCTGAATGCTCCTGTCTTTAGGGAGCTCCCTGTCCCCTTGCGTGTTTGTACTGGCTTTTGGATTCTTTGTGGTTTTTGCATGATAGGGTGGAGTAGTTGGCGTCATAATCTGCTCCGCCTCTGATGCACATCCCTCCCAAGCGCTGTGGACTTTCCTTGTATCACCTACTTGCACAGTAGTCAATATAGTTGCACTTGATACATTCCTTATTTCCCCGAGCATTTCCTCCAAGGGCACCAGTAATTGTACAAATTTGTTGATTACTTCCTTGCATGAGCACATTGTGCATTCATCTTCTTTCCTTGACTGTACTTTTTAATTCAGGCCATTTAGATTCTCCATTTTTCCGTCTATGCCTGAGATGAAAACAGAAAGCGTATTTAACAGGTCCTTCTGTATAGCCGTCTAATTAACGTGATCATTCAGTGATTCCACTGTTGCTTGCATTGTGTTTAGTACCGCCTCCCAGAAGCTATTGATGTCAGTTGTAGTCTTTTTTATACTCTTTGTTCTCTTTATGCGCTCAGTTCTTTGGCCTTCTGCACGAGGGGCATCTGGCAGGTCTGCTTTCTTTAACAGCCTCACTTATGCAGCACAGCTCAGATTGACTTGCCACTGCCTTTTGTGTGGGAGTGTACACTTGAGCTGCAGGGACTCCTAAAAAGGCTGGGAATTATTTAAAGATTGAAGATTGAATTAAAATTGCATTGAAGATCTCCATTGTCTATTTTATCTGTGGCATCTGAGAGGGCATCATCTGAAATGGTAACTTACAAACCTATGTGCTGTGATGCCTTGGATCCCCGGGGCCCGTATGATAATTTGGTCCCCGGGGAATGTTACTGAAGTTGGGATTGAGGCTAGCGCTTTGGTTAACACTACAGTGAGGTTTATCCTCTTTTCAAGATAATAATGTTGGGGTGGTGGTAATGACAGCTGCCCCCGGCCCACATTTGTAAGGCTATCCTCTAGGGGATCAGACCCCAGGCCGAGGGGCAGGGTGCTCCATATCCTTCCTCTTCGTTCAAGGGGGGAAAGTAATCTGAAATCAGGTTCTTGTGATTGTTGTCTGATTTCCTTGGTTCTGGCCATGCTGCAGTACAGAAGTGATAGTTTCCCAGCTTGCCCTGACTACACTCACTGACTTCCTCAATGGCTGACGATGGACCAGCTTCGACAGTCTCGGCAAGAATATTGGCAGTGATCTTTGCCAACATTTTCCTCTTGATGCTGTTCAGTCATGGGGTCTCAAGTGGAGCTGTCTCCCACTTCCTTTTCCTCTAGTCGGTCTGAACGTTGGACTTAGGGTTTCTTGACTGCATGACCACCAATCTCAGGCCGATCTTTGACCAGGCAACACGGCCAGCCTATTACCTTGTGCCTTTCCAACGTTTGTGTAGCTGGCTGGCGCTCCGCACTTATTGCACTTGTGGTCTTGTGTACCTTATGGCCTTATAGATACCTGGCACATGGTTATGGCTTTGAAAAAAGAAGCTGACTTCAGCCATGCAATCCTTCAAATTTGAGTCCTTATCGTCCTGGTTTTTATTTAATTTTGTCTTTGCCCCTGGTGCTGCTTGTACTCTTCCTTCTTTGTCCAAGTAGCGTGGAGGGAGCTGGAGCACACCCAGAACCGAAAGTTGAACCTGATTCTCGGTTGGGACACTTCCGTAGGGCTCAACCTAGTGCTGTGGTACTATCTGCAGCCTTCCCCAAACATGTTCATTGCTCCCGCTTGCCTGGGCCAAAGCAGGACTTAATTTTGGGTTGTAAGCCTCTGTGGGAGCACCAACACTTGTGCCGGAGCAGTCGGATTAATGCTCCCTTTGGGTGTACTTCCAAGCGTGCATCTCTTGCCTCTGGGCTCTGGGCTTCCTGGCCCAAGCCCAGGCCTCGATTACTCAGTGGCGCCCAGTGGTGCTCAGTGCTCGACACCCCGAGATCTGAGGGGGATCAGGCAGACCTTCCTGGGCATGCGGCTGGGCTGTTCGACTTGTGACTGGGACCCCTGCTTCTGTCACACAGCCATACATCCTCCTCCTCTTTGATGACTGCTTCGCTAAACATTACACAAATACAGCTTTGTGCTGATTTGCTTTAGTTTGTGTCAAGGGTGTGGTCCCAAACGTTGCTCATAAGCGCTCTCATACTACACACCCATAACTTGTTTTTGAGGCAAAGTCCCAGCTACTACAACTGATAGATAGGGCTTTGTGCCAAAAAAAATTGCCTCCTTGAGGGTGCGTTAATAAGGATGAATGTTTTAATTTCTCCTAATTTTTCACAAATTGAAAGTGTGCTGCACTGCACAGCCCACATTGGATGTGTGAAAAATGTTAAAGGCTATCCTTCTAGTACAAAATATATGATGATATTACAAACACACACACACACACACAACTTTGAACGATGGTGCAAAGAAGTGTGTGTGATGCTAGGCATCCTGTTCGTGCACCAGCACTCTAGAAGAGAGCAGCAGCACCATATCTTTGTAGATGTGGTTCTGCAATGCTCTCTTCCACTAGTGCAATGCAAAGTTTACAACAGAAAGCATAGAGTCCCTAACAGATACTGCAATCAAGCTTCTATTCGCTCAACCGTTCGGAAAGAACCTGATACAAACCTAGGAATGCTTCACAACTAACCTCAGCAACTTAAAGGCAACAGTCATAAAAACAAGGAGCGTTCCAGCGCAGATACAAGAGAAAAAGCTAACCAAGGATCAAAGAACACAAATAAAGGCAGTTAAGAGATTGATAAACGGCTCCATAAGATTTCTACGCCATGAACCAGGTAACACGCTGCTCCTTTTATCCCTGCGGCTACAAAGAACTCAACTAAAGAGGCTGAAATGGAACATTAACAATAACAACGAACAGGTTTTCTGGGCAAAACTCCTCTACAATATAAAGCATTATGCCAGCGATCGTTTTGGGAAAACAGTAAACACTATCATACACCCACATTGGGGGGGGACTCACTACCTTCATACTTGAGGAGACTTGGGCAAGCTATCTTAACTCACACTTTAATAGTTAAAGCATTTATCAGCCGACACTGGAGCAGAGCAGAGCAGCCACGGACGTACAAAATACAAACATAGGAAGAAGGGAAAGAGGTAACAACTACTTCCCTGACAGTTCTGCTGCCGTTAGCAGCTCTAGGGCAAATGTCACTCTGAATTTTTCTGACTCAAGTCATCATGAAGAGGAAAGGCCACCCGCCACCGATCAACTAACAATCAGAAAACAGATCAGGAGGGGAAGAAAGGAAGGAGTGCCGGGCCCGAATGGTATTCCACCAGCAGTGTTTAAAGAAAGGCCGAAAGATTGGGCAGACATATTCCATCCACTTTTTCTGGAAGGAAGACGACTGGGCATAATCCCAGACTCGTGGAAAGGTTCAGCGATCACTCCAATTCATAAAAGCGGTAGCAAGATCCTGCCAGCCAATTATCGGTTAGTAGCACTGATTGATAATGAGGTCAAATACTTTGTGGGAACACTGCTGGTGGAACTGACAACTTGGACTAAAAATAATGAAATAATTCCGCTAAACCAGACAGGATTCCGAAAAAACTCCGGCACGATATCCAATATCATGGCAATATCATTGATAACGGACGCGGCAAAACTGAGGAAAACACAGCTGCATGTCTGTTTCATCGACTTCAGCGACGACAACGTGGAGAGGTCCAAACTGTGGGCCAAGCTAGCCAGATGGGGGATTCCAAACACCCTTCTATCAATGATAACGCTTTTACATACCGATACCTGGGTACAGGTTAAATTAGGCTCAGGGTCCCACCTCTCAAGAAAAGTTAGGACAACGAAAGGACTGAAACAGGGCTGCGTGCTGGCCCCTATCCTATTCAACTTATTCATGGCAGATTTAACACAGACATTGAACATCTGTAATTCTCACGCGCCTAGAATAGGGGGCACTGCATTGTGCAATCTACTATACGCGGACGACGTAGTCCTACTTAGCCATATGGCAGTTGGCTTGCAACATCTTCTCAATGGTCGGCAGGTCTACGTAGAGGTGAACAGCCTTTCAATAAACCTAAACAAAACTAGGACCATGACAATAAACAGCAAACGAAAAAAGAGCCACCTATGGTACCTGGGTGACAAACACATTGAACCAGCGGAGGCTTCCAAGTACTTGGGAGTCTATTTTGACAAAGAAGGATCATTCACGCGTCAACAAGCAGAGATCAAAAGGAAAGGGATGATCCTTGCCCTAGCCATGAAAGGCTTATCACCCAAACTACTGGGCCCTACGCTGAGTCCTCTCTTGGTGGTAGCACGGGCCAAAATCCTTCCTACTATCACCTATGGTAGTGAAGCATTGCGTGGGAGAGATACCAATCTTTTGGACAAAACGCTCGTAAAGGCATACAGAACTATGTTCAGCCTCCCGACCTATACCTCTCCGGCACAAATCCGATTGGAGTTTGGCCTTATAAAGCAAACTTGGGCCAGCTACGGAGTATATATCAACTGTCAGAACATCAAACCCTAAAACATTAAACCAGCTGCTGTGGCAAGAACTACAACAGAGGGAGAACTCGCCCGCTAGAAGGTACCTGCAGGAGGCTCTGGCAAACACAGGCTTATTGCCCCTATGGGATACACATTGTCACCACTCAGTTTTCAAAAAATTAGTGTGGAAGGCGTTGAAAATACAGTCATTGGTGGAGGACAAAGCTGCCTGCTCTGCCAGAGCGCATGCTTGGATGACTTTGAACTCGTATAGGACTCTAGCCCCGCAACAATATTTTAATTTGGGCTATTCAAAAGCACTGATATTAAAATTCCTAAAGTTACGACTTGGAGGGATGCCATGCACACAGCATCTCCCCCCATGGAAAAGGGACCCGACTTGTACAGTATGCAGTCTATGTAAAAAAGGCCAGAGGGACATCATCCACACCATCTGTTCTTGCACGGTGATGCTTCAAGAAAGGAGGCAATTGCTAAAAATTCCCTTTAATCAAAGGGGGATTCGGTCAAGGAGGCAGGCAGTATTGGCCTGCTCTGACACAGCATCACCACAATTGAACATTAGATTAGTTAAACTTCTTGAAGCGGCCCGGTCAAAAATGCCAAACTGACACTACAGCTTTTGGGCACCGGAGCCTTTGGTCTATTAGTTTTTGCTGGGGGAGACCCAATTGATGTAGGCGTTTGGGACACTTGCATAGGTGGCTACTGTATGTTTAAATTTGTATTTTAACTTGTAAGGCAACAGAAGCATTTTATATTTACAGTATGATGATATTTTATTACGGAGGCCAAATATTTTATATATGGTTTTACTTTTGCATGTATTGCATTGGATTTAAGTAACTTTGCAAATAAAATAAACTACCAATTTAGTGCAATGCAATGCAGCAAATTTGGTTGCTGCACTGCTTTGCACTAGTTTTAATAAATTAGCACATCTACATCTGGAGTAACAATCTACAATGCCAAGAGTCCCCCCTAAGGGGGAAATAATGCACTTAAAAGCTCAAAAATAATTTTAATAACTGACCCTAAAGTATATACTCTCCACCTTGATTGATTATGAGCACCTAGAAGCAGTAAGGCCTGGTCCTACTTACCATCAGTAATAATAAAGCAGTGCTTAATTTGCAAAAGAATAAGTGCTGGTGCCCAAAGCTCTGCTCAGAAGCCCCCGAATGGCAGTAGCACGCTGAATACCAAGGGTGGGTAGGCTAGAATCCATATCATGCCTCTTTAATCGGAAACCAGACACTCCATGCCCCTTTATCTCACCCTTGCAGTGCCTGCTTTTTTCCCTTTGTGGCAATTTTTGTTGTTGTTCTCTTTCTCCTTTTTTCCCATGTGGGTGTTTTAAACTCTCTTGATCTCCGGAAATGTACGATGAAGAAACATACGTGCAAGTTACTTTTTGGTCCCTTGGGAATGCAATGATTGAGCTAGGAGAAGTACATTTTGTGGGCTTGGAAGTTAGAGTCCATCTGGTGAAGGGGAGGTCCTAATCTGATTTTCTTCAATCACAATCCTGTGCGATTGAAGATCAATTATAGGTACCAAAACTTCAGTTTTCCGACTTTTTTTAGAAAGACATGAAGTTCAGTTTAGCTCTCAGAGTTGGATCTTGGGAATTCCTAAACCTGGTGATCTGAATCTAGAATCTGAATACATGTTTCAACTAATTTGCATCTTAAGGTTCTAGTGTGTTGCTATTTTCTGCAGGTATCAAGACCTATGGCGAATTAGGCTTTGTAGGCAATGTAGAACTACACAGTAGCCTCTGAAGTGCTTTCAGGTCAGGATTCATGTGGTATCTTTGCAAATTAAGGCACATGATACAAGTTTGGATTTGAGGACTCTACAGCTTATCTATCACTTTCTTCCCATCCCTGCTGCAGATGGACATTAAATATTTCAAATACTCCACAAACAGGGCTATTGTCATCTCAACCCAGTGGCTAGTATTGAGAAGTGTGCACCACACAAATTCAAGGATTGAAATACAAGAACTTCCAAAATTCCTCACCATGGTGGTGGAAGGAGGCATGCCTAAATTTGGAGGCCAGTCAAAGGTTAATGGGTCAAATGCTACTTCCCTTAAAGCTTGGCTCCATCCATGATAAAGAAGATCCTTTTCATCCTATAAAATATGGCTCATGTATGATATAATGTTGGTCTGCATCAGTAACCATTTTTTCTAAGTGGAAGTGGATTTGGGTGACACTGATGTACATCTAGAGGTTCACCTGATATTTTCTTGGGATTGGAGGTACAGGCTAAATGTAAATATTGTAAAGCTAGCAGGATAAAAAAAAAAGCATGAACTATGGAAAGGAAAATATAAGGGAGGTAATGGGTTTGTGCAGACATCTTTATGCAATCTGCATGATACCAGCTACAATTCAGCCATAGGGTAAAATGAAGGTTTTAAGCCCAATTGGATGACAACTCAGGGTGTCACCCTCAACAAAGGGAAAATATTGAGTTTCAATTTATGGAGATAATGTGAGTATCACATCCAAAGAAGGAGATGGCAGGGAAGGAGCATTATCTACAGGGAGAGTGAGAAGTGTTAATTAAGGGTGAGAATGCAGCAACTGATGATGAGTGAGACTTCAAATAAGTGATGTGAGATTGTGAATAGTTAGAGTATGTTTTGTGGTGAAGGGGAGTGATACATTGAGTAAGATTATGGTGCATGAGAAAGTGTGATGCACAATGACAGTTTTAATAGTACTAATGATAGTGACAGTCATGGTGACATGAACTGGATACAAGAAAGATATGCTTCATAGTAAGAGTTTGGAGTCTTTGCCCCTGGTGCTGCTTGTACTCTTCCTTCTTTGTCCAAGTAGCGTGGAGGGAGCTGGAGCACACCCAGAACCGAAAGTTGAACCTGATTCTCGGTTGGGACACTTCCGTAGGGCTCAACCTAGTGCTGTGGTACTATCTGCAGCCTTCCCCAAACATGTTCATTGCTCCCGCTTGCCTGGGCCAAAGCAGGACTTAATTTTGGGTTGTAAGCCTCTGTGGGAGCACCAACACTTGTGCCGGAGCAGTCGGATTAATGCTCCCTTTGGGTGTACTTCCTAGCGTGCATCTCTTGCCTCTGGGCTCTGGGCTTCCTGGCCCAAGCCCAGGCCTCGATTACTCAGTGGTGCCCAGTGGTGCTCAGTGCTCGACACCCCGAGATCTGAGGGGGATCAGGCAGACCTTCCTGGGCATGCGGCTGGGCTGTTCGACTTGTGACTGGGACCCCTGCTTCTGTCACACAGCCATACATCCTCCTCCTCTTTGATGACTGCTTCGCTAAACATTACACAAATACAGCTTTGTGCTGATTTGCTTTAGTTTGTGTCAAGGGTGTGGTCCCAAACGTTGCTCATAAGCGCTCTCATACTACACACCCATAACTTGTTTTTGAGGCAAAGTCCCAGCTACTACAACTGATAGATAGGGCTTTGTGCCAAAAAAAATTGCCTCCTTGAGGGGGCGTTAATAAGGATGAATGTTTTAATTTCTCCTAATTTTTCACGAATTGAAAGTGTGCTGCACTGCACAGCCCACATTGGATGTGTGAAAAATGTTAAAGGCTATCCTTCTAGTACAAAATATATGATGATATTACAAACACACACACACACACACAACTTTGAACGATGGTGCAAAGAAGTGTGTGTGATGCTAGGCATCCTGTTCGTGCACCAGCACTCTAGAAGAGAGCAGCAGCACCATATCTTTGCAGATGTGGTTCTGCAATGCTCTCTTCCACTAGTGCAATGCAAAGTTTACAACAGAAAGCATAGAGTCCCTAACAGATACTGCAATCAAGCTTCTATTCGCTCAACCGTTCGGAAAGAACCTGATACAAACCTAGGAATGCTTCACAACTAACCTCAGCAACTTAAAGGCAACAGTTATAAAAACAAGGAGCGTTCCAGCGCAGATACAAGAGAAAAAGCTAACCAAGGATCAAAGAACACAAATAAAGGCAGTTAAGAGATTGATAAACGGCTCCATAAGATTTCTACGCCATGAACCAGGTAACACGCTGCTCCTTTTATCCCTGCGGCTACAAAGAACTCAACTAAAGAGGCTGAAATGGAACATTAACAATAACAACGAACAGGTTTTCTGGGCAAAACTCCTCTACAATATAAAGCATTATGCCAGCGATCGTTTTGGGAAAACAGTAAACACTATCATACACCCACATTGGGGGGGGACTCACTACCTTCATACTTGAGGAGACTTGGGCAAGCTATCTTAACTCACACTTTAATAGTTAAAGCATTTATCAGCCGACACTGGAGCAGAGCAGAGCAGCCACGGACGTACAAAATACAAACATAGGAAGAAGGGAAAGAGGTAACAACTACTTCCCTGACAGTTCTGCTGCCGTTAGCAGCTCTAGGGCAAATGTCACTCTGAATTTTTCTGACTCAAGTCATCATGAAGAGGAAAGGCCACCCGCCACCGATCAACTAACAATCAGAAAACAGATCAGGAGGGGAAGAAAGGAAGGAGTGCCGGGCCCGAATGGTATTCCACCAGCAGTGTTTAAAGAAAGGCCGAAAGATTGGGCAGACATATTCCATCCACTTTTTCTGGAAGGAAGACGACTGGGCATAATCCCAGACTCGTGGAAAGGTTCAGCGATCACTCCAATTCATAAAAGCGGTAGCAAGGTCCTGCCAGCCAATTATCGGTTAGTAGCACTGATTGATAATGAGGTCAAATACTTTGTGGGAACACTGCTGGTGGAACTGACAACTTGGGCTAAAAATAATGAAATAATTCCGCTAAACCAGACAGGATTCCGAAAAAACTCCGGCACGATATCCAATATCATGGCAATATCATTGATAACGGACGCAGCAAAACTGAGGAAAACACAGCTGCATGTCTGTTTCATCGACTTCAGCGACGACAACGTGGAGAGGTCCAAACTGTGGGCCAAGCTAGCCAGATGGGGGATTCCAAACACCCTTCTATCAATGATAACGCTTTTACATACCGATACCTGGGTACAGGTTAAATTAGGCTCAGGGTCCCACCTCTCAAGAAAAGTTAGGACAACGAAAGGACTGAAACAGGGCTGCGTGCTGGCCCCTATCCTATTCAACTTATTCATGGCAGATTTAACACAGACATTGAACATCTGTAATTCTCACGCGCCTAGAATAGGGGGCACTGCATTGTGCAATCTACTATACGCGGACGACGTAGTCCTACTTAGCCATATGGCAGTTGGCTTGCAACATCTTCTCAATGGTCGGCAGGTCTACGTAGAGGTGAACAGCCTTTCAATAAACCTAAACAAAACTAGGACCATGACAATAAACAGCAAACGAAAAAAGAGCCACCTATGGTACCTGGGTGACAAACACATTGAACCAGCGGAGGCTTACAAGTACTTGGGAGTCTATTTTGACAAAGAAGGATCATTCACGCGTCAACAAGCAGAGATCAAAAGGAAAGGGATGATCCTTGCCCTAGCCATGAAAGGCTTATCACCCAAACTACTGGGCCCTACGCTGAGTCCTCTCTTGGTGGTAGCACGGGCCAAAATCCTTCCTACTATCACCTATGGTAGTGAAGCATTGCGTGGGAGAGATACCAATCTTTTGGACAAAACGCTCGTAAAGGCATACAGAACTATGTTCAGCCTCCCGACCTATACCTCCCCGGCACAAATCCGATTGGAGTTTGGCCTTATAAAGCAAACTTGGGCCAGCTACGGAGTATATATCAACTGTCAGAACATCAAACCCTAAAACATTAAACCAGCTGCTGTGGCAAGAACTACAACAGAGGGAGAACTCGCCCGCTAGAAGGTACCTGCAGGAGGCTCTGGCAAACACAGGCTTATTGCCCCTATGGGATACACATTGTCACCACTCAGTTTTCAAAAAATTAGTGTGGAAGGCGTTGAAAATACAGTCATTGGTGGAGGACAAAGCTGCCTGCTCTGCCAGAGCGCATGCTTGGATGACTTTGAACTCGTATAGGACTCTAGCCCCGCAACAATATTTTAATTTGGGCTATTCAAAAGCACTGATATTAAAATTCCTAAAGTTACGACTTGGAGGGATGCCATGCACACAGCATCTCCCCCCATGGAAAAGGGACCCGACTTGTACAGTATGCAGTCTATGTAAAAAAGGCCAGAGGGACATCATCCACACCATCTGTTCTTGCACGGTGATGCTTCAAGAAAGGAGGCAATTGCTAAAAATTCCCTTTAATCAAAGGGGGATTCGGTCAAGGAGGCAGGCAGTATTGGCCTGCTCTGACACAGCATCACCACAATTGAACATTAGATTAGTTAAACTTCTCGAAGCGGCCCGGTCAAAAATGCCAAACTGACACTACAGCTTTTGGGCACCGGAGCCTTTGGTCTATTAGTTTTTGCTGGGGGAGACCCAATTGATGTAGGCGTTTGGGACACTTGCATAGGTGGCTACTGTATGTTTAAATTTGTATTTTAACTTGTAAGGCAACAGAAGCATTTTATATTTACAGTATGATGATATTTTATTACGGAGGCCAAATATTTTATATATGGTTTTACTTTTGCATGTATTGCATTGGATTTAAGTAACTTTGCAAATAAAATAAACTACCAATTTAGTGCAATGCAATGCAGCAAATTTGGTTGCTGCACTGCTTTGCACTAGTTTTAATAAATTAGCACATCTACATCTGGAGTAACAATCTACAATGCCAAGAGTCCCCCCTAAGGGGGAAATAATGCACTTAAAAGCTCAAAAATAATTTTAATGGAGGAGGAGCCTAGCGCGCATCCAAGATGGTCGCGTGAGCACAGGGCTCCCCGGACCCTCGCTGCTCCTCGGAATTTATCCTGAGATTATCCTGATATAGTTTACGGAATCTGGAAGATGAAGGCTGGCTGAACACGGATCTCCTTTCAGAAATCGAATCGGACCTGGGAATCCTGACTTATCGTGGTCTGAACTTTTGGGACCCACCCGACGGCGGTGCCCGGTGT
Source organism: Triturus cristatus (assembly GCF_964204655.1). Taxonomy (NCBI): domain Eukaryota; kingdom Metazoa; phylum Chordata; class Amphibia; order Caudata; family Salamandridae; genus Triturus; species Triturus cristatus. Next base: position 372,201,571 of record NC_140591.1, on the reverse strand, counting down.
GAGGGCGAACTGTGGAGCCGGGGTGTAATTGAACAACAGCGGCTACAGCGCTGAGCCAGTGGTCGCTCCATCACTTTCGGTTTCACTTTTGGACTTTGAAGGGGCTGGACGGCAGAATCGCTTGGTGTGGCTGGGTGTTTCCTAGGCCTCTGCGTGAGGCCTTTGTCTCCGCCTGCTACTAGTGTGCCCATCGCCTTTGGTCCCCTCACACCGCTATATTGCGGACTCTGGTGAGGCGCCCGTCTGCGGTGCCGGTGCCCATTCGACCCTTGATCGGCGGTCCCCTTCGGTGAGCGTGGCCCAAATGGGGGGCAAGGGGGGCCCCGAGGGGCGCAAGACTAAAGCTTCCCTCCACGGGGGACCGGTCCAGGCGAACAACATGGACCGCTACACTCATGGCAGAGGGTCCCCTGGAGCGGCCGGCGCCCCCCCAGACGCCGCCGGTGGTGGCACGTCCGTCTCTCCGGAGCTGTCCCTGCAGGACATCATGGGCGCCATTGATGGCATCAGGGAGACCATCGCCACGCAGTACGAGGCCTTGGCCCGTAAAATCGACACGGTGGCAATCGATGTCACATTAATTCGGGCGGATCTCTCTAAAACCAACGAGAGGGTTCAAGCGCTCGATGTGCGGACTTCTACCCTTGGTGCGGATGTGTTGGACCTACAGACCACTCTTGGCGACATCAAGATGGCTAACGATCAGATGGCCCGGCGGCTGGAGGACTTCGAGGGACGAGCCCGACGCAATAACATCCGTGTCATAGGCGTACCGGAGTCCTCCGACAACCGCCCGGTTGACCTCCTGGTTGAGGAACTCATCCTCCAACAGCTGGCCCCCGCTGGCCTAAGTAAGTTCTTTGCCGTGGAGCGGGCCCATCGAGTTCCGGGCGGTCGACCGCGGCCGGGGGCCCCCCCGAGGCCTATTGTAGCCAAACTTTTCCACTATAGAGACCGAGATGCGATTCTGCAGGCCTCACGGGTCCACGGCCCGGTTCGTCATGAGAACTCGTCAATTAACTTTTATCCGGACTTCACCCAACTTGTCCAGAAACAGCGGATGGGTTTCCAGGGGGTGAAGCGTCGTCTCCGTGACCTGGGCCTTAAGTATTCTATGCTTTATCCCGCAAAACTTCGAGTGGAACATGAGGGTCGGACTGCCTTTTTTGACTCTCCCGCGACTGTGAGTGACTGGCTGGACTCGCTGCCGGACAGGGGTGACCGGCCTGGGCCCTCTGCCGGTACCGAAGGTGACGGGTCCCCTTTGGAGTGACTTTTGGTCCTTGACTTTACCATTTTGCACTGTTCGGTTGGGTTTTACTTCTTTTGTTCATTTTGTCTCACTATGACCTGTGTGGGGGGCGGGCGGGGACGGGTCCCTTTCCTCCTCCGGGGTCTTTCCGTAGAATGGGGTTAGTAGGGCGACAGGCACACTGCAAGTTGGGGAGGTTTTTTGGACCGCAGGGGTGCAGGGTGGGGGGAGTTGGATTTGGGGTGGGGGGTGGGGGGTGGGAGGAGTTGTTTTGTTGTGTGTTTTTTGTTTTCAGGGCGAGGTATTGATTTTTGTCCAGTTTCGGGGGCTGTGCTACTGGCTGGGGGACCTTTGATCTACTGGAGGGGATGGGGGGGGACGGGTTGAGGTTGATGTCATGGAACGTTAATGGGTTGGGGGACCGTATCAAGCGGGGTGTTGTGCTGCAGTATCTGCGTCGTCTGGCTCCTGATGTGGTGTTTTTACAGGAGACGCATCTGGTTGGTAATGTTTGTCATGCAATGAACAGGGGGGGATACCGCCTCGTGGCTCATTCTGGTTTCACCACAGGTTCTAGAGGGGTGGGCATTCTCCTGCGATCCTCACTGCCGTTAGAGATAACCAGGGTAGTCTCGGATGATAGAGGGCGCTATGTGGGTCTGACTGGGAGGTGGGAGGGGCAGTCCCTTTCCTTGGTCTCAGTTTACGTCCCCCCGGGCCTCCAGAACTCCACCTTTTCGGACTTGGGTCGAATGCTGCTTGAACTTCCCGACAGTCTTCTGCTTATGGGCGGGGACTTCAATTCGGTGCTTTCGGGTGACCTGGATCGTCACCCGCCCAGGGCCCTCCCCGCGGCCCAGGCATGGCTCGGCGGACTATTGGAGACCTTCGGTCTGGTAGATAGTTGGAGATTGATGCATCCGACACAATGTCAGTACACCTTTCAATCTGGGGCGCATGGGAGTCTCTCCAGATTAGACTATTTCCTTATGCCCGCGGCCCAGACTGCTCGGATTCGTGAGGTTAGGCACTTGGCGCGGGGTATCTCTGATCATTCCCCGCTGTGGCTGCTCTTTGACACTGGGTCGCGGTCTGCAGGGCGGATCGCTCCCATTAACCCTTGGTACCTGCGAGACCCTACAACTCGCGACAGCTTGGTCAAGTCGATTGACCAATACTTCCTTGAAAACGAGGGGTCGGTGTCGTCCGCAATGTCCCTGTGGGAAGCCTTTAAAACCGTGCTCCGCGGACACGCCCTCTCCCAGATAGTGGTGGCTAAGAAGATCAAGAGTGAGGCAGTGGTGAAGCTGGAGACTGACATCTCGGGGCTGGAGTTGGCCTTGGAGGCGGGTGTCACTCCGGACGGGCTCCATGCCCTCAGCTTGAAGCAGTTTGAATACAGGTCTCTTGTTACTGATGCTGCCAAGACTATGTATAGGGAGCAGCAGGGTAGATTGTATGACGCCGGGGACAAGGCGGGTAAATTGATTGCTTGGCTGGACAAGAAGGAGAGAGTGAATCGTGTGGTCCCGGAGCTTCGGGCCTCGGATGGAGCGTGTGTGACTGAGCCTGGTGAGATTGTGGAGTGTTTCGCTGACCACCTCCGGGCCGTGTACTCCCCGGTGACGGATAGGGATGAGGAAGACTCTCGCCTTCTGCTGCGGGATATTGCATTGCCCGGCCTGTCCGCCGAGGACCGTGAACAGCTGGACGCCCCCTTGTCCGTTGACGAGATTGCCACCGCGATTCGGTCCCTTCGCTCTGGCAAGGCTATGGGTCCCAACGGCCTGCCTATTGAGTTGTATAAGTTGCGCCCTGATAAAATCGCGCCTTTCCTCCATCGTATGTTCCAGGAGTCCCTCGAGACGGGTTCCCTTCCCGCCGACCAGCGTCTGGCTACTATAGTCGTGATCCCCAAGGAAGGTAAGCCACGAGACCGCTGTGCCTCCTACAGGCCTATCTCTCTATTAAACGCCGAGCCTAAGATACTGGCTAAAGTCCTCGCCAATCGTTTGCTGAGCGTTATCTGTGATCTGATCCATCCTGATCAATGCGGCTTCATCCCTCATCGTAACACCGCTCTTAACCTGCGGCGTCTCCACGGCGCCCTCGCTAGGGCGGAGTACCTCTCCGAACCAGCCGTACTGGTTTCTTTGGATGCCACGATGGCCTTTGATACCATCGAGTGGCCATTCCTCTGGGCTGCCTTGACCAAATTCGGCTTTGGGGAGGGATTTCTTGGCTGGGTGAAGCTTCTTTACACTGGACCAATGGCTCAGGTGGTTGTCAATGGGCGGGTCTCCCGGCCTTTCGCTCTCGGTAGGGGTACGAGGCAGGGGTGCCCGTTGTCCCCTCTGCTCTTTGCTCTCGCTTTGGAACCGCTCGCTGCCTGGCTCCGCTGGGAGCCCTCGATCAGAGGGATCCGGTGGGCCCCGGGCTTCGAGGATCGGGTCTCGTTGTACGCGGATGATATTCTTTTGTATCTCACCTCGCCGCGGCAGTCGCTTAATGTTCTCTTTGATGTCCTTACTTCCTTTGGGAGAAATTCGGGTTTGACGATTAACTGGTCTAAATCCTGTGTCTACCCTATTTCTGGTGGCCCTCCTCTCTTGCCGCCTCGGCTTCCGATCCAACTATCTCTGTCCGGCTTTAAGTACCTGGGGGTGTACGTCTCGTTGGACCCGGCGGTTCGCTATGAGCAGAACCTCCTGCTTCCACTTCGGCGTTTGAGGGAGGATACGGCTCGGTGGTGTAAGCTGCCCCTGTCCCCGCTTGGTCGCGCAGCACTGTTTAAAATGATGTCCCTTCCCAGATTCCTTTATGCACTTCAGAACTCCTTCGACGTCATTCCGGTGGCCTACTTTCGGGAGGTGGAGAGCCTGCAGAGGAGACTGGTATGGGACGGGCGGGCGCGTATCGCTCTGGCAAAGCTTACTCTCCCCTGGTACGACGGGGGCATCGCGCTTCCCGACATTAGAAGGTACTATTGGGCCTCACAGCTATCGGCCATTAACCATGCCACGTATGCGCCTGGCTTGAACCCGGCGTATGAGATGGATAAATTCCTGCTTCCCGGCGGGGACTATAATAGGGCGCTTTACTCCCGCTCGGCCGGAAGGACCCTTACGGGCCCTACTAAGATTGCGGTAAGGATCTGGAAGGCGGCTAATGTAGCCATGGGCTGGAGTGAGCGCTTGACATGTGCCACTCCTTTATTTGCCTCCGACCGACTGGGAAGCCTCTGGAAAACGAAAGGCTTTGAGCGTTGGGACACGATCGGTATTAGCAGAGTGGGAGACCTATGGATCAAGGGCGCGGTTAAAACCTTCGCGGCGCTCCAGAGTGAATACGAGCTTACTGAAAGGGAGTTCTTCCGTTACGCCCAGGTTCGGCATGCCCTGCTCTCGGTCTTTGGGGTAGGGACCAAGGTCCCGGCTTCTTCGCCCCTCGAGGACCGCATACTCGATGGTCATGTGCCTGACAGCACTATCTCTCTAATCTATAAAAAACTTATTAATAATCGGGCTGACCTCTTAGTGCGTCTTCGGGAGGCATGGACGGGAGATGGGGTGGAGCTGGACGACGAGGACTGGCAGTCCGCACTGTCGTCCCCTAAGGAGGTGGCCATCCCGGCCCGTCTCCGTCTGGTCCAGCTGAAGATTCTCCACCGGGTTTACGTGACGGGTCCCCGTTTGGTTTCGATGGGATTCTCTGACGACGGGCTCTGTAAGCGGGGCTGTGGACTTAGTGCCACCTTTCTCCACATCCTTTGGGAGTGCCGCGAGGTGGCGGAATACTGGCGCCGGGTGCATGTGGTAATGGGACAAGTCACCGGGGTCGCTCTGTTGCCGGAGGTGCGTCGCTGTATTTTGAATGTGTGGGAGCCCAATGATTATAACGCGGCCCAGACTCGGTGGGCGGCCCTGGGGAACATGATTGCCAAGAGAGATATAGCGCAGCTTTGGGGTTCCCAGCGGCCGCCCACCGTGTCCGTATGGAAGGAGAACATGGACTGGTGCATGTTCAGGGAGAAGACTGTGTATGTGGCTCGTGGTAAACCGGGGGCATGGGGTAGAATTTGGGGGCAATGGAATCAGTATCGGGGAAATATCTGTGCCCCCCCCCTGGTGGACACTTCCGAGGTTGCCTTGTCCCCCTGACCCTTGATGGTTCCTTGCGTATTTGGACTATCCGAGTGTAGACCTGGCTCTCCCGTGACCCCCCCCTGACCTCTTAGTCCTCCTTTCCCTTGACCGCCATCTGGTGGTCGGATGTAGGGTCCCCCCGCTGTAGTCTGACGCCCACTTTATGTCACTACGCCTCGCCTTTGTTTTTAGTTGTTATTTATGGTAAATATATGTATCCTGATTCCCTTAGGAGTATCCGGAGCTCTGTAATGGGCTGGGGACCATGGGTCGGTTGATGACTTTAACACTGTGTGATCCGTTTTGATTCTAGCGGCCGGCCCTGGTGGTTGTAGGCCCATGCTTGTATCCTTTTTTCTGTTTAATAAAAACCTTTAAAAAAAAAAAAAAAAAAAAAATAATAATAATTTTAATAACTGACCCTAAAGTATATACTCTCCACCTTGATTGATTATGGGCACCTAGAAGCAGTAAGGCCTGGTCCTACTTACCATCAGTAATAATAAAGCAGTGCTTAATTTGCAAAAGAATAAGTGCTGGTGCCCAAAGCTCTGCTCAGAAGCCCCCGAATGGCAGTAGCACGCTGAATACCAAGGGTGGGTAGGCTAGAATCCATATCATGCCTCTTTAATCGGAAACCAGACACTCCATGCCCCTTTATCTCACCCTTGCAGTGCCTGCTTTTTTCCCTTTGTGGCAATTTTTGTTGTTGTTCTCTTTCTCCTTTTTTCCCATGTGGGTGTTTTAAACTCTCTTGATCTCCGGAAATGTACGATGAAGAAACATACGTGCAAGTTACTTTTTGGTCCCTTGGGAATGCAATGATTGAGCTAGGAGAAGTACATTTTGTGGGCTTGGAAGTTAGAGTCCATCTGGTGAAGGGGAGGTCCTAATCTGATTTTCTTCAATCACAATCCTGTGCGATTGAAGATCAATTATAGGTACCAAAACTTCAGTTTTCCGACTTTTTTTAGAAAGACATGAAGTTCAGTTTAGCTCTCAGAGTTGGATCTTGGGAATTCCTAAACCTGGTGATCTGAATCTAGAATCTGAATACATGTTTCAACTAATTTGCATCTTAAGGTTCTAGTGTGGTGCTATTTTCTGCAGGTATCAAGACCTATGGCGAATTAGGCTTTGTAGGCAATGTAGAACTACACAGTAGCCTCTGAAGTGCTTTCAGGTCAGGATTCATGTGGTATCTTTGCAAATTAAGGCACATTATACAAGTTTGGATTTGAGGACTCTACAGCTTATCTATCACTTTCTTCCCATCCCTGCTGCAGATGGACATTAAATATTTCAAATACTCCACAAACAGGGCTATTGTCATCTCAACCCAGTGGCTAGTATTGAGAAGTGTGCACCACACAAATTCAAGGATTGAAATACAAGAACTTCCAAAATTCCTCCCCATGGTGGTGGAAGGAGGCATGCCTAAATTTGGAGGCCAGTCAAAGGTTAATGGGTCAAATGCTACTTCCCTTAAAGCTTGGCTCCATCCATGATAAAGAAGATCCTTTTCATCCTATAAAATATGGCTCATGTATGATATAATGTTGGTCTGCATCAGTAACCATTTTTTCTAAGTGGAAGTGGATTTGGGTGACACTGATGTACATCTAGAGGTTCACCTGATATTGTCTTGGGATTGGAGGTACAGGCTAAATGTAAATATTGTAAAGCTAGCAGGATAAAAAAAAAAGCATGAACTATGGAAAGGAAAATATAAGGGAGGTAATGGGTTTGTGCAGACATCTTTATGCAATCTGCATGATACCAGCTACAATTCAGCCATAGGGTAAAATGAAGGTTTTAAGCCCAATTGGATGACAACTCAGGGTGTCACCCTCAACAAAGGGAAAATATTGAGTTTCAATTTATGGAGATAATGTGAGTATCACATCCAAAGAAGGAGATGGCAGGGAAGGAGCATTATCTACAGGGAGAGTGAGAAGTGTTAATTAAGGGTGAGAATGCAGCAACTGATGATGAGTGAGACTTCAAATAAGTGATGTGAGATTGTGAATAGTTAGAGTATGTTTTGTGGTGAAGGGGAGTGATACATTGAGTAAGATTATGGTGCATGAGAAAGTTTGATGCACAATGACAGTTTTAATAGTACTAATGATAGTGACAGTCATGGTGACATGAACTGGATACAAGAAAGATATGCTTCATAGTAAGAGTTTGGAGAATGATGAGAAAGTAGAGACAAGTAAGTGTGAGTGAGAATGTGCATGAGAGATGGTGAGATAGTGGTGAGGAGTGATCATGAGACAGTGAATGAGATAGTGAGGGTATGGAAGAGTATTGTTGACAATGTGGTTAAGTGATGGTGAGGGTATGGATTGATGATTGAGGTATAGTTCAGTGACGCTAAGAGTGGATAAATGATAGTTGTTGATGACTGAAGTTTGGAGAGAAGTTACATTTGGATTCCATCCTTAAACAAAGTGCTGCACTTGGCCCGGCATCCCATCAGCAATTGAGGTTTTTATGATGGAATGTGGCCGGACTAAGTAGCAAAATGCCAATCCCCCACTGGAAGAAACTTGTGGAAGGTTTTGATGTTTGTATTTTTCAAGAGACCTGGAGCCTGGTTCCACTACACACATCGGGTTATGCTTGTTTCCACTCACCTGCAATTTCCACAGGGAGAGGGTGTCCATAAGGCGGACTGATCATCTGGGTGAATATTTCCCTTGATTGTCGAATCACCCGTCAAACAAGCTCAAGCCCATATATCTTGTGGCTCATCATTAGAGGGCCAAGGGGAGGGAGCCACAACTGAACCGTTCAATGTTTATGCGAGGGGGACAAAAGGGGGCAGACCCTCATCCACTATCTCAACATTGGAGGAATGTTTAGCTAACTGCTCACCCCACACCAGAGTGGTGGTTGCAGGATATTTTAACTGTACCTTCGAACCCCTGGCAAATGAAGATCTAATGGGAATTAAAGAACATGCTGAAAGATGGGCAGTCCCCCAACTAGATCTACCTCCAGTCAAGAGATGGACGCAGCAGGCACTCCAACTTAATGCCATCACTATAGAGTATGGTTTGAGGGAAGTCAATGGTAGGTTACCATCAGACAAACACGGTGTTAATACCTATAACAGAGCCAGTTGCCCATCCCAGATTGACTACATCCTCCTTGACGTGAAACTGTTGGGGGACTTGGTTGATATGATCGTGGGCACCACCACAGAGAGCGATCACAACCCTCTTTACTTAACTTTGAAGCCCTGTGGGAGGCACCCTACTACCAAGTGAGCAATTCACTATTGACTTCTACTAGAGAGATAATTCCCTCAAATTGTAAAAAGTTCTTGAAATGGCGAAGGTAATCTTGCATGATACAACGATCGCTGGCATACAATATGATTTATCTGCAGGCACACTAGAGCTCCAGCAGACTCACGGATGTACCTAAGGTCCACCTGCGCACCGTCAATCGAATTAGTGCATATTTTCAAGTCCCTAACCCGGGCAAAAAACCTAGCATGTCCACTAAAGGGGCCATATTCGTGGTACACAAAAAATTGTAGGCAAAAAAGATTTATCCTAGCTGCAGTAATCAAAGATAAGAACCAACCCCTCATAAAAACTGCCAGGAAGTGCTAAGGAGCTGCCTTGCAGGACGCAAAGTTAGCATGGGATGAATCGTTCTAGCAGGAACTTAAGGAAGCATGTATATCCAAGGATACCAATTTGTTTTGAAATTTAGTCACCTGGGGAAGCAAATCAGGTGCATGCCCAGCTGCGAACCATATTATGGGCCAGGTATGGGATGATCACTTTAGAAAGCTGTACTCAACACCAGAGGCCACGCCATCTGTGGAACCGGATGATTCAAATGGGTCCCTTGTAGATGATGAGTGTTTTGACCTAGCGAAGGTAGAGGCCGCAATAAGTACAATAGTGCCCTCCAAAGCAGCAGGACCAGATGGCCTGCCAGGCGATCTTTTTCTCGCCGACCCCTCTAATTTCCTTCTGCAGTGGATACAGCCATGGACCGAGGACTAAGCCATCCTTACCCAGTACCAGGCCCGTTTTAGGCCAAAGACTGGAACGATGGACCAGGTGTTCAGACTCCTCCTTATCCATTGGAAGGTTGTGGTGATTGGCAAGGGCAGCATTTATCGATTTAAAGACTGCCTTTGACCTGGTCCCTAGAAGCAAGTTGTGGTTGACGCTTAGTGAGATGGGCACTCCCCCCTCTATCCTTAAATTGCTGATCCGGCTACACAAGGGCAACTTCGCCCAGGTAAGATGGGGGTGCAGCGCCTACTAAACAGGTTCCAACTTTTTTATTACAATCTGGGGCTGGTCATAAATAGCTCAAAAACTAAGTTCATGGCCTTTAACTGTCATAAGTTGCACAGGAGCAGCCCTTTGCTGGGCGGGACATCCCTAGAAAGGGTAGACACCTTTGTCTATTTAGGTGTCAGACTCTCTGATAAAATGTCATGGAGGCCCCACCTAGCAAAGATGCTGCTGGGGCACAAACGAGTGACTGGAACGTTGGGGAAAGAACATCGCTCCTCACATTCTAGGCCGGTAGCCCCTGCCCTTCAAGTCTACAATGCTAAAGCAGTAAGCTCGGCCCTCTACGGAGCAGAGGTCTGGGGATTTGATAAGGCCGATGATCTCTGCAGATCTGAGCACAAGTTTCTTAGAGACCTGGTGATGCTACCCCAAAACGTCCCCCTTATCCCTTTACTGCTGGATATGGGTGGGCGGTCGATTGGAGATATAGCTAGGTTACGCCTTCTGCTCCTCTGGGCTCGCATTAGGCGGACCCCAGAGATTCTCCCCTATGCTGAAGCTCTCACTGAGATCATCCGGTTAGATACTGCCCGCAAAATAGGCTGGATCTCAAATGTTAGAAAAATGCTGACAGCTATAGGGCTTCAAGCTCACTGGGAAAGGCAGGAACCCTCAAGGAAAGACACGCTCAAACGTTTGTACTGGGAATGGGTAGAACAATTGGAAAGCTGCCAACCCAATGTGGTAGATTAACAACAGAATTTTACCTACACAAACAAACCAGATATTTAGAGCCCTTTTTAGATACAAAGCAGGTCCCTAGGGACAGGATGTTGTATATACATTTTAGGTTTGGAACTCTCACTGTTTGTGAGATGACAGCGAAATGGCACTTATGCAATGAGATTTCAAAATATTGCCCATGTTGCAGAGCCCCATTAGAATGCGTTGCTCATGTTATGTTCGCTTGCCTGGCATACAACATCTCGTGGGCTAAGTGGCTAAAATCGATTTTTCAGCAACTGGGCACACAGGACTATCAGGCAGCCCTGCACATCCTTAGGTCTGATACCAGACCTCTTTTTGCTTGTTGCATGGCAACGTTTCTCGGCCAGGCATGGCCAATTAGATGGAAAGCTCTCTCAAAAGCACTAACTTGAACGAGGCTGTGACGAAATTGCCGCACGACTCTAAGGTTGTTTGGCCAAGTTACAAAATCAGACCCCCATGCACAAGCATTTTATCTGCTAATTTCTGCTGCTATTCTAGGGAAGCCCAAAACCCTTCAGTAAATGTAACAGGGGCATCTGCCCAGCCCACTGTAATGACTTTTATTAAGATTAAATATTACGCAGCCTTTCACCCTATTTTTATCGTACATAAGGTATATTTTTATTGATATGTGGTGTACCGACTTTAAACAAATTGAATATAACAATTGTATTATGTGTTGAGGGTTTGATAGTCTATTCTATTGTATTGTCTGCTCATATAATTTTCATGTTGTTGTGTGTTAAACTTATTTTCCTTGTATTTTTAACAGGTTTCTATTTAGCTTTTATGACATTATCTGTCGAAATAAAGCTTATACAACAACAACATTTAGATGAAAGCATTATTCAGTATGAGTGGTGGTAAGAGTCTGACTATAGAATATGCCTACAATTTGGCATATTTGGCTTAGGATGACTTATGGTACTAGTGGGACAAGTGAATCATTGGATGAGTGCTGGTGAATGAAGGTAAGTCAAAGGGAGGATGAAGGATGATAGAAATGTGTAAGTGAGACTGTGCGTTAGTGACTTGAGTGATTGTGAGAGATAGATAAGAGATAAGAGTTTGGTGGCAGCAAGCAAAATTATGAATTCGCAATAGTGGGAATGTGGGATACATATGGGCAAGCATGTGCTGTTTGAGAACGATACATTAGTGACTGAAACTTTTCAGGAGTGTTGGTGAGAATTGCTAGAGAGGTGTATGTGTATAATGTTGAGATAGTAGCTGAAGATTTTTAGAGTACAGAGTGTCATGGATAAGAGTGTAGTGCAATTTGGTGGTAGTGAGGTGAATGAGGTAGCACATGAATGATAGTAACAATGTGCCGAGAAAGCTGAAAGTGCATGAAGTTCTGATGATAATGTGGCATGTGAGGGGAAATAGTACATGAGCAATAGTGAGAATTAAGGTGTGAGAAAGTGGATTATTAGATGGGGTGGTTGTGGGTCCCCACCAAGTAATATCACTATTCTGTATTAGGCCCAGTTAAGTTACTTTACTTTAAACCTTAGCTCAGTCCTGGGTAGCTGTGGCCAAGCAGGCAGGCTTAACTCAAAGGAAACAAGTGTTAATGCATTTATCAGTTGCCAAACAGTTAATAATTCGACAGTGCAACGCAATAAAAATCCCACTCCAATTTATAAAAATAATATACATTTAAAAAAACTAATAGACACCAAAATGAGAACAAATGGATGATGGGATACAGAGATATGATTTTTAGATTTCAGACTGTTTCCAGCAGGCAAACCCAGTACGTTGAATCATACCGGTGATGCAACGTCAACAGTTGTGGTTTGGCAGCGGTCTTGTGGTAGCCTCTGGTTCTTTAAGGAAGAAGTTCAGAATAAGTTTCTACTTGTCCACCTTTACAATTTTGAGAGGGGGAGTACACTCTAGCCACTTGTCTAGGAACGTTTGAGCACCTCTTGATGAGTTAAGACTCAATTTTCCAGAAGCCACCAGCAGGGCCCAGGACAAATCAAGTTGGAACTGGTCAGCTTTGCTCTGCTTTGTTGCAGGCTACTTGCAGGGTTTGTGTTCCTGGAGCTTAACAGGAAGGCTAGCCTACTAGTGCTTTGAATCCACTCTTCTGCTCAGGGATTAAGTGAGAGGAAGTCCAGCCCTTGGCGGTTCTCTTCATAGGTAAAGCAGCAGGCTCAGTCCCTCTTTTGAGTTCCAGTCATCTTGTTCAGCAAGTGCACCTTCATCTGCTCCCCACATGTCCAACAGTGTTCTGAGGAAGGTCTGCAAGGGGTCAATGTTATCCTTGGCGCTAGCTTGTTGATGGGGGAGGCTCCCTGTCCAATAGGGAAACGGTACCCAGGGGTAACCTACCCACTTTTTTCCTAGGGGTTTTGCCTCAAACAGTTCCAGAATGCATCCCTTTACCTAAACCCAACACGGCAGACCCATTTTGCCCTGGTCAGAGATCCCTGGTCCACTTAGAGGTATGGCTAGGGAAAGGAGAAATAGTATCCCTTCAGGATATGCATGATCTAATTATGGTAGAGACAGGCTGGCTAGCACACAACAAGAAGGGGCAGGTCTGGTGTCAGGTGCATCTATGCTAGCACAACTGCTTGCTTTAAAGTGTACTGGCTCAGTGGCCACAGCCCTTTGGATCAACTGTCAGAGGAGGTCATTCCACCTCCCAGCAGATGACCTTTTTGTTCACCCTTCCTGAGAGCTGTTCAGGGTGAAGCCAACAGGCTGAAAGGTGACAGCTGTTGGATTTAACAGAAAGGCTATTAAATAATTTTAGGTAAAAGACAAGGCAACTTCTAAGTTGTCTTTACTTCAATAGTTATCTTAAATCAAACTTTGGCAATATTTTAGATTTAATTTAACTATTAATATGATAGGTCGAACAACTTTTCTAGCTATTTCTAAACTGCAGTTAGCATTTATTAAATGTGATAGTGTAACCCAATGTTAGTATATGGAAATTGTATCCCTTCAATAGTGAAAATAGACTTTGGGTATTTTTCACAAACAGGACATGTAAAACATTAAATGCACATGTCCTTCTTTTTAACACTATCCACCATGCTCTATGAGCTCGTAAGGCCTACTTTAGGGGTGACTTACACATATTAAAAAGAAAAGTATAGGCCTGTCAAAAGAGTTATTTTGAAAGGGTGAATTGGCTGTTTTAAAACTGCAGTGGCAGGCAGAGAGTCAAGTTTTCACTCTGTCACTGTAGTGGTGGCCCCATCAGTGCTGCAGTCCACTAAAGGCATATACCTTACATGCCCTGGGTATACAGAGTACCATATATTAGGGACCTCTAGGTTAGTTAAATATGCCAATATGCCAATTAGTCAATTGCACATATACTTTAGGGGTCAGAGGACATACACTGATCACAATCAGATATTTTGATTTGAGGAGTTATTTTATGAAATGCCATGGATACAAAAGCGCCATTGATAAATTTTTTATAAAGTGTGGCATTCACCCAAAGGGTATTTTGACATGGCATGCAAAAGAAACCCACATTGCTCAACAAAAGTAGCCACTAACGGAGTAGGCAATGCAGATATCTTGGGTTCTGCATTTTGGTATCTGTCTACCAGCCACATCTGATAATATCTTAATATCTGGAACTTAACCTTTGATGTACTAGGGACAACTATATATTTTATATGCTGTGACCGACAGATTGTTTTAAAGACTGATGTAATTTTCCGTAGTATAGAATTTCTGGGTTTCAGTTTACTATTGGATATAAATGGCACATTGTATTTGGCATTGTTTCGGTAATGTCATGCAAGTATTTGTGGTGCACTCCGTCCGTGTGTCTGTCAGGCACATTTTGTGACGCCAACATACATGGTTTGCTGCTGCAGTTTGTTTTCTGCTCTTAGTCGTGAACTTCTGTTTCTCGAGTTACACATTAGAATTGTGCTGAATAAAATATTTTGACAGCCATGTTTATAGAAGTTTCCTTATGAATCCACTTCAGTAGCACATCGTTTTCTAGTTGTGGGATTTCCTTTTAGACAGCTGTGCGTTCTGCGAGTTACTAGTTTGGTTCACTTGAACTGGCACAGCAAATAACTGATGTGTTAAGGGAAAGATCAGAAATGTGAAGAGGATGTCACCATATGAATATGCAGCTTAAGTGATGAAGTAGTGGGGTGCTTTTTGGGCTCGCATTTGCACCAGATTCGGCTAGAAAGGAGGTTCAGTGTCTGGCAACCCTGGCAAGCGACAGTGGCATGGATAGACCTCGTTGACTTGGTCCCCTCCTCACACCTACTCCTATGCCAGTGTCCAGTTAGCCTCCCCCAAAGCCTGTGTGCTCGTCCGTCTCCCCCTCCACGTGCTGATCAATCCATAGGCCCTCAGAAAAGACCATTAGTTGTTCCCTGGGATCTTGTAGTTCATATTCCAGGGTGGTGAGATGCCTGTTTAATAAACATGTTATAGCCCTTTGAGTGTAACCCACACGTAAAATGATCAAATCCCATCAAGAGCTTACCTGACTGTTTTTCCTTCAGGTGTTAATAACATGAGTAAGACTTACCTGGTAAAACGAAAATATTTGTTCTTAATAGAATTATGAAGGAACAAAACTGAGCTAGAAAGCAACATGGTGCATGATGGGCCAAAACTAATTGTATTTTATTGCTTTTAGAACTGGTAAATGGCTGGAAATGTAAATGTTGTGCCCAATAGCATCATTTAAGTGTAATCCTAATACCAACTAGACAGATATAATCACCGTGACAAATCCATAGTGCATTAAATTGGTCTTAGACATGCTTTTTCTCGATTTGTTTTGATAGTTTAGCTGCTTCTTTCTTTATTTTAATAATTTTGTCAGTATATAATGTATTTTTAAATAGTAAGGTCATGTGTGGTTTCTCTAGTGCTGACATGTAACCTTAAATCAGATCATCACAAGCTCACATGTTGGACTCTCACATCACCACACACAGTCACCAGCCTACTCAGATACACACATGCTTGAGGGAAACATCTACTGGTATCGCTCTGCAGTTCTATGTATGTCGAGGACAGTTCAACATGACTTTTCCATGAAAATGTTTGTCTATTTTGCATGCATTGCTTACTTGTTGTGTGCTCAATTTCTGAATTATTTGATATAATCTAAGCACCTGATTTAGAGTATGGTGGGCTGTTTATTCTCCTAACGTGGCAGACATCCTGTCCATCTTATTACGAGTGCCAGAGGATATATTGTACTTGGAATAAGATGAACGGGATGTCCATCATGTTGTGACAGAGTAACTTTCCGCCAAACTGTAAATTAAGCCCTAAATTTGTTGTTTTTATAAGAATTGATTTTAAGCAAGTTTGCTTTCTCTATACAGATCCAATCTGAATATATGTCCAGTTACATGATCCAGCCTAACCCAAGATCTAACTTGCCAATTCCAAGTTCCACCCTGCACAAAGAACCCCTATTTGTTAATTCTTGTATAACTTGCTGCAAAATAAAAGAACCCCTTGTGCCGAAACCTAGCTCGGAGTAGGGGAATATACCGGATGCATCCCGGGAGCTTACAACGAAGACTTTAGGTCCACATAGAAGTCAATCTGAACGCTTACATTCTGGCACCATACCGAGTGACCTGTGTTAAAAAAAGCACAAAAGGTTTCACCCATCCGACTTGAATGAGATCCTTATGGTATGTAGAGTTGGGTGGGTTGGCCAATCCCCTAAGAACATCGATGGCGACTGTATCGTGATCAGCTATCGCAGGCCCCATATGGTTCGCTGTTTATTAAGATTTTGTGAGCAAACCTTTACCCAAAGCTCCAGCATTTGCGCGTTTCCCTTGGACTATTTTTACAAACCGCAATTTAGGCTCACTGTAAATATGTCTGCCCCTCTCCCTGTATCCAATAGGTTTCAAGTCTTATCTGATCGGGATACCCAGGATTGACAACCATCCCCACTGGAAAACCAACCATACCCCTTGGAAATTTTTCAGGTTTTTGAATCCCCATGTTTTATCGATATGTTAGATGACCAGCAAGCCAGTCGAGGCTCGGTGACCCGGACTAGTTCATTTTAATAAATGAACAGGACGTAGTTATGTTCCAAGAGACTTGGGCTACCCAAGAATTACATATTAATGGGTTTCATTGCTATAATATTGCAGCCCCTACCCCTAAATTTGGTCGCCCCTCAGGGGGTTTATTTATTGGGATAAACATTGCTGCCGGTGGTGGCATTAAGGTTCTACCAACTAACAGCCACAATTTCCAAGTCTTACTGTATAAAAGGAGAGTTTCTTTTTATTTGATTAATTTTTATAATAATGATTTTTACTCCACCCCTAATTTAGATTGCCAGCATGAATCAGCCCACACTATTGGCATCTTCTTGGGTGGTGATTTTAATGCGAAACTAACAGACACACCGCTTAGCATAGGGTCCCACAATTCCGGCCCTACATGTCTCAGGGGTGCAGAGTTGACTGTGTTTCTGTGTATGCATAACCTCACCAATGCCATGGGCATTGTGGGCGTATCACACACCAATAATCATCCCGTGCCAACATTCAGAGGAAGGTGGTGTTCTTCCACCATAGATTTTGTCTTCATTCCTCCCCCACTTGCAGATCATTTAATGGAAGTAGAAGTTATCGCCATGAGCCAAGGGGACCATAATCCAATTAAAACAGTGTTGAGATTGACCCCACGGCCCATGTTTACTATTGAATGTCGGGCCAGGAATATAACACCCTCCACCGACAATTTAAGACTGATATGGAGGTGTATCGATAATAATGAACTGCTCCAGAAACAGGTAACGGCCAATATGCACCTCATAAACTCATATTTATCAGCCCAAGATCCTTGCCCTGAGGCAGTCCATGATTTTAATAAACTGTGCTTAGCAACTAAAACCCTCTTGTCAAAACCTAACTCTCTCGTGAAATAGGATCCTAGATGGTTCGATCACAAGTGTTCTGAGGCAAATAGACAACTGTGTCGTGCCCTATCATCTAACCCAAGGTGTAACCTAGAAGTGAAATTGGCCAGGCAAAAGTACAAACCTGTGATTTCTAAGCGGAAAGGGGACTTCTTAAAAGATCACTGGGAAGCATTATCCAAAGCCGTCAGGATAAAAAAGGGCGACACATTTTGGACAGCTGTGAGGGATTTGCGGTCCATGGGGCAGCTATTAACTCCTATTAGCTGCACCATTGTGAGTGAATTATGGGAAAAGCACTTCACCAAGTTCTATGCTGCCCCCCCACAAGTGGCAGACTATTTTGAGACTGGGCCATTAACTGGAATACAGATAACCCTCTCTGAGGTGGAAGACGCCATCCAACAGAGTGTGGGCAATAAAGCCCCTGGTCCAGATGGGTTACCCATTAACCTTATTAAAATGCAAACCAGACTTTTGGGCGCCCCTTCTTTTAAATGTTTTTAATAATTTAACGCACACTCCATTACCCAGCACCTGGTCTTCGAGTATTATTGTCCCGATTTTTAAAAAGGGGGACTGTTCCCAACCCAACTGTTATAGGCCTATCTCCCTAATTGATTATACCTTAAAAATGTTGGGCAGAGTCTTATATAACAAGGTATTAGAGTGGTCTGATGAAAGCGATATTTTAGAGCCTTGTCTATTGGTTTTTCGAAGTAAGGTTGGCACCAATGAACAATGCCTAAATCTTAATTTAATTATGGGCAAATACACCATTGCGCGGGCCTCGCCAACCTATTTGGCATTTATGGATTTGACCTCTCCTTTTGACCTTGTCAATAGGTCAAAGCTCTGGTCTATCCTCTTGGCCTATGGATTGGATGAGCCCCTGGTGCATTTCTTGGCGCACCTTCATAAAGATCTTAAGGCCTGGGTTAGGATCAGTTGCGGGCATTAAGCTATTAAGGTAGGTAGTGGGGGTTAGACAGGGTTGTGTTCAAGCCCCCCTCCTCTACATTATCTACATTAACGGACTGCATAAAACATTAAAATCAATGACTCATGACATCCCCAAAATCAATGGAAAAACACTTTCCATACTACTCTATGCGGACGATGCGGTCCTTATAGGCCGCACTCCGAATTCCTTACGCATTTTAGTGCAGAGTTTTGTAAACCACATGGACAGTTTAGACTTAAGCACTAACTTAAAAAGTATTTTATAATGTTGTGTGGTCCTAGGAAACGCCAACTTAGTTTTATATTTGTGGGTAATCAGAACTGACGAGCACTAGCACTTTTCCTTATCTTGGGATGGTCTTTGCTGCGAACGGCTCCTGGACTGAGCATATGGTTCACTTAAGGAGCAAGTTCTCAAAGGCCACCAACTTGATCCTTAGCCTCCCATGTCCAAAGAGAACAGGTGCCATTTTATCTATCTTAGAATTTTTTAAGTCACAATGTGTTCCAGTTGCCACGTATGGCGCTGAGGTTTGGGGCATTGGCAAGAGAACAGATTCTGCAGGAAGCTATTAGGCATCCCAATCTCCACATCTCAATACATCTGCCATAGGGAACTCAATCTAAATTTTATAGAAGATGTATTAGGGCCCGCCCGCCCTCTTTTGGTTATCTGTTGGAAAAACCCGGCAGCATTTTTAACGAGAGACATCATCAGCTATTGTATTGGGTGCAAGAAAGGGAAGGACATCCCATGGTTGTCAGGGGTGTATTGAAGCTTATGTAGTATTAACAAAGGAACTATTTTCTTAAATCCCAATACAGCAGAGACCCTGCATTAAAATGAGCTTAAGAGTGCACTTTACGCGTTATATAGAATGGAAAGGATTGAAAAGAAATCAAAAAAATCCCTCGTATTTAGCTACATGTCTATTGAACAGCCTGTCCATCCGCTGGCCAACTATCTTACCTGATCAATGAGACATTGGGAGAGGAGTCTTTTATTTTGCTTAAGGGTAGGCACTGTTAAATTTGCATTATGCTTCCCCTCGGCCACCACTCTAACCTTGACCACTTACCCTGCCCGTGTGATGGTCAGAGCGGACAATCTATTTTACACTTTCTGTTTTTTGTAAATATTACCTAAAGTACACCAAGTGGCTTTTAACCCCGTTTTTTAAAAAGTTTACGCCCATCAGTCTGGAAAACGCTTACCTGAGGTTACTTACCCTGGCTGACGAAGAGCTGGTTTTTAAAGCCTTTAAATTTGACCTTTTCATAGAGGTCAAATGCAAGGCTCTGTCTTCTGAAAAATCGCTGCCTTTTCTTTTAACATGGAAATTGGTGCTTACTTTTGTTTCTCTCACTGTAAAATAAGAAGCTGTGTAATGTAAACTATTGAACCTGGCCCTTGTTGCGGGGTTTCCCCCAAATATTTCGCCTTCTTCCTCCTATTTTTTCTGACCTGTTTTTGTTGGTTTTAGGACTCTGGGCACTTTACCACTGCTAACCAGTTCTAAAGTGCATATGCTCTCTGTCTAAAATGTATTGATGATTGGTTTATCCATGATTGGCATATTTGATTTACTAATAAGTCCCCAGTAAAGTGCACCAACGGTGCCCAGGGCCTGTAAATCAAATGTTACTGTTGGGCCTACAGCCGTGATTGTGCCACCCACATGAGTAGCCCTGCAAACATGTCTCAGACCTGCCACTGCAGTGTCTGTGTATACAGTTTTAAACTGCCTTTTTGACCTGGAAAATGCACCCAATTGCCAGCCCCAAACCTCCTTTTTTACTAGTTGTAAGTCACCCCTAAGGTAGGCCCTAGGCAACTCCATGGGCAGGGTGCAGTGTATTTACAAGTTTGGACATGTACTGGTGTGTTTTAAATGTCCTAATAGTGAAATACTGCTAATTTCATTTTTCACTATTGCAAAGACTATCTATTGCCTTGAAATATCTTTTAAGTGTAATTTCCCATTGGGAGCAGATAGAGATTTAGAGTTTGGGGTCTCTGAACTCACAATTTAAAAACACATCTTTTGGTGAAGTTGGTTTTTAAATTGCATGTTTGAAAATGCCACTTTTAGAAAGTGGACACAAGGAGATGATGGACGGAGCGCTGAACCTTTTCAGACACTCACCTCCAGTCACAGATCTGGGTTTAATTCATCATTGTTCTTTAGCTCACTTCACCACTTCAGTTTGGTCCCCGCCATATACTAATCAGACTTGACCCTGCTCCCCATGGAAACAGTCCAGTCTAATTTGCTAGGCCAGGCCCTCCCTGGACTGGAAACAAGCATCCTGGGCTTGCTTTCAGGGTATCACCCCTCATTAGTCAGGCTAGCTTGAATCTACTGGCACAGTGGGCACGGGACCCACGTCTGGGCATACCCTTCCCACTTGGGGCGACAAAAGCAAAAAGAACAGATGATGGACAGAATGCTGAACGAACCAAATATTTACCCCCAGTCACAGATCTGGGTTTAATCTATCGCTTTTTGCACACCACGTCACCCCAGTTTGGACCCAGCCATATGCAAATCAGTCTCGACCCCGCTCCCCATGGGAACATTCCAGCCCAAACTACCAAGGCAGGCCCTCCCTGGACTGGAAAGAAGCACCCTGGGAACTGTTTCGGGGTATCACCCCATATCAGCCAGGGTAGCTTGAATCCAGTGGCACAGTGAGCACGGGACCTATGTCTGGTCATAACCTTCTCACTTAGAGCGACAAAAACAAAAAGAAAAGATGGACGGAATGCTGAAAAAATCAAACATTCACCCCCTGCTACAGATCTGGGTTCAATGCATTGTTTTTTTTGCTCCCCACGCCACCCCAGTCATATGCAAATCAGTCTTGACCCTGACCCCATGGAAACAGTCCAGCCCGCACTGCTAGGCCTGGTCCTTCCTGGACCAGAAACAAGCATCCTTGGGCTGGTTTCGGGGTATCAACCCCTCATCAGCCAGGCCAGCTTGAATCCAATGGCATAGTGAGCACAGGACCCAGGTTTGGGCATACCTTTCCCACTTAGGGGGACAACAGCTAAAAGAACAGTTGATGGATGGAATGCTGAACAAATGAAACATTCACCCCAGTCATAGATCCGGGTTTAATCCATCGTCTTTTTTGCTCACTACGCCACCCCAGACATGGTGAGCAAAAAGAAATAGATTTAGGCTCAGATGTTGGTACCGGAGGTGAATGTTGGACATGAGCATGGGACCCAAGTTTGGGCATACCCTTCCCTCTTAGGTGGACAAAGGCAAAAAGAACAGTTGATGGATGGAAGGCTGAACAAATCAAACATTCACCCCAGTCATAGATCTGGGTTTAATCTAACATTTTTTTGCTCACTACGCCACCCCACACATGGTGAGCAAAAAGCAATAGATTTAGGCTCAGATGTCAGTACTGGAGGTGAATGGTTGACATTGTTCAGCCTTCCATCCATCAATTAGTCTTTTTGCACCAGTCTGTTGAGCAGTTAACAATTTGGCTACAGGTTCAGGGGGATTTGATACAGACAGTGTCTCTGGTTCCCTGGGCTCACTATCATTTACGCAAGCTGATGGCTCACATCCTGGCTTTTTGTCCTCCCATTTGTCACCTTCTGTCTTTTCAGATTCCTCTCTCTCCTCAGGTCAGGAGGAACTTGATGTGGTGGCCGAAAAAGAGCATATCCTGAAAAGAATCTCTCTCATTCTTCCCACTCCCATAATTATCACAACAGATGCCATTCTGTCGGGTTGGGGGGCGTGGTTGGGGGTATGTCAGATCATCAGATCTGGGGTTCTTGGACCCTGTCTCCCAGCAGGTGATCATCGAATTGGAGGGAATTGGAAGCAGTCCGATTGTCTCTGAGGGCATTTTCTTGGTATCTGAAGGGGGCTGTTGTTCTCATAAGGACAGACAATGTTACAGCAGAGGTTTGTGTGAACAGACATAGGGGGACCAGGTCTCTTTCCTTAGCAAAGATTGCATGCAAGCTGTTTCATTTGGCGGGGTCCAGACCGTTGTCGGTGTCTGCAATTCACATCCAGGGGATGTCCAATACTCTAGCGGACAATATCAGCCGCAGATTCCGTCTTCAGTGGTTTTTTGTCTACAACACAAGATGTTAGTAGAAATTACAGATTAGTGGGGAGTCCCGTGATAGATCTGTTTGTGAGCTCTCTCAATGCCAAGGTGCCGAAACTTTGTGCAAAGTCCAAGGAGATTCAGGCTTGGGCAGTGGATACTCTCTCATGCAGGTGGCCTCTGGGTCTTCTTTATACCTACCCTCCCTCTCTGCTAATTCTCAGGTTTCTTCTCGGGGGACGGAAAGAGAGAGTGCCGGTAATTCTGATTGCTGCAGCTTGGCCCTGCTCCTCTTGGTATCCTTTTCTCGTGAAGACGAAGCAAGCAGAGGAGTGGATATTACTTCTGAATCCCTCCCCTCTGCTGTTCCCAGTATTGCAGTGGGATGTTCTGTCCATGATGTGGTTAGCGGCCTGGAGGTTGAAAGGCTAGGTTTGCTTCAAAAGGGGGTGCCAGCTAGTTTCACTCAGACTCTGCAAGCATCTAGGGGCTTGTCTACTAATGCATCTTACTTACGGCACTGGCGTTCCTTCAGTAAGTATTGTCAAGGTAACGGTTTGGGTGCTTTATCTTTCAGGTGGCCCTTTTGGCGGATATTTGATGACAGTGAGATTTTGAAACATCTGTACTTCTTTTGTTCCAGGTTTGATTCTCAGCTTCATAAAGACCAGGAGATGATTTGACCCTCCTTTTTTGATTCTCCTTCCTCCCTTCCTCTGAGGAGGAAATGCGGCTGTATTGTCTGGGTGTCAGGAGGGCTTGTCTGAATCATTGTTTGTGAATTTTTGACCAATGCATAAGGGGTTGAAGCCTCCCACTTCCTCTTTGAGTTGGTGGCTTCAGTCTTTGATTTCTCTCGCCTACAAGGCTTCAGATCAGACCTCTCCTTCGGGTGTTCAGGGTAGATCTAAAGGATCAATGTCTACCTCATGGGCTGAAATACAGGGGGCTTCTATTCCTGAAATCTGCAGGGCAGTCACCTGGGCCTCTCCGTCGACTTTTGTCTCTCACTATAGGATTGTTCAGGAGACTGAATTATTTGATGTATATTGGTTCTAAAGTGTTGGCCACTGTTATGCCTACATAGTGGGCCATTACTTTTTCTTTTGTATTTAACCCCTTCAGTGCCACGCCCTTTCCCCCTCCTGTGCCGGGCATTGTATTAGTGGGTGGGGTTCATGACAAGATAGTCTCGTCATGGGCACAGCGCAACCGTGCTCCATGACGAGACTATCTCGTCATGGGCACAGAAGAGGTTAATAGATATAGGTTTGTGCATTACCTTTTTGTTTGTCCTGTTTGGATTTGTTCATCTCATTTAGTAATGAAGGGAAGCGAGGGAGGGGACAATGAGGTAATGCCTCAATTACTTACTTACCAGTAATTGTTTCACACTGAGTCCTCTTCCCCTGTTTTTATTCATTGTATCCCTCCGTCCCTTCCTCCCTACCAGGTAGTGCAGGCAAACCAAAACCTGGGGGTTGTAGATACAGGAGGAGTGGAGGGTCTTATATTTGTGAAATCACGTGGTATGGGTGTCTGGCGAGGCAGGATTTCCTCATTTAGTAATGAATAGAAGCAAGGGAAGAGGACTCAGAGTAATGCAATTACCGGTAAGTAATTGAGTCAAATACTACCAATGAAATGGCATCTAGATGCAAAATAGCACACAGTAGTACAAAGCTCTACTTTGCATTACTCAAGGGCTATGTTCGAAGGCAAATTAGAATTTGTGCTGGAATGTGAATCGCAAAGTAACACTCTGCATCAGTTTGCATCACTTATGATGCAAGCGAGGCACAGAGTGTTCGTAAATCGGCCCCACGAGACCTTATCCTATGTTGAATCCCAAAAATATAAATGGAGATGAGACCAGTAATTTCAATGCAGCTAGAGCTGCCATGGACTAACGGAGAAAACATAATCTAAATGCAAATTATCTTGTAACCTTATCGCACCTTTGGAGAAGGAAAAGGTTACGACAAAGATGGCTGGGGTTATTAAAGCACTGCACAGGGAAATACAAAGAGACTGATTCCTTTTCAATGGGTCTGAGAGCCAATCCTATTATAATTACATCTCCCAACAATGAACCGTATGCGTAGCATATGCATGAGCACATAATCAGTGACGAGCCTCCTGCTATGCGCCTAACAAAGGGCTTTATTCATGAAGGAATTTCAAATATTGATTTCTGGGTCGAAGTTTATGTTCTTTACTCTTGCTGTCAAATTACCAGATCCCATTTCACAAGTTACTGTATCCGCTGCGATATGTACTTGTTCATCAGTTCATCAGAGGTGTCTGCAACGTGTTGTGTTGCTGCGTCAGTGGGCAGGTGCCCTGTTTTGCAAAGAAATGACCAGGTTTCTTCAGCTCTTCATATGGTTCTCTTCATCAGTAGGAAATCTACGAACATTGTTCACGGGGGAGGAGGGGGCGAAGGAGGTTCAAACGTGCTTTCTTTGTACACTTGAGATCTTTTTTTCGGTTGGCATGCAAGATAAATTGCTCTTGCTCTGCCATTAGGATCAACCTTTGCTGCTTTGTTAACATATTGTGACCTTCACTGCAGCACAATTGAATTGCATTTTTTTTAACCAACTGCTGGATGTAGAATGTCACTGCTTGTTAAAGAGTCCCTTTCTCGCCTTCCAGTTCATATTTAATATTCATGAATACGCAAGCAGGACCTGGGTTTTGTTAGCATTCTTGTTGGAACAGGAATGTTCCCTGAGTGATGTACAGTTGCGTTCCCCTGCCCTGAGTTCCCAACTCCGAGTATCTGGTACTGTGGTGTTTGCGTTTGCCCCTTGCCTCACAATAATCTAGTGTGTGCACGGAGGCTAGGCCTGTCACTTGAGATGCGTGAGCTCCTAGACCTGCCCTGTTACCTTGAGGGGAGCATGAAGCGTGCCTTCATTTTTCAGTGGACTACTGTACCTGTGTGGGTTTTGCATGTAGAGAGGTGGTAGCAACTTACCTTGTTTTGTGATTCTATAATTGTGACCAGACCTTTTTATCTGTCTCATTGGAGTGGAGGCCTACTGGACCACTCATGTAAAGTGACACTACTATCCCCTAACCCAGATACTAGCATTAACATCCTAAATAAATATTTTGTGTGTTTGTCTATTTGGCCTGTATGTCACATACAAGTGTGTATGAGTGAGCCAGAGTGCTAGATGCCTGTGGGATCCATTTCGGATACCCCTGACCTGTTACTGTGCACCATGTGGAGGTGGGGTTGCTTTCTCAGACAGTAGAAGTATATTGCTGACGTTTCAGAATATGGAGGGAAGAGACCTGGACACTGAAGTGTAGAGAAATGATGCAAGACTCCTTTAGAAAATTGATAGGACCATTTGCTGAGAGGGCTGTGATGAGCCATCCTGTAGCACTCCCATTTGGCAGATAGTGGGGATGCACGGTGGGACTGCAGTCTATATTGTTCAGGGTGAAAAGGATCTTTTTTAGGTGAGACCAGCCTTTTTTTCCTTAATCAGTCTTTAGTGTGACTAATGATAGCCAGGCTAGGAAAGCTCACACTTCTTTGTGCCTCTGTTGAGGGTGTTCCAGGCCGGAGACTATCCTGCTGTCGGGTGCATCGCTGTACACAAAGGCTGTGCCTAGAGAGCAGCCTGGAAAGGGCACTTGAAAGACAAGCATTTGCAATGCAATAGGTCTCGCATTTCGCGAGTTTGAGCTATTGGCATTGTAAATGAAAATTCCTTTTATTTATGTTTTGGTTTTTAAAACATAAATAAAAGACATTGTCATTTACAATGCCAATGGCTTAAACTCTCGTAAATGCGAGACCTATTGCATTGCAAATGCTTGTTTTCAAAGCTCCGCAAAGCTACCAAATGGGCCAAATGCGCTGGCGGCTTCTCGGCCCATGGAACCCAGAGTGCTGCGAGAGTTTATTGCAACTACACGGGAGGTTGTCCCGATCAGAGATAATGTGTGTGTAAGGGGGGGCATAGCTAAGGGGTGTTTACATGAGCTACTTAGGTCCCCTGCACGGTTTATAGTTTTGTGCTCCTGGTTAGGTTTCTACAGTATGCTCAGGTGAGAAGTGAGCGCATTGTATGTGCACAGTCTGTTGTAGCTGCACTTCAAGACGGAAGGGGCCACTATCCACACCAAGCCCAAGAAACACAAGGACCGACCCGAGTATGTCTGCTCATAGCGCATAGAGGCGAGTTGTTCAGCCCCAAGCGCTAGAGAAGTAAAGCCACTCTTTTGCCATGCTTTCTTTATAGTTTGATTTTTTTTCCTCTGGAAGCCCAAAACTATTCTTCAATAAAACCAAACGAAAGCGACTGGGAATCATTGCCTTTACTGCCCCCTCCCGCCGTATTATTTGTTGCGACGCAATAACTCTTCATGTGTGCACCGTAAGAAGGACAAGAGCTGGGACAGAGTCGTCATTTGAGGGGCAGTTTGGTGCTTCTGAAGGGCCGGTAATATTGAGACAGGGTCGTTAGGAAACAGTGGGTTTCTGAAGGGCTGAGACAGTCGGTCACTCGTGAGACAGCTTGGTGCTTCAAAATGAGCCGGTAAAATTGGGCAGAGTCAGTGACTTGGGCAAGAGTTTGTTTCTAAAGGGCCGGTGGGGCTGGGAGAGAGTCGGTCTCTCATGAGACAGTTTGAGGCTTCTGAAGGAGCCGGTAATATTGGGGCAGAGTCAGTGACATGGGCAGATAAGGCTGTGACGGAGTCAGTCACTTGTGGGAGAGCCTGATGCCTCTGGAGAACCCAACGGGGTGAAGCAGCCGGTCTCAGAGGACGTATGTTGACATCTTTGCTCGCATAGTCAAGCGTCTGTCAGATGTCATTGGTGGACTAGTGCAAGATAGGCTCGGTTGGGGGGAGGAGAAAGTCACACCTCAGCACATTAACAGCGCCATTTGATTTAATGCTCATAGGGAAGGCAGTAGGCGCAAAGACATGAGAAGTACACTAGGGACATAGGGGTGTAAGGAAGAACGAAAACATTATATTTCTATTTAGTAACAGCATAAGAATCGTAGTGGAAAATAGAGAGTCTGTCAGTGAAATCCCACACCACCCCTCTCCGCGCGCCCAAACACACGAGCACTATCTGTAGGTCGTTTATTGCTGTCTGTCTGCTGAGGGCGGAGGGGCCGATGCGGGCAAGCTTAAGCAGAAGGCCCCGTGGGCCAATATATCCCCGTTTCACTGCCAGCCCCTCTGCTGAGATCACCAGAGAACTGCACACCAGAGCCAGTTCATACGTCATACTGTTATCTTGGATATGCGATGTCATCCATTGAAGTGCGGGTGCCAGTACAGAGTCTACTCTAGCAGCTATGTAGCGCCCAGAGGCCAGAAATGCTCACTGCTTCCTCGTGAAGCTGTTTACAGTTACTTCCCGTAATCCTGCGCAGGGCTCGGGGGAGGCAATCGATTTTAAGACTTCAGCGTGAGATAAATGGAATTTTCTAAATTGATGTGAAAATCACACCGTCGGCTGATTCCATTATAGCGCCAACAATGGCTCGGCTGTCTTCTGAGCGGGCTGCAGTCACAGGCTGGTGAGATTCCGTCCTGTTTATCGCTTACCATTAGGCAGATATACAGGGACTTGCGGTTATGTTTAATTAATGTCCTTTGTCCTATTACGGAAGCAGCGCATGCTTTTCAGATGCATTCCCCCGTTTCAGCACATCTCTCGCCTGCGCTGGGCCAGATAAACATTATTCCAAACAAGCAGGAAGGGGGTGGCAAATGGTGAGCACTTTGATGTCCTCAG
The DNA here is from genome assembly GCF_964204655.1 of Triturus cristatus. Taxonomy (NCBI): domain Eukaryota; kingdom Metazoa; phylum Chordata; class Amphibia; order Caudata; family Salamandridae; genus Triturus; species Triturus cristatus. Next base: position 372,173,379 of record NC_140591.1, on the reverse strand, counting down.
TGGCCGCGCGGCTCACTGAGGACATCAAAGGGGCCGCGAAGTGATCAGGCAGTGCTTTTCAGGCTGCCAAATGGTGCGCGCGCCGGGGGCACATGCACTGTATTTGGAGGCCTGAAAAGCACTGTTTGCACTTCCAAAACTCGCTTACTATAAGTCTCGTCAGAGCAGCGCTAAAGCGCTGTCTCAGACGAGACCTAAAAAAACCACCAAATGGGCTCTGACAGTGCAGACAGGGGATCCACATCTCTCTTGTCTGCTTTGACAATATAAAATGTGAGAGCCTCTACGCCACTTGCTCCAGCTCCAAGTTCCTGTTGATCAAACAAGGGAGTTCTCAGCAGAATTCTCAGAGGGCTGCTATGCAATAGGGATTGGTGTCTGCTTAATACCCAGATTCTCAGAGATAAGGGGACTTCACCTGAAGTCTTGCATTGCTGTAAAAAGCTGTTAATCTGACCTGAAGTACCTAAAAGCTGGATTACCTGCTGACAGACGGGAGAAGCTTGCCAACCCCGCAGAAGGTGTAAATCTTGAGGGAGAGTGTGAAGCAGCATCACCTCAGTGCTTTAGGGGGCGTCTAGGAGAAGGAAGATGCAGGAGAGTGATCTGTGAGCCCCAAGAGTGGTGAGTGCCAGTGTCTCCGGTAGAAGTGTGAGTGCTGCTGACCTTCTGTTGTGCATAGAAGTGCAGTTGTGGCTGACTGCACCACTGTGAATGAGAAGTGTGCCTGTGATAGTCCTCATTGCTGTCATCCAGAAGTGCACCTGTGGTGGCCCTCAACACCGTGATTAAGAGGTGTGCCCATGGCTGTCCATCATGCCCCTTTGAGGCGGGGTCCACCTGCAATGTATCATCACGTGACTCAGAAGCAGCATGATACTGCCCCCTCCAGTAACGCCACTATGATTTCAGGCACTTCTGTTTGTGCAGGAGGACATTGGATGGCCGCCTGCACGGTTGCCTCTTGTTTCGACTTTCCTAAACTGACTTAAGTTGCATCTGTAAACAGCAGATCTCCTCTCAGAAGCAGGAGCGAGTGAAAAAACATATTGATGGTTCCCTACTGGCCGCGACTTGAGCACAGAGACCTGCAGGATGAGAGACTTTAAAGGGAACTGTACTGAACTGAAGAGTGCTTATGCTGAACAGGGGTTATCCACACATGAGCCTTGATTCTTGCTGCAGAGACTTTCGAACTCTTGTGAGAACTTGTCTAGCTTTACTAGAGGAGGGACACCCAGGTAAAGCTAAGAGGGGACATTTGGTATTCCAAGGTTCAATAGCCCTAGCTCAAGTTCCTTTAGGTGTGTCTGTAAATATTTCATGTGTAGTATTCCATTTCAGGTGTGTAATAAAGAACTATTCTTTTCTAAGGTAAAGCACTGAGTTGGACAGTTACAGCGATGTTGGGGGGTATTGTTGAGTTCAGAGTTTACTCATACCCCGTTACGCCCCTTAGAGGTCTGACTGCTTATCATCGCGACAGCTGGGAGTCAATTATGAAAGTGTTGTACATGGCCTAGTTTGAAGAGCCACAGTAGGATGGACCCTGGGATATTAGAGGCAAGCAACCCCAGCCTCTAACAGCTGAGGCCCAGCAGCCCCTGCTAGCCCTCATACCCCTAAAGATGTCTGACCATTCCCTTCCAGTTCAAATGATTACAGACCAACAGGTGTTTATGTCTTAAAGAAGTTTGTTGTACAAGATGGCCACAAATTAATACATTTTGTTAATAAGCTGAGGTCCACAGGGTGGAGGGTTGTATGTCAGACTATCATGAACAAAAATACCATCCCACAGAAACATTGTAGATAGAATATTGCCTTTTAAAATGTAGGTAATGATGGACCCACTATTATTTTTTTTAAACTGTGTTCATAATTTTCTAACAACTATATACAAAAGCACATACGTTGTCACCCGTGAGCTGTTTAATGTTTCAGACAGCTGCAGTCAACGTTCCACATAACTGGTATTTTGAGAGGCATTGTCACATCCCAATAAGGATACAAGGTGCCATCTTGCAGCCACTTTTTCAAGTGAGGGAATGTGCTTCTCATCCTTACCATTGATATCCGGCATTTAGCCAGCAGTAATAGCAGAGTTGCATCTTTTCTGGTCAAATATCGGAATGTTAGCTACATAACCAAGAGCACTAGCAGCGGGGGACTGCATAGCATCTGGATGATTTACGTCACAAAACAAGAATGCCTGGACGCTGCCATGCTAAATCGCATTGCTTTAAATGGGCCTATAGTCACAGGTACTGAGTACCGGCACTTTTTCACTGCTACTCTGGTCTTTTTGTTTGTTTAAATATTATTTTGTTTAGTTGGTCAGGTAGAAAAGGTCAATAACAATACAATAAGGAGAAGAAAGAAAAAAAAAACATTACATATCAAAAAATAAACAATAATTATCCTTTACCCAAAATTAATATAAATGATTCTAATAAATATCAATAGCATTATGTCTTCTAAATATTGTACATCATTTGCATTAAATTACCAAAATATTATATATCTGAGATACACATTGATTCTCCTTTGCCCCTAATCCATATATCCGATCCTGGTAAGAATCAATAGCATTATGTCGTCCTAATGCCATAAGTCATTCACATTATCTAAACATTGGTTAGGTTCACAATCCCAAATATCCTGTTATTTCTTAGGTGCCCCCACTCTTTCTGAACAAAGTTTTTCTTTCAATTTAACCTGTTTCATTTTGTTTACCCAGGAATCATAAGAAGGAGCTTCCGCGGTTTTCTACCTTTGTGATATTAAAGATTTAGCCACTAGAGGTACTATAAAAAGCTGTTGTTGCTGTACAGTAAGGTTTTGTGGTGTTGGAATTCCTAAAACAGTTCCAAGGGGATCTAGAGTCATAGCCACCTGAAGTTTAGCACTAATCCACTGGAATACCTTCTGCCAAAAATGGACTAGAGCGGGGCAAGTAAAGCATACGTGTAGCCAATATTATGCCTACATCTAAAACACTCCCCCGAAGTAGTAGGAAGCATTTTGTGTTTGCAAGGTGGTGTATGGTAAAGCATCCATTTAGAAAAAAAGCCATTCTTTTAAAATGTGCCCCTCTAAGGGCTTTGTGAGCCATTTGATTGCACCCCTTCCAAGTACGCAAATCAATCGTACTCCCAGTGGTGGCTTCAATATGAGTCATGGTGGCTGGAACTACTGTTACATAAAGTTGTTACTGAAGCATCCGGTACCATTTGCCAATCCCCGTTAAGCCAACAATAAAGTATGCTTGGCTGATTGTAGATGCTAATGAATTAGTTGATGGTGGAATATTTTTCATAAATAATAAATTTAAAGGTAGGAAAATAAAAGTGCGCGAGGGATCGTGGCATGGCCTGTTACCAACTGATCCCAGGACTTCATAGTCCTGCCAGTGGAAAGTCACTAAATCAATAAATTCCCACCTTTTCCTAATCTTTAATGACTCTGATCTTCACCTGTAGGCCCAGCAGACCATATCCCTTATTGGCATGGAAAGATGGAACTGTAGAAAAGGAAACTCTTCTTTAAGTTGAATATAGCTGAAAGCATTATAGGGGGAGACTTGTACCTGGTACTTTTCGGAAGCTTGGGGATTTTGAGAAAATGGAAGAGCCGAGCATCATCTTCTAGGAGCATTTGCTCGAGATGAAAGCAATTAAGTAGATTGCATGGTACTGCTGCTTGAATTATCCAATCTAGAAAGGAAACCTGATAAATGTTTTTGAAAGGACAATTGTAAAGGAAGAAGGATCAAGGGGAAGGGGGGACCACGTACAGCTCCCGTCATGCTCCATGGTTGAATCTGCATCCGGGGTGACGAGGGCGAGGACGTGCAAGATGGCTGACGAACAGACGCGTTGTAGCCATGATTGAGTAATGCATGACTCTGCCTCTCTTGGGCCGGGACAGTCATCTGGGACACCATGGTGAGGACGCGCGCTTCAGGGAGAGGGGGAGCCTTGCGGGTGGTGCTGCCGCCGCAGACCTCCTGATTACTAGTGATTCTTGGCCTGATTTCAGGCTAGTAGAGACTGTGCCGTGGCGCGTTACAGGACACGACGAGCTCCCCTCACATCCTCTCCACCACTGGTCTTGACTCCATGACAGGCGGCCTCTCTGTGCTGCAACACACAATCTAACCTGCCTACAAGACAATAGTCCCCAGGAGGTGGCTCTGGTGTCATCAGCCGCTGTTTCTACCCCTGCATCAGCAAGTGCATCCGAGGGTTGTGGAGAATCATCTACAATGTACTTCGGAACTGCAGAGGACGAAATTAGGACATAAGGCCCACCTAAATAGGGCAAGACTTTTTTCATTACAAACACACTGCGGATATATCCCTTTTCAGCAATACATGGATACGTATGTCTGCAGGCATAACAGCACTAGTAACTGTTGGAACGGGAACCCTTTGAAACGGGGAGCTAAGGAGTTTACTTGATGTACATGTGAGCAGAGGGCAGAAAGCAGTGAAGTGGCAGGGACAGAAAGTGAGAGAATAACTGTGTACAAAGAGTCACAGTAGGACACTCCATCAAGGTACTGCAAGTTTCAGACAATAAAGCCTCTAGCTGAGGGTTAGGGTAGAAGCAGCCTGAGAGGGGTTCATTAGGTACCCTCCTGGGTGGCGGGGATTTGGGGGGTGTTGCAGAAGTGGTCTATGTAGCATAGATGCGGCCCCCTCGTGACCCTCCAGCGTCGTCCTTTTCATCCTGAAGTCTTGGAAAAAGAATATACAGTCACCAAATGAGCCGACTCTCACGAGATATATCAATGAGAACACATGCACCAGACAAAACTCCAAAAGGTAGTAAGAATCACAATCAGCTTACAAATAACAAAATACATAGGGCTCGGACCCCGGGAGAGTCCCTGCAGAGTATCTCACCAATAGGCTGCCACTGGAGTTGTCTCAACAGGAGACATCAGTACTAGGTTCTCACATGAACCAAGGGGAAGATTCCGGAGGTACAGAACCCTTGCATTCCATCACCACGCTTGAACCATCCCCTGTCCTGCTCGCTCTTGGGAACGAGGGACAGGCCTCTGTCCCAGGAAGTAGTACAATGCTGCATGCTAATCTAGAAAATGTCTTCCTCACGACTCTGCTGGACAATCCACCTTCTAGTGACATACCAGAGTAAACCCTATGTAGGGCTGCTTCTTCCAAGGGACTACAAAAAGAGAGAGGGATGGAGAACCTGGCTCAAGGGCAAGTGGGGTGTCAGAGTGCAGGTTCGCCAACTACTTCCAGTCCTTATAATAACTTAATCTCTCTCAAAGTGTTGATAAATATGAATTTGGTGCACAATTCCCCAAGTGTACCAGCGCACTTCCAGTCTCAGGGGGAGAAGTATAATCGCAAGCTTTGTCAGCACCTACGGTGTTGTCACGACTAATCGAAGCGCTGCTGAATCAGATGAAACTCAGAGAAATTAAAATTTCACAAGAGGATGCACACAGAAAGACCAATGATCAATTGGGACAGAACAACACTAGCATCCAATTACTACCTTCTCACAGGTCCCAGGGGGGGCAAAGGATTGCGGAACTGGAAGATTAAAAAACATAAACACAACACCCTGAATTTCAAGCTGCAAGCAAAATTACAGGAACTCCAGCTGAAGCTGGATGATGCTGAAAACAGATCCTGTCACTTGAATCTAAGATTTGTAAGAATTCCAGAGGGCGGGAAGCAGGCCAGACAGGTACTAAGCTAATCTCAAACCTTATCAACAAGCATGTGTGCCCTGAGAAGGCAATGTAAGGCCCGGATTTAACAATTACCTTGGCACACCATGTTCCTGCAGTCCAATTGACCAATGCCAAATACTCACACACTATTTTGATAAACTTTGCCGATTTCAGGATCAAAGAACAGATCTTGTTGCATGCCATTAAGAGTAAATCATATTCTACTCCAGATAATTTCTCCTTTAGAATTTTCTCAGACATGTCAGTATTGGCAGCACGGCGCCGCTGAGACTTCATAGGACTGATCAACGACTTTGAGACAAGGGGCACTTGCTGGTTTCAACATTCAATAAGGTTGGGGGGCTGAGTTGGAGTAAGAAGCAGTACATTTGAAGGTATGGTGAGGGGAGGAAGTGAGGGTTTTGATGTTTTTTTAATTGATCAATTGATTTGATTGAAATCAGTGTTAGAACATAAGAGATTATTAGGCTGTGAAATGTTTTACTTGGTACTAGACTGGGCCCATGCAATTCGAAGGACTTGGCTTGACTTCTGTTACCCCCAATTGCAGGTTCTGGGAGTGTCATGTCAATGCACTAATCCAGTAGGGAAACGTGTGTGGGAGTTCCGGGCACAGGCACGCAAGAGTGGGTGAGCTGCTGCCTTGGAGGGAGCCTAGGAAGGTTTGGGCTTCAGGCTTGGCAATAGGAGGGGTGGAATTTGGGTTACTTTGGGTTTGCAAAATACAGGTAGAAGGACAGGGTTAGTTTAAGTTTTGTGTTAGATGCATGGTTGGAACATGCTGAACTCTGCCAGTGGCCACCTTTATGGATCCACTTTCTGCTCAACTAATAGCATTTGCCTCATCCTTAGCGCGTCCAGAGAAATACACTGGAAATCAAATGACCTTTTCCACTTTTTTTGTCAAAACTCAAATTGCATTTCATGTCTAAGCTACAACACTTTTGATAGAATAACATTCTCCTTCATGCTGTCTCATCTCAATTAGCCTACTTTTCATCCCAATTCAATTCTATTTTTGAGGACAAACATGTTGAACATATATTGGGCTGTTAAATATACATCGAAGAGAATCAAAAATTCATCCAGTATATGACACCCTTTCAGAGACTGTGCTGAGAGGCTGTGTGGTCCACCGAGGAGACAGCTGTCGCCTTTTATCCAGGATTATGTGAAGATCTATTAGTTGATTTGGTAGTGCAAATTCATCGGTATTATGCTAATCGTCAAAGGAAACGATGACAACAAGTATGGAAAATTACATATAATCCCAGAATTGCCACCCACAGAGACCCCATTAGTAGCTACTCCTGGTGAAGAACCTATGCAGAGAGGTAGTACCAGTTACAGTTTGACACTTGATGAAATATAACATTGGAGAAGTGAAAATTGGTAAATAGTGTGGAGGTATTGATCATGTTCTCAAGCAATATCCTCATCTGCAAGAAAATGCTCCCATGCCCAGTATTGAGGAGCAGGCAGCAGCTGGGCACAAAGTGCTATGAGCCTATGGCAGACTGCCTGTTTTTCATACCTATGTTGTTCTTTTTGCTTAAAGGGTCTGTGCTTATATATGCTTTACTAGGTTTTGAAGCCTCTGATCTCTTGATGGATAACAAGTTTGCTCAGACTAAATGAGGTGCCCTTGTCTTTAAAAAAACAGAATTATCTATCTGTGCTGTGGTTGGTGAACCTCTAGGAACAGGGGATACTATGCATACATCTGCTTACTCTTGCCTCCTCTGGGCATATGGGATCATCAGTTTGTGATATAATTGATGCTCTTATATTTTTCACTCGTCTTAGGCACTATACAGCTCTGGCGCCATGATCACGAGATTGATTCAGTGGGCAACATAATTTTATTTACTTCTCCTTATTGCCAAACAACATGCTTTCCCATCAATGCCATGAAGACATTACTACACTAGCTAGTGTTACTCCATCAAGGACCAAATACATTACCACCCTACAGGCCTTATGATTGTTCCATTGATTTGATTAACAGAACTTGCATTTCTCTTGGTCAAACATGTGCCCTCACCATAGCTGAAAAAAATTACATTGAAGATTCTTTGGCTAAATGACTTATTCAGTAATCCTCACTAGCCTCTGGGACATCTATCTTCTTCATCCCTGAATGTCAAGCAGAATTAAGACTTTATTAAGATCACTGTAAACTTAATGGACTGTACTACTAAATATCTACACCAGCAATATTGAGGCATACTAATATTGAGCAGAGGATATTGAGGGACAAAATATCGAATGGTAAGTGCATATAGGGAAGTATAGATTTACTATTCCTGACTCCACATCTATGCATCTATAGATATATGTACTGCGTAGCTACATATATATGAAAATAGGTATAAAAAAGCTAGGCTCACTTAACTATTGATAGTTTCGTTTCGTTATTCTGTCCCAATGATATTGTTAATTCGATATTCAGGGGCACACCGACTTAATGGCATCACCATTCGCAATCAACACACATTACCTTTCATTTCCATCGTATTGGATCAACAGTGACCAGCAAAATGGTTCATAAAGCTATATATTGCTTTCTAAACTAATTTGCTGGATGTGCTTACAAATATGGTATTAATTAAGGGTGGGGATGAATGGAAAACTGCTTTTAATCCCAAATCTAGATACTCTGAATATAGCACAATACCATTTGGCTTAGCCAGTGTACAAGCAGCATATCAGTGTATAGTCAATAATGTTTTATGAATAGTCTTGATGTATTCAGAATAGCGTATCTGGGGCCATAATTAGTTGTGCCGTGGGGGGTATAACAGGTGTGTGAACCCGCTGTGTGTGCCCCGGGGCACAATGGTATTACAGAATGAACTAAAGATGCTCGTGATACTGATAACACTGGCACAAATGTTGCGCCAGCGCTATCTTCGGAAGGCGTTCCCTCATTTGAATGTGGGCATGGCCCATGCAAATGAGGGAGTCACCTTGCCTCTGCGCCCGTGCCGTATTATCGACGTGGGTGTGGAGACAAACATGCCTTTAGGAGGTGCATTGAAAGTACTCTACAAAACGGTGGTGCACTTTCAGTGCACCTCTTAAAGGCAGCCCTATGGGGGGAGAAAGTGGGACCCATTGACCCTCCAGACATCCCCTTTCAGACGGGTGCAATCACTCACTGCACCCGCCTGCAAGGGGATCTCTCCCCTCTTGGAAGTGCAGGAGGCATACCATTTACTTGAATGTGCTGCCTTCAGGGCAACATGAGTTTGCATCTGCTCCAATGGCCGCACATTCCCCATAACAGGGGTAGTGCACACCTATGGTAATATTGGCCCTAGATGATATTCTGGTCTACTCTTCTACCCTGACAGAACAGGTAGCATGTTCAAGAAGTATTACAAAGACTCCAGATCCACTCTCTGTATGCTACGTTTGTGAAATGCATGTTTGGAGCACAATATGTAACATTCCATTAGTATGCCATCTCCCACGCTGATACTGAATTGGATTCTGACAAGTGCCAGCAGTACAACAAGGACCTGTTCCTACCACGATCAAACAATTCCAATCTGTTCCTAGGCCTTGCTAATTTTACAGTCAATATATTCATGAGTTGTCTGCTGTGGTGTCACCTATAGTATCACTGGCCTGTAAAAGTAGGCCCTCTGGCTGAAGTCCACTACAAGAAGAAGTATTTGACAGTTAGAAAATCTCCTTTTTGTCCCCCCAATCCCGAGACACCCAGAATTGTCTTCTCAATTCATTGTAGAGACAGATACCTTTGCTGGAGCCAGTGGACCATGCTATCCAACAAGATGTCCATACCCTGCAGATGCCTTCCATTGCATTCTATTCATGAACTTTAGCCACAGCTACAGAATTATACAATCTACGACTGAGAAGTATTTGTAATTAAAGACTCATTTGCACATTGATGGAACTACTTGGAAGGGGCCCCACATGAAGAGACTATGTGGACTGCCCACAAGAATTTAAAATTCTTGTGATCCATACGCTGTGAGAACGACCGCATGCATGTTGGATGCTTTTCTTTTCACAGTCCAATTGTTCCATTCATTCCCAGCCTGGAAAGCGACATAGAAAGGGAGCCACATTATCACATACAGAAGATACTCCAGAAACAGAGCATCCATCTCCTCTCATTCTTTTTGCTGTTCCAGCTCTTCTCACAGAAAATTAGGTTAGTCAAAACAGAACAACAAAAGATCCATAGTGATAAGAGGGCATCCAAACAAACGGAATTGAATGCAAGGTTTACTGTTGAATGAGTATAGATTATATCAGTCTACCAAATCCTTACAAAATCGTCTTAAATGGGTTTCATGAGTGCTCTATGGCTGGTCATCTTGGAATCACATTAACCAACGATTTTACTAAGTTGAGTCACTTCATACCGTTGCCTACTCTGCTAATCATTCTTAGGTTGGATAATGTCGAAGGGATTAGACTACCTGGGGTGCCTTCATTTATTGTTATAGATAGATGGTCTCAATTTCCATAGTGATTTTGGTTCGCTCTTCTTCCAAGCTTCGGAATTGAAGTTTACAAGTCCAATATTTATCATCATTAATCATATAGGCAAACTAGGAGGGTTAGTGAGGCACTGGAACAATACTTTCTTGTTTTTTAACCCAACATAATCAGGATTGGGCATGCTAGATCCCTATCACAGATTTTATGTACAACAATTCCCTATGCAGCTTATTGCACTCTTTTCTCTTTTACTGCTTGAATTGTTTTCATCCATACATGCCACATGCAGATATTCCTACTTTAGTTTCCTTTCTTGCGTCTATACATAAGCATATTGTTTCACAACTCAAGGATGAGGTTCACACTTAATGCATGCCACAGCCACAAGCAAATTATTTGCAGATAATGGTAAATTTCCTGCTCCTTTCTCTTTAGTTAGAGATCCTACATGGCGTTTACACATTATATTCACCTTCTTGGGGTTCGTGAAAAGTCCACCCATGGTTCGTGGTTCCTTTCCTTGTATGTGCTGTGGTTAATCCTGTTGCTGTGCTTTTAACATTGTCATCGCAGGGGCCTATACATCCTGTGTTTCATGTTTCCTTGCTCTGTAAATCTCCTGTGCCTTTTCATTCCATCCCACCACTTCCACCTTTACAGGTTGATGATACACCTGAATATTAAGTGCATGCTATTCTTGAATCGTTTATGGTGTTAGCACCAGTATCTCATTCATTGGAAGGGTTAGGGTACTCTGGTAATTCCTGAGAACCACAACGTTTGTGCATGCCCCTTTGCCTGATTTGTGTGTCCCATCAAAAGCTCTCTTTCAAATTTGGGGCTGGGGAGAGGTCTTTAGAATGGAGGGTATGCTCAAGAGTTACCAGGGGGTTTCTAGGAACCCCAGGCTTGGCAGAAAGTTGCAGCCTGATTGTATGTCAAGACAGGAGGCTAACATTATGCATTATAACTTTTATTTACTCTTTCTGAGCGACAAACCATTAAAAGCTTTCAATTAGAACTTTGAAAACATCACAATGAAAAACGAATGTTCAGACCCATATAAACTGCTTGACCTCCATCTTCCTCCTCTTCCGTTTGCTGCTTCTGAGCAGATGAATATATGACAAATTTTCAGATGTGTGATACATGGTTGTGGAGTTTTAATGATGTTTTGAATATTTTTATGTTTAAATAGTAGTGTTTTTATAAATTTGCATTGAAACATCCCATTTACGGGTTCATGCGTGTTGGCAATTTGGTAATTAAGGCGTAGTTTTATAAACGAAAATTGTAACCAGTAAATGTACTTACTTAGCGGTCGCGCTTGAGCACAGACTATTATTGAAGTTCAAGGGCTTGGAGTGTGGGGGCATCACATCAGAAATTCCCCTTTCATTTGACCATGCTCGAGCCAGAGCTTCCTTTCCATACAAATGTGCTAGAATCTTGGCTCGTGCACTGAAAGAAAGTTGTGTAGTGGAGTGCATTTCATGATGTTACGTCTGACATTACACTCATTGGAAGGCAATTTGGCCTATTTCAGAGGCCAGTAGGCCTTGTTTTACATGCAAAGATTTGTTTTCACAGGAATTAGTCCTGCAAGGTTGTTTCTATGGCAAAGGACTACTGTGTGTGTATTTGATTGTCGGAAACGGCCAAATAGAGTTGACAGGAGTATTGTGAGGAGGATTTTAGGAAAGGAAATGCGGTATTAATAAGTAAAATTGTATCTAAGGAGATATTGGTGGTAGTACAAGAATCTGTAAGACAGTCTTTAGGTAAAAGGAGAAGTAATGATGAGGAGGAATATTTTTCTGTGTCGGTGGAGGGGACCGGCATAAAGGTCCAGGTGGAAAGTGCCTCTCAAAAAGGAATGGCTGAATCAGCAAATGGGAGTTGAGCCCAAAGCGGCACGCTAAGGAAAGGTAGCCAGTGCAGTGCAAGGAAAAGTCAACTCGACGCTGGAATGGAACAGCATCCTACGGAGGATGTAGAGAAGGCAAGAGGTAGATCAGATGAGGGTCCAAATGAATATATAATAGATTTAGAGAACAAGGATGGGTTAGATGAGCAGAGTAAGTTGAGAATCAGAAGTAAAGTAAAGGACACAGTTGTTGATCCCATTGGGGAGAACCTATTTATTTCAAAGGATATTAGGTATCCAAGAGGGAAGGATTGGTCACCAATAGATCATATTTATGATGATATTAAATCTAGATTGCGTAAATCTTTGGAGAAGGATGAAAGTAATGTGATGCAGGCAGAGTGTTCTAGGCCCATAATTGATGAGAAGGTGATTGACACCAAATTTGGATCTTGAGCTCATCACATAATTGTTTAAAATGGACAAGGATCCCAGGAAGGGATTAGAAAATTCCCTGAAGCTATGCCAAGATATGTTAATTGATATACTTGGATCATTGGCTAAAATATGTGATGCAGTGGAAGAGTCATTTTGGAAAGGTTTAGACCTGGATTTGGCTCTGTTACGTGGGTGGTGCCAGCGGGCCATTTGTTTTTGGGAAACAAAAATGCAGGCCTGTTAGCTGAAAGGCAGAAAACAGTGCTTATATGTATTAACCCAAAGCTGAGTGATTTGCCAAATAAGGAATCTAGCAGGGTTTCACATGGCTTGCTGTTTGGGGAAGGAATGGTGAAGTCTTCTCTAATAGCAGTTTGTATGGAAGGGCTGGCAGGAGAGGGCACCCTATTGGTCGAGCTGGTTACAGATCCTAATTTCAGGCCCTGGGGTCAGGATATTACAGGTAAACCAAGGAGTATCCCAATTTTATCCCCAAAGAGGGAGAGGATGAGCTCGTTCTAGAAAAGAGGAAGGGGTCAAATTCCCAATCAAGGCCAAAAACATGGCGAGTGTAAGGACTTCTTCTGCTTCAACCCCACCAGGTGTAGTAGGAAGATTACGATTTTTCAAGGCTCATTAGAAGGCAGTGACACAGGATGTTTGGGTGTTAGAGACTATAGAAGGATATTGAATAGAGTTCAAAACAGAACCAGTGCAACTGAGAGAGCCGAAAAAATTGGTGTTCCAAAAAGATTTGGAACAAACAGTGTAAGAGGAAGTAATACAGGTGATGAAAAAGTATAGTAAATATAGAAGAGCATGATATAGTTTTGTTTCCAGTAGAAAAAAAGGACAAGGGATGGAGGCCGGTGATAAATCTAAAGGAATTTTAATCAGTTTCTGACGTATCATCATTTCAAGATGGAAGGTATACCTCTTTCGTGAGATTTGTTAAAGGATCATGATTGGATGGTGAAGTTGGATCTCAGGGCTGCATACTTCATGATTCCAGTACCGAAGGACAATCAGAGGTTTCTGCAGTTCAGGTGGGGTAAGGACAACTATATCAGTTTCAGAGTCTACCTTTCGAGCAGTGATTGTTTTTTTCAGAGAGGGAGCAGTAAAAATGATCATTTATCTAGACGATATATTGATAATGAATCAGGAGGTAGAAGAATTGAAGGAACAGGTGGGAATGGTGAAGAGTATGGCAGAAAAATTGGGATTTGTAGTAAATCAGGAAAAGTCTGTTTTGACTCTAACACAGAATTTGTAATTCTGGGGGTTCGTAGTGGACACAGTGTTGTGTCAGTTACGGCTTCCAGAGAAGAAAGTGAGGAAAAAAAGCATGAGGTGCAGACAATGTTGAAGAAACAAGAAATAAAGTTGAGAGAGTTGGCTCGGGTGATTGAGCTATTGTCTTTGTCAATCCAAACAGTTTTTCCAGGTCCTTTGCATACAGGGCCCTACAGCGTTTGAAGACTTTAGGTCTAGCAAGAGGTTTGTGGTATAGGGACCTGGTGTTTCTATCTGGGGAAGCCAGAGAGGAGTTGATTTGGTGGAAGGAGAATTTGGAGGCCTGGAATGGTCGGGCAATTTTTTTAACAAGACCAGATTTTGCATTGAAGACGGATGCAAGCAACTTAGGTTGGGATGTAGCTTGTTTAGGTCGGGAGACTAGGGAATATGGACTCCGTTGGAAAAGGAGAAACACAACTTGTTTGGAGATGCAAGCAGGTTTGTTTGCCTTGCAGATTTTCAGGGCTGACTTGAGAGGGAGATCTGTTTTGTTGAGAATGGACAACGTGGCGTACATAAATTATTTGGGATGAATGCAGGCCCAAGGACTATCAGAATTAGCAAAGGAAATGTGGTAATTCTGTTTGGAGCACAAAATATATTTGAAGGCAGAGTACTTGCCAGGATTGCAGAATGTGATAGCAGATTAGAATTAAAAAAATGGGAAAGATTACAGCGATTGGAAGTTACGAGAGGGTGTTTTCCACAATATAGTGGAGATGATCGGCCCTTTGGAAGTGGATCTCTTTGCTTCCAGGCTAACCTTTCAGTTACCAAATTATGTCAGCTGGAGGCTGTATCTGGGAGCAATAGCAGTAAATGCATTTATGCAGAACTGGAAGGAAATGAGGGGTTATGCATTTCCCCCACTCTCAATGATTCAGAGAGTGTTGGTACAGGTGTGGAGGAAGAAGTGTCGAAAGGTATTAGTTACATGCTTTTGGAGAACTCAGCCATGGTTTCCAACAGTGATGAAAATGGCAGTGGAGGAACCAGTTTTGATAATGTCTTGCAAAGGAACATTGTTAGGCGTAGAAGGCAAGGAACATTAATTGGTAGAGTCGGGTTTTCTTAACCTTCTAGTATGGAGGATATCCGGTGTGGTGGAAGATTCACAGAATTTTCGGGTACGGTTGCAAGATTACTCAATGAATCATGAACACTAAGTACAAAAAAAGAAACAAAGGAACATGGTAGGTATGGTTACGTTGGTGCATGGAAAGGGATTTGATCTTGTGGAGGCAGATGATGTAGAGGTGGTAAATTTCCTTGCAGGTTTATTTGATAAAGGTATGTCACATAGGACAGTGGATTGTTACAGATCAGCAGTGGCAGCTGGCCATTCACTTCAGCAGGGTATATCAGTTGGTAGAAGTCCTTTGGTATGCAGGGTGATGAAAGAGATTTGGTTGAGGAGGCCCCCTAATCTGAAGTATCAGACCATATAGAACATAGATTTGGTTCGACACTGGCCAGTGAGTAGATATTTAGTGGTGAGAGAATTGTCTAGAAGTTGGCTACGTTACTTTGTCTAATTTCTTTCTGTAGAGTTTCGGATGGGAGGGCCCAAGAGGTGTTGCATAGGGTTTTCCAACCAAATGGTGTAGTTTTTGAGGTTTGCAGATAGACCAAATTATGTCTGGGTCTATTTCCTATCCTGTATTTGACTCACTTAATGTATGTGTGGTGTGATGTTTGAAAGAGTACGAGAGTAGGATGTTGGATAACAGAAGTGTGGGAGTAGATCAACTGTTAATCTCTTATGTGACACCTTTTAAAGCAGTAACGCAAGCTGCAATCACAAGTTGGGTTAAATCTGCTATGAAAGAGGCAGGTGTGGATGTGTCAAAGTTTATAGCTTATTCAGTGAAGGGAGCTATGGCAAGTAAGGTTTGTAGGATGGGTGGTTGTTTGGAAGGTATTTTGAAAGCAGCTGATTGGTCTTCTGTGGAGATGTTTAAGAGGTTTTATTTTAAATCTATAGATTATGTTTCAAAGTGTGTTTTGAAAGACATTGATAATGCATAATGCTAGTGTTGGAAATGGCCCATTTTACAGGGTTATCCCCAGACTTTTTGCTTCTTCCTCCTATTTTTTCCTGACCTGTTGGCTATAGGGCTCTGGGCACTTTACCACTGATGATCACTGCTGAAGTGCATATGCTTTCTGTGTAAAAATAGTTATTGTGATTGGTTCTCCCTGATTGGCATATTTGTTTTACCAGTAGGTCCCTATAAAGTGCACTGAGTGTGCCAGGGCTGGTAAATCAAATGCTACTAGTGGGCTTGCAGCACTGATTGTGCCACCCACTTGAGTAGCCCTGAAGCGATGTCTCAGGCCTGCCACCAAGGTACTTGCACGCAGTTCGTTAACTGCCATGTCAACTTGGCGAGTGCACCCATTGCCAGGCCCTAACCTTCTCTTTTCTTACATATAGGGCACCCGTATGGTAGGCCCAAGGTACCCCCTGGGCAGGCTGCAGTGTATGTGAAAGGTAGGACATGTACTGGTGTGTGTGACATGTCCTGATAGTAAAATACTGCCAATATAGTTTTTCACTATTGAAAGGCTAACTTGCCCCATAGGAAAGAATGGGGAATGATTTGTGACATTTTACAAGCATATCTTCCCATAGGGATAAGATATTAAAATGGAGTTTGGTATAGCTAAACTCAGAATTTGATAGCACATCTTGGAGTAAAGATGTTTTATAAATTGTATGTTTGAAAATACCACTTTTTGAAAGTGGCTATTTTCATGTTCAACCATCCTGTGTGCCTCTGCCTGTTTGTGTATTGACTGTCTGGCTGTGGAGTGACAGGGGATGGGGAGGTGCAGTGGCCTCAGGAGTCTGGATGAGTCAGCACTAGGCTGTATAGGCCTGATCTACATTTGAAGCGGTGGGAGAAGTAGCACCTGTACCTGAATAGGGCTGTGCCTGCCTTCCACAATTTAGGCTCTGCCCCCCTGTGGTGTGTCTGGAGCCAAGGCTCACACTGACAATTGATGATGCTGTGCACTTGCAGAGTGCCCCCCAGACCTGGTTTTACCTAGGCTTAGAGCCCGTTGCACAAAGAGAACAAAGACATTTTGGGGTATAAGTGTCAGACCCAAAACCCCAGACGTTTAGATCATTCCTGGAATTCAAGAGGAACCTTTGCCAAGGAGAAGAGCTGGAGAAACTGAGGAGAAGTACTGCCCTTGCTGTGTGTCTGGGGTTGGCCTGCAGTTGCTGTTTCTGCCAAGGAAAGGAAAAGGACATTGCTGTGTGCTGTGTCCTCTGCTTGAATGAGCTCTCCAAGGGCCTGAAGGCCTCCTGTTCTGAAGTCTCAGGGACACAAAGACTTCACCCCCAGCTCCCCTGAACTCTGCTGCTATGAGGTCGGACCTGCCAAGAGGTGCCTGTGCCAGTTTTGGGCCTCTGTAGGTTGTTGCTGCTGTTTGGGAGCTGGAAGCAAGAAGAAACTCAAAGAACTACAGAAATTGACGCATCGCTCTTCTTGCGGCTGTTTTCCCGACGCATCTCCATGGCGCGAAAGGAATTTCCATGCATTGCTGCTGCGGAAACCGCCGCAGCGCCTGTCGCCGCTGCAAGAATCGATGCATTGATGGATCGCGGCTGAAGAGGACCGACACAGCACCGCATCCCAGATTTCCACGCATCGTACCTGTGCGGCACGCTTTCCCGATTCATCACCTGTGAACCGAAACCGCCATGAAGAATCGACGCATCACTCCTCATACAGACCAGATTCAACGCAACTCGTCCGCTGCGTGTTTCAGAACTGTTGCATCGCTCCCCAAGGTCTCAGGAGTATTGCATCTCTTTGTTTTCTGACTCTGCGGCTGTTTGGCTTTTGGAACTTTGACGCATCTACTGGTATTTTGGTGAAAAAGTCATGCATCCATAGTTTTCTATGGTATAAGTTCTTGAAACCTTTTTAAAGTAATATTTTTAACTGTGTATGTTGGATTTTTGTTGTTTTGGTCTTGTTTAGTTTAGATAAAGGTATCTTATTTTTCTAGACTGGTGTGGGGTCCATTTGTGGTGTTTTCACTGTGTTACTGTGTGTGTTGATATAAATACTTTACACATTGCCTTTGGGATAAGCCTGTCTGCTCGTGCCAAGCTACCAAGGGGGTGAGAAGGGGTTAGCTAAAGTGTTTTTCCCCCTTTCTAACAGCTAGCCTCTTGTCTTGACATAAAGTGACGATTCTTATAGGTTTACTGAATAAAGAATTGAGATTTTATTAAAGACTTGGAGGCTAGCATTATCTCACCCGCCCATCCTTTGTGGAGGGGTTGGGGGTTGTGGATTGATATATTGTGTAATGCTGTTATTACAGTTCTTGGATTGAAAGATTTACTTTTTATGCTAATGCTGAGAGTTTATGAATTGGTTTCATACTTTGATTTATTTTTCGCAGAGAATTAGAATAGGATAGATACGAAGAAGGAGTCTGTAGGACAGTCAAGCAGAAGAACATACAAAAGAGGAGAAAGATGGAGGTCAAGCAGTTTTTATGGGACTGAACATTCTTCTTTCATGGTGATGTTTTCAAAGTTCTAATTGAAAACATTTAATGGTTTGCTGCTCAGAAGGAGCAAATAAAGGTTATAATGTTAGCCTAGTCTTGATTCTCTGTTCAGTAAACCTATAAGAATCATGAGTCTCCATCTCTACCACAGGTTGATAGGGGGTACCTGATTACCGTTTTTGGGGGATGGCTTCAATTTTTGCAATGACAGCTATGGAGATTGTTTGAGCATCATGATCACTGCCTTTTGCATGTTTCTGCCTAATTCAAAATGACTACCACATTTTTATGACCTCTGATTCCTTAATGGCTCATTTCCCAAATCAAGATGACATCATGGACTTTCAGGCTGTTGATCCTTCACTTGTAGATTAAAATGAGTGCTCACAGTCCTGTAACAGGCTGTCAGATATGACTCTGAATCTGTGTGGTTGTTATAGTAGTGTTTATTATAAAGACCACAAGAAGCATGGGCGAAACCGTAGGAGGATATTCCACATGGCTGTGTTGAGTCTTGCAGGGGAAACCTTCGGTGCATCTTCTCTGGTTCATCCTTCCTCATAGTCTAGGACCGCCCTCAGGGAAATAAAATATAGCCCTTTAGTGATCAGATACTTCAGATTGAGGGTGTTCTGACACCTGTACCCGTGTCTCCTCCTCTCTCTGCCCACCGTCCTTCCAGGCTTTCTGAGGTCCTCGCATTTTTTTCTTGATGACGCTGCTCCGTTCTTCTCTTGACGGCATCTTCTCCTCTCATCCTGCTATCTCGGTTCTTCATTCTTGGTTCTTCGCCTCTCGTGCTGCTTCTGCCTCTGCCTTCCTGCACACACCTCTCAGTTTGGTGTCCTCCCTGTAAGCGGGCTCAGCCTCATCAGGGGGCGTGTCACGCTCCACCACTATAACAGTGTTCAGCATTTCCCTCGGGCTGGTGTTGTCTGCCATGAAAGGGTGTACCTGTCACCTCCCTGGCCCCTAGACCACAAGTACAGAAACCAGCTCTGCCTCCGAGTCTTTGCCTGCCAATGTCTGTAGTTGGTGGGTTCTTCTGCTGGTAACTATTTTGTTCCTCATGCCCGCTTCCTTCGTAATCACCTTGTGATTTTAGGCCCCTCTTTGGGTTCTTGCCCCTTTTACTGTCTCCATTTATTCTGGCAGCCTTACTAGTAAGAGGAATCTGGTCAAAGTTGCCCTCAGGACTAATGGTGAAACTGATGTGCTTACTTACCCAGGTTGCTGGACAAACATCATTTTCTCCATCTACTCTAAACCTATGTTCCATTATACTACATCTCTAACTTCTACAATACAAACAAGACCTAAGGCATTAGGAAATAAGGAGGCTTGCAGATAATCTGCATAATCTTATTCGCTTACCATGATTTAGCCATAATCTGAAGTAAAGCCAAAATGGCTTTGAGGCTGGCAACCCTTGTGCCCTAAATCCATATAATGAAGGGTCTAACTCAAGGCTAAAACTCCCCACAATATATTGAATGTATTTTACTGCCTACAGTGTGCTAGAATGCTGTCAAAGAAATCAGGTGAAATGGCGTTCAGAGCACAGATATTAAGTAGAGTGACCTGGATATCATATAATGGGCCAATTACCATTATAAAACTGTCATTAGGGCCCCTATATAAGTGGTGTCGCTTAAAATCAACCGATGTATGGATGAGTATTGCTATACACCTAGTACAGGAGTGGAAGTAGGAGTAACATTTTATTTATTTAAACAGTGTATCAAATATAGGGAAAACCTTTAAAACACATTATAGAAATATACATGTACTTTATAAATTAATTAAAATATACATCATGCCATAAAATCATAACATCATGAGGCGCAATCCTTTTGTATAGCTATTACACATCAAGCTAGAGCTATTGATGGGTTTGCTGCATCACACTCATGTACTTCTTCTTCCTTGCTATTTTGCACATTTCTGCCACTTGAATTGACCTTTTTATAAAATCGAATGTTGTTTTTAAACTGTTTTCACACGAGTATTGTTTTTTTCTTTTAATTAGAGGCCTTTTAATTAGAGGGGTTTGCTGTATTACGCTCATGTACTTCTACTTCCTCGCTATTTTGCACATCTCTGCCATTTGAACTGACCTTTTAAAAAACGAGTCTTGCTTTTAACTGTTTTCACACGAGTATTGATTTTACTTTTTAATATTGAAACGTGCATTTGTGATTCTTGCCTGCAGAACTGTGTTTGAATTCGAGGTGGAGGGGTGGGAATTGATTGACTTCCTGGTTCCTCGACTCGCCACTGAGAGCCGCCATCTTGGTCAGTGCGCGCTCTAGCTTACGTGGCTTCCAGGTACATAAGAATGCGCACTGCGTTGTCGCGCAGCAGACGCGCGCGTGCCGCTGGCGCACTGAAGGCAAGCCCGTCTGCGCCCGTCAGCATCCCGGAAGCGGCCAGCACCAGTCACGCTGCCCGCCGGGCCCTCTGTCTGCTGGGTAGATTGCGCTATACTAGTGGCTTTCTACTGAATCTTCGTCCATTCCCCTGCACCCATCCAGGTATTTGTGATTTGTCTGTCTGTAACACTGTTACCTGTGGTACATGTGAGTTTAAGCTTGCTGTGGGCTCGCCCAACTTGGCTCCTTCTAGCACCTCATGTATGAAGCCTATGAAGGCCTCCACTATAACGGCCGCCCTTATTACAGTCCGCTCCCTCAGGAAGCAACATTTGGATGTTTTTGACCTCCTTGTTGATAGACCTGTGGACCTTTTGTTTATCACAGAGACTTGGCTTGATGCCACGTCCGATCCCATTGTCACCCTGGCCAAGCCTGAGGGCTACAAGATTGAGAGAGCTGATCGCCCAGAGGGAAGAGGGGGCAGAGTGGCTATTATATACAGCAACAAGTGGGACTTGTGTAGGGGAGATATCACCTCATGGGGGGACTGTGAAGCACTTGATTTTAGCATTCGCTTCTCGGCCCATTTCCCTCTGTGGGGCTCTCTGATCTACAGGCCTCCCGGCTACGCTGGGCCTTTTCTCCAGTCATTTGGTGATGCCGTTGTCCCTCTGGCTCTCCGATTTTCCAACTATATTGTTTTAGGAGACCTTAATATTAATCTTGACTAGAGGGCAGGGACTCGACCGATTTTCTGGACATTCTTAATCTCGCTCAACTCGCTCAGGGCATAAGCAGTCCCACCCACCAAGCGGGACACATTCTGGATCCCATTTGCACCAACTTTTCCATCGAGGTGGAAGACCCTTGTCCGGTCCCCTGGTCCGACCATTTTCTTACCTATTTCTCATGGACAATCACTAATGCTGACCCCTCTCGGGTATATGCCATCGTAAACCAGCCTTCAGCAAAGTTGATCTGCTTGCTTTCAATCAGGCATTAGATGCCTCTAGGCCTGCCCTCCTGGGTGATCTTGAGGGTGGTCTCGCTGGATTTACTGACTGGGTGACTAGCGCTGTGGACTTGTTAGCTCCATCCAACCCTCCTAGGCTCTCCAGGTTGTCTCCCTCGAAACCTTGGTTTACCCCGGTTCTTAAACTGCTCAAGCATGATTGCAAAGTTCTGGAGCGGAGATGGCGCCGCAGTGACTTTTGTCCAGCAGCTAAGCTACAACTGAGGCGCTATCAAAAGTCCTACTATGAGGCCATAATCCAGGCTAAAAGGTGCTTTTACTCTGCTCGCATTGACTCTGCTAACAATAATGCCAAGGAAATCTTTGCTATTGTTCAGAACTTCATTTCACCCATTGCTCAATCAAATATGTCTCCTTCGACTGATGCCTGGTGTGAAAATCTCTCCTGTTTCTTCAGGGATAAGATCTGTACCATACAAGCATCTTTTACCCCCTGCGACAGTGCCTTAGGGGTTGGGTCAGTGACATCCTTGGCCCACCCTTCTCACCTCTTTCAGGCTTTCCGCCCCATGGGCCTTTCTGAATCTCACAAACTCTTAAAGGGCCTGAAGTCAGGCTCTCCCGCGGATCATTGTCCTGCCAGACTGCTGGTGTCAGCCGCTGAGACTATTAATGCCGAAGTGAACGGTATTATCAATCTGTCTGGAAGCAGGCCAAGATTCTTCCCCTTTTAAAGAAGACCTCCTTAGACCCCCTTAGCTTAGGGAACTACCACCCTATCTCCCTCTTGCCTAGTTTAGCTAAGGTCTGTGAGAAGGTAGTGACTAAACAACTAACTGAGGTTCTCGAAAGTGCTGGCCTCCTGCACCCGGCACAGTCAGGGTTTAGGGCCGCTAACAGTAACGAGTCAGCCTTGGTTGAGGTCTCGGAAGCCATTCCGGAGTGTTTGGACGCAGGCGGTAGGGTGGCATTGATTTTGCTTGACCTATCGGCAAAGTTTGATACGGTCCAGCACTCACGGCTTCTCATGCGACTCACTGAGATAGTGGTCGTGGGTTCAGTATGGGGCTGGATCAAGTCCTTCCTGGACAGACGGGTCCAACAGGTCTGGCTTTCGCCGGCCTCTTCTGCTTCCCAGACAGTGACCACAGGGGTCCCCCAAGGGTCCTCCCTCAGCCCCTTCTGTTTAACGTTTATGTCACACCATTGGTCTACTTGGCGGAAGAACTGGGAGCAAAGATCATCGCTTACGCGGACGATACCCAGCTTCTTTTTACATGGGAGAAGAATACAGACTCAGTCTCATCTGCAAAGCACTGCCTGTCTTCTATTTTTAAATGGCTGGCCGCCTCGCAGCTCAAAGCAACGAGGAGAAGTCCGAGATCCTCCTCTTCGGGAATTTTCCCCCTAAGTTTAGGGACTCCCTCTGGCCGGTAGAGTCCCCTATGCCCACCTATATCGGGAAGCCCGTAAAGAATTTGGGGGTTTGGTTTGAGGAGAACCTCGCCTTTGACATGCAAGTTAAGATGCTTGCCGGCACGTGTTTCGGCCTTCTCAAAACCCTTAGGAAATTTCTCCCCCTTCTGCCTAGGGCCGCAAAAGAGACAGTTATCCGAGCCCTCATTTTTTCCCGGCTGGACTACGCTAATGCACTCTATGTGGGGATTCCTGGCTACCTGCTGAAAAAGCTGCAGGTGGTCCAGAATGTGGCAGCCAGGCTTCTTCTTGACCTGCCTTTCAGAAGTAGTGTGAGCCATCATCTGCGCACATTGCACTGGCTGCCCGTGACGGCAAGGGTAAAGTTCAAATCACTAATCATTGCCCATTGTGCACTCTATGGCCAAGGACCTACTTATCTGCAAAAACGTTTCTCCTTTTATGCCCCTGAGAGACAATTACGCTCTTCGTCTCAGCTCCTGGCTCTGGTTCCCCGTTTTAAATGCCAGAGGTTAGGTGGCAGCTCGCTTGCCCGGAATGCTGCCGTGGCCTGGAACGCCCTTCCCTTCGCGCTTCGGAACATTAAAGATCCACTGACTTTTAGAAAGCTCCTGAAAACTCATCTATTTGCCTAGGTCTCTTTCTTCCACCCCTCGCTGGCTCCGCGCCGGGACACTCCTGAGTATCTGTGCGCGCTATGAAAAATAAAAAACATAACAAATAACACATTGCAGCATCTGTAAATCTCATTTCAGCTAAAAATATTTTGACTTGAACGGTGAGTCAAAGTTCCAAATGTGCTAAAAATAGGTTTTAAGAAGCATGACGACAGGAGATAAAAAGAAAGCAATCAAGTAAAATATGGGTACAAGTATATTTCGACTGAAGTTCATACCAACATAAACCACCTGAAAGTTTCAATTTAGTTGCAGCCTAGAGAATCAGTTAAAGGGGATTTAGTCCAGTGTTAAACTTGATTAGTTAATAACATATTCTCTGATCCTGGAGAAATTACATATATTTCAGCAAAGTAAATTTATTTATTTATTTCAGTCCATTCTGACTATAAAAATAATAAAAAATAATTAGGAAAATAATTGTTCCCAGTGAGTTCTTTGTTATGCTCTCTGAACTTGTTTTCAAGATGCTGAATCT
Organism: Triturus cristatus; assembly: GCF_964204655.1. Classification (NCBI taxonomy): domain Eukaryota; kingdom Metazoa; phylum Chordata; class Amphibia; order Caudata; family Salamandridae; genus Triturus; species Triturus cristatus. The sequence goes on along the minus strand of NC_140591.1, from coordinate 372,149,080 downwards.
TTACTGACGCATGTACGCCTATCTTTGTTGTTTCTACCGTAGACAAACTCCATTGTGATGGATGCATTTTATTAAAATTGTTAAAAGACTCATTTATTAAAGCAATTTCCCTAGCACCGTTAAGATTACCGTGATTAAATTCATTCGACCATAATGGTAAGATTTTATGTGATCACATTGTGATGGGTAAATACGTTTTTTCTTCTAAAAACGCACCCGGCTGGGGCTGAAAACTCCAATCCTATAGTCTGAATCATGGCACACATGGGCAAACATAAAAGTGTTTTCCAAGAGCTGCATTCTAGATGCTCCAAGAAAACCTGGGATCCAAACTAAAAATCTCAGCCCCATATAAAGCCCGAGGTGAAATTTTGCCTTCAAGTGCCTTCAGAAAAGGGTCGCATGTGAGGCCACCAAAATTGCGATTAAGTTTTTTTAGGCCACTGACTCATTTAATTTTTAAATGCGACCCCTGTCAAAGAGATGAATGAAAAGTTAAACCAAAATATTTATACGTATCCACTTCTTGGATCATGAAACACATATACAAACGTAGTGTACATGCTGTGTGATACACCATATATATATTGTCCTCGCCTTGAAGGGAAGGTCACTTTACCTTGGTGTTGTCTTCGATTCGTCTGGTTTCTGGCAGCTGCAGGTTAACTCCTTGGCAGGTCGGCTGGTGGTATTTTAAGTCTCCCTTAGACGGTAGGCATGGAGACCATTTCTCACTACCTAGAAATATACAAGTCGCAGTGTGTTCCCGCTGCTTTGCATGGGGCAGGGGTTTGGGGGATACCTTCATATGTTCTCCCTACAGACAAAGGAAAATCGTATCTATAGGTAACTCCTTGACCTTCCTCCTACTAGCTCCAATTTTATCATTCACTCAGAGCAAAATTGACCTTATATCTCGGACAAAGTAAAGTTGGCCCCAATTTTGCTCTGTTTTAGTGTTTGGGCTGATGCCGAGGCAAGCCGAAATAGGGATATTATTTTGGACTGCCTTAATTCAGATAGGGTCTTTCTCTTCCGTGGCTGAAGTACGTTTTTAAGTCTTTTTTTACATGAACTAAGCCTGCTTGATATGTACTCTGCACCTGCCACTTTTACTCAAGTCTGACAAGTTGGTGATCAAGTCTTGCTTTCAAGAATTCTGTGTCTCCCTAAGGCTGAGCTCAGAATGCAGTAAAAGCTCAATCCGTGAATATATTACATTCTTTGCATCTCTGGAGCCACCGTGCTATTTATCCCTAAAACTTTCACATTGAGGGAGATCACTTCTCCATTTCAGAGCTAGCACTGTGAGGCGACTCTTGTGTTTTATGGAGGCTCCAATTTACTTGGGCACTAGCGCATAGGCTTGTCCATGTGACGGGCTGTTTGTTCAATCTTTTATGTATTTTATGTTTTTTTGTAAAGTCCATAGATCTTTTATTTTTTATTTTTCCTTAAGCCGATTTTAAAGCCCCGAGAGTTGCGGAAGTGTAGAGATTAGTTATTTTATTTACAGCTCTTGGGCAGCCCTGATATCTGTAACAGAGTCGGTTCTTTTCTCAAAGTGGCAGTGAGGTGTAGGAAATCGATGAAGGGATGAGTTATGGGACCAACAGCTTATTCCAAGTATGAGTAATGTGCAGTCTGGGCCTTATATATGCTTTATGTTATTAGTGAATTGCTTTATCATTAATAGTTCTTTTATTTCAACTTATTTTATGGCAGCCTCTAATTTGAGTGCATATCATGTAATCGAGTTCTCGGGGATTGAGGCCCTTGAATCCTCTGGTATGTTGCACTTTATCTGCTTGATTGCAACTATCTCAATGTGTTATTTTTAGCATAACTTCATGGATTGTATTTTTAGTGGTTATAGTATGTATTTTCATCTTTTTTTAACATTATTGCTGTCATGGTTGCTGCTTTTACATTGCTGTTGTAGAAATTGTACTGTATTTCTTTTATGGGTTTTTTGAAAAATCGAATAAAGATTAATTGAATTGAATTAGTTTATGTTTATTACTTGAGGGAGACTCTCAACCCTCTCAACTAATAACCCCGGGGCATATCATCAAGGGAAAAAAGTGCCGCCAAAGCGGCGATATTTTTATCGCCTTATCAGCAAGCTGTCACTAACAGCTGTTAGCGACAGTTTACTGGCAATAGCGCCCCTTGTCAGCACGCCTCCCATCGCATCGCTAATGAGCTGCAAAGGAGGACGCTTTGCGATATTTATCGTGGGATTCATTGGAAGGACAAGTTATTTTAACGCGAACCATATCAACAAATAACGGAGGAATGAATCCATACAGAGAGGACACAGGGAGACCAAGAATGCAGGAGAGAGTTGTATTTTCAACACATGATGGACATATTACGTCATATGTACATATCATATAAGTTTAAAAGCACTGCGTGACACTTAGTGAAAGTGTAACCAACAAAATACTGTCCACAAGTGCTCGTGGAATTTGTGACGACGCAAGTGACACATAAAGTGGTATGTACAGCGGTGAAAGGGCGCAACAGAAAGAACAATGGTACATTGGTTATGTCAAAATTTTAGGGCATTTACACAATTGATGAAGAAATTATAAAGAAACATTAGAGCAAATGCCCAAGGTACAATGCGCCAGAAATAACGCTGTGGAAGTCGACGGCGTTTCGGCCTGTAGTATTCTAGGCCATCATCAGGACTGGTTACACATATTTGGGGCAGTGTTGGAGGAGGAAGAGGACGCAATCAATGGAATAGAATTGAAGAGGCGATTGAATCGTCGGGAGGTGGTCCAAAGTAGGGTGCTGGCCGGTACGAGTCAGGCGGCGAGTGGTAAAGTATGAGCAGGTGATTGTATACCTGAAAAATAAAGTACCTCCAAAAGAAACAGACTGGGTTAAAATAGATCGAACACATCAGGAAGCAAAAGAATCAGTTCATGCTTTTTACGAGAGGCTGATACTGGCATTTAAACAATTCAGTGGAGATGAACACCTGGGTGACAAGGATTTGAGTCATTTTGTATACAGATTTGTATATGGCCTGAGACCTGAGATTAGTGAAAGAATTCGTGAGCATACTGTGGATTGGCAGAGTAAGAAAATAGATGAGATTCTGAGACATGCAAAATACTTCAGTGATGAGATTGAAGCAAAACAGAGAAAGCTGAAAGAGAAAGCAATGTGGGCACAGGTGAAAGTTGCGGAAAGACAAGAAGCACAGTTGGTGGAACAGGCGAATAATCCAGGAAATAATGCAGGGAATAGACCTAGGTATGCAGGGAAAGGAAAGGGGAATCTTGAGGAAGCTAAGAAAAAGTTCCCATGTCACAACTGTGGCCAACTGGGACATTGGAGATCAGAATGTACCAATCCACCATTAGTGAATAATGAGGGAAACTCCTTGAATCAACAGGTGCAGAACGAGGGGAAAAATCAACAGCAGCAACAGCAGAAAGTTGTGAGACAGCAGAGTCAAGAGCCAAAACCGCCCTTGCCGCAGAATAGAGGAGCACAAAAGTATAATCCGGATTCGGGATTCTACAATGATGAGCAGGTAAACAAACCAAGGCGTTCTAACCAGGTACAACAGTACTTGTTAAAGAATGAAGGGAGTGAGTCTGAGGGTGATTATTGACGGTGCCGAAGAGAGGAGGAAGAGTGCATACTTGGTGCAACTCTAGAAATAGACCAGGCAGGACCATTTGTGGATGGAAAAATAAATGAAGAAGGTGTTACTTTTTTAGTAGACACAGGTGCGACAAGATCAACTGTCAGGTCAACAGATATTAGAAATCTTCCTCTCTCGGATGAAGCAATCCAAGTAGTTGGTGTAGCCAATACACAAATCAGAACACGTCTTACTGAACCAGTAAGAGTACAAATAGGGAAATTTTCAGACATGCACAGATTTATCGTCTGTGACACAAGTCCAGTGAACCTGTTAGGTAGGGATCTACTCTGTAAAATGAACTGTACAATTTTTTGTACACCAGATGGAATAGCTTTTGAAACACCAGATGAGGATATTTTGTACCGAATGACTCTAGGAAATAGAGAAAGTGAGTTAATTGGTGCATATGCTGTGTTTGATCCAGAGGATTTGCCTCAAGAGCTGAGAGACACAGTGAAAAGGACAGTTTGGGATTTTACTGGAGAGGATGTGGGATTGATGAATAATGTAGATCCTGTGAAAATTTCAGTGAAAGAGGGAATTACTTATCCTAACATTCCTCAGTACAAAATGACACCAGAAATAATTGAGGGAATAACTCCTATAATTGAGAAAATGATTCAGCAGGGAGTTCTGAGAGAACTACTGAGTAGTCCGTGTAATTCACCGATAATGGGGCTAAAGAAGCCTAATGGGAAATTCAGGATCGTACAGGATTTGAGAAAAGTTAATAAAATTGTGGTGGCATGTTGTCCTATTGTGCCAAATCCATCAGTGATTTTGTATCAGATTCCACATGATGCTGAGTGGTATACAGTGATTGATTTGTGTCAGGCTTTCTTTTCAATTCCATTGCATCATGACAGCCAGACGATTTTTGCATTTAGATTTGGCCAGCGTATCTTAGCATGGTGTCGTATCCCACAGGGGTATACAGAGAGTCCTTCAATATTCAATCAGTTATTGAAAAAGTCATTGGAGAGTTTGATCATGCCTGAAAACTCAGTATTAGTGCAGTATATTGATGACCTACTTGTGGCATCAAAGACACGTGAAGCTTGTGAAGTAGATACTATAGCTTTACGGAATCATCTGGCAGATGGAGGGTTAAAAGTATCTCCAGCTAAATTGCAGTTCTGCAAGAAAGAGGTGCATTATCTTGGACACAATATTGAGAAAGGTCTGAGAAAAGTGACTGATGACAGGATCAAAATTATCAGGGAAATGAAAGCCCCAAAGACCCAGAGGGAAGTGAGAATGTTCCTGGGAATGGTGGGTTATTGTCGTCAGTGGATAATTAATTTTTCGCTGATAGCAAAGCCACTGATTAATCTGACTAAAAGTGAGATGACAGACCCATTGGAACTAGATGGAGAACAAATGGCAGCATTCGAAGAGCTGAAAAGCAGAATGTGTGAAGCCCCTGCTTTGGGTATGCCAGATTATGAAAAAGAGTTTGAATTGTACTGCAGTGAGAGAAATGGATGTGCACTTTCAGTGTTAATTCAGAAGCATGGATTACTGAGAAGGCCTATTGCGTACTTCTCATCGACACTTGACCCTGTAGCTGTGGGTTTACCAGGTTGTCTGAAATCTGTGGCTGCAACATGCAGAAGCCTAGAACAGAGTGAAGGAATCATAATGGGAAATCCTGTAAGGGTATTCGTACCTCATAATGTGGCAATTCTTTTGACGAGAAGCAGAACTCAGTACATGTCACATAGTCGGTTGACTAAATATGAAAAAGTCATTCTGGGAGCATCAAATGTGACTCTTGAGAGATGTGTGAATGTGAATCCAGCGACATTGTTGCCGGATATTGAAAATGTGGGTGTGAAAACAGAAGATGATCACAATTGTTTGGATGTGTTTGATTACTGTACAAAACCGAGACCAGACATAAGGGATCTTCCCTTGCATGAGAGTGATCATGTGTTGTTTGTGGATGGATCATGCCTGAGGAATGATGAGGGTGTGCTATGTGCAGCATATGCAGTGTGTAAGGTTTCAGAAGTAATGGAAGCATCATCATTGAAAGGAGTGAAATCTGCGCAAGTTGCTGAATTAATTGCATTGACAAAAGCTTGTGAAATTGGGAAAGATTTGAGAACGACTGTGATGACTGATAGTCAGTATGGATTTGGAGTTGTGCATGACTTTGGCCAACTTTGGCTACAAAGAGGTTTCTTGACGTCGAGTGGGACTCCAATAAAGAATGCTGAAGTGATTGGGAAATTGCTTGAGGCGATACAGCTGCCTAAAGAATTAGCAGTTGTGAAATGTGCTGCTCATGGACAAGGAGATGATTTTGTGACAGTTGGCAATAGATATGCTAACGACATTGCACAATATTGTGCAAAGAATAACCAATCTATTAATCGGGAACGAGAGAGTGAAATGTCTTTTTGTTCTGTGATGTTTACTAATGTCTTAGAGACATGGGATGAAGTGAAACAGTTGCAGGATGAGGCAGAGGAGGAAGAAAAGAAAGATTGGATTAAGGCAGGTTGTGCCCCGAGAGAGACAGACCATGTTTGGGTCTATAGAGATGGCAGACCAGTAATGCCGAATTCCATGCTGTCAGCAATGGCAAGGATGTATCATGGCCAGGGACATTTGGGAAGGGATTCAATGATTAGGTCTTTTAAGCAGACCTGGTACAATGCAAAGTTCAGGACAATTGCAGAAAGTATCTGTCAAAGATGTTTGATTTGCCAGCAATTTAACACGGGGAAGAAGACAGTGGTGAGTCTGGGAACAATAGGCAGAGAAGGAGGTCCTTTTACAAGAATGCAGATTGATTTCATTGAAATGCCCCAAGTGAAGAGACTGAGATATGTACTAGTGGTAGTCTGTTTGTTTTCAAGATGGGTTGAGGCCTATCCGACTAGGAGAAATGATGGAGTAACAGTGGCAAAGTTACTGTTAAGAGAGTTGATTCCTAGGTACGGATTTCCAGTAACGATTGAGTCTGATAGAGGTGGACACTTCTATAATGAACTCATGAGTTTGATTTGTGAAGCATTAAGCATACAGCAGAAGCTACATTGTGCATACAGACCAGAGGCTTCTGGTGTTGTTGAGCAGATAAACGGCACAATTAAGAACAGGATTGGTAAAATGTGCTTAGCCACTGGCATGAAATGGCCAGATGTCTTGCCTCTAGTGCTAATGACTTTTAGATCTACTCCAGATAGAACTACTGGTTTAAGTCCGCACAAAATCATAATGGGACGTGCAATGCGACATGCCTATGTACCTGTCAATAAGTTGATGACAATAACTGATGACATGATTTTGGATTACTGTAAAGGCCTGGCTGACGCAGTTCATTCTGTGTTTCACCAGATTGGAGAAGAAGCTACTACACTTGAGAAGAAGCAAGCTCATGATCTGAGTCCAGGGGACTGGGTGAGGATTAAAGTGCACAGAAGAAGAAATTGCTTGGTTCCAAGGTGGGGAAGACCAAGACAAGTCATTCTAACTACGACGACTGCAGTGAAGTGTGCTGGTGTGAAAAACTGGGTGCATGCGAGTCATACTCTGAGAGTTCCAAACCCAAAGGATGGGACTGGTAGAGAGTATTTTGAAGAGTCAGATTCCAGTGATGATGAAGACCCAGAACCAGTGAGAAAGAATCAAGGTTCAGGAAAAGAAGCAGAAAAGGCTTCAAGTTCAAGAGAATCATTGAGAATTTCAGAAAGGAGATCTGATTCTGAGAGAGAGCCTGAAGTTCCAAAAAGCAGTGGAGGAAAAAGAAAAGAAAAGAGCAGTTCCACAGAAATTACTCCTGAATCAGAAGAGGAGGAGATTGAAGAACCACTTGAGATTATTTCTGAAGAAGTAGGGTCAGAAGAAGATAGAGAGGGACAGATTGCGGAAGACCCCCGAGGAGGTGTAGGGAACACTTCTAATAAGCTAGGTGAAGGGACAAGTAGACAGCAAGAAGATTGCGTGTCGGAGACCCGAGGAGGGAAAGAAGTAGGGAAGTCTCAAATAGTGGTGAAAAAGACTGTGGAGCGAAAGAAAACTGCTGAAGAACAAGAGCAAAAGAAAACTGCTGAAGAACAAGAGGCATTTGAAACAGAATCGGATGAAAGTGAAAGTGAAAAATCAAAGGGTCGAGTTCTGAGAAAGAGAACTTGGATTGGAGAAAGAAATAATACAGAAATAAGACCGAAAAAGGTTGTAAGAGGAGATTTTTGGCCTAACAACAGAGTAAAGAGGCTGAGATACAGACTGATAAGAGGAAATACATCGAAAGCTGAACAAGTGAATGAAGTATCGAGTCAAAACGAAGTAAAAAGAAAGGAGCAAAAGGAGTCAAGAGAACCTGAGGAAATAAAGAGAATTAGAAGACCCAACCAAAAGTACAGATCACCGGAATGGTCTTATGTGGCACTGTCTGAAGAAGGAGAAGAAGAAACAGTGACTCGAGATAATCCGGAGGGGATCTTGAGAAAAGTGGTTGAGGAAAAGGAAGAATCTGTTGGAATCTTAAAAGTTAACCTGACTGACATTGGAGAAGAGTCAGATGCACAGGATGTTGTTGATGATCTGATACAATTTGATGTTGCTGAAGAAGAAGGAGTGAAAAGTGATGAATATCCAAATTGAGTGAACTGAAGAAATCACTTGGAGAAAGTGAAAAGGAGAAAGTCTGAAACTCAGCTGTCTGAAGTAATCCAAAGTTTGAGAAATTACAGTAGTGGAGTAGTAGAGGCTAAGTCAAAAGACAAGGTCAAAGTAGTAAAATGGCTAACATAGAGAATAATCAAAGTAGTTGTGCCTTCTTAAGAAGATGGTGTATAGAATGTGCTGCTGCTGTACTGGATTATTAATGCTACTATGGGGTATTTTAGCTTTATTAGTTACATTTAGAGTTTCAATAGGTACATTTGAAATACATACTGAGAATGAGACAAATGTAGAGACGAATTCGCAAAAAGTAGTTCCAACTAGAATTAGTAATACTTACATGCATAAAGATAGGTCAATTAATGATTTTTCTAGTAATGTTTTTTCAAAGTTGTTATACGAATATGTGAAAACAATGGAAGTAAGGGATTGCTACGTTTGTATGCAATTACCTGCATCCGTTTCAGAGGGTGTTACTTATCACCATTTACCAGCTACGTATGGAATTTCTTGTAGTGTATTAAGTAGTGTTTTTTATTTGTTAGGGAAAATAGATTATAAGATGTCTAACAAAGATAGTATTTTTGGGCACTTGCCAATGAACAAAGAGCTGAATCCAGCTAAAGAAGCTAACATTTTTGGTGAGATTTTTATTGAAAGAGAAGAATTAACATTAGATTACATTTTTAAGAATAATTTAACTTGTAGTTTGGAAGAAGAGGAGAAAGCTTTCCTGAACATGGTGGAGGAAAGGAGATTGAGTATGCATGAAAAGGCAGGGAAATATAAAGTGAGTGAGACAATTTGGGACATTGAGATGGGAAAAGAATTGAGAAATGGAGCTAGTCCAACTTTAGCTTTAGATGCACCACAGAAGGGTAAGCTGTGCATTACAAGAGGGAAATCCCAATATGATACATATTTTGTTGGGACTAGTGAATGTCATGATACATACTTCATTGCAACAGGATGGGGTTTCAGAGGTGGAGAAGATACAATTTTTCCAGGAGTGTATTATGTTTGTGGGAACAAGGCTTATTACAAGTTGCCTGACCATTGGTATGGCACGTGTTATGTGGGCCTGGTTTTTCCAAAGATTTTTCATATAGATAGAATAGAAGATGTAGAACATATTAATTTACTAATGCGCTTCAAGAGGGAAACTTGGTTTGAAATTGTGGGTGACATTTTTGGAGCTTTAATTCCAGCAGTGGGAATTTCTTTAAATGCTAATGGGATTCGGAAACTGTCAACAGTGGTGGATCGCTTATCGACAAATACCGCTGGAGGGTTTCTTTTGGTGAATACGGAATTAATTGCCGTGCGTGCTATGTCTATGCAAAATAGACATGCTCTTGATATATTATTGGCTAAGGAGGGTGGAGTTTGTGGAATGCTGAAAGTTCAACATTGTTGCACTTACATTCCAGATGAAAGCAAAGACCTGAAGGTCTATATCAAAAATATTACTGATTTGCATGAAGAATTAGTACCACTTGAAGCTGAAAGTATCTGGACTAAAATAGCTAATAAGGTGATAGCTGTTAAGAGTTTTATTGCAAAAATAGGTAGTACTATTATAGGTAAGATATTGTTTCCTTTAACTTGTATAATTGTTGCTTTATTGATATTGAGATTAGTGTGTTTGTGTTGTAAAAACAGGGGAGTGAAAAAGAAGTTAATTAAAAGAAATAATGAAAAGAGAAATAAAAGGTTGAAAAGAGAACCACAAGAAATTGAATTAGAAGAATTAAGGGAGAGTGTCTACTTGGAAACAAAGAGGGATGATGAAAGAGTGGCTGGTGTGTAGTGTTGTGTATGGAGGAAAAAGACATTTCAAATTTCTCCTAAAATGGGACTAAATTGTCACTAAATTTTTTATTTTTTTTTGGTTATTTGGTGATAAAATCACCAAAGGGGGGATTGCTGGAGCAGGATTTTCTAAATGAAATCTATAGGGTTTTTAAGCTCTGGTTTGCCTATTTGTCATAATTTAATCTACTAATTATTAATTATTAATTATTTGTTTTGTGCAAGTGTTTTTTATACTGATCAACATGTGTGTTATAACAAGAGAGAAATACACGTGGGAATGCATATGTGTGCTAACTAATAATAATGTGCATGTTTTATTAAATAAACGTTGCTGAGTGCTGTTTATTTTTAAGCACGAAACGCTTTTGAATTAATGCTTTTTTGTGTTGCTAAAGCTAGATAATTGCATACACATAAGGGTATTAGTGGGGTTAACACTGTTCAATCACTATGCTGTGGTAACGTTGTTTTTGTCTCTTTTAATTAAGATGGTCTATTGTGGCCTATTGTGGCCTAATCAAAGATGGCTGACTTTTGAAGCCAGGTTTCGAGTGAGAATTTGTGATGGAAAAGGCCTTGCTGAATATGGATGCGAGTCATCTGTCCACAGTCCTTGCCTGGTTAAAACTTTCCGTGAGGACAGCAGCAGATCTGGGCATGTCTCCAGATGCATTGGGACAGCCTTGGCAGCCTTGGAAAACAAAGGAGCTTTAAAGAAAGACTCTAAACTCTGAGCTCACCAGAGGAAATGTGTGGAAGTTGAGAAGATACATTTAATATTTAGTTCCTGTTCTGTCTTTTTATTTTTGTGACTTTTTCTGAGCGGAGATTTTTCCAAATGTAGCGATGCTACATCCTTTCCTTCTCGCTCTGCTCAGCGGTTCGGCGGATGAAGTAATATTAAATGTTTCTTTCTTTTGTCTGAATTATTATAAATATACTAGACTAGAGAGGGTTTGTGTCATTGCGTTTTGGCCACTTTGCCATTTTCTTCCCAAACCTGCGTTGGTGAGGATCGATGCTGTGAAGACGGTGACTTGGGAGATTTCTACTGAGAGACTTGTCCTGATGACCCATTCTGACATTTAGCTAGAATAGGTAATTATGAGAAAATGATTTATTCTGATTAATTTCTTTTGACTAATTTAGATAAAGAATCATAATTTTAAATACGGTGTTGGTGATTATTTCTTGTCAATTATTGAGTACTCTATTTGATTATTGATGTATAGATTGTTTAGATTATGACAATTGCAATAGCTAGGTCTTATCGACCTCGGTGTAGTTGTGGGGTTTAGGAGTTTTCTTTCCACAGGTTCAATGCTGGTAGAGTATTTGAGTGTATGTTAGTGAAATGGGCCCTAGTGTATGGTGAGTGTATGTGCGTGTAACTGTGAAATTACTCTATCCGTGGAAGTAGGGAGATTTTGTACACCCCAATCTGCATCATCACTTGCGCCGTCACAAATTCCACGAGCACTTGTGCACAGTATTTTGTTGGTTAAACTTTCACTAAGTGTCACGCAGTGCTTTTAAACGTATATGATATGTACATATGACGTAATATGTCCATCATGTGTTGAAAATACAACTCTCTCCTGCATTCTTGGTCTCCCTGTGTCCTCTCTGTATGGATTCATTCCTCCGTTATTTGTTGATATGGTTCGCGTTAAAATAACTTGTCCTTCCAATGAATCCCACTATGAGACATTGTTGTTAGATATCATGTACTACCCCAGTCTCACTGTGGTATATGGGCTACCTCCTGTGGTCTGATACTGTTTGCGATATTTATCGCCGGACCTTGATAATATGCCTCAACCCCATGTTTTACCTTTTTGTTAAAAATCTTAGAAATTCACTGAAACTAACATTTAGATTGCAAAAAAAATCTGAAATTCACTAGTTATGCCTACCTGACATAAGTATAACTTGCACTACTATGATGCACTGCTTATGACCTCCCAAATTAAATTACTGATGACATCTGAAATCCACAGCCGCACAAGTTATACATATGTGAGTATAACTGTTAAATTTCAGTGTTTTCTTGGGTTCTAAACTTTATTTTTAGAACACATACGCATAGCTCCCCTTTAACCATTGTTTTTTTCAGTGAATTTCAAAAGTTTTTTTTAACGTATTTTAAAATCGTACTACCTTGTATATGTATAACTCAATAGTTTTTTTAAGTGAAAAGAAATATATATATATATTTGTGTTTGTGGGGCATATCTGTCAAGTTACGTTATCAATGCTATCAAACCGCGGTCCTGCGCTACCAGTGGACGTATGATTGAACCATTCATACCTCATAAGTGTGCAGTGACTTTTCCCATTTCAACAATAGGACTCCTCGTTTCTGCCTGCCGCCCGGGCCTCCTGCCCATAAATTCCCATTAGGGTTCAGGTTCTTCAGCACTTCTCCAGGGGCCTAGGTTGTACATTATTAATGGAAGAAAACAGACAGGGGTCAAATGACAGTTAAATTTGGTGCGCTGCAATTGTGTGCTGATGTTTGACAAGACAAATCAAAGCCCAAACATAGTTTCAGACTCAGTGGTTTTTTAATGGAATGGTTGATACAAATGTACATTTTTCTCTGTCCAGCGATTCATATATTGCTGATAAAATGCAGTGGTGGCTGGAATTTGAAGGTGGTGGGGTGGCGGGTCACGGAGGCATGGGTAGGGGGAGGGAATGAAATAATAATTTAAAAAAAATCACACTTACCTGTCTGCTGTCGCCTCCTCTCAGTCCTCTTCCCCGCTTCCAGGGTAGGAAGCAGGATGCGCCAGGCTCCCAGCCTCCCGATAGCTAATCACAATGCTGCAATGCAGCGTTGTGCTTGGTCTGAGCGCCGTGGATCGGTGCTCAGCCAGAGAATGGGAGGCTAGGCATGTTCTCATTGCAGGGTGTAATGCAGAGGACCGGCCAAACATTAATGCGCACTTTAAGGAGTGCAAACCCTTCCTCCCCTCCCCTGAGTTATCATCATTTTATTTTTCCTTTGGTGACACTGCTTAAAAGCAGTGGGGCGATGCTCCTCTGCCTTAGTGGAGGAGCCGCCACTGATAAAATGCCCTCTCCAGATTCTCAAATCGGTTTCCTTAATCTGAACCTGCAGTTGGTGTTTGACAGAAGTGAAAGCACAATCCCTTTGCCCAAAGCCAGTTGGATTGCTCCACAAAGACACAGTACTGGCCAGAGGCGCTGATTTAGGAGCTGCGAAACCAGGTTCGAGTCTCGGCGTTGGCTCAACATCCTGTAATTCTGGGCAAATCACTTAATCTCCCCGTGCCTACAAAAAAAGAAATTAATGTGTAATGTAACTGGTACTCACATAGAGTGCTCCAATACCTTCGGGTTGAGTTTGCGCTGTATAAAACTCCCCAAAAAGAGAAAAGTCTACGGCGTAGGTGTATAGCAAGCGCCCTGTGTTTGACTTTTCTCTCTTTCCCCCTCTCTGTAAAACAAATCCACCCACTATTGTCATTTTAAAGCTGCAATTCAATGAGTGGCCTTCATCATTGTGTTCGCTTTATTTTCTTTCACAATTGGAAGATTCACTGCGGATTATTTGTTCCATCAAGTGGGAGCGATAGTTCAAGAGAAAGCAAAAATAGTTCGTTTGGGAGGCAAGAATTGGTTTTATTTTTTATGTTACTTCTTTCTGCATTTTCAGCGTTGAATTCTTTGTCATTAAAGGCAGGGATGATTAGAGGCCGCGTCCCTGAAGTGGGTTCCCCTTCATGTAACACAATTAGAGCTTGAGATGTCACAAAGGAAATGTCAGCTAATGCAAAAGCCACCTCACTGCGCCTATAGTCGACGCTAGGATTCTGGCTGACTGCGTGCTGCTTGTTTCTGATGAAGCGTTTTTGTTGTTCCAAGTGACAGCCTTCGCCAAAGCGACGCTAAGAGCACTGATGAAAGCAGCAGTGCTCCAAATCACTTTTATGAGTTATGTAGTCAGTAACCAGTCTGCTCAGAATTCATTTTCAATTTTGGTTTTCTTTAATTTGCTGCCAAAATATATTAAATGCAATCTTACTCTGTTGCTGATAAAATAATGGATGTTATTGTAGAAACCCATTGTGTGGGTCTGCAATAAGCAGCTAACATTGCAATGCTGCATCTGAGATTCCAGTTATGTCCGCATTATGTGCAATGAACCATGTCAGTTTTAGTGTACCTAGCAATGTCGTGTAGTTCCTATATACCCTATACAGGATCTGTGCGTTCAGATAACATAAACTGTGGGATTAGTGGCAGACTGGTTACGAGCACCCCCACCGGATATGTTAGCCTGTCTGTATCAGCTAGCTCACAGTGCCACTAGAATCTCCTCTTATCGGGTAGAGAATAGTTTCTGGCAACCTCAGAACATGACAACCCTGATCCCTCAGGATCGTGGAAACAATATACTACTTTTCGCTCAGTCACTCATGCTCACTTAGTTTGTCTCAGAGATACGCAGAATAAACAGTCTAGGCGTTTTAATAAGGATTTATTGAACAGTTGTTATTCTCGTGTAAAATAGATGTGCTGTAACAACCATTAGACAGTAGCAGAGATATTTGATCAACAGTAATACGAAAGTAAATGGATGGTACAGTTCTACCATTTTGCAGTAATCATGAATATAAACAAGTACGTAAAACACATGATAAAAGTGCATACTCCTGCTAGGTCTCCCTAACTAGATGTGCCTAAATGTACCTAGCATTGGTATAGGTGTTATGCCAAGAGTCCCTCTAAGGTCTAGCCAACCCCATTACCTGAGAAATGAAAGAATATGGGGCCCCGTCCTGGTCTCGAGTTGGACACCCCCGCAAGGGATGTTAGACCAGTGCGAGCTGTAGTATCTGCATGCAGGAACCTCAGTGTCTCTGGTCAGTGTGTCAGCTGGTAAGTCACGGTCTCCTCTGTCTTTCTAAGCAAGACTTAATGTATATATACCCACAGGTCTCCCCAGGGGTCCTACCTTGCTGTGTTACTGTGTCGGCCTAAAGGATGACGTCGGGCCTGACCGTTATACAGAGATATTATACAGGAGATGTTCGTACTGCTGTCAGTCCTGCTGTGCTTCCAAGAAGCCTCATGCATAATGTATGAGCTTCGAACTAGGGAAAAACCCTCGTTCTGAATGCAGTGTTGTATCTAGGTAAAAGGTCAGTCCCTATGAACCGTTATGTATGTAATGTAGGGAAGGATATAGATGAAAGGTTGCAGTGCTACCTATGCCTATATAGGGTACCTATATGGAATATAACACCCACTCCTCTTCCGACTGGACGACATATGTAACCTATTATTGTACTACCATTCAAACTAGACATTGGTACGCACAAAGTGTTAAAAACATTTATTTTGCTAAAAATGTCTAAAAACTTCTAAACATTTCTAAAAGTCTTAAAAATGTATACAAGATTCTGCAAAGCATAGCTCTAAAAAAGTGTCCATAGCAATATCCGAACCACTATAAGCATTTGAAAGCCATGTATGCCCAATAAATGAAAGGAATGTCAATTTTGTTTTTGAGTTCCGAATTTTGATTTTGTTAAAAAGGGCGAATTTCTTCCAGCACAAGACGAGCCAAATGTGTTAATTGTTTATGTGCCCTGGCTGGTAGACGTAACATTCTCGTTGCTTGCTCCCGCAGTAGACGGCCCCTGTAACACCTTGTAGAGTATGTCAGTTGAGCACAGATGGTGTTCCACGCTGTCCGCAGATGGTGTTAGGGCAGCCTGTGCGCCGTCCAAAGCCTGGTTGTCAGTGGAGGAGCCAGTGTCCATACCAACAGGTGCAGTTACTACCTGCGGTGGATCATGGAATGCTGCCATCAATATTGGAATACGCCGAGGACATTGCAGAACATGGGCCGTTATCGGGTCCAGTAGAGCATTAACGTCCGGTTGCACACATGATGGGAGTGTCAAAGAAAGGTCTACATGCATTCTTCTCTGCAAAACAGGCATCGGAGGACAGGTAAGATGCACTCCATCTAGACTGGTCGAAATGACAGGAACCAAGATGCACGTAGTTCTCCTAAGCGAGGTGTGCCTAGAATGTTGTACCATTCGATCACGGTATTTCTGCTCCAGGAGTGCTTATTCCATCTCCTTGGTGACTGGGACGTCCATTGAGTAGCAGATAGAAGACAATCAGGATACCAGCTATTAGAAACAGGATCAGCGGAAGTCCTCCAAAGATGCTTCAGAATACGGAGTGTATGAAGTTTGGTATAAGTCCAAGTACCGTCTGAAAGGTGCCCAGAAGTCCAGAACATATGGTCTTAAATAGGTGTACAATGGCAGTCGTATCAGAAAAGTTAAAGATATGACTTACAATTTCTACGAAATGGAAAGGGCAGTTTGTATGGATAAGCGCCTGTATCTCCGATGAAGAACTTGCGATCTGGAGATCAAAAGTCTCTCGAGCGGAGGTTAAAGGCACAGACTTCTGTAAAAGCATGGCTTTAGTTCTCCTTAGAGTATCAAACCGTATTAAAGAAACATTCAGTGAAGGCCATAACGGCACCTCCCTGACTGTATGAGTCGGTGGAAACAAAAATTGCATACAACAAGTAACCCTGGAGCTCACGGTTACCAGATATGCGATGCCCGGGAGCATTCCGCAGCAGCCTTGACTGTTCAGCATCAAGTAACTCCCATTTGAAAGTAGCCCGAACGCTAGAGTAATCACGGCAGCTGGGGCACCCCTCAGATGACAGGACAAGTTCGCTATAGAACCATTACAAGCCCCTTTCAGCATTATATCCTGACATATGAGCAATCCACTTAAAGTGTTCTCACAGTTTGTACTGCTTAGAAACACTTCTCGATCCCCACTCCGGCATCGAAATAATTGGTAATTCCCAAGATTCCTTAATGTATTCCTTACCCATTTTTTCATATCTTCCTGCCTGGTTTTGTTCAAGGCAATACTAAAAACTGAAAAGCAGTGACCGGTAGACTTATGTGGCCATGGATTAGCCATTCTGTGGACGGTGACTCTGCCACTGTAAATGGTAAACTATCCAGTTTTTGCAGATATGCAGCATTGTAAATTTTGCTCCCCTTTGTGCCATTTCTATCTGTTTATCTGTTAGCTTGTATCCAGAAAACAGAGATGTGCTGTTGATAAAACGCCAAGGCACGTAGCCTGCACACAAAGATTGCAGCGTCCGGCTTAACAACATGATAGAACGTAATTGAGATTGCTCGTTGCAGATATCTAGATATGTTATTTGCTCTATTTTGTTATCATATTGTGTCTGTCAGTATCTGTCTGCCTGTGTTCTTCTCTCTCTTTTCCCTTCACCAGTGCTGTAAGTGGGGTTAAGAAGGTGGGGGAAGGACCTCTAAAAGAGTTGTGGTCAAAGAAGCGCAACTAGAATTCTTTCTAAATCGTGTGCCCTATGTTATGAAGGTTGTAGTCAGGGCTTTAAGTGGGCCGGGTCCTGCCAGTGCTCAGCACCGGCAGTTCCCTAAAAGCAGGTGCTGAGACAGGTCCCTATTGGGCTCTCCAATTTTACCTTCAGGGTGGAGGGAAAAAAAGCTTAACTCTGCAATAGTACCATCCGTCACTGCTTTTGATGTAACTTCAAAGAGACTAATTTTTCAGTTTTATTTAGCGCAAACATGAGCACTAGTTGTCAGGGTCCTGGAATCCTCGGTGTCATACGATGCTCAAGTGGGTTCCACCCCTTGATATCCTCAAGGTCTGGGTGAATTGACAGACTCGTTGGAGGGATCAAGTGAGGGAAGGAAAGGATGGGGACAGCGGGGAGGGAGACCTGCAACGAGAGCAAAGCACTATGAAATTCACCACACAATTACAGCACCAGGAAACAGGAATACAAGGAAACATATGCTACGCCTTGCGCTATACCTGTAAAGGCAAATAAGCAGCGTAGATATTGACTCCGGAATACCAGCGGGAAATGCAGCACCTAGCCACCTGTGTGTCTGTCGGGTAGCCAATAGCAGGAAGGAGGAGCGAAGCGGCTCACGGTACTTGCTGCGCCAATCCCCCTATCTATACATATAGGAAAAATGCAATAGAGACACTACCGCTACAGAGACATCTTGCTTTCTGTTAATCACAATTGTTTTGGTGTGCCTCGGGAGCAACAGGATTCAAATCCTGGTTTACCCCCACACCTCTATGTGGTTTCAAAAGCAAACACTTGGTGCATACAACAAAAACAACATAATCAATATAAAAGGGTAACAACAACTGAAGGCGCTCGCCTCATGAACGTAATCGTTGTTTCTACCCCAATGAGGTCAAAGTCCCCCCGCCCTTTCCTTATTTCGTATTGAGTGGAGTCGGGGGTTCGTTCCCAGCAGCCGCTGGGTATCTTTATGCCAAGAACATGGGAGCAGAGAGAAAGGTCTGTGGATTGTGGCGCTGTGCAAATCAAGTCATTGAAAGTGCGCAGGGAAATAAGCACGCCCCGCAAGAGCCGATCGGCTCGTCCAACAGGGTGCCATACGTAATTGCACAGTGTCACGGAGTTTCAGAAAGAAGGCAGTCTCAGGGGATCAAGGTAATATCAAAGGATTGGTCCTCAGGGCACCCCTACCAGCCTTCCATGGTTTTGCCTGGAGCGTGCAAACGGGACTTCATCCTGGAATCAACGGCATTGCCCGATGCCCTGGAAGTTCTCTTATCGGCTTCCGGCAGCGTGAAGACATCACGCGCGTCTGAAACCGGCGTTTCATGGGAAGTGTAGTTCTTCCCGGCGCCGGTGTCACGGCAACTCCGACGAGCCTGCAGTGTTCCTGCGGCCGCCCCGCGGTGAGCCGTAACAGTACATCCCTCTCCCGAGGAACACTGGCAGAGAAATGGTTTCAAGGGGAATTTTTTGTGAAAGAGGTTGGTGCACCTAGGAGCGTGGACCCCAGTGGCCGGCTCCCAGGAGTTCTCTTTGTTTCCATACCACTTCCACGCAACCAAATACCAGAGCCTAGTTCGGTGTATTTTGGAGTCAAAAATATCCCTTACTTCGTATTCCTCCTCATGATTAACCATAATCGGTGGAGGCTTCCTGTAGCTCTGTTTACGAGCTGGCTTGACCAGGGACACATGAAAGGCGGGGTGTATTCTCCGGGTGGAGGGCAAGGCCAACTTGACCACCACAGGGTTAATTAGCTTGGTGATCCTATACGGTTCGATGTAAATATGCTATATCTTTTGAGCCGTATGTGCTTGGCAGTTCGGGCTGGACTGTTCCCATGAGGCACAGGGTCAGACTGATTTACATATTGCCATGTCTGAACTGGGGTGGCAGAGTGGGCTAAAGAATAGTGATGGATTAAACCCAGATCAGTTGACTGGGGGTGAGTGCTTGCAATGTTCAACACTCCGTCCATCATTTCCTTTGGTTTTGCTTTGTTCGCCATAAGTTGGCAGGGTATGCTCAGACGTGAGTCCCTTGCTCACTTTGCCACTGGATTCAAGCAAGCCTGGCTGAAGACGGCTGAAATGCCAGAAACTGGTCCTAGGAAGCTTGTTTCCGGTCCAGGGAAGACATGGCTTGGCAGTTCGGGCTGGACTGTTCCCATGAGGCACAGGGTCAGACTGATTTGCATATGGCCATGCCTGAACTGGGGTGGCAGAGTGGGCTAAAGAATGGTGATGGATTAAACCCAGGTCAGTTGACTGGGGGTGAGTGCTTGCAATGTTCAACACTCCGTCCATCATTTCCTTTGGTTTTGCTTTGTTCGCCATAAGTTGGCAGGGTATGCTCAGACGTGAGTCCCTTGCTCACTTTGCCACTGGATTCAAGCAAGCCTGGCTGAAGACGGCTGAAATGCCAGAAACTGGTCCTAGGAAGCTTGGTTCCGGTCTAGGGAAGACATGGCTTGGCAGTTCGGGCTGGACTGTTCCCATGAGGCACAGGGTCAGACTGATTTGCATATGGCCATGTCTGAACTGGGGTGGCAGAGTGGGCTAAAGAATGGTGATGGATTAAACCCAGATCAGTTGACTGGGGGTGAGTGCTTGCAATGTTCAACACTCCGTCCATCATTTCCTTTGGTTTTGCTTTGTTCGCCATAAGTTGGCAGGGTATGCTCAGACGTGAGTCCCTTGCTCACTTTGCCACTGGATTCAAGCAAGCCTGGCTGAAGACGGCTGAAATGCCAGAAACTGGTCCTAGGAAGCTTGTTTCCGGTCCAGGGAAGACATGGCTTGGCAGTTCGGGCTGGACTGTTCCCATGAGGCACAGGGTCAGACTGATTTGCATATGGCCATGTCTGAACTGGGGTGGCAGAGTGGGCTAAAGAATGGTGATGGATTAAACCCAGATCAGTTGACTGGGGGTGAGTGCTTGCAATGTTCAACACTCCGTCCATCATTTCCTTTGGTTTTGCTTTGTTCGCCATAAGTTGGCAGGGTATGCTCAGACGTGAGTCGCTTGCTCACTTTTCCACTGGATTCAAGCAAGCCTGGCTGAAGACGGCTGAAATGCCAGAAACTGGTCCTAGGAAGCTTGTTTCCGGTCCAGGGAAGACATGGCTTGGCAGTTCGGGCTGGACTGTTCCCATGAGTCACAGGGTCAGACTGATTTGCATATGGCCATGTCTGAATTGGAGTGGCAGAGTGGGCTAAAGAATGGTGATGGATTAAACCCAGATCAGTTGACTGGGGTGAGTGCTTGCAATGTTCAACGCTCCGTCCATCATTTCCTTTGGTTTTGCTTTGTTCGCCATAAGTTGGCAGGGTATGCTCAGACGTGAGTCGCTTGCTCACTTTGCCACTGGATTCAAGCAAGCCTGGCTGAAGACGGCTGAAATGCCAGAAACTGGTCCTAGGAAGCTTGTTTCCAGTCCAGGGAAGACATGGCTTGGCAGTTCGGGCTGGACTGTTCCCATGAGGCACAGGGTCTGACTGATTTGCATATGGCCATGTCTGAACTGGGGTGGCAGAGTGGGCTAAAGAATGGTGATGGATTAAACCCAGATCAGTTGACTGGGGGTGAGTGCTTGCAATGTTCAACACTCCGTCCATCATTTCCTTTGGTTTTGCTTGGTTCATAGCCACACATACTCCCCTACCTTATATAATGGCCCTTGGCGCCTGGCTCTGTCTGCGTAAGCTTTGTATCGTACCTTGGCGTTTTTTTAAGTTTTTCTGAGCAGCCCTCAGGGTGGCCTGTATATGATTGATTCTTTCCTGCACCTCGGGCACCCTTTTTGCTTGTGCTGGATGTAAGAAAGGGGTAAACAAGGGATGATACCCATATGTGCAATAAAACTGGGCAAACTTTGTCGAGCTATGGGTCGCGCTGTTATAGGCTACTTCTGCCAACCAGAGTCTCTTTACCCAGGCCTCGGTGGCTATGTCAGTATAGCATCGAAGGTACTGTTTTAGGGTTTGGTTGACCCTTTCTGTCTGGCCGTCTGTTTGGGGGTGGAAGCTAGTTGATGTGTGAGCTGCTATTCCCAGTGCTGAACACCATGTCTTCCAAAATTTGGCCGTGAACTGACCTCCCCTGTCTGTGATTATGACTTTGGGTATTCCGTGTAGCCTTACTATGTGGGTTAGTAATATCTGAGCTAGCATACTAGCTGAAGGCATTTGTTTACAAGCAACGAAGTGCGCCATTTTGGTCAAGTAGTCCACCACGACTAAGATGATTGTATGCCCCTCATCGGCCGGCATTCCCACCACAAAATCTATCGAGATATGTTCCCAGGGCTGGTCTGGAGTCGGAAGCGGTTGTAGGAGTCCTGCCAGACGTCCATGCGGAGGTTTGTGTTGAGTGCATATTGTGCAATCAGCAACCAAAGAGGTTATGTCCTTTGTGATTGTGGGCCACCAGAATTGGCGCAATACTCTGTCCAGAGTCTTTTCCTTGCCGTTGCGTCCCGCACAAGGCAATATGTGACACCATCGAAAGACTTGTTTCCGCAGATGACGAATGGGTAAGAGGAGCTGCCTTCCCCGAACCGGAATTCCCTTGGTTACCTTCCAGTCCTTGTTCTTTTGTAGCCAGTTCTTCCACTTTCTGCTGTCGATGGCACGTGAGACGCTTTTTATAGGAACACCTCTGTGCAGGTAGCGTTGATTATGTTTTGTGAATTTATTATGGCATTTGGGGGGGTTTCTCCAAGGCTTAACGGGGAGTCCTGGCGAGTTAAAGCGTCTGCTTTCTTGTTTTCGCTTCAGGGTCGATAGGTGACTATGAAATTATACTCCGCAAAAACAGCATCCATCGCAGTTGTCTCGGAGTGAGATGTCTAGCTGCTGTCATAAATTGGAGGTTGCGGTGATCGGTGAACACGGTCACTATGGGCCTGATTCACAGAACTAACTTAAGACAATATCCTAAACTTACTACTTTTGGTATTCACAGAAGTAAGGATTTTGTCTTAAGTTTGTCTTAAGACAGACTTAAGACAGAATTAAGACAGACTTAAGACAGACTTTAGACAAACTTAAGACATACTTAAGACAGACTTAAGACAGACATAAGACAAACTTAAGACAAACTTAAGACAAGTTTGTCTTAAGTCTGTCTTAAGTCTGTCTTAAGTCTGTCTTAAGTCTGTCTTAAGTTTGTCTTAAGTCTGTCTTAAGTCTTTCTTAAGTCTGTCTTAAATCTGTCTTAAGTTTGTCTTAAGACAAACTTAAGACAAAATCCTAACTTCTGTGAATACCAAAAGTAGTAAGTTTAGGATTTTGTCTTAAGTTAGTTCTGTGAATCGGCCCTATGTGTTTAGCCCCCATCAGGAAGTGCCTCCAGTCTAGAAACGCCTGTTTTATGGCAAGTAGTTCCTTTTCGGCTATCACATAGTTCCTTTCAGCGGGGTTCAGTTTTCTTGACATATATGCCACTGGGTGTAACTGACCCGTTGTGGTATGACGTTGGGAGAGAACTGCCCCCACCGCTGAATCCGAAGCATCTGTTTCAACAATGTAAGGTCGATCCGGATCGGCATGCACCAGAACGGGAGCCGAAGTAAACGCGAGTTTCAATGCTTCAAACCCTGTTTGAGCCTCCTCCGTCCACTGAAACACGACCTTCTTTCTCAGCAATCTTGTGAGAGGGGCTGCTAGGTCAGAAAAATGATCAATAAAGCGGCGATAGAAGTTGGCAAAGCCAAGAAAACATTGGATATCACGAGTGTTCTTGGGTGTGGGCCATTCCTTCACTGCCTTAACCTTTCTTTCGGACATTTCCTGCCCCCAGGGAGTTAGGTTCACCCCCAGGAATTCGACCGTCGACACGCTGAACTCACATTTGCTGATCTTACAATACAAATGATGTTTCTGTAATGTTGTTAGAATGATCCGGACGTGGTTTTCGTGCCCTTCTGGGTTGGACGAATAGATTAAGATGTCGTCGATGTAAACTACCACGAAGTGGTCTATGTACTCCCGCAAGACATCGTTCAGGAAAAATTGAAAAGCAGCGGGAGCGTTGCATAAGCCGTACGGCATAACCAGATACTCGTAAAGCCCGTAACGTGTTTTAAACGCCGTCTTCCATTCATCCCCGCTCCGCATACGGACTAAGTGATAGGCTCCCTTCAAATCCAGCCTTGTGTAAATCACAGCTTTCTTCACTTGTTCAACCAGAACGTTGATTAACGGAAGCGGATATCTGTTCTTGATGGTAATGGCGTTCAAAGCCCTGAAATCCACACAGGCGCGCAACTCGCCGTTAGCCTTGGGGATAAAAAACAACGGGGAGGCTGCAGGGGACTTGGAAACACGTATAAACCCCAACGCCAAGTGTTTATCAAGGTAGGCACATAGATGGACGTTCTCATGCTCCGTGAGGGCGGATACCCTCCCTGCGGGTATGGTTGCCCCTGGTACCAAATCTATTTGGCAATCGTAGGGACGATGTGGGGGTAGTTCTTCCGCGTTGGTTTCATTGAACGCCTCCCTATAATGGTGGTACGCCTCAGGTAAGTTTACATCGTGCTCCACGGCAGTGGCAACGTAATGGGTGAAAGCCAAGGCCCTCGCCGGATTGGAATGGGGTGGGCTACAATAATGCCTGCAATAATCAGAAGTGAACCGTAATGTTTGTTCTTCCCAATCCACCTGGGGGTTATGTTCTCTGAGCCAAGGTAGTCCCAGTATGACACCGTATTGAGGGGCCTGGATGATGCTAAACACCATGTTCTCCTGGTGTTACCTTGCATCATCGTATGGGCTCCGGTCTGAAGACGGATAGGTCCCGAAGTCAACCTTCTCCCATCCACTGCAAAAACTGCTTCTGGTGTATCCTTCTCATGCAGCGGTAGATCTAACAACCGAGCCTGTTCTTGGTCCATGAAACAACCGTGGCTCCGGAGTCCAGCATGGCCTGAACCCATCGCCAATCGTTTTGAATTATCAGCTGTATGTCCACGAAGAAATGAAGGGTATCTTTCACCGCTTCTCCTTCCAGTGAAGGGATGTGCACTTGGCTTGAAGAGGTCCCCTCTTCCGTCTTCAAGCTTGGTCGTTTCCCGCAGGGGATTCGGACGCAACAACCGACACCTTTTTGAACTCTGTTCTTGGGTACCTGGATTTAACAGGGCACTCTTTTATGAAGTGACCTATCTTCCCGCAGTACATGCACAACCCTTTTTTACGACAGTAATCCCTTTCCTCCAAGTAAAGAGGTACACGAACCGTTCCTATCTCCATTGGTTCTGATTTTGGTTCCTGTCTGAGGTCTATGGGTCTGGAGTGGTCCACCCGCGGGGTGTACTTGTCCCTCCTCTTATGCTCCCCCTTTTTTTCTCCTAGACGATGATCCAGTCTTAGAACCAGGCTGATGAGGTCCTCACATGTAGTGGGTTGGGGGTCGATTTGGGCCAAAACGTCCTTCATGTCCTCTCGAAGCCCCTGATGGAAGATAGCCGCCTGTTTGGACTCAGGCCACTCCGTTTCCGTTACCAATCTTCGGAAATCATTGAGGTAGGCAATCAGGTCCCAGTTTCCTTGCTTCAATTCTAGTAGGTCTCGATCGGCCGAGAGAGTGGCAGCCCTACGATTGAAAGTTCTCTCGAATTCCTTGAGAAAGGAATCCCAATCATACAGTAAGGGATCGTCCATCTTTACCAGTGGCACCGCCCACTGGGCCGCATCCCCTGCTAGGTAGGATATTAAGAAGGCTACTCTAGCGTGATTGGTGTTAAACGCCTTAATTTTACATTTGAAATGTAGCATGACTTGCGTGAGGAATACCTGAACCTTACTAGTGACCCCATAAAATCTCTCGGTGTGGCTAAAGGCATGGGCGTAGGGATCTCCACAACCACGGAGGCTGGGTGTGAGACATGAGACAGCCCTACGTCAAATGGGTTTCTTGCCATTCTGTCTACCTGAGCCTGTAAGGTTGCCGTTTCGGACCTGGAGGTCGCTAGTTCGGCTTGTACCAGAGCCAAAGCGGCCATCACATCTTCCAAGGTGGCCATACTACTGTACTACTGGGAGATAACAATCCTTGGGCCGTTGATTCTGTCAGGGTCCTGGAATCCTCGGAGTCGTACGATGCTCAAGTGGGTTCCACCCCTTGATATCTATCCCCAAGGTCTGGGTGAATTGACACCGGGGAGGGAGACTTGCAATGAGAGCAAAGCACTATGAAATTCACCATACAATTACAGCACCAGGAAACAGTAATACAAGGAAACATATGCTACGCCTTGCGCTATACCTGTAAAGGAAAATAAGCAGCGTAGATATTCACTCTGGAATACCAGCGGGAAATGCAGCACCTAGCCACCTGTCTGTCTGTCGGGTAGCCAATAGCAGGAAGGAGGAGCGAAGCGGCTTACGGTACTTGCTGCGCCAATCCCCCTATCTATATATATAGGAAAAATGCAATAGAGACACTACCACTACAGAGACATCTTGCTTTCTGTTAATCACAATTGTTTTGTTGTGCCTCGGGAGCAACGGGATTCAAAACCTGGTTTACCCCCACACCTCTATGTGGTTTCAAAAGCAAACACTTGGTGCATACAACAAAAACAACATAATCAATATAACAGGGTAACAACAATTGAAGGCGCTCGCCTCATGAACGTAATCGTTGTTTCTACCCCAATGAGGCCAAAGTCCCCCCGCCCTTTCCTTATTTCGTATTGAGTGGAGTCGGGGGTTCATTCCCAGCAGCCGCTGGGTATCTTTGTGCCAAGGATTTGGGAGCAGAGAGAAAGGTCTGTGGATTGAGGCTCTGTGCAAATCAAGTCACTGAAAGTGCGCAGGGAAATAGGCACGCCCCGTAAGAGCCGATCGGCTCATCCAACAGGGTGAAATACGTAATTGCACAGTGTCACGGAGTTTCAGAAAGAAGGCAGTCTCAGGGGATCAAGGTAATATCAAAGGATTGGTGCTCAGGGCACCCCTACCAGCCTTCTGTGGTTTTGCCTGGAGCGTGCAAACGGGACTTCATCCTGGAATCAACGGCATCGCCCGATGCCCTGGAAGTTCTCTTATCGGCTTCCGGCAGCGTGATGACGTCACGCACGTCTGAGACCGGCGTTTCATGGGAAGTGTAGTTCTTCCCGGCGCCGGTGTCACGGCAACGCCGACGAGACTGCTGTGTTCCTGCGGCCGCCGCGGTGAGCCGTAACACTAGTTACATTACACAAAAACCTATTTATGTTTTGAATCACAGGATGTTGAGCCGATGTGAGACTCGAACCTGCTTTCTCAGCTTGGAAGTCGTCAGCTCGAGCCTTAGCCACAACCTCGCCCACAAGAACAGAAGCATTTTCAATATTAGATACAACTAAGTCATAGTTGTTGCTTATTTATCTTATGCAATGAGCAACCATTGACAAAGCCAGTAGCCCTGGCTTGTTGTAGGTGTAATGTTACTTGTTGTGTTATATATGTATCTGGATGAATAGACAGATGGAGCAAAATACCACTGGGGCAGCACACTATGCTAAGTACAGATTTTTAGTATAAGTGTGTTAAGCCACACCCTTAATTACATCAACCACGCCCCTATGAGAGATACCCCAGTTTTTTCATCCCACTTAAAGCCGTGGTTCTAGTTCCCACAAAGCGCTACATGTCCATTTAATGGGTGACTATGAGTTTTCGGTTATCATGCCCAGGCTTTTCACAAACAGTGAACATATGTCTTTAAAAATAGCCAGCCCTATTGGCTTTGCCAGTGCTTGTTAGCCATATCAGATAAATGAATAACAGTGATACTGTAGTAAGTAAATCTTTCAATTCTGAAAATATGAAAATGAAATGAAAGTTACTAAGGTCTACAGAATGGGCAGTGATCTTTGGAATGTATTGGTCACTCCTATTTACACCATTACCACTTTCCTTTGCAATCTCTCACTTAAAAAGTAAGTGATGAGGAATAAGGTCCCACCTGGTAATAGTAGGGGCTATGGAGGATTTTTAGATGGTTGTATAAGCTATTGGTTTTAATACGCATTGAATATGATTTTTATTTGGATAACCAATATGTACTACAAATACATCAACGGTATGTTGTACAGTTGTAAAATGTCGTTGCTTGTTATGAGGGCTCTGTATTATTTCTAAAAGGCTGATATATTTGAGTTGATTTAATTGTTTCCTGCCAGAGCATATCAAACGATACGTAGCAATTCTTCATCCCTAATGTACATCACATGTGTTTGACTACAGACTCTATTTTTTCTGTCCTACCACTACCCAACCCACACTACCTTTATAATTCATGTCTCATGAATGTATTACAAGTAATGTAGGGCCAAACCACTCCCTCCTCTAACAACACCAGCTATCCCACCATCTCCTGGACCCCAGTCACCACCGAAGACACTGCATCAACCATGAAAGGCATCCACTCAGAAGCCCCCATGGACCCCTGCCCCCCACACATCTTCCACAGAGCCGCCTCCGCCATCGCTCCGGAACTACGACGCACCATCAACGCCACCTTCGAAACTGCCATCTTTCTTGATGACTGGAAACGAGCAGAAGTCAGACCCCAACTCAAGAAGCCCTCAGCAGATCCCACGGACCTCAAGACCTACCGACCCATCTCCCTCCTCCCCTTCACGGCAAAAGTCCCAGAGAAGACCGTCAACATCCAACTAACGAAATTCCTCAAGGAAAACTCCATCCTCGATCCCTCCCAATCCGGATTCTGAAGCAACCACTGCACTGAGACCGCTCTACTCACCGCCACAGATGACATCCACACCCTCCTTGTCCAAGGACAGACTGCCGCCCTGATCCTACTCGACCTCTCCGCAGCCTTTGACACCGTCTCCCACCACACACTCACCGCCAGACTCCAAAAGGCCAGCATACAGGGAACGGCCCTCGACTGGCTCTGCTCCTTCCTCGCTGGCAGAACCCAAAGAATCAGACTTCCACCCTTCCTCTCCGAACCCCCGGAAATCAACTGCAAAGTACCCCAAGGATCGTCGCTCAGCCCCACGCTCTTTAACATCTACATGGCCCCCCTAGCCGCCATCGTCAGACAACACAGACTCAGCATAGTATCCTACGCCGACGACACCCAGCTCATCCTCTCCCTCACAAATGATCCCATCACCACCAGACTCAACTTCCAGGATGGAATGAAGGACGTCCCATCCTGGATGAGCAGCAGTTTCCTGAAGCTCAACTCAGAGAAGACAGAGGTCCTCGTCCTTGGACCCTTCCCCTCTGCATAGGACAACACCTGGTGGCTCAACGCCCTCGGCAGCCCCCCACCCCCACGGACCATGCCCGAAACCTGGGCATCGTACTTGACTCCTCACTCTCCATGACCTGACAGGTCACCACCGTCACCTCCACCTACTTCAACAACCTCTGCATCCTCCGAAAGACCTTCAAATGGATCCTCCCCTAATCAAGGAAGACCGTCACCCACGCACTCATAACCAGCAGACTAGACTACGGAAATGCCTTCTATGCGGGGATCTACAAGTCTCTGTTCTGCAATCTCCAGACCATACAGAACATTGCAGCCAGACTCGTCCTCTGCATCTCTCGACACGAACACATCACACAGCACCTGCGTAACCTCCACTGGCTCCCTGTTGAGAAAAGAGTAACTTTCAAGATACTCACTCACGCCTACAAATGCCTCCACAACACCGGACCCCAATTTCCCAATGACAGAATCTCCTTCCACGTACCCAAGAGGAACCTCCGATCCCTCAACCTCGTCCTCGTCAAACCCCTGCGCATCCACAGAGGAAGAACGGGTGGAAGAACCTTCTCCTACATCACGGCCAAGACCTGGAAAAAGCTGCCTGTCAATATCAGACGTGCCCCCACCCTGCACATCTTCAGGAAGACCCTCAAGACCTGGCTCTTTGACTGACCAGAGCTGCTTTCCCCCCACCAGCGCCATGAGACCCTCATGGGTGAGTATCACGATTATAATCTCCCTGATTGATTGATTGATTAGTGCAAGAACTTTCAGCTTGACAGGTTTTCCCCTGTATCTTTAGTCTGAGGGTCTTGTGGTGAAATCCCCTATTCTGGACAACAAGATGGCTCTTGGTCTGCGTTTTATGCCCCCCATTTGGTCCACATAGCCAAGTATCTTATGTGTAACTCATTTGCCAAACCAGTTTGGTTAACGGTGCAGGCCTTCAATAACTACATTGACTAATCAACATGCAGCTTCCAGTACGTTATTGACCAGTGCATTGCATGTGTGTAAAGCTGCTGGGCCTGTGTAGGAAAAATGTTGTGGTTCATTCCAGCCAGGTGCCTTACAAGTAGTGGTGGAGGGAGTAAGTGTAGAGGAGGAGATGATGGCACCAACTGGTGGGCAAATTTTATCGAGGTTGCTGGGTGGGGAGGATGGGGAGGACTCAGGTCTAAATTTGTGTGAATGTGTGTGCCTTTGTATGCATACTTACATAAGCGTGTTTGAATGTTTGAGCAGTCTGTTGTTTGTTCGGGTGCACCTGACTGTGCCTGTGTGCCACAGCATAAATGTGCATGTACTGTGGTCACCCTCTTCCACTTAATGGCCACCATCCTTAATTTGGTATATAATGGCATCCCTTTAATAGCATTATACTATCTCTGATATGTGGTGGCCCCTAATGGACATCCTGTCATGAGGTGGTCATCACTAGCATTCTGTGTATATTAGTAGAATACATTAAACTTCCACTCTGACATCTTGTTTACTACCCTGTACAGAGACCTCCAAGGCATATTGTGGGCTTCATGGGAATTATGTAGGCCCTGGCATAAGCTGCCCCCTGGCATAATATGGGATTATTAGGCATTATGGGTGCCTTGGCATAAGTGGTCTTTTCCTTGGTATATCATGACCATTCAAAGCATTGTAGGGGAATTTGCATAAGGTACATCCTTGTGATATTGTGGGCATTCTAGGCATTATGTTGACTTTGGCAAAATGGTTACTCATTGGGATTTTATGAGTATTCTAGGCATCATTGTGCGTTGCGTATAAGGTACCACCCTTGTCTCATTCTAGTCATTAATGCGACCTGTTGCACAGTGTTTACTGAATGTGGATGTGAAATAGACTTACTGTAGAACACTGTCCAATTTAAGATGGAGTAGGGGGTGTCAGTGGATTCAGATTCTACTTAAAAGCAACTGCTCCTTAGTGGATTTGATGTTAATTTCTCAAATATGAAGCTAACTAGAAAAAGGCCCCCTTTCCATTCCCTGACATATCACCTCTAAAATAACTGATTAGCCCAACCAGAATTCTTGTATGCTACCCAACATTTGCAGAGACCTCCTGTATAGCTCGTATACAATTTATAGGGTTATCCAGCACCCTTTGAACTCACCAACCGTTCTCCGCAATGCATTTTTATCATGTAATAGACCACCTTCACTCTTACATACAACTTATCTGTGTGTAAATTTGTGGTTCCAGACAACGGCGGACACAGAGACCGCACTGACCAGTATAGTTCCCTTAGTGTGATTCAATAAGTAGAGTGAGCGTGCACAAAACAAACTCCAGCACTCGCCGTTGTGGAGTGCCAACTGCTATGCAGAAAACTGAAGGAGAAGGATGGTGGAGTGGTGCACTGCTTATTGTTACGAAGATGATGGTCAATGAATCAATAAGTCTTGTTAAGTGATAAGTCTTATTTATTTCCCAAGACATAGATTGCCAGCCAACACGTTTCGTTCATTAGATGAACTTCTTCAGGGCTGTAAATTATAATGGAAACAAATAAATGGTGTACACCAAAAGAATCACATGTGTACACATCTGATACTGCGTACAAAATGGTGACACAGAAGTGAACACGGAAAAGAAGTAAAAGTGATGTGAGATAAGAAGAGAGTGTGTTGGATAAGGGAAGGGGTAGTCCATTGAGCAGGTAACCAGTATATACTGAAAGTGGAGTGGGTTAGGAGAAAGGAAGGAGAAAGAAGGAGATAACCAGGAGGGGACTAGAACCAACCAAAAAGAAAGTGACACACTTAAGTGTGTTGTTACAAAATAATCTGAGGTACAGAACTGATCCTGAAAATGCATTTAAATATTGAGTATTTACCCAAATCAATAGAAACAAGAAAGCAAAGTAAAAACACACAAAAAATAAAATAAAAAAAATAAAGTCTGTCATTACAAAGAGTTTCAAGTTCAAGATAATCTTGAAAGACAATTAAGGGTTAAGCTTTTAGACGAGATCCCTAAAAATAAAAACTAAAAGTACCAAGCATGCTACATATTTGTACAGTGAATGGTACACAGACATTGGACAAACACACAAAAAAAGTGACCAATATGCATCAGCGCTCCCTGTCCACATAATGACATAATATGAAAAAATATTAGCATGTAATTTTTGAGGTATGCATAGTCACGCTATAGAGAAAAGGTTTTAAATCAAGATCTTAGACTTAATCACTCAAGCCTGTTACCCTTCTAATCCTTATCTAAGGTTTGACCCATTTCAATCACGCCCAATGCCACATATGAGATGTATTATATGTAAAACCAAAACAATAAGGATTTAAACAGAAAGATTTAGACAGAAATGAAGGGACAATACAATTATATCCAGGGGGATCATTTGACACCCTCAACCCTTTTACTGGCAGTGCCCAAAATCGTAGAAAAAATATGCATCTACATACCATGTGTAGGCGTACTGGTCAAATCACAATCTACAGATATAGGTAGAAATAGTTCAGCGCGAGGGCCACCATGATAAGGGACTGGGTGCGCAGTGTTCTGTAGAGAAAGACGGCAAGGAAAAAATGAAAATGCTCAAAATAGGCGGGAAACAAATTGGCGCGAAAAAAGCGTTGTAAAAAGGGCTGGTGTGTGGCGAAAATAGTAGAAACAAATAAAGACGTGACTGAAAAAAGCAAGTTGCGTGAGTCGATTCTGTCTCAAATAAGGTGGATATGAGGTATGAACAGGTCTGACTAAAAAGCATATAATGCTTAAATCAGTGTGCGAGAAAGAATGACGCAATTAAAAAAATATAAATAAAGAATCGTTGAAGTGAGAGTGATATGGAAAACAGAAGATAGACACCCGGTAATTTACCTAAAATAACGGAAAAGAAATGGAAAAACGAAAAATAAGTCTGTAGTAAAGCCCTGGGTACGCAACAGAGCGATAAGATAGAACCAAAGGAGAAAAGTTAAATGGCTATATTGCATGTGAGGTATGGGGTAGGTAGATGCGTCAAAAAAACACGGAAGGAACTCAGCGGCACATACCTGTGAGGCGAGAACTGAAGGACTCGTTCCCTCACGAAAATGACATGTAGTGTCTGGAGAGTGGGACGCGGGAGAATAAGTAGATAAGAAATTAGAAAGGGAGCGAGCACGTTAGCACGTCTCTACGTGGACGGGGTCAAAAGGTGCACTAGGTGGTGCAGTTTCACCAAGAAACACTGATGCATCCAAAACTCTGTGATTCGCAGCCAAAGAGGGGCAGAGTCAGCACCAGTTAAAACGCCTTTAAAACATAAGAGCGCTGTGTAAGGAAAAATCGCCGGCATCCAATTTGCTACGTTAAGCAGCCCAAGGGGGGCAGAGTCAGCACTGGTTCGAGCATAGAATAGAAAAAGTCACAGACACAGAAAGGTCTTACATGACAATCGAGTATAAGGTAAAGCGAGTAAAAAACTTTCATGACAAAATACACTGAAGTCATACAAAAATCAAGGTTATAACAACAGGGGACACACTGCTCAGACTATAAAACAATATAGCTGAATTAAAGAAAATAGTGGTACTCATGGTCAGAATTATGTCCCCTGTTCATCGCATCGAGTCTACATATCCATTTACATTCTGTTCTTCTAAGTGACAGTTCTCTGTTGCCACCCCTGTTATTTGCTGGGATATGATCTATCCCTAGAAAACCAAATTTAATGGGTCCTGTGTGTGTGGTACGGTAGTGTTCCGTAATGGGTACCTGTCATCATTATTGATGAGTGCTCTGTGGTGTTCCTGAATTCTTGTCTTCAGGTTGCGGGCTGTACTTCCTACATAAATAATGCCACACAGGCATTCTAGAATGTATACGACAAACTGCGTGTTACAGGTGATGTGGTGCCTGATTCTGTGTGTGCGACTCGAGTTGTACTTAAAGTGTTTGCTTTTATTTAATCCAAGGCAGTAGACATTGCAGTTGGTACATGTGAAGAACCCCTCTGGTGGATGTGGCAACCAGGTAGAGGATTTGGCATTCTTCCAGGTGACATAGCTTGGGCATAGTGAGTTTCTTAGAGTGCGCCCTCTCCTGAAAATCAAAGATGGATGGTCACTAATGAGGGTGCGTAGGGTGGGAATTTCAACCAACAGATGCCAATGTTTCCTGAATGCCTTGAATATTTTGTCACTCTGCGATGTATAATTGGTGAAAAAAGATACCCTTTCTTTCATAGATTTGTGGTCATGTGCAGGTGTCCTGTCAGTTAGTGTCTCTGCCGTGGGTAATGCAAGTACTCGCTGTTCAGCCTTGTCAACAGTTTTTTTCGTCATAACCTCTGGATGTGAAGCCTGCCTTAATGTCCGCAATGTTGTTAATGAAGCTCCCTTCCTCGCTGCATATACGTCGCGCCCATACCATTTCTGCATAAGGGATGTTGGCAATTACAGATTTTGCATGAGCACTGTCCGCGTGTAGGACGCTATTGCATGATGTAGGTTTTCGGTACAGGGAGCTATGGATAACACCTTCTTTTATGCAGAAATGGATATCTAGAAACTCAATTTGCGTAGGGTGGTTCTGCATAGTGAGTTGAATATTGAAGGGGTTCTCATTCAGGTAATGTAAGTAATCATGCAACAATGTCTCCGTCCCTGACCAGATACAGATGATGTCATCTATGTACCTCTCCCAGAAAACAATGTGTTGGATCCAGGGGGAGGCACATCTTGCCCATGCGTGTTCTTTCTCGTACCACCCCATAAATAACCCGGCATACGAGGGCGCAAATCTAGAACCCATCGCGGTCCCTCATAATTGGTGGTACCACCTCTCATTGTGAATGAAAAAATTGTTGGTGAGAATCAACTCAATCATTTCCATGATCATGTTGTTGTACGAAAAGTTTTCTGCCCCTTCGGTGTCTAGATAATGTCGAGTGGCAAGCATGCCGTACTGTTTTTCAATGCATGTATATAGTCCCACTACATCCAGAGTAACAAAACTGAGTTCTTCAGACCAAGTGAAACCATCTAGTTTACCCAGGACATCCTTGCTATCTTTGAGATATGAAGGCAGGTTGGTTAAATGTTTTTGAAGTGTGAGATCAACAAACTGGGATAGCTTCTCAGTCGGGGAGCCCACCCCCGAAATAATGGGTCTGTCGGGTGGGAAAGGACCCCCTATGTGTACCTTGGGCAGGATATAAATGCAAGGGAAGCGTGCATTGTTGACATGAAGGTATCTATATTCATGATCTGTCAGTAAGCATTCTTATTTCCATACCAAGAGTTTCGTGTTAATGGTGGTTTGTAGTGTGTCTGTGGGATTATGTGAGATAGATTCATAACACAGGGGGTCATTGAGCTGCCTTAAAATTTCCCCCATATAGTCTTTTGTATTCATGACCACAACATTGCCCCCCTTATCTGCCTCTCTAATGACGATGTTTGTGTCCTTTTGTAGTATCAGAAGCGCCGCTCTCTCTTCTCGTGGCAGATTAGGGGATGGATGTTGTGCATGTTTGTCAGGAGTTTCTAATTTCCTGAGTTCTTGTGTGATCAAATTACTGAATCTATCAATGTTTGCATGAGAACCACCAGGGGGGATAAACTTGGATTTACACCTAAGGCCTGTGTCCCTATTGTAGTCTTCTTGAATATTCAGGTCATCAAGGATGTCCTGTATATTGCGTGTTTCCTCCGATTCTATGGCCAAAAGAGTTTGTACCCCTCTTATGTCTCCAATTGTGCGATCTGATGGTATGGTAGGTACAATATTAACAGCACGTCTGTTTTGTTGCTGTGAGAAAAATTCTTTTAATTTAAGTGTTCTAATAAACTTGTACAGATCAATGTGCACATCGACAAGGTCCCCCGGTTGGGTGGGACAAAAGCCTTGGCCCATTTTCAAAACATTGCATTCATGCTTGTCAAGCGGTCTGTTGGAGAGATTGATGATCTGTAACTCTGAATTTGAAGGGCTCACAGCTGTGAGTCCAGTGGCTCCCCCCGTGGTGGAAGACTCAGGTTGCCCTGTGGCATGGGCGATCACTTGGTTTTCTTGGAGCGGAGGGACATTGTATGATTGTCGGTTCTTCCTCCCTGTCCTACCAACTCGTCTGGTTTTTTTGTATTCCTTGTATACTGTCTCTCGCCTATGCGTAATCTTTCCATTTCCCTTTGGAAGTTCGATGTACCCTCCTCTAAAGGGATGGATTGTTGTCCTGTACTGGATGTGGTGCTGTCGTTGGATGCCAGTGAGCTGCTACTGCCAGAATTAGTTACCACGCTTGCTTCTCTGGTTCTTTTTCTGTCATCGTAGTTTATGGGGTTATCGTATTTTTTGGCAAAAGTATAAATTCTGCCATCCCTGTAGTCGCGGTCATCTCGCCTAATTTTTCCCATTTTCTTGTCTCTGAGATATTGTTGGTGTTCATCAATAACTTTATTGAGTATGGCATAATTTTTCTCAACTAAGTCATGGCAGTTCATGGAGGCAATTTGTTTCTCGATCTCCTCAATTTCCGCCTGTAATTTCTGGCCTTTCTCGTTAGCGTGTTTCACGAGGATTTTCATCATGGTGAAAGATGATTCCTTGAGATTGTGTTCCCATTCTTCCAACAGGCCTCCGCTGAGGTACTCAAATGTTGGAAAGATGAGGATTCTGAGGCCTCTGGGGATTTTATCATTGTCCATGTACTGCTGGAGGGTCCTTCCGTCCAGTTCTTGTTTTTTAATTCTTTCCAGACGAATGAAACAAGATTTTAATCCTGAGTTGGGTTGTTCTGTAAGTTGCGCAGAAGTCGTTGCACTGAACCCCTTCCCAAAGAGATCTTGTGCTATTTCCTCTCGTCGGTCGATCAGTTTTGACATCTTATTTGTGGGATAATCAGGTGTGCTGGTCGGTCCAAAGAGTATAAATTTGTGGTTCCAGACAACGGCGGACACAGAGACCGCACTGACCAGTATAGTTCCCTTAGTGTGATTCAATAAGTAGAGTGAGCGTGCACAAAACAAACTCCAGCACTCGCCGTTGTGGAGTGCCAACTGCTATGCAGAAAACTGAAGGAGAAGGTTGTTGGAGTGGTGCACTGCTTATTGTTACGAAGATGATGGTCAATGAATCAATAAGTCTTGTTAAGTGATAAGTCTTATTTATTTCCCAAGACATAGATTGCCAGCCAACGCGTTTCGTTCATTAGATGAACTTCTTCAGGGCTGTAAATTAGAATGGAAACAAATAAATGGTGTACACCAAAAGAATCACATGTGTACACATCTGATACTGCGTACAAAATGGTGACACAGAAGTGAATACGGAAAAGAAGTAAAAGTGATGTGAGATAAGAAGAGAGTGTGTTGGATAAGGGAAGGGGTAGTCCATTGAGCAGGTAACCAGTATATACTGAAAGTGGAGTGGGTTAGGAGAAAGGAAGGAGAAAGAAGGAGATAACCAGGAGGGGACTAGAACCAACCAAAAAGAAAGTGACACACTTAAGTGTGTTGTTACAAAATAATCTGAGGTACAGAACTGATCCTGAAAATGCATTTAAATATTGAGTAATTACCCAAATCAATAGAAACAAGAAAGCAAAGTAAAAACAGACACAAAAAAAAAGTCTGTTATTACAAAGAGTTTCAAGTTCAAGATAATCTTGAAAGACAATTAAGGGTTAAGCTTTTAGACCAGATCCCTAAAAATAATAACTAAAAGTACCAAGCATGCTACATATTTGTACAGTGAATGGTACACAGACATTGGACAAACACACAAAAAAAGTGAACAATATGCATCAGCGCTCCCTGTCCACATAATGACATAATATGAAAAAATATTAGCATGTAATTTTTGAGGTATGCATAGTCACGCTATAGAGAAAAGGTTTTAAATCAAGATCTTAGACTTAATCACTCAAGCCTGTTACCCTTCTAATCCTTATCTAAGGTTTGACCCATTTCAATCACGCCCAATGCCACATATGAGATGTATTATATGTAAAACCAAAACAATAAGGATTTAAACAGAAAGATTTAGACAGAAATGAAGGGACAATACAATTATATCCAGGGGGATCATTTGACACCCTCAACCCTTTTACTGGCAGTGCCCAAAATCGTAGAAAAAATATGCATCTACATACCATGTGTAGGCGTACTGGTCAAATCACAATCTACAGATATAGGTAGAAATAGTTCAGCGCGAGGGCCACCATGATAAGGGACTGGGTGCGCAGTGTTCTGTAGAGAAAGACGGCAAGGAATAAATGATAATGCTTAAAATAGGCGGGAAACAAAGTGGCGCGAAAAAAGCGTTGTAAAAAGGGCTGGTGTGTGGCGAAAATAGTAGAAACAAATAAAGACGTGACTGAAAAAAGCAAGTTGCGTGAGTCGATTCTGTCTCAAATAAGGTGGATATGAGGTATGAACCGGTCTGACTAAAAAGCATATAATGCTTAAATCAGTGTGCGAGAAAGAATGACGCAATTAAAAAAATATAAATAAAGAATTGTTGAAGTGAGAGTGATATGGAAAACAGAGGATAGACACCCGGTAATTTACCTAAAATAACGGAAAAGAAACGGAAAAACGAAAAATAAGTCTGTAGTAAAGCCCTGGGTACGCAACAGAGCGATAAGATAGAACCAAAGGAGAAAAGTTAAATGGCTATATTGCATGTGCATCTACGCCTAAGTTGAAAGCGAGGTATGGGGTAGGTAGGTGCGTCAAAAAAACACGGAAGGAACTCAGCAGAGACCTCCTGTATAGCTCGTATACATTTTATAGGGTTATCCAGCACCCTTTGAACTCACCAACCGTTCTCCGCAATGCATTTTTATCATGTAATAGACCACCTTCACTCTTACATACAACTTATCTGTGTGTGCCTATGGTATGGCGGATACAGATAAACCAATCTATAAACCAGCAGTCATCAAATGCCACCTCATCTTGTTCAATCCTTATAGCCTTCTCATTAGATACCTCGAAGAAATGTTATGTCTCAGACACATCCCAAATCATATAATTAATGTTTATTGAAATGAGCGAGCCCTAATTTTGCTAAGATCACCAGACTCACTTTGGATCATCTAAAACGTATTTTAAAATGTCCTGGCACTCTACTGTTTAATCCAATTACCTGCTTATGTGCTCATTAGCACTACAAAGTGGGAACCAATCACAAACCGGCACAAAATGACCAAATAAATGAATGAACAGGCTATTCATTATATAAAATTCCTCCTTCATTAAATCTAAAAGAGTCCTCCTCTGGCCCATTATCCCGAAGACACAATATCCTGGATCAGTCCCAGCTTCCTTCTGGCTGCCGTCAGTATACTTCTTCTCTCCCCATCTTCATCCAATAGACCATGAGAGCTTGTTCTCATGTATTCAATCAACAATGTCCCCTCCCCCCACGTGTCTGCATGCTTTACCACATGAAAGCCAGATCTATTGGCTTTGAAAATGTTTGTTTGAAATCCGGTTCTCATTGTTACAGAAGGGTAACTCATAGAGCCTGCATGCCGAATGCTCTTCGCGTGGTCCTTGTTGGGAAGGATTAGCTGTGGAGATGGCTGCTAACGAAAAACACTTCAGAGCTTTATCTGAAATTCCTCGACCGTCCTACAATATGGTGGGTGAGATTTCACTGACGGATTCTCCTCCAGATTTAATATTTCCTCCAGGATTTCCACATTTTTCGGTACCATAAAGCATTGGAGCCTGCTTATGTTGGTACTTATTTGGGTCTATTATCTTTATTTCCCTTCTGTGCACGGTTATTCTACTGATAATACAGATTTTTTCAGTAATTAAACCATGCAATCATCATAAAAATTATATGTAAAAAATAAACCCATTTTTCAACTCACCTAATTGCAATTCGAATTATCTATTGAAAATGAATACATGGCACACTAAAGTAGATTTCACAGAGTGCCCTGTGTTTGCTTTTCTGTGATGCAAACATCCTGAGTTGTTGGTCAAGTGTAATTGACAATCAGACAGAACCAAAACACAGTGTTTCACATCGCGCGGTATTTCTCGTCAGGATAAAATTGGAAAGGCAGTGGGTGGATGATTGCAAACACTGCAGCCTCAGATGTTCAGTCGCTAGGATGAATGGAAATATTTTCCTCCTGTCTTTTGTGTGGTGCTTTTAGGAAAGAAATAATGGATTCCGAGTCTTGCAGTCACAACTATCACACCTATTACCTTCAAGACATTCACAGTTGACTGGGCATTCAGGGGGGGTAAAGTCTATTGAACTGACTGAAGAAACTTGACTTCCTTATCTGTGCGGCATTTTAAAGAGATGGTATTGTTATACCTGAGAATCTATTAATCATTTTAAGTGCTATTTTATTGTCTACATGCCTTACGTCAAAGAAAGCGGGTGTGTTGTGCTGCTATAGACCCACACAACGTCAGTATGCATAACATAAAAAATAATGTGGTTATTTATTCCAACTGCCGACCAGTGCCTTTAGGCAAGTGTGACCAACCTATGTCAACATCCCATCTGGAATGAAGCTAAATCTTACTGCAGATCCAGGAAACACTTAGGGTTATATTAGAGTAACTTTGTACAGGTGCTAACAACAGGGGAAACCAATGTTGTGCTATTTACCTGTTTGTGTAATACAGAATTCAGCAAGCAAACCTATTCCCAGGCCATACAGCAGAAAGGAGTTTGCACAGGACCAAAATGGAGAAATTGATCGTAAAATCATTGCTAAATATATGTAACACACTTTTTGATTTATAAATTTGTTTCTGTGTGTGACAGCGATTTCAAGAAAAAAATCATGGACTCAGAATCAGCCCTTTATAAAACAAAAGAAGCACAAAATGATTTCGTACTATTTACCCAGCAACAAAAAATAGACAAAGGGAGTTGCAGTGTTTTTTGGCCCAGCGCACAGTTTCTGTAACATGGTCACAGTAGACAATTATCAGTGGGAAGTTAATACACTAAACTCATCACCAGAATCCCCTTGGACAAGTTCCACCTCAAGTAGGTTTGCGTCATACATGAGGACCTCTGCGCTGCAATTTATTTGGTAGATCTCTTATTGTAAAACAGCTTTTGAATTGATATTGCAGCGGCAAGCTGGCATTTTCAGTTCATCTGATGGCTTAGTACTCTGGCTAACAGATCAAAACAAGTCCAAACATCGGCTTGAGTAATCATGAGAAAGTACTAGTGAACTGTAAGGTTTCTGTCAAATCCTTTTCCAATCCAGTGTAGTGTATGGGACCCTCTGTTAATTATTTTTTTTTTTTATATCTTTATTTGCATTTTGTCAAACATACGAAGTACATTTAGAAAAGGAAAGAGGAGGAAGACAAAATAAGGAATTGGGATGGGATATGGAGTGGACGGCCATGTCAATTACAGTAAATGAGAAACAAAAGAAAGGAACAGCTGCTGGTGTCGGATCATTTGTCTCTAATAATAACCAAAAGATTGTACAGCAGGTCACTGTCCATAAATGCTGTCTTAGTACAATATAAGTCCCTCCACTGTCTCCAGTTCCAACCTTTGATATGTCTTCTGGTACAGTCCAGTGCTGTACTCGTCCATCCCATTCCATGACAGGTTGGAACAAAATCAGATACAATGTTTTACTATAATAATCAAACATAAACAAACATTGAAGACTGCCATCATAATGTCGCCCCTCAGCCAAAAGTGTAAAGGAGATACATCACCAACCAAATTATCACATTGCGTATATGTCACCCCGACCTCCTGAGATATGGGAAAGTAAATGTTGATGCCTCCCTTCCCTAGATCATGTAAGTCCTAGATGTGGCTGCTCCCCGTCCCGGATCTCAATGCTTTGCACATCAGGGGAGCCAAGCGCTCGGGGTCTCATAGCTGTGTCCTATGCACTAGCCTCCTGCGCAGGGTTGGTCCCCTCTACTTCCTCTGCTCGTGTCAGTTCAGCAAGTATGGTGTCCCATAGTTGGGCGATAGGGTATTTGCGTAAGCCGGCTATTTCCTCTCTATGCAGTGATGTACTTTCCGCCCGTGCCCAAACCAAAAGTGAGTTTCTCCAGCTAGCTGCCACGGGGGGTTCAGAATTCTTCCATCTTTTTGTGATTAATCTTTTAGTTACGATGAAGCCCGGATCCAGAAACCTAGTCGTGACTCTGTGTTTTTTTCGCCTGGGGTAGTAGCCCAGCACACACACCTCCCATGTCTGTGGCAACGTTCTGTCAGTGCAGATTATAAGCGCCCTGCTGACCTCTCTCCAATAGGCGTGTAAGGAAGAGCAGGACCACAGCATATGTAATAAGTCTGCATTCACCTGCAGACAGCGGGGGCATGCTGCTGTGGTCAGATGAAGGTATTTATTTTTATCTGGAGAAAGATATGCTCTGTGCACAATATATGTCTGTATGAGCCTGAATCTGGAGTTCCGTGGTATATATGTAGGGGTAGCTAGTACAAGGTGCAAGAACTTTGCT
This sequence comes from Triturus cristatus, assembly GCF_964204655.1. Lineage (NCBI taxonomy): Eukaryota > Metazoa > Chordata > Amphibia > Caudata > Salamandridae > Triturus > Triturus cristatus. The sequence goes on along the minus strand of NC_140591.1, from coordinate 372,106,854 downwards.
ACATGTTATTGAACAAGTATCTACTTTATCTCTACCATCAGGAATTCTCACATGAGATGCTGAGAAAGCTTTTGATAAAATTCATTGGCAGTTTTTATTTCGTACTTTATTAACATTTAATTTTGGTGACATGTTTACCCTTATGATTTCTCCTTTATATTCTTCTCCTATTGCTCGATTATTTATTAATGGCCAAATTTCAAGCCAATTTTCTCATTTTAGAGGTACAAGACAAGGTTGTTCCCTTTCTCCGCTATTGTTTCTTCTCGGTATCAAACCCTTATTTATTTCCATAAGAAAATCTGACAAAATTACTGGAATTAATATCAAAGATGTTGTTAATAAAACTTTATGCAGATGATGTACTTTTATTAGCGATCCTTTATCCTCCTTTGCCTCCCTAATGGAAATTATTTCGTTTTATTCCACTGTTTCTGGATACAAATTAAATACCAATAAAACTGAATTATTTCCTTTAAATATTTACTGGACTTCTGATTTGCTACCTTTGAATACAATTATTTGGCAAAAGGATAAATTTAAATACCTTGGTATTATGTTCTCTTCATCTATGAAATCAACAATATCTATGAATTGTGACTCCATCTTAAATTATATTAAAGATAAAATCCCCAAATGGTCTTCACTTCATCTTTCATGGTGGGGCAGAATGGACTGTACAAAAATGAATTTTGCACCAAAAATGTTTTATACCCTTGCTATGATTCCTACTCAATTTCCTTTAAGGAGTTATAAAACTGTACACAAACTCCTATCCAAATTTCTTTGGAATAACAAGTCAGCTCATATCAGTTATAAAAAATTAAAAATGCCCAAATGTAATGGGGGTTTTGGATTACCAGACTTTTTTCTTTATCACAAAGCTTTTATTTTAAAACAAAGCTCTCTTTGGTTTAATCACTCGTTTTTGAGTAATCCCCCTAATTGGCTTCTTATTGAAAAAACGTTGATAGAACCTTTTCCTCTACTCACTTTGCTATGTCTAATAAATCTCAATTTCTTCATAAATCTGTTATTTTAAAGTCCACCAAACTAATTTGAAATGATTTAGACTTAATTTTTCAATCACCCATATCCACTACTGAAGACATGTCATTATGGTATAATCCTGTCATAAAACTTAATAGAAATGTTAGATTTTGGTGTTCTTGGATTAAAGCTGGCATTTTTTACCTTAAAGATGTTTATTGTAATAATGCTTTTATATCATTTGAAGCTTTACAAACAACATTTCTTTTACCTCCTTCTGATTTTCTCAAATATGAATCTTTATGTAATTCTATTTTAGATTCATTTTCTCATAATATTCCATCTAATGTTATATCAGATATTCAATTTATATTCAAACTGTCTCTTCTTTATCTCATGGCGTTTCTATATTATATATAAAAAAAATTCTCTCAAGGATCCAACGTTGACATGATCTCAACATTCTGGAATAATGAATTTTCAACCTCTTTCTCTATTGATATATGGAAAGTTATTTGGCTTAATAGTATTTCTGGTTGGTTACCTGTTTCGCTCTATCAAACTAATTCTTATATTTTATATAACTGTTTATGGACTCCATTACGTTTATTACAAGCAAACCTTCTTCCGTCTTCAACTTGTTGGCACTGTAATTTACATACTGGTTCGTTACAACATAATCTTTATGGTTGTCCTATAGTTTTTACATTTTGGACCTATGTTTGGGATATTTAAAAAAAAAGTACTTAATATTCATGATGATATCCCATTCAAACTGTTAATCTGTAAATCCGTTGTTCTCTCACAAAAAGTTAATGAATTAGAAGGTAAACTTTTCAATTTTCTATTATCGGCAGCTTTATCCATTACAGCATGTTGGAAAGACATTTCATTATTATCTGTTCATGTTTAGTGGTCATGGGTTATCTTTACTAGAAGAGGAGCTCAGTTATCTTTGAATGACATTAATCATAATTCTATTTCTTTATCATTCTTTTTGGAAACCTGTTGATATATATTTATCTTCTTAAATACGTATTTATTTCCAGTAGTTTATTGCTATTACAATAATCTAGTCTTCACGTTATAGTAGCTCTGTTTATTATCATCATTATATAGATTCATCTCTGCTCCTTTCCCTCCCTTTTTGTTTTTCTATTTTATTTTCTATTTACTGTTTTTACCTATTGTAATTTAATGGCTGTTTTTTTTAATTATCTTTCAATTGTAATTGGGTACTTTTTCGGTACTATTTTTTGTATTGACTCTTGTTTAGTGTTTAATATGAAAACTCAATAAACTATTTTGAACAAAAAATAAAATAAAAGAGGTTTTATATGCCCCGGGGATAGATATGTTGCACATTTCACTTCACCCCTTGTAGCAAAGTACTGCCCAGAATCAACTTTTATGGTAGGAGCACTGTAGAGTGAGGATCTAGATTATTTTTGAATATTCAGGACCCCTAATGTCTCCCCTAGGTAGCCCAGGGGTGGGGATCATGTAGCTATAAGCAGTTTCCTTATGAAAGACTTTTTATAGGCATTGGTGTTGGAAAATTGGACATTTCATTTTCCCCATTGTAGATCCCCAGCCACATAGGTTAACATTGCAATAGTTTAAGAACTCATAACTATCGCTAGGGACTACCAAAATATGTCATTCAAGGACTTAGGAGAATGATATTGATAAATCCAATAATATGCTATTGTTGAATTTATCCTGAAATATACAAAAAGGAAGTTATAAGACTTTCATGTATGTAAGACAAAATTAAGCTTCCTGTGGTCTCCCCTGATTAAGGAAGGAATTTGCAGATGTCAGGGGGAGGAGAACTATGGAAATGACCCATTGTGGAGGTTGGTTTAACTAGTTCTTGCTCCTCTGCTGAGACATCAGCCATATTGAATTTTGGAGAAATAGTACATTGTGGGAGAGCATTTTGCCACACTTTGGAGGAAGTGGGCATGCTGTGTGGTGTTTCCTGCACCTGGATAGGAGTGCCCTCCCGCTTGACCCCAGAGAACACAATACATATCTGAGAGTAGCAGAGCCTCTCAGATCTGCTGCTTGAAACTAAGAGACGAAGAAGGGTCCATGCTGGAAGTTTGATTTGCCACAACCAGGCTCTGCACTCTGACTGACTACGCCTGCTGCACATTATGAAACTACAGCCCTGTGGACTGAACGTGCCTCAAGTGGAATAAAGAGTGGACTACCTGCAAGCTAGAGGCAAACAGAGATCACCTGGACCATCACCACCAAGAATCCCTAGCCTGGTGTGTGTCCAGTGGATTTGTAAGGGTTTTGTCCAAGTGGATTGTGGGAACTAAAGTGTTAAAGTGTCAAAGACCATCTTGGAGATTACAGACCCTTTGATTGTGTTTTGGACACTTTGGGACACCCAGAGGAACTTCAGGAAAAAGATCCAGAAGTTTGGAGACCATTGGATCAACTTTGAAAAAAAGCTCTGGTGGAGGACCAACTCATCTATGAGAGCCAAGCCGGTGACCTTCAACCGCAGTCAGCATGCCATACTGGTTTATCCCACTGAAAAGCTCCGGAGGTCTGACTTCCAGAGTTTGACCGGAAGCTGCCTGGAAAGCAAGCCAGCGAACCCCCACCGAAACTGGACTGGTGAAGAGCATTGAGGGACCCCGGCAGTAAAAGCTCCAGAAGTGTTTCTAAGTCTGAAGGTAAAACTTTGACCGAGGCCTACTGTGAGGGGTAGCCATGCAGGGCTCCATCGCAGTCGGCCTGAAACTTTGACTTTGTCCCAGTCTAGCGCGACCAGATGTCTCAATAGGCGACATAGGTTTCAATGTGTTATATAGTGCTAAAACTTTAGAAATCATATCTCTGTTTCCCTACATTGGCTTTTTTTTGTTTTGGTGTCATTTTAAAGAAAAAAAATATTTCCTATTTTTATAAATTGGTGTTGGATTTTTATTGTGTGTTTTGTATTAATTATTTAATCAATTGGTGTTTTAAATGCTTTACATACCTGTCTCTGAAGATAAGCTTACCCGTTGGCAGCCAAGCTACTAAGGGTTGAGCATGGGAATAATTTTCTGAGACCTATTCTGAGCCCTGGACTGTGTTAAGGGCCTTATTGCCAGTGGTAGGTGCATATTTACCACTACAAAACCCACTTCCAACATTGATCCTCTAACTAAATTAATTAAGCATGCTAAGGTTTTTGAGATGCGTAAATGTTGTGGCCTTCATAATTATTACTTTTCTTTTAATTTTTTTATACAAATTATCACTAGGATGAGGTCTGTAGATAAACAGTGAATTTTCAGTCTTGTTGGGCAGACATAAAAAACTGGTGGAAATTCTGCATGCTACTGAATACTAATTCCTTCATTTTCAAACCACCCCTGGTTCAAGCTCCACATTTGTCCCTTATGCTGATTGTTTTAGAATACACTTGATATCAGTTGCAACTAGATCATTAAGTAGGGGTGGAGTTCAATTCAAACTAAATTCCTGCCAGGAATAGAATAGCTAGCTATACGTTGGTCACAAATTAAATTGTGGCTTTCACACATGCTCTGCTGTTTACTTAGCACCTTCAAGTGCCCCACAAAAATGTCTATTCAAATGGCAGTTTGTGCCCTACTTATTCTCATTTGAATGAAATTAGTGCATCTTTGCAAGCCTCCGTCCTGTTTCAGGCCCTAGAGGGGCTCGAAATTAGCACATCAGTATACATTGGAGATCAGAAAGGAAAAGTTATAGTTGCGATTCGGAGTAAACACCAGGTGTTTTTGTATGCATTAGCGTAGGTAACCATAAATAGCCTGGATTTATGAATGTGCATTTGCTTAGCCAATAGAATAGTCTTCACCTATGTTGGACTTGGCCTTCTCTGCATGGTCACCTCCAAACTGTTTGCCTTGGCCCCTTCTATCAGTGCAGACTTTGTTTTTCTTGTCATTAGGGCTCTCTGAACTTTACCACTGCTTACCAGTGCTAAAGTGATTGTGCTCATTCTCTAAAACATTATAAAATTGGCTTACACCTTATTGGCATATTTAATTTACTTAGAAGTCCTTTGTAACATGGTGTACCATATACCGCAGGCCTGTAAATTAAATTATACTTGTAGGGCTGCAGCACTGTTTGTGCCACCCACTTATGTAGCCGCATAACACATGTCCCAGGCTTGCCATTGCAGCCTGAATGCAGTTTAACCTGCCGATTTACATGTCCTAAAAGTGTTCTTCACTACTATGATGCCTAGCTATCCCATATGATAAAATTACTTTTAATAAGTGCTTCATCAGGAACAGCTAAACATTTCATGTTTGGTTTCTGAGAAATTGTAATTAAAAATCCTGTCAGATTTTATGTTGCAATTTTGAGAATGCCACTTTTAGAAAGTTGGCATTTTCTTGCCCTAACTATTTGGTGCTTGAAGCCTGTTCCTGGGTCACATGACTGGGTATAGTTAGCAGTTGGACTTTTTTTATTTAACCCAGACAGCCACACAATAGAGGGATTAGGTGTACCTGGATGGGCCATCAACTGTCAGGATGGGGGCAGAGCTCGGCACCACCCCACTTGCAACTAAATAAGCTGTGCTGCACCTTTACACAAAAGACTTGTCACCCTGCATTGTTTATGCAGAGAGTCAGGAGCCAGGTGAGGGGAAGCAGGAAACTTCAATCACTTCAAAGGGTATTTTCTAGAAACTTCTCCTGCTTCAAAGAAGGAACCAGGCAGTAGCGGCTCCTGGAGGGAGTGCTGCAGGGCGATGGGGCGGGGCAGGGGAGGGGCAGGGTGGGGGTTAATGAACTCCGGCTTATGGTTGAACCGAGGTAAGTATGTAAATAAATAAATAAAACGAATTACATTGCGCACGCTGCATCGCCAAAGAGCAAAACACCAGGTATGATATTATTCTGTGTTTAAGAAATATCTTTGTCATTTAAAAGTTAGGATCACCAAGCTAATGTTGTAATATTGCCTTATGGATGCCCGCAACTGATGAAAATTAAGTTTAGAGTTTTAATAGAAGGTTGTTGATCAGAAGGAGAATACCTATTGTTTGTGAACCTGGTAGGATATAATGCATAAAGTAAACCACATAGGAAGTTATAGAGTGAGTGGCTGTTATAATTAATAAGGTTAATTTTTTTTTTAGATAAGCACAAATATCAAGCCTTTTCAGAGCAGGTCCACAGCAGTACGTACCCTCCTTCTAGAGAGATAAGTCCCTGACTTCAAAGAAGTAAGAAGCGCATCCAGCATTTATTTCTCTTGTCTCTCTATCTCCCATTTCCCCCTTTCCCTGGGGTGTAATAGGATCGGCAAGGTTAGACTATTCTTGCCTTTCTTGTAGCGTTCAGAGGGATTGAGGAACAGTCATCATCAGTAGAGGAACAAACTGAAGTACAGGTGAGTGACAGGCATAACAAAAGGCGAAGCCAAAAAATACTCCCAATTTGTCCCTCTCCTGATTTTTAGCCATGGAGTATAATCAGGATAATACTGACCCTGTCCAGGTGACTGAAATTATTCAAAAATTTACCAGAGAAATGCAGCAACTTAGACAAGAAAATCAGACACTTAGACAGGAACTAAATCAGAATTTACGCTTTGGAAAGAACCTAGAATGTCTGATACTCAACCCATTTTGGCTCCTCATAAATGTGGTCATACAACTTTCTCTCCTCCCAGTTCCTCCACCCAACATCCTGACCAGAATCTTCAAGTTACTGTAGTTTCTCCAAGTCCTGTTCCCTTGGCAAATCCGGAAAGGTTCACTGGTGACAGTGGTCACTTCGCATCATTCATGAGTCAATGTCAATTACATTTTTTGTGTAAACCTCAGATTTTCAACACAGACACCTCTAAAGTAGCCTTCATTATTTCATATTTAGGAGGTGTAGCAGCTAACTGGGCAATTCTATTAGTAGATAAGAACGATCCCTTATTACACAACTTTGTTGCTTTCAAGGCAGCCATGTCACGCCTTTTTGCTAAACATGTATTTATTCAGTCATCTGACAATGACTTGTCAGGTATCTAAAGATTTGTTAACTTACATAACAAGCTTTAACAGATTGCTTTCTGAAACTCACTGGCCCGAAGAAAGACGAAATTCATTGCTTTACCGTGGTCTCAGGGATGAGTTAAAAGATTCCTTAGCTCATATTGTAGATTTACCAGAAGATTACACAGAATTCCTGGATTTTGTGGTTAAAATAGACCATAAGTCAGGCAAAAGGAAAAGTAAAAGACCTCGAGGGGACTCAAGATTAGTGGTTTTTAAAGCAGATAAAAAAGACATTGATGATAAACAGAATAATGTGGATCCTATGCAAATAGGAGAAATAAAAGGCCCCTTATCATCAGAAGTAACGGAAAGGCGAAGTAAAGAAAATTTATGTTTATATTGTGGCAAGGCCAGACACTTTGCTAAAGACTGCCCAGTGAAACCTAAAAAGAAGAAGACAATGGCTTGTACAGAGAAAATGAATACAGAGTTGGAAAACTAGCTCTCTCGAAGGGTTGCGGTATCGTCCCTCCGAGAGAAGACACAATACAGATCTCACTGTATGCCACCAATGTAACAAACTGAATTCCTAAACATATGACCATCAGAATAACCTTTGTTATTTCTGCTCAGCAAAGACATAGTCTTTCATTCTTTATCGATTCTGGGGCAACCAGTAACTTTTTTGACTTAGGATTAGCTAAAAACCAAGGAATTACGCAAGTCACTAAAGCAGAACCTGAACCTGTTAGAGCTGTTGATGGTTCAGCCCTTTTTTCAGGACTAATTAAATTTCATACAACACCTTTAACCTTGGTCAGTGAGAATAGACACACTGAGGAAAGCATTTTTGATTTGATAGACACTCCAACGTTTGGAGTTATACTCGGAGTACCCTATCTTGAGTTACACAATCCAAAAATAGACTGGGTCAAAAGAACAGTCACACCAGATTACCAAGTAGCTCAGGACCCTATAACCCCATTGTTTTGTGCAGACACTCAGAATGTTTTTCCCCAATTACCTGGAAAATACAAAGACTTTTCTGATGTTTTTGACCCTGTTCAAGCCACTAAATTACCACCACACAGGTTATATGGCGGGTCTGGTGGCTCAGTGGACTAATGCATCTGCTGCAGGGGCCTGTGTTCGACCTCATGGTCACAGGTTCAAATCCCAGCGGGTCCACTCAGCCTTTCATCCATCCGAGGTCGATAAAATGAGTACCATTGAGTTGGGTAACAATAAACATCTGTTATTCAGCGCCAAGATACCCGTAGTGGTGAACGTGCGCTTTACAAATACACGTGTTATGTTATGTTATGTTATGTTATATGATTGTAGAATTGATTTGATACCTGGCGCTGTTCTGCCATTCAGCAGAATGTATGCATTGACTGAACCAGAGACCCAGTATTAAAATATTTGGATGAGTTATTAGAGATTGGATTTAAAAGCACTCAACATCTCCAGTTTCGTCGCCACTTTTTTGTTTAGCCAAAAAATCTGGCAATCTAAGGGCCTCTATTGACTACCGCACTATTAATAAAGCTACCAATAAAATCGCTAATCTTTCCCCTTGATTGCTGTTTAGTTGAATCAAATAAAAGGATCCACTATTTACACAAAATTAGATTTACGTGGCGCATATCATCTCATTCGCATTAAGGAAGGAGATGAATGGAAAACTGCATTCCGACCTAAATTTGGCCTTTTTGAGTATACACTTATGCCATTCGGCCTCTGCAGCTCCCCAGCGACATTTCAATATTTTCTAAATGAAGTTCTCCACGACTTCCTAGATATTTGTGTCATTGTATATATTGATGACACAATAATATTTTCCAAAACAACTGAAGAACATACACACCATGTTTGTTCTGTTCTACAAAGGCTGAGAGAAAATTCTCTGTATGTTAACTTAGAAAAATTTGTTTTTAATATAACTTCAGTAGAATGTTTAGGTTACTGGGTGTCCCCTTAAGGAATTACCATGGACCCAAAGAAGGTAGAAGCCATATTGAATTGGCCTGCACCCACGTCTGTAAAAGAAACTCAACGGGTACTAGGTTTTGCTAATTTGCTAAAATTCATTGCTAAATTCTCTGAAATAGTTACACCCATCACACAGTTGTTACGAAAAGGTCAGAATTTTACTTGGACACCTGATGCTGAAAAAGCATTTCAAAGGATAAAAAAGTCATTCACGACTGCACCTATACTAGTTCATCCAGATCCTGACCAACTGTTTTTTTGTAGAAGCGGACGCTTCTTAAAACGCGTTAGGAGGTGTTTTAATGCAAAAAGATTCAAGTACAGGACATTTACATCCCATTTTATTCATGAAAATTGTTGCCTGTTGAACAAAATTATACTGTGGCTGAACGTTGGCAATAAGAGCAGTGTTTTTGGAATGGAGACATTAACTGCTAGGCACAAAACACACTATAACCATATTTACTGACCACAAAAATCTAAAATTTTTCACTTCAGTCAAGACACTTACCCCTAGACAAACGTGATGGTTACATTTCTTTAGTGAATTTGATTTCTTAATTACCTATCGTCCCGTTCAGAAACAGATATTATCTGTTACATTATCTAGATTGAAAACCCATGACCACAAGGGAGAACCATTTCCCCTTCAAAGTATTATTCCTCCAGAAAAAGTAGTACCAGTAACTCAAGCAGACATTTTCTTAACAGAAGTTAAAAAAGATTCCCAAAAGTTGGACCAGCAACAATGGCTGCGAAATAAAAATAATTCTATTCATGATGGATACTTTTTTCATGACAAGAATCTCTATGTAAGCAAGTACTTAAATGGAATCATGATTCTAGTGTAGTAGGGCATCCTGGCATGAACAAAACACTTGAATTGTGTCTGCGGAATTTCTGGTGGAACAACATTCGAAATGACCTGCAACAATATATCAAAACTTGTCCAGTCTGCGCACAAAATAAATCACAATTCACAGCCCCAGCTGATTTATTGCAAACATTACCAGTGCCTCCTACACCATAGCCCACTATTAGTTTAGATTTCATCACTGATTTGCCCACTTCAAATAATAACACCAACATATTAGTGGTAGTAGACATATTTTCAAACAGGAGTCATTTTATTCCTCTAAGAAAGTTACCTACTGCCTCTAAATTTAGTGATATATTTCTACGGAACATTGTGAAATTGCATGGCCTCCCTACAAAAAGTATTTCAGACCGTGACCCTCAATTCATCTAAAAAGTTTGGAAAGCAGGTGGAATTGAGGTGGCCTTGTCCTCTGCCTGTCATCCTCAAACTGATGGCAAGACCGAAAAAATTCATCAATATCTTGAGCAAAGTTTACGTTGTTTAACATCCACAACAACTTCGCAATTGGATTTAGCTCTACCACTAGCTGAATTTTCATATAATAATAGCATCCATTCAGCATTAGGTTGTTCTCCCTTTTTCTTTTTAACAGGATTCCATCCACGTTCCATTCCAGTCACGATTCCCAATCAATCTGAAACTATGTCAGCAGTCCTAGAAAGACTAAAACAACTCCAAGATTTACAAGAAAAGGCTATGGTAAGTCTTGCAAAAAATAAAATTGATACAAAAATTACTGTAGAATAGCATCGGACACCAGAGCCACCCTACAAAATAGGAGACCTGGATTGGCTATCCACTAGAAACATTCAGTTGGAAGGTCCAAAGAAATTAAAACCAAGATTCATAGGTCCATTTGCCATATGTAACATTTTGAATCCAGCCTCAGTTAAATTATTTACAAGATGAACTCTCAATTCATCCAGTCTTTCACGTGTCCCTCCTCAAACCGTATCACCGTTTAACAAGACAGGATAACCCACCCCCACCAATACTTATAGGAGACCATCTAGAGTATGAAGTACACCGTATACTGGATGCTAAAAGAATGATTTGTCGATTATACTACCTTATCGACTGGAAAGGTTATGACGCCTAAGAAAGATCCTGGGAACCTGAAAATCATGTACATGCCCCAAGACTGATTCAAAGGTTTCATGCCTTCCCCTCACGGTTGGTTTGACAGGGACTGCTCTAAAGCCTTGCGCATGTTGAAAGCAGCTCTGAAATCCAACCCTAGAAACCGTCATGAGATCCAGATTGCTAGACACAACTACCGTACCAAACGTCAGGCAAGGAAAAATCAGCTGAAGTTGTCGGCCTGGGCAGCCCTGGTGGAAGCCTCCGAAAAGAAAGATAATACCGCCTTCTGGAGGGCAGTCAATGCCCCCTTTTTCCGATTTTCCAAGCCTTCGACCTTGGACTCAGCCATCACCCCCGAAACCTGGGTCACTCATTTTAGCTTTCTATACAATCCTACTAACTTGGTCACTCTACCTTCTGAAACTGATTCTGTATCCAATTCCCCTCCTGATTCAACTACCCCTTTTTCTTTTCCCCTAAATATTGTTTTCGACCATGATGAAGTACTAACGGCTTTAAACGACAGCCCCTCCGGGAAAGCCCCAGGCCCTGACTGTGTCCCTATAGACGTTTTTAAGTCACACCCTGACTTATGGGCCCCACTGCTCACTAACGCTTTGAACTCTCTGAATTCCACTGGTTTTATTTCCACCTGGCCATCGGCTGTTGTCGTCCCGATTTTTAAAAAAGGCGCGAGGGATAATCCCGCCAATTACCGCCCTATCTCACTTTTAGACTCCCTCATGAAGGTAGCCGGGCGAATTATTTTAAATAGATTACACGATTGGCTAAGCACCCAAGATATTATCTCCGAAATGCAATATGGTTTTAGGCAAGGCAAAGGCACCATTGAACAGGGTCTTAATCTGTCCCTTATTATAGCCAAATATACTCAGGCAAAAAAAGGTAACCTCTATATAACCTTTGTTGACCTCAGCTCAGCATTTGACTGTGTTGATCATGGGCAGTTATGGGACTCCCTCACAGAAATTGGCTTAGACCCTACCATCATATTATTCATTAAAGAGCTGTACAGGGATGCATCGGCCCGCGTGAGATATGGCATCAACGGGGAATGCTCCGACAGTTTCGCTATTAGGCGAGGTGTAAGACAGGGTTGTATATTAGCCCCTTTACTTTTCACCCTTTATATCAACTCTGTCAGTCACCACCTGTCTAGAACTTTTCACGATTACCCAACAATTAACGGTAAATCGATCCCCATCTTGCTTTATGCCGACGACGCGGCAATAATGTCCCAGACTCCCATGGGGCTTCAGAGGGCTGTTTCTAAATTTTCTGACTTTATGTCAAAGAGAGGCCTAAAAGTTAACACCTCCAAAACCCATAGCATGTCCTGTGGTCCAGGGATTGGGAAAAAGCCATGTACTATCTTTTTGAATGGCAACAAATTATCCAATGTCGATAGCTTCCCTTACCTGGGTATTACTTTTAATAAGAGGGGCACCTGGAGAGCTGCGGCCCAAGCCAGAGGCTCAGCAATGACTAAAGCAATAGGTGCACTGACAAACTTCTCAAAAAAATTAGGGGGTCGCCCATTACGCCCCTTACTCCAGATCTATCGGGCGAAGTGCACCTCAACCGGCACCTATGGGTCAGGGATCTGGGGGATTGAATCTGTCGAACATCTCCAGCGCCTTGAGAATGCTTTTCTACGTTATCTCTTGGCTGTTCCCCCCGGCACCTCTACCCACATGGTGCATACAGAACTGGGCCTCACATACATTGCAGACACAATCAACTCCTCTCCCCTCATCCTATGGCATAACATTTGGATTAATGAAGAAACACTATTTAATAGGGAAATCATAGTAGACTGTCTAAAATTGACAGAGGTCAGGAACATTAAATGGCTGAACTATGTAAAAGGGTTATCCACTGACATCGGGCATCCGGAATTGTTTGCTGATCCATCAACCCTATCTCACATATCCAAAGCCGAGCTTAAGCGACTTGTTTTAAATCATCTGTACCGTAAACGCTGGCTCTTAGAATCACAGAAGTCCACCACTGTTGATTACCAAAATTCGATCACTGTGACTGGTATACAGCAATACTTATTACTGGAACCATCTCCATTCATCCGTATGCTCCTGACCCGTCTTCGCACTAACACGTTCTTCAGACTCTTACTTTCCCTAACCCAAACTGCTGGGACACTGACCTACAAAAATGCCCCTGCGATGGCCTCTCGCCCCAATCCAATATCCATTGCATCCTTTTCTGCAGATTTTATCATCTGCCAAGGACTACTTTTTTTTAAAAACCACTGCTGAGATCTTGGGGTATACGCACATGCAAACTGGCATACTGCAAATTAAAATCCCTGGAAACCCCTTTAGTCCTGGCAGCTATGTCATCTTACCTGAAAACGACGATGAGGCTGAGGTCATCAATGCAACCCTAACTTGTTTTACATTTTGTTGCTTAGCTGTACCTATCTTTTTAACTTTTGTGATTTTACTTATGTTATTAACTGCATGTAATTTTAGCTGTTTTAAGGATTTTTACTCATGTGTACTTTTTTGATATTGTATTTACATATCGAATAAAGCTCAATATCTATCTATCTATCATGTGGCCCACCCACCAAATTTTTTATTGGGCGGACTTTAGGTTTGGCAGACTACTCTGTCCCGACCACTGCAAAACTTCTTCAATGGCTCTGAGAATAAGGGCTATCAGAGAAATGGCTACATGTCCGCCCACCCAATTAGGAAAGGCTGACATGTAGTCAGTTGTAACTTGCTCTTACCACCAGGTAAAACAAGGTGGTAAAGAACAAAAAAAAACATCATAATGCTCCTCCCTGTCATGGGCGAAGTCTCCCATGGTTGAGGGAGCATTACTTTTTTCTTTTCAAAAAGAAGATCCTGTTTAGGTATTTTATATATATTTTTTTTAAAAGAATACTGCTTGCTACAGCAAACTGTACAATGCTTTGGAGGAACCAAAGTGATGGCAGTTCCTGCCAATGCCTTTATAAATGACTGCCTGCTTAGCGGTCATTTATAAATTAGGTGAGTGGCCTCTCCACCATGGTGACAGAGTAATTTACTCCGTCCCTATAGTGGACCCATGCGCCGTCGGCCTATATCTAAATCCGGCCATTAGTATCTAAGGTGTCATCCAGTGAATGTCTGTTTTTCTGAAAATTAAATATGTTTTATATATGTATATCTCAAGGTCGATGGAAAAATAAATGGGTATATAAGTGTCTAAATGGATGATTTGTTTTTGAAAGATTGATTGTGTAACTGACTGATTAAGTGTATCATAGTGAATACATGGCTTAGTGAGTAATGTTTAAATATGTAAATATCTGTATCAGTCTCTCACTTTGTGTATAAGTGGCTGCATGGGTTGGTGAGTAGCTACATGGGTGTCTATATAGGTTATTAGTTGGTTTTTTGAGTATCAGTCTGAGTGTCTGCATGGTTCGGTGGTGGGTATTACGTAGTGCATAGGTGCATGAATGAGTGACTCACTGTTTGTATGTGTTGAAGACAGCATGTGTGCAGGACTGTATGGGTGGATGAGTGTGTGTATGGGTGTGTTAGTGAGTGAATGACTGTCTCAATAGTGTCATTATGACTAATTACATATGTTTTAAACTAGTATATGTGACTATTGGTGTATATAAGTGAGTATATGTGAGAGTGAGAGATTGAAAGAGTTCCTGTATGAATAAGTATGTGTTTCTATAAGTGATTGTTTAAAAGACTAAGTATGTGTAAGTTTCCGTAGAAGTAAGTGTGGTGGTATGTGTATAACTGTATATGCAAGTAAATGTATGTTTGATCCTTTATTAGCATGAGTGACTATGTGTGTGAGTAACTCTATGGATGAGTGGCATTGTGTAACAGGATGTATAGGTGTATGAGTACATATGATGAGTGAGTACATGTATGAGTGACTGTATAGGACTGTTGGTGAATGAGTGGATGTGTATGTGGATCTTAGAATTACTGAAGAGGTTGTTGTAACTGGTATTGGTATGTCCATTGTTTTGAAAATTTTAGTCTCTATTTTTTAATGTGTGTATCAAAGGTTATATTAGGGTGAGAGGAGGTCTGCCACTCTATCACAAGGGTCATGTCATCAGTGATGTCATCAGTGATGTCATTTGAGATGTCATCAGTGATGTCATGAGTGATGTCACTGACCATGTCATGAGTGATGTAATATGTGACGTCATCAGCAGTGCATTGCGGGCGCGCGAGTTATAGTTAGCTGAACTAACTATAACGGGGGAATTTCAATGGTTTTGTACAAGTGAAAAGTCCAGCTAACTATAACACCCCTGAAACCTACGGTTTTTTCAGTGAATTTCTGAGGTTTTTTAAATGCTAATTCCTAACTATAACGTGCCTGAAACCTATGGTTTTTTCTGTGAATTTCAAAGGTTTTTTGAATGCTAATTTCAAACTATGCCTACAGAGATAGGACATGTGAAGAAAGAAGAAAGAATGCACAGAAAGAAAAAAAAGAAGTGCAGAAAGAAGCAACAGAAGTCCTCAAAGACGAAGAAAAGTGCAGGAAGAAGGATAACGTGCAGAAAGAACAAAAAGAAGAGCAGAAAGAATCCTTGTTGCAAAATCATCCTGTACCCTCAACTTTTTCAGACGGATACTGGTGGTAACTGAGTCTGACTAACCAGTCCTAGAGCCAGTGCTATGTTAAAAGACACTTAGAATACAGTGAAAACACCTACATACACTAGGGAACATTATGCGTTGGGGTCCCCCTGTGATTAGCATGACCTCCTCTGTAAGCCCCTAGTATATAATAGGGCAGGGGGATTAAAACTACCTCTTAAAACAGGCCACAGGGCATTTTTGCACACGTTAACTCAGGCCCCGTCCCCTCCCTTCACCACTGTGTAAACACGCACTGTGTCCGTTTTTAGTTGGGAGATTAAGTTCATTTGAATCCTGAGGGTCCCTAGGGTCCAACTAGCCCACTAGGTACCTCCAGTAAGTGCCACAGAGCTGCATTGCAGAGAGGTGTAAAAAGTGGCACAGCCTGGACCACCTCTCTGCAATGCAGCTCAGTGGCGCTTACTGGAAGCACTTGGTGGGCTAGTTAACCCCCAGGGGCCCTCAGTATTGAAGGGAAATTATATCCCCAATTTAAAACGTGCCATAGTACGTGTTTGCACACGTCACCTCAGGCCCCGTCCCCTCCCTTCACCACTGTGTAAACGCGCCCTGTGGCTGTTCTAAGTTGAGAGATTAAGTCCCCTTGAATCCTAAGGGTCCCTAGGGTCAAACTAGACCACTAGGTACCTCCAGTAAGCGCCACAGAGCTGTGTTGCAGAGAGGTGTAATAAGGGGCTTGGCCTCAGAACACCTGTCTGCAGCACAGCTCCCTGGCGCATACTGGAGATGCCTGTTGGGCTAGTTGGCCCTCAGGGACCCTCAGTATTGAAGAGGAATTAATTCCCCAACTTACAACTCGCCAGGGGGCGCGTTTGCAGAGTGCTGCCAGTCTTTTATTTATTTGTAATTTTTTAAGAAGGGGGGCTGTGTGGTTCCCCTTTTTATTCTAATTTATTGGCCCTGATGACCCCATCCCCCAGGGCCTGTCTCCTAATTATATTTTTTTACCCCAATCCCCAGGGCCGGCCACTGTTTTTTATTATTTTAAAAAAATATATATTTATAGACACACCTAGGACATGCTGGACAAACCGTACGTACCTATCACCATGACGATTTGAGTGATATTCATTAAAAGGCGACTATGCATACAATGAATCCACGTGGAATGTATTTACACCACTAGTGAAGCTCTGACATGTCTGATGCCCTACCGTGCCTAATCCCGGTAGACACCCTTGTCGTTTATTTATACAAACATGGGTAGCTATTGACGGGCACATTTAATACACATGCACACCAAGCCATTCAAAGGGGATTCGACAAAAATTCGACGAAAACTATGTAAGAAACCCCCCTCACGGTTAATAAAACACACATCCACTGCCGGATGTGTAATACTTTTTATTTTACTCTCTGGAAAGGGGACGAACATCACTTGAGAGTCACAGCGCGCTCCTGGCAGAGCCCAATGCTGTGTTACACCCACCATTGCCTGCCGAGTGCCACACACCTCTGTGTTGTATTCCACCAGCTAGTGCATATGCTATGACACTCTCTAGCCCATGTGCACTGTAACACCACCCCGTGAATATGTCATGCCACACTTGTCTTCGCATGGGTTATA
This sequence comes from Triturus cristatus, assembly GCF_964204655.1. NCBI lineage: Eukaryota > Metazoa > Chordata > Amphibia > Caudata > Salamandridae > Triturus > Triturus cristatus. The sequence continues at coordinate 372,089,650 of NC_140591.1, read as the reverse complement.
TTGCCCCATCTAACGTGCCTTCCTCGATGCCTATGTTATAACGCACAGTGCTATGCCATACATATTACAATCTGGGATCCATGTCTTTGTCACAGTGCATATGCAACGTTACACTCCCCAGCACATATTTTATATTACAACTTTAGAGACTAGTTAGGTTACACAACACTGCCCTGTGCATATTACACTCCGAAGCGCACATCGCATAGCACGCGCTAGTGCCTGTTCTATCTCGCGCTCTCCAATGAATCTGTCATTGCGCACAATGTATTGCATATTATATTTCACGCCCGGTTCATCTTATATCACACTTTTTGGTGCATAGTTTATACCATACACTATATCTAGTTTTCATTTCCAATCGTGCTCTCAGGACTATGTTCTATATAACACTGTGTTCACCTACCCTTTTCACGGGCATTACATTTTGCGATCGGGGGTCAGGGGGTGTTTCTGCCAAGTGAGCCCGGAGTCACAGTCACAAACGTCCTCTTCTTCCTGAATAAAAGTGAGAGTATGCTGCATACTTGTTCATATTTTAAGTAGTTCGCACAGACACACGTTTTAAAAACAATAAAGTTCCTAATACCCGCCTTCTCTGAACAGTTAGCTTGCTGCCCCATCCCCCTCCTCCCTATCCTCTGTTGTGTGAATCCATGGACTAGCCTCCTCCCTCCTGCCATGCATGGTCTGATGTGCTGCCACTGCCCTCAATTTAGTATGATGTACCAGTCCCCTCCTCCTGCCCTCCATTGCCCAATTCTATGCCCCATCATTGACCTCCTGCTTAAACACTGTGCTTAGCTTGCTGCCCCTATTCTCCTTCCCCCTGCCCTCCGATGTCTTTGTGCATGCCCTGCTCCATCCTTTTTGCCCACCATGTTCCATGGACCTGCCACTCCTATCTACTCTGAGTGTTCTGTTGAGCTGCCACTCCCCTCCCACCTGCCTAGCATTGTCAGATGACTGTAACCTGTCTCTGCCACCTCCACCCTGCCTGTCCACATGCCATGCCCCTATCCTCTTCCTCCTGTCCTACATGGTCCATTGTACTGCCACACCCTTCTACCCTCCCTGGTCTGTTGTGCTGCAACTGCTCCTCCTGCCTGCCCCGTGCGGTCTGTTGTGAGGCCCCTTCCCCTGAACTTTCTTGTCTGTGCACAGGTCCTGACCCTCCCTTCTATCCTCCATCGTCCTTTGTGCATGCCCCTGCACCCTCCTTCTTGCCCATCATAGCCATTGTGCTGCCACTAACCCTCCCACTTGCCATGCATGGTCTTCTGTGCTGCCATGGCCCTTCCCACCTTCCCTGTGTGGTCAGTTAGCTGCCCCTGACCCCCTCCCACCTTCCCTCCTGCCCTTTATGGTCTGTTATGCTGCAGCTTTCTCTCCTGTCTGTCCATTATGGTCAGCTAGCTACCATTGCCTCTTGCCCCTCTGTTCTCTGTTGTCCATGTGCATGGTCCTGTCCCCTCCCTCTTGCTTTCTATGGATTGTTGTGCTGCACTCCCGTCCCGCATGCCCTGTGTGGTGTATTGTGCTGCTGCAAACCCTGATGCCTGCCCTGCAGGGTCAGTTTGGTGCACCTCTCCATGTCCCTCCTGTCCTCTGTTATCCAAGTCCATGTCCCTACCCCATTTCCTTCCATGATCCAATGTACCATACTTGCGAACATTTTGAACTTGGTAAGAGGGAGAGTTTGAAAAAAAACTGGGGTATTGATTTTCCCCTTTGAGTTACATTGAAAAAGAGGAGATTGTAGACAGGAGACAGATCAAATGAAGCCCATTTGAGCTTAAAAACATTGGACGTTTCCTGGCTGAATCGGGTCTGTTGGCATGTATGGTTGTACTACCATTGCCTCTTCCTTCTGCCCACAATGGTCTATTACATTGCCACAGCCTCTCTAGCAAGTCCTGTATTGTTGGTTTGTTGCCCCTGCCCCCCTTTCCACTGCCCTCCATAGTCTGTTGTGCTGCCACGGCCCTTCCTGCCTGCTCAGTGTGGTTAAATTGTTGCCTTTGCACCCTCCTACCTGCCTTCAATTTTCAGAGTCCGTGCCCCTGGCCTCTGCCTCTCAACAGTATCCTAATCAACTACTAGATTGCTAACATTCTATATTTATTACAAAAGTGTGGAACGCCTGACGTCATCTTGATGTAATCAAAACTGTAATACCTAGAGCATTTCCTTTAGAAATTACATATATGAGAGGGTCTTATTGGCATCAAAATTATGGTTAGTGCTCTAAAAGACTAAAATAAGGACATATTTTCTGAGTTTTCAAATAGCGACAAAGCACTTTTAAATTATTTGTTATCTTTATGTTTTTTTATCCAGTTGACCACTTGATTAAATGTTGCACTTAGGGGAGAGGATGTGGTGTTACTTCCAGAACCACAGACTTTGCAACTGGGGAACCAGGTTGGAGTTTCTGCTTCAGCTCGACATTCTGTGATTCTGGTCAAATCACTTAGTCTCCCCATGTCTACAACCAAAATGAATTTGTTCTTGTGTGATGTAACCAATGCTCATGTAAAGCACTCCAATACCTGACAAGTCTGCACTATATAACACTGCAAAAACACAAAATAATAAGTGTTTTGCACACTTCTGTCATTGGGCTATATTTGGGCTTCATCTGGGTGATTTGGGGCTACATTTGGGCTCTTTTGTCTCCGGTGGCCATCTTGGGAGATTTATTTGTTATGAAGTTTCCTAATTTCCTCATGTACTGCAGTCTCCTCAGTAGGAAATGCTTTCAGTTTTTTACTTTGGTTCCATCATGAAGGTATTCAGATATGTCACACATTTGCCATAAATTCTGAAAGTTAGCACTCTAGTTGCTCATTAGATCACTGTAGTAAAACTACTGTTCACCATGGAAGTCTGCTCCTGGTATTAAAAGTGCATGTTTCAGTCTGCATGTCAGAATTTTGTAATGAAATAGAAGAGGATTTGAGAATTCACTCAAAATGTGCCCTCATTTTCTTTCTTCAGCATTAATCATAATTTCTATGGCAAAATGAACCCCCTCATTGTGTTCCTTTTTAAATTAAATGTTTTAAGTGTTACCAGTTTATTCCAATCAAGATGGCTTCAGGTGTGCCATCCTTTTGTCATAATGAAGACAGTAAGCGCTCTAGTTGTTTTTAAGAACACTCTGGGACATTCTGTCATTGGGCTATACTTGGGCTACATCTGGGTGATATTTGGGCTACATTTGGGCTCTTTTGTCTCTGGTGGCCATCTTTGGAGACTTATTTGTTATGAAGTTTCCTAATTTCCTCATTTACTGCAGTCTCCTCAGTAGGAAATACTTTCAGCTTTTTACTTTGATTCCATCAAGAAGGCATTCAGATGTGTCACACATTTGCCATAAATTCAGAATGTTAGCACTCTTTTTGCTCATTAGATCACTGTAGTAAAGCTACTGCTCACCAGGGAAAACTGCTGCTGGTATTGAAAGTGCATGTTTCAGTCTGCATGTCAGAATTTTTTAATGAAATAAAAGAGGATTTCAGAAGTCAAAATGTGCCCTAGTTTTTCTTTCTGCAGCACTAATCATACTTGTTATGGAAAAATGAACCCCCTCATTTTGTTCCTTTTTAAATTAAATGTTTTAAGAGTTACCACTTTAATCCAAGCAAGATGGCTTCAGGTGTGCCATACGTTTATCATAAGTAGGACTGTTAGCGCTCTAGTTGTTCTTTGGAACACTCTGGGAAGCTGCAGTAGAACACAAAGGAATCAACTGACAGTCTCTGCCCTTGTTGGATGTACATGTTTTACTGAGAATGTCAGACTTCATTCTCACATGACTGAGAAAGATAATGTGAATTTACAGAAAATAAGCTCTCAGTTTAGCTTATAGATCACCTTCCAAACCTCTGTGGGAAAAGCATGAGAAAATATTTTTCTCTCAATCATGATATCCCAGCAGAAGGCTTTTTCACATGGTGAAATCACCTTAGAACATACCACAATTCCTAAAATGAGTATGGTACCATCAACAAATGATTTATAATTTAACTAAAGTCTTAAAACCTTCTATTAACCGCAATGCTTTTTAATGAGGTGCTACCATGTATATTGGTCCCAAGATGGCTGCCAACACTTCTTGGATGAAGTGCTGACAGCCAATCAGATCTCAGGATGAGATGTGTGGTTAGGCTCCGCCCACATATATATATGATTTTACTTTTGATTTTCTCAGGAACTACTGAACAGATTGACACCAGACCTGCAAAAGGCACTTCCCTGAGCTGAGGACTACCTCTCTGCCACATTTGAAGTAATTCTGTTCAGCCGTTCGGGCTGTACCTTGGACTAAAGGTCCCTATGGAAAATTGCATGGGGAAAACGTGTTTTGGGACCCCCCTTTTTTCTCAGCCCCCGCTTGACGAATCCCCCCGAGACTTTCAGGGTAGGAGCGGAGCGGAGCGCCCCACCTATTTTGAACATTTCGCGAGGATTCGTCAACCGGCGCCAAAGTTATTCCAAATAGAATGTTGCGGATTTCCTATGGAAACACGGTCCTAACTATAACTATCTACTGGCGACCGCCAGTAGATAATATATATATATATATATATGTATATATATTCTCTGAAAAAACCATCGGTTTCAGGGGCGTTATAGTTAGCTGGACTTTTTACTCGTACAAAACCATTGAAATTCCCCCGTTATAGTTAGTTCAGCTAACTATAACTCACGCGCCCGCACTGCACTGCTGATGACGTCACATATTACATCACTCATGACATGGTCAGTGACATCACTCATGACATCACTGATGACATCTCAAATGGCATCACTGATGACATCACTGATTACATCATCCAGTGAATGTGTGTTTTTCTGAAAATTACATATGTTTTATATATGTATATCTCAAGGTCGATGGAAGAATACATGGGTATATAAGTGTCTAAATGGATGATTTGTCTTTGAAAAATTGATTGTATAACTGACTGATTAAGTGTATATTAGTGAATACATGGCATAGTGAGTAATGTTTAAATATGTAAATATCTGTATCAGTCTCTCACTTTGTGTATAAGTGGCTGCATGGGTTGGTGAGTAGCTACATGAGTGTCTATATAGGTTATTAGTTGGTTTTTTGAGTATCAGTATGAGTGTCTGAGTGTCTGTATGGTTCGGCTGGGGGTATTACGTAGTGCATAGGTGCATGAATGAGTGACTCACTGTTTGTATGTGTTGAAGACAGCATGTTTGCAGGACTGTATGGGTGGATGAGTGTGTGCATGGGTGTGTTAGTGAGTGAATGACTGTCTCAATAGTGTTGAGTAACTACATATGTTTTAAACTAGTATATGTGACTATTGGTGTATATAAGTGAGTATATGTGAGAGTGAGAGATTGAAAGAGTTCCTGTATGAATAAGTATGTGTTTCTATAAGTGATTGTTTAAAAGACTAAGTATGTGTAAGTTTCTGTAGAAGTAAGTGTGGTGATGTGTGTATAACTGTATATGCAAGTGAATGGATGTTTGATTCTTTATTAGCATGAGTGACTATGTGTGTGATTAACTCTATGGATGAGTGGCGTTGTGTAACAGGATGTATAGGTGTATGAGTACATATGATGAGTGAGTACATGTATGAGTGACTGTATAGGACTGTTGGTGAATGAGTGGATGTGTATGTGGATCTTAGAATTACTGAATAGGTTGTTGTAACTGATATTGGTATGTCCATTGTTTTGAAAATATTAGTTTCTATTTTTGAATGTGTGTATCAAAGGTTATATTAGGGGGAGAGGAGGTCTGCCACTCTATCACAAAGATTATGTCATCAGTGATATCATTTGAGATGTCATCAGTGATGTCATGAGTGATGTCACTGACCATGTCATGAGTGATGTAATATGTGACATCATCAGCAGTGCATTGCGGGCGCGCAAGTTATAGTTAGCTGAGCTAACTATAACAGGGGAATTTCAATGGTTTTGTACGAGTGAAAAGTCCAGCTAACTATAACGCCCCTGAAACCTATGGTTTTTTCAGTGAATTTCTAAGGTTTTTTAAATGCTAATTCCTAACTATAACGTGCCTGAAACCTATGGTTTTTTCAGTGAATTTCAAAGGTTTTTTAAATGCTAATTTCTAACTATGCCTACAGAGATAGGACATGTGAAGAAAGAAGAAAAAACGCACAGAAAGAAAAAAAGAAATGCAGAAAGAAGCAACAGAAGTCCTCAGAGACGGAGAAAAGTGCAGGAAGAAGGATAACGTGCAGAAAGAACAAACGGAAGCCTTGTTGCAAAATCATCCTGTACCCTCAACTTTTTCAGATGGATACTGGTGGTAACTGAGTCTGACTAACCAGTCCTAGAGTCAGTGCTATGTTAAAAGACATTCAGAATACAGTGAAAACACCTACATACACTAGGGAACACTATGCCTTGGGGTCCCCCTGTGATCAGCATGACCTCCTCTGTAAGCCCCTAGTATATAATAGGGCAGGGGATTAAAACTACCTCTTAAAACGCGCCACAGGGCGTGTTTGCACACGTCACCTCAGGCCCCGTCCCCTCACTTCCCCACTGTGTAAACAAGCCCTGTGGCCATTTTAAGTTGGGAGATTAAGTCCCCTTGAATTCTGAGGGTCCCTAGGGTCCAACTAGACCACTAGGTACCTCCAGTAAGCGCCACAGGGCTGCGTTGCAGAGAGATGTAAAAAGGGGCACGGCCTAGACCACCTCTCTGCAACGCAGCGCAGTGGCGCTTACTGGAAGCACCTGGTGGGCTAGTTGGCCCCCAGGGTCCCTCAGTATTGAAGGGAAATTATTTTCCCAAATTAAAACGCGCCACAGGGTTTGTTTGCACACGTTAACTCAGGCCCCGTCCCCTCCCTTCACCACTGTGTAAACACGCCCTGTGGCCGTTTTTAGTTGGGAGATTAAGTTCATTTGAATCCTGAGGGTCCCTAGGGTCCAACTAGCCCACTAGGTACCTCCAGTAAGCGCCACAGAGCTGCGTTGCAGAGAGGTGTAAAAAGTGGCACGGCCTGGACCACCTATCTGCAACACAGCGGAGTGGTGCTTACTGAAAGCACCTGGTGGGCTAGTTGGCCCCCAGGGTCCCTCAGGATTGAAGGGGAATTATTTCCCAACCTAAAATGCGCCATAGGGCGTGTTTGCACACGTCACCTCAGGCCCCATCCCCTCCCTTCCCCACTGTGTATACACGCCCTGTGGCCGTTTTTTAAGTTGGGAGATTAAGTCCCCTTGAATCCTGAGGATCCCTAGGGACAAAATAGCCCACTAGGTACGCCCAGTAAGCGCCATTGCTGTGAGGTGTAAAAAGGGGCTCGGCCTGCACCACCTCTCTGCAACGCAGAGCAGTGGCGCTTACTGGAAGCACCTGGTGGGCTAGTTGGCCCCCAGGGTCCCTCAGGATTGAAAGGGAATTATTTCCCCAACTTAAAACGCGCTACAGGGCGTGTTTGCACACGTCACCTCAGGCCCCGTCCCCTCCCTTCACCACTGTGTAAACGCGCCCTGTGGCTGTTCTATGCTGAGAGATTAAGTCCCCTTGAATCCTAAGGGTCCCTAGGGTCAAACTATCCCACTAGGTACCTCCAGTAAGTGCCACAGAGCAGCGTTGCATAGAGGTGTAAAAAGGGGCGTGGCCTCAGAACACCTGTCTGCAACGCATCTCCCTGGCGCATACTGGAGATACCTGTTGGGCTAGTTGGCCCTCAGGGACCCTCAGTGACCCTCAGTATTGAAGGGGAATTAATTCCCCAACTTACAACTGGCCAGGGGGCGCGTTTACAGAGTGCTGCAAGGAGGGGGCGTGGCCTCCAGCGCGATGCCGGTCTTTTATTTATTTAATTTTTTTAAGAAGGAGGGCTGTGTGGCCCCCCTTCTTTTTCTAATTTACTGGCCCTGGAGACCCTATCCCCCAGGGCCTACACCCTAATTGTTTTTGTTGAAAAAAAATAAATTTGGCCCTCCCAAGGCCTTAATCGGCCCCGGGGACCCAAACCCCCAGGTCATGGCCTTTTTTTTTTTTTTATTCTTTGGGAGGGGGCTGCGTTGCCCCTCTCCTCAGGCCACTTATGGCCCCGGGGACCCCATCCCCCGGGGCCGGCCTTTGTTTTTTATTATTTAAAAAAAATATATATTTATAGAAACACCTAGGACATGCTCGACAAACCGTTTATTACCTATCACCATGACGATTTGCGTGATATTCATTAAAAGGCGACTATGCATAGAATGAATCCACATGGAATGTATTTACACCGCTAGTGAAGCTCTGAAGTGTCTGACGCCCTACCGTGCCCCCGCCGGTGGATACTCTCCAAGTAGACACCCTTGTCGTTCATTTATACAAACACGGGTAGCTATTGACGGGCACATTTAATATACACGCACACCAAGCCATTCAAAGGGGATTCGACAAAAATTCGACCAAACTATGCAAGAAACCCCCCTCACGGTTAATAAAACACACATCCACTGCCGGATGTGTAATACTTTTTATTTTACTTTCTGGAAAGGAGACGAACCTCACTTGAGAGTCACAGCGTGCTCCTGGCTGAGCCCAATGCTGTGTTACACCCACCAGTGCCCGCCGAGTGCCTCACACCTCTGTGTTGTATTCCACCAGCTAGTGCGTATGCTATGACACTCTCTAGCCCATGTGCACTGTAACACCACCCCGTGAATATGTCATGCCACCCTTGCCTTCGCATGGGTTATATTGCCCCATCTAAATTGCCTTCCTCGATGCCTATGTTATAACGCACAGCGCTATGCCATACATATTACAATCTGGGATCCATATCTTTGTCACAGTGCATATGCAACGTTACACTCCCCAGCACATATTTTATATTACAACTTTAGAGACTAGTTAGGTTACACAACACTGCCCTGTGCATATTACACTCCAAGGCGCATATCGCATAGCACACGCTAGTGCCTGTGCTATCTCGCGTTCTCCAAGGAATCTGTCATTGCGCACAATGTATTGCATATTATATTTCACGCCCAGTTCATCTTATATCACACTTTTTGGTGCATAGTTTATACCATATACTATATCTAGTTTTCATTTTAAATCGTGCTCTCAGGACTATGTTCTATATAACACTGCTTCCACCTACCCTTTTCACAGGCATTACATTTTGCGATGGGGGGTGGAGGGTCAGAGGGTGTTTCTGCCAAGTGAGCCCGGAGTCACAGTCACAAACGTCCTCTTCTTCCTGAATAAAAGTGAGATTATGCTGCATACTTGTTCATATTTTAAGTAGTTCGCACAGACACACATTTTAAAAACAATAAAGTTCCTAATACCCACCTTCTCTGAACAGTTAGCTTGCTGCCCCATCCACCTCCTCCCTATCCTCTGTTGTCTGAATCCATGGACAAGCCTCCTCCCTCCTGCCATGCATGGTCTGATGTGCTGCCACTGCCCTTCATTTAGCATGATGTACCAGTCCACTCCTCCTGCCCTCCATTGCCCAATTCTATGGCCCATCATTGACCACCTGCTTAGCCTCTGTGCTTAGCTTGCTGCCCCTATTCTCCTTCCCCCTGCCCTCCGATGTCTGTGTGCATGCCCCTGCTCCATCCTTTTTGCCCACCATGTTCCATGGACCTGCCACTCCTATCTACTCTGAGTGTTCTGTTGAGCTGCCACTCCCCTCCCACCTGCCTAGCATTGTCAGATGACTGTAACCTGTCCCTGCCACCTCCACCCTGCCTGTCCACATGCCATGCCCCTATCCCCTTCATCCAGTCCTCCATGATCCATTTTACTGCCACACCCTTCTGCCCTCCCTGATCGGTTGTGCTGCAACTGCTCCTCCTGCCTGCCCCGCGCGGTCTGTTGTGAGGCCCCTTCCCCTGAACTCTCTTGTCTGTGCCCAGGTCCTAACCCTCCCTTCTATCCTCCATGGTCCTTTGTGCATGCCCCTGCACCCTCCTTCTTGCCCATCATAGCCATTGTGCTGCCACTAACCCTCCCGCTTGCCATGCATGGTCTTCTGTGCTGCTATGGCCCCTCCCACCTTCCCTGTGTGGTCAGCTAGCTGCCCCTGACCCCCTCCCCTCTGTTCTCTGTTGTCCATGTGCATGGTCCTGTCCCCTCCCTATTGCTTTCTATGGATTATTGTGCTGCACTCCCGTCCCGCATGCGCTGTGTGGTGTATTGTGCTGCTGCAAACCCTGATGCCTGCCCTGTAGGGTCAGTTTGGTGCACCTCTCCATGTCCCTCCTGTCCTCTGTTATCCAAGTCCATGTCCCTACCCCAATTCCTCCTGCCTACCATGAGCCAATGTACCATACTTGCGAACATTTTGAACTTGGTAAGAGGGAGATTTTGAAAACAAACTGGGGTGTTGATTTTCCCCTTTGAGTTACATTGAAAAAGAGGAGATTGTAGACAGGAGACATATCAAATAAAGCCCATTTGAGCTTAAAAACATTGGACGTTTCTTGGCTGAAACGGGTCTGTTGGCATGGTTGTACTACCACTGCCTCTTCCTTCTGCCCACAATGGTCTATTATATTGCACAGCCTCTCTTGCCAGTCCTGTATTGTTGGTTTGTTGCCCCTGCCCCCTTTCCACTGCCCTCCATAGTCTGTTGTGCTGCCACTGCCCTTCCTGCCTGCCCAATGTGGTCAAATTGTTGCCTCCGCACTCTCCTACGTGCCTTCAATTTTCAGGGTCCGTGCCCCTGGCCTCTGCCTCTCAACAGTATCCCAATGAACAACTAGATTGCTAACATTCTATATTTATTACAAAAGTGTGGAACGCCTGACGTCATCTTGATGTAATCAAAACTGTAAAACCTAGAGTATTTCCTTTAGAAATTACATATATGAGAGGGTCTTATTTGCATCAAAATTATGGTTAATGCTCTAAAAAACTAAAAGAGGACATATTTTCTGAGTTTTCAAATAGCGACAAAGAACTTTTAAATTATTTGTAATCTTCATGTTTTTTTATCCAGTTGACCACTTGATTAAATGTTGCACCTAGGGGAGAGGATGTGGTGCTACTTCCAGAGTTGCAGACTTTGCAACTGGGGAACCAGGTTGGAGTTTCTGCTTCAGCTCAACATTCTGTGATTCTGGTCAAATCACTTAATCTCTCCATGTCTACAACCAAAATGAATTTGATCTTGTGTGATGTAACCAATGCTCATGTAAAGCACTCCAATACCTGACAAGTCTGCACTATATAAAACTGCAAATACACAAAAAATATGTGTTTTGCACACTTCTGTCATTGGGCTACATGTGGGCTACATATGGGTGATATTTGTGCTGCATTTGGGCTCTTTTGTCTCTGTTGGCCATCTTGGGAGATTTATTTGTTATGAAGTTTCCTAATTTCCTCATTTACTGCAGTCTCCTCAGTAGGAAATGCTTTCAGTTTTTTACTTTGATTCCATCAAGAAGGTATTCAGATATGTCACACATTTGCCATAAATTCTGAATGTTAGCATTCTAGTTGCTCATTAGATCACTGTAGTAAAGCTACTGCTCACCAGGGAAGTCTGCTGCTGGTATTCAAAGTGCATGTTTCAGTCTGCATGTCAGAATGTGTTTATGAAATAGAAGAGGATTTGAGAAGTCAAAATGTGCCCTAATTTTTCTTTCTTCAGCACTAATCATAATTTCTATGGCAAAATGAACCCCCTCATTGTGTTCCTTTTTAAATTAAATGTTTTAAGTGTTACCTGTTTATTCCAATCAAGATGGCTTCAGGTGTGCCATACTTTTGTCATAAGTAAGACAGTAAGCGCTCAAGTTGTTCTTAAGAACACTCTGGGACATTCTGTCATTGGGCTATAGGGCTACATCTGGGTGATATTTGGGCTACATTTGGGCTCTTTTGTCTCTGGTGGCCATCTTGGGAGATTTATTTGTTATGAATTTTCCTAATTTCCTCATTTACTGCAGTCTCCTCAGTGGGAATACTTTCAGTTTTTTTATTTTGGTTCCATCAAGAAGGCATTCAGATGTGTCACACATTTGCCATAAATTCTGAATGTTAGCACTCTAGTTGCTCATTAGATCACTGTAGTAAAGCTACTGCTCACCAGGGAAGTCTGCTGCTGGTATTCAAAGTGCATGTTTCAGTCTGCATGTCAGAATTTTTTTCTGAAATAGAAGAGGATTTGAGAAGTCAAAATGTGCCCTAATTTTTCTTTATGCAGCACTAATCATCATTTCTATGGCAAAATGAACCCCCTCATTTCGTTCCTTTGTAAATTAAATGTTTTAAGTGTTACCACTTTATTCCATTCAAGATGGCTTCAGGTGTGCCATACTGTTGTCATAAGTAAGACTGTTAGCGTTCTAGTTGTTCGTTAGAACACTATGGGACATTCTGTCATTGGGCTATACTTGGGCTACACCTGGGTGATATTTGGGCTACATTTGGGCTCTTTTGTCTCTGGTGGCAATTTTGGGAGACTTATTTGTTATGATGTTTCCTAATTTCCTCATTTACTACAGTCTCCTCAGTAGGAAATACTTTCAGTTTTTTACTTTGATTCCATCAAGAAGGCATTCAGATGTGTCACAAATTTGCCATAAATTCAGAATGTTAGCACTCTAGTTGCTTATTAGATCACTGTAGTAAAGCTACTGCTCACCAGGGAAGTCTGCTGCTGGTATTGAAAGTGCATGTTTCAGTCTGCATGTCAGATGTTTTTAATGAAATAGAAGAGGATTTGAGAAGTCACTCAAAATGTGCCCTAATGTTTCTTTCTAGAGCACTAATCATACTTTCTATGGCAAAATGAACCCCCTCATGTTGTTCCTTTTTAAATTAAATGTTTTAAGAGTTACCACTTTATTCCACCCAAGATGGCTTCAGGTGTGCCATACGTTTGTCATAAGTAGGACTGTTAGCGCTCTAGTTGTTCTTTAGAACACTCTGGGAAGCTGCAGTAGAACACAAAGGAATCAACTGACAGTCTCTGCCCTTGTTGGATGTACATGTTTTACTGAGAATGTCAGACTTCATTCTCACATGACTGAGAAAGATAATGTGAATTTACAGAAAATATGCTCTCTGTTTAGCTTATAGATCACCTTCCAAACCTCTGTGGGAAAAGCATGAGAAAATAGTTTTCTCTCAAACATGATTCATGATATCACAGCAGAAGGCTTTTTCACATGGTAAAATCACCTTAGAACACACCACAAATCCTAAAATGAGTATGGTATCATCAACAAATGATTGATAATGTAACTAAAGTCTTAAAACCTTCTATTAACTGCAATGCTTTTTAATGAGGTGCTATCATGTATATTGGTCCCAAGATGGCTGCCAACACTTCTTGGATGAAGTGCTGACAGCCAATCAGATCTCACGATGAGATGTGTGGTTAGGCTCCGCCCAGATATATATGTGATTTTACTTTTGATTTTCTCAGGAACTACTGAACGGATTTACACCATTTAAGCAAAAGGCACGAGTCTGAACTGAGGACTACCTCTTTGCCAAATTTGGTGTAATTCCGTTCAGCACTTCGGGCTGTAGCTGCGTCAACAGGTCCTATGGGAAAATGCATGGGGAAAACGCATTTTGGGACCCCCCTTTTTTCTTGGCCCCCGCTTGACGAATCACCGTGAAATTTCCAGGATAGGAGCGGACCGGTGGTGGCCAAAAGTTTTGAAAATTTCGCGAATATTCATCAATCGACGCCAACGTTATTCCATATAGAATGTTGCGGATTTCCTATGGAAAATAGGTCTTAACTATAACTACCTACTGGTGACTGCCAGTAGGTAATATATATATATATATTCACTTAAAAAACCATAGGTTTCACACATGTTATAGTTAGGTGGATATTTCACTCGTAAAAAAACAATGAAATTTCCCCGTTATAGTTAGTTCAGATAACTATAACTCGCGCGCCCGCAATCCACTGCTCATGACGTCACATATTACATCACTCATGACATGGTCAGTGGCATCACTCTTGACATCACTGATGACATCATCCTTGTGATAGAGTGGCGGTCGCACGAGTTATAGTTAACAGAACTAACTATAACGGGGGAATTTCATTGTTTTTTTACGAGTGAAATATCCACCTAACTTTAACATGTGTGAAACCTATGGTTTTTTAAGTGAATTTGAAAGGTTTTTTAAATGCTAATTCCTAACTATAACGTGTGTGAAACCTATGGTGTTTTCAGTGAATCTGTATGGTTTTTTAAATGCTAAGTTATGTATGTATTATTATTTTTTTTTATGGTTTTTCACCGTGCGCGCACCCCCGCGATTTTTTTAAAAGAAAATTTAAATGTTTTTTTCTGCCTTCGGGGTCAATCAGGGACCCCCTGACAAAGGCTAGGGGGTCAGGAACTCTCTACCCTGCCCCCTTTTCACGTTCGCCATCTTCCTTTTCCACTCTCGCACTGAAAACAAACAAAATGGCTGCCGACACTTCCTGATTTCGACCGATTCGAATGTTGACTGACATGTAACAACCAATCAGAATTACGCTCGCGCACGTTAGGGTTCGCGCACCGTGCGCGGCTATAGATATGTATGTGCTTTTTACTGCAATTTTCTCTGGAACTACTGAACAGATTGACTCCATATATGCAAAAGGCACATCCCTGACCTGAGGACTACCTCTCTGCCAAATTTCAAGTAATTCTGTTCAGCCGTTCGGGCTGTACCTTCGACTAAAGGTCCTATGGGAAAACGCGTTTTGGGACCCCCCTTTTTTCTCGGCCCCCGCTTGACGAATCCCCCCGAGACTTTCAGGGTAGGAGCTGAGCGGAGCGCCCCATTAGTTTTTAAAATTTCGCGAAGATTCGTCAACCGGCGCCAAAGTTATTCAAAATAGAATTTTGAGATTTCCTATGGAAACACGGTCCTAACTATAATATCTACTGGCGACCGCCAGTAGATTATATAAATATATATAAATATATATATAAATATATATATATATATATATATATATATATATATATATATATCACAGGTAAGTTGCGGTGATGCCGGCTAGCACCAGACCGCAGGTGGTGCAGGTAAAGATGCTACCACCAGCACCATTTAAATATCCACACGCTTCTCCAAACATAAGAGAAAGCCTGCACTCGAAGGCTCAGTCAAATTCAATCTTGTTATTCCATCAAACAGCACAAGCATCCTTTACATGAAGAATCAGGCAGCACTGAAGTCACTAACTCAAGGAGAGACATTTCTGCTTACCAGCCTTTCTCAATCCAAACAGTGCTCTCTTAATTACATAAAATATATCTGCCAAAACAATAGATATAGAAGAGTTACTACCGCATTTATCTTAGCCTTTTTTATTGGGGGAAACAAACTATGCCCCACCCACCCCAAACCCCTACAAATACCCTTATCACCCAATACCCTTACCCACCCTAAACCCTAAAACCACCCTTACCACCCTCTACCCTTAAACCCTAAAAATACCTTTACCCCCCTATGCCCTTCCCTACTCCTAAACCCTTGCTACCCTATACCCCTACCTACCCTTGAAACCTAAAAAACACCCTTACAACCCAATACCCTTACCCACCTCTAAAGCCTAAAATACTCTTACTACCTTATATCCTTAACAACACATTAACCCTTAAAACACCCTTACAACCCAATACTCTTACCCACCCCATGCCCTAAAACAACTCTTATCACCCTATACTCACCCTCTACCCATACCCACCCCTAAACCTATATATATTTGCACCAAATTTGACAACCACTCTGTACCCAACTTTAAAAAAAAGTTTTTTATTGGGGGATCCACACCATGCCCCTACCCACCCCAAACCATTAAAACACCCTTACCACCCTCATCCCTTAAACCCTAAAAACACCATCACAAACAAGTCAAAGAAATCTGTTCTTCATTGACACAGACAGTGGTGGCTCCTCTGCTAAGGAGGAGGAGCATTGCCTCACTGCGCAAAAAGGAAAATAAAATGAGAATAACTATTGTTATTATCATTTCATGTGTCCTGTTGCATGCAGTCAGTGGCTTTGTTCAATGTGGGGCGTGGCGGGGCTGGCCACAGAGCAGGGAGGAGTGGGTTGCACTCCTGGGCCGATCAAACAGTTCATGCGCACTTTGTATGTTCCCCACCAGGCTGCATTACACAGCCTTGTGAGGAACATGCACAGACTCCCTGCTACCGTCTGAGCGCCAAATTACGATGCTGAGACCAATCACAGTGCTGCATTGTAGCGTTGTGATTGGCATAGGGGAGCCTGGGAGTCCGCGTACTTCCTGCTGCCGGACGGACTGGAGAAAGGAAGAGGAAGCAAGGGAGGCGGCAGCCGGCTGTTGCAGGGGGAAGTGTTTTTTTTTCTTCATTTACACCCCTGTCCGGTAGCAGCCGCTACTGGGTGCAGATGTATTTGATCTGTGCAGTTCCATCTTGACTATCAAATTCCTACAACCTGGTTCCTGAAGTATTCGCAAATTATGGATTTTTTCTAGCAACTTTAGTTTTGATAATGTCTAGACAGGATTTCAAAATACATGTTATGTTCGATCTAAACAAGATGAATGTAAAAAGTACTGTTTGCTCCTGATTAACCCTGGGCGTAGTTTGCGTAGTAGCACTACATGTAGTTACACGAAGTACACTTTGAACTACGCAAACTGCATAGTGAGTAGCTGTTAGCATTGTGTGCTAGTCTGCTCTGAGCAATAATTGCGAACAGCATCTTGCACAGTGCAAGTTATGATAAAATAAGTATCTCTGTCCTTATATGCTAAAATGCATATAGTAGTCATTTCACAAAAGTGAAAATGATATATTAGCAAGCAGTGAGAAAGGTGATGATTTTGGGATCCTCCCTAACCTAGGGAGAGAACCAAGCAGATGCCTTGAAAACAAAAAGCACATCTTTTTGAACGATTCGGTGATGGTCCCATCCTCTTAGAACCACCCCAAGCACAGTTATTGGCAAAAATACAATCCCAACCAAAGGCGCTGCAAAGCATTATGGGACGAGATTAGCAGTGGGCAGTGAATATTATAGTATCCAATATCAAAATAATTCTACAAAAAACTGCAGTTCAACTAGTCGTTACTAGATGTCCCTCACGAGTCAAATGCAAAAGCATTGAAAGGATTATTACATCAAGCTGCAGTTCCACTAGTCGTTACTAGATGTCCCTCACGACTCAAATGCAAAAGCTTCATCAAAGGGTTTCAATGCTTTTGCATTTGACTCGTGAGGGACATCTAGTACCGACTAGTGGAGCTGTAGCTTGATCTATATCTCCTTTTTAGGAAGAATTGTATCTAACGAAGACTCTAGCCAACTATTAAAGGTGTCATTGGCAGTTATAGGGCTAGGATGAAATGTGGGTCTGGTGGTTTCCAGTTCATTTTCCCACATATTCCACGGTAAAGTGGACCAGGTACGGATAAGCATCTTTGTGTTCTTAACTAAAGGTTTTAATTCCTGCCTGACCCAAGAAAAAGGGAGCAGAAAGTGGTCAGACCAGGGTAGGGGAATGGGTTGAGAAGCAATCAAGAATTGGCTGTTGGAAAAAAAAGGGTCTAGTAAGTGGTTTTTATTATGTGTAGGTCCAGGGACTTTTTGAATAAACTGGAAGGTCGCTAACCCCTCAATAAGTTCTACTGTTTGAGGATGTTGTGCCTTATCAAAATGTATGTTAAAGTCTCCCAAAACCGTAAAATTGGGTAGGGAGCTAGCCAAATTAGTTACACTATCTATCAAGGCTTGGCAGGAAGGAGAAGTCGGGCCTGGAGGGCGATAGAGTAAAATACCTGAAAAGGTAGTAACTGGAGATAACTGAATCGAGAACGAAATGCTCTCACAATGAGGAATAGGGCTGCTCGAAAAACGACATTTAAATTCCTCCTTATAAATAATGGCGATACCTCCTCTACGACCGACCTCTCGGTCTTGCCTCTGAATCATGTAATGAGGTGGAAGAGTTTGATTAAGGACATAGTCCATATCTTTATCTAGCCAGGTCTCCGTGAGAAATAAAATATTCGGTATTTCATCTTCCAGTAAAATATGGGTCTCCACCGCGTGTTTATAGAGGGAACGACAATTGAGAAGGAACATTTTAAATTCCTTTTCATCCCCTAAGGGTTCAGGCCTGTCTAAAGGGAAATCAGTTCCGAAGCCACAGCTAGTACATCGTAGGGGAGGAGATTCACAACACATATAGTGTTTACAATTATAGTGAGGTTCGTTTTTAAGACCCATGAGTTGATCACGTGAATAAGAGAGGTTGGCGCCAGTAAACCGACAGGGGTCGTGGCCCCTAGTCCCGTCCATGCGCGGTCGGGCGCAGACGGGCTTGCCTTAGGCCGCGTCATCGTCTCCTAATGAGTCCGAGTGCGCGAGATCACGTGGGGGGGCTCAGGCGCGTTCAGAAATTTGTGCATGAGGTCCTTTTTCCTTGACTGACCTGCTTTAAATTTGAAATGAAGAACCAGAGCTAGATGCATCACGTATCTGTCCTATTTTGTGCAGGTTTGCCAAATTATGCCAAAGTTATTCACAAATGGAAGCTCCTACCTAGTTATTGTTAGATCTATTACCCAAATGAAAAAAAACACATTTTTCATTTTACTACTAGTATTTGTGCATTTTGACAAATCTGCATGCAACCTTTGATCCCATTTTACAAGGTTGTATATAAAATACTGTGTTCAAATTTGGGACATTGTAGTACAAGAATGGCAGATAGAAAAGGATCCAATTTCACATTCACCACATAGGCCACATTTCCCTCTTTGTGCAGTCGGTTCCTTACTAATGCTAATTCACAGCTAACTTGGCGCAACACTTTTTCCAATAATGACTATCTTATGGACCTCTCCTGTATTTTCCTTTCTGGGCCCTGCAATATTATGAAGATTAGAAGAGGTCCCCCTCTCTCAGTGACGTGGTTTAGACTTAGTCAACGTGAATACTTTGGAAACTCGCACAGTGTTGTTCATGTATATGTGTCTAAAAAGCAGAGAAGTCTCATCTGGGGACCATTTACTACATATAGCTAGTGACTCCAATTTGCCTACCTTACTTATTACATTCTTTCGACCCCTGTAAACCTTTCCATGCAAGACTACATTACAAATGATATGGTACACAGTATACTGCATAAATAACTGTCCACACTGTATTCTTCCACTGTAAAACATTTTTTTAATTTAAACTTTAAGTTTACCTGAATTAGTACCTATCAAAGGGTGCTCCTCTCCTACTCTGCTATATTATACAGGAAGGGAGGTTCGCTTGCAGAGACATTCCAGAAGTTTCAAGAATCCAGGACGTCTCCCAAAGTGAGAGAAGCCCCAATAGCACTCAAAATTTAATTTTCTCATACACATACAAAGGATTCTATCATGATTACCTGTATAATCTGCATGTCCTAGCCTCTCTCCCATCTCTACTTATACAAATGATGCTTATCTCTTCGGCCTCCTAATCCAAGGTGCCTTTATTGATTAAAACATGGGTATTTCAGCAATGGCAAACTCCAGAGTCCTCTGCTCAGCAACACTTGCATGGGATCCCTGGTTGGCTTGTTGGCTGAGGTATGCACCCAGGCCAGATAGGAACCACCACTCTAGTCAGGGTAAGCTAACTACAAACCAACAGATAACACCGTGCTCACCCTCTATTACCTTGGCACAGAGCAGTCAGGCTTATCTAAAGAGGCAATGTGCAAAGTATTTGTGCAACACATACACAATAAATACCCACAAAAAAAGACTCCACACAGGCTCAGAAAAAATTGAGAATATTTATCTGAGCAAAAGAAGACCAAAACAACAAAAATCCATTCAGTAGAAGTTGAGATATAAATTTTTAAAGAATAAATGCAAAACAGGACTCAGACAGGTCCAAATAACAAAGTACCTTGGATGGAGCAAAGTATTGATGTCGAAGTCTCTAGGAGTTGAGGTGCCACATCGCTCCTTGGATGGAGGTGAACGTCAGTGCCGATCTGCGCCATCGTTGGAAGCTTCGGTGTCGAACCCCTTTTTATTTTATTTTATTTGAGGTTTTATATAGCGCGAACATGACCCGTTAGTGTATCAGAGTGCTTTACAGGGATAAACACGTTACGTACAGGTTAGGCATAGGCAAAATACAAAGATGGGGTGAGGGAATTGATTACAATATGACAAGGCCAGAGTTATATACAATGATCAGTACATTAACAAAATCGGCGTAAAGGAATTTACTACAATAGGACAAAGGTTAGAGTTATAAACAATAATCAGTACAGTATCAAAATCGCGAAATGTCAGCGATAGAAGGAGAAAACCAGCAATTGTAATTGAGCGAACCAAAAGAAATCAAGTGGCGGAGAGAGCTGGAAGAACATTAGAAGGAGTGGGAATTGGTACACAGAGAGGGCCAAGCATTACAGGAGATTATGCACAGAAACCAAAGCTGTGAAAGAGGCGGAGTGTGCAACAACAGAGAGTTAATGGAGGAATTTGCTCATTAGGAAGGTTTTTGGCTTCCTTTTAGAAGAATGACAGAGACGGTAATTCCTGATAGACGATGGTAGCCAGTTCTAGATTCTTGGTTCAGCACCAGAGAACGCTCGGTTGTAATTTTTCTCTTTGCGGAAGCGGGGTGGCTGAAGTACATGGTCTCTGGCACACCGGGAGTTTCTGGAACTCCCAGATACCACAATTTTCTGAGCAAGATATGCCGGGTAGTTTGTGTACAAGGCTTTGTGTGTGATGCAGGCCAGCATAAGCTGGATTCTGCCTTCAAGAGGAAGCCAGCTCAAGGCTTTCAGATGTGGTGAAATGTGGTCAAATTCTTTTGTGCCCGATAAGAGTCTAGCTGCTGCGTTGAGGCAAGCCTTTAGGGGGGCAGTGGAAGTCTTTGGTAGGCCCGATAGGGTAGAGCAGCCGTATTCAATTTTGGAAATAACTTAATGCCGGAACAGCGGATTTGAGGTTGGCAGTTTCAAGGAAGGGGTTCAGCTTTCTCAAGTCACTCAGATGGAACCTGGCTGTTTTGGCCATCAAATTGATATGTTCACGCATATTCAGGTTGCTGTCCAAGATTATCCTGAGAGATTTGGCGGAGTCCACTACGGTCGGTATGCAGTTGAGTGCTGTGATTGAGTTAATCCATTTCAGGATGACGTTGAATTTTTTTGAGGGGGAGATGAGAAGGAACTCCTTTTTTTGGGCATTCAGTTTGAGCTGGTTGTTGGCAAGCCATTGAACAATCAGTTTCAGGGCATCATTCAGATAGGTAATCTCCTCCAGAGAAGAGATTTTGAGAATTACAGAGAATTACATCTTAAAAGTGTATTAAACAATTCCCAATGCTGGACTATGAGAGGGGTAGGCCTCACAGTAGTGAACAATGAAATAGGCTGTTTTTCACTACCAGGACATGCCAAACATAAATGTACATGTCCTACCCTTTACTTACACGACAACCTGCCCTTAGGATTACATAGGGCCTACCTTAGGTGTAACTTATATGTAATAAAAGGGCGGGTGTAAGACCTGGCAAGTAATTTTAAATGTCAAGGCGAAGTGGCAGTAAACTGCACACAGGCACTGCAGTGGCAGGCCTGAGAAAGGTTTGAAAGGCTACTTCTGTATGTGTCACAATCGGTGCTGCAACCCACGAGTAGTATTTGAGGCATGGGCCCTGGGCATATGGTATACCTCTTTACAAGGCGCTTACCAGTACATCAAACATGCCAATCAGGTATAAACCAATGCTATAATTTTTAGGGGAGAAGCATATGCACTTTAGCACCGGTTAGCAGTGGTAAAGTGCTCTGAGTTTTAAGTGAAGCAAAGAGAATCTGCAAAAACAAGAGGCAAAAGGCAAAATGTCTGGGGTATGACCACCCTAAGGATGACAGGTCTAACATTCACCCTAAGATATGCAACTACTTTTGTCAAGCAACTTAATGCTGCATTCAAGCCTGGACAGACTAACACACAATTAGCATAACAACATTAATCCTACCTTAACAGATACTTCCTAACAAGCACTAGAATTGTAACAGTCGTAGGGGTTACACATACTTTTCCAAATGTCATGCAATTCTTTTTGGTACATATTCTATCATTTTAAAAGTAAATTGTATGTCTGTTTTCCTTTGGATACCTAATGATGTTCACGGGGCTGCTTAACTGTTAAAAATGAACCGTTTTGTTTTCACCTATCTTTTTTCGCTTTAACACCTTTGAGAAAAGCCTGGGGACTGTTCACTACACAAAGACTAAAAATATGTTAGGTGCTAAAATATGATAGCGGTTGCAAGATCACATCCCAAAGGAGTGAAGAATGACCTAATTTTCTATAAAAAAAAAAAAGGCCTGCTTTATTTCCAAGATCCAAGCACTTTCAACGTCTTCGTATACTGAAAAAGTCCTAGTGGTCTGATTAAAGAAAATAATTATAAGTTTTACATTCATACACATATTTTTTTGCATGAGTGTAGATATGAGTTGTGTTAATTCACAGACATCGTCAGTAGTATGCATGGATAGATACGCCAGTCACAGCTTGCCAGGCCTGCTATTGTGAATGTAATGTAACATTTGCTATTCCACAGTGCTGATCTGGACGCACTATACAACTACAAGTTGTGGAAAGGCAACTTGCAACGAAAATGCAGTTTTTTCTTCAGTAGGGAACATCATTTTTTGAATTAAAAAAAACCCATTTTCTTACACCTACTTGAAATTTGGGGATATTCTTTTCAGCTTCCCACCATAAAATGAGAGTTAGTCCAGTCCTTTGCAGGAGTAAATCTATAACCATTTCCTGAGAGAGAAAGGGTTGTAAAGGAGTTTGTGATCACAAACTCTCAAGTTGAACCACATCTTGATTCCTCCTCTGCCCACCCCTTCTGCGGTGTTAACGACTGCACAATTGGATGAAGTAGTGGTTACACAGTAGTATAACAAACTACTCCTACCAGGTATCTTTTTGTGGACATCTGACAGGTATCAAAAGAGACATTTTCGAATGCAAACAAACGACCATAGGCCCCGGAACCTAGCAGTACATTTTAAGGTTGAAAAAACGTCAAAGATTATTGTAATAACATTGGCACTACATTTTAGAAAATTTACTGGTTTGACTATGTCAGAGGTATAGCGTAAGCAATCGAAATTCAGGGACAAAACCTAAATTGAAGAGTTACATAGTTAGATAGTTAGACCCAGACTCAAACACTTTTCAAATTGGTCAATTATTGTAATAGCCAATAATGGAACCATAAAACTTTCAAGGGTTAACCACAACGCAACATATTCGGCATACAAAAGATTGGAGGTGGCGGCCATGACTGTTTCTAGCCGGTTTCATTTTTTTTTAATTGTCCAACCAACCGTAATATTCTCAAGCATGCACCCACTCAGTGTGTTCACGGTCGGATGGGCATTGAGGTAGCATCAGTGTCTTAAATGGCAAATGTATATTTTTTACATTTCAAGTGGTATTATTTATAGAGTAGCCAAAAAAACGAAATGCTGACAAAGTAACCTAAACTCCCTATCTCAATGCTGATAACGCAACCTCATAGGACGTACTATGGACCTGATCGGATGGTAAGGGAACGTTCTCAAAACTCTGGGAGAAATGGAAAAGCCAAATGGGAATTTCCTCTAAAATACTATTTCCAAGGAGGATATTTAATTTGTTGATTCTTCACTAGATGTTTGACATCGTCCAGAAAGTGGAGGATTTTGCATTTCAAGCCAACTCTAAATCAGGCCCTGAATCTTGCCAAAGCATGTGCTGTTAACTGATGAACAGCAAAGCAGCAGAGTTCCTCAGAGAGCAAGGAAGCTAGAGGCACAAGGGAAGAGATGGTCCCCATGCCCCTTGCTTGTAAAACATTTGGAGTACTGCCTACACTTAACTGTCAGCAGAATACTCATCTATGTATATGCACCTTGTAAAAAAAGTATGCCATTTTTATTCTGCCCTTTCAAGATAACCTGAAGACAAGAGCACCTTTAAGGCCAGTGTGGGATTCATTCTACGTTCATACTGAGCCAGTTAAAAGCCTCGCTTACAGTTGCGAATAAAAAGTAGGCAGTCACTTTACTAGGAAGCCGTCATTGATGTAATGGCGACAACAATTTTGGTCTCAAACCTTTAATACATTTAACTGAAGCTCGAATCCAGGAGCGGGTGCATCTTTCACTGCCCTCCTATTTGAAATTCTGGAATAGTTGGAAAAGCTACTTTGCAAGTTTCCGATTCATATAGATGCTTTTATGGCCTGTGATGTACTTTTTGCATATACGGATTTACGACTTTGCAGCTGCAAAAGGCTTTTGTAGATTAGGCCCTTTATGTGCAAACAGATTTGTTAAGAAATGAAATTGTAAGATCATTACATATTAATGATCTAAATAGTCATGCATGCTTTAAGAAAGGGAACATCATTTGCCAGGTCTGGAATGATCGCTGTAATTTGCTCACCGTGATGGCAGCTGCTTTTAATGCACAGCGATGACCACTGGGCTGGCAGTCATCTCTAAATCTGGCAGATTGAGTACCATCGGGATGGTGGAGGTAATGTCCTCACCATCCTTCCAGACACTGCTGCTTCCGTCAACCCATACATCAGGCCCTTAATGATTACTTTCTCAGTAGGTTTAAAAGGGGCTTAAGTGTGTCTGCAAACTCTGCCCACTTTGTGGCTTCCTGGAGGCTGCTGAGTGATTCCAAAGTCCTGGTTAACTGCAGAAACCAACTGGTATGGTTGATATTAATGTAAGAGATAAAGTGCATGATTGGTGACATTATGGTCTAGCTGCTAGTGGAGGAACATCTTCCTCCTTTCAAGGTGTCAGCCATAGAGGTGGGACTTAATGTCCTATAACAGGTTCTGGAGGAATGATGGAGGCCACCTTGGGAAATAAACACAGTGGCAGTAATTCCATTGTGCCTGAGTTACAAAGTCAAAATTGACATCACTAACTGTGGATATTGGAAATGTTTGCGGCATTAAAACTGTCACTGGTGCGTTGAGTTTTCTCAGCGCACATGAAGGACACTCAGGGACACTTGAGCACTTCTGTGCAAGACCACCATGCCTCACAGGGCAAACTCGCATGGAGATTGTGCTGCTGAAAATGGTGCACTAGTTTGTTGGTCCACCGCCAGCTTAAGTGGCCTAACTAGGAGCTGAAGGTGTTACCAATAGTAGTATCAATTTAGGCCTGCCGTAGCAAAGTCTGCCTGTTCGCACTCATATAATATAGTGATGGAATGCACAGGCAGATGCACGGGACGTCTCTCATTTTTCGAAACAAATATCATTTCTGTCCAGTGCTAAAACAGGCCTAAAGCACTTAAAGTCACAAAGAGAGAATTTATAAAACAATACTATAGCATACTAAAGTGTTGTAATAAGAAAGGTGGGATAAAATGTTACCATGGGCCTTAACTATTTTCAGTTAAAGAAACCGAGAGCCATTCAGATAACAAAAAGACAGGCCCTAAGTCCCCATTTGGGAGAGCACCAAAGCCAAGAATTAGATTATAATGCAGCTGAATATGTAAAGGTTTCGAGCAGGGGTTGTTGTGGCTGGATTAAAGATGGACCTCTACAGTGAATTACTGGATTATGGTTCTGACAGTTACAAAAAAGAAAAGAAAATGGGTGCAATGTTACTGAATGATCTAGTAGTAAATTGACAAATCTAACTATAAACGTTGGGAAACTAAATATGTCATGTGTCCCTCATGATTTGAATACATTGCCAACTTTTTACTGTACCATAAACATTTCAAGGCATTTTCTTAGAAATATGTATAAATATACGTTTTGCTTGCGTATTTATGCTGATTTCATGGCGGGGAAATCCTTCTCCTTCGCAAGTATAGATTTGGAGTAAGGGGATGTTGTTTTCCAAATTCTATGCCATTCGCTGCTCTAGACGTAAATGTGAAAACCATTAGGAAAGGTTTGTGAATACTCAGACACATACAACCTTGTGTGTGATCATGACTTTTTTATTGGCTGGTCTGTACCCCTCTTGTGGAAAGGCTCATGATCCTAACTGCACCCCTCAACTTATATATACTTATATATCAAGAGAGAATTACTTATATTTTAGTTATTTATTAATTTGCACTTGTGTATAGCATGAACAATGCCCAATGTTTATCTAAGCACTTTGTGGCAAATATATATATATATATTCACTGAAAAAACCATAGGTTTCACACACGTTATAGTTAGCTGGACATTTTACTCGTACAAAACCAATGAAATTCCCCCGTTATAGTTAGTTCAGCTAACTATAACTTGCGCGCCCGCAATCCACTGCTGATGACGTCACATATTACATCACTCCTGACATGGTCAGTGACATCACTCATGACATCACTGATGACATCTCAAATGATATTTTTTTCACGCGTGACAAAGCAACATATGCCATACCTTCTTTAAACACAGTAGATCCAATGTTTACAAAAGCACTATCTACAGTTAATCCTTGAGATTTGTGAATAGTTACAGCATATGCTAGAGAAAATGGAAACTGCTTCCTACGTACATATAAGTCTTTCACAAGCAAGAAACGAACTGAACAACGACAAATGTTTTTAACCTCTTCAATCTGATCAAATTTTATTTTTAATAATTCAATTCCATCTTTTTTCTGGTAATTAACAAAACCCACAACTTTACCCATAGCTCCATTAACTAAACCTTTTTCTACATCCAAATTACATCTTAAAATTACTCGACAGTTCATACATACATAAAGATTTTTTTCTAAACCAGCTGTTTTTGATATGTTTTTCTCTAGAGAATCCAATTTAGTTGTCGATTTGCTTGTCAATATAATAGTTATTCCCTCATGTTGTATTTTATCCACAGCTTCCAGTTTGACAATCTCTTCATTTTCCAATTTCAAAAGTTCTTGATTGAATATAGAGCATTCATGTAGTGTTGGCATTAAGCAGATTACAGTATTTTTTCCAGCAATTTTCTTGTATATTTTCTCTGGAACAATTTGTTCTGTTGGGAACAAATTACATAGCAATCGACTCTGTAAAGCTTTTCTGCCATGTTCTGTGAGTAGTCCAATTCTGATATCTTTGGGAATACTTGCATAATCATCATCATTTGCCTGCCGCATATTGTTAATGAGTTCTTTATACTCAAAGTATGTCCAAATATTCACATTACCTATACTTCCTAACGACTTTTTTGTGTCTTCATGTGTAAGAGTTTGAAATACTGGTTGTCCTTTAACTGGAGTGAGCTGCAGTAGATCCCCAAAAACTATAACATGTTTTCCTCCAAATAGCACGTCATAGTTTGTCTTTAGAATTTCCTGCATTCTTAAATGCACAAAGGCAAGCATTAAGTTTCATACCATGCTTACCTCCTCAATGATGAGAACTTTCATTTTTTTCAATACTCTTGCAACTTCAAAACATGCTTCTCCTGTTAGCTTGTTGTATTGTATTTTGTTCTCATGCTCTACTGGTAACATTAGCAAACGATGGAGGGTAATTCCTCTTATGTTATATGCTGCTAACCCAGTTGGAGCAGTAACAACACAAGACAAAGTTGAATCTGTTTTTTGGTTCAAATGATGTACATGAGCACTCTTTATTTTCATGTAGTAATCCATGATCAATTTGTTTTGTGACTTCCTCATAAATTTGTTGTTGTTCATCATTCAGTTGCTGTTCGAAACTTGGTAAGTTTATTAAATCTTCCTGAGCTTGATTCATAGCTGTTTCCACTTCAGTCATGGCTATTGCAGCTTCATTTTCTACGATTGGTTGTCCTAGGGGATCTTGACTGAGCGTCCCAGAACTTTGACTGTCTTGAGAACTGTCTCTAGCTACTTCAGCTGCAATTGTTGCTTCTTGTTCAATTTCTTCATTTAGCATTTCTACATAAGTTGTGAAAGTACTGCATTCGATGGTATCTTTGCATGCATTAAAGGAATCTTCATAGCTTTGAAAATGTCCAAGTAATTCATCCTCTGAGCGCCATGGTTTAAACAACTGTAAAAGTGCTAAGTGGTAAAATTCCTTCTTGTCAGTAGTGTCGCAACTCAGCTTCCTGTGATTAATCAAACTTCCTTTTGTTTGTTTTACCAAACATCCTTCCTCACCAATGACTTTATATTTTCCATTGTTGATGTCTTCTGTTGCATTCCGTTCATAAATGTAGTTCTGCAGCACTTCATAGAGACACATGTTCTCAAGATGATGACTTCTCTTTGGGTAATATGTGTCCAACATGTTTGTTCTTAAAATGTCTGTACTTTCAGGTTCGAACTCTGCCAAATATTCAATTTCTCGAATAGAATTCAGTACCCGATTTCGCATTCCTGCAAGGCCTAAACTTACCCAAATTATTCTTCTGGATTTGGAGTACAGACTTGCAGATGATAACCTATCTGAGCATTCGTAGGATCCAATCTCTCGATGCGATAACATCTTTAAACTGAAACTGTATAGCTTTTTACTGACAGTCTTCTCGTGAGAAATCTCTTCCCACATTTCTTTCAATTCCGTTTTCTCAGATTTAGTGATGTAAGATGTGACATACCGAGCAACAGCAATAGAATTGTCAGCTACATACTGTATATCCATGTTAGCATTCCACATGGATAAAATGACTGGGTTGTAGTCATTTATATATTTTGACTCTCCTTTTCTTCTTAGGTTGTAGGTATTCTTAGGCGATTTTCTTGTAATAGTATGTCGCACAGCTGACATAAAACTGTTTACTCTTCCTTTTGAAAGAACAGGTCGTGGAAATCCAAATCGACATTTTGCGTAGAATTTATCTTTACTCTTGTACTTTCTTCGACAGTATTTTCCACACCGATGACTTTGGAAACGTAAAACTTGCTCTTTTAAGTTTTTTTCTTCTGTGCTTTTAGGTATAGCACATGTTGCATATCCTTCAATGAAAGATAAAACTGCATCATCAGAATCTGTTCCAAATTTTGGGGCATCCTTGATCCACAACAGCATATGAATATGAGGAGCACCTCTTGCTTGGTACTCTTTTCTCCAAAAGAAATCCACAACTTCTCCAAGAGGTGGATTTTTTTATTGCAGATGAAGGACATCATAGCCTCAAATCTATGATTGAAATATCTGCAAACATTAACCGGATCCAATGAGCACAATTCTCCTGCTGTCTTGTATTGGATGTTTTCAATATTTGAATTTGCCTCTCGAAGAGAATCCAGTAAATTATCCCAAGCGTACTCTGTACAGCTTAGGGTAAGGAACCATGTAGGAGTTCCTAAATTCCGTAACATACATTTCAATTCTCCATGGCGTCGGTACCAATATTCATTAGTCCCACGCTGACAAGCCATCAGATTAATTAATTGTGATTCCAAATGATCATTTCGCTGTTGCACTTTGTTCAGAAAATCTTTTGCAGACACATTATGTAGATGTACTCCAGTTTTCAAAATGTGATTTACTGCATAAGATAGTGCTGATAAGTCACTTTCAAATAAAAGATGGAACAAATAAGGAATACTTTGACGAAATCTTGGATCTTCTGCATATAACCTTGTAGTCCGATACTCAGAAGCAGGAATCTGTACTGGACGTTCATCATATCGTCCACCTTTTCCTGTAGGAAACAGCTGGGGAAAACAACGAGCTTCCAAGCTCTCCTCGCATACACTCACGGGAGTTCCTTTTGCTTTTTTCATCTGAAAGAGATCAATAGTGTTTCCCATAACTTCTTTAGAATGAAGAGGATGTATGCTGAAATGTTCATAAATTTCTTCTTCTTTTGACTTATCCACTTTTTCAATTTGCCCAGTTGGTATTCCTGTGTCTGCTAGTAAATCTTCTTCATCTTCATCCATATAAATTGATTCATACCATTTATTATTTCTTTTCAAATATAAATTTGCTCTTTGTACTTTTCGTACATCCACCAGCTTCTGCCAAATTTTCTTATTCTTTGTAGGTACACCATTAACCAGAATAACTAATGGTTCAGTTTCCAAACTATCTGCATCAATTGTTTCAATATTTTTTTTTAAATCCAATGGCAAATAGACAACTCTTCCTTTTAAACCTCTTTGTAAATCTGAAGGAGGCAATTTGCCTGTTTTGGGCTCCATACGAACTATAGTCTGAAATGGATGGACACATTGAATGAGTATAGACTCATACGTATTTAAATCACTAAGTTCTGCAAGAATATCAACCAATTCTAAATTATTATGTACAGCTCTAGCAGGCATTTCATTTTCTTCTAACTTGTTATAACAATATTTACAAATACGCTGATCTTCACCCAAATCAAAACAATTTTCCAGAAATAAATATGTAGCAAAATCCTTCCACTTAGAATTATTTTCTTTTTCACTTTTTTTATAGAGATCAACCTTCCTTGTTTGATTTTTGTAATGGCTTCTCCGGCAACAAATACAGGTAATATTTGGTCTTTCATTAGAGATGATAGTAAATTTTGTCATTTGATCTTCAAATGTTTTATTAACAGTCGGTTCTACATTCTCTTCCACATTTTATTCAATAACTGTGTCATTTCCTGCACTTTCTTGCTCTGGACCAAAGTAACAAAACTCAATATCCTCACAAACCTTCTTCACATCTGTTACAGATCAACTCATGTAACTTTAGTGCTGGACTTTTAGCAAAATACAATCTTCTCACAAACTTTCTCATTTCAGTATGATGAACTGCCAGCATCCTAAAATGGTGAAAAACACTTTGACAAACTTTCCTAGAAAGACAAGCCAGAGAATGTCCTTGCAAACCAGTATTCTCTCTCACTCTGCATGGATCTAGTCTTTGAAGCACCTTAATCTTCTGTTTAACACTTTTTTACTATATTCTCTTAGAAAGTCACGAAATTTATCAATAGATTCCTGTCGTACAGTACAGATACTACTACAATTCCAATTATACACTGGGGCTTTAGGACGTCTCCCCATAACCTCATCAGCTAACACTTCTTCTCATTTCTTGGAACCATTTTCTCCTTTTCCATTACACAACCATCCTTAACTTCATATGCTCGACCACTGGTGTCAACTGCATGCAGCAAACTATTACTTTGAAGATAACTCTCTTCATTAAAAAATGGTTCAGTACTTGAACTATGCTTCCATTCTCCTAAGAACACTTTACAAAAGTTTTTTTTTTCACTTCCCTTTTTTTTTTGCTTTTTGACTTCATTACATTCACTAATTTATCTAATGTACGGATCCTGTTCAAAATTAAAATGAATAGTTTCCTTTTTAACTCCAAAGCCTTTGCAACAATTGTTTCTATATGTTTCTTTTTTTTATAAAATTTGGCTTTCTTCCTATATTTTTTCACATCCTTTAGCAAATTGAACATCACTCTTCTCTCAAACATTTTTCTACGAATGTTTTTAAAATCTATTTTTCTTTTTAACTCATTCTTTCTTACTTCTGTTTGTACATTAGCATTTAGTAAATTCTGTCGATTCTCTGGTTGTTTTCTACTTGAAACACTATTTCCAGTGGATATATTTCTTTCATTTTTTCTTTGCTTGAAGATATTTTAAAAAAACTCCTTAGTCTGCTTACCAGAAAGCTTTTTCTTTTTTCCAACATGAGGTTCTTCCACTATTTTTTTTTGTCCAGTTGTCTTCAAATATAGATGTTGTTGCTGTTCTTTTCTCTTTCTTGATTTTATAGGCATCTTTAATTTATTTCAGTGTTGTTCAGCAATACTTGAAAGAAACTAAAAAAAACAATACCTTTATGTAATTTATATATATTACTATATTTTTTATGAGCTTTTCAAAACATATCATATGAGCTATCCTTTTCCTACGACTGCAAGTCTTACACAATAAAAGCTACACAAATGAAATCTCTGACAACAATTCCTGTGTGCACACAGACTCATGGTGTGATTCTAGGCAGAAACCAATATTTGATTGGCAATTTCAAAGCACATTTACTACTGTGGTTGAGCAAGTGATAATTACTGTAAGAGTCTGACACATTTTCCTTATAGTTTAGAGATGCAGAAAAGAGCACATGTCCTAACAGCTACTTGAGAGCATGAGCATGTGGAACCTGGATGAGTGATTAGACTAGAGCAAAGGAAGTGAGCCTTGGTGATGTTGAATGTGGTAGTGTAAAACACTACTATCTGAAATACCACACAATGCTGAATACTTAGCATGGGAGTGCAGGAGAAGTAACTGCCTGTGTGCTAAGAGTGTGCTTTTGCAGACTGTGTATTGTCAGGAGCAAGAGAGATCTGCATTGACGCTTGCAGAACTGCATGAAGACTGCACAGATGTACGTTAGAGTACACGTGGGGTAAGGGTTAATTGCAGTTTTGAACATGTAGGATCTACCTCAGCCATGTCAGGTGTGGAAGGAAAATCTACCCTGTTGTTTTCAAATGTGTTAGCATTTGCCTCTCATTTGTGACATAGTGATTTCTGCTGAATGCAAACCATCACAGTTCAAGAAAACAAGCTGCCCCTTTTCTATGAATGCAAGTCTTACAGAACCAAACCAACACGAATTAAATCTCTGAAAACAAATTCCTGTGTGCACACAGACTCATGGTGTGATTCTAGGCAGAAAACGATTTTTCATTGGCAATTTCAAAGCACATTTTCTGCTGTGGTTTTGCAAGTAATAATTACTGTAAGAGTCTGACACATTTTCCTTATAGTTTAGAGAGGCAGAAAAGAGCACATGTCCTAACAGCTACTTGAGAGCATAAGCATGTGGAACCTGGGTGAGTGATTAGACTAGAGCAAAGGAAATGAGCATTGGTGATGTTGAATGTGGTAGCGTAACACACTACTATCTAAAATACCACACAGTGCTGAATACTTAGCATGGGAGTGCAGGAGAAGCAACTGCCTGTGTGCTAAGAGCGTGCGTCTGGAGACTGTGTATTGTCAGGTGCAAGAGAGATCTGAATGGACGCTTGCAGAACTGCATGAAGACTGCACAGATGTATGTAAGAGTACATATGGGGTAAGGGTTAATTGCAGTTTTGAACATGTAGGATCTATCTCACCCATGGCAGGTGTGGAAAAAAATCTACCCTGTTGTTTTCAAATGTGTTAGCATTTGCCTCTCATTTGTGAGATAGTAATTTCTGCTGAATGCAAACCATAACAGTTCATGAAAACAAGCTGCCCCTTTCCTACGAATGCAAGTCTTACAGAACCAGACCAACACAAATTAAATCTCTGACAACAAATTCCTGTGTGCACACAGACTCATGGTGTGATTCTAGGCAGAAAACGATTTTTCATTGGCAATTTCAAAGCACATTTACTGCTGTGGTTTTGCAAGTGATAATTACTGTAAGAGTCTGACACATTTTCCTTATAGTTTAGAGAGGCAGAAAAGACCACATGTCCTAACAGCTACTTGAGAGCATGAGCATGTGGAACCTGGGTGAGTGATTAGACTAGAGCAAAGGAAATGAGCATTGGTGATGTTGAATGTGGTAGCGTAACACACTACTATCTAAAATACCACACAGTGCTGAATACTTAGCATGGGAGTGCAGCAGAAGCAACTGCCTATGTGCTAAGAGCATGCTTCTGGAGACTGTGTATTGTCAGGTGCAAGAGAGATCTGCATGGACGCTTGCAGAACTGCATGAAGACTGCACAGATGTATGTAAGAGTACATGTGGGGTAAGGGTTACTTGCAGTTTTGAACATGTAGGGTCTACCTCACCCATGGCAGGTGTGGAAGGAAAATCTACCCTGTTGTTTTCAAATGTGTTAGCATTTGCCTCTCATTTGTGAGATAGTGATTTCTGCTGAATGCAAACCATCACAGTTCAAGAATACAAGCTGCCCCTTTTCTACGAATGCAAGTCTTACAGAACAAGAGCAAAACAAATTAAATCTCTGACAACAAATTCCTGTGTGCACACAGACTCATGGTGTGATTCTAGGCAGAAAACGATTTTTCATTGACAATTTCAAAGCACATTTTCTCCTGTGGTTTTGCAAGTGATAATTACTGTAAGAGTCTGACACATTTTCCTTATAGTTTAGAGAGGCAGAAAAGAGCACATGTCCTAACAGCTACTTGAGAGCATGAACATGTGGAACCTGGGTGAGTGATTAGACTAGAGCAAAGCAAATGAGCCTTGGTGATGTTGAATGTGTTAACGTTACACACTACTATCTGAAATACCACACATTGCTGAATACTTAGCATGGGAGTGCAGGAGAAGCAACTGCCTGTGTGCTAAGATCGTGCTTTTGGAGACTGTGTATTGTCAGGTGCAAGAGAGATCTGCATGGACGCTTGCAGAACTGCATGAAGACTGCACAGATGTATGTAAGAGTACATGTGGGGTAAGGGTTAATTGCAGTTTTGAACATGTAGGATCTACCTCACCCATGGCAGGTGTGGAAGGAAAATCTACCCTGTTGTTTTCAAATGTGTTAGCATTTGCCTCTCATTTGTGAGATAGTGATTTCTGCTGAATGCAGACCATCACAGTTCAAGAATACAAGCTGCCCCTTTCCTACGAATGCAAGTCTTACAGAACAAGAGCAAAACGAATTAAATCTCTGACAACAAATTCCTGTGTGCACTCAGGCTCATGGTGTGATTCTAGGCAGAAAACGATTTTTCTTTGGTAATTTCAAAGCACATTTACCGCTGTGGTTTTACAATTGATAATTACTGTAAGAGCCTGACACATTTTCCTTATAGTTTAGAGAGGCAGAAAAGAGCACATGTCCTAACAGCTACTTGAGAGCATGAGCATGTGGAACCTGGGTGAGTGATTAGACTAGAGCAAAGGAAATGAACCTTAGTGACATGAAATGTGTTAGCGTTACACACTGCTATCTGAAATACCACACAGTGCAAACCATCACAGTTCAAGAAAACAAGCTGCCCCTTTCCTACGAATGCAAGTCTTACAGAACCAGACCACCACAAATTAAATCTCTGACAACAAATTCCTGTGTGCACACAGACTCATGGTGTGATTCTAGGCAGAAAACGATTTTTCATTGGCAATTTCAAAGCACATTTACTGCTGTGGTTTTGCAAGTGATAATTACTGTAAGAGTCTGACACATTTTCCTTATAGTTTAGAGAGGCAGAAAAGAGCACATGTCCTAACAGCTACTTGAGAGCATGAGCATGTGGAACCTGGGTGAGTGATTAGATTAGAGCAAAGGAAATGAGCATTGGTGATGTTGAATGTGGTAGCGTAACACACTACTATCTAAAATACCACACAGTGCTGAATACTTAGCATGGGAGTGCAGGAGAAGCAACTGCCTGTGTGCTAAGAGTGTGCTTCTGGAGACTGTGAATTGTCAGGTGCAAGAGAGATCTGCATGGACGCTTGCAGAACTGCATGAAGACTGCACAGATGTATGTAAGAGTACATGTGGGGTAAGGGTTAATTGCAGTTTTGAACATGTAGGATTTCTGCTGAATGCAAACCATCACAGTTCAAGAATACAAGCTGCCCCTTTCCAATGAATGCAAGTCTTACAGAACAAGAGCAAAATGAATTAAATCTCTGACAACAAATTCCTGTGTGCACACAGACTCATGGTGTGATTCTAGGCTTAAAACGATTTTTCATTGGCAATTTCAAAGCACATTTACTGCTGTGGTTTTGCAAGTGATAATTACTGTAAGAGTCTGACACATTTTCATTATAGTTTAGAGAGGCAGAAAACAGCACATGTCCTAACAGCTTCTTGAGAGCATGAGCATTTTTGGGGCAAGATGGCTGCTGAGTGAGAGGTCTCTGAACTCACCTCCACCTCTACCCATTGCTTCACCAAGTTCGTCCTGCTCACGGCGTGGCTGTAAATGATGGACGTGGTCTAAGATGCGACCTGGCTACGAAGACATTCTGTACGGAGCAAGAAACCTGCATGTTCCGAGGGTGAAATGAGAGAGCGGTTCATCGCTAAGCCGTACCTGCTGTTCATGTTGGGAAGCACTCGCACGGCTGCTTCTGTCTGCGCTATCGGGCTGGAACTCCGTAGGACGCCAGCTAGGGTTGCCTAGCAACGTAGGAGCTACGGCTGTGCTCCGAAGAAGAGAGAGCAAAGGAATGGCGGCGGCGCGAGGAGCTCGCACCAAGACGCGCTCCTCAATCCCGGCTAGTGCTTTCGGGGGGCACCCGGCTGCTGAGACAAAACTAGACGGACCTAGGAAACCTGGTAAGAGCCTCCATAGTGGCAGATCTAAAAGCGGGAAAAGTCTTTTTATAGAAAATAACACGTCGGCCGGCGGACTAGCGAGGAATCAACCGGCAATTAGTAGTATGTTCACAAAGAGATCCGTTAGCAAAGAGGGCGAGCCAAGTAGTATGATTTCCAAGGATGGTGCTGATATTATCGTCACTAGCGCCGAGAGGATGGAGGGGGCCCTGGTAGACGAAGATTCGTTGAAAGATAATAGAGCCTCCTGGGATAACAATGAGAGTACTGTGTTGGACATGGCAGCGGCCAACTCCCCTATAACGATTCGATCAGAGACGGTGGACTGTCCGGGAGATTCTACCCCTCTTGTTAGAACAGAAGTTAAAGCTAATTCTAGTGTGATCAATAAGCTTGCTACACATGATGCACACGCCATTATTGAACCAGCTGTGGGGGGGGTCCGCGTCCCAGAAGGCGCAGATTGGGACCCCATAGATCCCACGGAGAATTTTTTTTCTTTGAATGAGGAATCCGTCAATTCAGACTCCATCGAGTCTCAGAGCAGTAGTGGAGATGAGGGTTGTGCGGATACCTCTACGAGCCATTGTAGCCAGCAGGAAAGCCGAAGAACCCACAGGAAAACTAAGAGACTCTCTGAAGGCAAGAAAACTGCCCATATTCAAGATGAGATGGACGATGGGAAAGATCTCAAGTGGGACTATTCAGATGCTAATATCCATTCTATTGCACCAATACATGGGGCAACTCATGGGGGCTTGGAGGCTCCTAGAATCCCCGAGTTTGCCACCGAGCCAATTCTAACTACGATACTTCAAAAACTAAATTAATTTCAAAATGAGGTAAAAACTGAAAACCGTCATGCCCGAATGGCTGGGAAAAAACTGCAGGGGTCAGTCCATAAAATTGGTAAAACTTGTACCGAAATAGCCGAAAGAATGTCTATGGTGGAAAATCGGGCTGAGGTCCTGGAATCTACCGTCGATTTGTTAAAAACCCAGGTAACATCGCAAGAGGAGGTGATAAAAGACATCATGTGGAAACTCGAGGAGGCGGAAAATCGCCAACGACGGAATAATCTTAGGATCTTAGGGATCCCAGAGAATTGCGAGGGAAGCGATATCCGTGCATTTGTTATCAACTTGTTTAAAAATGCGTTCCCGGAATTAGCACACTGGACATGGGAAAAGGAGATTCAGAGGGTGCATAGATTCCCAATGTCTTTACCTAAACGCCCACAGAACAACCAGTCCTTTCCCAGAGTCATTCTAATCTATTTTGGGAATTTCTTGCTTCGTCAAGCAATATATGATCTGGCTAGACCCAATAAAAAACGGACTTGGGAGAATTTTTCGTTCTTTGCTAAGCCTGACTTTGCACATGCAACCGTAGAAAGACGCTGGCGACTCCGTCAATTGATTACACCATTCCAAAAAGCTGGGGCTGCTGTTTTCCTGCAAAATCCTGCTAAATTGAAAGTTATTTCGCAAGGTCGGACCTGGTTTTTTACCTCGGAGATTCAAGCTGAACAATTACTTAAGGAGATAACGACTGGCAAAGCAGGACTCACATAGTCTTTAGAATATTAAGTTTCATTGGAAAAAAAAAAATAATAATTCCCAAGGTTTTCTCCTTCGAGGGACATTTAAATTTGCCTATAGACTGATGCTCTTGTTAGATTTATAGACCTATCAATGATTAACTTCTGTATCTTTGTCCATCCTTCTATTTTTTTTCCTTTTCTCTTCTCTACTAGTGATATTCTGAGGGATGGGATGATGAGGATGATGAGGATGGTGAGTTGGGAGAAAGAAGGGAAGTGGGGCAGAGGCGTAGGGAAATAGCTGTTGGTATGGATGGTTTGGTAATGGGGGGTGTGAAAGGTGGGTGAGGTCTGCTCTGACGCTATCATACAGGCTCATGATTGAGCCTGGTTGCCTACATTTTGGGAGGAGGGTGGGGGGGGAGGGGGGGTTCGGGTGGGGGCAACAGCTCGTGGGGGGCAGAAAAAGAGGGGGGGTCCAAAACACAATGACTATGTGATGATTAGAGAGGGTAGGTGGCAAGTTACGGACAGACTTAAAATACCTATGGTAGTTTCTGTATTGGCATCCATGTGGGGAGAGAAATGTTTTTTCCTCTGTGCAGATCACTTAATCAAATAATCTTATGGCTAATTTGAAAATTGCCACTATAAATATTTGCGGCCTTAATGATATTAAGAAAAGGCAGAGAGTATCGATAGGGCTACAGGGGATTGGTGCTAATATTCTATGCCTCCAAGAGACACATATCGAAGGATCACAACATTATTTGCTTAAAACTTTAGGGTACCAATTGGTTGCAGCCTCGTCACAAGGTGCACGAACAAGGGGGGGTGGCAATTTTGGCTAAAGGGGGGGACCTTCAGTTTGTACGTACATTAGCGGACAAATTTGGTCGGTGGGCTATCACAGAGTGTCATTACGACTCGGGGAGAAGTAAAATGACCCTGTGTACTATCTATGGAAGCGTTAGTGACGACCCTGATGTGTTGTTGCTGATGACCAATGAATTATCTCAGTGGCCCCTTCCCCTAATCGTCTGTGGCGATTTTAATATACATCTACCAGGAGAGTGGCTGTCAGATCCAGATTTTAGATATACTGGACGGAAACCAAAAGTTTACCAGGCATTAAAACATTTTTGTGTTTCACATGGCTTAGTTGATTGTTGGCCGAATGCTCATCCCGGGGAACCGGGATTTACATACTATTCATTTCCGCACTCTCGACTTGTTCGGCTAGATTATATACTTATTTCTAGTACGTTGTGGTCTGGTTGTACAATAGTAAAAACACCTAGAATCTTATCTGATCACAATCCTCTTGTTCTAAGCCTGAATAAGGGGTTAACCAAGCCGAAGACATGGACTTTTGAGAGAGCGTTTTTGGGGAATGAGAAATTTTATCAGCACATGACAGAATGGATAGCTGGTTTTCTCGAGGTGAATGTTGGCAGCACAACAATCGATGTGGTCTGGGATGCCCTAAAAGCTGGTATTAGAGGAGAGACAATGCAGTTTTCTTTCCGCTCCAATAAGGAGGCTAAAACAAAAATGGCAATACTCCAGGGAAGGTTGGCTAGAGCGGAAGAGGGGCTGACTAAGGCTATCCAAGATGGAGATCCACCTGAGAATGAAGTAAAACAGGTTGCTGCCGCCAAAAATCAGATTATTGATGTCTTGACTGAAAAGGTAGTTGCTAAAGCCTCAGCCCATAAAGAGAAAATTTATGAGTGGAGTGAACAGGTTGGTCATCAGCTGGGGATACGTACTAGGGAAGAATATACTGGTAATCTGGTTAAAGAGATATTAGATCCAGAATCTGGCCGTCAAACGGATTCTTCCGAGATTAGAAGGGTATTCCAAAACTTTTATCAGAATCTATATGAAGCTGCAGAGAGTCAAACCATCAGCTCGGAGATATATTTAAACTTAAATACACCAACAGGTTTGGAAAAAGAGGATCAAAATAGCCTAGATAATAATGCATCCTGGGAGGAAATTTTCTTATCTATGACCAGCCTCACCGCAGGGAAAGCCGCTGGCATGGATGGTATTCCCACAGAATTTTATGTCAAATTCTCAGTACAATTAAAAGATATTATGCAGGAACTCTTCATCCATATCTTCGAGGGTGGTAAACCACCAGCTACTTGGTCATCTGCTAAAATCATCGTTTTTCTAAAAAAAAAAAAAAAATCCTCTAGAACCCGGGTCTTATCGTCCTATTACATTGATAAATGGCGATTCGAAAATATATTCTAAACTTTTAGCTAACCGCCTTGCACCCATCATACATAAGATCGTATCGGAACGCCAACATGGGTTCATTCCCGGGAAATCCACAATTGACCACGTCCAAAGAGTAATATCTCTCTTAGACTTTACTCAGGCGACAGGAGACCCTATGGCGCTCATACTACTTGACGCTGAGAAAGCCTTCGATAGGGTCTCCTGGGACTATCTCTGGCGCACAATGTTACACTATGGGATTAGTCAACGATTCATTAAAGCAACACAAATGCTATATGTTGAACCCATTGCTAGGGTAGCAATAAATGGAATGTTATCAGACAAAGTAACTATCACACGGGGGACAAGGCAGGGGTGTCCATGCTCTCCCCTACTTTTCGCGATATATATCGACCCGTTTATTCGGAGGCTAGAGCAAAATTTATTAATCCCCGCAATATGTGTGCATGAATTTGAGACTAAAACTCTAGCTTTTGCAGACGACATTGCCATAGTTACTAGCAGTCCAAGCAAAGCAATCGTTGAGATAGAGAAAGAGGCCCTATTTTTCGGATCTGTCTCTGGATATAAATTAAATCTAACCAAAACGCAGATTATTCTTAATGACAAGATAACGATGAACGATGTTAGAGTTACTAATAAAGCTGTATATCTTGGCGTAAGCATTTCGGCAGACATGGACAATATAGTTAAGGATAATGTAGAGCCTCTGATACAACGGACAAAAAAAGATCTGATACGTCTTAATAACCTTCATTTAACGTTAGGAGGAAGATCTAATGTGATCAAAATGTTATATCTCCCCAGATTTTTATATTTTTTCAGGGCCATTTGTCTAGAATTTACACCCCAACTGTTTCGATCTATTGATTCTCTATTCTCTAAATTCCTGTGGGGCTTTAAAACCCCACGCCGGGCCTTAAAATATATCACTCTCCCAAAGGATAGAGGGGGGATGGCAATGCCTAATTTTAAACTCTATTATTGGGCCACAGTTTTGAGATATTGCTCTGCACTTATTTCCTTAGAGCCCATTGGTAATAGCATACCTACTCCACAAACACTTATTTTAGGTAGGGGCTCTGAAGGATGCTTGTGGCGCCATATGAATGACAATTACTTCAAGAAAATAAAATTCAAGAGTATTTATGGGATTTATAAAGTATGGGGCGGTTCGCGCAAACTGTTAGGCTTAGGACGATTTTCATATTATACCCCTATCTCTAAAAATAATGATCTTCCAGGGATATTTGATGACAGGTGCATAAACCAGTGGATACTAATAGGGATACAACAGCTTGGCTGTTTTTTTAATAAAACAGGCTTGAAGACCTTTGAAGATCTACGCAGGGACTATGACCTCTGTCATAGAGATTTTTTCAAATACCTACAGATTAGAGATTTTTTGTTAACCAAAGGCGGGGCTAGGGAGAAATGTCACCCTATGCAAATTATTGACCAGATTTGTAAAAGATCTTCTCTAACTATCGGGGAGATTTACGGATTTTTGAATTCTTTGGGCTCCGACGATATGGAAAAGCAATTCGGGACTTGGCAGATAAAACTAACTATATCACCCCAAATCCCTGCTCGATCTTTTGAAATGTCACAATCCAGCTTTATGTCGGCTAAACTACAAGCTCAGTACTATAAGACATTTTTTTCTCTGTATTATACTCCTAAGAAAATTGCTAAGTGGGGGGCCGGGAAAGGTACCCTATGTCCACGTTGTTCACTCTTTGAGGCTGATAGTGTCCATATGTTTGCTTCCTGTAATGTTTTGTCTAACCTAATAAGGGAGATTTCCGAGTTTTTTTCTGAAATATCGTGAACAGATATTTATATATCAACAGAGGAAATATTGTTGGGTATAACAGAGTGTGCTCGTCCTAAAAGCATGTATGGTCTGATCTTTGTAGCTATGGCTATTCTTAGGCTTTGTATAGCCTCAGCCTGGCTGGATCCAAATCCTCCGACGTTTCATCAATGGAGGGCTCGCTTTCTAGCAACATGTAATCTAGAAGTAGCCATATATAAAAAAAAAAGGGCGTATTAAGTGCCAAAGAGGTATGCTGATATGGGACCCATTGATACAATGGATGTCCAACTTTATTTAGATCTACAACAGAAACTTTTTTTTTTTTCTTCAAAGGGAAGGCTCTAGTAAATTAGAGCTATTGATGTTCATTCTTCAATTCCACTAAATGTGTGTATTAAGACCCTCTACAGATGTACTTGTTTCATGTGTTTTGGGAATCTCAGAATGTTGTTTTTTTTTGTTTTTGTTCGGAATGGTGGGGAGGGGTAATGTTGTTATAAATTAAAAATCAAAAAAGATGCTTAAAAAAAAAAGAAAGCATGAGCATGTGGAACCTGGGTGAGTGATTACACTAGAGCAAAGGAAATGAGCCTTGGTGACATTGAATGTGTTAGCGTTACACACTGCTATCTGAAATACCACACAGTGCAAACCATCACAGTTCAAGAAAACAAGCTACCCCTTTCCTACGAATGCAAGTCTTACAGAACCAGATCAACACGAATTAAATCTCTGACAACAAATTCCTGTGTGCACACAGACTCCTGGTGTGATTCTAGGCAGAAAACGATTTTTCATTGGCAATTTCAAAGCACATTAACTGTTGTGGTTTTGCAAGTGATAATTACTGTAAAAGTCTGACACATTTTCCTTATAGTTTAGAGAGGCAGAAAAGAGCACATGTCCTAACAGCTACTTGAGAGCATGAGCATGTGGAACCTGGGTGAGTGATTAGACTAGAGCAAAGGAAATGAGCATTGGTGATGTTGAATGTGGTAGCGTAACACACTACTATCTAAAATACCACACAGTGCTGAATACTTAGCATGGGAATACAGGAGAAGCAACTGCCTGTGTGCTAAGAGCGTGCTTCTGGAGACTGTGAATTGTCAGGTGCAAGAGAGATCTGCATGGACGCTTGCAGAACTGCATGAAGACTGCACAGATGTATGTAAGAGTACATGTGGGGTAAGGGTTAATTGCAGTTTTGAACATGTAGGATCTACCTCACCCATGGCAGGTGTGGTAGGAAAATCTACCCTGTTGTTTTCAAATGTGTTAGCATTTGCCTCTCGTTTGTGAGATAGTGATTTCTGCTGAATGCAAACCATCACATTTCAAGAATACAAGCTGCCCCTTTCCTACGAATGCAAGTCTTACAGAACAAGAGCAAAACGAATTAAATATCTGACAACAAATTCCTGTGTGCACACAGACTCATGGTGTGATTCTAGGCTTAAAACAATTTTTCATTGGCAATTTCAAAGCACATTTACTGCTGTGGTTTTGCAAGTGATAATTACTGTAAGAGTCTGACACATTTTCATTATAGTTTAGAGAGGCAGAAAAGAGCACATGTCCTAACAGCTACTTGAGAGCATGAGCATGTGGAACCTGGGTGAGTGATTAGACTAGAGCAAAGGAAATGAGCATTGGTGATGTTGAATGTGGTAGCGTAACACACTACTATCTAAAATACCACACAGTGCTGAATACTTAGCATGGGAGTGCAGCAGAAGCAACTGCCTATGTGCTAAGAGCATGCTTCTGGAGACTGTGTATTGTCAGGTGCAAGAGAGATCTGCATGGACGCTTGCAGAACTGCATGAAGACTGCACAGATGTATGTAAGAGTACATGTGGGGTAAGGGTTACTTGCAGTTTTGAACATGTAGGGTCTACCTCACCCATGGCAGGTGTGGAAGGAAAATCTACCCTGTTGTTTTCAAATGTGTTAGCATTTGCCTCTCATATGTGAGATAGTGATTTCTGCTGAATGCAAACCATCACAGTTCAAGAAAACAAGCTGCCCCTTTCCTACGAATGCAAGTCTTACAGAACCAGACCAACACAAATTAAATCTTTGGCAACAAATTCCTGTGTGCACACAGACTCATGGTGTGATTCTAGGCAGAAAACGATTTTTCATTGACAATTTCAAAGCACATTTCCTGCTGTGGTTTTGCAAGTGATAATTACTGTAAGAGTCTGACACATTTTCCTTATAGTTTAGAGAGGCAGAAAAGAGCACATGTCCTAACAGCTACTTGAGAGCATGAACATGTGGAACCTGGGTGAGTGATTAGACTAGAGCAAAGGAAATGAGCCTTGGTGA
The DNA here is from genome assembly GCF_964204655.1 of Triturus cristatus. Lineage (NCBI taxonomy): Eukaryota > Metazoa > Chordata > Amphibia > Caudata > Salamandridae > Triturus > Triturus cristatus. The sequence continues at coordinate 372,045,483 of NC_140591.1, read as the reverse complement.
TGTTGAATGTGTTAACGTTACACACTACTATCTGAAATACCACACATTGCTGAATACTTAGCATGGGAATGCAGGAGAAGCAACTGCCTGTGTGCTAAGATCGTGCTTTTGGAGACTGTGTATTGTCAGGTGCAAGAGAGATCTGCATGGACGCTTGCAGAACTGCATGAAGACTGCACAGATGTATGTAAGAGTACATGTGGGGTAAGGGTTAATTGCAGTTTTGAACATGAAGGATCTACCTCACCCATGGCAGGTGTGGAAGGAAAATCTACCCTGTTGTTTTCAAATGTGTTAGCATTTGCCTCTCATTTGTGAGATAGTGATTACTGCTGAATGCAAACCATCACAGTTCAAGAAAACAAGCTGCCCCTTTCCTACGAATGCATGTCTTACAGTACAAGAGCAACACAAATTAAATCTCTGACAACAAATTCCTGTGTGCACACAGACTCATGGTGTGATTCTAGGCTTAAAACGATTTTTCATTGGCAATTTCAAAGCACATTTACCGCTGTGGTTTTACAATTGATAATTACTGTAAGAGCCTGACACATTTTCCTTATAGTTTAGAGAGGCAGAAAAGAGCACATGTCCTAACAGCTACTTGAGAGCATGAGCGTGTGGAACCTGGGTGAGTGATTAGACTAGAGCAAAGGAAATGAGCCTTAGTGACATTAAATGTGTTAGCGTTACACACTGCTATCTGAAATACCACACAGTGCAAACCATCACAGTTCAAGAAAACAAGCTGCCCCTTTCCTACGAATGCAAGTCTTACAGAACCAGACCACCACAAATTAAATCTCTGACAACAAATTCCTGTGTGCACACAGACTCATGGTGTGATTCTAGGCAGAAAACGATTTTTCATTGGCAATTTCAAAGCACATTTACTGCTGTGGTTTTGCAAGTGATAATTACTGTAAGAGTCTGACACATTTTCCTTATAGTTTAGAGAGGCAGAAAAGAGCACATGTCCTAACAGCTACTTGAGAGCATGAGCATGTGGAACCTGGGTGAGTGATTAGACTAGAGCAAAGGAAATGAGCATTGGTGATGTTGAATGTGGTAGCGTAACACACTACTATCTAAAATACCACACAGTGCTGAATACTTAGCATGGGAGTGCAGGAGAGGCAACTGCCTGTGTGCTAAGAGCGTGCTTCTGGAGACTGTGAATTGTCAGGTGCAAGAGAGATCTGCATGGACGCTTGCAGAACTGCATGAAGACTGCACAGATGTATGTAAGAGTACATGTGGGGTAAGGGTTAATTGCAGTTTTGAACATGTAGGATCTACCTCACCCATGGCAGGTGTGGAAGGAAAATCTACCCTGTTGTTTTCAAATGTGTTAGCATTTGCCTCTCATTTGTGAGATAGTGATTTCTGCTGAATGCAAACCATCACAGTTCAAGAATACAAGCTGCCCCTTTCCTACGAATGCAAGTCTTACAGAACAAGAGCAAAATGAATTAAATCTCTGACAACAAATTCCTGTGTGCACACAGACTCATGGTGTGATTCTAGGCTTAAAACGATTTTTCATTGGCAATTTCAAAGCACATTTACTGCTGTGGTTTTGCAAGTGATAATTACTGTAAGAGTCTGACACATTTTCATTATAGTTTAGAGAGGCAGAAAACAGCACATGTCCTAACAGCTACTTGAGAGCATGAGCATGTGGAACCTGGGTGAGTGATTACACTAGAGCAAAGGAAATGAGCCTTGGTGACATTGAATGTGTTAGCGTTACACACTGCTATCTGAAATACCACACAGTGCAAACCATCACAGTTCAAGAAAACAAGCTACCCCTTTCCTACGAATGCAAGTCTTACAGAACCAGACCAACACGAATTAAATCTCTGACAACAAATTCCTGTGTGCACACAGACTCCTGGTGTGATTCTAGGCAGAAAACGATTTTTCATTGGCAATTTCAAAGCACATTAACTGTTGTCGTTTTGCAAGTGATAATTACTGTAAAAGTCTGACACATTTTCCTTATAGTTTAGAGAGGCAGAAAAGAGCACATGTCCTAACAGCTACTTGAGAGCATGAGCATGTGGAACCTGGGTGAGTGATTAGACTAGAGCAAAGGAAATGAGCATTGGTGATGTTGAATATGGTAGCGTAACACACTACTATCTAAAATACCACACAGTGCTGAATACTTAGTATGGGAGTGCAGGAGAAGCAACTGCCTGTGTGCTAAGAGCGTGCTTCTGGAGACTGTGTATTGTCAGGTGCAATAGAGATCTGCATGGACGCTTGCAGAACTGCATGAAGACTGCACAGATGTATGTAAGAGTACATGTGGGGTAAGGGTTAATTGCAGTTTTGAACATGTAGGATCTACCTCACCCATGGCAGGTGTGGAAGGAAAATCTACCCTGTTGTTTTCAAATGTGTTAGCATTTGCCTCTCATTTGTGAGATAGTGATTTCTGCTGAATGCAAACCATCACAGTTCAAGAATACAAGCTGCCCCTTTCCTACGAATGCAAGTCTTATAGAACAAGAGCAAAACGAATTAAATCTCTGACAACAAATTCCTGTGTGCACACAGACCCATGGTGTGATTCTAGGCAGAAAACGATTTTTCTTTGGTAATTTCAAAGCACATTTACCGCTGTGGTTTTACAATTGATAATTACTGTAAGAGCCTGACACATTTTCCTTATAGTTTAGAGAGGCAGAAAAGAGCACATGTCCTAACAGCTACTTGAGAGCATGAGCATGTGGAACCTGGGTGAGTGATTAGACTAGAGCAAAGGAAATGAGCATTGGTGATGTTGAATGTGGTAGCGTAACACACTACTATCTAAAATACCACATAGTGCTGAATACTTAGCATGGGAGTGCAGGAGAAGCAACTGCCTGTGTGCTAAGAGCGTGCTTCTGGAGACTGTGAATTGTCAGGTGCAAGAGAGATCTGCATGGACGCTTGCAGAACTGCATGAAGACTGCACACATGTATGTAAGAGTACATGTGGGGTAAGGGTTAATTGCAGTTTTCAACATGTAGGATCTACCTCACCCATGGCAGGTGTGGAAGGAAAATCTACCCTGTTGTTTTCAAATGTGTTAGCATTTGCCTCTCATTTGTGAGATAGTGATTTCTGCTGAATGCAAACCATCACAGTTCAAGAAAACAAGCTGCCCCTTTCCTACGAATGCAAGTCTTACAGAACCAGACCAACACAAATTAAATCTTTGACAACAAATTCCTGTGTGCACACAGACTCATGGTGTGATTCTAGGCAGAAAACGATTTGTCATTGACAATTTCAAAGCACATTTTCTGCTGTGGTTTTGCAAGTGATAATTACTGTAAGAGTCTGACACATTTTCCTTATAGTTTAGAGAGGCAGAAAAGAGCACATGTCCTAACAGCTACTTGAGAGCATGAGCATGTGGAACCTGGGTGAGTGATTAGACTAGAGCAAAGGAAATGAGCATTGGTGATGTTGAATGTGTTAACGTTACACACTACTATCTGAAATACCACACATTGCTGAATACTTAGCATGGGAGTGCAGGAGAAGCAACTGCCTGTGTGCTAAGATCGTGCTTTTGGAGACTGTGTATTGTCAGGTGCAAGAGAGATCTGCATGGACGCTTGCAGAACTGCATGAAGACTGCACAGATGTATGTAAGAGTACATGTGGGGAAGGGTTAATTGCAGTTTTGAACATGAAGGATCTACCTCACCCATGGCAGGTGTGGAAGGAAAATCTACCCTGTTGTTTTCAAATGTGTTAGCATTTGCCTCTCATTTGTGAGATAGTGATTTCTGATGAATGCAAACCATCACAGTTCAAGAAAACAAGCTGCCCCTTTCCTACGAATGCATGTCTTACAGTACAAGAGCAACACAAATTAAATCTCTGACAACAAATTCCTGTGTGCACACAGACTCATGGTGTGATTCTAGGCTTAAAACGATTTTTCATTGGCAATTTCAAAGCACATTTACTGCTGTGGTTTTGCAAGTGATAATTACTGTAAGAGTCTGACACATTTTCCTTATAGTTTAGAGAGGCAGAAAATAGCACATGTCCTAACAGCTACTTCAGAGCATGAGCATGTGGAACCTGGGTGAGTGATTAGACTAGAGCAAAGCAAATGAGCATTGGTGATGTTGAATATGGTAGCGTAACACACTACTATCTAAAATACCACACAGTGCTGAATACTTAGCATGGGAGTGCAGGTGAAGCAACTGCCTGTGTGCTAAGAGCGTGCTTCTGGAGACTGTGTATTGTCAGGTGCAAGAGAGATCTGCATGGACGCTTGCAGAACTGCATGAAGACTGCACAGATGTATGTAAGAGTACATGTGGGGTAAGGGTTAATTGCAGTTTTGAACATGTAGGATCTACCTCACCCATGGCAGGTGTGGAAGGAAAATCTACCCTGTTGTTTTCAAATGTGTTAGCATTTGCCTCTCATTTGTGAGATAGTGATTTCTGCTGAATATAAACCATCACAGTTCAAGAATACAAGCTGCCCCTTTCCTACGAATGCAAGTCTTACAGAACAAGAGCAAAATGAATTAAATCTCTGACAACAAATTCCTGTGTGCACACAGGCTCATGGTGTGATTCTAGGCAGAAAACGATTTTTCTTTGGTAATTTCAAAGCACATTTACCGCTGTGGTTTTACAATTGATAATTACTGTAAGAGCCTGACACATTTTCTTTATAGTTTAGAGAGGCAGAAAAGAGCACATGTCCTAACAGCTACTTGAGAGCATGAGCATGTGGAACCTGGGTGAGTGATTAGACTAGAGCAAAGCAAATGAGCATTGGTGATGTTGAATATGGTAGCGTAACACACTACTATCTAAAATACCACACAGTGCTGAATACTTAGCATGGGAGTGCAGGTGAAGCAACTGTCTGTGTGCTAAGAGCGTGCTTCTGGAGACTGTGTATTGTCAGGTGCAAGAGAGATCTGCATGGACGCTTGCAGAACTGCATGAAGACTGCACAGATGTATGTAAGAGTACATGTGGGGTAAGGGTTAATTGCAGTTTTGAACATGTAGGATCTACCTCACCCATGGCAGGTGTGGAAGGAAAATCTACCCTGTTGTTTTCAAATGTGTTAGCATTTGCCTCTCATTTGTGAGATAGTGATTTCTGCTGAATATAAACCATCACAGTTCAAGAATACAAGCTGCCCCTTTCCTACGAATGCAAGTCTTACAGAACAAGAGCAAAACGAATTAAATCTCTGACAACAAATTCCTGTGTTCACACAGGCTCATGGTGTGATTCTAGGCAGAAAACGATTTTTCTTTGGTAATTTCAAAGCACATTTACCGCTGTGGTTTTACAATTGATAATTACTGTAAGAGCCTGACATATTTTCTTTATAGTTTAGAGAGGCAGAAAAGAGCACATGTCCTAACAGCTACTTGAGAGCATGAGCATGTGGAACCTGGGTGAGTGATTAGACTATAGCAAAGGAAATGAGTCTTAGTGACATTAAATGTGTTAGCGTTACACACTGCTATCTGAAATACCACACAGTGCAAACCATCACAGTTCAAGAAAACAAGCTGCCCCTTTCCCACGAATGCAAGTCTTACAGAACCAGACCACCACAAATTAAATCTCTGACAACAAATTCCTGTGTGCACACAGACTCATGGTGTGATTCTAGGCAGAAAACGATTTTTCATTGGCAATTTCAAACCACATTTACTGCTGTGGTTTTGCAAGTGATAATTACTGTAAGAGTCTGACACGTTTTCCTTATAGTTTAGAGAGGCAGAAAAGAGCACATGTCCTAACAGCTACTTGAGAGCATGAGCATGTGGAACCTGGGTGAGTGATTAGACTAGAGCAAAGGAAATGAGCATTGGTGATGTTGAATGTGGTAGCGTAACACACTACTATCTAAAATACCACACAGTGCTGAATACTTAGCATGGGAGTGCAGGAGAAGCAACTGCCTGTGTGCTAAGAGCGTGCTTCTGGAGACTGTGAATTGTCAGGTGCAAGAGAGATCTGCATGGACGCTTGCAGAACTGCATGAAGACTGCACAGATGTATGTAAGAGTACATGTTGGGTAAGGGTTAATTGCAGTTTTGAACATGTAGGATCTACCTCACCCATGGCAGGTGTGGAAGGAAAATCTACCCTGTTGTTTTCAAATGTGTTAGCATTTGCCTCTCATTTGTGAGATAGTGATTTCTGCTGAATATAAACCATCACAGTTCAAGAATACAAGCTGCCCCTTTCCTACGAATGCAAGTCTTACAGAACAAGAGCAAAACGAATTAAATCTCTGACAACAAATTCCTGTGTTCACACAGGCTCATGGTGTGATTCTAGGCAGAAAACGATTTTTCTTTGGTAATTTCAAAGCACATTTACCGCTGTGGTTTTACAATTGATAATTACTGTAAGAGCCTGACATATTTTCTTTATAGTTTAGAGAGGCAGAAAAGAGCACATGTCCTAACAGCTACTTGAGAGCATGAGCATGTGGAACCTGGGTGAGTGATTAGACTATAGCAAAGGAAATGAGCCTTAGTGACATTAAATTTGTTAGCGTTACACACTGCTATCTGAAATACCACACAGTGCAAACCATCACAGTTCAAGAAAACAAGCTGCCCCTTTCCCACGAATGCAAGTCTTACAGAACCAGACCACCACAAATTAAATCTCTGACAACAAATTCCTGTGTGCACACAGACTCATGGTGTGATTCTAGGCAGAAAACGATTTTTCATTGGCAATTTCAAACCACATTTACTGCTGTGGTTTTGCAAGTGATAATTACTGTAAGAGTCTGACACGTTTTCCTTATAGTTTAGAGAGGCAGAAAAGAGCACATGTCCTAACAGCTACTTGAGAGCATGAGCATGTGGAACCTGGGTGAGTGATTAGACTAGAGCAAAGGAAATGAGCATTGGTGATGTTGAATGTGGTAGCGTAACACACTACTATCTAAAATACCACACAGTGCTGAATACTTAGCATGGGAGTGCAGGAGAAGCAACTGCCTGTGTGCTAAGAGCGTGCTTCTGGAGACTGTGAATTGTCAGGTGCAAGAGAGATCTGCATGGACGCTTGCATCCTCATGAAGACTGCACAGATGTATGTAAGAGTACATGTTGGGTAAGGGTTAATTGCAGTTTTGAACATGTAGGATCTACCTCACCCATGGCAGGTGTGGAAGGAAAATCTACCCTGTTGTTTTCAAATGTGTTAGCATTTGCCTCTCATTTGTGAGATAGTGATTTCTGCTGAATGCAAACCATCACAGTTCAAGAAAACAAGCTGCCCCTTTCCTACGAATGCAAGTCTTACAGAACCAGACCAACACAAATTAAATCTTTGACAACAAATTCCTGTGTGCACACAGACTCATGGTGTGATTCTAGGCAGAAAACGATTTGTCATTGACAATTTCAAAGCACATTTTCTGCTGTGGTTTTGCAAGTGATAATTACTGTAAGAGTCTGACACATTTTCCTTATAGTTTAGAGAAGCAGAAAAGAGCACATGTCCTAACAGCTACTTGAGAGCATGAGCATGTGGAACCTGGGTGAGTGATTAGACTAGAGCAAAGGAAATGAGCATTGGTGATGTTGAATGTGTTAACGTTACACACTACTATCTGAAATACCACACATTGCTGAATACTTAGCATGGGAGTGCAGGAGAAGCAACTGCCTGTGTGCTAAGATCGTGCTTTTGGAGACTGTGTATTGTCAGGTGCAAGAGAGATCTGCATGGACGCTTGCAGAACTGCATGAAGACTGCACAGATGTTTGTATGAGTACATGTGGGGTAAGGGTTAATTGCAGTTTTGAACATGAAGGATCTACCTCACCCATGGCAGGTGTGGAAGGAAAATCTACCCTGTTGTTTTCAAATGTGTTAGCATTTGCCTCTCATTTGTGAGATAGTGATTTCTGCTGAATGCAAACCATCACAGTTCAAGAAAACAAGCTGCCCCTTTCCTACGAATGCATGTCTTACAGTACAAGAGCAACACAAATTAAATCTCTGACAACAAATTCCTGTGTGCACACAGACTCATGGTGTGATTCTAGGCTTAAAACGATTTTTCATTGGCAATTTCAAAGCACATTTACTGCTGTGGTTTTGCAAGTGATAATTACTGTAAGAGTCTGACACATTTTACTTATAGTTTAGAGAGGCAGAAAAGACCACATGTCCTAACAGCTACTTGAGAGCATGAGCATGTGGAACCTGGGTGAGTGATTAGACTAGAGCAAAGCAAATGAGCATTGGTGATGTTGAATATGGTAGCGTAACACACTACTATCTAAAATACCCCACAGTGCTGAATACTTAGCATGGGAGTGCAGGCGAAGCAACTGCCTGTGTGCTAAGAGCGTGCTTCTGGAGACTGTGTATTGCCAGGTGCAAGAGAGATCTGCATGGACGCTTGCAGAACTGCATGAAGACTGCACAGATGTATGTAAGAGTACATGTGGGGTAAGGGTTAATTGCAGTTTTGAACATGTAGGATCTACCTCACCCATGGCAGGTGTGGAAGGAAAATCTACCCTGTTGTTTTCAAATGTGTTAGCATTTGCCTCTCATTTGTGAGATAGTGATTTCTGCTGAATGCAAACCATCACAGTTCAAGAATACAAGCTGTCCCTTTCCTACGAATGCAAGTCTTACAGAACAAGAGCAAAACGAATTAAATCTCTGACAACAAATTCCTGTGTGCACACAGGCTCATGGTGTGATTCTAGGCAGAAAACGATTTTTCTTTGGTAATTTCAAAGCACATTTACCGCTGTGGTTTTACAATTGATAATTACTGTAAGAGCCTGACATATTTTCCTTATAGTTTAGAGAGGCAGAAAAGAGCACATGTCCTAACAGCTACTTGAGAGCATGAGCATGTGGAACCTGGGTGAGTGATTAGACTAGAGCAAAGGAAATGAGCCTTAGTGACATTAAATGTGTTAGCGTTACACACTGCTATCTGAAATACCACACAGTGCAAACCATCACAGTTCAAGAAAACAAGCTGCCCCTTTCCTACGAATGCAAGTCTTACAGAACCAGACCACCACAAATTAAATCTCTGACAACAAATTCCTGTGTGCACACAGACTCATGGTGTGATTCTAGGCAGAAAACGATTTTTCATTGGCAATTTCAAAGCACATTTACTGCTGTGGTTTTGCAAGTGATAATTACTGTAAGAGTCTGACACATTTTCCTTATAGTTTAGAGAGGCAGAAAAGAGCACATGTCCTAATAGCTACTAGAGAGCATGAGCATGTGGAACCTGGGTGAGTGATTAGACTAGAGCAAAGGAAATGAGCATTGGTGATGTTGAATGTGGTAGCGTAACACACTATTATCTAAAATACCACACAGTGCTGAATACTTAGCATGGGAGTGCAGGAGAAGCAACTGCCTGTGTGCTAAGAGCGTGCTTCTGGAGACTGTGAATTGTCAGGTGCAAGAGAGATCTGCATGGACGCTTGCAGAACTGCATGAAGACTGCACAGATGTATGTAAGAGTACATGTGGGGTAAGGGTTAATTGCAGTTTTGAACATGTAGGATCTACCTCACCCATGGCAGGTGTGGAAGGAAAATCTACCCTGTTGTTTTCAAATGTGTTAGCATTTGCCTCTCATTTGTGAGATAGTGATTTCTGCTGAATGCAAACCATCACAGTTCAAGAATACAAGCTGCCCCTTTTCTACGAATGCAAGTCTTACAGAACAAGAGCAAAACGAATTAAATCTCTGACAACAAATTCCTGTGTGCACACAGACTCATGGTGTGATTCTAGGCTTAAAACGATTTTTCATTGGCAATTTCAAAGCACATTTACTGCTGTGGTTTTGCAAGTGATAATTACTGTAAGAGTCTGACACATTTTACTTATAGTTTAGAGAGGCAGAAAAGACCACATGTCCTAACAGCTACTTGAGAGCATGAGCATGTGGAACCTGGGTGAGTGATTAGACTAGAGCAAAGCAAATGAGCATTGGTGATGTTGAATATGGTAGCGTAACACACTACTATCTAAAATACCCCACAGTGCTGAATACTTAGCATGGGAGTGCAGGTGAAGCAACTGCCTGTGTGCTAAGAGCGTGCTTCTGGAGACTGTGTATTGCCAGGTGCAAGAGAGATCTGCATGGACGCTTGCAGAACTGCATGAAGACTGCACAGATGTATGTAAGAGTACATGTGGGGTAAGGGTTAATTGCAGTTTTGAACATGTAGGATCTACCTCACCCATGGCAGGTGTGGAAGGAAAATCTACCCTGTTGTTTTCAAATGTGTTAGCATTTGCCTCTCATTTGTGAGATAGTGATTTCTGCTGAATGCAAACCATCACAGTTCAAGAATACAAGCTGTCCCTTTCCTACGAATGCAAGTCTTACAGAACAAGAGCAAAACGAATTAAATCTCTGACAACAAATTCCTGTGTGCACACAGGCTCATGGTGTGATTCTAGGCAGAAAACGATTTTTCTTTGGTAATTTCAAAGCACATTTACCGCTGTGGTTTTACAATTGATAATTACTGTAAGAGCCTGACATATTTTCCTTATAGTTTAGAGAGGCAGAAAAGAGCACATGTCCTAACAGCTACTTGAGAGCATGAGCATGTGGAACCTGGGTGAGTGATTAGACTAGAGCAAAGGAAATGAGCCTTAGTGACATTAAATGTGTTAGCGTTACACACTGCTATCTGAAATACCACACAGTGCAAACCATCACAGTTCAAGAAAACAAGCTGCCCCTTTCCTACGAATGCAAGTCTTACAGAACCAGACCACCACAAATTAAATCTCTGACAACAAATTCCTGTGTGCACACAGACTCATGGTGTGATTCTAGGCAGAAAACGATTTTTCATTGGCAATTTCAAAGCACATTTACTGCTGTGGTTTTGCAAGTGATAATTACTGTAAGAGTCTGACACATTTTCCTTATAGTTTAGAGAGGCAGAAAAGAGCACATGTCCTAATAGCTACTAGAGAGCATGAGCATGTGGAACCTGGGTGAGTGATTAGACTAGAGCAAAGGAAATGAGCATTGGTGATGTTGAATGTGGTAGCGTAACACACTATTATCTAAAATACCACACAGTGCTGAATACTTAGCATGGGAGTGCAGGAGAAGCAACTGCCTGTGTGCTAAGAGCGTGCTTCTGGAGACTGTGAATTGTCAGGTGCAAGAGAGATCTGCATGGACGCTTGCAGAACTGCATGAAGACTGCACAGATGTATGTAAGAGTACATGTGGGGTAAGGGTTAATTGCAGTTTTGAACATGTAGGATCTACCTCACCCATGGCAGGTGTGGAAGGAAAATCTACCCTGTTGTTTTCAAATGTGTTAGCATTTGCCTCTCATTTGTGAGATAGTGATTTCTGCTGAATGCAAACCATCACAGTTCAAGAATACAAGCTGCCCCTTTTCTACGAATGCAAGTCTTACAGAACAAGAGCAAAACGAATTAAATCTCTGACAACAAATTCCTGTGTGCACACAGACTCATGGTGTGATTCTAGGCTTAAAACGATTTTTCATTGGCAATTTCAAAGCACATTTACTGCTGTGGTTTTGCAAGTGATAATTACTGTAAGAGTCTGACACATTTTCCTTATAGTTTAGAGAGGCAGAAAAGAGCACATGTCCTAACAGCTACTTGAGAGCATGAGCATGTGGAGCCTGGGTGAGTGATTAGACTAGAGCAAAGGAAATGAGCATTGGTGATGTTGAATATGGTAGCGTAACACACTACTATCTAAAATACCACACAGTGCTGAATACTTAGCATGGGAGTGCAGGAGAAGCAACTGCCTGTGTGCTAAGAGCGTGCTTCTGGAGACTGTGTATTGTAAGGTGCAAGAGAGATCTGCATGGACGCTTGCAGAACTGCATGAAGACTGCACAGATGTATGTAAGAGTACATGTGGGGTAAGGGTTAATTGCAGTTTTGAACATGTAGGATCTACCTCACCCATGGCAGGTGTGGAAGGAAAATCTACCCTGTTGTTTTCAAATGTGTTAGCATTTGCCTCTCATTTGTGAGATAGTGATTTCTGCTGAATGCAAACCATCACAGTTCAAGAATACAAGCTGCCCCTTTCCTACGAATGCAAGTCTTATAGAACAAGAGCAAAACGAATTAAATCTCTGACAACAAATTCCTGTGTGCACACAGACTCATGGTGTGATTCTAGGCAGAAAACGATTTTTCTTTGGTAATTTTAAAGCACATTTACCGCTGTGGTTTTACAATTGATAATTACTGTAAGAGCCTGACACATTTTCCTTATAGTTTAGAGGGGCAGAAAAGAGCACATGTCCTAACAGCTACTTGAGAGCATGAGCATGTGGAACCTGGGTGAGTGATTAGACTAGAGCAAAGGAAATGAGCCTTAGTGACATTAAATGTGTTAGCGTTGCACACTGCTATCTGAAATACCACACAGTGCAAACCATCACAGTTCAAGGAAACAAGCTGCCCCTTTCCTACGAATGCAAGTCTTACAGAACCAGACCACCATAAATTAAATCTCTGACAACAAATTTCTGTGTGCACACAGACTCATGGTGTGATTCTAGGCAGAAAACAATTTGTCATTGACAATTTCAAAGCACATTTTCTGCTGTGGTTTTGCAAGTGATAATTACTGTAAGAGTCTGACACATTTTCCTTATAGTTTAGAGAGGCAGAAAAGAGCACATGTCCTAACAGCTACTTGAGAGCATGAGCATGTGGAACCTGGGTGAGTGATTAGACTAGAGCAAAGGAAATGAGCATTGGTGATGTTGAATGTGTTAACGTTACACACTAGTATCTGAAATACCACACATTGCTGAATACTTAGCATGGGAGTGCAGGAGAAGCAACTGCCTGTGTGCTAAGATCGTGCTTTTGGAGACTGTGTATTGTCAGGTGCAAGAGAGATCTGCATGGACGCTTGCAGAACTGCATGAAGACTGCATAGATGTATGTAAGAGTACATGTGGGGTAAGGGTTAATTGCAGTTTTGAACATGTAGGATCTACCTCACCCATGGCAGGTGTGGAAGGAAAATCTATCCTGTTGTTTTCAAATGTGTTAGCATTTGCCTCTCATTTGTGAGATAGTGATTTCTGCTGAATGCAAACCATCACAGTTCAAGAATACAAGCTGCCCCTTTCCTACGAATGCAAGTCTTACAGAACAAGAGCAAAACGAATTAAATCTCTGACAACAAATTCCTGTGTGCACACAGACTCATGGTGTGATTCTAGGCAGAAAACGATTTTTCTTTGGCAATTTCAAAGCACGTTTACCGCTGTGGTTTTACAAGTGATAATTACTGTAAGAGCCTGACACATTTTCCTTATAGTTTAGAGAGGCGGAAAAGAGCACATGTCGTAACAGCTACTTGAGAGCATGAGCATGTGGAACCTGGGTGAGTGATTAGACTAGAGGATAGGAAATTAGCCTTAGTGACATTAAATGTGTTAGCCTTACACACTGCTATCTGAAATACCACACAGTGCAAACCATCACAGTTCAAGAAAACAAGCTGCCCCTTTCCTACGAATGCAAGTCTTACAGAACCAGACCACCACAAATTAAATCTCTGACAACAAATTCCTGTTTGCACACAGACTCATGGTGTGATTCTAGGCAGAAAACAATATTCCTGGTTGATACCAGTACACCTTTACTTAATTTGAAGACATACTCCATAATATCTGACAAGTTCAAGGCAGTTAAATATCTTCCAAAACATAAAACGTAAAACACAACTTGAAAACAAGAATCTCATTTACATGTTTTTTTATCAAAATGCACCACATACATCCCCTCTCAAATTCATAACTCACCTTTAAAAGTAGTTAGTTGAGAAAGAAATGTGGCACTCACACAGCAGATTATCAGAGCCAGAATCTCTGAACTGTACACCTCTCAGCAGAACCAGTAAATGGCAATGTTTCCCTCTCTTTTTTCACACATATACATGTTAACTACAAATCACAGTGCTTCCCACATTTTTTCAAATGGAAACACACATTTCTATTGGTTGCAAATTCCAACCCTTTTCAAATGATCCCTACCCCCCACATGACTTCTGCCTCCTACCATAGCAACAGGCCATGGAACACTGGTGTGAGCAGAGAGGTAAGAAGTTCAGCACACAATGTTTCTAATCCAAAGAGCAAGAGTGCTTGACTTTTCAAACCTAACAGCAAATCTAAAGTAATGTTCTGTGGGTACACATTTTTCTGAACCAATACAAAACATGCTTTTAAAAATTTAAACTTACAGCCTAGTTTTTAGTGTAGAATGATCTGAAACAGCCAATGAGCTCTTTTTATTAAAAAAAGTTTGTAAGCCTCCATTTTACAACTATCTTTCTTTTCATATTGCCATTCTTATGAAAGACACCTTCTGAGTGCATCTAGATCTCCTTGAAATATGTTCACAGTGTGGATTGTAGGTCATAGCTATGTCTTCTGGAGTGAAAAGTATGCAGAAAAAAGAGGTATTTTCAAAGACCTTGCTTTGCCAAATGTAGACATTAAATGGATTGGTCAGAGAGGGTTAAAGTGGCACCAATTAATGCCCTTGGTGAAATCCTTTCTTCATCTCCCACAGCCTGACCTTAGAATTGTGCACTGTGGTGGAAATGACCTAGGCACTTTAACTGGCGTAGGTCTGGAAATGCTTGTTAAGGACACCTTTGTGCAATTGATGTCGCTTTTTCCACAAACTACCTTTGTATATTCTAATATATGCCAAAGGCAAAAGTGGAACTGGTCCAACCAATATTGTCCACAGATTGACAAAGCAAGAAAGCACGTCAATAAGTCTGTCTCTGCTTTCCTCAGAGACTATGGTATGGGTTCTATATACCACAACAACTTGCGTTACAACATGCAAGGCATTTATAGAGGAGACGGTGTTCATTTCACAGATGAAGGCAACAGAGTCTTCCTCTTGAACTTTCGACTCTGCATCGGTACTTACTTGTAGGTACAAAAAAACACTCAATTAACACAACGGCTCTTTTTAGAGCCAACCAACATCTAAACACTTATACTTGATTTTTTAATCTATTTTTTTGATGTTTTTTTTGCCACCGTGCGCACACCCCGCTATATTTTTTTATTTTTTTTTATTTTTTGAGACCTAAGAGGTCTTTCATGGTCCCCC
The DNA here is from genome assembly GCF_964204655.1 of Triturus cristatus. Taxonomy (NCBI): domain Eukaryota; kingdom Metazoa; phylum Chordata; class Amphibia; order Caudata; family Salamandridae; genus Triturus; species Triturus cristatus. The sequence goes on along the minus strand of NC_140591.1, from coordinate 372,030,281 downwards.
TGACAAGGCCTAGGGGGTCAGGGACTCTCTACCCTGCCCCCTTTTCTCGTTCTCCACTTGTGTTTTTGACTCTCTTTTACCTCTAAAACTCAAAATGGCGGCTGGGGGTGCGCGCACCCCGCGATTTTTTGAAAAGAAAATAAAATGTTTTTTTTCACCCTTAAGGGTCCTTCAGGGACCCCCTGACAAAGGCTAGGGGGTCAGGAACTCTCTACCCTGCCCCCTTTTCACGTTCTCCACCTTTCTTTTTCCACAAAATGGCTACCAATCAGAATTACGCTCGTGCGCGTTAGGGTGCGCGCACCGTGCGCGTACGGTGCGCGTACGGTGCGCGGCTATAGATATGTATGTGCTTTAAACTGCAATTTTCTCAGGAACTGCTGAACAGATTGACTCCATATATGCAAAAGGCACATCCCTGACCTGAGGACTACCTCTTTGCCAAATTTCAAGTAATTCTGTTCAGCCGTTCGGGCTGTACCTTCGACTAAAGGTCCTATGGGAAAATGCATGGGGAAAACGTGTTTTGGGACCCCCCTTTTATCTAGGCCCCCGCTTTACAAATCCCCCCGAGACTTTCAGGGTAGGAGCTGAGTGGAGCGCCCCATTAGTTTTTAAAATTTCACGAGGAACCGTCAGCCGGCGCCAAAGTTATTCAAAATAGAATTTTCAGATTTCCTATGGAAACACGGTCCTAACTATAACTATCTACTGGCGACAGCCAGTAGATAATATATATATATATATATTCACTGAAAAAACCATAGGTTTCAGGGGCGTTATAGTTAGGAATTGGCATTTAAAAAACCTTAGAAATTCACTGAAAAAACCATAGGTTTCAGGGGCGTTATAGTTAGCTGGACATTTCCCTCGTACAAAACCCTAGAAATTTCCCCGTTATAGTTAGTTCAGCTAACTGTAACTCGCGTCCCAGCAATGTACTGCTGATGACGTCACATATTACATCACTCATGACATGGTCAGTGACATCACTGATGACAACTCAAATGACATCACTGATGACGTCATCCATGTGATAAATTAGTGCATCTTCTCACACCCTAATATATCCTTTGATACACCGACTCAAGGTTTCAGACGGCCATTTTGAAAACCATAGACACTCCAATACCAATAACTACATACCCACTCATTGACTCTTAGGTCTAAATACATCTCCACTCACTCACCTGTACAGTCACTCATACTTAGAGTCACTCCGTACAGGACTATCATATGCATTTATACACCTACATAGACACTCACACACCGCCAATCATCCATTGAGGTACTGACACGCCTAGTCAGTCATGCAAATAATTAATCACAGTCCAATTTGCTCACCTATAGAGTTAAACACACTCAAGTTCACTTACTCATGAAAATACTAACAAATTCTGACACTCTTATACAATTACTGATACAAGCACACACTCATCCATACAGCCACTCCCGCAATCACACACTCTCACATATAGATAGTTATATACTCTTACACACATCCTTGAAACTCCGACCTTCTCCCGAATTTTGCCAAAACAGAAAACAGGAACAGGAGCATGGACCACAAAATAGGTGCAGATTAATTAATTTATTTTCACCAAAATACAACCACCAGCATGACGCGTTTCAACCCCGAAGGGCCTTGATCACATGTCATTTGAGATGTCATCAGTGATGTCACTGACCATGTCATGAGTGGTGTAATATGTGACGTCATCAGCAGTGCATTGCGGGGGCGCGAGTTATAGTTAGCTGAACTACGCTACGCATGTTTGCACTGTGCTATGTGCAATTCGCGTAGAGCAAACTACGCGAGCATAGCGTAGTGCTTTGCCCAGGCTTAGTATTAATTGTTATACTGATTTACTACATTTTTAAAACTATTTAATTTTAGATATATTTTTTTTAATTACATTATAATTACATTATACATTACAATACAAAATATACTTTCTCAGAATGAATTACTTTAGTTTAAATACTTGGCAAATAGGCAACAGACTTTTAAGTAGAGTAGTTACAGTTGTTGCAATGGGCAACACAATTTCAAACACAAAGCAACATTGAGCTCAATGTGAATGTCTAATTAAATGCAATTAGTTACTTTATGGATTACTTTTCTAACCACAGGACTGGATCCTAGATTCAGTGCTTGGACATCTCCTGTAAACAGTTGAGTAAAAGCGCTTTGGTTACAGTAGTAATTTTTAAGGAATATTATTGTATTTTAAAAGTTGACACTTAGAAACTTTTTCCCATAGAATCACCAATGTTATCCTATGGCAGAAAATTCACTTAGCAGGTAAGTAGTGTTATCGTTACTTTTTCTTACCCAGTGGTGGATCCTGGATCCAGCACTGGCCAACCTCCTGTAAACAGTTGAAAGAATGTCTTTAAGTCATTAGTTTGTGAAAATAGACAGAAACTTTTCTGGTGAAACCCACACAATGGATTCCTGTGGAAGGAAATACAAGTGAAAACAGGTGAGTAAATCAGGATTCGTAGTTCGGCTGGCTTTAGAGGAATATTTGTACGTTTAAAAAATGGACACTTAGAAAATTTTCTGGTGAAAACCACACAATGGATTCCTATGGAAGGAAATACAAGTTACTGGTAAATACGCTTAGAATTACTTTTCAGAGTCAGTGCTGGGCTAAAAGATGCAGCCTGGGTTCTCTCCTGATTACAGGTGAGTAAATCGGAATTTGTAGTTCGGCTGATTTTAGAGGAATATTTGTACAATGGTGAAGGAAGGGGGCGGGGCCTGAGGTAATGTGTGCAAACACGCCCTGTGGAGCGTTTTAAGTTGGGGAATTAATTCCTCTTCAATCCTGAGGTCCCCTGGGGGCCAACTAGGGACCCTCAGGATTGAAGAGAAATTAATTCCCCAACTTAAAACGTGCCACAGGGCGTGTTTGCACACATATCACCTCACGCCCCGCACCCTACCTTCACCACTGTGCAAACGCGCCCCGTGGAGCATTTTTAGTTGGGAGATTAAGTCCCCTTGAATCCTGAGGTCCCCTGGCGGCCAACTAACCCACCAGGTACCTCCAGTAAGTTCCACGGAGCTGCATTGCAGAGAGGTGTAAAAAGGGGCGTGGCCTCATTACACCTCTCTGCCATGCAGTCCCCTGGGGGCGCGTTTGCAGAGTGATGAAAGGAGGGGGCGTGGCCTTCTCCAGATCCCGTGTTTTTCTGTGTAGCACCCCTTCTTTTTCTTATTTTTTGGCCCTGGGGACCCCATCCCCCAGGGCCTGCCCCCTATTTTTTATTTTTTTTTTAAGCTGTGGAGGGGGACCGCATGGCCCCCCTCCGGAGGCCTTAATTTGCCCCAGGGACCCCATCCCCCGGGGCATGGCCCTTTTTTGCTTACTTTTGGTTTTTTGGGAGTGGCCATGCCCCCGTCCTGTGGCCTCTTTTGGCCCCGGGGACCCCATCCCCGGCGATGTTTTTTTAATTAATTTTTTTTATTTTAGGGAGGGGGGCCGCATGGCCCCCTCCCGGGCAACTACTGGCCCCGGGGACCCCATCCCCCGGGGCCTGGCCTCCGTTGGGGACCGTGTGGGGGTCCCCAATCCCCCCACGGCCCGCTGGCTCCCCGCCTCCTGCGGGAGCCGGAATTGCTTTTCCACATGGGGAGCAGCTTACATGCTGCTCCCCATATGGAAAAGCAATCAGCTTTGCTATTTGGAAGAGAGAGCAGGAAACCTGCTCTCTCTTCCAAATAGCAAAGCTGATTGCAATGGCAGGGTGGGAGCCGCGAGGCTCCCGCCCTGTCATTGCAAACATCAGTGTCCCGGGGGTGGGCACCCCGGAACACTGCAGGAGCCGGCCCTGGGGGGTGGCGGTCCCCAGGGCCATGACAAGGCTCCAGGAGGGGGGCCGCACGGCCCCCCTCCCACTTAAGTTAAAGCCCCGGGGGGTGGTGGTCCCCGGGGCTTGGGGGTCCGTAACGGACCCCTACTTTAAATATGTAGTGCCCCAGGGAGGTGGCGGTCCCCGGGGCATGTGGGGTGGGCTCGAGCCCCCCCACACAGGGTTTTTTTTTTTTTAAAACAAGCCCGGGGAGTGGTGGTCCCCGGGGCTGCGGGGGTTCCATGAGCCCCCCGCATACATTAACTTTAAGCCCCGGGGGGTGGTGGTCCCCGGGGCTGAGGGGCCCCTTTGGGCCCCTCAGGACTATGAAAAACTGCCCCCGGGACTTGGCCCCCCCCCGGGGGCTAATTGTAAACGAAGCGCGGGAGTCCGTGCTTCGTTGTTTTTTTTCATTAGCGGGATGCGCGGACCCTACGCGCATTCCACGATTTTTGGGCCTTGGGGGTCCCTGTGGGACCCCCTGAGCAGGCCTAGGGGGTCAGGGTGTTTCTACCCTGCCCCCTTGTTGCGTTTTGCGCCTTTTTTTTATTTTTATTGTGCCTCGGTTCTACTGAGGCACAAGATGGCTGCCAACACTACCTGATTCAGAGTGTTGGCAGCCAATTAGCATTCAGCTCGTGCTCGGGAGGGTGCGGGGAGGGTGCGCGGATCCTCCCCGGCCATAGATATCACTAACTTTTAACTCTAATTTTCTCAGGAACTACTGAACGGATTTACACCATTTAAGCAAAAGGCATGAGTCTGAACTGAGGACTACCTCTTTGCCAAATTTGGTGTAATTCCGTTCAGCAGTTCGGGATGTAGCTGCGACAACAGGTCCTATGGGAAATTGCATGGGGAAAACGCGTTTTGGGACCCCCTTTTTTCTCGGCCCTCGCTTGACGAATCACCGCGAAACTTGCAGGGTAGGAGCGGAACAGAGCTGGCCAAAAGTGTGGAAAATTTCGCGAAGATTCGTCAATCGGCGACCGCCAGTAGGTAATATAAATATATATATATATATATATATATTTATATTACCTACTGGCGGTCGCCAGTAGGTAGTTATAGTTAGGCCCTATTATCCATAGGAAATCCGCAACATTCTATTTGAAATAACTTTGGCACCGGTTGACGAATCATCGCGAAATTTTCAAAGCTCATGGCCCGCTCCGCTCCAATCCTGAAAGTCTCGGGGTGATTCGTCAAGCGGGGACTGAGAAAAAAGGGGGGTCCCAAAACGTGTTTTCCCCATGCAATTTTCCATAGGACCCTTTAGTTCCAGCTGCAGCCCGAACTGCTGAACAGAATTATAATTTGGCAGAAAGGTAGACCTTGGTTCAGAGTCGTGCCTTTTGCTTAAATGGTGTAAATCCGTTCAGTAGTTCCTGAGAAAATCTAAATCAAAATCATATATTTATCTTTGGCCGTGCTGGATCTGCGCACCCTGCCGAGCACGCGCTGTATGCTAATTGGCTGTCAACACTTCAAACCAGGAAGTGTTGGCAGCCATCTTGTGCCTCAGTAGAACCGAGGCATAAGAAAGCAGAAAATCAAACGTGCAGAACGCAAGAAGGGGGCAGGGTAGAAACACCCTGACCCCCTAGGCCTGCTCAGGGGGTCCCACAAGGACCCCCAGGGCCAAAAAAAGAATAAAACAAAAAAAAACGACCAGATTCACGCACCCAGTGCGAATTTCAGCAGAATTGTTTTTAAAAAACGAAGCACGGACTCCTGCACTTCGTTGTTAATTAGCCCCCGGGTACCCCCACCCCCTGGGGCTTCTTGGAATTAGGTGGGGGGGCTCTCAGGCCCCCCCAGACCCGGGGACCCCCACCCCCTGGGGCTTCTTGGAATTAGGTGGGGGGGCTCAAAGGCCCCCCCAAGCCCCGGGGACCGCCACCCCCAGGGCTTTGTTAAAGTATGTGGGGGGCTCTCAGGCCTCCCCAGCCTCGGGGACCGCCACCCCCAAGGGCTTTAAAAAATTATGTGCGGGGACTCTTAGGCCCCCCCAGCCCCGGGGACCGCCACCCCCAGGGCTTTCAGAAAATAATGGCGGAGGGCTCATGGCCCCCCCGCAGCCTCAGGGACCGCCACCCCCGGGGCTCGATCTAATTTTGATTGCGGGGGGCACACTGCCCCCCCGGGGGATTGCCATCCCCTGGGGCTTTTTAGGATTAAATCTGTTTTTATTAAAGAAAACAAAGTATCGGAACGGCAGCAGCAGCTGGCGCCTACAACCCTACGGGCCGGCGGATCACAGCTCCTGTAAGTCGACCCCCCAGGATCCCAACCCGCACCCCATAGGCGGACCCCCCTTAAACACAGCATGTCGCCTACAACCCCGTGGGGCCGGCCGCGTCTTAACTGCAAGGTTCAAGCGGAGCTCCGAGTTCTCCGCAGGGCGACTCTGACCATTCTCCCCCCGTGCTATCCAGTGGAGCCCGCCCGTGGGGAGCCTCCCCGTTATGTGCTTACCCGGGAGGGATATTCCCCTAGGAAGGCTAAGACTCCGGTCTGGGCGTAAGGCTGCGTGACCATGGTCTGCCCCAGAGGGCATCTACCGCTTCGATACTTCCTGAACCAAAACAAAAGGGAAGAACTAAAACATTCCCCCAAACCCCCCCCACCTATCCAGCAGCCCCCACCCCTAACTACCCCTCCCCCCTGCCCTCCCACCTCCCTCGTCGTCCAGTGCGTGTCGTCAGGCATACCTGGAAATTTCCCACAGTCCCTCTCAGTTGGCCCGTGTCAGTTGCCGTCAAGAGGCGTTCTCCCCCTGCGTGGCAAGCCTCAGAAGCCGAAGATAGCGTGGGCAGGTCAGTTCTCTAAATTCCGTGACCAGTAACGACTGGAACGGCTGCCATATGTCCGCGAACCGTTCCGCCTCGCCCGCTGCTGCCAGCGACATCTTCTCCATACCCAATACGTGCCACAGTCTATGGAGCCAACCCGTGACTGAGGGAGGCGTGGCCGTGCGCCAGTGTATCAGGATATTCTGGACCGCCGACCCCAAGGCGATGGCTATCTGCCTCCTTCCACGGGATTTTAAGGGGTACATCAGTTGATTCGGGAGGCCTAGCAAAATATAGACCGGCAGGCGCGGCAGCTCGACTTCAAAATGGGAATCTACGTTGTCTAGTACCTCCTGCCAATAGGTGCCCAGGAGAGGGCAATCCCATAGGATATGTGAAAGCGTACCCACCTGCCCACATCCCCGCCAGCAAGTATCCTCTTTACTATGATCCATAGCGTGTATGCGTTCTGGGGTGTAATACCAATAAATCGAGACTTTAGTGAAGGTCTCCGTGAGGCCTGTGTGGTACGCCGAGTGCCGAGCCCTGTAGGCTATCTGTTCCCATTCCTAGTGACTCAGGGCTCTGCCTAATGCCTTCTCCCATCACTCCCTCCCTGGGTTATAAAGATGTGACGGGGGCGTTTGGAGAAACTGGTAGAGGTCGCTTATGAGCTTAGTATCCGAGGTCCGCGACAGGAGCCAGCGCTCATAAGGAAGGAGTCGTCTGTCCGCCGACTCTCGCACCTGAGGGTGTAGCGCCCAGTGGCGCGCCTGCGTGTAACGCATCCTCTCAGTCTCTTGGAATGTATATACCTGTCGGAAGCTCCGAAAGGGAATCACCCCTTCCGTATCGTACAGATGACATAAAGCCCTGCAGCCCGCCGCACGCCAGTGAGCGAACGCACCCCGTTCCATCCCCGGGGTAAAATCAGGGTTATCCACCAGGGGTGTCAGTGGCGAAGGAAAGGTCGTGAGGCCGTGCGTGATGTTGGTGGCGTCCCATACCCGTAGCGGAACTCTGGTGATAAAGGAGGCGTATAGATTAGCGGGGCGATGCGCCCTACGCAGGAACGGCACCTCCTGTAGAGGCCTGCCCGCAACCGCCTGATCCTGGAAGAGCCAGTGTTTGTCGGACTCCCACTTGCTCCATTCTACTAAATAGCGCAACTGCGTCGCTTGAAAATATTTGCGGAGGTCCGGGATACCCAGTCCGCCCGCCTCCGGTGCCAGCATTGAGAGTGTTCTCCTCATCCAAGGTTTCTTGCCCTGCCATATAAAGCGCGCGAGGTCAGCCTGCATTTTCTGGATCCACCCGGCCGGAGGCAGGAGCGGCAGCGCTCGGAACAGATACAAAATCTGGGGTAGAATCATCATCTTGACCGCCGCCACCCTGCCCAGCAGTGAGAGGGTGTCGCGGTCCCATCGGATCAGTTCCTCCTTTATTTTCTTGCCCAGGGCGGCGTAGTTCGCCGCGACCATAGCGGGTAAAGTGGGGGCCAACATAATTCCCAGATAGGGTACAGTATCCGACGACCAGACTATCGGCACCCGATGTTGTAAAAGAGTTCTAGTTGTCTGTGAGAGAGAAAGGTCCAGAGCTACTGATTTCCCCATATTCATTTTGAATCCCGCGACCTTCGCAAAAGCAGTTATCTCCACAATGCACGCCGGCAGGGCCCGCAGCGGGTCTTCGAGGGACAGTATGACGTCATCAGCGTATAGGCTGACTGCGTGGCAAAAACCACCAAATTTCTCCCCTCTTACTGCCACATTATTCCAGATCCGCTGCGCAAAGGGCTCCATGTAGAGAGCAAAGAGTAGAGGCGACAGCGGGCATCCCTGCCTTGTGCCTCTCTTGATGGTAAAGCTCTTGAAGCTATGCCCGTTTACGCGCACCACAGCTGTCGGGGACCGGTAGCAATTGAATATCATGCGGCAAAACTTGTCCCCCATCCCTATTTTCACCAGGACCTGTTCTAGATAAGGCCAGTGGACGCGGTCGAACGCTTTCTCAGCGTCTACCGCTAGCAACATTCTCTCCCCTGGGATCCGTGACGCCTTTTCAATGAGGTGGGTAATCCTCTTGGTGTTGTCCACCGTCTGCCTTCCGGGAACGAAACCCGCCTGATCCGGATCTAGAAGGCCCAGCAGATGTGGAGCCAGGCGCGCCGCCAAGATACCGGTGTACAACTTGAGGTCAATGTTTAAAAGAGATATCGGCCTATATGATCCGCACTGTGTTCTGTCTTTCCCCGGTTTGGGGAGGACCACCAGAGACGCCTGCAGCAAGTCCGCCGGAATGGCCCCTGGTTCAGCGAAAGCGTTAAAAAGGCGCGTGAGGACCGGTGCTAGTGTCGTACAAAACGTTTTGTAGAAAAGGGACGTGTAGCCGTCTGGTCCCGGGGACTTACCATGCTTGAGACGAGCGATGGCCGAAACCACCTCCTCTATCCTTATTTCCTTATCTAGGGTCTCCGCTTGAGAAGGTGTCAGGGACGTCAGAGAGACCGAGTCCAGATATTCGTGTGTCGCGTGAGTGTCTGGGGGCTCCCCGGCGTAGAGGTCGGCATAGTACCGGCGAAAGAGTTCCGCTATGTCAGCCTCCTCCGTGACAGGCAAGCCCGTCGGGCTGGTGATCTCTTTCACCATCTGCCTCCGTCGCACCACCCGGAGTTTACTCGCCAGTAGCCTGCCGCACTTGTCTCCCCCCATGTAGGCATGCTTTAAACGCAGCACCGCATACTCCGCACGGTCCATGTCTAGCGCCGTCAGTGTCTTTCTCGCCTCCTTGAGCTGCCGCCAGACCCGGGGGGGCCCCATCCTGCAATGCATTTGCTCCAGCTCACGGACCCTCTGGGTGAGTTCCTCCCGCTTCTGCCGCCTGGCCTTATTATCCGCCGAGGAGATCGCGATAAATTCCCCTTGCAGGACTGCTTTCAAAGCAGCCCATTGGGTCGCGCTAGATGTGTCGGAACCCCCGTTGTGTGAGAGGTAGTCCCGGATCGCTGCCGTGACTTGCGCGACCACCTCCTTCCTATAGAGTAAGGAGTCTCGGAGCCGCCAGATCCGTGGGGTGCTAAACACCGGCGGCAAGGTAAACGTCGCCATAACTGGGGCATGATCCGACATGGAGATCACCCCCATCTCCGCCGACGTGGCCAAGGAGTACACCGGTCCCGTGACCAGAAAGTGGTCCAGCCGCGCATACGTTTTGTGTGCTTGTGAGTAGTAAGAGTAATCCCTAGCGGTGGGGTGCAAGCGGCGCCATAAGTCATGTAGATCCATCTCCGCCAACTGGGCCTTTCATCCGGCCGAGAACTCCCCCACCTGCGGGGAGCGGTGCGCCGACCTGTCAAGGGCCGTGTCAAAGACCATGTTATAATCGCCTCCGACAATAATATGCCTGTCAGGCGTAGCCATGACCTCCCCCATGGCTGATCTAAGGAAGGGTTCCTGCCGATCGTTCGGGCTGTAGAGAGACCCTATTGTAACAGAGAGGCCCGCTATTCTGAACCTTTGGCCAATAGCCTGCCCTTTTGTTCCGCCTGTTTATTGAGAACCTCTCCTCTAAAGCGTCGGGCCACCAGAATCGCCACCCCCGCCGTTTTCGTGCCGCTAGACGAGAAGAACTGTGAGGGAAACGCGCGGGATCGGAGCCTGAGGCAGTCTCTGGGTAAGAGGTGCGTCTCCTGAAGCAGACAGATATCAGCCTGGGTGTTCTCTAAGAGGGACAGAACCGCCCGCCGTTTGACTGGATTATTGAGGCCCCTGACGTTAAGCGTCACAATGTTAAGAGTCTTGGCCATCTTTGGATGAGACAGCTGCCGCCATGTAGCCATGCATCCCCTCTGCAGCCCCCCAACTCGGGCCCCGAGCGTCGCCGCTATAATCAGGACTTTGTGCACGCACTGGACGACCCCCCTTCCCGCCGTGATCTCCCTCCCTCCCGTCCCATGAGCCCCCCTTCCCCCCCTCCCCCACCCCACTCCTTCCCCCCCAACTACCCCCCCGCCCGCCCTCCAGCCCCTTCCCCTGGCAACGTGCCATTAACTTAGGGCTGTCCCTCCCCAATCTCCCCCTCCCCGTCCCCCAGCCCCAGATCCTCATAGTCCAAGTCCAGTCCCCCTGGAAACCAAACTTTGGCAATATACTCAAGTGGACGTCCAGCCACCCGTCCCTCCCCGCTCACCCCCCCCTCCAGCCCCCAAACCTGCAAGTTGAAGATGGCGAAAGCGTTCTCCCCCCGGAGTGATTCATGCAGTTAGCGCCACATCGGTGGCGCCGGTGTTCTCCGCCACTTCCATCACCGCGCTTTCCATGCTAGCTCTGATGGTGGGCGAGTCCGGTCTCCCGGAGCGCCCCCGGGTCCGTCTCCTGGACACTCGCTGCCAACCGTCCCCCCCGGAGCGCCCCCGTCGCTGTATTGTCGTGTCATCCTCCTCTGTTGCGGTGATGCCCAGGACTCCACACGTCTCCTGCAAGGAGCGAAGCTGATGCATAGTACCGTTCCACCTGAAGATTAGTCGAAAGGGGTGTCCCCAAGCATACGGCGTTCCGTGTTCTCTGAGAAAGTCCGTAGCAATTTTAAAAGATTTCCGTTTTTGAAGTGTGATGGCCGATAAGTCTTGGTAGAGGGCCACCGGGTGTCCCCTAAAGGTCAGGGACTGCCGCTTCCGTGCCTCCGCCAGAATGCGTTCCTTGAGTGGGAAGTCCGGGAGAAAGGCGAGAATGTCCAGGGGCGGCGCTGATGCTCTCCGTGGAGGGCCCACCCTGTGCGCCCTGTCGATGCGGATGGGGAAGTCCTCCTCCTCGCCCAGAACCTCCTGAAACAGGTCCCGTAAATATCCCGCTGCGTCCGCCCCTTCTTCTTTGGACGGCACTCCTCGAACCCGGACGTTATTCCTCCGAGATCTGTTTTCGAGATCCTCGGCGTGTGCCTGGAGGTCAATCTGCTGGTCCCGGAGGCGCAACACCTCCTGCTGCAGTGATTCGAACTCTTCGTCTCGCCTCTGGCCAGCTTCTTCCACCGTGGCCACTCTTTCTCCCAAGCCATCCATCTCCCGGCGTAGCTCTCGCACCTCCTCGGCCACTTCAGTTTTCAGGGTTTGGAAGTCCTCCCTGAGGGAGCTAAAAAGGGACTCCATAAAGGACCTGGTGACCGGGGGCTCTCTGTCAGCAGCCCCCCCCGGGCCTCCGGAGGAACCAGGTGACGGCAGCCCTCTGTCGGCTCTGTGGTGTGTTCTGCCGAGGAGTTCGGGGAGTGTGGCTCCCCCTTCCGTCCGCCTCTGCTGCCCGCCATGCCGAGGAGGAGGCAAGACCCCGCAACCGTACTATACCGCTCGCCACTTGCGGCAGCCCCAGGTCCTCAGCGGCACTGTGAGGCACCCTCGGTCCAATCCACACCAGTCCCCTCAACGGCTACTGCGTCCTGCTTCAGTGACCGGGAATGCCGGGCCCCTCAGCTCCTCCGGGCTGGGCCCCCGTCCTTTCCGCCGTCCAGGGCTCTGTGCTCTGCCTGCCTTTGTCTTGCCGGTGGGAGCGTGGGGTCCTCCCCGTTGTCTGTGTCCCTGCGGCTACCGGCTCAGGCCCCTCAGCAGGTGCAGGTCTCCGACCCCGTCTCTCCCCAGTGCACCAGGCTGCGTGTTCCCTGTGGCGTGCCACAGCCAGATCTTGTGGATAGGCAGCGGGGGGGAGGGAGGCCTCCTTCCCCCGGTCCGCTCCCGGCAGCCCCCGAGTGGCAGCCCCCCGCTGCTCCGCCGCGTCCGTGCAGGCCAAGAGTTACTGCCTGGCCCCCTCCTCTGGGAACCTCACCTTGCCTCCTGATATGGCCGGATCCACGGCCGCAGCGCGCGCTGTCTCCCAGGGCCCACAGCCCCGCGGGTAGAGATCCCAGGCCGGTCCCGGCCGCCGATTCGCCCTCCGGTCGCCCCCTCCAATCCTGGGATAAACTTTTCTCCTCCAGCCGCTTTTCGCCGCTACCGCTCCGCTACCGCTCCGCTCGTGACCCACTTTGGCAGCTCCCTCCTCACCGCTGCACGCAGGGCGCTATGCGCTGGTCGTGCGCCACGTGTGCCCAGGGCAGTCCCGTCTGTGCGCGGCCGGGTACCTGCATCGCGGGGCTCGGCAACCCTCCCGGCAGCCCTCCGTTGTCCGCTCACCCCTTCCGGACGTCCCTGGTGCGCTCGGTCACCTCCGGGCTCTCAGCTGCGCCGCGGTGGGCCTCTCCGACCTCTCCGGGCACTTGCGTGACGATCCGCCCCAGAGCGCTGACGCCAAGCTCGGCACCCGCTCCTCCTCTTCGCTTCGGTGCCGTGCTCGTCGGCCGTTGTCTGTCACCGGCGCCTCCTCGGGTCTTCGGGGTGCCTCACGACCCCGGCCAGCTCCTCGCCTTGCACTGTCGCCTATACCCCCGCAGATCAGGGGGAGATTCGGCCACTGATCTAGGTTTAGGGGCTGGGAGGCCCAGGAGCTCGCGGGGAAGACGTCCGCTCACCTCGCCATCTTGGCCACGCCCCCCTGGGGCTTTTTAAATAAAAAAAATACCCTGTGTGGGGGGGCTAAAGCCTCCCCACATGCCCCGGGGACCGCCACCTCCCCGGGGCTCTAAATATTTAGATTGGGGGTCCGTGACGTACCCCCCAGCCCCGGGGACCGCTAGCCCCCGGGCTTTGAAAATGTGAGGAGGGGGGCAGCGCGGCCCCCCTCCTGGAGCCATTGATGGCCCTGGGGACTTCCTACCCCCGGGACACTGTAGTTTGCAATGACAGGGCGGGAGCCTCGCAGCTCCCACCCTGTCATTGAAAACTGCTTTGCTTCGTTGAAGCGAGAGCAGGGAAACCTGCTCTCGCTTCAATGAAGCAAAGCAGATTGCTTTTCCACATGGGGAGCAGCATGTTAGCTGCTCCCCATGTGGAAAAGCAATGCCAGTTCCCACAGGACGCGGGAAGTCGGCTGGGACCATGGGGGGATTGGGGACCCCCCATGGCCCCCAATGGAGAGGGCCAGCCTCTGGTGATGTTGTCCCCTGGGCTACAGTTGGCCCGGGAGGGTAACCACGTGGCCCCCTTCCACATTTTTTAAATAAAAAAAAAAAAAATGAGGGGGCAGGTCCTGGGGGATGGGGTCCCCAGGGCCAAAAAAATAGAAAGAGAAGGGGGGCTACACAGCCCACTTCTTTAAAAAAAAAAAAACGGCATCGCGCCGGAGGCCACGCCCCTCCTTTCATCACTCTGCAAACGCGCCCCCTGGCGTGGGGAACTTATTCCCCTTGAATACTGGGGGTCCCTGGGGGCCAACTAGCCCACCAGGAACCTCTAGTATGCGTCAGGGGGCTGCGTTGCAGAGAGGTGTTCTGAGACCACGCCCCTTTTTACACCTCTCTGCAACGCAGCTCTGTGACACTTAGTGAAGGTACCTGGGGGGTTAGTTGCACCCCAGGGACCCTAAGAATTCAAGGGGAGTTAATTCTCCAACTTAAAATGCGCCACGGGCGCGTTAGCACAGTGGTGAAGGGAGGGGGCGGGGCCTGAGTTCACATGTGTGCAAACACACCCTGTGGAGCGGTTTAAGTTGGCGAATTAATTCCTTGTCAATCCTGAGGGTCCCTGGGGGCCAACTAGCCCACTAGGTTTCTTCAGTAAGCGCCACGGAGCTGTGTTGCAGAGTGTTGTAAAAAGGGGCGTGGCCTCTGAACACCTCTCTGCAACACAGCCCCCTGGCGCATACTGGAGGTACCTGGTGGGCTAGTTGGCCCCCAGGGACCCACAGGATTGAGGAGGAATTAATTCGCTGACTGAAAACGTGCCACAGGGCGTGTTTGTAGACAAGTCACCTCAGGCCATGCCCGCTTCCTTCACCACTGTGCAAACATGCCCCGTGGCGCGTTTTACGTTGGGGAATTAATTCTCTTTGAATACTGAGGGTCCCTGAGGGCCAACTAGCCCAACAGGTATCTGCAGTATGCACCAGGGAGCTGCGTTGCAGACAGGTGTTCAGAGGCCACGCCCCTTTTTATACCTCTCTGGAACGCAGCTCAGTGGCGCTTACTGGAGGTACCTAGTGGGCTAGTTTGACCCTAGGGACCCTTGAAATTCAAGGGGACTTAATCTCTCAACTTAGAACGGCCACAGGGCGCATTTACACAATAGTGAAGGGAGGGGACGGGGCTTGACGTGTGCAAACACGCCCTGGGGCACGTTTTAGGTTGGGGAAATAATTCCCCTTCAATCCTGAGGGACCCTGGGGGCCAACTAGCCCACCAGGTGCTTCCAGTAAGTGCCACTGTGCTGCGTTGAAGAGAGGTGGTGCAGGCTGTGCCCCTTTTTACACTTCTCTGCAATGGTGCTTACTGGACATACCTAGTGGGCTAATTTACCCCGAGGGACCCTCAGGATTCAAGGGGAGTTAGTCTCCCAACTTAAAATGGCCACAGGGCTTGATTACACAGTGGGGAAGGGAGGGGACGGGGCCTGAGGTGACGTGTGCAAACACGCCCTATGGCGCGTTTTAAGTTAAGGAAATAATTCCCATTCAATACTGAGGGCCCATGGGGGCCAACTAGTCCACCAGGTACTTCCAGTTAGCGCTACTGCGCAGCATTGCAGAGAGGTGGTCCAGGCCGTGCCCATTTTTTCTGCAAAGCAGCTCTGTGGTGCTAACTAGAGATACCTGATGGGCTAGTTGTACCCAAGGGACACTCACGATTGAAGGGGACATTATCCTCCAAATTAAAACAGCAACGGGGCGTGTTTGCACACGTCAGCTCAGCTCCCCCTCCCTTCACCAGTGTGCAAACGCGTCCTGTGGCACGTTTTAAGAGGTAGTTTTAATCCCCTGCCCTATTATATACTAGGGGCTTACAGAGGAGGTCATGCTAATAACAGGGGTACCCCAATGCATAGTGTTCCCTAGGGTATGTAGGTGTTTTAACTGTATTCTAAGTGTCTTTTACCTTAGCACTGGCTATAGGACTGGTTAGTCAGAGTCAGTTACCACCAGTACCCATCTGAAAAAGTTGAGGGTACAGGATGATTTTGCAACAAAGGCCTCTTTATGCTCCTCTGTTTGTTCTTTCTGCACATCTTCCTTCTTCCTGCACTTTTCTTCGTCTTGGAGAACTTCTGTTGCTTCTTTCTGCATTCCTTTTTCTTCTTTCTGTGTGTTTTTTCTTCTTTCTTCACATATCCTACCTCTGTAGGCATAGTTAGAAACTAGCATTTAAAAAAGCTTTGAAATTCACTTAAAAAAACATCGTTTTCAGTTACGTTAAAAGTAGAAATTAGCATTTAAAAAACCTTTGAAATTCACTGAAAAAACCATAGGTTTCAGGCACGTTATAGTTAGGAATTAGCATTTAAAAAACCTTAGAAATTCACTGAAAAAAACATAGGTTTCAGGGGCGTTATATTTAGCTGGACATTTCACTCGTACAAAACCATTAAAATTCCCCAGTTATAGTTAGTTCAGCTAACTATAACTCGCCCGCCCGCAATGCACTGCTGATGATATCACATATTACATCATTCATGACATGGTCAGTGACATCACTGATGACATCACTGATGACATCTCAAATGACATCACTCATGACATCATCCTTGTGATAGAGTGGCAGACCTCCTCTCACCCTAATATAACCTTTGATACACACATTCAAAAATAGAAACTAAAATTTTCAAAAAAATGGACATACCAATACCAGTTACAACAACCTATTCAGTAATTCCAAGATCTACATACACATCCACTCATTCACCAACAGTCCTATATAGTCATTCATACATGTACTCACTCATCATATGTACTCATACACCAATACATCCTGTTACACACCTCCACTCATTCATAGAGTTACTCACACACATAGTCACTCATTCTAATAAAGAATCAAACATCCATTTACTTGCATATACCGTTATTCACACTCCACTACACTTATTACTACAAAAACGTACACATACTTACTCTCTTAAACAATCACTTATAGAAACACATACTTATTTATACAGGAACTCTTCCAATCTCTCACTCTCACATATACTCACTTATATACACCAATACTCACATATACTAGTTTAAAACTTATGTAGTTACTCATAAAGAAACTATTGAGACAGTCATTCACTCACTAACACACCCATACACACACTCCTCCACCCATACAGTCCTGCACACATGCTCTCTTCAAAACACATACAAACAGTGAGTCACTCATTCATGCATCTATGCGCTAAGTAATACCCCCCACCAAACCATACAGACACTCAGATACTCATACTAATTCTCAAAAAACCAACTAATAACCCATATAGACACTCGTGTAGCTACTCACCAACCCATGCAGCCAATTATACACAAAGTGAGAGACTGACACAGATATTTACATATTTAAACATTACTCGCTAACCCATTTATTCACTAAGATACACTTAATCAGTCCGTTATACAATCAATTTTACAAAGCAAATCATCCATTTACACACTTAGTTACCCATTTATTCTTCCATCAAGCTTGAGATATACATATATAAAGCATATTTAATTTTCAGAATAACACACATTCACTGGATGATGTCATCAGTGATGTAATTTGAGATGTCATCAGTGATGTCACCGACCATGTCATGAGTGATGTAATATGTAACGTCATCAGCAGTGCATTGCGGGCGCGCAAGTTATAGTTAGCTGAACTAACTATAACGGGGGAATTTCAATGGTTTTGAACGAGAGAAATGTCCAACTAACTATAACGCACCTGAAACCTATGGTTTTTTCAGTGTATTTCTAAGGTTTTTTAAATGCTAATTCCTAACTATAACTTACCTAAAACCTATGTTTTTTTTAGTGAATTTCAAACGTTTTGTAAATGACAATTTTTAAATGTATTAATTGTTATATTAATTTTTTTGATACTGATTTCCTACATTTTTTTTAACTATTTATTTTTAGATATTTTATTTTTTAAATTAAATTATAATTACATTATACATTACATTACAAACACAATGCACCATTGAGCTCAATGTGAATTTCGAGTTAAATGCAATTAGTTACTTTATGTATTACTTTTCTAACCACAGGACTGGATCCTAGATTCAGTCCTTGGACATCTCCTGTAAACAGTTGAGTAAAAGCGTTTTGGTTTCAGTAGTGATTTTTAAGGAATATTATTGCATTTTAAAAGTTGACAGAAATTTTTTCACATAGAGTCACCAATGTTATCCTATGGCAGGAAATTCACTTAGCAGGTAAGTAGTGTTATCGTCACCTTTTCTTACTCAGTGGTGGATCCTGGATCCAGCACTGGTGCATCTCCTGTAAACAGTTGAAAGAATGCGTTTATGTCATACAGGCGATTTTTAAGGAGTATTTTTAGTTTGTGAAAATAGACAGAAACTTTTCTGCTGAAAACCAGACAATGGATTCCTATGGAAGGAAATACAAGTTACTGGTAAGTACGGTTAGGATTACTTTTCAGGGTCAGTGCTGGGCTAAAAGATGCAGCACTGAGGTCTCTCCTGATAACAGGTGAGTAAATCGGAATTTGTAGTTCTGCAGATTTTATAGGAATATTTTAAAGTTCCAAAACTCCACACTTTGAAGAATTTTCAAGTGAAACCAGTCAATGTTACCCTATGGAAGGAAATTCACTTAGCAGGTAAGTAGTGTGATCGTCACTTTTTCTTACTCAGTGGTGGATCATGGATCCAGCACTAGTGCATCTCCTGTAAACAGTTGAAAGAATGCGTTTAAGTCATACAGGCGATTTTTAAGGAATATTTTTAGTTTGTGAAAATAGACACTTTGAAACTTTTCTGCTGAAAACCAGACAATGGATTCCTATGGAAGGAAATACAAGTTACTGGTAAGAATGGTTAGAATTACTTTTCAGGATCAGTACTGGCCTCAAAGATGTAGCACTGAGGTCCCTGTGGCCGTTCTAAGTTGAGAGCAGTGGCGGCTCCCCCATAGGGGCGTTGCCCTACTGCTTTCTCAATGTGCGAGAAGGCGGAAACATAAATGGTAATAACTACCATTTTATGTTTCTGCCTTCTCGCGCGGCAAGAAAGCAGAAGTGCCTGGTTGGAGGTGGGCGGTCCTGCTCGAGGGCAGGGGGGAGTGGCTTCCCCACTGTTGTGCTCTTTGACTGTTTGGTCGGCCCTGGTACCAACCAGACAGTCAGTATGCACAACAGTGGGGAAGCCACTCCCCTCCCTGCCCTCTAGCAGGACCGCCCACTCTCCCTTTTTCTCTATGTAGGCTGCATGCAGCAGCCTACATAGAGAAAATGGCCCAGGTGGGGCGCGCTCCGTTGTGCCTCACCAATCACAATGCTGCCATTGCAGCGTTGTGATTGGCGGATGGGAGGGAGGGAGGCTGCCTTTCCTGGCTGGTGATGACGATGCAGGAATTCAATTTCGAAAAGACAGGACGGCGGGAGTCGGACGATGGACCCATTCAGAAGCTGTGGCAGCGCGCAGGAAAGTAAGTTTTAAATTATTTTACATACATGTTTTAATTTTTTAATTAAACAAACCCCTCCCGCCTCCCCTTATAACTCCGGGACGACCCCATTTCCACCCCCTCTCCCCCCACCCGCCTGTCATGCCGGCCCCAACTGACCACGACGCCCCCAGAGGCCCTCCACGGTCACGGCATTATCTTTCCCCCGTGAATTCCTAAAAGACCAGCATGGCCAAGGTTAAGTGAAAAAACTGTTCAAGCAAAGGCCAGGCTAGGGTGTAGAGCCATGCAGAGAGTATGTAGCTTGAGGGCTAGAGCGATTGACCCTGACAGGTAGGGAACCAGGGTTCGAGTCTCGGTGAGAGGCTCGACAACAACCTTTGATTCTGCGCAAATCAGTAGGGAGAGATTGAAGTGATTTTAAATTCATGTTTTTGTAATGAACCACAGCTGGGGCTCTTATAAAGCGTGTGTCGTTGGTTTACATTGAGTTTGTGCATCATAAAAAAGGATGTGGTTAATTTATTTCTGTTCTTGGTTTGCATGTCTGTCGAGAGACTCTTCCTGCACATTAGGCCAATTGCCACAGCATTGCACTGATTGCAGAGAGTCAGTCGGGGAGTGAAAGGCCCACGGCCAGCGAGGCGTGTAGGAACAACTGGACGGCAGTGTTCCTGCTGAATGGCCCTGCTTCATGAACCCAGCCTGCCTCAGATCACAGGCAGTGTCAGCGCTGCAGCGCGGATGCCGCACACGAGGCGGGAGCAAGGTGGGGGGAGTCAGAGAGGGAGTTTGTTTATGAACTCGTAACCTCTCACTCTAGGATGTCTGGGCTTGGCCTCGGGGCAGAGGCATTTGGGGACAGAATGTTCCAGGCAGGCCATTGTCACGCTAATATTATGTGTTGAAACTATGTTTGGCCTGCGGTGGTTTTTACTTTACAATCTTTAACATGCTGATTGCGGAGCACATGTGGGTCAGGCAATCTGTGCCATTAACCAGGCCAATCAGTGGTCCTTATATGGCAACACGATACCACCTATGGCTAGAAAAGAAACGGAAGGAATATCTAGAAACCACTCTAATGTACCTGATACACTTGAGGTTAAGCCAACCTAAAATATACCATGAGCTGGCATGTCACTGACTGAGTTTCTGCTGCCTCACTTCAGTTATGTGCGTTGGGGGTTGAGAAGAACAATGCATTTGACTCTCCCTCTCTAGTTGCATTTTTCACTGTCATGTATCATGGTATGTTAACAATGCTATTAAATGCCATGAGCCCAGTGTTTATGGCCTGACACGTGTCTGGTGGTTTGGGGAAAGCACCCTTTTCAGCTCCTCCTAAACGCACACATAACATTCAAGGAATTTGTCAGGAGATGAACTTTGTGTCCCTTCTGGCAAATCACAATAACTGGCATTTCCTCAGTAGAGGTCATATTATATCAATAAATAAATCCTAGGTACCCAGCATTGTTATTTCAAGGTTTGTTGTGAAGTTCTGTGGTTATATTGAATACGCAGCTACCTATGTACAACATCTCTTTATCAATGTCATAACACACTTTAATTATTGCTTTATTAACTTCCTTGTTTTCTCAAATATGCTTGAAAATGCACAATTTGCACAATATTATTTCAACATTTTCTCGGGTTGGAGAGAACCCTCCTTATGACAGTCAGGCTGCCGTGCACTCACCCCAAACTTTTACGCCAGGGGGCGCATTTGCAGTGTGGTGCAAGAAGGGGGCTGGGCCTCCGGCCCGATCCCATTTAAAAAAAAATAAAAATAAGAAGGGGGGCTGTGTAGCCCCCCTTCTTTTTCTAATTAATGGGCCCTGGGGACCCCATCCCCCAGGGCCTGCCCCCAAATTTATTTTTTAAAACAAAAAAATCGGGAAGGGGGCCGCGTGGCCCCCCTCCCGAGGCCATAATCTGCCCCGGGGACCCCATCTGCCGGGGCATGGGCCAATTTACATATTTAGGACCCCGGGGAGGTGGCGGTCCCTGGGGCGTGTGGGGGGGCTTGAGCCCCCCCACAGGATATATTTTTAAAAAATAAAGCCCCGGGGGTGGCGGTCCCCGGGGCCGCGGGGGGTCCGTGAGCCCCCCATTCATTTTTTTAAGCCCCGGGGAGTGGCGGTCCCCAGGGCTGGGGGGGCCTGAGAGCCCCTCCCAACAAAGAAATTGAAGCCCCCGGGGGTGGCGGTCCCCGGGGCTGGGGGGGCCTGTGAGCCCCCCCACACGATTGAAATAAGTTCCGGGGGGAGGCGGTCCCCGGGCCTGGGCGTATTTGTGGGACCCCCTGAGCAGGCCTAGAGGGTCAGGGTCTTTCTATCCTTGCGTTTTTCACGTTTGTTTTTTTGGTTTCTCCGAGGCACAAGATGGCTGCCAACACTTCCTGATCTGGAGTGTTGGCAGCCAATTAGAATACAGCTCGTGCGCGGCAGGGTGTGCGCTGGGTGCGGGGAGGGTGCGCAGATCCTCCGAGGCCATAGATATATATGTACTTTTACCTCTAATTTTCTCAGGAACTACTGAAAGGATTTACACCATTTAAGCAAAAGGCACGAGTCTGAACTGAGGACTACCTCTTTGGCAAATTGGTGTAATTCCGTTCAGCAGTTCGGGCTGTAGCTGCGTCAAAAGGTCCTATGGGAAAATGCATGGGGAAGATGCGTTTTGCGACCCCCTTTTTTCTCGGCCCCCGCTTGAAGAACTACCGTGAAATTTTCAGGATAGGAGTGGACCGGAGCTGGCCAAAAGTTTGGAAAATTTCACGAAGATTAGTCAATCGGTGCCAACGTTATTCCAAATAGAATGTTGCGGATTTCCTATGGAAAATAGGTCCTAACTATAATTATCTACTGGCGACCCTGTTTCCATAGGAAATCCGCAACATTCTATTTGGAATAACTTTGGCGCCGGTCGACGAATCCTCGCGAAATTTTCAAAATAGGTGGGGCGCTACGCTCCGCTCCTACCCTGAAAGTCTCGGGGGGATTCGTCAAGCGGGGGCTGAGAAAAAAGGGGGGTCCCAAAACGCGTTTTTCCCATGCATTTTTCCATAGGACCTTTAGACACAGCTACAGCCCGAATGGCTGAATAGAATTACTTGAAATTTGGCAGAGAGGTAGTCCTCAGGTCAAGGAAGTGCCTTTTGTAGGTCTGGTGTAAATCTGTTCAGTAGGTCCTGAGAAAATAGCATTTAAATCAATATATATATCTATAGGCACGCTCCGTGCGCTTACCGTAAGCTTACCGTACGTGCACGGTGCCGTGCGCGAGCGCGATTCTGATTGGTTGTTAGATCTTAGTAAACATTCGAATCGGTCGAAATCAGGAAGTGTCGGCCGCCATTTTGTCTCTCGCAGTCTGAGGGGGTGTAAAACAAAGGTGGATAACGTGCTGGCCTATCTTATTGTTAATAAGGGGAACACTGGTCTCCCCAAAAACAATAAGACCAGAACATGTTATACACCTCATTACAACCCTCCCAAATCGAGGGTTAACATCCAGAGGAGCAGAAGAAGGTGATGCTCCCACCTCAGAGGAAGGGCTCAGCTGAGCTGCCGATGATGTACTCGGCTGAGCTTCTGAGGCTGGGCTCTGGTGACTTACTGAAGAGTTTTCTCCAGTATGTCGAGCAAAGGTCCTGGGATGTCTATCCCTAAGGTGTCTCATCATAGAGTGATTTCCAAAGGAATACTTTTTCCTAGGATTTCCTCTTGATAAAACACGGTCACAAAGTGTGCAAGTGACCAGTGGAGCATTGACCTTTTTCTCCCCCTCTGGAAAAGTAAAATACTCCCATATAAAAGAATTCTTCTGTTTCCTCCTTCTCTGGATGATGGTGGTGCTGCTAGCCTCACTCTCAGAAGAGGTCTGCTGTTCTGCCATTGTATCCCAAAGACAATTCAGCTCCTGCTCCTAGAGAATCACAAGCAGTAATGAGGGGAATGGGTGTGGTGTGGGAAGTTTCTGGAACTGAAAGTAGTTTCAACCAATGAAAAGTGTTCTTTCAAGCAGTAATGAGGGGAATGGGTGTGTTGTGGGAAGTTTCTGGAACTGAAAGTAGTTTCAACCAATGCAAAGTGTTCTTTCAAGCAGTAATGAGGGGAATGGGTGTGTTGTGGGAAGTTTCTGGAACTGAAAGTAATTTCAACCAATGAAAAGTGTTCTTTGTGGATCACATGACCTACCGTGCGCGCTCCGTAAACTTACGGTACGCGCTCGTAAACAAGTACGCATGCGCAAACGTGACGCTTACGGAGCGCTTACGGAGCGCGTACGTAAGATGCACTCGCGCATGCGCATTACACGCCCCTGCATGACCGCGACGTTGCTTCCGCGTGTACGCGTACGTCGCGCACATATCACGTAAGCGCGCTGTACTTATGACGTGCGGAGCGCGTAGCGTCAGCTTACCGTACGCATATCCTATTACGTACGCGCACCGTACTTATGACGTACGGAGCGCGTACCGTCACGGAAATAAAATGCAAAAAAAAAAAAAAACCTTTCTATAATGCAGGATATAGTACATATATTATTTTAAACATTTAAAAAACCGTACAAATTCACTGAAAAAACCATGGGTTTTACACACGTTATAGTTAGGAATTAGCATTTAAAAAACCTTGCAAATTCACTGAAAAAACCATAGGTTTCACACATGTTATAGTTAGCGGAAATTCTAATCATAAAAAACCATTGAAATTCCCCCGTTATAGTTAGTGCAGGCAACTATAACTCACGCAACCGCAATCCTCTGCTGATGCTAATACTGTATTTAGACACTTATTTGCCCATGTCTTCTTCCATTAAATTTTAGCTATACATATATTGCAAATATTTTTTTTTCATAAAGACACATATGTCATCAGCAGAGGATTGCGGTTGCGTGAGTTATAGTTGCCTGCACTAACTATAACGGGGGAATTTCAATGGTTTTTTATGATTAAAATTTCCGCTAACTATAACATGTGTGAAACCTATGGTTTTTTCAGTGAATATATATATATATGAAGATAAGCGTTCCTGGCTCGCTCCTTATTAGCAAAGAAACAGGTACGGACCACAGCGTGCGTTTTCAGTGCAGGTTTATTGCATCCTTATTCAGCTACAATCGTATAGCAAGTGCCCGGCATGACGCGTTTCGACAGCAGAACGCTGTCTTGATCACATGACGCCCCAAGGGCCAATCCTCATTAAATACTTTTTTTAGATGTTAAAAAAAAAAACTGGCAAAACATTTTTTTCTACACTCAGAGGAAATAGAAAAAATACTACGGTTGTATATAATACTGACATAGTAAAACATGTAAGAAAAAATTGCAAATAATTAATGAAAAATGTCAACTCATTTCATCATAGTTATGTTTACCACATAAATGACCAGTTTTGGAATAAAAAAAGCTGAAGAATAAATCATTTTTCTTAAAAAGGAGAAAAGGAGAAAAATGCCGTAAAGATGCTTTCACATTTCCACATAATATGCATAAATGCATAAAATTAGCTAGCTAGCATAAAGTGCAAAGAGTGTTTTTAAAGTGCAAATCATAGCCAATCATCATAGAATGAAATATGTAAAATATCAAACTGTAAACAATGACTGAAGATAATAGAAATAAAGTGCAAGTGCATCACGCTAATAGTGCAAATACTTCGTTAAAGTGCATTTCATTGATAATCATACAATAAATTCTCTTAATAGTAATAACAGAGTTGTATAATGATTATGTAAGGATGTCAAGATAAAGTGCCAGTGCATCAATATAACATGACAACAAATGAAATACATAACGACATAGTGAGGACAATAAAAAGAGAATGGATATGGGAAAGATAAAAGACATACTAAAATTGCTCATGTAGCCACACCCAAACCATGCCCAGTAAAAGCCAAGTAAAACCACAGGTAAAAGCCAGAGAATCCAGATAAAACCAGTAGTAAAACCTAGCTAAAACAAGACAAAAACTGGGAATAAAAACATGAAGCAACACATAGAAGTCAAATCATTAGATAATTCAAATATAGGCCAAAACCTCAATAAGTACCAGGCTGCAGGAGAACAGGCAAACTTCACAACTAAATGTTAAAATTCATAAAAATATATATATATAATTGCCACAACCTCACACATCACAGAGGCAAGGAGAGTCCGCACTCAGTGCTTCATATGAAGTTGCAAGCCTATGTATGTTTATATACACATACATATGTATGTGTGTGTATTTATATATATATATATATATATATATATATATTCCATATTAGTAAAATATATGGATAATTATTGATTATTTTTATCAATATATTTAAAATGTGCACTGAATTAAAAAGAGATTAATCGTTCCGATTTATTTTGAAAAATATACAAAGGGTTTTAGTTAATTAAATACATAACTTTTAGGAAATGTTACTACAAATGAAAAAAAACAAAAATGTTAGTGAGGGTGGAATCTGTTTTTGATTATTGTTTACAATTAATATTTATAAATTAAATTAATATATTTAAATTAGTTTATTATTTAAGGTACATGTGATTTGAGGAGTCAATCTGCTGCAACATTTTATTTTATTAGTTCCATGGTAATATTATTTCTATGCATTGATTTACATTTATATTATACATCAAAATGCTTTTAGTTAAAAAAAATAACGATACATTTTAATGAAATTCCTATAGAGAGGTGTCCACTCTGGTAAAGGAGATCTCCACCAAGGGGTAAAACGTTACTAGTAGTACAACGTTACACTTGTAAATTCTTTTGTTGGAGGCTGCACATTTAGATGTAAATCTCTGTTCCAAAATGGTGACAATGGTTGAAAGAAAGTGGAGAGTTAAACGATGTGTACGAGCAGATCTACACAAGTGAATCAGCACATGAATATTTACCTTTGTGAATCGGTCCTTCAATGTTAGAGCATGAGGAAAGGCCTATTGTGATTACACACTAGTATGATGTACTTTGTCAGAAAGTTTTTTTTTCCGCAGAGTTTCATATAGCGCAAACTTGACCCGAATCCAATCAGGTATCAGTGCTTTACATTTCATCCGTTACGTTACATTAGGACACACATTCATTCTTTGTTAGGCACGGGGAGATTAAGTGATTTGACCAGAATCACAGGCTGTTCAGCGTCATTGCTGAGACTCGAACCGAGTTCCCCAGGTCCGAGGTCGAGCGCCCTAGCCATTAGGCCGACCCCTCTCCCCAAAGTGATCAAATAGGAGCTCATGATCTTAACGTAATGCCACCTAATCTTCACCATACAGCTACTCATTCACGAACATTACCCATGTGTTATGTTTATGGAGAAAATGTCTGGCTGTAGAGACACAATTAAATTCATTGTAGCTATTTGAACATTTTATGTTAAATACATATTTCAAAAACCTACCACAATATCCAAGACATGCACATCATTATATGATCAGCCAGTGCTCAAGATCCAGTAGATTTTTCTCAGCAGTGGCTTGAAAGCTTAAATGTCAATGACCCATTGTCAAAGAGAGTGACCAACTGAAAAGCTTTTTTTTTTTTAAATCATTTTTGCATTATTTGCTGGGGTGCGGAGTGGGGTGAGCTACTCAAGTTAATTCCCTGCAAATTAGTTTTGCTCGCTGGTAAAATGTGAACCACTCATGTGATGAATATTTGGGTGCAAGATATTTAGAGAACTATTTTCTTCATAGGTCATGGGTGGCAGTGGACTGGCCAGACCTCAGTTGAATCTCAGTAAGGATACCTTGAGCCTGAAAGAGATTATTACTCAAAACTACTCCTTTCCTGCTGGTTGTATGACTAGTTGTTTGAATTACCTAAGTTGGCTGGCTGGCTCACAGATGAGGTATTCATTGGTGCAGTTGCCAATGACCTGATTTACACTCCAGGCACAATGTCTTGAATTAGGATCTTTCTTCCAGCTGCAGTAAAAGGAATCAGGGAAATAATAGAGGGAGTAGATTGAAGGGGGCACGCTTGTCACAGGTGGCGGAAGTTGCTCCTGCAAACTAGATTGAGTTGGGGGGGTGCAGTGACATTAGAAGGCAAGCAGGTGGTAAGTAAAAACCAAGATGACATGTGTGGAATAAGATAGCTTCGTCCTTGGGGGCAAGAGTGTTTTGTGCTGTCGCTACCACTGGAGGGGCTGAGATTGTTGTTGCTGCCACCGCTGTGTACAAGGAAGGTCTTCGCGTGGGACTCCAGCTCCCAGGAGTCCGTGCGTGCTCACAGCTGCATCGAGGTCCGCCCTCCCGCCTACAAACATTTAAAATACCTCGCGGAACCCGCTGGCGCGGGTCCCGCTTTGTCTTTGGGGGCAAGAGTGTTTTGTGCTGTCGCTACCCCTGGAGGGGCTGAGATTGTTGTTGCTGCCACCGCTGTGTACAAGGAAGGTCTTCGCACGGGACTCCAGCTCCCAGGAGTCCGTGCGTGCTCACAGCTGCATCGAGGTCCGCCCTCCCGCCTACAAACATTTAAAACACCTTGCGGAACCCGCTGGCGCGGGTCCCGCTTCATCCTTGGGGGCAAGAGTGTTTTGTGCTGTCGCTACCCCTGGAGGGGCTGAGATTGTTGTTGCTGCCACCGCTGTGTACAAGGAAGGTCTTCGCACGGGACTCCAGCTCCCAGGAGTCTGTGCGTGCTCACAGCTGCATCGAGGTCTGCCCTCCTGCCTATTGGTTCCTGCCCCCATCAAATATTCCCAATCAACGCTGCGCGGGACGCGGGCGGGTCGCCCAGGACGAAGCCCGGACAAAGGGTGGACAGTCTGAGACAGTCCGGGACAGGAGGGGGCTGGAGGAGGCTGGGCTGGATCCAGTAGTGTGGGTATAGCTGTAAGGTATCCAATCACTCCTGTCGCCCTGGTAAGACCGTTGTGCCTCCCATTGTTGTATTAATAACTGTGATCTGTAGCGGGTAGCCACTAGTTTATTGGATCAAAACGGCTGTCTGTTTGTGTTTATCATGTCTAAAGCGAAAAATGCCATTGTGACGGCCACCATGGATAACTATTTGGTGAAAATGGTGGACAAAATCAACCAAGATCGCAGAAAGTCTTTGGGGCGTGTGGACCCCCTTATTATTACTTCCCCCCCATCTTTATCTATTTCCCCGACTAACTCTCCCATGGTTATCAATAATTCCAACAGCCAGGATAGCTCCATCTTGGTGGTGCTCCCAGACCAAGTCCGCTCAGATGGTCTAAAACCTGGGGCTGCTACTGATTTAGAATAAAGCTCGGTTGATCATTCAGATCCACCGTTACCCTGTCCCACGGTATCGAGATCGCAGAGAGTTCCACGGGCGTGTAGGAATATTAACAAGAATGTTCAATTGAAGAGGGGGACGAATCGCTTAATTAAGAGAGTAAACTCACCTACAACCAGTGTCACGGGTGCCTCTAATTTAGTATCGGCCTCTACCTTGGCTACTTCAGATGGTGAGTTATTTGATCTCTTAATCAGCACCTTAGAAGCTAAGTTTGACTTGATTGTCAAACCCCTATTGATTAAGCTTGACACGGTTAATGCAGAAGTAGTAAGACTGGGAGGTCTGTTGGAATCGTTTATTAACCCCAGTACAGGTGACCTAGTTAAGGATAAGGAAGTTGGAGGCCTTACTCTTAAGAATGTAAGTGAGATTCCCCCTATGGTTATGTCCAATACCTCTATGCCTCCCTCGGGGGGTTTGTGTGAGAAGGTACCCATTGTGTCTAACCCCCCGTTGAGTACAGATCGTAATCCCTTGTCTAATTTAGATTTAGGGAACCAGGTGACACATAGTACTGGGAAAGCCAAAATTAATGCCAACTCACAGCCTGATTTACCACCGGACTGTGCACCTTATGTGGCAGTCCTGACCAATGTCCCCCCAGATAGAGAGAGTGGACATAATAATACATATAGCGAATCCCATGCCTCCTTGAAAAATAAGACCGTGGACTGGCTTCATCGGGAGTTTGGTTTCCCAGTAGCCCTAGCAGACGAAATTTTAAGTACTAGAAGAATTAATTGGATAGGTAGCTCGCGTAAGAACTGTGATGGCGATTGTATAGTTGTCAATTTTAGAAATCCCCATCTCGCCTCCACTGTTCTGAGAAGAGGTATTTCCCTCCCCTACCGAGGCCAAGGAATTTCTCTTCGTCCCCTTGGTTATTTTTATAGACACTTATATAACCAGCCTAATACTGACTATGTTAGGGCGGGGGTAAGAGATTTAAACCTGCACACTACTTTCAGTGTTGCCACATCCAATAGATTCCAGTCACTGAGTGGACTGGATTCCAATGATTGACTGGGTACTGATCAGAAGAACACAAGGGATGAAGCTGTTTCTTTAGGAGGTGCGGGATGTGACGCAACTTTGGGGGTTTCCGACCCCGCGGGACTAGGTGTCAACTGTAGCCCTACTGTTGATACCATTAATGATAATAGACGCTGTGAAGGCGTCAGGTTGGTTTCTGACGATCAGGGTGGATACTCTCCCCTTATTAGTGCTTCGCACAGTCATAGTGGACCCATTACTTTGAGCTCTATGCCCATTTCAAACTCTAACCCCCGGTTATGTTCAATTGTTAGTTGGAATGTAGCAGGTCTCCTCCCTAAGGACGCCTGCTTGGGTTGGCTGGAGTTTATTAATGCTTTTAACATTATTTGTTTTCAAGAGACCTGGTGTACGTATCTAATCAATTATAATGGGTTCGTCTCATATCAACTACCAGCTGTGGCATCCCCCTTGGGTAGGGCAAAGGGTGGGCTTCTGGTTTTGATTTCAGTAGATGTTCCCATTATTGTTAAAAAACACGTATTGGTTGGGGTCCATTCCCAGATTCTATGGCTTTATCAGGAGCATGGGAGAAATCTTCTTTTAATAAATTTGTATAACAATGTATTTGATAACACCAGGCACCAGGTAGTGTTAGCTCTTGAGACCGCTTTGGCTGACATTATAATGGAGTTTGATTTTGATTTTGATTATATCTGGGTAGGAGATTTTAATACTGCTGTTTGTCCCCTTTCCTCCCAAAGGGTCTGTGGATTTAAAGATAGTTTAGGAGTTTATGTTCCCCATTTCCCACATAACAACTATGGAGATGCTTTGAATAAAATCCTGACCACTTATGATCTGGAGATTTTGGTCAACGCGAAAAATGCTTCTGGAGATATAATCCCTACTTTTAGGGGAAGGAATGCAAACACTGTAATAGATTTTATTTGCATATCCTGTAGTCTTAGTTCATGGTGTCTGACTCCGGTGGTTGTGGATAATGCGCTCAGCGATCACAATTGTATCACCATTGAGACATTTCTCTGGAAGGAGAAGCATGGTCCTAACATTCGTACCATTGTCAATATTGAACCGCATCGACCAAATGGAACTAGAATCAGATGGAAAGGGGATAAAGCGGAGCTCGTGTCAAATTCCATTGTCTCAAGTTGTTTGGTAGAAATTTCTACCATTTTAGAAAGTAAGGAGGTTACCGACCAAGTTGTGCATAATTTTATAAGTATTAATCGTATTATAGATAACAAATTTACTAAACATGGAAAGGCCAAGTCATTTAAACAAAAGGGGTGGTTTGACCATGCTAGTACCATTGCACTTAAGGGGCTTAAAGCCGCTTTGGTTGTCAAGCCAAGAGATTATAGTATGGTTAGAGATCTTAGAGCCACCTATCAGGCTGCAGTCAAACGCAGGAAGTCCGAATTAAGGCAAGAGGCCTGGGACAAACTTGATCAGGCAGCAGCTACTTCAGATTCCTCTTTATTTTGGGATACGGTTAATTGCCCGTTCCTAAAGGATGATAAGATGCCCGAACTGACGGCTAACGTCAGTGAGGGAAACTGGGTTTCCCACTTCTCTGTGATCTTCGATTCAGAAAGACAGAGGGGTGTGCATGAAGATGATTGGCCTATCATCCCTCTGAATATCTCTATAGCCGAAGTACAAGGAAGTATCACCTTAAGCAACGGTGGAAAGGCCCAGGGTCCCGATGGGGTGCCAATAGATCTATATAAATTAGTCCCTGAGCTGTGGGGTCCATTGTTAACAAATGTTTTTAATGCGGCAGTATGCAATGGAGTCCCACCTACTTGGGAGGAATCCATTATCATTCCTATTCATAAGAAGGGAGACAGGGGTGATGTGAAGAACTATCGCCCAATCTCCCTTCTTGATTCCTCCGTGAAAATTATGAGCAGGGTGCTCCTGGTCATGTTGGAAGAGTGGGCCGATTCTAACAACATTCTGGCCAACTGCCAATATGGTTTTAGGAAGGGTCGAGGGACCGTTGAACAATGTCTCAACCTCGACCTCCTAATTGGGAAATACACGAGGGCTAAGAAAGGCTCTCTCTATCTCTGCTTTGCAGATTTGAGCAGTGCCTTCGATATGGTGGACCATAGTATCTTATGGGTAAAACTACTTGATTTGGGGGCACCCGAGGGTATCATTTATTTCCTGGCACAACTCTATTCTAACCTTAGTACCAGTGTTCGCTATGGACCGGGTGGGGAGCGTACCCCTAGTTTTAAGATCGGGCGTGGTATAAGACAAGGGTGTGTTCTTGCTCCCCTTCTCTTTACCTTTTTTATCAATGAAGTCGATTCTGCCCTAAAAACTGTGGCGGCAGATGCCCCGAAAATCAATGATTTTAACGTCCCGGTATTACTTTATGCGGACGATGCCGTGATTCTATCCAGGACTCCTATTGGCCTACAACGTCTGATGGACAGGTTCTCCATGTTCATCAAGGACAGAAAACTACTGATCAACAAATCCAAAACCCACATCATGGAATGTGGTTTGGGGCGTAAAAAACCCCACTCCTATTTCATTGATGGGCATAAGGTGCAAACGGTGAACTCCTTTAACTATCTTGGCATCAATTTTACTAAGAATGGTTGCTGGTCCAGTGAGATTACCTACGTTCGGGCCAAGATAGCTAAATGTTCACACGGGGTGTTCAAGTTTGCTAGTAAAATTGGGGATAAACGGATTAAAGACATGCTAACAATTTATCAAATGAGATGTCTTTCGATTGCACTTTATGGTGCAGGAGTTTGGGGCCACTACTCGGCCCGGAGTCTCCAAGTGGAAGAAAATCTCTTTCTTAAGAGACTTTTGTGTCTGCCCATATCTGCCTCTAATGATCTGGCGCATAAAGAGCTTGGGATTCAACATCTTTCAGACCAAATTACCTTAAGACCATTAATGTTATGGCGCGCCATCTGGTCTAAGGAAGAGACTTCCCTAAATAGAGCTATCATCAGAGACTGCTTTTTAATCGATGACCACATGAAGATTCCCTGGATTAAATTTGTTGTCAATAGTTTTTTAGAGATCTATGGATTTGATATCAGAAAGGATATGAATGCTGCTTCCAGCCTGTCAAAGGGTGAGATGAAGTTTATTTTTATGAGCCATAAATCTGAGAGGCGGGAGAGGATTGATGGCCATTCTTCCACAAGTATGCTCTATGGAAGATATAGTGAGACTGTTGGCTACCAACCGTATCTGAGTTACGTTACTAGAGTTTCCCACCAGTTTGTCTTAACCAGATTAAGGCTGGGGATTGTGCACCATTTGGTGGCTTTCCCTCGTATTAAAAAATATCCGATTGGTCCATGTCCATGTGATCATTCATCTGCTCAAAGCACTATGTACTTTTTATTGTTCTGTAAATTTTATGGTAACTTTTTTTTTTTTTTTAAACTTTATTTGTAATTTTTAAACAGTTATGAAACAAACCAAGTTACAGTACCAGCAATATCAAAGGATCAATGACCATAGGAGGTACGCAGTCAAAAGTCCAATCATGTAGTGAACTCAACCTATGCCCTTGCGGGACCCATGAAATAATTCAGGCAGGGGCAACAGCGGGAAGGAGACAGATCAACGAGGAAGCAGACCCAGCAAAGTAAAACAGGCATTCCATCCACACAATGCCTCCATGTTCTAAGCCCCGTTTCCCACCAAACTCCCAGGGAGCCCGCTCAAACCCTATCAGACAGGACTGCACAGCCACATTACCGGCAAAGGCAGCCGCACCACTCACTCCTCAGTGGCAGTTCCCGCCACACAGGGGCCTCCCCTACGGGATTCTGCGCCAGGAGGTACCCCACCAATGGTCCCCACACATCTCTGGGCCGTGAGGCTCGTGGCAATAGCTCAGCGTAGGTGGTGCCTTGCTCCTGACAAAACGTCATGTCCGCCAGCCACTCCTTGAACTTCGGGGCCCGGCCCCTACCCCATCTGCAGGCCACTCTTCGCTTCGCTAGGAGCATTGCGATGGCGACATATTTTTTATGGGCTGGGGGGATATGAGCCGTATGTCCCAAGAGCGCAAGCAACGGGTCTCTGTCTAGCTGAATCCCAATCATACTACCAAGCGCCGTGAACACCTGCTCCCAATAGCCCCGCACCACAGCGCAGCTCCAGGCAAGATGCAGAAAGCCCGCCCCCGCCTGGCCACATCTCCCACAGCGATCATCAGCAGCCAGCCCAAAGCGTAGCTTCCTGACCGGTGTATAGTAAATCTGGTGCAGGAATTTAAAATGTATGACCCGGAACCTACTGCTAGCCGATATTTGTGCCGTCTGGCGACAGCAGTATCGCCATTGTTCATCCGTGAGGTCACTTCCCAACTCCCCCTCCCATCGGTTCCGGGACAAGTTGCACTCTCCTGTGTCTCGCTCGCGCACGGAGGCGTATAATCTGGACACCAAATGCCCCCCGTCCACCACACTTAAAAGCAGATGCAACGGCGCGAAACACTCTGGCTCGCAGGGGAAAGAGGGAAGTAACGAACGCGAACCCTGCCGCAACCGCACGTAAAGAAAGACATCGAGCGGCGTGCCCGCCGCACCCTGTAAAAAGTGTTCAGCAGTGCGAAAGGTCCCTTCTCGCAAGAGGTCCCCCCAAGTCGCAACCCCCGCTCTGGTGCAGAGATCCTGAAACCCCTTTTCCTGTAGCAATGTCAGATTCGGATGATACGTGAGCGGCAACCGGGGGGAGTATAGGAACGGGGCTCCCATGAGGGCCACCAGACGTCGCCACGCCTCTACCGTACCGGTGATCGTGGTGGATGCCACAACAGGCGCTTCCTTATAGCCGTGTATGAGGCCAGTAAGGGGGATGGGGTCGGCCAGCCAGGCCTCTACTGCTATCTGTGGCATATACCGCGGGGGACGCATCCAATAGTAAGCATAGTGTGCCTGAGCACATAAATAGTATAATTCGAGGTCCGGAACATCAAATCCTCCCTGAGCATACGGCCTGGTGAGGATAGACCACTTCAGACGTGACTGCTTGCCGCCCCATACTAATCGTATCAGTTCCGAACGCAGCGTGGCGAAAAAAACCTGCCCAGGGTAATAGGGAATGTTGAGGAAGAGGTACAGGAATTGCGGGAGCACCTTCATTTTAATGAGCGACACGCGGCCTGCCATTGATAATGGCAGCGCAATCCACCTCGTGACATTGGTCTTGAGCCGCTCCACAGCCGTGCCGTAATTCGCCCTAATGATCTCGTCCCTATCACGGGTTACCTGAATTCCCAGGTACCGAAAATCTTCCTGGCACCACTCCAGCGGGAAGTCGAGCGGGAAGGGGGTCACCGCCGCTGTGAGCGGGAACACCATAGACTTACCCCAGTTAATGCCCACTCCGGAGAGTCGTCCAAATCGGATAAACTCCCGCAATATGGGGTTAATATTGTCTTGCGGGTCCCTGATGTATAATGTGATATCATCCGCATAAAGCGAGATCAATATTTGCCGCAGGCTGCAGCGGAACGCCTTGTCATTGTGCACCTGTCGGAGCCTAGCAGCTAATGGTTCCACGGCAAGTGCAAATAACAGGGGGGACAGCGGGCACCCCTGTCGGGTACCCCGCGAGATCGGTATCTGTGGGAATAGATGCCCATTGATAAGCACACGGGCCGTCGGCTGATTATACAGCAAATGCAACCAGGATAGAAAAAGCTGAGGGAAACCCATCCGTCGGAGGACACCGAACAGGTAGTCCCACTCCACTGAGTCAAACGCCTTTGTGGCATCAAGGAACACAGCGGCGAGCGGGAACTCCTGGTCCACCATCTGCACCAGAGAAAAGAGCGTCCGGAGATTATGGGAGGTTGACCTCCCGGGCACGAACCCCGCTTGATCCGGCAGGACAAGCTTGTCCATCAATAATGTAAGGCGATTCGCCAGCACCTTAGCCAGTATTTTGGCATCGCAATTAATTAGTGAGAGCGGCCTATAAGAGTCGCAGGAGTCTGGGGCCTTTCCGGGCTTCAGCAACGAGGTGACCACCGCCTCCCTCATTGACGGCGGCAGCACACCCACCTCTAGGGATTCCGCGTACACCTCCCGGAGGACTGGCGCCATCACATCAATGTAACTCTTGTAAAACTCTGCCGGTAGCCCGTCGGAACCCGGCGCCTTCCCATTTTGCAGCTGCATTATCGCCTCCCGCACCTCGTCGAGCTCGAACGGGTGACACAGAAATTCACGCTGCGCATCCCCCAACCATCCCAAGGCCACATCTTCCAAGAAGTCAGCCATCTCGAGTGTCCCAGATCCTTGAGACGTGTAGAGCGTGCGGTAGTGATCCACAAACGTGTCAAGTATTGCGCATGAATCCCTGTGAACCGCGCCATCCGAGCTATGTACTTCTAATATGTGGGCACCAAAACGAGGGGGGCGCGTCGCCTCCGCGAGAGCTTTCCCGGGGCGCTCTCCCTCTCCGTATCTGCGGGCCACCCAGTACTTCCCACGGAACTTCAGCTCGCGCTGCGCTTCAGCCTCGTATTTAGTGAGCGTTTCTCAGAACGCGCCATGCGCTGCCTCCGCCTGTCCCTGACCCATCCGGCCCTCTAATTCTTTCAGTTCTTGCTCCAGGCGACTGAGAGTACGCTGTATGTCTTTGAGCACTCCACAGCTCTTAGAGAGACAATAGCCACGTATCGTCACCTTAAAGGCCTCCCATATCACCTCTACGCTGCCGACCGAATCTTTATTCCGTGCGAAGAAATCTCGTATCTCCTCCTCGAGTTCCATCTGAAATACGGCATCTAGCAGCGCGGTGGGCTGCAATCGCCAGCGCGGTCTAGGAGCAGTATACCCTTGCAGTGTAAGCGATAGCTTTACCGGACAGTGGTCCGAGTACGTTCTGGCCAAGTGCGAGGTTTCTCGGATGCCCGAGGCCAGTCCTCGGGATAGCAGACAGTAGGCAATTCTCGCCCAGCTGCCCAAGTGGGACGTAAAATGCGAGCCCTCCCTCCCCAGGGGATGTGCATATCGCCACCCATCAATCAACCCCTCCTCTTCAAGTATGCCAGACAACGCCTCCCTGGATCTAGTGTAGTGGTGCGGCATGGGGTGAGAGCGATCCTGAGCTGGCCGGAGGGCAACGTTGAAATCTCCCCCCCATATTATGTGTGCAGACCCAATCGTCATTATCTTGCCCCATATATCATGAAAGAAGTCTGGGCTATCAGCATTTGGACCATAACAATTCGCAATCGTGATAGAGTCCTCTCCTAACCTGCCCCAGGCAATCACATAGCGGCCCTGTGGGTCTGAGATCGTGCCTGCTATCTCGCAGCGCAGCTGTTTCTTAAAAAGGATCGCCACCCCGCGGGCATATGAGGAGTAGGAGGAAAACATCTGATGCGCTGCCCATTTGCATGCACTTGAATCTTCTGTCTGTCTAGGTATGCCAAAATCTTCCTGCGTTTTCTCGGGTCCCCCAATCCCCGCACATTCCATGTCATTATGTTAATCACATCGTCACCCTCCCGAGCCATCGGTGTTGCAAATACACATACCAGTCCTGCATATTGAGTCCCTGCACACCTCCTCTGTCACTCCACAATTGCTGCCTGGATACTGAACCCCCGTGAACATCCCTCCCACCTCCCACTGAAGCAGCCCCAACTTGCCAGAATCCCCAGTCCCTCCCCCCACCCGCAAAACAACGAAAAGTTCAATACTGTTAGGTTTACCCATAGTTAAGTGAGTCAATGGGTGCTACCCGCTGGGGTGCAACCTCTAGGTGGCGAACCGGGTTGCCCCTCCCCCTAGGCCCGCTGATGGTTAGTGGGGCAAGCCCTATGCGGGTCAGGAGAGGGTGTCCGGCGCAGTCCCAAATGTTCCGCCCACTGGCGTGGGCCTGTCCAAGCCCTTTGTATCAGCAGGGTAGTCAGAATATGCATTGCAAGGCCCACTAGCAGTCCGCCACTCCCTCCCGGCCATCCTGCTCACCGTCTCTGGGCCAGGGCATCTCCGGCAGCGATATACTTCAGTCTTGGGAGGCTGGTCTGCCCGAGGCGGGCAGCGAATCAGAGCGGTCGCCGGAACGCCGGAGCTGTTTAAGGAAGTCTTCCACCTGCTGCGGGTTAGTGAAGAAACTCTGTTTGCCCTGATGGGTAACCCGGAGGCGTGCCGGGTACAACAAAGCATAGTCCACCTGTGCCTGACGCAGCTTATTTTTCACCACCATAAATTTGCGCCTGTCCTCCTGTACTGCAGCCGTGAAGTCCGGGTAGATGGAGAAGGAGACCCCATCGTATTGGAGCTGTTGCTTACTTCTCGCTACTCGTAGGATTGTGTCGCGATCTCTGTAATTGAGGAGTCGGGCAATGATGGGGCGAGGCGTGCTCCCCGGCGGAGGGCGCGGGCCCAGGGACCGATGAGCTCGCTCCACGATGAACTGGGAAGAGAGCTGTTCCTTCCCAACGGTTGCAATCAACATCCTCTCCACATAATCCTCTAAGCGGCCTGTGTTTGTGGACTCTGGTAGGCCAAGAACGCGGATGTTATTACGTCGACTTCTCGCTTCTAGGTCTTCGTTCTTGGCTGCAATTAGTTTTAGAAGCTTGTCCATTTGTGCAACCTGCGCCGAGACCCGAGTGGTGGTATCCTCCGTATCTGAAATGCGGCGTTCCGTCTCGCGGATGCGATCTTCATGTTTGTCGAGCTTTTGCACGATGGCGTCCATCTGGGTAGACATGCCGTCCATTTTCTCCCCCATGGCGGCAAAGCCCTGCCTGACCTCCCGGAGAAGCGACGTCAGCTCCCCCGCACTCTCTGCAGGTCCAGCAGCCTGATCCGAGTCGGCCATCTCCACCCTCTCGGCCGGAGGGGCACGGCCCGTCTTCTTCGCCTCGAAGGTGAGGCGGGATTGTCGAGCATCGGCCTTTCCCATCACCAGGCGTCGCCAGAGGGACGATATCTAGCGCTGCGCAGAAAGCCACCAACCGTGGCCTCAGTCGCTGTTCTCCGCCGCCCCGGATCCTCCAAGGCCCCAGTTCGCCGCCACACTCAAATCCAGTCTCGCGATCTCAGCACCGGTGCACCGTCCCCCTCGTTCTCGGAGTCAGTAGGGGCGCAGAGGGGGTTGCGCCAGGGGTCTACCGGTACTGCGCGGTCGCCGTCGCGAAACGTCACACCACTGGCGATGGGTGATAGCACAAACACAGTACTCCGCTTGTTCTCTGTCCAGTGGCCTCAGAAAGATTGTCATTCCCAGCCCTCCGGGGGAGGTTTCTGGAGCTCAACCTCCCACGACCGGTGCGGCCGATCCCGCACCCCAGCGCTATCTCTTATGGGGCTATGGAGGAAGGGCACCGGGAGGGAGGCCTCAAAGCAGGTCGCGGCACACTCCCCTCTCGCGCTGCACTCGGGGGGGCTCCTCCAGCTCTCGTACCAGGCCCACGGCGAGCGGGGGGAGCAGTGAGTGAGTCTCACCTAGCTAAC
Organism: Triturus cristatus; assembly: GCF_964204655.1. Lineage (NCBI taxonomy): Eukaryota > Metazoa > Chordata > Amphibia > Caudata > Salamandridae > Triturus > Triturus cristatus. The sequence goes on along the minus strand of NC_140591.1, from coordinate 371,991,386 downwards.
CCAAAGGCAGGCAGCTTCCTTCGTGGGGCCCTGCTCCGATGCGGTAGTCAGCCCCTGAGTCCCGCCGTCAGCACTTCTGAGGCCTCTGTCACCCAGCAGCAACGGCCGCACTCACCCGACCTCCGGTGATGCTCGCCCTGCCCAGCGCAGCCAAAGGGGCACCACCACTTCACTCCCTCCGGCGGCACCTGCTGGCGTCACGGGTCCCCCTGATCGCGTCTACCATCCGTCCGCCATCGGGGATCCACAGCACGTCACTCGCGGGAAGCCGCGGGCCCCCGTAGATCAGTGACCGGGCAGCACCGCCCCCGCAACTTCCTCCACTACAGCCGTCCGGCGGAGACCACCTCCGCTCGGCAACCGGAGATCTCCCGGCCGTCAGAAGTGGCCCTCAGGTATGTGGACAGTGTTGGGGCATGCAGCCCTCCCAGCAGCAACGGCCGCACTCACCCGACCTCCGGTGATGCTCGCCCCGTCCAGCGCAGCCAAAGGGCACCACCGCCTCGCTCCTTCCGGCGGCACCTGCCGGCGTCGCATGTCCCCCAGATCGCGTCTATCAGCCGTCCGCCACCGGGAGTCCACAGCACGTCACTCCTCGGCCCGGCGGCCCGCGCGCCTCGTGGGAAGCCGCGGGCTCCCGTAGATCAGCGACCGGGCAGCACCACCTCCGCAACTTCTTCCACTGCAGCCGTCCGGCGGAGACCACCTCCACTCGGCAACCGGAGCGCTCTCGGCCGTCAGGAGTGGCCTTCAGGTATGTGGACAGTGTTGGGGCATGCAGCCCTTGCAGGCAGGTCGCGTGGATCGCCGTGGGGCAGGATAATTTTCGGATCAGCGCGCCGGACGGCAGGAGCCTCACATATGTGCGGCCATCTTGCACGGCGCCACCTAGCGCCCCCCAATTTTATGGTAACTTTCGTTCAACTTTCTTAAAACCTATTTTTTTGAAGTATGGAACCCGAAATGTCCATGATTCTATGAAGCTGTTTTTTAATCTTAACCCTGATGTCTGTTTTTTTACTGCAACTTTTCTCCTGCAAGCTGTTAAAGCTAGGAACAGCATGATATTTTAACTGTTTTTTAATCTTGTATTCTGTACTGTATATTTAACTTATGGTTATTATGATTCTGTTTTTGATGTTTGTATGTATGTGCTTTTATGGACTTTGTGTTTAAGCTCCGAATAAAGCCTTATGAAAAGAAATAGGTGACTGTACTAATTATTAAACATCCAAGTTTTAAGTGCTTTACAAAATATAGTCAGATTTTCTGTGGTTTTTAGTTTAAGAAGCATCGAGTTCCAAAGTTTGGTGGTAGCCACCACAAAACTCTTACCTCCCCAGGTGGCTCTCTTGATTTTAGGTATAACCAGATTGGCCTGGAAGGATGATCTTAAAATCTTATGGTGGGGTGTATCGATGAAAGAGCTGTCTTATGGATTCTGGGCCATCAAAATGAAGGACCTTAAAAGCTATAAACAGAGACTTGAACATTACCCGCTTCCTCGCCGGGAGCCAGTGAAGTAAGAGGAGTCATTGGGAGACCAACTGATGTTTTGGTAGTCCTAAAAGCAATCTGGCCGCTAAATTTTGGACCATCTGCAGCTTATGCAGAGCTTTCTTGTGGGTGGTCAGGAAAAGCCCAATACAGTAGTCTAGTTTAGAAAGATCTAGTGCAGTAATCACTGCTTTGCGAAGGTCCAAAGGAATGAAGGGAAAAACCTTCCTAAGTGATTTAAACATAAAGAAACACAAAAAGATGATGGCATTAGCGTGTCCTACAAAGGAAAGCTTTCCATCGAACTGGAGTCCCAGATTTTTTACTTTGGAAACGGGAATCGGGAGAATTCCCATTTCCTGAAGCCACCATTTGGGAGATGAGAATGAAGGGGATTGCCGAACAGTAGCACAGCAACGACCCTCTTATCCTAGCTGCACAGCAGAGGACCTTATCTTAAAACAAAGCATTCCTAATCGATTTCAACCAGGCTTAAAGTGAGTGATTTTCAGGTAGTGAGACTCACAGCAAAAGTGCTTAAACCACTTGGTCAAAAAAGTGAAAACTGTTGGGGGGTTGCTTGGGGCAGTACCCATTTCTCACAGTCACCCCGCCCTGAACAGGACTGGCTGACTGTGATTGTGACATGACAGCACTTTGATAGCCAGGCTGTGAGGTCAAAGGATTGTGGCCCTATAGCCAGCTGAGGTGGCACAGCTGGTCATCACATTTGGAAACCACGCAGTTTCTTCACCTGTAAAGTGATCTGGAAACTGTGAGTTTAGCAAAACAGTCCGTCCACAATTTTATGGAGCAGTCACTGTTCTGCCAAACTCTAAATGACCCCTTTAGCCAGCTCTTGACAATATTTTTAGAAGGCACCAGCAGGTCTCCCACTGAGCTTTACAGAAGACACTGAATCCATGAAGCTATCTGCTTAGATAGCAGGCTTGACTTGTGACTATATAACAATTCACTTTGCTTGTCAAATACTGACATGGACCTATACAGGAATGCCATTCAGGAGAAGGCAGTTTTTCAGTATCAAAAATGTGAATGCTCTCACATGTTGAAATCTCCATATATATCAACAGCTACAAATAACTCTGCACACAAAAATATTTAGCTGAGCCCTATCCAGCACTTTATAAAGTAAAGCTAATATATCAGTGTTAGAAATAGGGGTCTCTAGTTGGCAGAGGTACGTACCTTTGTCCAAATAGGGACCCTTGCTTCTAGTCAGGGAAAGGGGGATACACACTTTAGACAACCCCTGCTCACCCCCTTGGTAGCTTGGCACGAGCAGACAGGCTTATCCTAAAGGCAATGTGTAAAGTACTTGTACCAACACTCCCTTTAACAGTGATAACCTCTCAAATGGACACCACACCGGTTTAGAAAAATAAAGTATCTTTATCTAAACTTAACAAGACCAAAATACATGTATTAAGAAAAATGACTTTCAAAAGGTTTTAGCTACTGAGTCCATAGAAAACTATGGATGTGTGATTTCTTGCAAAGTACCTGTTGTTGCTACAAAATTCATCAAGTCAAACATCCACAGTGAGGGGAAGGGTTGAAAAACAAAGTGATGCGTTGATTCCTGAGACCTTCATAGATGTGATGCGACAGTTCCACTGGACACAGGGGAGCTGTGCGTCGGGCCCGGTCTGTAGGGGGAAGAGCTGCTTCGATTCTGAGATGACTCTGATCCGCGGGTGATGAGTCAGAAAAAACTTGCTGCACAGGGACCATCAGGGGAAATCCGGGATGCGTCGGCAAATGATGCGGCGGCATCAAGCGGCGCTGCGTCGATTTCTTCAGTCGCGATCCCGAGATGCCTAGATTCTTGCAGCGGCAACAGGCGCTGCGTCGGTTTCAGCAGCGGTGCGGCGGTGCAAGGAGATTCTTCTCGCATCGCAGCGTTACTACAGAAAAACTGTTACAAGAAGTTTGATGCGTTGATTTTCTTGTTGCGTTGCTTTCCTGCTCCTAGCAACAGAAACAACCTCCTGAGGCCCCACACAGTCACAGGCACTTCTTGGCAGGTCAGAACTCCCAGCAAGGTAGTTCAGGGGAGCTGGGGGTGAAGTCTTTGTGTTCCTTAGACTCTAAAACTGGAGGCAAGCTCTACTCAAGCCCTTGGAGACTTTCCTCAAGCAGGGGACACAGCACACAGCAAAGTCCTTCTCCTTTCCTTGGCAGAAACAGCAACTGCAGGCCAACCTCAGACACACAGCAAGGGCAATACATCTCCTCAGTTTCTCCAGCTCTTCTTCTTGGCAAAGGTTCCTCTTGATTCCAGAAGTAGTCTAAAGTTTAGGGGTTTTAGGTCTAATAATTATACCCCAAAATGTATTTGTTCTCCTTGTGCAAGGGTCTCTGGGCCCAGCCCAAACCAGTTCTGTCCTCTCTGGTGGAGCTGCACGGCAGGAGGTGGAGACAGCATTGTGTAAGGCATACAGTTTCTATTCAAGTGCAAAGGAAATTGCCTCCCACCACTCTAAATGCAGACCGGGCCTATTCAGGTGCTAGTGAGAACTCCTCCCCCTACTCTGAATGCAGCCCAGGTCTATTCATCCCAGCCCTCATTCCTTCAGGAAAGGCAGGACACACATTAACCCCGCCGTGGCTGTCTGAGAGAATGCACCTCCCCAGCCCCTGTCACTCCAAAACTAGACAGTCAATACACAAACAGGCAGAGGCACACAGAATGGTTAGACAAGAAAATACCTACTTTCTAAAAGTGGCATTTTCAAACACACAATTTAGTAAAAAGATGTGTTGTTAAATTCTGAGTTCAGAGAGTCTAAACTTTATTTTTCCATCTAATCCCTATGGGAAGGTATGCTTGTAAAATGTTACGAAGCATTCCCCATTCTGTCCTATGGAGCAAGATAGCCTTTCAATAGTGCAAAACGAAATTGGCAGTAATTCACTATCAGGACATGCCACACACATCAAGGCATGTCCTTCCTTTCACATACACTGCACCCTGCCCACAGAGGTACCTTGGACCTACCTTAGGGGTGACTAACATGTAAGAAAAGGGAAGGTTAGGGCCTGCCAAGGGGTTGCACTAGCCAAGTCGACATGGCAGTTAACAACTGCACACAGACACTGCAGTGGCAGGTCTGAGTTACCTTTTCAGAACTACTTGTGTGGGGGGCACAATCAGTGCTGCAGGCCCACTAGTAATATTTGATTTACCAGCCCCGGAACACTCAGTGCACTTTACTAGGTACTAACCAGTAAATCAAATATGCCAATCAGGGAGAACCAATCATAATAACAATTTACACAGGGAACATATGCACTTTAGCACTGATTAGCAGTGGTAAAGGGCCCAGTGCCCTAAAACCAACAAACACAGGTCAGTAAAAAATAGTAGGAAGACGCAAAAAGTTTGGGGATAGCCCTGCAAAAAGGGCGAAGTCGAACAATCTGCTATTTGGGTAAATTCCAACATTGGACTTTTAATTGCAATGGGAGTCAATACCAACTAATAATGAATGCAGACTTTGGAAATACAAAGGTGAGTCATGGTACATATAGGCTGTACCCATGGGCGTAGCTTCAGAGGGGTTGTTTGGGTGAGACACCCCCCTTATTTGTATTCTTGGCCTTAGAGTTGGGTGTGGGGACCCTTAGCTGGGTCTTCTATGCCTGTTAATTTTTGTATTCGTCCTGATCTGACTAAAAGGTTTTAAATTGTGACTTGTTTTATCAGTAATTTAGACAGACGCCCACCCACCCAATACCAGTCACTATTGAACCTTTTCCTCGTGGGAACAGTGTATCCCAAGCCTTGGTCATCTCATCCCTTCACCCTTCGGCATACTGTTTGTTTAGTTGGTAAATTTGCAATTCGCATCTCCGAAATCTCAATGACTAAGCTTCGCCCCTGGCTGTACCTGTCCGGCATTACTAGGAGAGCAAAGATAATAGCTAAGGACATCTTTTTTCTTGCAGATGTTGCCATGTGGTTATCTTTTATGTTAGTGGAGTACATCATCATTTATTAATGAGTTTTATTAACTACATGACAGGTTTAATCAATTTAAGGCAGTAGCCTACCCTAATTTTTACCTGCTTGCATGACTTATAATACAAAAGCGCAATGCATGTTTTAAATTCTCCCCAGTACCTATATTTTATATGTATTGCAGTCATTTTGGTAGCTCTTGTACTTGTATTCCCCCCAGCACTTGTAATTTCGGTGAAAGACTACACAATCAGTATTTTAGGGCATGAACTTTGTATAATATTGCAACACTGGAAGGCCTTCCCTTGTACTATAGACCCTGTACTATAGACCTGTCAACTAATCTCCTCTGTTTGCTTCCTTGCTCTTCTAAATATTTTTAATGACAATGCACAGGGTTTCAGATCGAATAGCCTGCACACCTTGATGATCTGTCCTACATGTGTTTCCTATTTATTATTGTTTTTGCTTTTATTCTGTAATACTTATGTTATTAATTGTGATTCGTTTTAATGAGACCAATCGTGTAGTTCTAATTAACTGAAATACGTTGTCTGATCTGTAATTTTTCTGAATTGTTTAACCTTGCCTTTTGAAAATCGCTAAAATGTAAAATCAGGCACCAATACACCATCCATTTGATTATGATTTCCTTACCCTCATACTTCAGAGTCCCATGTAAGGAAACTAGGACTCAGGCTGAACATTAATTGACCACTGGAAGTGATGATTTAAATACCACAGCATTGGGCTGGCTGTTGTCTTAAACAATTGAAGCGATGGAGTAGTGTATTATACCACCTTAGATAGTGCTACATGGTTGTTTGACATATGCACTTTAAAGGAGCATACTTCTTTGATTGGAAATGTAGTAGTATTTGTTGGCATCTCTTAAGTAAAGAAACGAACACAACAAATCAACATCATACAAAGACAAATAATGCATGATTAAAGCATAACATGGCAAAACACAGGAAACAATCAGAACCACAACTGGATTCAAAACAACACAACATATCCTCCCAAACATAACGCAACACAACAAATGTGCACGAACATTCTTGCTACGTATACAGTGTTAGAAGGTGATTGCATTAAGCACGAGGCTACCTCCAGGGGCAGCTAATAGTGCTACAAATGTTGTTTGATCTGGGCCTTGATGTCAGCTGGTGCAAAGTACACAACAGCAGAGTGAAGCTCTGCAAATATGTTTGTTCGACCCAGGTTAGTAAAAGGCCAGAAATGTGAATGGAAAATCAATTAGGAGGAGCTCTGGGCTTTACTGCAGCTATAAATATGACATTTAAAGAGAAATACACCATTGACATGCATAATGTTAAAAATCCTGAACAGCTGCACCAGAGGTTCGTTTATCGTTGTTATTTTGTGTTGTCTTAAAAGAGAAGTAAGTATGTATTGATGTATTTTCCAATGAAATTGATTATGAATGTGCACACAGGTGATTTTAAGAGCTATCAAAATGAAATTGCATTGTAGAGAAACTGTAAACATGCTGGTGGTATATTAACAATTGTAACTCTCGAGTTTCCCTTTAAAAAAACACTTAAGTGCCCACGTTGTTGACACTCTTTCATATGCTGCACTGGGTAGCTTGCCTCTTCAAAATTTTCAGGACTGGCTTATGTGTCTCACATAAATCAGGTTAAATGTCAGCTGGGTGATAACCTCATTGTTTTTTTGTTTAAACTTGTGATACTGATTTTGCAGTCATGTGACCTGAATCAGTGTCCACTAGCTTTGCTTATTATTTTTGTTAAATGTTTCATTAGGTTTTCACATACTTTGTTGCTAGTCACAGATCAGGTCATTAGTATGCAAACAAAATGCACAGAAAACCACTTTTTTTTTTTACAAAGTCTGAGGTTTTCACAGCTTTTATAAATATCTCCTACCCCAATCTCTTAAAGACGTGTTTTACTTGGGGGAAAAAGAAGGAACAGGCAACAAAAATTTTATGAAACTCAAATCCAGGAAGACGTCTCATTTGAGGCACTCTGGACCCAGCACTTGAAAGCCATGTGTGCTGTAAACTTATGGGTCTGATCGCACTGCCTGCATTTGTGCGTTTCAGTGATCCACAAACGGATCCCCAGCAGGTGTAAAGTCATCTACCGCTGTGCAGTGGATTCCCATGACTACGCTCAATTACGATCCTTTCCTACCCTGGAAATAGTCAGAAATGTGCTTCAGAAAAGGGCTGAAATGGAACAGAATTGAATGTAACACTTTTAAACCTTGTGGGGTGAAGTGGAAGGGCTTGCACTGTGGCAAAAACAATATTTTCTTATGGAGGAAAAAACATTCAATTGATGAGCGAGGCTCATTTCCCCAGTGGTGAACCCCACGCACACTTCTGCTTTCAAGCAATAGGTTTGTTTACAAAAATCACATAACTTAACAATAGCATGCCCGAATAGGGAAACATAGAAAACGACATTTATAAAGGCCTCATTAGAAAAGTTATCTAAGCAAAAATAATAGAAATGACCTTGGTCATATCATTAGCAATGACTATTGCACTGATAAGTCCGGCTTAGAGTAGAGCCATGAACAAACGCAATTTGTTCAATTTAATGATCAACATTTTGTGGACATCGCATTCGTCTCCCCTTGGCGCGATCACGTGTGGCCATGCGTGAACGCATCTTCTCTCATGTGTGCTTTGCACTCTGGTCACATAGGGCATGGCTGCAGGGCATGGATATTTAATTGACCGTCTGTAGGTCTTCTTTAGACGATAAACCAAACGTGGTTCATGTTTTCTGTTTTTGGTGATCTTGATAGATGTTCCTGCCTTTTGTTATTTAATTCAATCCACACTTGGCACACAGTGGTAACGATTGTTTGCACATTTGTTTACCTGTTAAATTGAAAATACTAAGATCACTAGAAATGTATCTACCACTTTACAGTATGAAAATATTTTAAATGCTTTGTACGATCGTGCACAGCTTCTTATCATGCAAGTGCATCAAGAAGTGAGGAAAGAAGCAAGTGTAAGTATTCCAATCATTTCTAAATCCATTTTGTGACTCGGAAAATCATTTCCATATCGGAATATAGATTAAGCATTTTCGGGTGCAAAACCAGTAGTTTATCAAATCAAGGGGTTTGTGAAATGGTTTTTACATCTGGCAGATACGAAAAAACCCATAGATGAATGTATATATATATGGTGTGAGCAAGGGATACGTCCCGAAACGCGTTACGAGAAGGAAATAAATACCCAAGCCGGATGGCTGAAAGCATTTCCAGTGTCGGTGTCTGATTTGGAAAAGGTCGGATTTGGTTGGAAATATATATATATATATGTATATATGCGAAGAACTTAGTCACCAACTTCCAAAACTGCTGGAAAGACGAGTCGGACCCAAATCCACTAAGTGCAAGGTATTTTATGTAGTCCATAAGTGTACCATGCACCGCCATGACGCGTTTCGGCCCCAACACAGAAACCTTGATCACATGACGCTTGTAGTGGAAACCATAGAATTTAAAGTGCAAGTATTCACATCACGTGACCATCGGGCCAATAGACATAGAAAAAACTGTTGTATTGTGTCAGACCGAACTCGGTAATCAACATCATTCTTAATTATCAGGGCATGAAAAAATAATACAATAATTTAGCAACTTTGGCAGCAACTGTGCAAATGAGCGCAATAGTGCAAAATCGAACATGTGCAAAAGTATCAAAAATTAGCGGTCCCTATGGGCAATCTCCTATACACTGAGAATAATCCACTATGATTGTAAAGCTTAAAATGGTACCTGGCCAATTGATAAAAATATGAATACTCAATGTTGTGACAACAGTTCTAAACACATGTGCAAACTAGCCAATAGCTCAAATTAAGCAAGTGCAGATATGGGCAGGTCATAATGGTCCCCGTAGTGAGGTAACAACTGCACATAATTCAGCATGTTAAAGTGCAATCACATCCTAGCCCAGTATAAGCTAGAAATACAGTCCTGTACCCAATAGAGCAGAGAACACAACAAGTATTTTTTGTGTTATCTCTCAAAAATATATGGCATATCCTGGTCATTATGCCCAGAAATACTACCTTTAACAAGTTATCTACAGGTCATCAACAGAAAAATCAATAATAACAAAATCAATGGCCATATCTATAAAAAACAAGGAAAAATGAATGCCCAGGGACCCCGATACTAGCCTGGTAAACTTCATCCAATGTACCCAGAAACTGCCAAGGAATACATCAGAATACATAGCCTAAAATCATCACAGTCAAAAGAATTGTAACAGTTAAGACATTCACTGAACAGTAGCATATCTCTGGACCACCCTATAACCCAGAAATAAATTGCATTTCTGAAAAAGAATTAGCATCAACAATATTGATTATAACATTCATTCAATTTCATAATAAAAGCAAAAATTCCCAAGTCCCTAAGAGAACATTGATAAATATCTATTATTTCATAAATATCTAAAACATGATCCAAGAACTGTGATGGTGTTTATGCATAAAGCCCTGTTAACTTTACATATAATCTGCCCTTAAATGTCACGAACCAATGATGTATAAAAAAAAGAGGAGTAAGGTGACAATAAATGAAAAACTGATAAAAAAGTAATAAAGAAGTAATAAACAAATGCAGCAGATATGTTCAACCCACATATAAACAGAATGTAGGTAAGGAGATTGACCAACTACCTGAGATGACGTGCTGATGCAGTAAGTTGTCTTACAGAGTACTGTGTGGAATTATAGGCAAGTAAAGAGATCCTCACTTGGGTTAAGGCCATTCGGGGTTTTAGTATCTAATTCAAGAATGTACCTGGTTTTCAATTGTCTGAGCAGGGACTCACGGTCACCCCCCCGACGCAGCCTTGGGACTGCGTCCACCACAAAATAACTCAAGGAGTCCAGACAGCTGCCATGGGTCTGTTTAAAATGTCTAGCAACTGGGTAAGCTTCGTCATTGTTGCTGATAGCCTGCATGTGCTGGAGTATGCGTTTGTGGACCTGCAATTTGGTACTACCAACATATTGCAGGCCACACGCACACTCCAGCACATACACGGCATACTCAGTTTTACAAGTCAGTTTTTTCGATATAGTTACAGGAACATCACTGAAAGGAGTCTTGTATGTGGTCTAATTCCTGCCCAATTTGCAGGTTTTGCAATTGGCACATTTGATAAAACCCTTGGAACTTTGTATCCAGGAATTGCTTGTACTAATTTCTGGACTATATATATACAGTAGAATTGTCTCTCTACCAAGGTAGGAATCCGTTGAACAGACGAAGCGAACCCAAATGATGGTGCAAAATGAAGTTTATTATATGCCCAACACCACCGCCGCCATAACGCGTTTCAGCCCGCGTGGGCAATGATCACATGACAGAGTTGAGGGAGCGGTTTCAACATTTAAAGTGCAAGTATGTGACGTTTTCCTGTGCATCAGCTGTGATACTGAATCATAGACATGGAAAAAATACATTCGTAAAGAAACACATTCATACCACATAGTAGTAATATACTGTAGGGTCACCAGAAATGTAAATACATCTCTAAAGTGCAAAATAGAGCATACATGATATAATATCATGAGAATAGCAGCACATTGAATAAATAAATATATACTCAATATATAACTGTCCAGCTCTAAAAGTGTCACTAGTTAGTAAAACCATACTTGTATTGATGAATAAAAATGAAGCTAAAAAAAGTAAAACAATGTAAAACCTTTTTTCTCACAAATAGCAGCATTATTCAAAATTCATATAAATCTATGTTAGCACCTGGGATATACCCTTGAGGTTAAGATGTTTAGAAAAATAAAGCTCAAGTGGGAAATTGCCAAAAAATCCATGTCAGCAATTTAAATAAATATATATATACACACACACACACACACATATCTATAGAGCTATGCTTTGTTCGTATCTGCTATGTAAAAATGTGTGCAAGGGCCAGATGTCCAAAGCATTTAGTAAATCCCTTGATATTATATATATATGCATTTATATATACATATGCACAGACATGCACACATATATATGTATATGTATTTATATATATTACGTAGTAGCGGTCCCCGCTAGGTAGTTATAGTTAGGTCTGCCTTTCCATTGGTGTAAATCTGTTCAATAGTTATTGAGATATTAAAATAAAAAAACTGGAGGCCAGTGATTGGCCGAGAGGCTCATTTTTCCCATGAGCCTTCATGCTCTCTCTCAAACAAGAGCCTCCCATGAGAGCGAGCACTCTGATTGGCTGTCTGTCTGAATTTTAGAACTGAGATGCCAGTCGTTACTGTTTACTGTAAAAAATTGGAGTTGTAGTAGAAAGTAAAAAAGCTATATAAGAGTGCAGCAGAAAGGCATGCTGCACCCCTAGATTTATAGAGGAGGTGTCTCAGGGATAAGGGGAGCATGAAGAGCTGGGCAAGAGCAGGACCAAATAGGTGTTCGGGCAGTTTGTAACCCTTGAGGAGGACTGTGTGACTACATGGAGTAAGCCCCCCACCCGAGGGGTAGAAAAGGTACCCACGCAGGGGTAGAAGTATCCTATAACTAGGCGAGTAAAGTCACTCACCTTGCATGCAATGTAGTATTGCATGCCGTTTAAACAAATGTTTTACTGGGGCACTAAATGCTGAGAACGTCCTGAAGAAAGCCTTGGGCCATAAAGGCCATAGAATAGGGTCAGTAACATGTTGACGGTTAACTTAGGGTCATAGGACTATCATATGCTAAAACTCCTGGTGATAATTTTTAGTCTATACCCACCAATACAGGAATACCTTGGTATGGCTGAGGTATTTTTATTTCTTTAGCTTCCCCCGGTCTCAAAAATATCTTAAGTGTTCCCTGAAACATAGTCGAGCCCATCCTGGATTTCAGGGCATGCCACTACTAGAGTGGCTGAGGGTCTTATTATAAAAAAGAAAATGTTTCCTTTTTCTGGTTTGAACAGGGGCAGGGCTCCCACGTGAGATACGTTTCTCCATAATTAGGCAAGGGATCTCCTTAGTTTGATTTAAGGGATAACTAATTTGAAGACAATAAATATATATTGTTTTTAGCTAATTTATATGATCCCGCGGGACGCTCGGAGGTTCGTGAATGCTAAAATGGAGTCGTTTTAAATACAATCTACTAGTAGGAAAGCATATTGTGGTCCTTGTTTTTGAGAAAAAGTGTGTAAGACATAAGTACTGTGATGAGTAGAAGGTGAATTCTTTAAAAAAATATATATTTTATGATCTCGCTAGACTCTTGCAGGATCGTGAAAAGTAGGAAGGATTAGGTATACACACTTGCTACTGTAGGAAGGAAGTTCAGTGACACATATGCACATGTTATATGTCAAGTTCTTTTATTCAGAGACACCCCCAAGAGCAGCTCTTCAGCAGCCGCTCATCCTCCAACTCGTTTTACATTCTACCTCTCTCTCTCATGCTCAGTGCTCCACATTCCACACTCCAAGAGCGAGAACTGATGCACGAGATTATAACATATGTTCCTATTTAACAGCAAACAAAATAAAAAAGATATAAAAAACGAAATATATAAACAAAATAATGAAAACAGCAAGCAAAACAAATAGATAAACAAGACAAAATTGATCTACCTATATTCTACACGTTCGACTTATGCAAGATAATGACCGTATATAATGTATCGGTATTTACACACAAAATCGTTATATTTTCTAGGAAAAAACTACTCTCCTTTTTGTACCACCACATCATCTTGAAGTCATGACCGGTGGTAACATTTCCTGTTGATCACCACCTCTTGTTATACGATTATCACTGCATTCCATTTGAACAGTTCTCTTTTTGCAATCATCAACCACTTTCACCAACCTGCTCTTACTCCACCTGGACCCATCATCCAATTCAACATAACCTTTACCCACTCCTATCACAACTTTGGGTCCGGAAAATGCTGATTTACCCTTCTTCACACACCATGGCAATTTTACCTTTAGAAATTGCCAGCTGCTGTCATCACATTTTTTAACTTTTCAACCCATATCAAAATAATCCTTATAAGTCCTCAACTACTTTCTTCTGTAGCTCATCAAGATCTATGTCAAAATTCCCTTGAACATCTCCCAGGGACATGTCTAACTTCGATGTATTTTTCCTCATCAATTCAAAAGGCGATAGGCCTGTGGTACAATGAACACTAATCCTTTATGCCCATAACATCTGATTTACATGTTCTATTACTTCCTTCCCACTGCCAACAGCCATTCGAATACTCTCCTTTACAATCCTGTTCACCCTGTCCACAAGACCATTCGCCCTAGGATTCTACACAGCGGTCTTACAATGGCGCACATTTCATAGGCTTAAATACAGCTCCATTTCCTGGGAACAAAATTGAGGTCCATTTTCTGAAAACACTTCATCAGGATAAGCTTCTCTGATAAACAACGTTTCCATGAACTGTATAACAGATTTGCTGGACACTTCTCCCACAAATTCAACTTCAAACCACTTGGAATACACCATGACCATTACACATCTGTTGTGATTCCCTAGAATATCAATGGGACCCATAATGTCCACTGCCAACTTTGTGAAATAACAGAGTACTCAACCGGCTGTAGTGGCTGCATATGTGTCTTCAAAGTTGTATCACTGTTTCCACACAAAGTGCACTCCTTAACAACACTCTCCATATCCCCGTCCATCCCTGGCCACCAAAACAATTCCCGTAGCCTACTTTTTGTCTTCCTCCTATCTAAATGACCTTGATGACCACATTTTACAAATTTGTCTCTCAATTTCACTGTGGAAATACGTTTACCACCTCTCCTTACACCCGATTCATCAGCACACAATTTACCTGAACGTATTCTTTCACACAAGACGTATCTATGGAGCATCCTTCTTTAATGCACTTTTTCAAATTGGATAATGTGATGTCATCTTTTACAGCATCAATACATTCATTAGTGGTAACATACTTTTCATCAAAACACTTTAAAGCTGCAATCCAAGCAAATTCTTGCAAATCATCACCAGAATGCAAATGTACGTCTGGTAACATCTTATTCCTTGATAAGGCATCAGCAAAAACTGTTTTACCCCAGAAACAAATTGCATAGAAACATTATATCCCTGTGAATTCACCACCCACCTATCAAATCTTGGTGACATTATACCTGAACCTTTAGCAGGAAACACGTTATCAAGGGTTTATGGTCTCTTCTTATCAAAAATGGTATGCCCCATACAAATGTTCTGAAATTTCTGGCAACCCAAAAGACCACCAACGCTTCCCTTTCGATAACAGAATAACGTTGATCTACCTCAGATAATGTACATGAGGCATAAGCTATAACTACTTCCTCACCATTCTGTATTTGTGACAGAACTACCCCTAATCTACATGCACTGGCATCAGTTGAAATTAAGGTTTTGCCTTTAAAGTCAAAGCTAAGCATACAAGACGCTTTAGCAATTTCCATTTTAATAGTGTCAAATTCTTTTTGACGCACTATTTCATTCAAAATTGCTGGATTTTTTTAGCAACCCCTCATGCACTTTGTTTTGTCTGCAAAATTTGCTATACATTTGGCATAGAATTCAATCACCCCCCAAAAAGATTTCAAATCATCCTTGTTCCAAGGTACAAAAGTGTTGATGATGCTGTTCACCAATTTCTCTCGGGGTCTAACCCCATCAGCATCAATGGCATGACCGAGATACGTCACATTACTAACTTTCAATTTGCATTTCTTCACTTTATCAGTTAAACCACTGTTGCGTAGTCTTTTCAACACATCCTTCAATTTTACATTATGTTCTTCTTCATTCTTTCCACATATCAAAATGTCATCTTCAAAATTGTTTACTTCTGATATATCACTAAAAGGTTTTGCATAAGCCTTTGAAAAACTGATGAAGCTGATGTGAGACTGAGAGGCACACTTTGAAAACAGTATGCACCGAAAGGCGTAATGAACAATGTTAAATGCCTAGAGGCCTCCTGTAATTCAATCTGGTGATATGCGCAATGAAAGATCTATCGTGGAAAACCATTTATTTTTTCCTACCAAGGCAATCATCTCAATAATGTTGGGCAGAGGGTGCCTGTCTACCTAATTGGCATTATTGAGATGAAGCAGATCAGCCACAGGTAAGAGTGGTGGGACCCGGTTGAAGGGGAGGATTCGACAGACGACCACGAGGAAAAAATAAATAAATAATTAATTTTCCTGTGTCGTCTGTCGAAACCCCCTCCAGCTGGCCCCATCACCCCACCGCTCTTACCTGCACGGGCCGCAGCTGACGCAGAGCAAAGCACATTCTAACAGATTTTTCTGACTTGCTTACAATGACAATGGGTGCCAACCATTCTGAAGACACAATATCTTCTATGATGTCAGCATCCAACATTTTATCAATTTCAGCTTTGACATCATCTCTCACTGCCAAAGGTAAACTCCGGACTTTGTGTACTTTGGGTTGAAATTCCCTATGCAATACGATCTGATGTTTGAAACCCTTCAGCTTTCCCAGTTTCTCTGTGAATACTTCAGGAAACGGTTGAACAATATATTTTTCTTGTGTCGTGGCACCAACCATAAGCACCTGCTCATGAGCGCCCGGATGTAACTGAATACCATGGCGGATTGGTGATTAAGACCAAATACAGATGCCCCTTTTTTAGCCACATAAACCCTCCCTGAAAACCTCTTGTTCTTGTATGCAATCACCTCAATAAAAAAAAAACCAAATCCACACTCTCCCAGTTATATGACTTCAATTTAACATCTGGCTTAAACAACTGTTTGCTTACAAAGTTGCTACACTTGCAATAATCATGTTTGGAAATAATGGTATATCTGGTGCCCCAATCAACCAACTTTGAGAAATCTCTTTCACACACTTGGGATCACTAACACACAACCGTCGTTCTTTGTTTAAATCCACCATAGTGGTGGACATCACCTGTTCACCATCACATTCATCAGTTTTCAATCCAAGATCCTCATCAATAATACACAAAATGTGATCAGTGTGCAACTCATCATCCCTAGTATCATCAATACTGTCACAAACTACATCCACATACTTTGCACTTGAGCCTTTACATAAGGGGGCATAAGGACCTAATTTTTAACATCGCAAGTAGGTTACATTCCTTTCAGGACACAATTTGTCATTACCCCAATGACTTGGACTAGCACACCTTATGCCCGCGCTCCTTTATGCGCCTATGCGCTTCCCTTTAAATGTATACCTTTCTACAATTTTCTGACCAGGTTTTTGATGTGTGCATCATTAATGATCATGAATACATTCATCTTGGTTTCCAGTAAATGCGCAATTTACCAATAGAGCTCTCAAACTAGTCACAAATGTATCAATGGATCTATATGCTGCCTGTACACAGAAGATTTTTTAATGTTCACGGATGATATTAGTTCTGTTTCCAAACTACAAATCAAGCTGTTTCATTGCCTTTGCATACAATGATACATTATCACCTTCCTCCAAAGCCGGAATATCCCATAGCATGTGAAAAATTATCAAACCTTCCTTACCCAACGAATGCAATAGTACTGCTTGTTTCCTTTCATCCGCCATCCTTTCATTACCTGCAGCCAGCATGTAAATTTTGAAACCATCATTCCATTCCTCCCATGGAACTGGAGGATCCCCAGGACTGGCCAAAAACTCTCCCAGAGCAATCAAGTTGTGTAACGTTTTCACTTCAAAAACTTAAAATGTTCAGCTCGATTGGAATATGCTAAACTTTAAAACTGGTAAAAATGTTCAATGCTTCACCAGAACTCAAATTAATGTATTTAGCGTGGTGCCCAAAAATACATTAGGCAGGTGTGCACATCACTAACATGTGCACCAATTAAAACTGCATTCCTTGCATTCAAATATTTTAGAAAACTTACAAAAATAAGTAAAAATCTGCAAATATATATTTAAACAGGTGTGCGAATCACCGACATGCACAGGATTCTTCTAAAATGTATTTAAACAGGTGTGCACATCACCAACATGCACAATACTCTGCAATTATGTAAAACAGGTGTGCGCATCACAGTGACACGCCGTAGTTAAATTCAGTGCTTAGTGCCGAATATGCCCGTCAGTAGCAATTCTCCCCCAACTTTGCCTGGAAACCAAGATGCGCTGTGTGCCTCAGAACGATGCATTGCTAGGGAACCAAAACGCTGGAGCAGTAGAAGGTGTAGGGTTGCTTCTTCAGTTGCCAAGGGAACGTGGTGCGTTGTGTCTCCAACCTCACACACCTCTCCAGTCGCCAAGGAATCACAGTGTGCTGCATCACTTGTGCTCCTTAATCAATGCCGACGTCACCCTGTGGCAAATCAATAACTTTAAGATATTTCCTGGTCAATAACTGACGGCAGGCGTCGCGTTCAGAAACGCTTTGGACACTTCTTCTACGCAATCTTCCTCTTCCTCGCCGAGTTATGTTTCGTCTTCACTCCACACCCTTACACACCTGGGTACCAGGGGAGTCCCCTTCAACTCAATACAAAATTATGTGGTAAGTTTATAGTGACACATACGCACATGTGATATGTCAAGTTCTTTTATTCGGAGAGACTCCCCCATGAGCTCATCTTCCAACTAGTTTTACTTTCTGCCCCTTTCTTTCGTGCTCCGCAATCCACACTCCAAGCACGAGTACTGATGCACAAGTTTATAACAGAAGAGTTGTGAGTAGAGTTAAGGCTCATCCCACACCCTACTTTGTGCACCCATCATCTGAGAGAGATGTTTAAAAGGAAAGGCCATTGCATCCAAACACCCTACACCACACACCAATTATCTGAGTGAGACATCTGATAGGGGAGGGCAGTCCCTCCCCACACACTACTAGCACATTCATCATCCTAGAGAGAGGTCTGAAAGGAGAGGTCAGGTCCTCCACACCCTACTACACACACCTGTTATCTGAGAGAGAGGTCTGTTATGAGAGGGCAGTCCCTCCCCACACTCTACTATGCACACCGTCATCTGAGAGACAGGTTTGCCAGGAGAGACGAGTCCATGTACACACTAGACTATGAACACCCTTTATCTGAGAGAGATGTCTGACAGGAGAGACCAGTCCCTCCCCACACCTTACTAAGCACACCTGTCATCTGAGAGAGAGGTTTGAAAGGAGAGGCTAGTCCCTGGGTGAAAGTAGGGGGGTTGACAGTGCATGGCAGGGACGAAAGTCATAGTTAGTGCTGCTATTACTGGTGATTTTTTTTTTTTTAGTTTAAAATGTTCACCTAACTATAACATTACTTTAACCTTTGTTTTCAATGGGGGGGGGGGGTCCCAAAACATGTTTTACACATGCAATTTCCCATAGGGATTTGTATCACAACTACAGCTGGAACCACAGAATGGAATTACACCTAATTTGGCAGAAAGCTAGATCTTGGTCCAGAAAGATATTTGCTTGTTATTTGGTGTGAATCCCTTTAGTACTGTTTGAGTTATTAAAGAAAAACAAACATATAGATACCTAGGGACACAAATCCTTGGCGAATCTGACAGATCTCATGATGAGATCTGATTGGCTGCCAACACTTCAACCAGGAAGTGTTGGTAGCCATTTTGGGACTTGGACACAGCTGAGTCCCAAAACCAAAGTTTAAAAAGGAGAAGTCGGCAGGGTAGGAATACCCTGATCCACTAGGTCTTGTGATGGAGTTCCACAGGCATCTCACGGAGGCCAAAAAGCATTTTTTTTAAATGTTGTTGCTAAAATTACAGTGGATATGCAAATCTTGGTAAACATTTTTTAAAAAAACAAGTGAAGTTTCCTGCGCTTGTTTTTGCTTCAGCCCCTGGGTGTGTCAGGCCCCAGGGGCATGTGCAGATGTTTAAATTCGGGAGGGGAATGCATGCGGACACCTCTCCATAACCCCAGGATTGCCACCTCCCCTGGGCCAGGCTGAAGTTAATTAAGGGGGGCTGCGCGGCCCCCCTCCCAGGCTGTTTACTGACAGAGAAGATGGAAAATAGATGGAAAAATTGCTACCGCACACATGGATCAGCATTTTTTGCTGCTCCCTGGGAAGCAGTGCCGGCTCCTGCTGGTGGCAGGGACCACCAGGGGGCATTCAGGCTCCCCACAGCTCCCAACAGTGCACACTAGGTGCCCTGTGTGGGGCCAGGTCAACCAGCATGAAGTGGCCAGGTGCTAGGGGATGGGATCCCCAGAGCCGAGATCGGCTTAGAGAGTGGTGCTGCAATGTCCCCCTCTGCTTGCAGTTTTAATCGGTTCAATGCCTGAGGTACTTGGAGGACATTACTCTGCTAAAGAGATTATCTTGCAGATAGCCCTAAGTCTAGGGCCCTTAATGATATTCCGTTTATATCTTCACGCTGATCGACACTGGTGCTGACGTATTGCAGGTATAGTGACATGCTTGCCTTTGCGAGATCAGTCATGAGACTGAGTGGAGATAACCTCTGTTATTATGCTTAGAGGCTCCGTGACAGGAGGCCAGGGCATTCCTACACATTGCCCACTGGGGCTGTAGAGTAAGTCCCATTGAAAGGAGCAGCTCATGCTTTTTGCTTTATGCTTTGTGTGTTTTAATTTTTGTCATTACTCAACAGCGTTACTGAGGAATTTAACTAAATATCAGTGCGATGTTGGAATGTTTTCTGCTATCTATATTATGATTTCATAATCAGCCCACTGGGGCACTGTGGTCCATGTATATGAAGAATGAGGAATATGTACTTAAGGTAGCTGAACACTTGAGAAATATGATTGTGCATTTGGATTTATCATGTGCTTTTTGTGACCTCTGTCTGAAGGTACATACCATATGCCCCCCTGTTCCAGAGTGATTATGCTTGCATAGTTTGTAATATTACCTCCTACTATTTATATCTTACCTCGACCAGTCAGAAGACCTACTATGATTTGATTACCCATCATGCAGTAATGGCGAGTAACCACACTTTGTTACTCATAAACCTGGTATTATAATATTTGGATTAAATTTAAACAATCCACGAGAATTGATCTGGGTCACCCTTGTGCATGTCAGCTGTTGCTTTATATGTTTGAAATGCTGAAAGATGTACTGCTATTTACCCAATTTAATTTATGATATCTTATACAGCCTATATGGGCTTGTAGGCATAACATGCGTATAACAACGTGCACTTTTTGGATTGTTGCCTCCTACTTGAAATACTGGAAGGAATGTTTGTTTCTTTCTGTGGCAAAATTACATCCTATGGAACAGCCCACTTGGGCTTGATGATACGGCATTACATCCTATGGAACAGCCCACTTGGGCTTGATGAAACGGTATTAAATCCTATAGAACAGCCCACTTGAGCTTGATGTTACGGCTTGCATAGGAGTGACGTGAATCCAGATGCATTGATGCTGTTATAATTGGGATTGACATTGTACGTTTAAAAGGCTCCACAGATGGACACTTTCAGGTTGATGAGGATTAACCTTAGAGAATGAGTACATGTTGGAAAGGACTGCCTTTGATGAATATTGCATGCTTTGAAGCCTAACACTAAGTTGTGAATATATATGTATAGATAACAAGTAACCCAACTGTCCACTTGTGATGAAGGTGTCTATCCATATGCTGGAGTTGTACACCATGCAATAAAATTCCTTTATTGCACACTTCTTTGAGTGTGCTTTTTTTGTCTCTGCTGAATAATTGGGCTGAGAGGAGTGTCGGAATACAAACGGGGAGCCTTGCCTGATCACTCACCAATGCCACCAGGACTCAAGGGACTCAAGGGTCAATGATGCCCTGGGGTTTTGATCGCCAGTAGGTAGTTATAGTTAGGACCTATTTTCCATAGGAAATCCGCAACAGTCTATTTGGAATAATGTTGGCGTCGATTGATGAATCTTCGCAAAATTTTCAAAACTTTTGGCCAGCTCCAGTCCGCTCCTATGGTGATTCATCAAGCGGGGGCCAAGAAAAAAGGGGGTCCCAAAACGCGTTTTCCCCATGCATTTTCCCATAGGACCTGTTGACGCAGCTACAGCCCAAAGTGCTGAACGGAATTACACCAAATTTGGCAAAGAGGTAGTCCTCAGTTCAGACTCGTGCCTTTTGCTTAAATGGTGTAAATCCGTTCAGTAGTTCCTGAGAAAATCAAAAGTAAAATCACATATATATCTGGGCGGAGCCTAACCACACATCTCATCGTGAGATCTGATTGGCTGTCAGCACTTCATCCAAGAAGTGTTGGCAGCCATCTTGGGACCAATATACATGATAGCACCTCATTAAAAAGCATTGCAGTTAATAGAAGGTTTTAAGACTTTAGTTACATTATAAATCATTTGTTAATGGTACCATAATCATTTTAGGAATTGTGGTGTGTTCTAAGGTGATTTTATCATGTGAAAAAGCCTTCTGCTGTGATATCATGAATCATGTTTGAGAGAAAACTATTTTCTCATGCTTTTCCCACAGAGGTTTGGAAGGTGATCTATAAGCTAAACTGAGAGCATATTTTCTGTAAATTCACATTATCTTTCTCAGTCATGTGAGAATGAAGTCTGACATTCTCAGTAAAACATGTACATCCAACAAGGGCAGAGACTGTCAGTTGATTCCTTTGTGTTTTACTGCAGCTTTCCAGAGTGTTCTAAAGAACAACTAGAGCGCTAACAGTCCTACTTATGACAAACGTATGGCACACCTGAAGCCATCTTGGTTGGAATAAAGTGGTAACTCTTAAAACATTTAATTTAAAATGGAACAAAATGAGGGGGTTCATTTTGCCATAGAAAGTATGATTAGTGCTGCAGAAAGAAAAATTAGGGCACATTTTGAGGGACTTCTCAAATCCTCTTCTATTTTATTAAAAAATTCTGACATGCAGACTGAAACATGCACTTTCAATACCAGCAGCAGACTTCCCTGGTGAGCAGTAGCTTTACTACAGTGATCTGATAAGCAACTAGAGTGCTAACATTCTGAATTTATGGCAAATGTGTGACACATCTGAATGCCTTCTTGATGGAATCAAAGTAAAAAACTGAAAATATTTCCTACTGAGGAGACTGTAGTAAATGAGGAAATTAGGAAACATCATAACAAATAAGTCTCCCAAAATGGCCACCAGAGACGAAAGAGCCCAAATGTAGCCCAAATATCAACCAGATGTAGCCCAAGTATAGCCCAATGACAGAATGTCCCAGAGTGTTCTAACGAACAACTAGAGCGCTAACAGTCTTACTTATGAGAAAAGTATGGCACACTTGAAGCCATCTTGATTGGAATAAAGTGGTAACACTTAAAACATTTAATTTACAAAGGAACAAAATGAGGGGGTTCATTTTGCCATAGAGATAATGATTAGTGCTGCAGAAAGAAAAATTAGGGCACATTTTGACTTCTCAAATCCTCTTCTATTTCATAAAAAAATTCTGACATGCAGACTGAAACATGCACTTTGAATACCAGCAGCAGACTTCCCTGGTGAGCAGTAGCTTTACTACAGTGATCTAATGAGCAACTAGAGTGCTAACATTCAGAATTTATGGCAAATGTGTGACACATCCGAATGCCTTCTTGATGGAACGAAAGTAAAACACTGAAAGTATTTCCTACTTAGGAGACTGCAGTAAATGAGGAAATTAGGAAACTTCATAACAAATAAATCCCCCAAGATGGCCACCAGAGACAAAAGAGCCCAAATGTAGCCCAAATATCACCCAGATGTAGCCCAAGTATAGTCCAATGACAGAATGTCCCAGAGCGTTCTAACGAACAACTAGAGCGCTAACAGTCTTACTTATGACAAAAGTATGGCACACCTGAAGCCATCTTGATTGGAATAAAGTGGTAACACTTAAAACATTTAATTTACAAAGGCACAACATGAGGGTGTTCATTTTGCCATAGAAATTATGATTAGTTCTGCAGAAAGAAAAATTAGGGCACATTTTGACTTCTCAAATCCTCTTCTATTTCATAAAAACATTCTGACATGCAGACTGAAACATGCACTTTGAATACCAGCAGCAGACTTCCCTGGTGAGCAGTAGTTTTACTACAGTGATCTAATGAGCAACTAGAGTGCTAACATTCAGAATTTATGGCAAATGTGTGACACATCTGAATGCCTTCTTGATGGAACCAAAATAAAAAACTGAAAGTATTCCCACTGAGGAGACTGCAGTAAATGAGGAAATTAGGAAACTTCATAACAAATAAATCTCCCAAGATGGCCACCAGAGACAAAAGAGCCCAAATGTAGCCCAAATATCACCCAGATGTAGCCCACATGTAGCCCAATGACAGAAGTGTGCAAAACACTTATTTTTGTGTGTATTTGCAGTTTTATATAGTGCAGACTTGTCAGGTATTGGAGTGCTTTACATGAGCATTGGTTACATCACACAAGATCAAATTGATTTTGGTTGTAGACATGGGGAGATTAAGTGATTTGACCAGAATCACAGAATGTTGAGCTGAAGCAGAAACTCCAACCTGGTTCCCCAGTTGCAGAGTCTGCAGCTCTGGAAGTAACACCACATCCTCTCCCCTAGGTGCAACATGTAATCAAGTGGTCAACTGGATAAAAAAACATAAAGATTAGAAATAATTTAAAATTTCTTTGTTGCTATTTGAAAACCCAGAAAATATGTCCTCATTTTAGTTTTTTAGAGCACTAACCATAATTTTGATGCAAATAAGACCCTCTCATATATGTAATTTCTAAAGGAAATACTCTAGGTATTACAGTTTTGATTACATCAAGATGACGTCAGGCGTTCCACACTTTTGTAATAAATATAGAATGTTAGCAATCTAGTTGTTCATTGGGATACTGTTGAGAGGCAGAGGCCAGGGGCACGGACTCTGAAAATTGAAGGCAGGTAGGAGAGTGCAGATGCAGCAATTTGACCACACTGGGCAGGCAGCAAGGGCATTGGCAGCACAACAGACTATGGAGGGCAGTGGAAAGGGGGGCAGGGGCAACAAACCAACAATACAGGACTGGCAAGAGAGGCTGTGGCAATATAATAGATCATTGTGGGCAGAAGGAAGAGGCAGTGGTAGTACAACCATACATGCCAACAGACCCGTTTCAGCCAGGAAACGTCCAAAGTTTTTAAGCTCAAATGGGCTTTATTTGATCTGTCTCCTATCTACAATCTCCTCTTTTTCAATGTAACTCAAAGGGGAAAATCAATACCCCAGTTTTTTTCAAAATCTCCCTCTTACCAAGTTACAAATGTTCACAAGTATGGCACATTGGTTCATGGTAGGCAGGAGGAATTGGGGTAGGGACATGGACTCGGATAACAGAGGACAGGAGGGACATGGAGAGGTGCACCAAACTGACCCTACAGGGCAGGCATCAGGGTTTGCAGCAGCACAATACACCACACAGGACATGCGGGACGGGAGTGCAGCACAACAATCCATAGAAAGCAATAGGGAGGGGACAGGACCATGCACATGGACAACAGAGAACAGAGGGGAAAGAGGCAATGGTAGCTAGCTGACCATAATGGACAGACAGGAAAGAAAGCTGCAGCATAACAGACCATAAAGGGCAGGAGGGACGGATCAGGGGCATTACAATGGAACAGACAAGCCAGGAGGGAGGGAATAGGGGTCTGCACATGGAAACAGAGGGCTGGGGGCAAGGGGGCAGGGCAGGAGCAGGAGCAGCAAGATGACCATGGAGGTCAGGCAGGATGGGCACTAGTAACAAGACACACCATGGAGAGCAACAATGAAACTATAATGGCATACAAACAGACCATGGAGGGAAGGTGGGAGGGGGTCAGGGGCAGCTAGCTGACCACACAGGGAAGGTGGGAGGGGCCATGGCAGCACAGAAGACCATGCATGGCAAGCGGGAGGGTTAGTGGCAGCACAATGGCTATGATGGGCAAGAAGGAGGGTGCAGGGGCATGCACAAAGGACCATGGAGGATAGAAGGGAGGGTCAGGACCTGGGCACAGACAAGAGAGTTCAGGGGAAGGGGCCTCACAACAGACTGCTCGGGGCAGGCAGGAGGAGTAGTTGCAGCACAACAGACCAGGGAGGGCAGAAGGGTGTGGCAGTAAAAGGGACCATGGAGGACAGGAGGAAGGGGATAGGGGCATGGCATGTGGACAGGCAGGGTGGAGGTGGCAGGGACAGGTTACAGTCATCTGACAATGCTAGGCAGGTGGGAGGGGAGTGGCAGTTCAACTGAACACTCAGAGTAGATAGGAGTGGCAGGTCCATGGAACATGGTGGGCAAAAGGATGGAGCAGGGGCATGCACAAAGACATCGGAGGGCAGCGGGAAGGAGAATAGGGGCAGCAAGCTAAGCACAGAGGCTAAGCAGGAGGTCAATGATGGGCCATAGAATTGGGCAATGGAGGGCAGGAGGAGTGGACTGGTACATCATGCTAAATGGAGGGAAGTGGCAGCACATCAGACCATGCATGGCAGGAGGGAGGAGGCGAGTCCATGGATTAAGACAACAGAGGATAGGTAGGAGGTGGATGGGGCAGCAAGCTAACTGTTCAGCGAAGGTGGGTATTAGGAACTTTATTGTTTTTAAAATGTGTGTCTGTGCGAACTACTTAAAATATGAACAAGTATGCAGCATAATCTCACTTTTATTCAGGAATAAGAGGACGTTTGTGACTGTGACTCCGGGCTCACTTGGCAGAAACTCCCCCTGACCCTCCCCCCCATCGCAAAATGTAATGCCCGTGAAAAGGGTAGGTGGACGCAGTGTTATATAGAACATAGTCCTGACAGCACGATTGAAAATGAAAACTAGATATAGTATATGATATAAACTATGCACCAAAAAGTGTGATATAAGATGAACCGGGGCGTGAAGTATAATATGCAATACATTGTGCGCAATGAGAGATTCATTGGAGAGCGCGAGATAGCACAGGCACTAGCGCATGCTATGCGATATGCGCCTTGGAATGTAATATGCACAGGGCAGTGTTGTGTAACCTAACTAGTCTCTAAAGTTGTAATATAAAATACGTGCTGGGGAGTGTAACGTTCCATATGCACTGTGACAAAGATATGGATCCCAGATTGTAATATGTATGGCATAGCGCTGTGCGTTATAACATAGGCATCGAGGAAGGCACGTTAGATGGGGCAATATAACCCGTGCGAAGGCAAGTGTGGCATGACATATTCACGGGGTGGTGTTACAGTGCACATGGGCTAGAGAGTGTCATAGCATACGCACTAGCTGGTGGAATACAACACAGAGGTGTAAGGCACTCGGCGGGCACTGGTGGGTGTAACACAGCATTGGGCTCAGCCAGGAGCATGCTGTGACTCTCAAATGAGGTTCATTTCCTTTCCAGAGAGTAAAACAAAAAGTATTACACAACCGGCGGTGGATGTGTGTTTTATTAACCGTGATGGGGGTTTCTTGCATAGTTTGGTCGAATTTTTGTCGAATCCTCTTTGAATGGCTTGGTGTGCGTGTATATTAAATGTGCCCGTCAATAGCTACCCATGTTTGTATAAATAAACGACAAGGGTGTCTACTTGGAGAGTACCCACCGGTGGGGGCGCCAGGATTAGGCACAGTAGGGCGTCAGACACGTCGGAGCTTCACTAGCGGTGTAAATACATTCCATGTGGATTCATTCTATGCATAGTCGCCTTTTAATGAATATCACACAAATCGTCATGGTGATAGGTACATACGGTTTGTCCAGCATGTCCTAGGTTTTTCTATAAATATATATTTTTTAAAAATAATAAAAAACAAAGACCGGCCCCGGGGGATGGGGTCCCCAGGGCCATAAGTGGCCTGAGGAGGGGGGCAACGCAGCCCCCTCCTAAAGAATAAAAAAAAAAGGCCATGACCCTGGGGATGGGGTCCCCGGAGCCCATTAAGGCCTTGGGAGGGCCAAATTAATTTTTTTCAACAAAAAAAATTAGGGTGCAAGCCCTGGGGGCTGGGGTCCCCAGGGCCAGTAAATTAGAAAAAGAAGGGGGGCCACACAGCCCTCTTTCTTAACAAAATGAAATAAATAAAAGACCGGCATCGCGCCAGAGGCCACGCCCCCTCCTTGCAGCACTCTGCAAACGCGCCC
This sequence comes from Triturus cristatus, assembly GCF_964204655.1. Classification (NCBI taxonomy): domain Eukaryota; kingdom Metazoa; phylum Chordata; class Amphibia; order Caudata; family Salamandridae; genus Triturus; species Triturus cristatus. The sequence continues at coordinate 371,963,797 of NC_140591.1, read as the reverse complement.
CCTGGCCAGTTGTAAGTTGGGGAATTAATTCCCCTTCAATACTGAGGGTCCCTGAGGGCCAACTAGCCCAACAGGTATCTCCAGTATGCACCAGGGAGCTGCGTTGCAGACAGGTGTTCTGAGGCCACGCCCCTGTTTACACCTCTCTGCAATGGCGCTTACAGGACGTACATAGTGGGCTATTTTGCCCCTAGGGATCCTCAGGATTCAAGGGGACTTAATCTCCCAACTTAAAAAACGGCCACAGGGCGTGTTTACACAGTGGGGAAGGGAGGGGACGGGGCCTGAGGTGACGTGTGCAAACACGCCCTATGGCACGTTTTAAGTTGGGTAAATAATTCCCCTTCAATCCTGAGGGCCCCTGGGGGCTAACTAGCCCACCAGGTGCTTCCAGTAAGCGCCACTGAGCTGCGTTGCAGAGAGGTGGTCCAGGCTGTGGCACTTTTTACACCTCTCTGCAACGCAGCTCTGTGGCGCTTACTGGAGGTACCTAGTGTGCTAGTTGGACCCTAGGGACCCTCAGGATTCAAATGAACTTAATCTCCCAACTAAAAACAGCCACAGGGCGTGTTTACCCAGTGGTGAAGGGAGGGGACGGGGCCTGAGTTAACGTGTGCAAACAAGCCCTGTGGCGGGTTTTAAGTTGGGGAAATAATTCCCCTTCAATCCTGAGGGACCCTGGGGGCCAACTAGCCCACCAGGTGCTTACAGTAGGCGCCACTGCGTTGCGTTGCAGAGAGGTGGTCTAGGCCGTGCCCCTTTTTACATCTCCCTGCAACGCAGCTCTGTGGCGCTTACTAGAGATACCTAGTGGTCTAGTTGGACCCTAGGGACCCTCAGGATTCAAGGGGACTTAATCTCCCAACTTAAAACGGCCACAGGGCGTGTTTACACAGTGGGGAAGTGAGGGGACGGGGCCTGAGGTGACGTGTGCAAACACGCCCTGAGGCGCGTTTTAAGAGGTAGTTTTAATCCCCTGCCCTATTATATACTAGGGGCTTACAGAGGAGGTCATGCTGATCACAGGGGGACCCCAACGCATAGTGTTCCCTAGTGTATGTAGGTGTTGTCACTGTATTCTGAGTGTCTTTTAACATAGCACTGACTCTAGGACTGGTTAGTCAGACTCAGTTACCACCAGTATCCGTCTGAAAAGTTGAGGGTACAGGATGATTTTGCAACAAGGCTTCTTTCTGCTCTTCTGTTTGTTCTTTCTGCACGTTATCCTTCTTCCTGCACTTTTCTTCGTCTTTGAGGACTTCTGTTGCTTCTTTTTGCATTTCTTTTTTTTCTTTCTGTGCGTTTTTTTCTTCTTTCTTCACATGTCCTATCTCTGTAGGCATAGTTAGAAATTAGCATTTAAAAAACCTTAGAAATTCACTGAAAAAAACATAGGTTTCAGGGGCGTTATAGTTATCTGGACTTTTCACTCGTACAAAACCATTGAAATTCCCCCGTTATAGTTATTTCAGCTAACTATAACTTGCGCGCCCGCAATGCACTGCTGATGACGTCATATATTACATCACTCATGACATGATCAGTGACATCACTCATGACATCACTAATGACATCATCCTTGTGATAGAGTGGCAGACCTCCTCTCCCCCTAATATAACCTTTGATACACACATTCAAAAATAGAAACTAAAATTTTCAAAACAATGGACATACCAATATCAATTACAACAACCTATTCAGTAATTCTAAGATCCACATACACATCCACTCATTCACCAACAGTCCTATACAGTCACTCATACACGTACTCACTCATCATATGTACTCATACACCTATACATCCTGTTACACAATGCCACTCATCCATAGAGTTACTCACACACATAGTCACTCATGCTAATAAAGAATCAAACATCCATTTACTTGCAAATACAGTTATACACACACCACCACACTTACTTCTACAGAACCTTACACATATTTAGTCTTTTAAACAATCACTTATAGAAACACATACTTATTCATACAGGAACTCTTTCAATCTCTCACTCTCACATATACTCACTTATATACACCAATAGTCACACATACTAGGTTAAAACATATGTAGTTACTCATAAAGACACTATTGAGACAGTCATTCACTCACTAACACACCCATGCACACACTCATCCACCCATACAGTCCTGCACACATGCTGTCTTCAACACATACAAACAGAGAGTCACTCATTCATGCACCTATGCATTACGTAATACCCCCCACCGAACCATACAGACACTCAGACACTCATACTGATACTCAAAAAACCAACTAATAACCTATATAGACACTCATGTAGCTACTCACCAACCCATGCAGCCACTTATACACAAAGTGAGAGACTGATACAGATATTTACATATTTAAACATTGCTCACTAAGCCATGTATTCACTAAGATACACTTAATCAGTCAGTTATACAGTCAATTTTTCAAAAACAAATCATCCATTTAGACACTTATATACCCATTTATTCTTCCATCGACCTTGAGATATACATATATAAAACATATGTAATTTTCAGAAAAACACACATTCACTCGATGATGTCATCAGTGATGATGATGTAATAACTTTATTCGGTTATAATAAACAATAACCATCAAAGCACAGCATTATAAAAAATATAAAAACAATGAATTCCTGGTCAACACAATGCTTATTAGCAGGTCACATTATCATTGATTTCCGGCATCTAAAAACATTTTTAAGAAATACAGTGACAGATGCAATCACAAATTCATTCTCTAAATATTGCAGTGCTAAAAAGGCCGGGCGGCAGCGTCTCAAACCAAAACTCTTTAAAAGTGGGACAATCCATCTCTTTCTTAATACATCATAATATTTACAGAAAAACATAATATGGATGGTGGATTGTAATGAGATGTCATCGCAAGGACATTTACACAAATCTCTAGACCAGTCATTCATCGCTGGGAACGTTAAGGATCTAAATAGAGTATTAAGTCTAAAACGAGCCAACATAAGACAGTCAAAGTCATAAACAGTTAAAGATAGATACAACTGATAGTAGGTGACAGCAAGGTTAGATGATGGGCTTGGACGGTAGGTCTTCTCAGCTCAAAAGCTGTTCTATTTTCGCCCAGGAAATCCATGCAAGACGCCTTAAGATCTTTCCTAGATATATTGCGCATCAAGGAGGGATTTATATAGTAGTCCAAATGACCTATGTCTGACAAGAACACCATCAGACTTCAAAACGTCATTCAATAAAAAACGGTTAAAACCCGTGTCGTCTGACAGCCAAATTTTGTACCAAAGAAGAACAGGTTGGATCTTTATGGTGTCTTCTAGGTATGGAATACCCAGTTCCAAGTGGCATATATAGTTTGAACTACTTTGGGGCACTGCCAAAAGAAACTTGAGGAATGTGTTTTCCACAATTTGCAAGACCTTTGAGTCTGCATAGCCCCATACACCCGCTCCGTATATAGCAATGGACAAGCACTTGGCCTTGTAAATGTGTAAAAGTTCGGCCGGTGGGCGCTTACCTAGTTTGCGGCTGAAATTTGACAGGGCCGCTAATGCCCTGGCAAACAACAGACGCCTAGTTTTAATCGCCTCTGTCCAGCTGCCTGTCCTGTCAAATAAAATCCCTAGATACGAGAAAGTTTTATTCTGCTCTATTGGACTAGCATTAATAAATACAGTTTTCACCCTCTTGTTTGTCCCTGCCCCACAGTTCATTGTGTACGTTTTCGTACAGTTTATTGAGAGTCCCAGATTGGACATAAAACTAGTAAATGAGTTAACAACCCCTTGAAGTGCAAGAGGTGTGCGGGCCATTAAAACTGCATCATCTGCATACAAGAGTGCAGGGATAAAACGCTTGCCCGCCTTAGGTAGGTCCCTGCACTCGTTAATTAAAAGTGATGTCATCAGTGATGTCATTTGAGATGTCATCAGTGACGTCATGAGTGATGTCACTGACCATGTCATGAGTGATGTAATGAGTGATGTAATATGTGATGTCATCAGCAGTGCATTGAGGGCGCGCGAGTTATAGTTAGCTGAACTAACTATAACAGGGGAATTTCATTGGTTTTGTACGAGTGAAAAGTCCAGCTAACTATAACGCCCCTGAAACCTTTGGTTTTTTCAGTGAATTTCTAAGGTTTTTTAAATGCTAATTCCTAACTATAACGTGCCTGAAACTTATGGTTTTTTCAGTGAATATATATATATATATATATATATATATATATATATATATATATATATATATATTATCTACTGGCGGTCGCCAGTAGATAGTTATAGTTACAACCTAGTTTCCATAGGAAATCTCAAAATTCTATTTTGAATAACTTTGGCGCCGGTTGACGAATCCCAAAACTAATGGGGCGCTCCGTTCAGCTCCTACCCTGAAAGTCTCGGGGTGATTCGTCAAGCGGGGGCCGAGAAAAAGGGGGGTCCCAAAACGTATTTTCCCCATGCATTTTCCCATAGGACCTTTAGTCGCAGCTACAGCCCGTACGGCTGAACAGAATTACGTGAAATTTGGCAGAGAGGTAGCCATAAGGTCAAGGAAGTGCCTTTTGCAGGTCTGGTGTAAATCTGTTCAGTATTTCCTGAGAAAATAGCATTTAAAAGCATAACAATATCTATACGCGCGCACCGTGCGTGCACAGTGCGCGCACCCTGCCGTGCGCGAGCGCAATTCTGATTGGTTGTTAGATGTCGGTAAACATTCGAATCGGTCGAAACCAGGAAGTGTCGGCCGCCATTTTGTCTCTCGCAGTTTGGGGGGTGAAAAAAAAAGGTGGAGAACGTGAAAAGGGGGCAGAGTGGACAGTTCCTGACCCCCTAGCCTTGGTCAGGGGGTCACAGAAGGACCCCCAAGGGTGAAAAAAACATTTATTTATTTTTTTAAATCGTGAGGTTCGCGCATGGTGCGAGCACGGCGAACCGTGGGTGCTCGGTGAAAAACCTGGAAAATTTTTTTATTAATAAATACATAACTTAGCATTTAAAAAAACGTACAAATTCACTGAAAAAACCATAGGTTTCACACACGTTATAGTTACGAATTAGCATTTAAAAAACCTTGCAAATTCACTTAAAAAACCATAGGTTTCACACATGTTATAGTTAGCTGGACATTTCACTCGTAAAAAACCAATGAAATTCCCCCGTTATAGTTAGTGCAGGCAACTATAACTCACGCAACCGCAATCCTCTGCTGATGACGTCAGATATTACATCACTGATGACATATGTGTCTTTATGAAAAATAAATATTTGTAATATATGTATAGCTAAAGATTAATGGAAGAAGACATGGGTAAATAAGTGTCTAAATACAGTGATGTAATATCTGACGTCATCAGCAGAGGATTGCGGTCGCGTGAGTTATAGTTGCCTGCACTAACTATAACGGAAGAATTTCATTAGTTTTTTACGAGTGAAATGTCCAGCTAACTATAACATGTGTGAAACCTATGGTTTTTTAAGTGAATATATATATATATGCAAAAAACCATGGCCACAGTTTCTCAAGGCGCCCAAATACGAGCACACAGAATGGACTACTTAGAGTGTATTAGAACATACCATCAATTCCTGCTGGATTGGAGAAACAAAGGGATGTTGGACCAGGACGAATATCTGTTTTTACATTGGAGTCTCCGGTCTGTCCAACTTTTTATCATCTTCTGAAAATCCACAAGGACATGGCCAAACCACCTGGAAGACCGATTGTGTCCTCCATTAACAGCCTTTTGGAGAACACGTCAACATATATTGACTATTTTTTAGCCCCATTTGTGAGAGATATGGCCTCCTATACATGTGACATTCAGGACTTTCTGAGACTCATTGATGGTATTGTGTGGGAACCAGACATGTTATTAATTACTCTAGACATCTTCCGTCTATATACATGTATAAACCACACAGAGGGCATTAGAGCAATCAAATGGTTCCTGAACAAGAGACCTTTGAAATTCCAGAAACACAATCTAATGCTTCTACAAATGATCATGTTCTGTCCGGAAAATAACATCTTTACATTTGCAGAACAATTGTACAGACAACAACGCGGTAAAGCAGTGGGCTTGTGCTCTGCCCCCAGCTATGCACATCTTTTCGTTGGCTGGTGGGAGAAGCACGTGGCCTGGGGTGAAACACATGATCAGTGGATAGACAAGGTGATACTATGGACAAGATACATAGACGACCTATTTATCTTTTGCCAGGCAACCGATCCTCGGCTGAGGAGTACATTGCCTCACTAAACAATAATAGCCTGAATCTGACCTTCTCAGGATTCAATAGCAACACTTTAGTTAGCTATTTGGATTAGCTGGTAGAGGACAACACTTTACGCACAACATTGTTTAGGAAGCCAACGGCGGGCAATTCTGTCCTGCACGCTGGAAATCACCATCCGAAAAGCTTAGTGATAAATATTCCATTTGGAGAGATCATGCGTCTCAAACGTAACTGCTCGATGAGCTCAGATTATAGACAGGCTAAAGATCTAGCCCTAGCCAGATTTAAGAAGAGGGGCTATAACAATGCAGAGCTGACCCAGGCTGAAGCTAGAGTGGATTTGATCAATTGGTCTGAGCTACTAACAGTCAAAACCACTAAAACTAAGAACCAGGAAGGTCCTGCCAGAATGATCACACAGTACAATGAGAAATCTGGTGCGATAATGCAGATCTTTAAAAAGAACTGGCATATTCTTCAAACTGACACAGTGTTGAAAGTCAGTCTTCCCACATGACCACAGGTCACATATAGATGTCAGTCCCTAATAGACCATCTAACTCATAGTCATTATGACACAACCCCATCCAACACAATGAAAGTCACTGGTTTTTACCCGTGCATGCATGGCAAAGACTGCAAATATAGCCAGAAAATGACAAACTTCAAAGGGAGGCCAGGGGATCCTAGGCCAATTAGAAAGATTAACAGACTTCTGAAGTGCAACTCCGAATACACCATATACTGTTTGGAATGTCCATGTTCCAAGCGCTATATAGGGACCTCAATCCATCCTGCCAAAAAACGAATCTTGGAACATATGTGAGCCATTGCTAAAAAGGATATAGCCTATCCTGTGGTTCGTCATTCTGAGACTTTTCATCAGAGTAATCGTGACCTGTTAAAATGTTATTGCATAGACCAGATACCGAAAAATGAAAGGGGAGGAGATAGTCAGGAAACTGTGCATTTTGGAGTCCAAATACATTATAGATCTCCAAACGAAGACCCCTATAGGTCTCAACAATGACGAGGAGATGTGGGTACATCTGGATTAAGATATTCCATTCTTGGCCCTCCTCTAATAATTTCAATTGTTCACTCCATTTACAGTTTGAGACATAGATCAAATAAAAATAAAGTGTTATAAATCCGCCATAATCATGAATCTCCTCCGAGACGCTAGCCCATTCAGGGCTTAATAAATAGAAATATACGGGAGAAAGCTTAGATGTAATGAATTTATATTCGCTAGACAACACTGTTGTTATTGCTATCAAACTGAATATTAATTATGTATGTGGAGTATTGATTCCATCTAGTGTGTCTAGAAACTCGAATGCTTTCTCTTTGCCGATTCTCTCTTTTTTCACTTATCTCTTGGTATTAGTCACATTATAGGAGTATTCACTTATTACACTGCTTTTATGTTTATAACCACTTCTTACGATGGCCGCCATGAAATCATGTATTTTACATTATGTTTGGTCCATCTTTTCTTTTCACTAACGTGTTGCATTTTCAAACGTTAAAGCTTCCGTGTTTCCAGGGTGTAACTGACACAGAAGAAGGTGCAAGCCGAAACGCGTCTGTCGGTGTAGGGGGTCTGCACAATAAAACATTAGCTTAATCTCCTTCCCATGTGTGCTCTCCGTTTTTGGGAGCCTTGAGAAACTGTGGCCATGGATTTTTGCAAATTAAGCGGCTCACCACCGCTGGAATTGTAGCACCCGGGATGGAGAAGCGGCGGTGAACTTGATTTCTTTTTTATTTTTAAATAAACAAGAACTTTATTGGTTTCGTTGGTCATACAGTTCAACCACTGCCTACATCCCTGCGGGCCAGCAGGGACAGAGTAACAATGCTAGGTGGTATGCGGGGGGGGGGCAAAATACACAGCAAGCCGCCTACAACCCCATGAGGGGCCGGCCGCGTCAGGGGGGCAGCGGTAACAACACAAGGTGACTTAGATCTCGTTTTTTTGGTATTTTTTCCTTTTGAAACAAATATATAACAGGGAAGGAACTAGGGAAGGGAAACCACCATCATCGAAGTGTGTGCTAGGATACGTGCGCCGTAATAGACCGTGTTAGTATACGCCGCAGGGATGCAGGCTGGGGGTGGACCGGGGACGTCGTAGCGCATGCGATCAGGCTGTATCCACCATGGTGGGCCTACTCTTCGCCTCAGCGCTAGGGGCGCACCTGGCTAGTGCGAAGGATAAATGTGAGCCATTAGGTGTTGTGGTCAGAGTATCAGAATCCATGGGGGCTATTACCTTCCGAAACGGGATTTAAGGGGGGGGGGCCGTGGGCGGCAATAGTGGCGTCAAGTGCGTCCCTGTGGGAGGCCAGGCTTGGGTGAACTGAAAGAGTAGTTGGGTCCATTCCATTGCTAATGGGTGCTTTCTCCACCCCCGCGTTTCCTCCTCTCTGATTGCTTCCTCCTCCGCTGCTGCCCATTTCCTCACCGCTCCCACCCACGCCTCCCTAGTTGGCCCTTGGGGGTCTCGCCATTTCATGGCGATAGCCCGTTTAGCTAGCAACAGTGTGAGGGAAGCAAAGCGGGTGTAGGCTTTGAGCGGTTTAGGTTTGCGGAACAATCCCAGGGCCACCGCCTCCCAGGAGTGCAGGTCTGGGAGCTTAGTTATCTCAGTGAGTGATGTGAGGACGGCCGTCCAATACTGACCCAGTGACGGGCAGCTCCAGAACATGTGCTGGAGCCGGGCATCCGGGGATCGGCGGTGAACTTGGTTTCTTGATATGTATATATATATGTGTGTGTGTGTGTATATATATATATATATATATATATTACACTAGTGGTGGTAGCCCCGGCATAGTTATAACTAGCTCTGAGTTTCCATGGGAAAGCCATATTTTGTTTTTTTTTAATAAGTTTAGCACTTTTTCACAAATCTGCATTACATTTTCCCAAAAAATGGTTCATCCTTTCATCATGGAATGTTTGCGCTTACCTGTCAAGTAGGGGTCAAGAAAAAGAGGGAAAAGGGTACCAGAAGTTCAATTTCTCATTTCAGTTTCCATAGCAACGCTTGCTCAAAAATGGCTGAACAGAATTATACCAAACTTGACACAAAGTTAGAACTTTACTCAAGGATTATGCTTTTGTTAGTTTTGGTGTAAATATGTTCAGTAGTTAAAAAAATTGCAGTATAAAATGTGCTCTAGTGGGGATCAAGGGGTTAACCCTCAAAAAAAGTTAAAGATATCGAGAACATTAAGTAATGGAGTTCACCTGTATCAGTACCACGGACCCTCCATGACACCAAACTTTAAAAAATTATCAAATAAATAGAGTAACCCTTTTGGGCAACTGGGCGCGAACAAGAGAAATTGCAGTTTGAATGCAGAATTTGAAAACAAGAAGAGGAGTTTGTAGTTACAGTTTAAAAACAAGGGGGACCCAGAACATTTTTACAAATTCCAAATTCCAAATTAAATAACCAAAAAACGTGGTGATTTGCTTACTCCTAAACAAAAACATCAAGAAGAAACATCCAAGTTTATCAGGATGACACTGGACTACAATGTTGATTTTTACCGCTTCAAAAGGTTGATCGAAAGGCATTTAAACAAGCTACAGAATGGCGATGCAATACAAAACGTGTTAAGCAATAAAGTCAACATCACTTATAGAGAATCATATTCTCTTAAAGATGATCTGGTATTTAGCTATTTGAAAAAAATTGCATTATATGGCTGGCCATCCAAACCGGAGGTATTTTTCTCATGTAAAAAGTGCAAACCATGTAGGAACAACTCTACTAAGGAAGCATACACAAACCAACACAAGAAGCTACCGCTATGCATTTACAAAACAGGGTTCACAATATAGATTGTTGAATGACCTTTTCAGAAAAGAGACTGTGGCAGCCCAATTAAGCCAGTAAAAAACAAAGTTTACAATATCAAATATATAAATATAACGTAGGAATCCATAAAAATAACACACTCTAACCAGTGAAATACATTTTTTACTCAAATATTTAATGCACTTGGGATTTATTAATAACGTGTTGGGCACATACCTTTCAATAGATTCTTGATTGCAAAGATATTTTGTATTTCATTTTTAAATGCAAATATATGAATTTATCAAATTCTAACATAAATGTGAATTGTTGAGATGGGTATTTCTGGAAAACCTATGAGCTCCACTTTTTCTGTTTTGGCATGTAATGTAACTTTTTCTCATGCAATTTTCTTTTAGAATAGTTTTTTCCCTGCACTGATTATTATGCTGCATATTTTGTCTATTTCTATTGCTATTCATGTATTTGCCCTTTGGTTTAATGAAGGGTCTGTTTGGGTCTAAAACACATCACCAAGCATCATACTGTTTTTGTAAACTCTGAAAGAATAATGTGCAACTGGTTCTTGACTCCATTTGAGAAGAAAGTGTGATGGGTTAGTAAAAAACAAAGTTTAAAGTGACATTATAGATAGATGCTGGAACGAGACATGAGCTAAAAACACTAAAACCACAAAAACCACTCAAATACACCAGTTATAGTTTAGTTTAGTTATAATTTAGTCAGTAAACTATGAATTCCACCTTTATCATGCACTGACCTTCTCTGAGGTGGTTCCTCCTAAAGGATGGAGGAGAGTCACTCCGCCTGCAGCAAGTGCAGCAGAAACACACAAATAAATAAAATGGCATGGCAATGCCATTTTATTTTGCCGCCGGCTCATGCTGTGTCCAGCATGAGTGTGGGGGCAGGGGGCAGGCCCGTATCCTGCGGTTGCAGGATGGCTGCTGCCACTGCCAGTGTACATGTCAGGTTTGCCGGCTGTCTTGCGACGGCTAGCCTGAAATGCACACTGTAGACCCAGCAATCCCAGCACTGTGAAACAGCCAGGGGATTGCAGACACAGGCCCCTAGCCTCAAAATGAACGCTGGGGTAGACTGCTACAACTGGTTGGATTTGTGTTCCACGGAGCAGGAAGGAAGTCTTTTTCTTTCCTGCTCGTGGTTTCTAGGATCCCGCTGGGAAAGCAGAGTCGCACCGGACGGGATGCAGCATTTATGATGAGTTCTGCGCCATCGCGCCCACCATATTTTCAAATTGCTAGCCATCACTGGGCCTTCTGCCAGGCTGCGCACTCATCACTGTGTAAATGCCCAGCCCACATTACTGTCCCCTTTTTAAAAATTATAAACATGTCATAACAATATGTGGAGTAAGAAGCAGTGCATGACTTGGGTACAATTTCTGGACTTCTTTTAATGCATGTTAAGGCGCTGCAACCTAACTTAACTATTATGTCACTTTAACCTTTGCTTTTTCAGTAAAATTCAAATTTTTTAAATCATATTTCAAAATTGGACCACAGCCCTCCCTTTGCATGCAGCCGAATGTCATGTACAGCAGAGTTAGCCTTGTGTGTCGCCAAATCCTGATGCGCAACCATTGCATATGGCCAACCTCAGATGTGTACTGCTTTAGGTGATGCGCAGCGGACGTTTGGCCAAAGGGCAAGCTCTTCAGCAAGATCCTGCAAACAATCCCTGATGTGTGGCCAACCCCACATGCCTTTGAACAGGCCCTGTGCCTGACGCAACATTTTAAAAATCTTTTCAGGTACCACTAGACTCCTACAGAAATGACATGCATGCTTTCATGTCATAGCATCACAGTACCATGCACGTTTGCTTGGGAAGCTTGAACAGCCCCATGGTACTATGGGGTGGAAGCTTGTACAATGGCTATAGTGGGAGGACTTTGCTGGGTCCTGCAAAAGTACTGTAGTACATGCGACCAGAGTTCTGAAATAGCAGCCACTAAATGTTCTTTAGCTGTTGTGACTGGCTAATCAGATTGCAAGATGCTGCGGAACTGACCTGGCTACCATGGTACTCCATTGGCTGACAGGAGAAAGGGCTGCACCAACCTATGGGATTTGAGTACATTCTATATTTTCAGTACAGCTGCACAACTGCAGTATATCTTGTAATAAGGTCATAAGCATGGCATGGCAAAGACGTAAGATAATTAGCTCAGTGACATATAACTAGTACATTTTAGTGTTTTTTGCATTTAAAATGTGACATAACTGACATTTTCCTCTAACTAAAATGTCACTTTAACCTTTATTTTCTTCAGTGAATTTCTAGGGTATTTTTAAATGTAAAGTTAGTTATCACTACTATAACTAACTATAATGTAATTTTACACTTTGTTTTTCTCAGTGAATTTGTGTTGTTTTTCAATGTTAAGCAACATATATTACCATATCAAACTATAACGCCACTTTAACCTTTGTTTGTTCAGTGAATTTCAGTTTCATGTAAAGTAAAGAAATACCTTATTGCCATATCCAACCTCTGAGGTTGGCAAACCCCATGCGGGCAACCAACCCCAATCACATATGGCCTTTGGACCTCCACCCTTCATTCTTCCTTTATTTTTTTCAGTACAGCCCAGAGGTCTTGGCTTGTTCATGATGGAGCCCTGTGGAACCAAACAGGGGCTACGCTCAGTTTTACAGGAGTCCTGCTGGACTGTGACAACCCGAAATTATATAGGTATTAAATTTGGCCCCTTAAGGTCTCTCTAGGACGCCTCCCCAACAAACACCAGTATCAATGTCCCAATCATCTGAGAAAGTACTAAGGGGTGATAATTCTGTTTAAATTAATGGGAATGTTTATGGTATTTGCATTAGTTCAGATGGTCCAAATATATCATACTATACCCTATCTCAAACAATTCCATCGGGAACTGGAACAGCAGAGATCAGAGATCTCAGTCTCGGGGCTCCGGCTAATCAGAACAATTCATTTTCTTGTTTATTCTCATGGGACTCCTGCAGCAGTCCCACAGGAGTCCCATGGTGCTTGCTAATCCTATTTTTTTCAACCTTAATTTCGCTAAAACTGCTGAACAGAATTACACATAATCACAAAAAGAACCATTCTTATGTAAGGATCTTACTGCCAAATTTGGTGAAATTCTGTTCAGCCGTTTTTGCTGTATTGTTGTCTAATTTTCCTAATGCAGATTGCATAAGGAAAAGCTTTTATATACATATGAACACAAAAATAATATACTTACCTGGGAAGTTGTGATGTGCAACACCCGATGTAGTGGCTGTAAAGTAATGACTTCTGATCTACTTAATTGACATGTATTGACCCACAATCCATCTGGAATTATGCAGAAGCAAAAGATTAGCATTATGGGTATTGATCAGAGGGAAGCACCATTAACAGAGCAACCCATGCAGAAAATAAGGGAGGTCAGAAAACCTCAAATCACAAATCAGAATCATGCAACAGCTCCATTCCCAGTTCCAGCTAGACAAAAAGAGTCTTTTGGCTGAAGAAGACTTGCTTTGTTTAGCAATGGCTATTCCTGTAGATTACAATTTCATTACTTTTCCTCGTCCTGTGGATTGGTTTTGTGACAGTCTTTTTCTTGTTTCTAAATGGATACTATCTCCCAGAACGCTCTGTTGTACAATCAGTGAACTTGGTTTTAAAACCCCATTCTTCAACACACACAGTGCCAAGAAACCTTTCCCTGGTGAACATCTCTGCTGCCAATAAGAGAGAGGATATGAGAAATACTCAGATTTCAATCCTTACTCAAGTTCACTCTCATGAAAAGATGTGAGGATAGCTGAAAATTATTCAGAAAATGTTATAGAACCTAGATGATAGAAACATAATTGAGAAATTATTTGTGTAGTACCAACCAAGGAACAGAAGCAGCTATGAAATACCCAATCTACAGTTTTATTGTTGGTGTTACCAGAAGAGAAATCTGAGGGTCACCTGTGAATTCATGATAAAACGTGCCTGATTACACTAACCAATGTGAGAGATACATATGCAGCTGAAATTGTTCAGTCAAAACAAAGAAACAGATATTACAAAACAAAGTAGGGTTCCAAGTTTCTTTAAAACACAGCAATACAGGTGTTTAATGTTAGTGCAAAATTACCTACACTGAGCCTCTCATCTAAATGTCAAAAAAGAGGAAAGACAAAAAAAGTAATGTACGTCAATAAAAACAAAATATGTAGTACTACAATAACAGAAAGTGGCTCAGATCTTAAATGTTTGAGATTCGGTATACTGTGAACGGCTTATCTTATATGTAATTTCTCACTCTAGGAAATGTATGCATTGGAACTTTGGATGACAATCCAATAGGGAGCCCTTTTATGCTGTTCTGTATTTGCAGATACTTAAGACATGAGTTCTTATGTATATCAAACCCTTGAACTAATTCTATGAAAGCCTTCTTTTCTTCATTACAGTATAAATCTGCCAATGACACGATCCCCGCTTGTTCCCATTTCTTGGCCATGCCATCATAAAATGCCGATGTGAAGAAGTCAGAGTGCCAAAGTGATGTATATTTATTATACCTGGTGATTTGGAAAGTTTTTCCACTTTTTTCCAAATTTTTAGAGCACTCTCAATACATTTATATCGAGATTTTTTATGATAGTTTGTATCACTTTGTCGTTGCAATAGTCCCACGGCAACATCCCCTATTGCAAATTGAAAGATAGTGGGTATTCTCGACCATCCCGTCTCTTCAGTTTGAAAAAGACAAAGAATTCCAAACTGTTGCAGGGCAGTAGCCCAGTGATATAGCTGTATACTGGGGGTTCCCCAACCACCCCTTTCTTTCGGTAACGTCAAATATTTATAAGCTCGCCATACCTTTTGATATCCCCAAATGAATTTGGATAACATAGTCTCAATTTTATGTATTTTTGTGGCAGCAAGTTCCAGCGGTATTGCTTGTATTAAATATAAAATCTTGGGGAACATCCTCATCTTAATTACATTAATTCTGCAGATTATTGTAAGATGGAGATTATCCATATGTCTAAGCTTTTTGCTTATTGTTTCCAGGACTGGATCAATATTAACCACCCAGAGATTATTGATTTCTGCTATTCTTTTAACTCCTAAGTACGTGGCTATCTCGGTGACCCGAGGATCTTGTAGCCGGCACTTGGAGGAACATATAATTTGTGTTTTGGCTTTATTTAAAAGATATCCGGATTCCTCCCCAAATTTCTCTGCCATATTTTCAATCTCTTGAATAGCCTCTCGGGGTTCTGCTATAATTATCGCAATGTCATCTGCGTATGCGAGAATTTTCATCTCACAGCCATGTGTTATAACTGATTTAATTGAATGCTTATGTAAATCTCGGGTGATAAAGGGATCCAGATAAAATGCAAATAGAATAAGAGAGCAGGGACAGCCTTGGCGTGTGCCTCTGGTGATCTCCACCCTCCTAGAGGTATGTCCCATAATTAGAATTTGAGCATAGGGTTTATAATACATACCCTGAAGAGCTCTTATAATTCCGGGAAGAAATCCTCTATCTACCAAGTTCCCCCATAAATACCGCCAGGCCACCCGGTCAAAGGCTTTTTCCGCGTCCAGGAGGACCACAGCCTTCTCTCTATCCTCAGCCTTTGCATTATCCAAAATTGAGATAACACGTCTTGTATGGTCAGTGGTCTCCCTGCCGGGGACAAAGCCATGTTGCCAAGGTGATATAAGTGCAACAATGGTCTTTTGTAACCGGGTGGCCATTATTTTAGAGTAAACTTTCGCATCCGCATTCATAAGTGAAATTGAGCGGTATGAGGATGGCGCTTCTGATGGTTTGTTTTTCTTAAAGAAGACAACCACATGCGTACCTTGCCACGATGCAGGAGGAATCCCTCTATATTGTACACCCATGAATAGATCTTGCATAATGGGGATTATTTGGGATGATAAAATTTTATACATTTCTTCCGGAATGTTATCCGGGCCTGAAGCTTTCCCAGGAGATAGGATCCCAGTGCTTCCTGCACTTCTTCTATGGTTATTTCTTGTTCTAATTCCAGAGCTGCTTCGCTGTCTAGTCTTGGAAACATAAGGCGGTCATCTCCTATTTCTCCATATTCTTCCAAGAGTTCCTCCAAGTGATACAGCCTGCTATAAAATTCCTCAAATCCTCCGTAGTTTCCTGTGGGCCAGATACTAAATAATTACTGCTATCCCTGATTTTTAAAATGTTGTTCCTGGCGATTTTCTGCCTGGTTCTTAGAGCCAAAAGCCGCCCGTGGCCTCTCCATATTCATATAGTTCCCCCCGGTAAGCTTGAAACATTTGGGCCACTTTGTTCTGGAAATATGCATTTATTTCTGATTTGGCTACAACTAGTTTTGTCATTTGTTCGTCCAGTAAGCTCTCAGATCTCCCTTTATTTATTATTTGGACATGTTCTGCCTCCAATTCGGACAATTTGCTAATTAGTAGATCGATTTGTGCCTTTTGTTGTTTCCGGGTACGAGCTACAAACCCAATTATCTCACCTCTCAGGGCTGCCTTAAAGTTATCCCATACCACCACACGGGAGGCACTGTATCTGTTACAATCAAAAAATTCTTGAACCCATTTCTTGATATTTATGCAAAATTCCTCATCAGTCAGTAACTTTTTATCAAATGACCATGAAGTTCGCTGGCTAACGGCCGTCAACCCCCTTATCTCCAAAATTAGCGGGTTATGGTCAGAATATAATTGAGGCAGTTTTATCATATCTAGGATACCCATCATTAGATGGGAGGCTAAGAAGTAATCCAGTCGTACAAATTTCCTGTGTGGGCGGGAGAAATATGTAAATCCGGGGTCTTTGCGTTTTTGTACCCATACATCACATAGGCCATGGCTAACTTTAAGTGCCCTAAAGACCTTCGTCTTCCTTCCCACATAAATCTGCTTTCGAATATTAGGCCCTTGCGATGGAGAGAGACTTGCGCCTCAGAGTCTCCCCTTCTTCTTGTTACAAGTGGTATTGTCACATTATTATTTTTTTTTGTTTGTTTTTTAATTCGCCATTTATCTATTTGTTTCATATCCAGCCCAGTGGTCTCTAGCAACCCCATTTTCTAGTTACTCATATAGAATCTAGGCATTCTTTAGCTTGTATTTCGGATGTGAAAAATTGTGTCTGACCTTTGACAACAACCTTTAATGTAGCTGGGTTTAACAAAAAAGCCTGCGTACACTTATTCTGAAAAGGAGGTATAAGCTGGCATAACTGCCACCTTTTTTCTACAGTGTGATGGCAGAAATCGGGTCTTACGAAGAACTGAACCCCTTTTCCCTGTCGCTTCCTATCCGGTCAAGCCAAATCATAAAGGGCCTGGCGTGCTAAAAAATTGTTTAAACAAATCAAGATGGCCCTTGGCCTAGTCTCAGTTTGACCTCTTTTAGCAATCGGCTGCCTAAACGGAAACCTATGGGCTCTTTGGATCTAAGTGCACCAGTTCCACATTGTTAAATCTGGAAGGGCTTCGGTAAAAAGATCAATCAAAAATTTGCGGATATCTGGACCCTCACTACCTTCAGGGAATCCTAATATTCTAAGATTATTACGACGTAATCGGTTCTCTAAATCAACCAGTTTCATTTGAGTATCATCTTTGTGAGAAGTCATAGTATTTAGGGTAGTTTTTTGTGCTGCCATTTCATCTTCTAGGATCGATATTCTCCCCTCCGACTCATTCATTCTGTCAGTAAATTCATTGCAAGTTTTTGCTATTTTTCTGACAGTGCTTTGAAGTTTCCGGCAGGCAGTGTGTGTCTTTAGGTTTTCTGTTTCCATAAAAGGGCTCCCTATAGGGCTCATTAGAATGGAACCGGTCCCTCTATTAAAAATTATGAGAAAGTAAAATGAAAGACCTTTACCAAGAGTTACTAAAGAAGAAACAAGACGATATGGCCAAAAAAGAATCAAAATGGATTGGCAAGCTCGAGGATGGGGAGGTAGATATAGATATGGTTTTAGAGATCGGGATAAAAGTTTTTTTGTCAGCTAACCTTAAAGCCCAACAATATAAAACTATATATAATCTTTATTATACACCTGCCAAACTATTTGGGTGGGGAAAAAGACAGACAAATGCCCGAGATGCCTGCTGGGCCCGGCAGATAGCATACATATGTTTTATTCCTGTGAAAAGCTGGATTTGTTAAAAGAGGGTATTAAAAAGTTCTGGTTTCAGCTACTGAGCAAAGAGATACAAATTACCCCAACTTTGATGCTATTAGGTTATGACATACAAATTAACTTGGATTTGATGGGGAGGGACTTTGTGTTTTTAACAATGGCAATAGCACGCTTGCTGGTTGCTACTGCATGGAAGGATAGTGAGCCACCCACATATCATCAATGGTTATATAGATTAATATACGTTGGACGTCAGGAAATCTCTTTGTATAAATGCAAAGGTGTAAGGGCTATGCGAAAAGGCATGAATATATGGGAACCTTTGATAGCATGGATGGAAAGAAATGACAAGCAAGGGATTGGATACATATATACAAGTGCAGAGTAAATATAATCAGGATGTAGAGTATCAATGATGTGGGAATGTCTCAAATATTTGCAAATTGTTAATTATGATTATCTCGGCCATTGTGAAATTTGATTAATATATGTAATGATGATATAAGGTATACATAATATATCTGATTTTTTTTTTTAAAAAAAGGAAAGTGTGCTATTATGCCAGATTATCGTAGTAATCTATTTTTATGGACATATATTTTACTCTCTGTACCAGATCAATTGTATGATGGGCTAATGTTGAATCAATTGTTGTTTTGCACTTACTCGCACCTTCAGTATGGCTTTATTTTGAATTTGTATGTCTGGATCAAAGGCGTTTTTTAAAAAAAAACTCCCTTATAATGTTGTTATTACAATATCCCTGATGTCTTGCCCAGTAAAATTAAAAAATGTAAAAAAAATATATAAATTTGGATGACAATGCTGTTTTTGTTAGCATTTCTTATTCGCACTCTATGTCTTTTTACTTTTGGGGCTTGGTAAGTCCAACATTTTTCTAAATCCCACTGTCACCCTTTGGTAGTGAAACTGTCTAGGTGTCTTATAATAATGAGAGGCAGGTATAGTCCAGGTTCCTTTCACCTTTTTGCAGCGTGCAGGACTGTCTGATTTCTGACAAATCCTTGCACCTCAGAATCTGTTAACTTTGTTTTCTCTTCTCCAAGGTCATAATAAAACTCCTCCCTATTGAATCTAATTGAATTTGAGAAACATGATGTAACACCTCCCCATTTTGTTTGTTTGTATTTCCAAATCAGATCATTTAGAGACATGTTGAGGTCTTGTAACATATTTTTAAATACTTGTTCATATATAGAATTTGCATCAAGGCCCCCATCACTCCTCCAACATGTATACAATTTTCCTCGCTTGACCATTGCAGAAATATTTTCTTCCAGGGCGATTTCAGATCATTAATCAGTACCATGCCTGGATATACCTTACCAGTGGGTCATGCTACCCAATTGGGGTGTTGTGATGTTGACTTTTTCTGTTGACCTAGAGGTGGTTAACTTTTTATTGTAGTGCATTAATCGCTGAGAAATATGTAGTTGGCCATGTCACCAGCACGGTGACATAGAGGGGACAGGATCCTATTGTTGATCCCTGCTAGCTAGGATGGGCAGTGTGTTCCAAGAGGATTGCTGTAGCCACAGTGGGCTCCCCCTCTGTTTATTGGCTCAAAATGTCTCGATTGGGCAGGGTGTGGTCAAAGGGGCTTATAAGGGGTCAGTAGGTAGGGCAGGGCCCTTTTGGTGGTTGGTGTCCTGCGTGTTGTATTGTAAGATGACTGTTGTCCTCATCACCAAGGGTTGGGGTGGTAGCAATGCTATAACCACTCCAAATCATTATATGGTTTAGATTTTGCTTGGTAACTTTGCCATCCAACCAGAACTATTAACTAGAGTGGAGTTATAGGCACATTTGGCTGATGTTTACACATGTAAAGACCCTGAACAGGGCTGTAGTGTACCCTTTCATTGCGCTGTCCACAACTGCGTCTTTCATGATATGCAGACCGCAGATTGTATTGACTTAGCAGCTCTGATTTGAGTTTTTTCCAAAAAAGGTGAAAAGAGGTCTCTCTGTGGGAGATACAGTTTATACAACTCTC
This sequence comes from Triturus cristatus, assembly GCF_964204655.1. Taxonomy (NCBI): domain Eukaryota; kingdom Metazoa; phylum Chordata; class Amphibia; order Caudata; family Salamandridae; genus Triturus; species Triturus cristatus. Next base: position 371,943,536 of record NC_140591.1, on the reverse strand, counting down.
CTACTGCCACATAGGCTCCTTTGTGGGTTCAGTATCAGGGTAGAATGATCAAACTGGTTTTCTGTGCTGAGTAGATATAATGGGATCCTTGAAGTTGAGGCTGCATGCCTTGTTTGTCACATGAGTGCTTGATACTGATGTAATGTAATGGCCAGCCCATACACTCAAATATTCCCCCTCCAAGCCTGATGTTTGCAGACAGATGTTGTAATTTACTTCTAACCACCTGGGTCAGGGCCCATCTTTTGGAAGGGTGTTGAGAATGCATGATTGTACCTTTCTTGGAGAGTTGGATGCATGCAGCTTAGTGCCAATATTGGCAAACACTCACCCTCCCCCATATAGCATTCTCCTAGAGCAATAACCAGACAAGACACCTTTGTGGAGAAAATTGCTGCAGGTTTATGAGCATTACAAATATGCCAACATTGGTGGGTTATCTTACGGGCGATCCCAAGGCAGGCAGCCCCTCGCCGCCTGCCACCTGATGAGCCAAATGACACAGTGGCCCTGTCCAATGGTGTTTGCCATATTTTTGGGGAGGGGAGACCCCTCCCACCGGTGGGCCAACAGCCCACCCCTTTTCTCACGCCCTATAAGGGGGCGGAGCCTGCCAGGCAACCCCCGGTTGCTCAGGTCCGAAACCGCCCGTAGGACTAACGGGGCACCGTCGCTCCTCCAGGCTCCAACGCGAGGAACTCCCTGTGGATATTTGGCCTTTGCACCCTCGTTGTGCTCCTGCAGAGGGTACCCTATGTACCTTACAGCCTCTGGATCGCCCTGTAACTCTGCCACAGCTCAGAGTGTGGCCACCGTCAGCCCAGAGCCCCCCACCAAGATAGCCTTCCTTACTTACACCCAGCAGTCTCTAAGGCCTCCCCTAGGTCAAGTAGGAACAGGTCCATACCCACTCTGGACAGGTGTACCCGATCTTCAAAACACCCTGTTGCCATCGTGTGCAGCAACCCATGACGGATGAAACCAAACCCCCTTTGCTCTGTGAATTTTTTCAAGGTGCTGTTAACCTTCCTGCGAGAGACCTCGATGGCTTCCCTTCATTGTGCGCCCTTCCCCACACGCCGGGCGTCATCTCAGACTACCATATCTCACAGGTCCCCAGCTGGTTGCTAAACTTACACATGGTGACCGTCAATGCTTCTCCCCAGAGATGCCAGCTAATTCCCTCCCAGGTGCATGACCAGCACATTAGGAGGAGGAATCCCCCCATAAGACTCTGCTGCAGCTTCTATAGCAAGCAGGTCCAGCACATGCCTGGGTATCCTAGCCAAATAATGTCTACTCTGTTCAGAGAATTTACGCATGGCGCGGTTAGCTCTTTTGCTCGAGGCTTCCTGGCCTCCCTTGACCGGGCTTCTTGCTTCACTAAGCAAGCTGTTCCAGTGCTAGCCTAGGCTCCCAAACCGAATTAACTCAGTGGTGTAAACAACACCTGTCTCCGATTCCTGCATTCCGCCCCTCGTGCCACCCTAAGCCGCACAAAAGGCCATATACCCAACCATTGATCCTGGCACAATAAAGAAATGCTGGGTTGCTAAACACCCTTAATTGAGCACTGCACACCTTTCTATACACTCCAGTTTGCACCTAAGCCTATTTACCTACATCCTGCTTGCTCGAGCCCCTCTCCAGGTCCAGCAAACATGTCCATGCCCCCTCTGGACAAGGGTAGGCATCTTTACCTACATCCAGCTGATACCCGGGCCTCTCCCCGGTCCAGCAAACAAGTCCAAGCCCACTTTTGGCAGGTGTAACCCCATCTTCTTCAAAACACCATATGGACAGGCAAGCATAACTCACATTCCCCCAATTGTAGCCTAACTTTCACATGGAGGATTACATCTCTTGCAACAGATCCCTCTTCCCCAGGGAGTCACGTGGCTTTTGGCTAGTAAAGCCCTGCAGTAAATCATCCAAATAACTTGCCTGCCCTTTCTTTTCGATGCAGGACAGGAAATGTAAGAGCTCTAATACACTTTATCATCCAGAGTTCTCCAACAAGTGTACCCCACACCCTGAGGACCTTGCCCCCCTCTAAGGGCAACCGCTCCTACCCACCTGGCTGTGCCAGCTATGGGGCAGGCAGTCTCAACCATAAGTCAAGCGCCCTGTGGTACCCCCTGCTTATGTTGAGGAGCATCCCCGTTAAATGGCCAATTCCTAACATGGCGATCGCGCGCTAGCCTCACACCTTCTGTCAGCCGCCTGCGCCCACTTATCCCTTCTACTGATGACCGTCCTGTGGTACCCAACGGTTATGCTGAGGGACATTCTCGTTAGCTGGCCACTCAGTATGCACCTCCCCATAACTATTGATAAACGGCTTGCCCATGTTGTGTTGTAGTCCCGTACCCTTGGGGCATTGTCTTTTGTGCCACACTAAGTCCATTAGTCCCCTGCTCATTTAAACATGTTAAAATCTAAACGTGACCTCATACTTTAGGATGATAGGTCCCCGGGGGTAGACCCTGCTGTTGAAACCACCACCAAACCCAGCAGGTGAAGCGCTCCAGGTTCTTTGGCATGACCCCTCCTATGCCCTTAGAAAGCACCCTGCCTGCAAGTGGCCAGCAGGACCTGCCAGTCCTATCTACTCTTCAACTCCTTGTCGCATGGCGGCACTCACTGTTGCAGGTGTCCTGTTAACATAGCTGACAATGTGTGTTTTCCTCCCATTAGGGTATAGTTGAAACATCTAGCATGTGTCCTGAATGCCTAATATAAGTGATGTTGTGCCTGTGTAGTGGACTCCTTACACTAATAATAACTGCATAGCTCACTCAGAACAATCGTAATTACGTGATATTTAACAAAAGCTTTAAATTGCAATGCAACTTACTGTTACTAATTTTATTACAGTCAAAGAGTGAAAGATTGAGCTAGCTACTGATGCACTACCCATTATAAATGGTGTTACCAGCAGGCACATACCCTAGTGGGCTATCTTGTTTGGAAAGGATCTTTGACCTGGGAATTACACCGCAACCTCTATGCCAAATGCAAGTACACCCCAAGAAGTGTACTGGTATTCAAATCTGAGACCTATAGATAAAATACCTATAGACCTGCTACATAACATGGACATAATGCGTGCTACCACCCACCCACCTTCTGCTGGCGAATATAACTGCTGTGATTTCAGGCGGATATCCCTTCCTTGTGCAAGTCATGCACATAAAAACTTCTGCGTTTGAACCCTGTCGCAGACCAGTAGGTGGGGTCAGGGGGGCACTATAATTCCAGCTACCTAGCTTCGTTTCAATAATGGCCCTGCCCCCATTTCTTCAACATTGTAGCCATTAGTACTAAAAACACCTTGTTTCCCCTATTGTGGGACAGCAGCCCCCCTGCTAGAAGTCAGCTTCCTCCCCCACGTATCTATGGTTGTCCAGGCCGGGAATGTTATTTAATTGAAGCATCCTGTAACATGGCGAGCTCATGAATGGAGACAATCTGGATTGAGGGAAGGTTCCTAATGTGCCCACTATTGCAGTCACTGCACCCCCTGTGGGGTGACCCTTACACAGCCCATCCTGCTTACTTGCTGTAGTCCTATCCCAGGTAACCCTACCTGCTGACCAACAGTGACCCTTGGTGCTGAACTAACCATGCCATGGTTCACTTTGTATCCCCCGGAATTGCTAGCCCTTCACCGGAAGTGTGTGAAATGGGGGTGCCTGTATCTTGGAGGTACTGGAGGATGTATGTAATTTGCATTTCTTGTGATATATCATGCCCTTACATAAACATGCATTAGATTTGCACGCTGATTACAGCAAGGAGTATGCCCAAATAACTGCCCCTTGTTTTGAAACCTGAGTCGGAGAGGACATGCGACACACCCCACTATGGTTGACCTACTCACAGCCCAGCTATGCCCACAGCCCAAGAATCCAAACGTCATGTGCTTGATTTGTATATCTGTATGCAAGGGCTGGCAGCAGGCGACCCCTTTCATTCACACCCCATGTTGCCCCTGACGTGCTGACACATATTGCACAGGTAATTAGATACTGTATGTTAGCAGACTGGACAATTGTAGCACCATTAAAAGTTCCGGGGTGACATTCTCCATATCTGTTTTAACTCAAGGAGGCTGTACATAAAGCCTGGTGCAACAGTTAAAAGTGTGGATCACTGGCAGGGGAGAAATATGTGAGTCCCTCCTAGTGAGCATTCCCTGGAAGTTGCTCTCTCCCTAGCTATCCATAACTGTAGTCGTCCAAGGAACCATCCAAGACATCTGCTGGCCTGTCCTCCCCAGGCTTCAGGCTCACTGTCTGCACCCTGCTGAGGAACCTGTCCCTTCTAGCCTCTACACCTGCTGGGACAAGGCATGGCCAGCAGGAGTTACCTCACGCTGGTATTAACCAGAGAGAAGGTGCCCTTAGTGTGAAATGCGATAGCAACCTGACTGGCTATGCAAGAAAATGAACTGTGAGGTGACATACGCTGGAGCTCATAACACTCTGTGCGCTCCTTGTCACCCCCTAAGCTCTTCTGGGTAACCTCTGCCTCATTATCTACTCAACAGGATGTTGCCATGCCCAGCTGCACAACATAACTTGTGCCGGAAGGATGCACCCAACACCCCCTCGTTAGTACCCCTGACTGACGCTGCAGGGCCCTTCCCACCCTGCACTTCTCACCCGGCAACACAACATCCTGCCTAACAGGGGTGGCCCGCACCTGGCCCCTGTGGCATTGCCCGCATTTAAAGAAGTCTAGTTAAGATATATAGAGGGTCCTTAGTGTCAGACTCTGCAAGGCAAAGCTGTCTCGCCTGACTGTCCTGCATAGGAGTGAAGCTGTGACAAACGTCCAATGTCACGCATATAAGTGTGTGTGTTATATAAACCCTTTTGGAAGCAACACGATCGAATAACTGCTTCCTTCCCACTCCCTCGAGAAGGAATAATGCAATTCACCTGCCCCCTGGCCCTTGACTGCCCCCAGCCGCTACCAGGGACTCCAGCACTACTGAATGGTGACGAGGCCATGCAGGCCACCATTAATTACATAAATGACCAGATTAAAAATGCCAACTGGAAGGCGGCATCTCAGCAAGGACCCCAAGTCGCTTAGTTGGGGGCCAACAGAATTCAGAGGAAAATCTGATCCAGTCTATCTGGATCTAGAACTGTTCAGTGCTGCTTCCTTCATCCGTACTAGATCTCTCTATCTCTTTAATCCCAAACAATCCTTAGCATAAACACGTGCACCCGAGATAACCTGGTGCAAAATACCGCTGGTTCCTGCTACCTTCGCCCTCCTGTAGGTGAGGCCGAGTGAACCCATCGAGACCAGAGCCCGTGCCCAGCGGTCAAACGCTGATCCCTGCCGTGGAGCATCTAGTCCACTGCGCCACGAGACCCGGTCCTATCGCACTCTTGACCATATTCCCTCAAACTCATACTATAGCATCATACAGACTATGTTGCATATCCCCTGTGCATACCAGGTAAAACGATATAGCATTTCCTTACCCTGTAAGGAGGCCGCTGCAGATAGTCAAGATACCCCCTGCAATCTGAGCAGGAATATCATGATGGACTTGACCACCCTCTCTGGATCAATGGAATGAAAGTCTCAAAAGGTTTCATGTCAAGGAGTAGAAAGGAAACAAAATAATTGTCGATTCCATCTATGAAATAAATAATTCCTCCCTTCTTCACAACACTTCAGGCGTGATATGGCAGAAGGAGGAATGAAAGGAGTAGCCTCCGTAAGCCCACGTATCCCTCAGTCACCTGAAATATCCGTTTCCAAGATCTTAGGGAAGCCTAGAGGCACCCTAAGGCTGGCAGAGAGAAAGGGGGGTGCCTTCGGGATACTGGCTGAACTCCTATGCACTGCACCAAGGTTACACGACCCCCGCCACTTTCAGACGGACTGGATCTTGCAAAAACCCCAGTTCCGCGGTGGGCTGTTGCCGCTTTAGTAACTGGGCTGGATGCCAGTAAACAAGGGAAGCAAGGGCATGCTGTCCTCTGCAGTCAGTGTATGGGGCCTCGACATATACATTCTCCTATTATACTTAAACCCGCATTGCAGGGGCCTGTGTTCGACCTCATGGTCACAGTTACAAATCCCGGTGGGTCCACCCACCTCTCATCCATCCGAGGTCGATAAAATGAGTACCATTGAGTAGGGTAATAACAAACATCCATCATTAAGCACCAAGACACCCATGGTGGTGAACGTGCGCTTTACATATACACAAGGCCACCATTTGCCCCATCAGGTCAGCGTGGCAATGGCCGGGGGATGCCTCGCGATGCTTGCTGCCCAATGACCACATGCCCCCGCATTGGGGGGGTAGGCGGTCCGCCGGGCATGTAGCCCCACCCCCATCGAAATTCGGCAGGCCTTGTTGACGGGCACTGCCCTGCACCACCGTACCCCGGCCAAGATTGTGCACCATCCCGCAGGTCTCCTAAAGTCATCAGGGAGGGGTCGGGACCCACCCGCCGCCTGTAGCCCCACCCTGTTTAGCCTCATTTGCACCCGCACGTACCTGGGCATCATTCAACCCCGTGGGCGCACAATGCAACGCGCGGATTAACCGGCCACGACAGAGTGCGGACACCCGGCCCTGTGGCCCCAACACTCCTCCGCAATCCGTGATGCATGGCCCCTTACCGCCCTCATCGGGCCTGCACGTCCTGCACCCATGACCTAACTAACGATCAGGGTGCTGCCCAGTTCACTGATTAAGGCAACGGTGCAACCATGCGTGGTAGCGCCCTACACTTCTTTAAGCCCCACGGAACACATGCACGCAACCTCCTGCCCCCGGCCGCTGATTAAGCATAGTGCCCGATCGCCGACAGAAAGCCTCTTTGTCCCCCCCCCCACGGGTTCCGCGCCGTTCGGTCCCAACCCCGGGCTCACCTGAGCCATCGCAGAATTCTGCCTGGTGGGAAATCTCCTGAAAAGCGGATCGGTCCCCCCAGAAGACAACCCTCCTGTCCCGGTCCCCCTCCCAATCCCCGAGCCCCCAATGGCCAAAAGGAGCGCAGCTAACAAGGGGGCCGGGCGGTCACCAGTACTTGGGACGGGGTCCCTCCCGGGCATGGTCCAAATGGTAGGACCCCATGGGGTGGGGGGGTGGCCTACTAACCTCGTGGTCCGCAGCACACAGAGGACACGACCGAAACAGCATTGGGGTAGTGGGCAAAGAGGGCGCCCAGAGGGCGGGGATAGGTATATGTACCTCATCCCCCGCCCCCCCCACTCCCTGGAAGTGACGCGGCACACCTGGACCCCTGAGGGTCCCAAACACTGGCAGGCTGCCTCCTGTGCCTCTTGTGGCACTAAATAGGCCGCCCTTTTAGTGGGTCTCCTTCGTGGACCCCGGGCAGCCTGCATTGTTGTAGCAGTCTTGTCCCTTCTGATGTTACTTGTTGCACAGTTTCCAAAGCTTAGCCATTACTGGAGTGTGATGTTTGTTTCTGAATCTTACTGTCGTGATTTTGCTCTTTGTGACTGCAGCCTCATTGCAGGTTTTGTTCCTCTTCCTTCTTGTGGGTGTATTGCTTGTGGTGGCAGCGGCCTTCAAATCTACATATGTAATTTAGGGGCTCTGGAAAACTCAGCAATACAATGTTAAGCTGTAGCAGTCACAATTTCAGCCAATAATGAGTATTCCTCTATGGAGCCCAAAGTTGAAGCCTGTTCCTTTCCCTTGGTCTTCATTCCTCTACTTGCAGCTTTTCTGGTTTTCCATAGTGGTAATATGTGTGCATACATTTCACAGAAACAAAGGATTGGAGGAAACTAAAACAGCGCAATGCAAAATAATGCTGAGTTGAGACTTGCTGATCAGTGACCTGTTTTACTCTAATGCTGCTCAGACTCTTGTCAAGGGTACTGCCTATCTTGTAGGCAAATCTTCAAAGCACCCCTAAAACTCCCTTGTAATGCTAGTGTCTATGCAACATCACAGATCGGACACCACTACTACTGGTGCATCTTCTACTCGCACAACACATCATAGAACCTAGAGAAACCACCCATCCCTGACGGAGTGACATGCCCTCATCTCTCATGCAAATTGCAGCTGCCACAGGCAAGAGAGGGAAAGAAAGGTGAGCATCAAGACTCCCGGCTAGCAGGCTCCCAGCCACTCTGTCTTGGGGCAAGTAGAACAACCCATGTTGGCTCCTGCCTGTGAATCAGCCCATTAAAGCTTATAGCACTTGGGGCCTCATGTATGAAATTTCCATTTTGCATTTCCTAAATAGTGAATCCTAAGAAATCACTATTTAGGAAACGCAAAATTTAATGTACAAAAATTTGTGATTTCCTAATCGCGATTCCTATAGATTCGCAATCGCTATTAGGAAATCACAATTTAGAAATGCAAAACCATTCGTACCTATGGGCCTAAGGGCTATAGGTACAAATGGTTTTGCATGTCCTACAGGGAAATCGCAATTTAGTGAATGCAATTCCATTGGTACCTATGGCCCTAAGGTCCCTCTTAAATAACAGTCAAATGTAAATGGTGCTCATGTAAAGCGCTTAAATAACTTCGGGCATGTGCGCGCTCCATGGCACTTTAAAAAAAGCCTTTTACAGTGCTTTTTTTATATTGCACGTTTACTATCGGATTGGATCCGATAGTAATGGCATTTCCTAAATGCCCATTTCGCATCTAGGAAATTCTCTGTACATGTGTTTAGGAAATCGCAAACAGAAAATGGGGTAGAAATTGTATTTTGCGACCACATGCTTTTGTACATTAGGAAAGGCAATTTAGCATTTTTTTAAGGGCCCGAAATTGCGAGTCGATCCGTTGAGAAATACTAACTCTCTTCGTACATACGGCCAGTGGTTCTTATTTCCTGTCAGCGATATCGTAGGCGATGCATACATAGATACCATGCAATTAATGAAAATACCACAATGCAAAAGAGGAACTTATCATGGTAAAGATTTTGCATGATGTCTGCTTCCCAGAGACATACAAAACAGAAAGAGGGGGTGAGGGTTTATCTGAAGGGAGAAGCCAGAAAAATAAAATGCCCTGGCTGCCCTGAGTGAGTGAGCAAAACATGTGATCCTGCCCCTTGCAAGGAAGGACCCAATGAACTGTTTCCCAAGAGAAAATTCCTTTCCATCTATCTTCCTTTTCTTCTCTTTTCTCCTTTCCATTTTTCTTGCCTTTGTTTTATTCCTCACAACTATCTCTCACTGCTATTGTCTTTTCTCCTTCTTTGCGTGCTTCTTCCCTCCCTTCTTTCACGCTCTCGCTACATTTTCCTTTCTCATTTTCATTGGGGTTTTAATCATTCCTCTTAATCTCAGTGACCATGCTTGGTTCTTTTTGTACCACAAGGCCATGCCCAACAACCGTGTATTTCTGCTATTTATGAGTTTTGGTATAAACTTTCACAGTTCAAAGTTGAGAAAACCTAACTTAGTCCGTCCAATTAGGCTTCCACTCAAACTGGTATTGCAGGTGATTTACTATGCCCTTGGTTTATCTGTAGAGGGGGAGTGGTGTGTGAAGGAAAAGAATGAAGAGGGAGAAACCTTATCTCACCTGAAAATGTAAGAACTATGACGAGGATGATGGACTAAATATTTATTTGAAGAATTTAATCAATAGTTGCAATTCTGTGTTACCGATAACGCATAACCAATATCCTTGTTTTTATGCTATTTGTTATCAAGCTGCACTAAACTGAAACCATTCACCCTTAATTGATAAAAGAACGCGCTCACAATGCACAATGTATGCCATCCCCTCCCTAAACACAATTTTGGCTACTTATGGGACTGCCAGCCAAATAGTGCATCATTTCTGCTGTTTACCCAGCAGCAGGCAAAATAGTAAATAATGTCTGCTTTCTAAAAACAGCAGAAGAAGGCTACTCCATCCTGCCCATTGTTATTGTTCTGTGTGATGTGAATTCCCAAAGGCAAGAAAGGGTTACTTGTGCTAAAATTATTAAGCATACTACTAGCTTGTGTTCTGGAAGATAATGTTTGACTTACCATAAAAAAAATACAGAGCATTGTACACATTTCTCTAATTTTCACCTGTCTTCAAGGCCTACTGATAGTTTTCTTTTTTCCTTTGATTTCTCTTTGTATTTTCATAAGGCGAATAGCTCAGGCAGAAGCTGAAGGCCTCCCATGGATTTACCTTTCAACCCGAGCAAACCAGCTGATGTCCCTTTCTGTGAGGATAATTGAATCTTCTGTGTATCATACAAGGGGTCTGAAGAGCGCCGAGCACTGGAAGAAAGGAGGCTTTTTCGGATGTTTCTTAGTAACAGCAGTGGTGGAATGATCCACGTCTCACCCCGGGGCTTAGAAGGATGAGAGAGAAACGTGTTGTCTACTGAATATATATTCTTTTTGCCACATCCTCGTTAATCACATCCTCAAAGATGCAGTTTATTGTGGGAGATGCGCCCTCTATATGGCTTTTTCTAGTAAGGCACTCGCTATGCTATTGTATGCACCATTTGGAGGAAAGATGCTGAAAGGCGTAAATGGCTGCAGTATTCTTGGGCACAACCCCAACAACAGCCAGACAGCAATTAAATTGCACATTTGATGTAATGAGAGAATGCTGGTTATTGGCATAGATACTAGCTAACAGAGTGGTTCTATTTAAACACACTGTAAGAAATTGGGTTACTGGTTGAGGGGGTGAAACCTTACAATACAAATACAATGCAATGCAATACAATAGAACACAATGCAATAACATTTATAAAGCACACAGCTGCTTTCAAAGGAGGGTCCCGGGACTCAACGGCGTATGACTAGTACCAAAACTACCCAGGCAACCAGTCCCAGAATCAGAAGCCTTCCAGACAGGAATTTTAAAAAAAAGTCTTCAAGTTCTTTCTACAAATACTTTCAGAAAGGATAAGACGAAGACCGAGAGAGAGAGTCCCAAAGCTTAGAAGTGAGATAAGCAAACAAATCTCCCACCTGTCCTAGGTGTGCGAATCTGAGGAAGCTGAAGTAACTTTAAATTATTTGATACTCAAGCAGGAGCCGCAATCCTTGTCGGGGTGAAGTCACAAGCAAACCACAAATTAACCTTTGCTTAACCCTCTGGGTGAGCAAAAAAAATGATGGAATAAACTTAGATCTGTGACTGGAAGGGAATGTTTAATTTGTTCAGCATTCTGTCCATCATTTGTCCTTTTTGCTTTTTTCTCCCTAGGTGGAAGGGTATGTCCAGGAGTGGGTCCCATGCTCACTGTACCAATGGATTCATGCTAGCCTGACTGATGAGGGATGAGACCATGAAACCGGTCCCACGATGCTTGTTTACGGCCCCAAAGATGACCTGGCTTGGCATTTTGGGCTGGACTGTTCCAATGGGCAGCAGAGTCAAGACTGATTTGCGGGGGGTGTGGTCTGGCCACGGAAAGAGATGGCCTAGGAGAAGAGCTCCGCTTCGAGGGAGGCTCCAGGTGGGGAATGCGGCGTTCCGGAGACGGTTCTGTGATAGCAGTCTGGCGGCCCTGAATGCGGGGGCAATTCCGGAAGCTCTGGTGCTGTCATCGTGGCTGGAGAGTGCGCGGCTAGGATGGCACAACGTAGGAGGACTCTCAGGCCTGGAGGCGTGTTATCAGCCTCGGCCCGAGTGATTGCTGGGCCTCACCTCCTGTGTCTGTGGTGGGACATTGGTGGCCCCGAGACTGCTTCCCACTCTTGGTGGCGCCTCCGGGACTGTTGAGCCTGCCCCTCCCTGCTCCACTACCATTGCCTGAGAAATGGGTGATGGGGAAGGCGACTCTGCGGCTGACTCCTGGGCCTAGTGATGTGCCCTCGACCCTGAGTGAATGCTCGGTGCCATCACAGCATCTACCGCGGCAGACCTGAAGAGCTGGGGCCACTTCTAGAGTGTGGCGGGGCCTGCGGAGACTTCCCCCCCGCCCGGTAGCACTGCCATGTCTATGGCACAAGCAGAGGGGGTGGCAGGACAGCCGGCCAGTGGATGATTTCTGGGACTAGAGGCACACCCTCAGCCTCGGCCTGGAGTGGCTGCTCGACCCCACCTATTAACCCAGCAGCGAGGGACGGCTAGGCCGGGACTGTTCCTGGCGTCCAGTGACACCTCAAACCACGTTACAACACGGATTCTTCCCCCTCCTACAATACTGCCTGCTCCACAGCCCCTGGATCCTCATAGAGCATGTGGAATTCTTCTCTCTGCGAGGTGGAGGGGAGGGAGAGTGGTGGTGAATGCCCACCGTAGGTACAGGAGTACCCTCTACACACCCCAACAAGTACATTTTCCCCCACCCAGGCGCTCATAGAGGTCTGCCCATCAACAACGGCGAGGGCCATATAGAAGGCCCAGCTCAGCCCCAGCGAAGCCTGCGGGATCCTGGGATTGCTCTGGGTGCCTGGCAACGACCCCATGGGGCACCGTCACCATACCTGCTCACCCCGCCCCAGTGACAGTAACATCACCCCTGGGAGATCCCAATCATCAACCCTGCTCCGCCCATCATCTGAGAACCCGGGACCTGGCCTTTGGTGTCCAGCAACAATGAAGACGGTGTAGCCTCCCTCTGGCGTCCTTCTAATACGCCCCCCCTGGACAGGTAAAGGTGCAACTTGGTACTGGGGCACGAATGACCACGGCAAAACAGGGGAGCAAGACCTTCAGGCAGCTCTTATTCATGGAGGCGCTGAAGCAACTCCTGCGCACGATGGCCGTGAAAGCTGATGACCTACCGCCCCACCCGAAAGCCCCAGAAGCAAGAGTTACTATGGACCGCATCCTTCAGGAGATCTCCTCAGTCAGTCGAAGAGTGAAGGGGATGGACTCCAATATTATCAAACTGGTGAATGAAGCCAAATCGATACGTGCGGACCGGGCTCAGTTCCACTCTCATGGGGAGGCTCTGGATCAGAGGCTGATAGTGGTAGAAGGACGACTGAATACAATACCAGACAGAGATCGAGAACTCCTCTTCTTAAGCAGCAAGCTCGTCGACTTGGAGGGCAGCAGGAACAACGTCCGCTTTTTTGGATTTATGGAATCTGTTGAAGGTCCAAATACTGCTGCGTTCTTGAAGGACATTCTCTCGAAGCTTATTGGTGTCACCTTCGATCCACCCCTGGAGATACAAAGAGCCCACCGCATAGGACCGCTTTGCAAAGACTCCAATACACGACCAAAGGGTGCTCATTGCCCGTTTCCTGCACCACGACCAGACGAGGCAAATACTGGCAGCAGCGCGTACCAAAGGTTCGTTCAGCCACGATGGCTACAACATACGGATGGCCGCCGATTTCTCGAAGGAAACGAATGACCGCCGCAAAGCTTTCCTGACTTTCAGGCCCAGGCTCGGCAGCTCAACCTTAAATATGGTCTGTTTGAACTGGTTAGATTTCGCATTACCAAGGATGGTAACTCAAGGGACTTCTATGACCCAGAGGACCTACGTCTGTTTTTGGACAATGTGATGGGACAGAACATGGAGACGTCTACGGGTGACTCGGAACCCTCCCCAATGTTGCTGGAGAGATGAAGTAGGACTTCTGGAGGGCTGTGGCAATGCTGTAGAGAACAGGACAGACCAGCAAGTAAGCAAGAGGACGGAGCCTCCGTGCTCCATGCTGTGGCAGCCTTTGCCCAAGAGTCGCAGAGGGACAAGTCTCGTTCACCTTTGAAACCAACACTTGAGCCAACTCAGGGCCGTGGAGATCCTGTACTGGAGGACCCGGGCTGAGGACCCCCACTACAGCTGGTTCTGCAACTGATGAAGCAGTGGGACGGTGTTCAATCAACAGACAGCTGAGTATCCTAGACACTGTATTGTATTCAGGGGTGTTTTAGACCTTGAAGGGTTATATTGTTCTACCTTATTCTTGTAGGTTGTATACTAGAGTCACGAAAGTTTGTAGATGGGTTTTTGTTTTGCACCAAGGTCAATGTAGATTTCAATGTTGGAACAATAGCACAGTGTGGTAAGACTGCTCCTATTCACATATGTTGGTCCCTCCCTCTGCCCTAACCGGCTATGTTAGCCCCACTTTCACTCTCTTCCTGCGCACATGACCACATAGGCACATCAAAAGGACTTGCAGCTCCACACACAGCACAGACGCCCCACCAGGAAGCCGCACTATTATTATCATTAGTATAGACCATCACCCAGTGATATGTGCCTCAGTTCACATATCTGCACCCGGCAGGATCTTGTGCGATGGATAGACCTTTGGCCCCCCCTCGCGTGTCACCACATGTAGGAGCTGGGGGATGCCCACTTATGCATGCTTTGGGTGCCCTAAACCCTCTTTACCCCATCATCCGGGTCCGCCGCGCATTCACAGTTTCTTCCTCAGATCCCTTCTCTATATAACATGATGAGACTCTTCACAGCACCGGCCCACTCCGCTATGGGAGTTTGGTGCCCCCTCGGAGCGGCGCTTCTCCAAGTGTAGACCCGTGGTAAACAGACAAGCGCTCTTGTTGAACGGAACCGAGACAGTGCCCTATTTTTGGTGCCCTACTGTTGTCTTTTCTCTTTCCCGATTGCCATGCTCCCCGTGGTAAAACAGAACCTATCTGCTGCGCCTCCCCGTCGATAGAGGCCCCCTCGCAATAAACGTTCCCTATAGGTCTCCCTATAACCGGACGACAGCCCCAGCGACCTAGACCATCAGGGAAGTGTCAGAGGGTCCCCATACACTACCCCCCTCCCTCCCTTCTCTTCTATTTTGTTTTTTTTGTTTCATGTTTCTTTTGATTTGTTTGGTTAGATCATTTTGTAGTTTTTCTTTTTTCTCTTTGTTTCTTCCCCTTCTGTCAAGTACCTGCACCAGAACTGTGATATTCCGCAGGAGCAGATGAAAGTTCTACTATCCCCAACTCCGCTACTGCGAACTAGTTCACAAGCAGCAAAGAGGGGGAAAGAAGATTGGGAAGAAAAGAGAGACCACCACTGCTACTCTTCTTCAGGACTGGAACTCTAGCTTGGCTCCGAGTTGTCTCCTGAAACAGAGAATGTTTTGTAACCACAAATAACAATGCACTAACCCAAGACTCTATACCCTTCTCTAGAATAACTGTCTTTCCTTTGTAGTTAGCTGCTCCCTTGTAGGTATTTAGTCTTGGTCTTGTATACTGCTTGTTCCTACAGGTAAGTTTACTTCTCCTTGTACGACTCTGTGTTCACCTTGTCTTGTTATTATGCAAATTACATAAAAACTCTTTTCCACTTCTTTTCCTTTGCAGGATATATCTGTTACAGTCTGAATGCTGAAGCTCTTCTTGCCTCCTTGTGGAATGAATCACTGAGTGACAATGGCAAGTAGTGCTCACTAAAAATCGATAACTGTCTTCTTCAGAGTGTTTACCTACTGTGAAACCAAAATCTCTGATCACAAAAATGCCTTCAGAAACTCCTTCTTTTCTTCATAAAAACAGCTGTGTAATTGAAAACGCAGCCGTTTCCCTCAAAACTTCAGTCGAAGTGGGTAGTTCTTCGCACGAGCACAGCTGAGCTGGAAATGCTGTCAAAACACTAGACAGACATCCGGGTCAGTCATCTCGGGTGGCCATCTTGGAATTCCACTGCGGAGATGGATGCAGACAACGGAGCCAGAAGGAGACTAATCTCAATGACATGACCCTACGAAGCCTGGCAGAGAGGTACTTGTGCATATTTCCTCCTAACAGGCGCAGCTGGAGGGCGCTAGGAGATCTACCCTGACCAGTCCTGACAGTAGCCCCCACCAAAACTCCTCCCTCACTCTCCTTGGGCTTATTTGGGTGTGTTTTATGAAATTCTCCAACCAGCCTTGGTGCATGCAAATTAGACTTAGGTTCCCAAGTTCTCTCTTCTGGCCCAAACCCTTTCCAATCCCTTTCTTGAGCCGTGAATCTAAAATCCGTTTTACCTCAGATTCCTCCTCTGCCTGAATCTGAACAGAAGTTGGGTGCTCTTTAACTCTCAAATCTGGGGGATTATTCTTTAGAAGAGAAAAATGTAAAACGGAATGGATTCTTAGCCTAAGAGGAAGACAAATCTTCACACTCACTGGATTAACCATTCTATCCACCAGAAAAGGATGAATGAATCTAGGTTCAAACTTTCGATTCCCCTTCAGGTGCATATTTTGAGTCAAAATCCACACCTTATCTCCAGGCTCATAAATGGGATTAGAACGTCTCTTCTTGTCATCCTGCTTCTTATAAGAACTCTTAGCCTTTATTAAATTGCTAGTAGCTACCTGATAAGCCTTCTTCAGTTCTTGAACCACTACCTTGACTGCTGGAACATCACTCTCCTGCTTCCCCACAAATGTATTAGGATGCCTACCAGAAGTAAGGTAAAAAGGAGAAAACCCAGTGGAAGAATGTTTGGCATTATTGTACACAAATTCTGCCGCCCAAATTAAATTCAGCCACTCCCCTTCATGTTCCATCAGAAAGAGACACAGATATTGCTCCAACTCCTGATTGACTCTTTCCGTCTGTCCATCAGTCTCTGGATGGAAGCTAGTAGACATACGAGAATCCACATCTAATGTCTTGAGGAAATCCCTCCAAAAGTGTGAGATAAACTGAGGATCCTGATCAGAAATCACAATCTTGGGGATGCCATGTGCCTTAACTACATGCTGAGTCAAAAGAGCAGATAGTTGAGTTGAGTTTGGAATTGACTTTAAAGGGACAAAATTACTCTTTTAGTGAAATGATCTACCACCACCCAAATAGTTGTGAAACCTTGAGTGGAGGGACGTTCCACAATAAAATCCATGGAAACAGTATGCCACGGCTAAGGGGATGGAGGCAAAGGTGGCACAAACCTTGAGGAGCCATTCTAACAGACTTTCCCTTAATGAACTGCTCACAAGAGGCAACATATTGTCCCACCTGAATCTCCATTTCCGGCCACCAAAATTCTCTTTGAATCAATTCCAAGGTTTTCTTAACACCTTTGTGACCAGCCAGTAGCTCATCATGAAAATGTCAGCTCACCATCATTTAAGCTCATCATTTGCAACATAGAGTCTTCCTTTGAAATAAGGCCTTCCATTTCTTACTTCTCTGCCTGTACCTTCCTTGGCCCAATCACTAAGTTCCAAATCTGCGAAGGATTTACTTAATTTGTCTTCAATTCGAGCAAATGGATTACACCAATTATTTTCTCCTTAGGAATGATCAGACCCTTCTCCACTGCTCTTTCAGTTTCTCCAGTATCTAGATGAGACTGCGCATCAGCCTTACAATTTGTAGAACCAGGCTTATAGGTCAACACAAAATTGAAGTCTGCAAAAAATAAAGACCATCTCCACTGCCTGGGAGTAAGTGTACGAGCCGATTTAAAAAATTGAAGATTTCGATGGTCTGTGAATACAGTTACCTCATGTCTGGCACCTAACAAATAATGTCTCCACTCTTGAAAGGCATCTTTTACTGCCAATAACTCCTTATCAGCAATCGAGTAGTTCATTTCGACAGGTGTCAATTTTCGAGATCAGAATGCCAGTGGATGAAGCTGGCCCGTGCTTTTGTGTCTCTGAGAAAGGATTCCACCTATGGCCAAATTGGAGGCATCAGCTTCAATGAAAAAAGGCTCCTCAGGGTTAGGATGTAAAAGAACTGGGGCCGTGATAAAGATCTTCTTTAATTCCTGAAAAGCTCCCCCCGTTTCCGTAGTACACTCAAACTTGACCCCTTCTTCAACAGGCGAGTAAGCAAGGATACCTTCTCAGAGAAACTAAGAATGAATCGCCTGTAAAAAATTGGCAAAGCCAATGAAACTCTGCACTTCTTTCACATTACGTGGAGAGGGCCAATCTCTAATGACCTTAGCATCATCCATTGACACTCCTTCAGGGGACAATACGAACCTCAAAAATTCCACTTGAGTTGAATTAAAAACACATTTCTCCAGCTTAACAAAAAGGTGATTTTCAAGCAACTTCCCTAGGATTGATCGTACATGTTGAATGTGTTCTTTCACGTTGCCTGAAAAAATCGTCGATATACACAACTGCAAAACGACCCAGAAACTCCCTCAAAATGTCGTTCACAAAATGTTGGAAAGCGGCAGGAGCATTACACAAACCAAAGGGCATGACCTGGTACTCAAATAAACCCAGACGAGTTCGAAACGCAGTCTTCCACTCTTCGCCTTCTGCCATGCGCACTAAATGGTAGGCTCCTATTAGATCTAATTTCGTGTACACCTTAGCTCCTTTGACTTGATCAAGCAATTCGGAGAATAAGGGCAATGGATATCAGTTTTTCTTGGTGACTAGGTTTAGAGCTCGATAATCGATGCACGTTCTCAACTTTCCAACTCTCTAATTACTATGGAGCATCTAATGATACTGTCTCTCTGAAAAGTGTTCTACTCTGAGGTTGAACGAGCGAGAACAGCCACATGGAAAATAAACACAGTGCACACTAAAAATCGATAACTGATGGATGTTAGTCAGGAATGACAATGTATCGTCCTCAAACTACCTTCCTGTGAGGAGCGACACTCAAACGAAGCTTATGCTGAAGTTTTGGAAAATAATTCCCTTCAGAAAACAAGTTTAAAAAAATCTTATCGCCGAAAAGCCTTAGCGACAAGACTTACCTTCTTCCCAGTGTTTACCTACAGTGAAACCAAAATCTCTGACCACGAAAATGCCTTCAGAAACTCCTTCTTTTCTTCAGTAAAACAGCCACGTAATTGAAAACGCAGCCGT
This sequence comes from Triturus cristatus, assembly GCF_964204655.1. Classification (NCBI taxonomy): domain Eukaryota; kingdom Metazoa; phylum Chordata; class Amphibia; order Caudata; family Salamandridae; genus Triturus; species Triturus cristatus. The sequence continues at coordinate 371,924,816 of NC_140591.1, read as the reverse complement.
TTCCCTCAAAACTTCAGTTGAAGTGCGTAGTGCTTCGCGCGAACACAGCTAACCTGGAAATGCTGCCAAAACACTAAACCGACATCCGGGTAGGTCATCTCGAGTGGCCATCTTGGAATTCCGCCTCGGAGATTGATGCAGACAACGGAGCCAGAAGGAGACTAATCTCAATGACATGACCCTACGAAGCCTGATAGAGAGGTACTTGTGCATATTTCCTCCTAACATGAACAGTCCTGACACCTTCTTCTCATCTTTTGGATCTTCTCCGTCCTTCCACTCTTGCTCTCACTCTTCTTTCTTTGGATTTCTGGGATTGGGTTGCTACTCAATCCCGCCTTGAAACACCCTTGTGCCCGTAACCCCGCAAAGTACGATTTGTAATCCTCCGGGAGACCCAAAATCTTCCCCCGTCTCGCATAGCTCCATGCTTTCATTACACCCTGCCCCCCCAAAAGGCTCACCACACACTACACAGCACCGAACTCCTGGATCCGCACCTGCTATCTTGAACATTATGACTTCTCCGCGCCCACTGCGAGTGATCACTTGGAACGTCCATGGTCTCACGCACTACAGAAAGCGAAAAAAGTCTTTGGCGTATCTGCAATCCAAATGCACGGACATTGCTCTGCTGCATGAAATGCACCTAGACGCTGTAGAATCGGAAAAGCTGCGGCGAGACTGGGTAGGGAGGGTGATACACAGCAGTGTGCAGGTGGAGGCTCCTGGGAATAAGGGGCCACCCCGCAAGCGCGGAGTGGCGATTCTCCTCCTCAAATCCCTTCCAGCGACAGTGACAAAGACTTGACCGGACACTGATGGCCGATGTGTTTTCGCACAGCTCAAGATAGGTGATCAGCACCTATGCGTGAGGTCGATATATGCTCCAACAGAGGCGAAAAAGGCATTCCTCTTGCAGTTAAACAGAGTGCTGTTGGAAATAGGTACCACCCAACTCCTTATAGGCCAGTATTGGAATCTAGTGAGAGACCCGATCCTGGACAGGACTGGACCACTAGACAGGAGTATTGCAGCTGACAGGGCATTGCTGGAAGATGTGATGTAAGATAACGGACTGATCGACCACTGGCGCTTGAGTCACCCCACTGATACGGAATACACTTTTGAATCTCAGGTACCCGGTACACTGTCCCGCTTGGACTGCTTCCTTACCTCCCACAGAGTAGTACAGCTCACCCGAGAATCCCAAATCTTAGAGCCAGCTCTCTCGGACCACTCCCCCGTCCTCCTGTCACTGGAACTGGGCGCAAACCCTGGCGACTGAATATCCAGTGCTACCGGGCCCGTACTGCTAAATCTCTCCTCCAGACACACGTCACTGAGTTTTTAATAAACAATCAGGGATCAGTTGACTACAGCCAAACTGTCTGGGCGGTAGCAAAGGCCACCATACGTGGCAGACTTATGAGGGACTCGGTCCAAGCCAACAAACAGAACCAAGACAAACAAAAGGCACTGGAAGCCGACATACGGAAATATACTCACCTATATTCGACACGTCCCAAGCCACAGCACTGCAAGGCTCTGGAGAAGGCAAAGATGGCTTTAAATAGCCTGTTCACCACCAAAGCGGAATATGCACTACAGAGAATGAAGGGGAGGCAGTATGAACATGGGGAGGCTCCTGGCAGCTCAACTTTGCCAACGCGAGGCGTCCATAGCTATCCCGGCTATCAGGTCAGTGGCAGGTGATACTTTAACACGACCTCAGGATATAACAAACAAATTGGCTTCTTTTTACAAGACCCTGTACACCCCAGGCCCGCCAATCGAGGCTTCATTTCTGCGGGAGAAAAAGGACGAGGAAACCCTTACAGTCAAAAAAGGGACCAAGGGTAGTAATTAATTTCAAGAGACAGTGGTCCCTTCCAAGGTAATTAGCTAAATTCAAATCTACCACAATATTACAATGAAGATTGGGTCTGTACGTGTCTGAAATTGACAAATATAAAGATTTATTCAAAATACGACAAAACAAAACATAAATTGGTGAGGGGGTGGGACGTGACAGGGTATTGGGAAATCAGCCGATTTCCTTACCACAGGCAGGTGACTTAAAAGTGACAATCAAAGTACGCCTTGTGCTCCACATACAATGAGAATTTACAGTTTAGAGTTAAGATGTGAGAGTCAACAACGTTTCGATCCCCAACATGGTCATGGGGTCATTATCAGGACTAAGCAATAAAGCAAGTGCCTGGCAAGTTGCTATGTAGCTAGCAGTCGGAATGGTCCGGCGAACAGTAGTTGAGATGGTCATTACGGAGTGATCAACATGATAAGTGTGGCTGCCATAAGGTCTGAATGAGTGACCTAATTAAAAGGAAGGCTCCAAGGACGTTGGAAATGCTGCTACAGGAGGGTGGTCTGTGCCTGACCCTCGAGCACAGCGGTTGGCTCATCACCATGCTGACCTCACTGCAAGCCTAATGAGGGCTGCAACTTTCCCGCTATTGTGGACCTGACGCCTGGCCCTTTAATTCAACCTATAACTAGAATTCTTGCGCTACCGACCACCCTCCTGTATTGGCATTTCCAATGTTCTTGGATTCATACGCGTACTAGTCTTTGGAGTCGCCCCTCTGGACGAAACAGGGCGGCAACAAAGCAAGACACATTGCTTTATAAACAACCTGGGAGGTGAAGGGAGGTAGGGCGCGAACCTGGAGAAGACACCATTTCCCATCCAATCCAGTAGAGGGGGAGGCAAACAAACAGGCCTATGAAGATATGCACATACACACAATCCTCCCTTTTCTTCTGTTTTTGTTTTTACCTATGGGTTTTCCCCCACACCCTCCTCTATCCCTGGTGATGCCCCATTTATAGATTGCTGTGGAGGACTGTTATGCGTAGGATTACCGTGCAAAGACTTTTTGGAGATACATCATACGTTTGTAATGATTAAGTATCTATATATATATATCTAGAACGATGTATGTACATCTTTATTTAATGTTTTTATGTCAAACTGTTTAAATTGTCTGAATATTCAATAAAGAAATACAACACCCCCCAAAGAAAGACTGATTTGCATAAGGCTGGATCCAAACTGGGGTGGTGTGGTGACCAAATTAACAATAGATTAAACCCAGATCTGTAACTGTGGGTGAATGTTTGGTTTGTTCAATGTTCCATCCATCATTTGTTCTTAAAGCTTTTGTCACCCTAAGTGGTAAGGGTATGCCCAGACGTGGGTCTCATGCTCACTGTGTCACTGGATTCAAGCTAGCCTGGCTGATGAGGGGTTATTCCTTGAAACTGGTCCCAAGATGCTTGTTTCCAGTCGAGGGAGGAACTGGCTTGGCAGTTTGGGCTGGACTGTTCCCATGGAGGGCAGGGTCAAGAATGATTTGCTTATGGCTGGGTCCAAACTAGGGTGGCGTGATGAGCAGAAAAAATAGATTAAATCCAGATCTGTGAATGGGAGTGAATGTTGATTTGTTCAGAATTCCATCCATCATTTGTTCTTTTTGCTTTTGTCGCCCTAAGTGGGAAGGGTATGCCCAGACATGGGTCTTGTGTTCACTGTGCCACTGGAATCAAGCTAGCCTGGCTGTTGAGGTGTGATACTCCAAAACCAGTCCCAGGATACTTGATTCCCGTCCAGTGAGGCCCTGCATTGCAGTATGGGCTGGACTATTACCATGGGGAGCAGGGTCAAGACTGATTTGCATATGGCCAGGTCCAATCTTGGGTGACATGGTGAGCAAAAAACAATGGATTAAACCCAGATCTTTGACTGGGGCTGAATGGTTGATTTGTTTAGCATTCCATCATTCATGTGTTCTTTTTGCTCATGATATACCCCTGGCAGGTCATTTGGTCACAGAACAAGACATTTGACAGACTTGTCAACCACTTTTACTGGGCTCAAATGTGTTCTGCAGGTCCGGTGCTGCCTGCCAGTCCAGTTGCAAGTTAAGACGAATGCGCAAGGCTCCCCTGCAATCCTTTCCTATCATTGGCACCCCTTTTGAAATGGTGGGCATCGACATTATTGGGCCTCTGGACCCAAAGACAGCCATGGGCAACAGGTTCATTCTGGTCTTTATGGGCCAAGCTACCCAGCACCAGGATACCTTCCCTCTGAGGACACTGGCTGCGACCGCAGTGCCCAGGGCACTGATAGGCATTTTACCCGTGTGGGGTTCCCCAAAGAGCCGTATTACCAACTTCATGTCAGGGTACATGATGGCCATGTGGACGAAGTCTGGTGTAACCTAAAAATGCTCCACTCCTTACCACCCTCAAACTAATGGGCTTCTTGAAAGATTCAACAGGACCCTAAACAGCCTGATAATGTGCCCAAGGATCCCATGAAGTGGAAGTGAGATGTCCTCCTGCCATGCCTTTTTTTTGCCTACAGGAAGATACCGCAGAAGGGGGTTGGCTTCAGCCCCTTTGAACATTTGCATAGGCACCCTGTGAGAGGACCTCTCAGTGTGGTGAAGGAGGGCTGAGGGCAAGCTCCCAGAAAGGTCTGCCCGGACGTGGTCAGCTCCATCTTAGCACTCTTTAACCAGATCTAGCAGTTCTGGAAGCAAGTGTAGGGCAATCTAGAAGCCAGCCATGGACGGCATGAAACTAAGGTATGGCCAGAATGCTGCTCTGGTAGAGTTTCAGCTTGGCCGAAAAGTGTGGTTGATGGAGCCTGTGGAGCTCAGAACCCTGCAAGACTGCTGGTCTGTGCCCTATGAGGTGAAAGAGCTCAAGAGTGATTACCTACCTGGTGGACCTCAATACTCCCAAGAATACTTTAAATGTCCTGCATGTCAATCGCCTGAAAACCCACTTTGAGAGGTCTGAGTTAACCATGCTCCTAATCATGGACTGTGGGGTGGAAGAGAAGAGTGAACCTCTCTCTGGCCTCCTTTCTTCCTAGAAGCAGGGCAAGGCAGTGGAGGGTGTCAGATTCTCCCCTACCGTACCCTGACTCTAGAACAACAGAGAGACTTCTGACAGTTGTTGGGGCAGCTTGGCTAACTCTTCTCCCTTACCCCAACACTCACTACATGGGGAACCCATGATATGGATACTGGAGACAGCATTCCTACAAAGTGAAAACTCTACAGGCTGTCTGTTAAGGTGAAAGCCAGCATCAAGGAGATCTCCAAGATGTTGGAGGCAGGAGATATTGAGCCCTCAAACAGCCCTTGGTCTAGCCCAACGGTGTTGGTCCCCAAGGCTGCTCCTCCAGTGTTCACTCCAGAACTTAGATTCTGTATAGGTTACTGTGGGCTCAATGCAGCCACCAAGACTGATGCACACCCCATCCCCAGAGCTGATGGGCTCATAGCCCAACTAGGAGCTGCCAAGTTCCTCAGTACGTTTGACTTAAAGTCTGGGTACTGGCAGATTACCTTTAACTGAGGGGGACAAAGAGAGCACCGCATTCTTTACTCCAGAAGGGAACTTTGAGTTCCGGGTAATGCCCTTCCAGTTGAAGAGCGCCCCTGCCATCTTCCAGAGGTTGGGTAACAAGGTCCTGGCTGGGTTTGAGAACTTCAGTGCCACCGGTCTTCAGTTCTATCTGGGAGTACCACTTGTGCCACCTCAGAGAAGTGCTTCAGGCTCTGAAGATGGCAGGCCTAACTATCAAGGCGACTAACTGCCAATTGCGAGGAGGGAAAGTGCAGTGACTCTGGGCCAAGATTGAAACCATTCTCGCTTGGGAACCCCCCAAGACCCAGACAGAGGTGAGAGGACTCCTAGGTCTCATTGGCCACTAAAGGAGATTTGTCAAGGGATATTGCACCATTATTGCACGCTTGACAGAGCTGACTTCCAAGAAGCAGCCATGTCATGTGATCTTGATAAAAGCATGCCAGAAAACTTTTGATACCCTGAAGGAGGCCATGTGCACAGCACCCATGCTCAAGGCCCCTGACTTCTCGCAAGAATAAATTGAGCAGACAGTCACCTCAGAGCAAGGCATAGAGGCCATGCCCTCACAGCTGAATGAAGAGTGCCTGGATCAACCTCTAGGCTTCTTTAGTAAGACGTTACTTCCTCTGGAACAGAGGTGGAGTGCACTTGAGAGGGAAGCCTATGCTGTGGTCTGGGCACTGAAGAAGCTGAGACCATATTCGCTTGGTGCTCACTTCTGGGTTCAGATAGACCACAGACCTCTCAGATGGTTAATGCACATCAATTGTGAGAATCCCAAACTTTTGAGGCGGTCCATCTCCCTACAGGGAATAGACTTTATGGTGGAACACCATCTGGAACAGACCACGCCAATGCTGATGGTTGCTTCAGGTTCTTCCACGGTAGTGAACAGAACTCCCAAGGGCTTGGGTAGTTCTCCCCAATTTTTTGCCTTCCAACCTCCTGTTTTTCCTGAATTTGCTTTTGCTGGCCGTAGGACTCTAGCAATGGTTAGCAGTGGTAAAGTATGCAAAGTGGTTGTGCTTTTCCCCTAAAACATGGTAACATTGGCTTATACCGAACTGGCATATTTAATTTACTTTTTCACCTCCCTAGTACATTTACAAGCCCAGGGCCTGTAAATTAAATGCTACGAGTCGACCTGCAGCACTGATTGTGCCATCCACTTAAAGTAGCCCCTTAAATATGTCTCAGGCCTGCTTTTGCAGAGCCTGTGTGTATAGTTTTAAACTGCCATTTCGACCTGGCAACATAAACCTGTTGCCAGGCCAAGCCTTCCTTTTTAATATGTCACCCCTAAGGTAGGCCCTGGACATCCTCAAGGGCAGAGTGCTGTGTATTTAAAAAGTTTCCAAATATAAGAGATGACTGCTTCATGTTTTAGTGTATGTGGAGTCTAAATTTAAAATCCTAACTTATTGTGAAGTCAGATTTTAAATGACAATTCTGAAAATGCATCTTTTAGAAAGTTAAATACCTAGAATAGGGAATGCGCCCATATGCAGTCAGTAGGGCTAGGCCTCTCAAAATAAAAACCAATATTCAAATTCCCAATACTGACTCTGACACTACATACCTTTGTTTTTATTCATAATCACTATGCTTAATACCAGTGATCACCATGTATTTATTATTTTTTTCTTTCAAATCACAGTCATTGCAAACAATAATTATATATATAACACATTGAGGTACACAGAACACACAACATATCATCAATGAACATTGCAATACATCTCACCCTCCCCACAAATGACACAATCAATTACAAACACAAATCATTAAAACCATTGTGTGAATTCTCACACACAAATGAAACAGTTCTGAATTTAAATTCCCAAGAGGAACTACTCTTTGTCAACCACTGCCACATAAATGGGAAATTCTCATTAATGGACTTTCCAGCCACACAATACTGAGCTGATTAGGAACCAAGGAGTAACTTTGTTGCCATTCAATTTCAACTACCATAGGTCCCAGCACTTCTTTCTATCATGCACTTGTTGGCTGAAGATGTGTCGACGTGTTTCAAACCTTTATCAGTTCAAGTTTCTCATCAGGACTCAGAACTAACGTCAACTGAAGTAAGATAATGTAAACAAAAACACACTCCCAATACTATCTGATAAAAAGTTTAATTCAATGCACTAGATTTATTCTAAATGCAGCCCATCTATAAATACTTCATGCCCATTCCATCTGTTAGGCAAAATTCCACTTCTGAATCAAGCCTTCCAAAAGAAAAACACTTCAGCCTGTAATAACAAAAACAGCACCTTATTGTTCCAACAGAGCATTTTGTACTTCCACAGCCTTGAATTGCTTGACATCAATCTGAACTGATACTTACAGTTAACAATTAGAAAGTTGGCATTTTATTGCCTTAGCCTTTTGGTGCCTCCAGCCTGACTCTGGCTACCATCGGATGACACTCAACTGTATCTGAAGATCTCTTCTCCAGATGACATGAAAACTCTTAATGGAGCACTTCAAAAAACTCAACAATGGCTAACTATAACCATTTGTTACTTAACTCCCTCAATACAGAATTTCTCCAGATTCCCCTCGGTAACAACGAGACCCACACGCAAAACTGGGTTAAACAAATCTCTGCACTCAACTGCACCCTGCATATGGTGGACTCCACTTGCTCTTTAGGTGTCACCCTAGACACATTTCTAAACATGCAAGGCCACATCAGTGCCACCATTAAGAGTGCCATTCATCAGCTCAACACTCCTAGGAAGATCAAACCCTTCCTACCTCCTGAGAACCTCCAATCAGCAGTCCAGTCCTTAGTTATCTCACGAGTAGAATATGGATTGGTGACCCTAGCCGGGCTTCCTAAATCTAGGTTAGCGCCGCTAAGAGCTACTCTGAACGCCTTGGCCAGACTCATCACAGGCGCCAGAAAACATAATCATATTACACCTGACTTAATCCAGCTTAATTGGAGCATTGAAGCAAGGATCCGTTTCAAGATAGCCTGTCTGACACATAAAGCTATACACTTCAATAGCCCCGTTTATCTGGCAAAACAAATTGAGCTCTCCAGATCCAGGTGAACCATAAGAAGCTCCAATACCCTACTACTAAAACCACCGAAATTCAACAAAAAAAGAACTTACAATTGCACCTTCTCAGGGCTGGCTCCAAGAATTTGGAATACCCTTCCAACGAAGATCAGAGCCAACCCCTCGACTGCTTCATTAAAAAAAACAGGTCAAATGGCTACTGTTGGAAGAACTTCATCAGCAATAGCCTCTATGTCAGCTGCTAGACACTTTCGTTTGTGCTAGACAATCATTTTTACGTTATGATTTGAAAGGTATACTTGACAAGTATTTTCACTTTGTGTTTGAAATATGTGCTGGACAATCACTTTTATATGGGGTTTAAATTGTATTTTCGGCGCTCTTTGGAAATAGTTTGATGCTGAAACTGCTCGGTCTATCTAGGCTTCTTCAGCAATAACCTCTATGACTCTTGCTAGACACTTCCCTTTCGTGCTTGACAAAATAATTTTTACGTTATGGGTTGAAATGTATGCTTGACAATTATTTTCACTTTGCGTTTGAAATATGTGCTGGACAATCATGTTTACTTGGGGTTTAAACTGTATTTTGTCGCTCTTTAGAAGTAATTTGATGCTGAAACTGCTCGGCTCATCTAGTTGGGCTTTTACCTGTTGTTCACTTGCTCCCTCTTCTTCCCCTAGTACCCACATTTAATTTTATGCTTCAGGTTCTTCTCATGTTGCTTTATTTCATTGTACTTATACTGTTTCTTCACTTCAACGTCAGTTTTCTCTTTGTACATCGCTCTGATACTCGTCTGGGTCTTGTTCGCACTTTAGAAAACTTGTCAAATAAATAAATAAATGACTGGGTGTAGTTGGCAGCTGGGCTTTGTGTATTCCTCTTAGACAGCCACACACAATGGGAGCTTAGGTGTGACTGAATGGTCCATCATAGGCAGGATGGGAGGAAGGAGCTGGGCCAATAATTACTTCTATCTGACTAGGCTGTGTCCTGTCTCCACACAAAGGGCTGCATACCCCTGTAGCTAGTCTGGAGCCATGGCAAGGAAGGCACTTCAAAGACCTGACTCTAGTAGCTTCTCCCCACTTCAAGGGCACAACTGTGTATAAAAGAAGGACTTCAAACACCACTACTTCAGTACACTTTTAAACCTGTGGATACTCTGCCACAAAGAATGACTGCTGTGCTGCTACAAGGCGTGCCATCTGCTGGACTGCTGCTCTACAAGAAACTGTTGCCCTGCTGTGGTGACTTGTTGCCTGCTGCTCTCTTGCCTGGGGAAGAAGAACTGGACCTGCACCTCCATCTTCAACCCAGGACTCCAGAGTGACATAAAGGGGTAGTCTGATGGCCTCCTGATCTGAGCCTCAGGGACATAACAGGCTCCCCAACAGCTCCTAGACCCGTCATCAGTGAGTTTCCGACCCGAAGAGGAGCCTCTCAGATCCTGGACACTTGGTGTGGCTCTTCATCTCCTAAATCAAATCTTTTAGGCTCCTCGCAACTGCAAGCAGGCCAGTTCACACTGGAACCATGCCACTTGAAGCAAAAATAAGTGAGAGCCGCTGCCAGCCCATCTCTTTTCACAGCAGCATCGACTGCTCACAGGGGACTGCCAGCGCGAAGCACCAGTCCGCCTGTCGGCGACATCCAGCCTGCTCTTTGTGCCATGCCAATCACCACCAGTGATGCTCTCCTTGCTTCTTGCGACCCTCTCCAATGCAAACTGGACTCCTGGTACAAAAACTTGAGAAGGTAAACCTGCACTCCTTCGCGGTTGACTTGAACTTTTGACTTTGACCCGGTCCAGCATGACCAGATGTCCCTTGTTGAAACGTTATGATTAGGCGCTAATTTACAGTTTATTCTTTAAAAATTCATAAGTATGGTTCTACTGATTATTGCTATTTTGGTCTTGTTTTATTTATTAAATGTTCTATTTTTCTAACCTGGTGTGGTATCTATTTTGTGTGGTATTTCACTGTTTTACTGTTTGTTGCACAAATACTATACACACTGCTTGTAAGTTAAGCCTGACTGCTCTGTGCGAAGCTGCTAGGTTAATTTGGGGTTTTCTTCAGCCTTATCTGGGCTAGGATTGTGGTTGCTGCTTGACCATGGCTCACACCCCAGTCAACCAGTAACCCACTTTTTAACAAAAACCATTGACCAATTCACTTCACTACTATCTGAACAACTCACTCATTCAAACACACATTCAAACTTTTGTAAATACCATTAGTTGGAAAGGGGGGTCTTTAGTTGGCAGAGGTAGGTACCTTTGTCCAAATAGGGACCCTTGCTTCTAGTCAGGGAAAGGGGGATTACACACTTTAGATAATCCATGCTCACCCCCTTGGTAGCTTGACACGAGCAAACAGTCTTATCCCAAAGGCAATGTTTAAAGCATTTGTACCAACACTCACAGTAGCACAGTGAAAACACCACAAATGAACTCCACATCAGTTTAAAAAAATAAAGTATCTTTATCTAAACTGAACAAGAGCAAAACGACAAAAATCCAACATACGCAGTTAAAAATATGACTTTCAGAAGGGATTCAATAACTTGCACAATAGAAAACTATGAATGCGTGACTTTTCACCAAAGTGCCTGTAGATGTGTCAAAATTCACAAGCCCAAACAACCGCAGCAGGAGGGAACCGAGACTTCAAGACTGACACACTGACCAGAGATGCTGCAGCTCCGGCATGCTATCGCTCCAGCTGACAGTGGTCTGATGATCCCTTGCGGGGTGTCCAGCTCAAGTCCAGGACGAAGTCCAACACTCTCACTCTTCAGCTATGGGGTCCTGACTAAATCCTAGCGGGATTCTTGGCTCTTAGGCTCTTAGGCTTAGGCTCTGTAGCACCTACTCACATGCTAGGTACACTTAGGTACATCGAGTCAGGCATCTTAGGAGTACGCACTTTATTTTATAAATGCATTTCATATTCATGTATGTGTTCATGACTATTGAAAAATGGTAGAACAATACTATTCCTTTTTATTCACAGAACTGCTGGTTCTATATCTCTGCTACTGCTTATTTTACATGAGAAGAACAACAGTACAATAAATTCTTATTGTAAAAACGCTCGACTGTTTCTTCTCTGTATCTCTCTGAGCAAAATAAGCATGCATGAGTGACTGGGTGAAAAGTAGTATATTGTTTCCACGAGTCTGAGTTTATTGTGTTCTAAGGTTGCCAAAAACAAATCACTCTGATAACAGAAGAGTCTAGTGGCACTGCGAGCTAGCTAATGCAAACCATAGGCTGACATATGCGGCGGGGGTGTACGGAGTCAGTCTGTCATCAGACCCACAGTATATGTTATCCGTAAACAGCGTAGGTCCTGCATGACAGGGTACTATTGGGACTATACTACAGTACGGGGAGCGATGCGTTGATTCTTCGTGGCGGTTCCAGTCTGCGAGTGATGTGTCGGAAGAACTTGCCGCACAGGTACGATGTGTGGAAATCCGGGGATGCGTCGGCGATCGATCCGGCATTGTTCAGCGGCGCTGCATCATTCCCCTTTAACCATGATACCTCGATGTGTCGATTCTTGCAGCGACAACAGGCACTGCAAAGGTTTTCGCAGCGGCAGGGCAATGCGTGGAAATCCTTTTCACGCCATGGAGATGCATCGAGAAAACAGCCGCAAGAAGAGCAATGCGTCGATTTCTGTAGTTCTTCACGCCTCTTTCTTCCAGCTCCCAAACAGCAGCAGCAACCACCAGTGGCCCAAAACTGGTACCTGCACCTCATGGCAGGCCAGAACTCACAGCAGCAGAGTTCCGGGGAGCTGGGGATGAAGTCTTTGTGTCCCTGAGACTTCTGAACAGGAGGCCAGCTCACTTCTGGCCCTTGGAGATCTCCTTCAAGCAGGGGACACAGCACACAGCAAAGTCCTTCTCCTTTTCTTGGCAGAAATAGCAACTGCAGGCCAACCCCAGACACACAGCAAGGGCAGTACTTCTCCTCAGTCTCTCCAGTTCTTCTCCCTGGCAAAGGTTCCTCTTGAATTCCTGGAATGATCTAAAGTTCAGGGGTTTTAGGTCTAACTTATACCCCAAAGTGTCTTTGTTCTCTTTGTGCAGGGGGCTCTGAGCCCAGTTCAAACCAGTTCTGGGAGGCACTCTGCAAGTGCACAACAGTATCCATTGTCGTTGTGAGTCTTGGCTCCAGACACACCACATGGATGCAGAGCCAGCATTGTGGAAGGCAGGCACAGCCCTATTCAGGTATAGGTGCTACTCCTCCTGCCACTCCAAATGCAGATCAGGCCTATTTAGCCTAGTGCTGACTCATCCAGACTCCTGTAACCACTGCACCTCCCCAGCCCCTGTCACTCCAAAGCCAGACAGTCAACCCACAAACAGACCGAGGCACACAGGATGGTTGAACAAGAAAATAGCCACTTTCTAAAAGTGGTATTTTCAAACACACGTTTTAAAAACCATCTTTACTAAAAGACGTGTTATTAAATCCTGAGTTCAGGGATACCAAACTCAATTTTTCTATCTTATCCCTATGGGAAGATATGCTTGTAACATGTTACAAGCATTCCCCATTCTGTCCTATGGGGCAAGATAGCCTTTCAATAGTGAAAAACGAAATTGGCAGTATTTCATTATAAAGACATGTTACACACACCAGTACATGTCCTACCTTTCACATACACTACATTCTGCCCAGGGTGGTACCTTGGGCCTATCATAGGGGTGTCCAATATGGAGGAAAAGGAAAGGGTAGGGCCTGGCAAGTGGGTGCACTTGGCAAGTTGACATGACAGGTAACAAACTGCGCACAGTCACTGTGGGGGCAGGCCTGAGACATCTTTTCAGGGCTACTCATGTGGGTGGCACAATTAGTGCTGCAAGCCCACTAGTGTCATTTGATTTACCAGCCCTGGCACACTCTGTGCACTTTACTAGGGACCTACTGGTAAAACAAATATTCCAATCAGGGAGGACCAATCACAATAAGAATTTACACAGAGAGCATATGCACTTTGGCACTGATCAGCAGTGGTAAAGTACCCAGAGTCCTAAAGCCAACAAACACAAGTCAGGAAAGAAATAGGAGGAATAAGCAAAAGGTTTAGGGATAACTCTGTAAAAAGGGCCATTTCCAACACAACCCCCTTCCAGCCTAAAGTCAGAGTAGACCAATCAATACCTCGATGGGCTTCCCGGCTTGGGGCAACAGACCATGGATCCTGGCCCAAACAGCAGGGGCCTATTCCCGTTCTACTCCTTCCTGAACCAAGTTGGATCCCTCTATCCATACTCTCAGGGCCCACTAGGCTACCCCATGGGGGACCCAGCTCCTCACCTGGCAACCCCTTCCGTGCAGCGCCAAAACTTACTTTGCTCACAGATGTATCCCAACAGGTAGACAGTACCCACATGGCCAACAGAGTGGTGAGGCCCAGTCCACCCCTGGGGGGTGACTCCTGCCCCCCTCCAAGGGGCAACTCTGTCCACCAGTACAGCCAGCCACAGTGGCCACTTACAGATGTCAGTGATGAGAGCCATACCTCATTCCTTTCAGGCCTCTCAAACCTCTGTGGTGTCAGAAAGTGGGGGCAGTAGCCCAAGGTGCCGGGCACCTTTTCCCCACTCTCCCTTCTGCCAAGTCAGGTATGGTATCCTGACACTGGCCCATGAGCCCAGGGCCTGTACCCTGTGGCTTGACAAGAGACTGGGGGCGCTCTCCCACACTCTATCTTCCTCCCTGGGGCTCTGCACACTCCCACCTGTAGTGGTACCCCCAGAAGACAACTTGGTAGAGGCACTGTTAGCAGTCGCCCCTTCCTCCAGCTCAGGTGGGACACCCTGCAACTGGTCCTCCAACCCAGGGTCTGTACCCTTAGGCTGGACCTGTGCCTGGCAACCCAGGACTTCCGGGGGAGTACACCAACCTCTCCAAGGGAAACACACTCCTCATGAGTTGTACGAGAGTCTGCTTGGCGCAGGTCTCCAGCCTGCTGTCCACTTGACAGAGAATGAAGACCCCCAGGCCAGAAGTGGCCTCACCAGGGTCAGTTCTCTGACCTCAGAGCTGGCAACCCCTGACCCACTGGTCCTTTTACTGAGGACAGCTTCCCCCTCACCCTTTTCTCTGGACTCATGCACCCTCCCCACTGGAGCAGTGCTGCCAGATACCAGAACTGGTGGGATGCTTGTTACAGCAGTCCCCCCAGTTCACCTGACACTTGGGGATCCCCCACAGGAAATGGCCTCCTGGTACAGAATAGGCCCCCCTCCTGGAATCAACTAGGTCCTGGGACTGGATTTTGGCCACCTTGGGACACAGCCCCCTCCCACTCCTTCTCCTCTGGGACAGGACGTGGGACCTTACACCCCTCCCATTACCCTGGGACCTAGTTGAGCTACCACAAACCTCCCCTACCTCACTTGAGTGGGGAAAATGTGAGCCATCTCCTTCAGGATTACTCCCAAAAGCCTCATCCGACTGTCTGGACTCCACCAAAGGGCTTGCCTCAGACACTAGCTCCCTGGAATCAGAAAATGTACATTCCACTGGGTTTTGGCATAGCTCTGGAAAACAGGGACTTAAAATATTCTCTCCAACAATTGAATCACACAACCCCCCACAGTTGTTAACCAAGCTACCCTTTGCCCCACCATTGAGTGCCTCACACAAGTACCCCACACCACTATCCTGAGATTGGCAAGGCAGTGTCTGACTGTCTCTGTCACTCAACATACACTCTTCTGGGCGGTCTCCACACTCACACACCAGGACTCCTACCATGGGGGAACCCCTTTCCCTGCACCACTCATCTAGAGTCAGTAGAGTGTCGCTCCCACCACCAGGAATATGATCCCCTGTGTCAGTTCCCCAATCCACCTCAGGGACACTGCACACCATGAAGCTACCTTATAACCCTTGACCCCTTGGTGTATGTCAACCCCCTCCTTCAAGTCAGGTGCCACATCTCTGGGTGTGTGTACTTCTCCCTCAGCACTAGACACTACATTGTTGCTGCCACCAACTGAGCTGGACTCCACCTCCAAACCAGCCAAGCTCACTTCATGAGCTGCACACATTTCCTTTTCAGCTAAGACACTCATGGCATCAAGCCTCTCGAGCTCCACATCAAGCTCTCTCATTCTTAATTCATGTACCAAGGCCAATTTAATTTCTTCCAAGGCATACACCTTCTTGCTCTACTCTGCCTTGTTCTGGATTTCTATTTCCATCAGCTTCATCTCGAGCCTCATGACTTCTAACTCATGATTTCTAACCCTTTAGTTTTCCTCCAGCTCCTTTGGGGAAAAACTTCTAGCGGAATGGTTGCTGCCAGCCCCGGAGGCTGCTCTTCCCACAGGCAGATCCTGTGATCTGAAACCATCCCCTTGTGCATCCTCATCCACCTCTGCACCATCTGTCTACCCAGCCTCTTTCACCTCCCACCAGGCCCTTAAGGCCATCTGTAGCTGCTTCTTCCTGGAGCTGCTCTTCATGGGACATCCAATGCTCCTGCAGAACTGCTTGATTTGACCTACTTTGTAAACATTTAACATTTCAATATCAAACTCCAGTTCTGCAACATCACTTGCTTGTTTACCCTTTTGAGACATTATGTGTGGATACTTTAAGGGTTGCTAAAAAATAGAACCAAAAACAAAACACTGTATGTGGTTGCGTAGTGGTCTGCACTAACCTAGTGATGTACATTGATCAGCAGTGGTAAAGTGCCCAGAGTCCTATAGCCAACAAACACAGGTCAGGAAAAATAAATAGGAGGAAGAAGCAAAAAGTTTAGGGATTACCCTGCAAAAAGGGCCATTTCCAACACCATTCATAAAACTACATTCCTAATAATCTACCCTTTGAGCACCTTTCAAAACAAAACATAAAATATATATGCCTAAACACTTCAAAGTCAGGAAAGAAAATTGAATATTAGTTCAATACCTACTCCAAAAACATCAGCAATATGTCAAATAATTTTCTAGTACAATTTGTAAATACTAAATGAAAATACATGTTGGCAGTCCTTAGGGCAGAGCTAAATTATAAAAGAGCACTTTCATTCAGAAGGTAAATTTGAACTTTGAGGGCAAGGAGATAAATACACCTCAGTGGCGCCAGAGACCAAATAAAATTTAAAAAGGGTATAACAAAAATAATATAAACAAATTATACTCTAAATTCAACAGTTCAAAAACATAGGAAAAAATCCAAAAAAAGTGAAATGTTAAAATGAAAGTCTATAGAACAAATTATTTTAAAACGTCACTCCCTCAAACAAGAGGGAGTTTTAAACCACAATCCCTGATTTGGGGACAAATGTTCCTGGCAAACCCCTAGTTCATTTTTCACCATCTCTGAATTATCAGAGACACTCACGTGATATGGGTGCCATTGTAGGATCAAACACTCCATGATAAATAATGTACACAGACGTGTAACATCACAGATGAACTGAGAGATGTGACAAAAGTAGGTGGGATGTGTTATGGAGGTAGAAAGGATGAAGTCCCTGCAATTAGGGAGGTCAGGAGGCTACATAAAATGTTATGTTGGCATGATAGCATCTCTCAGAGTAACCTCACTTTATCTATGAACTTCTACACATCCCAAGAGATCGCTGCCACACCATATGCTATCAGCCTCACGATCGTCTTGAAAGTGGCCATTGGGACATATTGAGGGGTGAGTGGGGCAGCACATGAGGACTCAGGGTGTCAGGGATAAAAGTGCTCCTTGACTGATGCTGCTCCGGGTGGGTATTTGAAGTAGGATGAAGAGTAGGCATAGTAGGATCCTATCTAGAGACCCAAATGGAATGGAGACCTCTTGGAGTTAAGGATAGTGGTGGGACCTGCTATCGGGCCGCCACTGAGATGTCTCCTTCTAGGCCAGGAGAAAACGCATTACCCCATCCTCATGGGTGGCGGTGTATCCCCACAATGGGCTTAACAACCTTTGCATGGAGTCTTTTGTTAGTGTGGTAGAACCAGTTTGTCTTGTTGCAGGTGCACTCTCCTTGCTGGTACTTGGTTCCTCATCCTCTCTGGTGGTTTAAAGCTCTTGTGCTCGCTTTGCAGTCAACAATCTCTATCTTCGACCCATGTCCTGCCCTGTTGGTGGCCAGCTCTATCCGTTAAAAAGGAATGAGGACAAATAAAACAAATGATGAGTGTATATGTCTACTATTTCATGTATGTCAAAATATTTTCCAAGAAAAGTAAAACAATAGATATGAGAAAGTTCAGCATTGTTAAGATTTTGGCTATCATTTGGAATGGTAATGTCTAAACTAAACCAGCTATTTGTCACATTGATGAAGTTATGTGCATTGTTTATATAAATGGTCAGCCATGATTACAAAAATGTTAAATCAGGCCTTCTAGGCTGGACACCTTTCTTGGAAAAGGGACATATATGTAGAATTGGGGCATGGCAAACAACCTATTCAGCAACAGTCCCCTTAGAATGCTGCCTACCATGGAAATTATTTAGTGGTAGAATAAGCTTTTAGCCTTGTTTATCTATATTTAATAACAACCTGGACATAAATAGAAAATACAAATATATATTACACATGCACAAATGTTGTAAAAGGATCTTCGTGTTTCTAAAAGAAAATTGCATGTGGGATAGCAAGTTAAAGTTACACAACTATGTTGGCAAGATCGAAATGTAACATGAACATGATTCAGTGTTCAAAGAATGGTAGCTGATCAGATATTCACCCAAAATATGAAGATCACAATTATATCTCACACATATGATCAGACACATATTAATCTTATTAAACTTACCACCCTTCTGCTGCTCATAAGCTTCCTGCTCAGCAGGGAGTGTCAGCCATGCTTTTCTCAGGACCCTCCTGGGCAGAGTTGTTGGATGGGAAAACAAACAAAGAACATCCTTGGCTTAAATATGTACAGAGCACTGAAGGATTTCTCAATGTATACATCCCTTTCCTTTGTGGGTGCACTGGAGTGCATACAGATGCCTTTCCAAATCTGAGCCTTCAGTGTAATGCTCTGCTTTGTTTCTGGACCCCCAGAGAGTTGAGGGCAATTCTGAAGGATTGCCCCACAAATTATATTTAGTTCCTCATCGGTAAATCTGAGAGGGCCTGAAATCTTGTTCCTCAGCTATTTTGTGGGTTTAAAATCACTAAGGAGCAGCACAATAGAAAAGGATGGTGCTGTGGTGAGAGGATGATTCATATGACCAGAAAAAGACAGACTTCCGGGATGCAAATTCCTGTTTGTAGCTGTAGGCGGAGATCTCACCCCAAAAATGGAAGTCTCAAAATCCACTCCACATGTAGATTTCGCTGTCATTCATGAGGAGGTAGCAAGTCTAAATGCAGAGGTAATCAAAAAAGTAGGGGGAGGTTGTTTAAGGTCAAAGGGAGTTGATTAATAATATGCAAAACCACCTATAAAGATTAAGGGGCTGATCTAGACCACAGAGTAGGGTACATATATGTTCCGTCAGGGCGACGGAGTATCCATACTCCAAATCTAGAGATGTCCATCGGCCCAGCGGACATCTCCTATATCGGCAGGAACCGCCATCAATATGACAGTACTGCCATATCAAACTTTTAACCTGTTTTCTTATTATCAAAACCAAAATCCCAATACAGGATTTTGTTTTTGAAAATAAAAAAAACGAAAGACCCCCTCACCATGAGAGGTGCCTCCCAAGGTGTGCAGGTCATTTTGCAGTGTTCACTGCCCCATACTGCTAGGTTTTAACCGGTGGTGATGAACAGTGACAACTGACAATTTGACTGCCTGCTTTAATCTGGGCAGGTAGTCAAATGTCCAAACCTCCAACGGCCCTTAATACATCAGGCTGCCAAAGGTGTATGTCAGCAGCGGAGATGAAGTAGTCTCCATCACTGGCATACTGATGGTCTGTCTGACTGTAAATGAGGAGGGTGGACCTTCAGTTTGGTGGAGATGGTATGGGGACGGAGTAACCCCACTCACAAACTGTAAATTAGGCTGTTAAACAAGCTTGTGTAAATACCTGTATAAACTATGTGGATCATTTTAATTTATTATACTTCTATAAAGATGATAGAGTGAGCATTATGTGAAGTGCTATTTATTATTACATGGAGCATGGCATGTTTGAGTGACATGGTGGTGCAACAGCATTTTGTCAGAATGGTGTATTTAGATGATTTAGGAGTCTACTATTTTTCATTGACAAGACATTATCCAAGTACTATAATGTAACATCCAAATTAACAGCTCTTATGAAAAATTAGGCATCTAGTCAATACGGCAGATCCTGTCACATAGCGATGTTGTGCAACACACAACAGACTACTGCTATCTTGCACAGAACTTCTGGATATTCAGCAGAACCTCCCTGTTGAAAACATCTGAAGCACAACTTATGTATACAAAATGTGCGTTCAGTGATGGCTTGTGTACATGTGTGTGCTCTATATTGTACTTCTGTTGAGTGTTGAGCTGTGTGGTTGGATGATGCCGGCAGTATAAGTATTTAGTTCTGCAGCAGGTCACAAAGGCGAGACCAATTGGCTATGCCAATGCTTGTTGTTATATCTGGGCATGTTGAGAGGCTAGGGGACTGGGTCTCGATGTCAGGTTGGGAGCACAGCAATGACCTACTCAATTTGAATGCGTAGATAATACAACCGGAGGGGTGAAATGAAAGGTTCACTACCAGGAATAACAGGAAGGTAGAAAGTTAGGCTGGTTAGAAAGGTAAGGAGGGGTAGAGGCAGGCATGGTGGTGAGGGGAAAAACAGATGCATGCTAGGAGAGCGCTGTGAGGGAGTGAGGCGAAATGGGAAGAGGCACTGAAGGTGGGTCGGGTAAAGACCGTAGTGAGGCAAACAGAAGGGTAGCGAGGGGTGAAGGGTAGACAAAGAAGTGAGGTGTAGAAGTAAAAGATTCAGGAGCAGAGACAGGTAAATCAAAGCTGGAGAGGGGAGAATAACGCAGTCGTAGAACCAGAGAGGATCAGGTAGAGAGAGGGAGAGGTGTGTCAGAGACAGGTAGAGACAGCTGAGGAAGAGGGAATAATAACGACTGAGGTAGACAGGCGAGGTAGAGGGGTGCGTTGATATAAAGGAAGTGCAGAGATGTGTCACAGATGTTACTGAAGAGGAAAAGAAGTAGAGATATTGAGAAAGAAGTAAGGCACAAAAAGAAGTAAGGGGTGAACAGAGGTAGAACGAGTGGAAGGGGAGAGAACACGTAGAAGATGAATGGCAGGGTAAAATGAGCGATCAGGCAGTGAGTGTGAGGAGTGGGATACAGAGGCATATGTGGCAGTGAGCGCGAAGTGCGGGGTACAGAGGGATATGTTGTGGCAGTTAGCTCAAGGTGTGGGGTACAGAGGGATATGTCGTGGCAGTTAGCGTGAGGTGTGGGGTACAGAGGGATATAAGGCAGTGAGCGTGGGCAGGGACGACTTTAGCGCTCGTGGGGCCCAGTGCGACAATGCTTTTTGGCACCCCCAATGACCACCTCCACTACAGGTTCTTCATAACCATCCTTTGACAGCGCCCCTCAAGCCTCCGTAACCATTCAGTCTCAGGTGCATTTAATTCATTTTATAGCGCCACTCCTATCAGTGTAAGGTGTCACAACACTTTACATCACACAGATTACATAGAGACAATCAATCATAGGTGTGTAAATCAGTGCATAGGAAATGTTACATAAGAGAGAGGACAAGAAGGTGTAGGAGTCACATGTCATCCATACAGGTAGGCAGGATAGTTTAAGAGTGCTTGGTCAGGAGAATCAGAAACCTAGAATTTAAAACCTAGCACCATGGATGGGGGGGTTCTCTTTATTAATAAGAATTGATTTCTACCCAAATTAACCCATTTTGCCACATTAGGATAATGAAAAACTGGGGGGAAATCATAACGCTCTAGCCCAGTTTGCATGCATCTTTGATAACAGTTACTTGCTCACTGTTCCACATTAGGATTTTAACTCATAGAGTTATCAAAAATATGGTCTCTCTGACAAAAGTGTGACCCACTGACCTATTTACATTACATTATACGCACTTTGTGAGCTGCACGTTCTTTGCAGCAAGCATAGTAACCCTCTGCGCTATCTTAGGATTAGTAGAAACTTCCACTACACAAAACTTTGATCTCTCCCTCTCTCTAAGGAAGTGCATTAATCACTGCAGTCATTTAGACATTTTTATAGGTGGCTGAAAGTTTCTAGGAGTCCAGGAAAGAAGCAGGTGCTTTTAAAATCATCATATTAGGGCCCCCTACACGAAGTCAGCAGCCGGTGCAGTGGCACCGGTCGCACCGCCCTAGAGCCGGCCCTGAGCACGGGGAGTGGGATACAGGGGGATATGAGGCAGTGAGCGTGGGGAGTGGGGTGCAGGGGGATATGAGGTAGTGAAACACAGGGTCGGGACGTCCTGCCAGACATGATAGGGTGCATACTGGCAGATAGATATGTTATTGACACAAGTCTGTGTACGTTTTAGTGGGATCTGGAATCCGGGCTATGCTGCAACCTCAGTTTTTGACTTGGGAGAATAATGCATCGACCCCCCCCCCCCCTCCCCCCCCCCCTCACTTCATTCTGAAGACCCCTTGCTCTCAGGCTACAGAGTGTTCAGGGCCGGCTTTAGCGCTGGTGGCGCCCTGTGCGACAAAGTTTGTTGGCGCCCCCCACGGGCGCTCCCCACAGACTCCCACACTACTACCCTTTAACAGTACAGTACTCCCTCAAGTCTCCATAACCACTCTCTCTCAGATGTATTTAATAGTGCCACCTGTACCAGTTTAGGGTGTCAGAGCACTTTACATCGCAAACACTACTCAGATGCAATCAATCATAGGTGTGTAAATCAGTGTATAGGAAATGTTACATAATACAGAGGACTACAAGGTGTAGGAGTTGCATGTCATCCATACTGGTAGGCAGTATAGTTTAAGAGTGCTTGGTCTGGAGAAGCACAGACTCAGAAAGTAAATCAGAACCTGATGGTTGGAGGATACATTTCATAATGATGATTTTTTTTTACCGAAAGGATCTCTCTGACAAAAGCACTGACCTATTTAAACTATATGCATTTTGTGATCTGCATGGTACACATTCTTTGCAGCACACACATTAACCCTCTGTGATACATAAAAAGAGTTAAAACTTCCACTTGACAAAACTCCTTTTCTCTCCAGGAAGAACATTAATCACCAAGTTATCTTGACATTTTTATTTTTGTATGACAATTTCGGAGGCCGGCAATGCAGCAGGTGCTTTTAAAACCATAAAATACTTCCAAATAGGCGCCCCCTCGAAGAGTCAGCACCCAGTGCGGTGGCACCGGTTGCACAGCCCTAAAGCCGACCCTGAGAGTGTTAAAAGGAGGTCTTTGTGTCCAGACCTAACCACTCGTGCTTGTGGCGCGCAGCTCAAACCGGCCATTGTCATTCTGTTTGTGGCAATCAGCCGCAGACAGAATGACAATGGGCGGGAGGGGCTGCGAGGAGGAGTGCGAGGCGCCCGATCAGAGAGTTGAGGCCTCTGGCAGGGAACACCTCTGCTCCCTGCAGGGCCCGTAATCCCGGACAAAAGGCGTCCGTAAAAGCATAAGTGGCCACAGGGGGGGCAAGGAGGAGCAGTCCAGGGGGGGGCAAGCGCCCCTCCTTGCCCCCCCCTGCGGACGCCCATGAGTGATGCTGTCAGCATCACAGTTTCAGGCATTGGAGTCTGCATCTCTGTGTGAGACCAAGACATCTGTCATTCACAGGCATAGATCCTTTGCCACTCATCACACAGTAGGACTGTATGCAAGCATGTGTAATTTGGAGCCTTGTCCTTGGTAAACGTTTTAATGCTAATCTTGTGTCATGTAAATTGTGCTGAGCCCCCTGGTAATGCTAACCTACCTCACTGTAACACCTCAGGCTCTGGCTGCCAGTCGCTGGCCCCTTTAGATGTGGAGTTGCTGTATTTGTTCCCCAGCGAAACTGATTAAAAATACCGGCAGAGTTTTTGTTCCCTTGCAAATTTGATCCAAATATCGGAGCTAAACGCAAAGGGAGAAATATGTGCTTTTAGTAAAAACAGTTACATGTTCTATGGCATTACAACTGGCCCTACCTTCATGCCCTTAACATTAATGCCCCAAAAATTGATTTATGAACAATGAATGTTAAAAACGTTAAGATAACCCATGTCAGTGATTTAGTTCCTCTTTTATTTCATGTTTTACTTAATCTTGCATTCCCCACGAGTGTTAGCTGTTTCATCATGTTGTATTTCTATATTTTTTTCATGCACCTTATTACTCTCGTATAGTGCATACTTTGAGTCGTGCCAGGTGTGAAGGAGTAGCTTTGATTGAGACCTCCGATGCTGAGGCTGAAGGGCAAAACAAAATGCCTGACAGTGGGCTGGCCACTCTGCAGAGCACACAGAACAATGGTCATGTATTCCAGTTGCAATCGAAATCCTGTGTAAAAGGGTGCACGAAGATGTCGAAATATTTACAAGTCAAAAGAAAATAAAGTGCTTAAATGTGAGTCCAGTATTTGTTTGGGGGTGGTGTAGTGAGGGAGTAAGTGCATTTGAGGGAGAGTGAAAAGAGGGTGCTGAAGAGGAAAGAGATGATGTTGATGATGTGCAGATGGACGAGATATGCAGAAAGAAAGGTCATACATTTATTTTTTATTTTTTATTTTATTGACATTTCAATCATAAAAAGATACATATCTATATTAGCATCAATTAGCATGGCAATTGCTCTGTTCCCCTCCCTTCAACCTAAGGTCATACATATGTAACATAAAGCGCACATACCAGATGGCCAATACTCCTTCCACAGGTCTCAATGATATTTAATTCACAGTCTCACCATTTCAGAAACTTTTCCGATGTTAATTATCCATAACAAATCATTGTTACTTATTTATCTGAACAAGCTAATAACCATGTATTAATCCAATAATACTGGCAGGTTTTAGGTGCATGTTAGTTGTTGCGCTATATATCTGGATGCAATAACATCTCAGAGAGAAATCAAAATACTGATCAGGGGGAACAATATGGGAATCACAGAAATGTATTTTAAATGTTCCATTTTAGAGAGCCCCTACTTTTTTCATACCACTTAAAGACTTGTCTGCACATATTTCTAATGAATGATTGCAGCCAGCAGCTGTTTGTGCTTCCCAAAGCCCGGTTAGTGCATTTTCTGTCAAAGTCGATGTTGCATGCATGGCAAGACACTGGGCAAGCACACACTTTAAATCTCTGAAGTTGGCACGCCGTACAATTTGCACATTACGGATAACTGTTGAACCTATTAATGCAGTAAGATATGGGCAGTTTTTAATGTGTTTAATATTTCAAGACTATACGATCCCACTGCTTTATAAATCTTGCTTTCTCACAAAATTAGTTTGATTTAAAATGCATGGTTTCCCAATCTTTTAATTTTTTTTACTTGAGATGAGGACCCCCCGCTGCACATTTGTCCATTCAGCTTGCTCGCTTCGTTCACTACATAAAAGTCGTAACCAACTTTTCTGCCTCACCACTTTCAAGTGTCACCAGCCGCCAATTAGACATACTTATCTGTAGGAATAGTTGTTTCTGCAGTCAGGCTTCAAATATGTTGGGCACTAAATCTCTGTTACGTCTGTGCTTTCTTTCAGTGATATGGTTATTTCACTGTCTGTCATTGAAGACTATATTGCTCAATAAAAGCTCTACTCTGTTTTTATTATGTTAGGACATCTGGGAGTGTAATTCACAGAGTCCGACATATCTTCCTATTTCTCTTTGAGGAAAGTAACTGTTTATTTCTGCCAGGGGCATCATCTCGGCTCACTGGCTGTAATGATATTCTTTCAGCAGGATTATGATGTTCCCATATATTTTGCACCCCATTGTCTAATGGGTGCTTTACACAGTGTGGGCAGATAGGGTGGCGGGAGGTCAATGTACTCTGAGAATATTCGAATTGATTATTATTTATTTTCATTGCTTTGTATGTATTTTTATGCTTTTATTACTTTATGTGAACTTGAGGCAAATCTTTTTGCTCCAACTTTGCGTTCAAAGATTCTGCTTCCAAACTCTTGCAAGATTCCAATGACTTGTAGAGGCTGGGTGCTTGGGCTGCGCCAGGAATGTTTCAGAAATGACCACAGAGTTTTTTCATGCGTGGTGAAAGGGATGAGGAAGCACAGGAACCGGGAAGGAAGTTCTTAAATGTCACAAGTCTGCTGAGAACAGCACAATTTGTAGAAGCAGCAGGATATTACATTGCATGACCTCGGGGGCATCGATTGGGAGAACAAGGTAATGTAGCTTTGGGCTGAAACAAGGACACGGTGTCAGTAGCAGGAAAAGCGTGGTAAATACAGGCAGGCAGGTGGCAAATGAACAGTGTGAACCATCATCTATCCGCAGTGGCTGGTACCAATGAGCGATGACAGGGACAGAATGAGGAGTCTACCCCACGCGCACCCTAAATTATAGATAACTTGACTCCAACAAAGGCAAAATTACAAGAAACCACGAAAGAAGTGTATGGAACATATCTCTCTTCTTGGCATAGCAAGTGTAGGCAGGATTGTTAATTTTCTTTGTGCTACAACTGTATGTTCAGGGTGCACTGCCCACGAGAATAAGTCCAGGTGAGCTTCCTTGCCCACACACTTCAGATAATTGACATCCTGATTGTGCTATCCTAGTGTGTCATGTGTTGTTGTGTCTCAATTATTCATATATCCATATATTTTCACCTTGTCTGTGACTTCTGAGTGTGAAGCATTAATTAAGCTGTTGTAGAAATAGGATATGCTCAGAAAAAAAAGAGGAAAGTAGTATTTATGATATTGCCGGCCTTAGGGAAAGAATAACTTAATTGATCAATGACCTGCGAAGGATGCAAATCAATACATGAATGTGAATTTATATGCCTTGAGTCAAGAAGCCCATGATGTGAATGCCTCCCAGTAAAATACTGACCCTATTGTAGCATTAGTCAGTCAACTGGGTGTTGGGTACCAACTGTTGCAAGGTGGTACCAACCAGATCAATACTGGTTCCATTATATCCCAGTACTCTCTACATTGGTTATAACAGGTTCCTTGAATGGATGAAACAGTGTGGGCATGTGGGTCCAAGTCCACATATCCTTTCTGAAGTCACCGATTTGAATACAAAAGAGGAACAATTTCCTCTGGTACAACTAGATCTAATTCCACTGAAGCCGAGTATTTTTGGAGAGGAAATGCTCAAATGGCAATGCCCGTCTGGCACGAGGAAATGGACAGTGTCCTTGTATGGCATCTTCTAGGGGTGGATGCAACAAATACCTCTACCAATGCGATGCACTATCTAACTGCAAAAAATTGGATTCTAGGACCAGACTATATGTGATAAATTAAGGCTAACTTAAAATCAAAGTAGCTTGGGAACAGGGGGAAAGATTAAGAGACATCATAGCCAGCCTTTGGGGCTGAATGGTTTAGCAGTGGGTTCTTCAAATGTAGCCTCTACTAAGACAGCAAAGGAACAGTAGCAGACAGAAGGAATAGATAAGTATAAGGTATGTCAACTGGTGGCCAACCCCAGGTTGCCAAGAATCACAAAAACAAAAAAAGCAGAGAGAGAACCCTGCTATTCTCTAATCAAGGACTTGAGGGAACCAGCAAGGGACAAAATAACAAAGTAGAGTGTGGGAGAGCTGGATGATAAACTAATAAGCAAGCAGTGAGGCCAGACGACTCATCGATTCATTGCCGGAATTCTTCCTGAAGTACAGGCTTTAGATACTTATCTTCCTATGTCAACCTGGAAGTGAATGCCCAACGTTGAATTCAATACCACAAGACTAGTTAGCGGTTTACTCTTTTGCTCTAACTAGGAGTGGGTGTAATATGGGTAATTCAGTGTCATGTAATTATGTGAAATTACCTGATAATTCTGCGAGATTATGCTTAATTACACGAGGAAAGCAATTCTGTGTTTAGCGCTATTTCTTAGCGCAAAATGCCCTCTTGCGTCCAAAATGGGTGGAAGAATGCATTTTGCGTTAAGAAATAGCCCTGAATGTGCTCTTGGGGTAGGATTTTCTCCCAATTTACTCTCAGCATTTAGTGCTATTTCCTTGGTGCAAAATGCACCCTCTGGTCCAAAATGGACCTGAGGAATGCATTTTCTACAAAGAAATAGCGCAACA
Organism: Triturus cristatus; assembly: GCF_964204655.1. NCBI lineage: Eukaryota > Metazoa > Chordata > Amphibia > Caudata > Salamandridae > Triturus > Triturus cristatus. The sequence goes on along the minus strand of NC_140591.1, from coordinate 371,897,135 downwards.
TGCTAGAGAATGCAGTTAGCGAGCACGACCGGCTGCTTGCAAAATGTGCTCTTGTGATAGGATTCCCCCCCTACCAACCATACACATAACTACACAAGAAGGAGTAAACACATAATTATCCATGTCAAAGAGTAACGCGGAATTGCCAAAATTACTCCGATTACTCCAACGAAATTTAAATTATGCCTGGGTCTAGTTCTAACCTTCACTGCCCAGTCTTTCAGAGTTTTCAGTGCCTTATCCTCTGAAACCTGAAATTTGTATAGGCAAGGATGGGGACCACATGCCAGTGCAGGTCCTGTTCTGATAAGCATAGGTATGTTCTTGAGTCTAGACACTCGAATGTTGGTTTATCCCTTCTAGGTTGTTTTTTATAGTGCTGACTTGTGACCACGGGTTGTTTTGTAGTGTGCTCCGGGAAGCTGATATAGATGGAAATCCTGACTGAATTTTGTGACATTGTTCTTCATACCATTAGGTAGTACCAATAGCAATTCGAAGGGAGAAGACCTCTCTGAACAAGCCTGCCATCTGCTTTTTGTAGGCTTTTAAGTTTGGTTGGTTCCAGTGTTTACTTCGTGCTGCATTTGCTAGTGGACCCCACTGGCACTTATTTCTTGGAATAGTTCTGACATCTCAGTGCCAACAGCATCTGTTTTGTCCCTATTGGGCCCCAGCCAGGATCAAGCATGCATGTTGCATAATTTGCAACATGTGATGGCATCACGTTACACTCTGGGCCATTCAGAAACTTCACCAATACACAATTGTAAGAAATTGGGTTATTGGATCGGGGGGGAAGCCCCACTCAGGCAACAATTACAATCTTTGCCAGGGTGAACCACAAAAGTCACTAAATCAACCTTAGCTTAACCCTCTGGTAGCTTGGCACAAAAGCAGACAGACTTATCTTAGGGCCACTGTGCTAAGTATTTATGCTGCACACAAACAGTAATATAGTGAAAACAAAAAACAACAAAAATCCCAAACCAATTTAGAAAAACAGAGAGAATTGTAATAAATAAAATGAGACCAGAATGACAAAAATTCAATCATTAGAACTGGGGATATTGAATTCAAAGGCTTAGGTAAGTATTGTGCCTGAAAGCACACAGTGCTGCTCATAGGCATCTCGTTGTGCTAGACTGAGGGAAGTCAAGTTCAGGCCGACTGCAATTGGGCGCAGGCCAAATGCAGAGACCAGGTAGTCCCGCTGAAAAAGTTAACTTCTCAAAGTGCAGCACGAAGAAAACTTCAGGATGTCACCTTTTCCTCAATAGGAGCACACTCTGATGCCAGCCAAGGTTCAAAGACCTGAGGAGGCACCTCTTTGGGATCAGGGAACACTCTAGCAGAGGCCAGCAGAGCTCAGGCAAGCCCAGTTGCAGGTCCAGGCCAGCCCAGTTGCAGCTGGTCAACAGGTAAGTTGCAAGGAGTACTCTGAAGCTTGTTGTGTCACTGTGTATCAGAACAGGGGGTCAAACAACTGACGCTTGGAGTCACTCAAGTAACCTGGGATGAAGGAAGCAGGCCCACTCTTCCTTCACTGAGAGCCGGGAGGGCCTCAAGCATCAGGGCAGTCCTCTGGGAACAAGGCAGTCCTCAAGCAGCACAGCAGTCCTCTGGTAGCAGCGGAGCAGTCCTCTGATGAACAAGGCAGGTCTAAAGCAGCAGAGCAGTCCTCTGGAGAACAAGGCAGTCCTTCTTCTGTGATGTCTGCAGGTCCAGGAGTGTACTAAAGAATGTCTCTGGAGGCCCAATATTTATATGTGGTACCACCCTTTGAATTAGGGAATCTTCTAGTCAACCTCACAGCTGGTTCTGGAAAATTACTTCCTTCCCCTACCAAGGCTCCAAGAAGTCTGGGGTGAAAAAAGACTAGCGTCAGGTTCTTTTGTGTGGGCTGGAGGCAAGCCCTTTGAAATATAAGTGAGACAGGGAACAGCTCCGCACCCAACCATCCTTGCAGGATGGCCCTCTCTCAGCTACGTCCAGATCCTATTATTTCCTGTCAGGCCGCAATACACATTCTTAATGGCTGAGCCACTGTTGACATCTTAGTCTCTCTATGAAAAGCTCTGACTGCTGTAGCATGGAACTAATATACATGAGGAAAATACACTGGGGTGCTGAAGTGTGCTTTTCCTGTCAATGACCAGTCAGTGAGGTACCACAAGGAGAGACAGTGTCCCTGTATTCCTGCTGCTGGCTGCTTTCTACTCTATGCATCATCAACCCACTATGCCAGTCTCTCTTCACGAAGATTGTTCCATGGCTCAGCCTTGGGACATCCCAGATAAGTCTGGAAACCACAAAGGTGAGTGAGGAGTTAGGGCTGGGAGCAAAGAATAGTGAGAGAGTGGCTTACTTTTATAGTGAGAGAGAGAGAGAGAGAGAGAGAAAGTCAAATATTTGGAAAGTAATTTCTTCTGTGAGAGAAAGTGAGAGACTCACACAGATAGGTAACTGTGATGTAAATTATAACCAGGATGGTATGCAGTTCCTAAATGTGAATGCAGGCGAATGTGTGTTGAGAAATGGGCTCTACTTAAGAGTAAGTAGTTGCGCAAGAAGGGGAGAAGAAACTTCTCCTTGTTGTCATGGAAATAGAGAGATAGGCTCCATTTCCAGTCACTGACACACATACAAGTCTACTCCATGATACACTCACCTCGTGGCACACTCACAGAGACACAGAGTCCATCTGCCATACATTCACATCAACTGAGGCACATACGCTGCAACTTGCTTATACAAGCATACTTGCATTCCCTGAGATGCACATGTAGTCGCTGAGGGCACACACACTCTTAGTTCCTAAAGCACATACATGCACTCTCCCTTTCTGTACTTACAATCCCTGAAACCCTCACACAAACTTGCTTACACTATAGAGGCAGCAAAATGAGTGTAACCGCTGAAACATATGCTAGTTTTCTTTGAAACACACCACCATACACCTACGGAGGCAAAAGGAGGGACAGCCCTCAAAAATGCACTGGAAGATAATGTCCACTCGAATACTAGGACATTGCCACGTGCGTGCAAGCTTCCGTAATTGAGTTCATATGGCCTGCCTCTTCCATGGTCATGGTGCAACGCAAATCTGCCCATCCTTTACACGTCACAACATCATAACAGATACATGACATGAATGTGTAGCTATCACATGATTCTTATATGATCTAATGATATTAAAATAAGTGTTACAGTTGACATTATTACTAAAGTACATTTACTGTAGTGTGGTAAATTTAAATTACCTAGACTTAATTTATGCGGTAAAATTCAATAAGAATAACTCAGTAAAAATAAGAGGCAGAATCCGTGGTATTTGAGGTTATAAAAGGGAATTTATTCCTTACAAAGGAATTGGTTCGAACCAGGCAATCGGGTTCCGTCACCACGAAGGTTCAGGAAGGGATCGGCAATACATTATTGACAGGTTGTCATATTTATAGTAAATGCATTACAGTAAAGACAGATGCAGGAGGCGTAACAGCTGATAGGAAAGATAAGAATACACATACGTAATAAAAAAGGCGTTACAGTAGGCGTGCATAAAGGCGTATACTAGAAACGTCATTAAGAGGATGTCACAGGTGGGTGGATCCATAAGAGAATCCTGCAATGTCAGCAGAAATACATGGCAGAGATGCGCACGCAGCCGCATGACGTGTGATTGACGTGTAACTAGAAGGTGAAGGGGATTTGACATTTAGCCCTACATGAGGAGACAGAAGTCTGGGATGTCAGAGCAACCTAATCCCAAATCGTATCTAATATCTTGTGTTTAAGGAACTATATTATCTGGAAGGGAAGGTCTCTCGGACAGAGTCTATTCTATACTGACTGCTAGTGCGTGTACAAGCGTCTAAGTGTCTTCATGAGATGCGAGGGGGCATGGGCCTACCATGGAAACAGAACTATGAATTACTTGCACGGAGACAGTAAGGCCGGGCCCTTTGCTCTGTAGCTGGAAGGATGTTTACCTAAACTACTAGACAAGAATGCATTTCTCGAGGAGCGGAGCAGATAACTTGAAGGCTGAATACAGTTTTGGCAGGCAACAGGCCGGGCCAGGCACCGTTAGCCGCGCAGGAAGTAAGACAAAGGTCATGGATACAGATGTAGGCTCAGGCTGGAGCTTTCAGAGGCAGAAAGCAGGAAAAAGGCTCGATGGCAGAATTCAGGGCCTACTCGCCTGAGCTGTAAAACGTGAAAAGTGCACCATATAAAGTCGGTGGCCAAACATATTTAGGAACGGAATATCCAACCCATTCATGGTGGATCTGAAAGAGGACATGTTAACGTTGGACACAATTGTATTTGCGTCTTCATAGCTTGAAGTGGAGGGAACATACATGTACTTGTAGCATGTACATGGAGCCGTTGGGGTCTAAGATAGGGGACACAATTGATCATAAAAATTCATATTTCCTCAGTAGGACTAGTGAATTTACTCAAACTTTGTTTTTCACTGTATTAAACGAGAAAACAATAACCCATCCTCACTTATTAAATATTTACTCACTACAAAGGTGAATTTGACTTATATGATGTGTTATATTAGAACAAATTAGGTTTGTGTAATTTGTGCATTAATATTTCATATAATTCATTTAAATGTAGTTCTTAGCCATACTTACACATGATTATTCAAAGATTTTACTGTATGCTTGTGTATAGGGAACTTAATGCATTGATTATTCACATTTGTTGGTGTTAAAATATGCACATGCATATTAAATGTGTACTCTTACTAATATATTAAGTTGATAATTTAGGGCTAAAAATATTCATGCTGCATAAATGCTGGCTTTCATTTTCTGCTAATGTGACATTTCTTGCAGGTATTCACACGCATTGTTAGTTGTAGAATATATACATTACTGTACAAGAGCCTGAGAAGAAGATCTTGACAAAAGAACATGGAGGGTCACTGGAAGAACAATACAGCAATGTTTCAACCTGGTATGGGCCATAGAAGTCTTTCCCATGTTCGGTGTGGGACATTTGGAAGTTGTAGCAGTCTACAACGTGAGAAATGGAGAAAGACAATAGACCCCTGATGATCCGTGCTAAAGGGTGTTGCCCAAGGAGATTCTTATGTGTTGTAACTTAGTGTTCACACCTTTGGAGTTTCAGATGCCCCTTTTGATCTTGGCAGATGCTTTCAAAACTCTTTTCAGATGCCCTCAGATGCTTCCCAGATTCTTTCCCGATACCTTGCAGATCTTTTCAGAGACTTTCCCATGAATGCTTAGAGCACTTTTCCTTGGACTTGAGAGGTTCAGATCTCTATGTTTCCTTGATTCTCTGCTGAGTGTGGCTTAGGCTAACACTTACTTACCTGACCCAAGAAGACTCTTGACTGAGTTTCTGAAATGTTGACACCTTCCCTACTTATTTTTCCTTTGCTTAGTTCTGATTTCCTGTATGGAAATGCCTGATTTTCAAGATTCTTTAGATTTTTATATTCACCCTTTTAGCTGGAACTCTACATTTGGTGATCTATATTTATCTAAGTACAGACAACAAAACGTGCAACTCTTCCCTGAGCATCAAATACTTCTTTTGATCTTTTGTATTGCTGCGACTGAAGTGCTTGTTTGCCTAATATTCTTCCGGCTCACTTTCTTACATAGGTTGGGCCTGCCTGTTGCTATTTTGTACTTTTATAGCCTGGTGTTAAGAGTCGTGTATCTTAACTTGATTCTGAATATGCAATAAACCTTCTTAATCTTAGCTACCGATTCTTGGTCCTCATTGTGTAGCCAAATGAGTTGCACTGTAAATTGATATTGATTAATGCAACCTAACTCTCCTCACCTCTCAGTGCGGTTAAGGAAAAATTCATCTGATGAAGATGTATGGTAAGAGAGTGGACCCATAAAACACTGAATCAATCACTTATTGAATTCCTGAAGTGGAATTAGTGAGTTGGGGAGAGGCTCTGGCCTGGGAGAAGCAAGTTATAAGAAAATATTAACAAATATTGAGAAACACTGGATAGGTGAAATGTGACACAGGATAGACAAGAGAAGAAATCCGATAAAATAGACAGCAGAGCAAAAGGAAATGGAGGATAGAGGAGAAGGAGCTAGAGACTGAAGGGTGAAATGATACGATAGCTGAAAATAGCAAGAGGAAGAGAAGAAAGAGAAATAAACAAGCATTTGCAATGCAATCGGTCTCGCCTTTGGGAACCTATATGTGTTTAGCTATGCAGCACGTTAGCCTTTGGACTGAAACATCTACTGTTCTTTAACATGGAGGGAAAATAATCACCAAACTGCATGAAGCACCAGGTATGGGAACACTGGGAGTGAAATATTGCCTTTTAGCGGGAAATGGTATAGTCCAAAGCACTGTTTTTAATATAAAATCAGGCCCTTCAGTGGCCATATCACTGAAAATACAAGATTTGACAAAATATTATCTATGGGTGCTCGTGGAATACAATTTCTATGGACTGGAATCCAGAGAATGCTAAAGTGATTCTGGTATTTCACTGACCTTTGCTGGTCGTTTTCTATTAAGAAAAAGTTAAATAGAGGCAGTTGCCAGAAATATTAAACAATAGCAGTGCCTAGAGGTCTATGAATGAGTAATTACCAATGAGAACAGAGACACAGCTACAGCACTGCCTAGAGAACTCAGAATGTGTGAATATCCAACAGGACCAGAGTAGCAGCTAGCAGCATTGTCTGGAAGACTTAGAAGGAGGAATTACCGACGGGACCAGAGTACCAGTTAGCAGCACTGTCTGGAAGACTTAGAATGAGGAATTACCACTGTGACCAGAAGCACAGCTGCAGCGCTGCCTAGAAGACAAAGAATGAGGAATAACCAATGGGACCAGATAAGCAGCTGCAGCACTCTGTAGAGAACTCAGAATGAGGAATTACCACTGTGTCCAGAGAACAGCTGCAGTACAGCCCAGAGTACTTAGAATGAGGAATTACCGACCCGACCAGAGTAGCAACTAGCAGCACTGTCTAAATGACTTAGATTTAGGAATTACCACTGGGACTAGAGAAGGAGCTGCAGCACAGTCTAAAGGACAAAGAATGAGGAATTAGCAATAGGACCATAGCCGTAGTTGCAGGACTGCCTAGAGGACTAAGAATGGGGAATTACCACTAGGACCATAGCCGCAGCTGCAGGACTGCCTAGAGGACTAAGAATGGGGAATTACCACTGGGATCAGAGACACAGCTGCAAGACTGCCTATAGGACTAAGAATGGGGAATAACCACTGGGATCAGAGACACAGCTGCAAGACTGCCTAGAGGACTAAGAATGGGGAATTACCACTGGGATCAGAGACACAGCTGCAGGACTGCCTATAGGACTAAGAATGGGGAATTACCACTAGGACCATAGCCGCAGCTGCAGGACTGCCTAGAGGACTAAGAATGGGGAATTTCCACTGGGATCTGAGACACAGCTGCAGGACTGCCTAGAGGACAAAGAATGGGGAATTACCAGTAAGACCATAGCCGCAGCTGCAAGACTGCCTATAGGACTAAGAATGGGGAATTACCACTGGGACACAGCTGCCACATTTGTGACAGAAAAAGAACAAGAATTGCAGCTCTGTTTACAGAAACGGAGCAACAGAGCTCACAGCGAGTAAAAGATAATTAATGCTAAAAACTAAAGCTTATGTGAAAGGGAGCTAGCGAGTAAAGTCACATTTCTAGCATTCTAATTTTGTGACTGCTCAGCTTGATCGTCAGTAACCCAGACTGTAGATTATAAGTGGAAGCTAAGGTGCGAAAGGGAGAACACACGGAGAAACAGTGGGTGTTCGGGGAAAGCAGTAACACTGGTCAGCTGCTCACGTTTGCAATATATCCAGCACACCAGGCCTGCAATCGGAAAAAATTGTGCCCGAAGCAAACTGAAATGGAAAGAAGCGAAATGAGCCCCGTAACGGGGCCAGTCAGTATGGGAGTGGACGACAGACCAAAAGGAGTGACAATCAGGCACGATTTACCATTTAAAAGTATGGAATTTAGAAAGGCACCCTGAACAACCAATGAATGACAAGCGAAGGGCCGGCTTGAAGTCTATGTACTGAATACACTGTGCCTCACAGCACATGTAATCTGCTAGTATCGACCTAAAAACGCTTCACACACCTGGCCTTTAGAGTTTTAAAGCAAACAGTCAGCTTTTCAATTTGTCTGAGACTGGAAGACAATATTAATACTATACATGTACAACAACTTATTCCACATAGAATGATGCACAGAGAAGGAGTCTGGGAGCATCTTTTAAAACTAAGAGAGACAGCTGAAGGAGAGGATCTGAGGTGTTTGTTGGATTAAACCTTATTACTTGAGTCTCTCAACTTGGTACCATGGTGTTCAGGGCTTTAAGTGGAATCAAAAAATGTGGGGTCTCTCACAGGGGCATGGCTAATGCAATTAAGGACATGGCTTAAAAACATATCAACTCCCCGACTGGTATTTTGCGGCTCCTGTCATTACATCCAGCTATATACTACAACACGTAACATTACACCTACAAGAAGTCAGGATTATTGGCTTTTGTCAATGGTTAGTTGCATAAGATAAATAAGCAACAACTATGGCTTTATTGTGTATGATATTGAAAAGGATTCAGTTGTGAAATGATGAGACTGTGAAGAACTAAAACAAGCCTCTTGGAAGTTACATCAAAGGCTTTGAGCAGTGGTGCCTCAATAATGACAAGCCCGAGAGGGACCCGTCTGAGCACATGCTTTTAAGAACTGCCCTGCTGAGCACCAGTAGGACCCGGCCCACTTAAAGCACTGATGGGGTTTCTACAATTGAGTTACATCTTTGCAGTTACTGCCGATAAACCTTTGGCGAGTCAGACTCTCACATTGTCTTATTTCAGATGCGAGTAAGTCATCCTGCTCTAACATTTTTCGCCATGAATGTTTATAATAGGAAAAGTGAAAACATGAGCTCCAAACTGCACAAAAAAAGACTAAGCCCAAATGTACTATCAGGTATCAACACCTGAGCTGCCATAACCGTAAAGGGAGAGACCTTGATGTCTTGTGGGTGACGCCGCCGTTTTCAGGAAAGGGAACAATTATGAGACTGTAAATAATTAAAATGTGGGAAAGGGCTGGACACTCCTGGCGAGGGACAGTTTGAGGTTTGCCAGTCGGGCTAATTAGTCCTGGTTTAGCTACTCTCATGGTGAAAACATTTCTGAGTGTCTGGTTACATGGGTGCCGGAAACGTTAATTGCTGTGGTGTTTATGTTTGGGCGATGTGTTTTGATGTTAATACACATTCTGCGAAGTACTTGAAAAGGTGTCTTTCAGTTGGGCAGTATTAGCGATACTCCAGATGAAACAAGTACTCACGCTTTAAAGCCACCACCGCTGTTATAGCTTCAATGGGACAGACAGCGCCATATATTAATCTGGGGAGTAAATATCGGGAGACGGCGGCTGCGGAGCACCTACCCGACTTCAATGCAAGCAAAGGGGGCTGGCATTTCTAAGGGGCACAGCAATGGTATTGACAAGGCAAGCACTGCCAGCGGTTGAGCTCACGGCAGGTACATACACTGAGAATTCTCCATTGAAAGCACTGGAGAAAGGGACCGGGAGACAGCAGAAGCCTGCAGAGGCAGAGAGCCCCCTCCCCTTCTGCTGGAACGTCCTGGGAGGGTGGGCGGGCAGAGGGGAGTGAAGCAGAAGGATGTCACGTGGCCGTAAGTAATGCAAACAATGCCGTGACTCTTCTAGCTTCGTTCTGTAGAGTAGTGTCTAGCTAAAGTTATTAAAAAATAAGAGTCTGAGCGCAAACATGAGGCTTTTTATAAACCATCTGTTTTGCGCAACTAAACTTTAATCGCACACGTACCAGAAACACACAACTTTGCTTCATCACTTGTTGCTAAATAAATGTAACGATAGGATGCGTCGCAAACAAGCAACTAAAAGGCCATTATACACGGCGATCAATTATCGTACAGCACCTCGTTATGAAGCAAATCGGCGCTAGGTGCTTGAAGATGGCAAACGGCATAGCACTAAGGCCAAACTATCGCTCGTTTTAGGGGGACCAGTTAGCACTACCCCTTAATCTTGCTCACGGAAGTGAAAGCGCATTTGTTAAATGGCTGTGCACGCGCCAGCCCAGGATCTATGTAAATGACAGGCCATTAACGGCAAGGGAAGAGGTAAGCACGTGAAACCATTACATACCGTCATTATTTATAGCCCGCGCGCATGCACCCACCTGCGAGTAGGTGCAGAAGAATGCGTCGGGAGGACCGAGGGACGAAGAGAGTGCAAGACCGGGAGGGAGGGGACGAAAAATCCACAATCTACAAACGTCGCTGCAGCAGTGCTCACTCCCTACAAAGTTGCTATGATTTTGTATGACCATGTGAGCCGGTCCTGCCAGACTGTCGAGCACTGACCTCTCAACATGCAGCCCTTTTACGGGCAGAACCTCAAGTGAATGCCAAACAAACCACGTCGCCTGTGCTACTGACAGTCAGACAATTTGAACGTGCAGAATGGGGTTACGTAGCATGATGGCCATGCGCACACACGGGGCGTGGGGGGAGCGCTTACAGACGGGGAGCAGGAAGAGAGCATATCATCGCGTGTGCTCAGTTGTGATTAGACCCCTGCCAGAAGAAAGTGCGTGACGCGTGAGTAAAGGGGTCAGTAGCCTTGGAAGGTTACAAATGACGACATGATCGTCATGAGGAGGGACTAGCAAGCCTTAAACAAATCGGAAGGCAGCTTTTACTGACCTAAGCCAATGAAACAGATGGGCGGCGAGTGGGCGGAGCTTCTACGAAGCTTCCACTCTAAAGTGTATACTGCATGTCTCGGAGAGACAGTGCAAGCACTGTCTAGGCGAAACCTAAAAAAAGTGAGTGATGTAAGGGAAGTGGTTGAGGAAAGGGAGGGAGCAAAGGCAAAGAGAGAGAAGAGAAGAAAGGGAGATGGCTCGATAAACTGCAAACACCACAGTAGATTAAAAAGATGGATAGACAGGATTACAAAATGAAAAGGGTAGAATAGGGTCAAGGGAGCAGAGGAGACATAAGCAAGAAACCAGGGACAATGGTATGCAGGATCAACCAGGTTAGAAACGCTGTAGGGCTGGATAGAGTGAAAGCGGAAACTTAGTTTAGGAATGTTGAGGATGGACGAAAAAGGGGAAAAGATAGAACAGGGTAGAGAGAAACAAGGAAGGAGAGGACAGGGGGGGTGGAGTGGAGCCAGAATAAAGTGAGTAGAGAAAACAGAGGAATGAATGGGGAGAATACAAGATGATAGAAGAGAGAGAATGGGGGAAGAGAAATTGGGGGCAGGGAAGCAGCTTCATTGGAAGGGAAAGATGGGATAGTAGTAAAATGACAATAAAGATAAAAAGATAGAAGGATAGATAGATAGACACACAGGGCCCCCTCAGGCTCTATTGTAAGTACCAACATTTGAATTTCACAGTAAGATATATCCCTACCCTCCTGTTCCTGTTGATCTCCTCTTCCCAAATAGTCATAGACAAGCAGAATCCTTATGTTTGAACTGTAACAGTGTTTAGAACTTCTGGGTTCCGAAGGGGTTTGTGCCACTTTGAAATATTTTGTCCTGTTGAAGACCATTATTATTTGGTAATAGTGACACGTGTTAATTACAAGGCTTAGAAATAGCCAAAATACATCATGCGGTGCTTTGTAAATAAGTTATTATTATTGTTGTTATTATTGTTATGCAAATCATCACCAACCTTCACCAGATGGGAAAGGGATGTTATGATAGCATTGACACCAGCAGTGAGGGGTGACCACGTCGACTTCCTAACAAATCACATCTTTGAATCATTTGGCAATGCTTCTTTTCTTCCAAGATTTTCTCAAAGGAAAATCATCACCTAAAGCCTCCTGAAAAACCATACATACTGGCTTTCCTTTGCTCACTCAAACTTGCCCATATGAGGTATGTATTTATGCCACATCATGTTAAGAGTTCACCAGCTGCCACTGCTTGCAAGTTGCCCAGAAACAATGGGCAGAGCCCACAGTGCATTGGTGGAAGTGGGCCACCACAAAAATTACACTTGGAGGCATGCTCCTGAGAATAAGTTTGAGCCCTGGGCCTTATTTATTTCATTAGTGGGTTTTTTACACTTTAAGGTCTAGTTGGATCCTCAAAGCTGGATGCAGTGAGTTCCAACTGAATGAGTGCAAATTATTCTGGTTTCTTGAGTTGGCTGGCTGAATTTAATTTATATAATCAATTATTCTCATCTTGACCTCAAACTTCAATTGGGAATGTAATGCATCGTGAGTCATTTCTGGTAGTAGTTTCGTGCAAAGACCACTGCACTTTTTGAAGATGAAGCACAGAGATTTGACCTTTATTCTTCATGTTATTGGAAATCAATGAAGCTCTTTCAGTACAGAAGTGAAAGTGATGGTTGACAATTTCTCCCAGTGTGGGCTAAGCCTAACTTTTTTGTTTTCAAATTGACGAAACTCTCTATTGTATTGAGTACTTCAGCACAGATTACATTTCAGAATTTTAGTCTTGACTTCCCCTATGCCCCCTCCCCCCCCCCCCCGGGAAAATTGAATGAGGTTTGAAAATAGAGGAAAGGTAGGATCCTCTTTGCCATCATGAACTGGTGATTTGAGCTCTTTTTATAACAACTTTTGAAATTTCATATGCACACTAACTGTTAGTATCAAAGATTCAATTCAGTTGTCCTCACAAATACCTAAGCCCTTCTGGAATGTATGCAGCACCAATGTGCCCATCTATTCCAACATCACTACCAGTTATTGTGGATCACTGGCTTGATTACTCCAGGAGGGTATTGCTCCAGGGGGCCCTGACATACCAAATTCTACCTACCTGCCTCCTGCTGAGCCATTCTGTGATGGCGATCCCATTGAGATGTTTCATATTTCATAATTTGATAACTTCTCCAGTTATGATAGGAAGTGTTTAGTTTGCCAGCAGCATTTCTCGTGTACATCTGTACAAGGTGTATTGTCATTCACAGAAGCCTTCAAGTTGTATTTGTCTCTGTGTAACTGATGCATGCTGCTGTTCTGGACCAGGTGATGATGTATATTGCATATCATGTTTTTTTTTAATGTTTTGTTCCATATTAAATGGAAATGTGTGGAGATGTCAATTGTTTTGATGTGGAAAATGTCATAGTAATGGACTCTACAATAGCGGTGGGACCAACATTGTACTCCTAAAGTATGAGGCTCATTGTGTGTACATACAGGCATCCACTCTCAGGGCCTTATGTTCAAAGCTAATTTGCGGTTGCAAAGGCTCCCATTCACAAACTCTGAGCCTATGGGACTGCAAACTTGCTTTTGAGTATATTCATAACCCAAATTCAACAATTTAATTTAATTTAATATAATTTGGTAATTTGTTACCGAATCGGAAAACAGGTTTGTGACTATATACTGAATCGCAAAGTGAAAAGGGCATGTTTATGGTGTCCCTTCCAATGTGCGTTTTCAAATGGCATACGCTGATGGTTTGTGATCACAAATCTGGTTACAAATCATTCATAGGTTAAGGACACCTAAAATGAGGTGGTAACCCACTCTCAAATTGAAAGAGATTCCTTAGAGACCCCTTCCCCTTTGTTGATATTGTAAAAGATATTTTTTTAGGAGTAGGCAGTAGTCTCTAGGACCACTGCTTACTCATCAAAAAAGTTGCAGAAGCTTTTCTTTTTCTAAACATATCATGTTTTCCTGTAATGACAACAGGCTGTTAAAAAAAATAGCTTTTTTTAAAAGCAATCACAGACATAGTGTCTGCAGACACCAGCAGGCTATCCTCCCTGTGATGGCTGCAATTCATAATGAGTTGCAATTTACCACCTACCTCATGCATATTATTGAAGCAGGATAAATTGCGACCCCCTACAAACTGGGAATTTTATGAACCAACATGTTTGAACATAGGTCGGTTCGCAAAAAAACAATGCTTTTGTTAAAAGCAGATGTGCATATTGTGACCACTTTCAGAGAATGGATTGCACAAATATAAAGCCCCATCTTCTATGCCAGCATCTTCTATGCCAGAATGTATATTGGTTCCATGCTATAGCAGTCAGCATGTTTTCCATGAACTTCTTAAAGACCAACAGATCTAGTGATCCTAGAGGCCCTCCACTAGTTCATATGGCATTCAGTCTGTGCTTTGCAATGTAGAACTGGACTCACCCATGCAACTCATGCCATCTCTTGCATAGTCTCTTTTTGTGTGAGATAGCATCTACCACGTTCAAAATTCTAGTCCACATTTCTCTCTTCTGAATGAGTATTGCAGACTGTACCTGGGGACCAAACATTTGTGGCGCCACTCTCTCAATCTCATTCATTAATTCCCCCTGTCTATTTTGACAGAACCAGGGTGCTGTTCTTGCTGCCAGTACAAATTAGAGGTGACCATACAGAGATTTGGTGTTTGAGAGAGATGTGTCGCTGTTGCAGGAGGTGTTGCTAATTACTTGTTGTTGTGGAGGTGGGTCACATGGTGGACTTTCTGCTACGATGAGCAGCCGTTGTGTTTTGTGGGGTCTGCCATCATAGTCATCTGGTTCCACATATTCTCTCCCATGCCATGGCTGCAGTTATCTTTGTATGTGTCTGTTGGTTGTCCACCACATCAAAGTCAGCAGGTGGCAGTGATCCATGGTGGGTGGGCTTTCCACTGGCAGTTTTGCAGTTCCTGGCAGTCCTACTGCCATTGGCCATGCAATCCTGATGGGGACAACATATTTTCACAGAGATCCCTTAATTATGGTGAGCCATCATAATCGGGTGGTTCTCATTCCAGCATGGCAAACCCACAAAGCTCTGAATGACTCCCTAGGTTATTAAGCCACTGAGGAACAAACCTAAAGTGAAGTGGCTGAGCTATCTACAAGGATTAATAAATATAGCCTGATGGTTAGTAAATAAGGCAGTAGCACATGGTAGTCATAACACATAGAGCTAATTTTATATATCAGTGTTACACTGTATTGCCAAGCTCCTGGTGCCAAACCTTCGGGGTAACACCAAAGTCATTGGTAATACCAATCTTGCCAACCTACCACACTTCCAAATCTACTGTCCCCTCAATAGTAGCATTAAAAGGAAAGATATTATGGAATGTGGTCCTTAGAATAAAGTGCCATATTATTATCTTGCTGGTGGCAAAGCCTTGAACATGTTGTGCTTCTCAGCAAACAGACCTGCCTCCCCTCCCTCCAATGTTGTGTTCTCTTCAATGTTGGTGTCTATCGCGAGCATTATATGAACTTGGATCTTGAATTGTGGTGGCGGATTATCATGGATCTGCATCCAAAGCCTGAAGGAAATGTTGTTACGTCACACCAAACAGATCTGCCTTAATTCTTCTCTTATTGGACGTTCTGCAACACTGGTGTCAAGCGTGAGAGACAGTAAAGTGCACCTGGCACCGAAGACTCAGGAAAGCTCACCATGAACCATTTAATTAATAGATGCCAAAAACCTCTTTTTTTTAAATTAGTTAAATAAAAATGTTCTCCCACAATGAGAGTTTTCTAGTGTTTCATGCAGGTTGATTCAACTGCCTGGCAGCGTGATCGCCTTCAGATAGCATTATAGCACCCAACAACGAGCCATCTAGGATGCAGGTCTCTGCCAAACCCACTCAACAAATCCGAAGTGATTTTGTACTTGAGATTAAATGTAAATTCATCTGACTGAGGTCTTACCCTCTAACCTTGTGTAAGGCTTCCCAGGTCTCAGCCCTGGGTGTATCCATCCCAAATATAATGCAGTTCTCAAGTAGAGTGCTAAATAAAAATCTGTTTAAATTAGTGGGTCCAAAGTCTTCCACAAGCGCTGTTATGTCATACATTAACATCCCAGGATCACACTTAAAATCCTGTGCAGTTCTCTAATTCATTGCTAACTAAAGCCACAGACGAAGTGGCTTCTAAATAGCCAATATTTCACTGAATGCACTGCCCCCAGAGCAAGCACGGGTTTGAGCATTAATTGTAAAAGCACATGCTGTTAATGTCTGCGCCTGGTGTACCTGTTTAAAGGTGCGCCGTGGAGCAAACAGGGACTGTTCGCCTCATCTGTAATATGGGCCCTGGTGCAGAAACCGGGGGGATTATAAATCCACTGTGACCACTCTTTTCCATCGCCTGTGCCCTGCCATGCTGATACTTTGTGCTCATCAGATTCTCTCACAGCATCCGCAGACTGTGATCAATAACAGATTACAGAGGGTTCAGCTGACTCCTTGGAGATTTACTCCATCTCATCTTCAACATCAATGTAATTTGCCTCAAGCATTCATTACACAGTCCTGTCTCTCACCACCAGCAGTGTTAATGTCTGAATAATGGAGACTAAAGGGGATGGGGTGGGGGAAAGGCAATAGATCTCGGTGATTATGGATACCGGGCAGATCAAGACAGAGTGAATGGTGAGGACCGTAAAGATGTGTTTAGATATATTCAGGCCCCTTAACAGATAAGTGTTAGGTGCAGTCTAATTTGATCATCAGCCCAAAGTTTCTGTTTGGTGTGTTCTCACTCCATGTCTATGGCAGACAAGTGCTGTAATATGGTCAGAGGAAATAGAAATCAAAGACCGGGGACATTGGCCCTGTGGCGGTCAATGTGGAAGTGAGCTGAGATGTCATTTGCTTAGCTGCCTCACCATCCCACATGCCACTTCTTGTGGAGCATTTACCTCTGAGGAAGAAAGGCTATCAAAATCTCCCTCCATCTTGTATGTGGACTGGAAGCCTGTGCCAGTCCTGCCTAGTGAGTCACCAAGAAGTGATTTCAGATGGGGGCCGGAGGTTTGCATCCCTTCCGGGTAACTGTCTAGGCAGAAATGGTGCATGCTGCGCGTGTGGGTCAAGGATACAGGATGAAGCTGGTTCTTCAAGCCATGTCTTCACCATCCCCCACTTGTGCCATTCACAAAAACTCCCTGGAGGTTCAATGTGTGATGCACGGTGGCAACGACTGCAGACAAACACTTTTCTTTGCCTGTCGTCAGGGCTTTAAGGTGGCCGGGTCTCACCAGGTCTGAGCACCAACAGTTTTTTTGAGGGGGCCTCGAAGCGGGTCTCTATCGGGCTCTGTTTTGTGCCCTGGCACAGGCGGTCCATTTTTTTCCAGACTGCAGTGACAGCAGGCACATCGGTGGCCGCATGGTAAGCGTTGTAGAGGAAGGGACATCCTTCAAAGAGAGAGTCATTTTCTCCCTGGATTTCCCTTCTGTTTTTGAAACTCAGGAGCAGCAACATTGTCTTGGTGTCGCCAGGGCCTTAATTGGAAGTTTTTTCAATATTATATACAAGCCACAATTGCTGCTTATCTTGCTTATGCAACTAGCAACCATTGACAAAGCCCTGACTTGTAGGTATGATGTGACTTGTATCATATATCTAGACGCAATGACAGGAACAACAAAATACAAGTCGGGCGGCACACTGTGCTAAACACAGATTTTTAGCTTATGTGTTTTTAAGCCACGCCCTTAGCTACATTGACTACGCCCCTTTGAGAGTCCCCCAATTTTTCATCCCACTTAAAGCGCTGCCTGTCGTACTCCCCTTCCCAAGGGGAACCCAGATGTAATGGAGAAGGCAAGGGCTGACTAGACCGTGCCGCCATTATGGCGGTCACACCAGTCCCCGGCCACCAGAAGGGAGGGAGGCCGCGTCAGCAAATGACGCGGCGCTCCCTCCCCCGCAACGAACAATAGGCGAGGCGGCCTCTGTGAGCCGGAAGCACTTCAGTGCTTCCGGCTCAGAAACGTACAGCTTGCGCCCAGGCCGACCGGTCTCATGCGGTCAGCCTGGGCGCCCTCTTTAAAAGGGGGTGGTGGGGAGCAGAACAGTTTCTTGTTCTTGCTCCCCACAGGCAGCGTGCACCGGGCCGGCTGCGGGCCCATAATATCTTCTTTCTTTTCCCACCCACCATCCCCTAAGGCAAGTATTGTTGGAAGGTTGGTTTTCGGTTGTGTGTTATGAATAATTATTTTTGTCCCCCTTTTTTCCTAATTTATTTGCAGGGAACAAAGCGATTGTATGCAATTGATTCTGTAGTAACGTATAAATAAAGGCACAAGTTTGAATTTCTCTTTCAGTTAGATATTGTCGTATTTAGAGTGTCTCTGGTCAGGCGGTAAGGTCATGATTGGTAAGCATAGTCTTCGGTCCTTAGCGGTCAGCACCATGTAACTCCAGGGGGTAGTGACAGCCGGTAGGTAGGCTGTCGGGGAGCGGGGTCATCCTTCCCCGTGGGCCTGGGGCCACCCCCGCACGCGCATGCACATCAAGGCGCCAATATGCAGAAGTCTGCAGCCCCCCCCGTAATGGAGTGTAAGGCACAGGGCGTAGGGGGGGCCCGGGGGAAGTATACATCCGATAAGCTGTAACCCCCTGTGCAACCTTATTAGTACACTGGGACCGGGGGAGCTGCCAGTCATTGACTTTGCCGTAGGCTCTAGATTGAACACGCAGAAAGTAAATACATTCATTGATAGATTTGCGGTAGGAGTGTCTTGTGTATTAGACTGTGTTAAGGTTAGCCGTGGAATATCTGACTATCAAAATGTATCTGTACTTTCTACGTAAAGTTTCTGTATATAATGTTTTTAATTTGTTAATGTTAATAAATACGGCCGGGTGGGGGTTACTCCCCCCTAATCCAAAAAATGTAGAACTATTGGTGTGGTCTCCAAATTGTTATGGTGGAGGGGAGGGAAATGCCATCCATAATCTAAGGGTCTGTAGTTAGAGTAGGGGACATGGGTAAGTACCAGACCATAAGAGAAAAATTCTGTCACTCAAGATGACTTTCACCCCATTCACTGAAAGGCTGTAATGTGGCTGAAGTGGAGAAATGGCTAAAAGGGCTCACCTACATCCCCACTTTATGCACTGCGGTCTACGGTTTGATCTAAAATACAAATATCTCACAATACAATGCTCAATGGGGCTGACCTAAAAGGTCCGTGTATTATTTTGATGTGAGATGCATTGATTTCAGGAGCTCTCACAGGGCGCTTCGGTTATTGCGCCAGACCTAAAAAGGGTTGTCAATTTCTGAGCCGGAGAGAATGGACTTTTAGGGTGGATAGAAGCGTTTTTGAGACAGAGAATAATAATGTTATATAATGAATTGATCCTTATTCTGATTTTTAGCACACAGCCCCAGATGTCAGTACATTTTGATATAAATGTTAAGATAATTACAAAAAAACGTAATTGCTCGGATGTTAACAGGGTTTCCCCTGCCTCTTATATAAATATGGGCATGAAAGCTATTTGCTGGGAAATAATTGATCCAGCTGGCACCAGCTTGCTACATGAGTAGAAAAATAAACTTCATTAGGCAATAAAATGACCTAAAGCAGTAGCAGCAATCGACTTTTATCGAAGTAAGAATTTATTCAACTATTTTGCTGCTATTACATTTTTCTGCGGTGGTGTTCCGTATGCACTTATTGTAATCCAGCACCAGAAGAGGTCTTAACCACTTTCAAAAAAATATATAATTACTGGAATATCAAATGGCTGGCAGGTGATGGCTATTTGAGGTTTAGATCCCAGCAGGGTTGGATCATTTAGTAAATTCCTTTTTCTCGACAGAAACGGCTTTTAGTGCTCTGCAGTATATACATGACATTTCAATTCTTATGCCGAAACAGATGAAAATGTACTATTACTAGCAAAAAGGACAGAATATCGAAAACAACAAAATCGAGATACAGAAGTATTGTATCAAAAATATGGATTACAAAATTCTTTTTTCGCTATAATTATAATACTAAGTTCAAACAAAGCAAAGGAAAATATTGTTTCACACTAACATCGTTATTAAACACACAGAAATATTGTTTTTAATATATGTATACTTTAAAATAGTAAATCTTAAATATTGTATTATATAACATTAATATAATGCAAATTAAATAAATGGAAATACTATTTGATACGATATATAAATGTATACTTGTATAAGCACACACACATGTGTCTGTGTGTTTGTTTATGTATACATATATATAATTTAACACTATTATGTAAAATTTATATTTTACATCATATATTACATTTTCTTTTTTCAATTCACTACTATAAAAAGCATATATATATATGAACATATATATATATGTGTATATGTATGAAACATGAAAAATATTAACAAATCAACGGCAGAACATTAAACAATTGCCAAATTAATTAAATATTAAAAAACTACTACAAATATTAAATAAAATATATTTATGTATATAAAGCACATAATATTAAAATTAAACAAATAACAATAATAAATATATTTAAACAATATTAAGAAAAGTATTGAAGTCTGGGATTAATATATATATACTATTCCCACTCCAGTTTATGCAACAGTAAGGAAAACATAGTCTAACAGAGGGGTTGAATTTACTATTCCTACTCCAGTTTGTGCAGCAGTAGGGAACGCATAGGACTTTGAAAGGGGTTAAAATTTACTATTCCCACTCCAGTCTGTGCAACAGTAGGGAAAGCGTTGGACTTCGAAGGGAATACATTTACTATTTCCACTCCAGTCTGTGCAACAGAAGGGAAAGCAGTGGACTTCAGAGAGGCTACATTTACTATTTCCACTGCAGTCTGTGCAACAGTAGGGAAAGCGTTGGACTTCGGAAGGGTAAGATTTACTATTCCCACTCTAGTCTGTGCAACAGTAGGGAAAGCGCAGTGCTTTCGAAGGGTATGATTTAATATTCACACTCCAGTCTGTGTAACAGCAGATAAAGCCTTGAACTTTGGAAGGGTAAGACCTATTATTCGCACTCCAGTCTGTTCAACAGTAGGGAAAGTGTTGGACTTCGGAGCGGTAAGAATTACTATTCCCACTCCCGTCTGTGCTACTATAGGGAAAGTGCTTGACTTTGTAGGGGTATGATCTACTATTCCCACTCCAGTTGGTGCAACAGTAGGGAAAGTATTGGACTTCAGACGGGTAAGATTACTATTTCCACTCCTGTGTGTGCAACAGTAGGGAAAGCATTGGACATCAGAGGGGTAAGGCATACTATTCCTACTCCAGTCTGTAAAGCAGTATGGAAAGTGTTAGGTTTCCGAGCGGTAAAATTTACTATTCCCACTGCAGTCTGTTCAGCCATAGGGAATACATTGGACTTCAGAGGGGTTACATTCACTACTCCCACTGCAGTCTGCGCAACAGTCGGAAAAGCGATGGACTTCGGAAGAGTAAGATTTACTATTCCCACTCTAGTCAGTGCAACAGTAGGGAAAGTAATTCACTTCAAACTAATAACATATTTGAATAACCCACTCCCTTTACGACTAATAGAAAACTCTTAATATGAACATTATTAAGTCACTAAAGATATATATATAAATATAAAAAACAATTAAACAAGTTACATAATAATTAAACAATTTAATAACTGATTAACAATTTTTTTTTTAAAAGAATGTATTTTTTACTTAATTGACTTCCCACACTATACCCTCACACACCTAGCAGTCTACACCTATTATATAACTGAAAAAAATATTATTATTACACGATTTACATAATGATTAATCAAATAAATAATTAATTAGTACCTAAATAACCTCCCACCCTATAACCCTATACCCCTATAAACCCAGCAGCCTGCACCTAATATATAACGAAAAATATACTCAATATGCAATTTACATAATTATTAATTAATTAAATAATTGATACATTCATAATTAATTGTTAAGGAACCAGCTACAACAATGTAAATTACTATTAGCAATTAAATAAAAAATTATAAATAACTTAAAATTACAAATTATATTTAAAAAATTGATAGCAACTATGCAAACAATAACACATAAAATTAATATATGAACTAAAACACATAAACAACGTTACATTTTACAACTATATTATTGAAAACGATATTAACAACAGCAGTATTCTTGACAACAATATTATCTGAAAAAAATGATATTCTTGTATAAATGTATGCATCACAATATTTTTGTATCACAATATTTTTTCCTATATTTTTGTAACTTGATATTTAAAACTCAACATTTTGTCCAAATACCCTTTATTATGAGTTGGGGCACAGAGTACTCCATCACAAACATTATGAAATACCCTATCTATCAAACCCTTGGTCCACCCACTCAATCTTGAGTTGGTTGACTCTTTTTTCTGACAGCAGTGACACCATTGACCCTACCATAAAAAATCATGCTCCGATGGCCCATAGTAGGGGCAGTCAGAGTAAGTGCATCAGACCACGCGCCCTGTTTAGAGCAGATGGTTTCATGCAATTTTCTTCTGTCTATCACCGCCAGGCAAACCCTGGTAATCTGAACAGAAAAAAATGACACCCAAACCAAAGGAGAAAACTCTCAGGGTGTGAGGGCCATAAATCTTGGGAGTTTATGTTTGGCACATCGCCTCCTAAAAGACCGTGGTGCCGCACCAGCCTTTCAGTGTATTTACAACTGTTGCCATGATGCTGACTCCGGCGAGGGCACATAGATCATCGCAGGGCCAGGGACGATCTTGTAATTTAGAGGGCAGCAGTCCGGCTGAGGTGGCAGATGAGATGATCTATGTCACCCTGACAGACTGCAGGCTTCCCACCAGGTTATAAATCAGGTCGTAAACCTTTTTTATTTTATATTTTATTTATTTATGCATTTTCAAGAAACGTAAACAGTATACAGTGAATCAGAGCAAGGCATTGGTATAGCAAGGACATAGTGTAACGTATACTTTACAGATCATAGTATGACAGCATCTCACAGTGCAAGAACCCACATACAAGGCAATACATTAGGGATGCATGAGGTGGCAACATAATGTAGGGCAGTATTACAAAAACAGAACCAATCTCAAAGGACAGTGGTAGACAAAAGATAGGACGTGAGAGGACCCCAGATATCTCGTGGCTTGGACTGAGCCGGTAGCTCTTCCGCATAACACGTGAGTTGATCGCGACAATAAGTGAGATCCTGCAACCATAATTTAGTGGTGGGCACAGGTCTGCCCCCCCAGCAGATGGAGATCCTGCATTTAGCCAACAACAATGCTATTGTCACAAACCTCCTACGAGCCGCTGTAATTTTAGTGATGACACCCAACAAACACATTTGCGGAGAGCATTCTATAGCTTCTTCAACCATAACACATAAAATTTGTGTGACGGAACACCAATATTCATGCACCATGGGGCATTCCCAGGCCAGATGATAAAAATTAGCCCAGGGCATGCCACAACGTTTGCAATTATCAACATCCCGCAACCCATATTTATGAAGTTGAGCTGCAGTATAGTAAAACTGCTGCACATTTTTTAAGTGCACTAATCGCAGATTGCCATTCGCCGTCAGTTTACCCGTTAAGTGACAGCTGGCAGACCACTCCTCTTCTGACAGCGGAACAGGTAGTACCGCATTCCATTTCTCCAGTGCAGATGCATGCATGGCAACTACTTCCCTCTGTGATGCCTGATAAAGTCTGGTGACAAGCTTGGCTCTGGATGTTGTAGTGTATATAAGTTGTAGTGCCTGAAGGGCCGGTGGTTCATCAGGAAATCATGGATAGTGCGCACGCATAGCGCAACCTAATGTATACAAACAGTTGCATAGCAGTGGTCATTCCACAGGCAGTTATGTTCCACGAATCTACAGATTTACCCCCATGAAATACATCTCCCATAGTTGATAAGCCCATATCTTTGAGGGTATTCAATGTGCCAATTTTCCTAGTGACAGAGAATTCAGAATGATGCAATAGGGGCATACTAGGTGCATACAACGGCAATTTCTGTGCTCACTTACCCAATTCGTGCCAGGCCTTAGATGTGGTCTGCACTGTGTCGAACTCCCCTTTTTCAAAGACCGTGTGCCAATTAACAATCATGGCTTTAAGCGGTATTGGGTGCACCGCACCTGCCTCCACCGCCATATGAGGAACATATGCTGGGTCGTGTTGCCAATAGAAGGCGTAGTGCGCCTGCGCACATAGATAGTAAAGATGGAAGTCAGGCGCCTCAAACCTTCCCTGGTCATAAGGCAGAGTAAGCACCTCCCACTTAAGCCGTGGTTTCCTCCCCAGGTTAGTGTAATCAACAATGAGCCTGCCAAAGAAGAATCAGGTTAAGTGCACAGGTGTATTTAAAAACCGATATAAAAAACGGGGAAAGGATTATCATCTTCATTAGCGCAATTCGATCTGCAAAGGACAGAGGCAGCTTAATCCAATGATTTACTTGCTCCTCAAGTCGGACGATGGCTGTACCATAATTGGATTGTATAACAGCCTGCGGATCACGATGGAGCCAGATTCCTAAGTATTTTAGAGTGTCATTGCACCAGATTAGGGAGTACTCCATTTCAAATTGGTGCGTGCAATCTGTGAGGGGCAGTATAAATGATTTAGACCAGTTGATGCCCAGTCCGAAAATCATTCAAATCGAACAAATTCACGTATAAGCTGCGCTAGGTATCGTGCAGGTTCGTGAACATAAAGCACCATGTCGTCAGCGTACATGGATACAGCAAGAGGACGTTGTAAGAATCATAACGCAGTCTGGGCATGACGCTGCCTAAGAATACATGCTAAAGGTTCAAGCACGAGAGCAAACAACAAGGGTGACAACGGACACCCCTGCCGCGTGCCCCGCTGAATCTCAAACCTCTCCGACAGTTGCCCGTTAACTCAAACCCGTGCCTCAGGATTGGTATACAACAGTTTGATCCAATTAGTAAAGGCAAAAGGAACTCCCATGCGGTGCAGGATAGCAAGCATGTAAGACAATGACACTGAATCGAGCGCTTTTGCAGCATCTAGCAACACTGCCACAGCTGGCAAAGTGTGTTCCAGCACATGCATGGTAGCAAAAAGCATACGCAGATTATGGGACGTAGAGCAGGCCGAAACAAACCCGATTGGTCAGGAAGCACCATAACAGGGAGCAGCCTGTTTGTCAGCACCTTCGCTAGTATTTTGACGTTGGTATTTCTTAAGGATAACGGCCGATAAGAGTCGCACTGGTCGGGCTGCTTATCGGGCTTCAAAAGCGTGATCACTAGAGCCTCCCGTAGGGTTGGTGGCAGACATTGGGTTTCATACGCCTCCTCATACACCTGAAGAAGGCAAGGGGCCAGCTGGTCAATATAGGCCTTGTAAAATTCCGCCGGCAACCCATCTGTGCCCGCAGATTTCCCGTTCAGCAAAGCGAGAATTGCCTCTCGCACCTCATCTAGCGTGAGCGGGTGCATCAGGAACTCTTGGTGTCTACGCGAGAGCCACACCAAAGCAATATCATCTAGATATTACGCTAGTTCCTCCTCATCTGCTGTGGGTCTGTGGGCGTACATTCCGGCATAATATTCTGTGAACGTTTTCAGTATAGTGGGCATATCATAGTGCATATCACCATCTGCAGCTATTGCCGTAACCATGCAGGTTTTGGCCCGAGGTTCCCTTATAGGGCTAGCTAAGGTTTGTCTCAGCCGGCCACCCTCCCCGTAATACCGTGCTTTGCACCTCCGCGATAAGTGATCAATCTCTTGGTCAGCCGTTGCATTGTATTCTACGATTTTTTCTTTAATGAGCTCCAGAAAATTGGGGTCCGCTTGTTCACTGTATTTATGCTCTAAGTCCGCCAGCTCATGTTCGAGCGATGTCATGGTGCGACGCAATGATCTTAGAACCCCAGCTTGAAGTCCCATACACGCCCTTCTAATGGTGACCTAGGAGGCCTCCCAAAGCACTTCCATAGTTTGGACAGACCAAGTGTTGTTTGAAAAATACTCAGCTATGGCCGCACGAATCCCCGCCAGAAAAACCTGATCTAATAGTGAGGACGACTGCAGCCGCCACTGAAAGGGAGGAGGGATGTGAGAGGGCAGCGTCATGTTAAGAACTACCGGGGAGTGATCAGACAACGTTTGGGGTAAGTGCTTGATCTGTGCAGTCCACGTACAAATTTCAGATGTGCCCAGCAAATAGTCAATACGAGACCAGGACTGACGCGCATAGGAGTGACATGTGCCCTCTTTAGTGTGTGGGTGGCACAATCTCCATATGTCCATGCGTCCCAATGTACACATACCATCTCGCACTGAGACAGAAGCTTTCCTGGGGGGAGGGTCAGCTGCGGTCACACGATCCATTGCAGGGTCCAATATAACATTAAAGTCTCCACCACAGATAAGAGCAGAGGAAGAGAAGTTACAGAGCTTAACCTATAACGTATCAAAAAATGCAGGGTCGTCAACATTGGTCCCATACAGGTTCACAATGACCAGCTGCGTGTTGTAAAGTGTTCCCCGAACTATAATATATCTCCCTTCACCATCCTCGTCGACATAGGTAGGTATAAAGGAGACGCCTTTCTTCACAAGAATCATAACCCCCCGCGCATATGAGCAATATGAGGCAGCCAACCTCACGACAGCCCACCTAGTGGCTACGTGCGAGACCGCCTGTTTAGTGAGATGTGTCTCTTGTAGCAAAGCAAACTGAATATGGTGTCGGTCTAAATAAGACAAAACCTGCAGTACCTTTTTAGCGTTATTGAGCCCTCTCACATTCCAACTTAACCAGGAAATAGTAGAGCAGTGGGAGTCAGCCATGCCTGTAGATGTGAGTAGTAAAGCCTATAAAATAATTCAGAAAAACGGTATCACATTTGTCATATCCTGCCCAGATATCATACCCAATGCCATCACCATGTACACGTAATCCCCAACTGACCCCCCCACCCACTACAGCATCCCACCTATGCTGTGAGTCACCCCCCTCAGAATCAAACAAGATGAAAGCATCAGCATCCTTGGATCCAAGGGCCTGAAAATAAAAACAAAAAAACATATCCCCTTTGGGCCTCCAACTAGGGGCCAACCTGAAGAGAAAACATGTTGGGGAACACCCATAAAGTGGGACACTGGTAGCCATCAGCCCCCCGTAGAACAGGGTGAGTCAGGACAAGTAAAGACAAGCTAACCAGCCCAGGGACTAGTGGCACTCTACAAGGATACAAGACCAAAAGTCCCTTTGCGCAGCAAGTACAAACAGTAAATGCCCCATCACAGCAGAAGCGCATATTACTCACAGTGGGCATACAAGCACCACTCCCAGCAGGAGAGTTAATTTAAGTGTCCAACATTAATCAGCAGTTGTTTCGCAAACAAGGATAAACCAAACGTGGTATAATCAATGGCCACCCAAAATAGAATAAGGTAACATAGAGGCATAGAGAACAATACAAGCCTCACGTGTTCAACCTTCAGAGTCTGTATCTCCACCCTTCTCTCGTAGCGTTTCCTGCCGCTCGAGCCGCCGGACATAATGAAGCGCTTCCTTAGGCGTCGTGAAGATACGCGCCTTCCCAGCATGCTGAATCTGCAGTTGAGCAGGGTAGAGCATTGCGTATTGAATATGCAGCGCCTGCAGTTTCTTCTTGACTGTCTGGAACTCAGGGCGAGCCTGCTGCCTGCTGCACGGCGACGGTAAAGTCAGGAAATAGTTCCACCTTTATCCCTTGGTAGTCGAGGTTGTCCTTTTCCCGAGCTAGACGGAGCGCCGTATCTCGGTCCCGGTAATTTAAGAGTCTAGCTATAATGGGACGCGGCGGTGCACCCAGAATGGGCCAAGGAGCCAAGGAGCGGTGCGCTCTCTCGACTATGAAGACCTTAGAGAAATGTTCCGCTCCCAGCAGGGCTGCAAGCAACGTCTCAACATATGCCCCTATGGGGCCGGTGTTGGTGGTTTCCGGATTTCCCGTTATGTGGAGATTGTTGCGTCATGAGCGAGCTTCAATATCCTCATTCTTTGCCCTTATCACCTCTAATATCTTCTCCATGTTAGCACACGATGCGCCGACAACCTCCACACGGTCTTCCGTAGTCGATATGCGTTGCTCCGCCTCTGTGATTTGCGAGTCATGCTTATCAATTTTTGCCACCATGGTGTCCATACGTAAGTTGAGGTGATCAATCTTAGTATCTATGGTCTGCAAGCTCTGCTGCATAGCTAGCATCATGCGCTCCAGCTTAGTGGTCGGCCCGGCCTCTGGATCTTGCTCAGTGTCTGAAGCGTTCGGGTGAGAGATTTGGTGGGCTTTTTAATGTCAAAATGCAGTTTGCTCTGTTGCTTGTCTGTTCTCCCCATGCTTGCCCGCTATCAATGGTTAATTTAATGGAATTGGGGTTCTCGTGAGCACCAGCGCACGTGTATAAGTGCAGCCACAGGACACTTGTATTACAAGGCAGGCAGCAGAGCTCAGCGCTACTTACTCATCCCACTCCACCACATGCAGAACGATGCCAGCAGAGGCCAGTGATTTTCCAAGCATGCCAACAGCAGAACAGCACTGGGAGGATGCGCTGTCTCGGCAGTAGTATGGGAATCACCAGTCACAAGCAGGATGAGTCGAGGAATACACTCTGCTCTGACGCTCTTCCCCTGATGATCGTCGGCTCACAAATCCCTCAGGGCGCCAGAAGTGCCTCTCTCAATCAGCGCCCCACAGTGCAGAGAGACAGGTGTGCGCACAACAGGCAAGTAAAGAGTTCAAACCGGCGCCCTACTCCACGTCAGGCGCCGCCCGCAGGGACTCCACACCCGCCACTCGGCCGGTAGCTCTGCCAACCGATGGCATGCAGGAATGCTCCAATTATCGCTGTCTGGCCCCAGCAGCAACCATCCTACAACACAGTGAGGGTGCCGCAGTGCAATGATGACCGGGAGCCACTGCGGGACATCAGGGCAGCTATCTCGTAGTACAGGAGTGCGCCCACGGCACTGTCACCCGACACACCAGCGCCAGGCAGACACAGGGGAGCAGTAGTAATAGAAGCTCCCTACCGCACCACACAGTGCTGTGAACAGGCGCTACTCGTAGTTGTGCCAATTTCTGTACCTTCTCAGTCCCGCAGAGGGAGGGTGACGGCCGGCGGCATGAAGACACTGATGCAGTCGCCACAGCTCATAGGCCCAGGATATGTCCAGGAGATACCTGCCCCCAGGATGCGATATGGGACGCACAAGTCGAAAGAGTGCGCAGAGGTGGAGAGCCCGCACAGCCTCAGCTCACAGGTCCACAGCGAATGTCCAGCCCCGCCAACTCCAGTGTATGTAATGGCAGCCGCAGGAGCACTCCGCCTCTCTGTCCAGCAGTGTGAAATGGCGGCCACTCAGCATGCCGCGGAGTCAGCAAAGCGCCGACGGGCAGTCCGTAGTGTGCCACGGATACTCCAGCAGACAGCCAGGATCGCCTTGCCTAGTTGGTTCACCTCAGGTAAGAATCAACACTCCAGAAAGACGAGCTCAGCAGTATGTTCCAGCCTGGCCCGCCATCTTGTGCAGATCAAAGTGTTGCTGCGATCGTGCTGTCAGGGATATCAAACAGCTGAGAGAGCTTAAAACGACCCTCGTCCCCTCCGGAGCAGTTATTTGCCACTTCTAGCCATGGATGGCGCCAAGGTAAGCGGATAATAGGCGGATAGTTGTCCCGACCAGCAGAGCAGCACTTATGTGCAGCCATCTTGTTCCGGGCTCTCTAGCGCCCCCCAGGTCGTAAACCTTACCTCAGGATTTGCCCTGTTTGCAATGTCTCAGGAACAAGAGGGCCTCAGGTGCTAAAGGTCATTGATACTCACACTCAGCAAGACTATGAGTGATCCAGCATACATACCAACAACAAAACTACAGTCTTCATATGAGTAATGGCCCACTGTTAGACCTGGCATCCTTAGGAGGGTGTTTCCCTAGACTTTTTGCCTACGACCTCCCCTTTTGCTGATTCCCTTTTTCTTGGCCTTAGGACTCTGAACACTTTAACTGCTAACCAGTGCTAAAGTGCATATGCTTCTCCCTAAATATGATGACATTGATGGATACCTGATTGGCATATTTGATTTACTGGTAAGCCCCTGGTAAAGTGATACCATATACCCCAGGCCTGTATTTGAATTGCCACTAGTGGGCCTACAGCACTGGTTGTGCCACCCACATAAGTAGCCTTTCAAACATGTCTCAGGCCTGCCATTGCTGTGTGCGCAGTTTACTGCCACTTGTATTTGGAATTTAAAACCACTTGCCAAGCCTTAAACTCCCCTTTTATCACATACAAGTCACTACTAAGTAAAGCCCTAAGTGGCTTCAAGGGCAGGGTGCCATGTACGTAAAAGGTAGGAAATGTCTTTGTATGTTTTATATGCCCTGGTAGTGACAAACAACCAAATTCCTTTTTCACTACTGTGCGGAATGCTCCTCTCATCGGTTTGCATTGGGGATGCCTTAAAATACCTTTAAGCTGAAATCCCTAATTGCAGTGGAGTAGCTGCTTTATGCTTTATATCTTTGGATTGGTAATGACAAATCCTCTTTACTGGTAAAGTGGGATTTGGCATTACTCGTTTAGGAATGCCAAGTGGCGGCTCCTCCGCTAAGGCAAAGGAGTGTCACCCCACTGAGCAGGAAAAAGAGGAAAAAATAAAATGATAGTAACTCATTGTTATAATTTTATTTTTCCCCTTGATCAGCTGGGTAGGGGTACGGCTGCTCTGATCACAGAGCAGGGGAGGTGTGGTTTGCCCACTTCAAGTGCGCAGGACTCATTGGCCAGCCGTCTCTGGCCGGCCAAACCGTCATGCGCACTTTGCATGTTGTCCATGCAGGCTGCATTTCAGCCTGCATGTAGAAAATGCCCAGCCTCCTATTCTCTGGCTGAGCGCCGATCCAAGACTCTCGGGCCAATCACAATGCTGCATTGCAGCGTTGTTATGGGCTATGAGGAGTCTTGGAGCTGGGTGCTTCCTGCACTGGATACATTTTTTAATATATTTTTTTCCCTGAGACCCGCCTCCCCCCAGCCCCGTGACGCACCCCCTACCACCATTATATACCAACCACCACTGGGTTGATGTCAGTCCTCACTTACGGCTTGGAGACTTTTCTTGGGAGGCTCTCAAAATGGGCATTATTGCCCAATGGCGCACATACAGATTCCTCTTTCAACTATCAAATAGTACAGCACAGACCTATTTATATTCAGAATTTAATGTTTGTAAGCAATTTTTCATAATTAAAGCCTTATTTGTGCCATATGGCCCTTAGTTTACAGTATCCCTGAAAAAAACATTGAAACTTTTACTTTGTCAATGAAATCCATATGGGTGGGAACCCTTGGAGTGTATAATTGGCAGATTACCTGTTACCTTGGAGCAAAATAGAAAACTAGTTAGATTCAGGTTTTGCTTGTTCCCAATCAGAGGTTTTGGTTCTAGTCAATCAAGTGGCGAATTATACTCTTAGGGCCTCATTTATGGCATTTTGGCATAGGACAGTGTAGCAAGGCACCTTGCTTACCTGCCCTACACCAAAATGAAAGGCCAGGAATGCACCGTTTTGTAGCAGTTGTGGTGCATTCCTGTCCTTTCTGCCTGTGCTGGCGCCGTTTTGGCAGCCTAGTGCCAACTTAGGCACCCTTGCACCATAGTAGAAGGGTGCCTCTATTGCAGACAGGATTGGTTTTGTGCAGCAAGGGGCACCTTCCTCTTTCTATGTGCAGAAAGGGCATTTATGAAATATAGTGCATTCTTGTCCTTTCCCTCTGCGCTGGTGCACATTTTGCTGCCTAGCGCCAATGTAGGCACCTTTGCACCATGGTGCAAGGGTGCCTTAGTTGAAGGCAGGATTCCTGCACAAAAACAATCTGAGAGGTGTTTTCCTCTTTCCATGAGGGCTGCAAAATGTAGCACACATGGAAAGAGGAAAAAAATGGGGAAAAAATATATATTTCTCCTCGTTACGTCTGCTTTGAGGGGGTCATAAGGTTTTGGTGCAGCCCTTGGTTTACATGATTAAGTAAATCTGGGGCAGCTTCAAAATCCATGGGTGTTGCGTGGGGAAACCCTCTGCAATGCCCATGGAAAGCCTCCCTGACGCAGAGTAAGGCAATGTAGCGACTTGCGCTGCTTTGTCTTACTCCATATCTATGAGGCCATGCAAAGCCAAGCAGAGTGGCTTTGCGTCGCCTCATAGATATGATTGAGAGGCTTGTGCTGCTGGAGCATCAAAAAAAGTGATGCTCCGGCAGCGCAAGCCTCTCATAAATAAGTCCCATAGTGTAAGTTTGCAGGGAACTCATCGCACTGAGAAGACAACTTCTAAATCCAGTGTTCTTAGGTGTAGCTATAAGGAAATATATGGATGTTATACTAAGAAAATAGCCTAAATACTGGGTTACACTTCTCACATATGTTATATTCAATAGAGGTACCCTGAGATAGGCCCAGGTAACTTCATAACCCTTCACCTATATTCTTCCCTACATTACACTTATAACAGTTTACAGTGACTGACCTTTTACCTAGATACAACACTGCATTCAGAACGCAGGTTTTCCCTAGTTCGAAATCTCATACATTATGCATGAGGATTCTTGGAAGCACAGCAGGACTACCATCTCCTGTATAATATCTGTGTATAAAGTTCATGCCCGACGTCATCAGAGTAATCTTTGAGTAATATAAACCAATCCTGAAGTTGCCATAGGATTATCCTGGAGTAATATAAATACATCTGCAACCATCAACGAATCATCCTTGAATAATACATTCCCATCCTGAAGTTAGTCCTGGCGATATTATCATATCATCATCATTGCATCATCCTGCAGCAATGCAAGATCCTCACATGTTATCCAATAAAGTAATTAGAACAGCATGCTGGGGTATCTTTTGTGGTGACTGGAGTAAAATCATTTAGATATCTTGCCCTATACACACATTTCAGGATGGTTTTGGATAACTTCAAAAAACAAAAAAATATTACAGATTACAACAGGATTAAGTTATGGGGTGACTTCAGAATAACTCCAGTAAGATCTTCCTTTTGGAGTCGGGACAGTAGACGCACTGAGTGTGGTATGCTTTTATGTTCTGTTTATTACAGCCTGCATATGGAATAGAGGAATTGTTAAATATTCTCATTTCTTTTCAAAATAAGGATTTGTAAAGAAATTTGAAATGGCTTTACATATCGATTAGTTAACAAAGATATATGATCCTCAGTAGCAACAACAACATTTCTGGCATGCTTCAAAGCAGCCTTTCACGCCTTGACCAAACTTCCCTTCGTTTCAGATATTCCCTGAGCAGTACTCCCACACATGGGTCTGAGTGAGAACTGGAGCACACACCGTCACCTCCAAAAATTACCACCAAAGGCGGCCTGAAGCAGGGCTGCGTCCTTGCACCCCTTCTCTTCAATTTATACACAGCAGACTTGGGCAAAGCCCTGTTGAGCAGCTGTCTGAAACCCCCATGACTAGGCTATCCGAACCGACACATTCTGCAATATGCAGACAACATTGCAGTAGAGAACCACACCAAAGTTGGCATACAGCGAGCATTGAGCAGCCTCCACGCATACAGCGAAGACAATGATCTCACGATCAGTCAAGACAAGTCATCAGTTTAGGCCACAAGAAATGTCTATAATGGTGCATGTGGACCATGACTATTAAAGCAGCAATTAAATACAATTAAATACAACTACTTGGGGGTTTGGTTTACAAAGGCTCCAAACCTATGGCCCACATAGCCTCTCTGAAAAAGAGAGCTGCAGCCATCATAAACAGTCTCAGCTGCTTTAACAAGAGATTAAAAAGTGTCTCTGCCACACCAGTTCTTAAGGTCTTAAAGTTCATTCTACTCCCTGTACTACACTACGGGCAACCAGCTTTCCCCCGTACCTGTGCCCTCAGTCTAGAGCATGCACAGCACGCAATCTACAAGAAAGATTACAAATTGCCCAGACACCTTCGCAGGTCCAGACTCCGCCAGGAATTTGGCCTGTCAAGTCAAACACTAACCTGCTAGTCTGACACGTGGAAATATTACATACATATACTGAAAGCGCCTGGCAACTCACTCAAGGCCTGCCTGAAAGACACATTTGAGAGCCAGGGGAACCAGTTGCATCAGCAACTACAAAAAGCAATTACATCTTTCCAGTTTGAAGCACCAGTGTTACAACTTGACACCATCTCCTTTTTGACCTGGAAAAGGGTGTTTCAACAGGCAGCCGCAAATACCTACATTTCAGTAAGACTCCTCTTCCTTAAAGACCTCAGACGTTCTGCTCCCGCTGAACACTTTTTATGAGGCAGGGAAACCTCAACCATACCTTTTGGAGTCCATCAACAGACGAGTGTGTAGAGACGTTGTATATGCATCTGCTTGGTCGACAAGTAGCCAACTTCAATTCGTCATGGGCCCACCCTAGAAAGGAGGGGTTGTACAGACTATGAAACTTTAAGCATAGGTCATGGTTGCATCTCCTGTTGATGCTGCCCCACACTTGACTGCATCAGGAGGTCCCTGCTGAAACCAGTTTGTTTGATGAAGGGGTTGGCACCTGCCAGGAGACCTCCTCATTTAGCTTCTCCCTATCCGATGTAACAACCCTATAGGAACCACTGACCCCCAACCTGTTATCTTTGCTCAAAAGCTCATAAAGGACTACTGCACTCAGAAACTCTGAAACTGGAATGTCAGCATGGCAAGTGGCTCAGAGTTCACTTATTGCAAGTGGCACTTTTGGACTGTCATTCTCAGCCAAAACCTATTAACGGACCACTGCATGCAGAAACCTGAAATGGGACTTCAGAGTGGCAAGTGTCTCTTTATCCACAAACTGTATAAAGCACATTGCTCCCATCATGTGGGGGAGGGGAAATGGGATATGACTATTGGTTTTTATAAGTCTGTCTTCCTTAATTGATGCTCTCACGAGTTAGCCCTGGGTGAAGTCACCACACTTACCAACTGACGCACTCTTCTCCTGCCCCGACCCCACCCAATCACTTTAGTCCAAGGGGCCCCTTTCAGTATGGACACAGAGGTAGCACTGCCATCACCCAAGGGCACCCAGATCCAACTTGTACTGTTCTCTGCAAACTACTTTAACATCCTGCACTACGCACTTTAACCACTTAGCGACTGGATTTAAACCTCTTCTCTTGTCACAGGTTTTACCTACTCAAAAGATTTTACTAAAACTAACCGTGCTCCCTGTTCGTCACAGAATTGACTTTGAGTTTTAGAAACAATTTTAATGGCAGAGTAAATATATCTTTTTTATGATAAGTTGTATTTGGATGGGCGGCATTACTTATGCTATTCTGCACACAAATTGTAATGGTTTTTATAAACTAAACAATACAATTGACATCGACATTGACACTGAGCAGCGCTTAATTTGAGCCAGCACCTAGTTATCAACTGACCACCACATAGTGGTGCTATTTGTCTAATTCTGTGTTGAGCACAACAATAGTTGTTGTTTTATAACCGCCGCCCAAGCCATTCTTAAGTCTGAATCGTCACGGTTAAAGTGTGATGGTTAGAAGGTGCGTTGGTACTGTCATTTTCAGTGCTGGCAGGGGCAATGGGCAGTGCAAGCTCAGTGCGCTCCTAACAAAGGCCTTGGCACTTATGTTTTTTTTTACAAATAAAGCACGGACTGGATGGCATATGCTACTTTGGTACGCGCTTTTAAAATGTGTTTCAATGCTAGTCTTTAATCAAGCACCTTAACTCCCTTAGGCTAAGGGTCTGATAACGAGACTGAAGGTCCAACCACCCAAAGACCACGGCAGTATCCTCTAGAAGATTGCTGTGCTGGCGGTCTTCCTATAGCCGTATTACGAGGTGACCGCGGTGGGGCTGCAGAGGTCTTGCGGAGTTGGTGACAAGTTTTTTATACATATCGACGCCTGTGTGAGCAATTCTACTGCATATATGTTGAATGCACACATATGCATGATACATGTGTAAAAATATCAACTACCAATTGCCGGACTCCGACCCATGTGTGGGCATTCCAGGCAATGGAAGATGGTACAAAGAGAATTGTATATTGTTGCAAACACGGTCGTCTTCTTTGCGGTGAAGATGCTGCTGTGAAGGGGGACCTGGAGAAAGGAATCCATGTCAAACTCTGATGGAAAGAACAGGAAAGGGGCGAGTTTGCACCCTAAATCCTTAATTTCTGCCGAACTTTAGATGGCCGTCCCACCACCGCAGTTGACTCATCAGAAGGCCAACTTGTAATACGGTCAGCGATGAGACTCCTCTGTACCGCTCTATGGCAACTGAATTTCCCCGACCATAGCCGCAGAGGTCTGTGGATGACTGGTGGTGTCGCCTGTGCAACCGCAGTCTTTGCAAAAGCAATCAGACAATCTCATAATATGGCGGTCACCTTGCCAAGATCGCGGTGGTTGGACCGTGGCACGGCGGTTCATGGTGAGTTGAGCTCGTAATAAGGCCCTAAGTTTGCACTATATAAAGCTGCAAAACACAAAAAACAAAATCGAGGCATGATAGTGTGAGTGTGCAGCTTCACACAGTACAAGCTCCGAGGTTTGTGGTATCTCCCCAGGCCCCTGTCTCATACTACATCAATGTACCTAGACCAAATCCAGCAAAGGCTCATATTTCTGGACAGAAGTCACCTGTTAGGTCTCTAGCACTCCAACATGCAGAGGCTGTGCATCTCATCCCTTGCAGAAACTTCTTTACTAGGGAAGACTTTGCTGTATGTTAAGTGCAAGCAGTGCTTAATTTGTAAAACAATAAGTGCCAGGGCCCTCGTCAAGAGCCTACTACAGCACGCATTGCCCCTACCAGTGATGCAAAACCAAGACCAACAAAACTTCCAACAATCATAGTCCTACACGTGTGACAATCCAGACTCTTCCAGGCCCCAAAGCTATTTGAATAGCTTGGACGTAAGGTATTAGTCACTTGTTAAGTATTTTAATTAATAAACAACTGTTGTTGTGCTCATCTTTAAATCAGGCAAACAGTGCCACCATGTGGCAGATAGCCATAAGTGCTGATGCTGACAATTAAGGTGCCGATTCCAAACCTGTAAAACCCGGGTGCGAATCGTCGTACGGAGCGTATTCTCCATACTACTCGTACCCGGGAAATCCACCGTACAATCCAGCACGTACGATTCGTACAGAAATACCATTTCCGTATGAAACGTACAAAACATGGTACGGCTAAAAAATACCTATGAGTCTGATCCTGGACAGCGCGTACGCGACGTCCGTACGGAGTCAGGCAGCGTTTTACGGACCAGCAAGTACGAATCGTCCCTACGTCACTCCGCACAGCTATTTTTTTACAGCAGCCAAAAAATCCCGGAAAACTGAGTCCGACGCGAAAACGGAGCCCCGGTACGCGACAGACAGCCATGGACCCCATCCTACGCATCATCCCGGCCCTCTTAGCCTCCAACCTGGTGCACCGAACCCGACGCATATGCCGCAGAAGGTGAGAACAACACCCAGGGGCCAAGGGGGGGTGAGGGGCAGGAAACATACCCCCTACCCAAATTAAAACCTACAATATTGAGGACATACATTACCTCCAGGGTCTGGTCACTTCGGGGGGCGTGTCCACCAATCCCTGCGTCCCGCAACAACGGAAGTGGACGTGTACTCGTACCCCTACTGCAACACTACAATAGTGATACGCACCGCACTCACACACCCATAGCGTCTGTATGGTCCGTATCACTATCGTAGTGGGGCCGTAGGAGTACGCGTGGTACGGACCGTACACACGCTCTCAGAGCGTGTGTACGGCCCGTATCACTATAGTAGTGGTGCCGTAGGGGTACGTGTGGTACGGCCCATACACACGCTCTCAGGGCGTGTGTACGGTCCGTATCACTATTGTAGTGGTGCCGTAGGGGTATGCGTGGTACGGACCGTACACACGCTCACAGAGCATGTGTACGGCCCGTATCACTATAGTAGTGGTGCCGTAGGGGTACGCGTGGTACGGCCCGTACACACGCTCTCAGAGCGTGTGTACGGTCCGTATCCCTATTGTAGTGGTGCCGTAGGGGTACGCGTGGTATGGACCGTACACACACTCTCAGAGTGTGTGTACGGGCCGTACCACGCGTACTTCTACGGCACCACTACTATAGTGTTACGGACCGTACCCACACATACATAGCGTGGGTACGGGCCGTATCACTATTGGATTGGGGCCGTAGGGGTACGCATGGTACGGACCATACACGCCCTATGAATGCGGGGGTACGGTCCGTATCACACGTACCCCTACGGCACCAGTACATTTGGGATACAAGGCGTACACACGCCACGAATGTTGGCTTACGGCCTGGTGCAGCATATTACCTTTATATTGGTGTGTGTGTGTAGGCCCAGGACAGCAGGGCACTGCACCAAGGGGGTGGGTGGGTGGGTGAGTGGCTGCATAGGATTCCCAGCAGTGGACAGACATGTGAGGGGTGGGTGCAGAGGGCTCCCAGCAGTGGACAGACATATGTGGGTGGGTGCAGAGGACTCCCAGCAGTGGACAGACATGTGAGGTGTGGGTGTATATGACTACCAGCAGTGGCCAGAGACATGGGGGTGGGTGCATATCACTACCAGCAGTGGACAGAGACATGGGTGTGGGTGCATATCCCTCCCAGCAGTGGACAGACATGTGAGGGGTGGGTGTAAATGACTACCAGCAGTGGCCTGCAATATGAGGGGTGGGTGCATATCACTCCCAGCAGTGGACAGACATGTGAGGGGTGGGTGCAGAGGACTCCCAGCAGTGGACAGAGACATGGTGGCGAGTGCATATCATTACCAGCAGTGGACAGAGGCATGGGGGTGGGTGCATATCACTACCAGCAGTGGACAGACATGTGAGGGGTGGGTGTAAATGACTACCAGCAGTGGCCTGCAATAAGAGGGGTGGGTGCAGAGGACTCCCAGCAGTGGACATATATGGGAGGGATGGGTGCAGAGGACTCCCAGCAGTGGACAGAGACATGGGGGTGGGTGCATATCACTCCCAGCAGTGGACAGACATGTGAGGGGTGGGTGTAAATGACTACCAGCAGTGGCCTGGGATATGAGGGGTGGGTGCATATCACTCCCAGCAGTGGACAGACATGTGAGAGGTGGGTGCAGAGGACTCCCAGCAGTGGATAGAGACATGGGGTGGGTGCATATCACTCTCAGCAGTGGACGGACATATGTGGGTGGGTGCAAAGGACTCCCAGAAGTGGACAGAGACATGGGGGTGGGTGCATATCACTACCAGCAGTGAACAGACATGTGAGGGGTGGCTGCAGAGGACTCCCAGCAGTGGACAGACATATGTGTGTGGGTGCAGAGGACTCCCAGCAGTGGACAGAGACATGGGGGTGGGTGCATATCACTCCCAGCAGTGGCCAGAGACATGGGGGTGGGTGCATATAACTCCCAGCAGTGGACAGACATATGTGGGTGGGTGCAGAGGACTCCCAGCAGTGGACAGAGACATGGGGGTGGGTGCATATCACTACCAGCAGTGGACAGACATGTGAGGGGTGGGTGTATATGACTCCCAGCAGTGGCCTGCAATATGAGGGGTGGGTGCAGAGGACTCCCAGAAGTGGACAGAGACATGGGGGTGGGTGCATATCACTCCCAGCAGTGACCAGATATATGGGGGTGGGTGCATATCACTACCACCAGTGGACAGACATGTGAGGGGTGGGTGCAGAGGACTCCCAGCAGTGGACAGGCATATATGTGTGGGTGCATATCACTACCAGCAGTGGACAGACATGTGAGGGGTGGGTGTAAATGACTACCAGCAGTGGCCTGCAATAAGAGGGGTGGGTGCAGAGGACTCCCAGCAGTGGACAGAGACATGGGGGTGGGTGCAAATAACTCCCAGAAGTGGACAGACATGTGAGGGGTGGGTGTAAATGTCTCCCAGCAGTGGCCTGCAATATGAGGAGTGGGTGCATTTCACTTCCAGCAGTGGACAGACATGTGAGGGGTGGGTGCAGAGGACTCCCAGCAGTGGACAGAGACATGGTGGCGAGTGCATATCATTACCAGCAGTGGACAGAGGCATGGGGGTGGGTGCATATCACTACCAGCAGTGGACAGACATGTGAGGGGTGGGTGTAAATGACTACCAGCAGTGGCCTGCAATAAGAGGGGTGGGTGCAGAGGACTCCCAGCAGTGGACAGATATGTGAGGGATGGGTGCAGAGGACTCCCAGCAGTGGACAGAGACATGGGGGTGGGTGCATATCACTCCCAGCAGTGGACAGACATGTAAGGGGTGGGTGTAAATGACTACCAGCAGTGGCCTGGGATATGAGGGGTGGGTGCATATCACTCCCAGCAGTGGACAGACATGTGAGAGGTGGGTGCAGAGGACTCCCAGCAGTGGACAGAGACATGGGGTGGGTGCATATCACTCCCAGCAGTGGACGGACATATGTGGGTGGGTGCAAAGGACTCCCAGAAGTGGACAGAGACATGGGGGTGGGTGCATATCACTACCAGCAGTGGACAGTCATATGAGGGGTGGCTGCAGAGGACTCCCAGCAGTGGACAGACATATGTGTGTGGGTGCAGAGGACTCCCAGCAGTGAACAGAGACATGGGGGTGGGTGCATATCACTCCCAGCAGTGGCCAGAGACATGGGAGTGGGTGCATATAACTCCCAGCAGTGGACAGACATATGTGGGTGGGTGCAGAGGACTCCCAGCAGTGGACAGAGACATGGGGGTGGGTGCATATCACTAGCAGCAGTGCACAGAGACATGGGGGTGGGTGCATATCACTACCAGCAGTGGACAGACATGTGAGGGGTGGGTGTATATGACTCCCAGCAGTGGCCTGCAATATGAGGGGTGGGTGCAGAGGACTCCCAGAAGTGGACAGAGACATGGGGGTGGGTGCATATCACTCCCAGCAGTGACCAGAGACATGGGGGTGGGTGCATATCACTACCACCAGTGGACAGACATGTGAGGGGTGGGTGCAGAGGACTCCCAGCAGTGGACAGACATATATGTGTGGGTGCATATCGCTACCAGCAGTGGACAGACATGTGAGGGGTGGGTGTAAATGACTACCAGCAGTGGCCTGCAATAAGAGGGGTGGGTGCAGAGGACTCCCAGCAGTGGACAGACATGTGAGGGGTGGGTGCAGAGGACTCCCAGCAGTGGACAGAGACATGGGGGTGGGTGCAAATAACTCCCAGAAGTGGACAGACATGTGAGGGGTGGGTGTAAATGTCTCCCAGCAGTGGCCTGCAATATGAGGAGTGGGTGCATTTCACTTCCAGCAGTGGACAGACATGTGAGGGGTGGGTGCAGAGGACTCCCAGCAGTGGACAGAGACATGGTGGTGGGTGCATATCACTACCAGCAGTGGACAGAGACATGGGGGTGGGTGCATATCACTCCCAGCAGTGGACAGACATATGTGGGTGGGTGCAGAGGACTCCCAGCAGTGGACAGAGACATGGGTGTGGGTGCATATCACTACCAGCAGTGGACAGAGACATGGGGGTGGGTGCATATCACTACCAGCAATGGACAGAGACATGGGGGTGGGTGCATACCACTCCCAGCAGTGGCCAGAGACATGGGGGTGGGTGCATATCATTACCACCAGTGGACAGACATGTGAGGGGTAGGTGCAGAGGACACCCAGCAGTGGACAGACATATATGGGTGGGTGCAGAGGACTCCCAACAGTGGACAGAGACATGGGGGGTGTACATCATTATCAGATGACCACAACTCCATGGGTGTATGTACGCATCCCTAACTTTGGACTATGATGATTGTGCCATAACAACACATCACTGACAGCAGTGTCCCACTCCCAGGAGGATGGCTGTCTTTCCCCCACTTCATGACACACCACATGTGGGTGTGAGGACAAATAACACATGCATACCCACCCCTGGCGGATGCAGCACAATACACACACTGAGATCATGCCACAAGACTGTATAGTCATGTCACTGCCTACTAAACTAAGAGAGCCAAAGGGAACACACACTGTCACACACATCCCAGGACTGATAGGAATGTACAGGTGCTGGGCCAGCCACCAAGATGTTGTTTCTCATGGAAGGAATAGGGTGGAATTCCCAGAGATACAATGCCCACAATTGTGAGTCAGGTGCCCAAATACCCTGCAAAACAAGTACCATATGTGTGCTAGGCCGGGAGTACACACATGCATAGTGCTGAAAAGGGAGAATTTCTCCATGAAGGCATTTCACCATACTCAATACACAAGTACAGTGACTAGCAAGGATGGCACAGACGATGCAGCCGGAGACATTGCTGAGCAGGCATGGCCATAGTTGAAGGGATCCGTCACCAACAAAGGAAATGTAGACACAGGTCAGCACAAAAATTGTGCAACTCTTTGCAGGGAAGATGTCAGGTGCCACAGAGGAAGGAACACTCCTTGGGACAATGTCTCAAAACCAAAATAACACACACTACCAATGATTCTTTGCAGAGACCTTGTGATGGCACGCAGATACCATGGTCCACCTCATGACCATCAGACTAGAACATTTCTCAGAACCATAGCACATTACCACAACACCAACTCTTGGAGCCTCAGCACCAACATCAATACCTGAAATGCAATAGTGTTCAAAGTAAAAATAAAATGCTTTATTCAGCATAAAAAACAAATTATGAAATCACACTATATACAAAGGCCAATGGCCAGTCCATAATAGAAGTCCTTGGGGGGATACATGGGCACGCGTCTCCCCTAGCTTGCCCCCCTAGCTTGTTGGGAAGGACCAGGCACCGCAGGGACAGGAGGGGGAAGGGTAGGTGTGGTGGGTGCAGGGGTGGATGTCTCCACCACAGGGGGTGGGGCAGCGCCAAAGGTGGAGGTGAGCTTGGCGATGCACACTGCTGCCAGGGCGTCCAGAGTAACCCCTGCACCGGAAGAAACCCCAGGGCCAACGGGGGGGGGGGTTGGCCGAGGCATGAGGTGCAGCGCTCTTGGGGGAGGGGGTGGACATGGAGGGAGACTCAACTCCCCTGCCCGGGGACTTCCTTGCCCGCTTGCGGGGTGGTGTCACAGTGGGGGTGAGGGCCAGCTCACCCATGTTGACCTCTTTGGGTGACAGTTTGGCAGGGAAACCAAGGGGAGTGCTTTTGGAGGGACTGGGTTGTGAGGCCTGCGGACTCAGACTGTAGCTGCGTGTATGTCTTTTTGCCCCAGACCCAGTGGGTGTGCCTATATCCCCCTGAGTGTGCGTGCCAGGAGGTGTGCGCTTGCCCTTACTTGGTGGTGTGCTGCCTGTGTCTGGTGGGGTGCATGCTTGGGAATGTCTGAGTGTGCATGGGACAGGTATGGGAGAGGGAAGTGTGGATGGGGCTGGGGTAGGGGGGGGACGAAGCGCTGCAGGAGAGTCACTGCTGCCATCAGGGAACAGTCCATGGACCACAGAAACCTGCGTTGTTCAGACATCGTTGCTGACATGCCCTCCATGAACGACACCATCTGTGTCAGCAGTGTGGTGTGGCCATGGAGGACATTCAGCACCGTTGCCTGCCCAACCTGCAACTGCTGCTGTATGTCCACAGACTCTGCACTGAGGGCAGCAGGGGTGACAGGGGCAGGGGGTGCGGTGCCTGTCCCGAAGGAGACATGGTGGGTCTCTGCACGGACAGAAGGGACCGGAGCAACTGGGAGGTCGGTGATGGGAATGGAGGAGGCGGGGACAGATGTTGGGCTGCTGCCAGGTGTTGTAGCAGCCTCCGCCCCCTCGATGAGGTCAGCCTCGGACCCGTCTGCATCGTAGTTGGGCTCGCCACCAGACAGGTCCTCCGACTGACTCCCCTCGCCCTCCGTGCCACTGGCTCCCGCAGACTAGCCAGAACTGGTGGCACTGGTGCTGGGTCCCTCCTCCAGGTCCGTGCAGGTGTCTCCCTCGGTTTCCAATGATGATGCTGTGGGCAAGGTGAAGATACAGAAAAACATCAGTCACCTGTATACATCTGACACATGATTACAAAACCAATAGGTCACAGTGCATATCAGGCAATGCATCATGAGTAACAGCTAGATTACTCCGCACATATGTAAGCCCTGTACTCCCCAGTTGGTAGACCCACCATGCCACTTGGACACAAGGAAAAATAGGACACACCAGCCCAAAACTTGAATGAGAAATACAGAAGCTAGTGTCTGGGATTAGGTGAGCACAGCAATACAATGAAGTCATGCCACCTCTTGTTTACCCTGAAAGAAACAGTAGTGGTGCACCCAAGGCAAACTAACACACCTCAATACTAAAGGTGTCCCCACACTCAGAGACCTGTAAGTACTTTGGAACACAAAACGAAAACATTTTGGTCCCTTGGGAATCACAATACTTTACACAATCGACATGTTTAGAATGTGGGAATGCGCCATTTTGTGAACAGAACACACATGTGCCTTCATAAAAGATGGCTCCCAAGGAGGTGCACACAAAACTACATTTACCCAGTCATTGAAGAAGCTGGCAGCCTTATTGAAAGAAGCCACTGTTAGAAAGAAATGGTGTTTCAGAAAGTACATATACATGGGCCCACGGAGGTCTTGATGACTTGACACTCGTAAGTTGGTATCACCAACAACCAAGGACTTACCCAAATTCCACAACACTGTGGGAACATGTATATGTATAATCTGAAAAACAGTCTTATTAGAACAGTGCCTTCTTTTAAAATGTGCCAGCGTGTTCCCTGAAAGTGTAAAGGTGGTTTGTTGTGCACTTCCTTGGGACACATCTGTCATGCAGGCACATTATTGTTCTTAACAACAAAACATCAAACTAAAGCATTTAAAACATGAAGACCTGTTGACAAGTGTTGTGAGTGCCAAGGTACAATACTTTTTGACTAACAACTTGA
Organism: Triturus cristatus; assembly: GCF_964204655.1. Lineage (NCBI taxonomy): Eukaryota > Metazoa > Chordata > Amphibia > Caudata > Salamandridae > Triturus > Triturus cristatus. The sequence goes on along the minus strand of NC_140591.1, from coordinate 371,852,297 downwards.
ATTATGTCAGTTGTCACATGGCCATCCGTTAGCTGATGACACAGTTGGCAACACATCTGACCCACTGCCTGTCATGTGGAGTGGCACACATGTCCAAACCCAGGACAATACATAAGCTAATGGTCCTGCAATTGTGTTGTAAAAAGGCATACCTGCACTGAGGAGACACCCTCATGGCAAGCCAGAATGTCCACACAGATGTCAGCACACAAAGACGAAACTACGTAGCATCTGGACCACACACTGGTGCAAAAAATGTATGAGCAGGAATCAAGTATTTAAACAATTGACACATGCTGCAAAGCACAAACATTAAACCCTGCACAACATCACTGGGTCACTGCACGTTGAGTCTATGTCCAGCCAATTATCACACACAGGTCAGACCTGGCAAGGAGACATAAGGTTTGGCCATGCAGGCCTCGCCCGCACACATCCCCCATACCTGAGACAATGTGATTGAGACAGATCAAGAAGTGACACCTCTTAATCAGGGTTTACAAACATGTGCTGCAAGAATTCCCAAATGTACTCCACATCACCTTGTGAGGCTGGCAACACATATTTGTGACAAACAACCATCAACAGATAGTTGTGAATAGACACACAGGCACTGCCCGGTGTGAGTATGCACAAGCCAAATGGGGTCTCCCTGTCCAGTGGACACATGTAGCACACTTTGGATAAATACAAATGAGGCCAGGGAACAATGCCACAGAGGCAAACCTATGCTGAACACACTGAGAATGGGCACAGTGTTGGATGACGCACATGATTACGAGGCAAGGGTGTCTCAGAAGACTGTAGTGGGCACACTTCTCCTTGTTCCTGGAATGATCTGACTGTAACATGAGCAACTGTGCTGGCACTATGCATATCTCCCACTCATGCACATCATGTCTGAGGCCACAACATTGGTCATGCATGCTGCAAGTGTGTTCATTTGAAACCTCACACTCCTATGTTAAGACTCATCATCAGTGCCAACAAATATGGACCCCCAACAGAGTGAACAGGACAGGGCACAGGCAAGGTACCAACACATGTCACAGACCACCCTCCCACATGATGCAGAAAGCAATGTGCACTTGGATTAACTGGCAGCCTAGATGACCATGTGCAATTGTGATTACAGACAGACCAGGGGACACATGTCAAGGAGGGGAAGGGATGAATAAGAGCACCGGTTGACTTTGGGGAACAGAATATGCACTGCACATATAAACCCTGGCAGTGTATCCAGGCTACAGAGCACTTCTAAAAGCTGGTGACACACAACACAACAAACAGACATGTACCTACCCCCTCCTTGCGGCTGTCTCTCCTGTACCTGCCTATCCAGGTCAGGGAAGACCACTGCCAGGACACGCGTCATGTGGGTGGTCAGACGTCGGCGCCCGCCGTGGGGGCGTGGAGGTGAGAGCCCCAGCTGGACCCGAGCGATCCGCCGGGTCCAGCACCGGATGTCCTACCACCATTTTCGGACTTGGGCTAGGCGCCGACTGCGATCCCCCGCCGATCTCACGGCCCTGATGATCGCCTTCCAGATCCCCCCCTTCTCGTAGGCAGTTACCTGTGAGGATGACAAAGTGAGACAACATCACTACACCTGCTCCATGTCACAGAGACACACATTCGAACATCTTTGATATGTTGAACAGGGCATAGGATGCTGCCAAGGAATTGTATCTTTCTCATATAGACATTGGCCTCTGTGGAAGCCCCAATGCACTACATGGCATTGAAAGTACACAGGTGGCAGGAGGGGTGCGACACACTCCCTGATCATGGCACACACTGTGCATCACATGCAACACCAGGCTGATGGACAGCACCTCAAAGCAGTTACATGCCCCAGGCCACTGACGCAACCTCAGCAGAGTACGCAGACACACACAGGCACAGATCAATCACCTGCCATTGGCAACAGCGGATACAAACCTCACTCTGCACATGTGCCACTTGCCTGTGGGGTGTCACAGGTGTCGGGCTAGCTCAGCAAGTCAGACACACAGCACGGCTTACTTCTCACATCAGATGGGTAGAGCTGTTGCCTCCTCCATGCAGCTGTGGTGCAACACTTCACATAGACACTCACCCACATGACAAGGAACATTCACACACATCAATGTCCAGGAGGGCGTACACATCACTTGGACACTCTCACCACAGGTCCACTCAACTCAAAAAATGCCACCAAGGATTTTCCAGGCTGAATGTGTCATGCACTATGCAGTGAATGTCACCGTAAGCACAATGCAAGTGAGGAGTGCACACAGGAACTACATCATGCTCTGCATGAGAGACATAAGCCTTCCCCCCCCCCGGGACCCACTCTAAACAAAATTGCATGTCTGTCACACCTGGACACAATGCCAGAAGTGACAGTCACAAAAAAGGTGCACAGTCAAAGGTAGTGGAGTCAGCACTCACCTGCTCTCCTGGTCTCCCATACAGCTTGGGGTACTGTGGGAGGAGGACATCCAGCAATGCCTCATTCTCCTCAAGTGTGAATGGCTTTGGCCCTCTCCACAGTACGCAACATGGTTCCAGAGGAAGCACAGACTGCAGCAGTGTGGTCGACAGGAAAGTTGTGCAGGCAAGTGCCCTCTCATGGGTTCTGGATGACTTATATCTGTCTTGCTGGGGGCTTTCATTTACAGGAGTACAGAGTGATTGGTCAGACTCATTTGCATCCTACGTTTCCTCCAATCCCTTTAAACATACACCAATGACACGAATTTGCATGGTTCAAATTTTGAGCATCATAGCAAGGCAAACACACAACTGACTTTTCAGCCCACATGATGGCCACATTGCAACTGAAATCTCTGTATCCGTGACAACCAGCATGCATTTTGGGCCTAATACTTGTCCCCTATGTAATTTTTGAATCCAAAAAACATGTATGGTGCGTTTCACACATACCCGTACACGTACGGCACCACTACAATAGTGATACGCACCGTACTCACACATCCATAGCGTGGGTACGGTGCGTATCACTATTGTAGTGGTGCCGTAGGGGTACGCGTGGTATGGACCGTACACACGCTCTCAGAGCGTGGGTACGGTCCGTACCACGCGTACTCCTACGGCACCACTGCTATAGTGATACGGGCCGTACACACGCTCTCAGAGCGTGTGTATGGGGTGTTTCACATGCTTACACTGGTGATAGGAGGCGCACATGAAAGGAATGGAGGTCTCCGACTCGCACAAGGCTGTACATCAAGTCATTGTCATTGCAGACTTTCATGTGCAGGGCCTAGGTGTGCCAGGCAGTCACATTGCACATGTCTTCTCATGTAGTTGCACAATTGATGTGTGATGACCTGTGTACACATGTCATGTGTGATGGGGCACTATGTGGCACACTTCCCCTTCACACTTTGCACATGTGTGCCTGTAGTAAATGTAAATTTGATACTTGTATAGCGCACTACTCACCCGCAAGGGTCTCAAGGCGCTTGTACGAATACCGCTGTGGAACCCATCCTGGCTTTCCCTGTGAGGCGTCCACTCCTGGGCACCCCCAAGGTGGAGGCCAGGCATCCTTAGCGTTGTGGGGGCCGTTGTGGAGATTAAGCAAGCTATTGCCCAGAGTTGCAGAGTGGGACTCCATGATTGGAATAGGCACCGAGGCGAGAATTATCAGGTCCGTGGAATTTTTTGAGCCCAAGACCCGCCGAGGCGGGGAATTGAACCCTGGTCCCGGGCTAGACCTCTGCATCAGGGTCTGCCGCTCTAATCATTGAGCCACACTTCTCCACTAGTACAAACGTGTCAAGCACAGCATCACTGGTATGGCACAGTCACCACCACCCGCAACTGTCCCCTAATGCCAGGGACAGGGACACTCACAACTGACATTTCACGATCAGTGTGCCCCGATGTGACTATGTCATGTGTGTGTCATGTGTTCCCATGAGCTTGCTGTTAGTGTTCTGTCAACTACATCTGCTGTTGCTGCATCCAACATGTGTCTGTGTGGAGATGGGCATGGCACACATCTATGCACACCATGCCACATGTGGATTCCCATGTAAGCAGGGTCTGTATGCATTGGACATCATATTTTCACATGAGGACATATCTGCGTCGTCTCAATGTCTGTGTTTTCTGTTTTCACGTGTACCCCTTCATCGCAATGTGTTTGATCTGTACATTTGACATTCCATACGACCTGTGCGTCTAGCTTGCCGTCAGCTGTCTGTATGAGATTACATCCTTTAAATGCAGCTATGTGGATGTATGTCACTCCTGTGATGTCTCTGGCTGCTCACTCAGACTGGCCCCCAGCTCGTTTCAGGGCATGTCATGTAGACTTGCCAATCAACGGGTGTATCTGGCTTTTCTTAGGAGTATCACCAAGCTGGCATACGTGTCCTGGATGTATTGCACAGACCGGACTCTGTATTTAGCTGATGTGTAGTAGCAGTTTAGCATGTGCTCTGTTCATTGACATTGATGTTGTTATGCTCTCAATCTTCGTTATTCAATACAATTTTCTGCAGGGCACCGCCTGTCCCCCGACCAATGCCAGACTTGGCTGCCATGAGGGAACGTGCTTGCATCCGACGTTACAGATTCACTCAACAGTTGATTGAGGACTTGACCGACAAGCTGGCACCATACCTCCAACCGCGACACAGGTATCCTACTGCACTGACCCCCAAGATGAAGGTGATGTCAGTCCTACATTTTTTTGCCACAGGTACGTTTCAATTCACCATAGCTGATGTTGGTGGCATGTCACAGACAATGTTCAGCCGTGTCCCGCGTGATGTTTTGGCAGCCATGTTGGAGCACCTTGATGAATTCATCCATTTTCCTACTCCTGAGGAGTTGACAGGTGTCAAGGGTGATTTGTATGCCCTGGGAGGGATGCCCCATGTCATTGGGTCCATTGATGGGACACATGTGGCTTTGGTACCACCACAGGCACAGGAGGTAGCCTATCGCAACCGTAAACATTACCACTCTATAAATGCCCTTGTGGTGTGTCTTGCTAACATGCTGATTTCCCATGTCTGTGCACGTTTTCCAGGGTCAGCACACAATGCCTACATCATGAGGCATAGCAGGGTGCCACAAATGATGCTGCGGCTGCACAACGAATGAGCATGTCTTGTTGGTGGGTATACTCTGTTTGTCCTGTGTGTTGCGGTATCTTTGGCTCTTACGGCATCTTCTGACCCACTTATTTACATGATGTTTCCATGTAGGGGACTCTGGCTATCGCAACATGCCATCGCTGATGACACCTCTCCGCAACCCAAGTTCAGCTGCAGAGCACCGGTACAACAATACACATGGACAGACCAGGCGAGTGATTGAGAGGACGTTTGACCTCCTGAAGAGCCGATTCCGGTGCCTTCACAAGACAGGCGGGTCCCTCCCATATGCACCGGAGAAGGTCTGCAAAATCTTCCTCGTGTGCTGCATGCTGCACAACATGGCATTGGAGAAGGCAGTGCCACTCATCCTGGAGCAGGATGAGCAGGAACATCCACCCGTGGAGGATGAAGGGCTTGGTCACGAGGCAAGTGAGGAGGAGGAGGAGGAGGAGGAGGATATCCGGAGTCAGCTCATACGCAACTTCTTCTCATAATGGTGAGTCACTGGGTATGAGTGTGCACGCTTGTAGCCTTGGGTGGCATGGGTTGCAATGTGTATGTCCAGCTGACTGTATGCTAAGTGACTTAGATGTGTGTTCTGATGTGTCACTCGAGTAATGATGTAATTCCACACATTTTAGCAGAGACACTTTCTTTTAAATTTGCATGGGGACAACATTGTTCATGTTTAGTAAATGACCATGTATGCGGAGAAAAATCTTTTAGCTGACTTCTTGTGTGTCTCTCATTCCCAGGTTCTTGCGCATGTCTGCTCGTGTCATTGTTGTCCTCCTGCTATTCCTCATGAGTATTGCAACGTGTGCTGAATCAGAGTTCCATGCATGGACATGGGGAAATGTCATTTTGGGTAAGGATTGCAGCAAGGCATTTTGGGGGTGGTACGTGTTTGGAATGTGTGGGGACTGCTTCTGTGCATATTGTGTTACCATGCATACATGTCTACTCACCATGGGGCACATAACATGTAGCATGACTCCCATGAATTGATAGTCACCCTTCGTGACAGTCATCTGTAATGGATTTTGGATTCTGATGAAGGCATCAATGTGTGTAAAACTTCCCTCTGAAACATACGGGATGCCTAGGGGGGACATAGTGTGGGACATCCCCATAACAGGCTCAATGGGGAATTGCAGCCTCTCCGTGTGCAGCAGGAGGTGTTTGGCTCATCCCCTTATCTTGTGTGCCAGTTCATTTGGATTTACAACATCCGTGTTGTGAAGGGGGTGTCCAGCGTAGGTCCCACATGTTCAGTCAAATGACCTGTGAGTTTGTTCATATTGATGCATTTACCTTAGTGTGAGTTTGAGTAATAAAGGTGTTCCTCACCCTCCAAAGTGCTTCATCTCTGTCAATTCAGGTCTCTTGCCACTTTGCATGCGTCATCTCTGGCATAGTTGTCAAAGATTGTGCATATGAGTGTATGTGTAGTTCGGCAACATGCATGCAGTTCTTCATGGCTAATAATCTCTATTGTGCATGAAGTCCATGGTTGTGTATGTATTTGGGCAGGTTGCTCCCCCAACGGGCCGTCAACACCTGCTGAGGGTGTGTTTCCTGTGCGCAGCTCGGCCTTCTATTTCCTGATCCTGTGTCAGTGATCTTTGGTGATTGTTCATCCATTTTCTCTGGGTGAGCCATGAGTAACCTGACACTTCTTCCTTTACGTACGCCTGTTGCAGTTGTCCTTTCTGACATCCTTGTCTTTGTGTGCTACTTTCGGCCTAGTTTCCAGTACATGCCGCCTGCTGCTGCGGCCCCTGCAGCAAGGGCCCACCAAGTTCCCGGATTCTGCAACCCACATGCCTCCAAGATGCTCCTCCCATCCTCCCTCCACCCATTCATTAGGCTGTCATCAGCTTGTCTGTGCCACTGTTGCGGCCACGCCGTGCCAAAGGCAGGACCGTCAGCGCATGCAACATGCACATTGCACGACCCTCATGTCCTTGCATGACCCACATCACACAACAGTCTCATGTTGCAGCCACCCTCCAAGCAATGTCCAACCAAAAATCAACCACCTGCTCTCAGGCATACCCTAAGCACACACACGACACCTTCGCATGCTGAGTGTGCAACTCCAACTGCCTACACAGCGCTGCCCCGCCTTCCAGGCCCTGTCACACCAACCAGATCATGTCCCTCCTACTCCACACCGGCTCCGTCCAACAGCACACCATTGGACTCTGTTACCTCCTCAACACAACAGGCCCACACATCACCTTCATGACAGTGACCTGGATAAAAGCATACTCAGCACACAACTTCTTCATTGCCATCTCAGACGGATACAAGAGCACCCGCAGGGACGGCACTAACAATCCCGGAGGATGAATTGATATCTATTCACAAGTACGCACTCAGGATCACAAATCCGGTTTGGGACAAACCCCCTGCAAACCCTCAGAGAAACACTCATCTACAGATCTCAAGGCCTACATCCACAATTCCGCAAAGCCATCAACACGTCCATCTTCACGCACGCCCTCACATCCACAGGATACATGTGGCTGTGGGCCAGGAACTTCTGGCTGGATGAGAACCACACCAGCATCCATCATTGGTCCATCCACATTAGCATCCACGTCTCCGACAAGCAACACACTGCCACACAGCCCGCTACCAATCCCCCAAAGATGCTTGATGTAAGTCAACACAGACACTGGACCCAACACCACCGCCACACCCTGCAACCTCACACACTGGATCAGCAACTGATCCAACAATCTAGCCACATTGACGGACTTTCCTGTGACGCACAACAACAATTAAGCCACCTGGGACAAGGCAGACCTACTGGACTCATACACGTCTAGCAGGACTCTTGTGCACAGTTTGCAACACAAATAACCATCAGTGGCCTTACAACCCTGGAAAACGGCACACACAGCCATCACCATATCATCAGCAAGGACAATTGGAGATCCTTCAGATGGGGCCAAGGCAAAAAAACGCACGACATCAAGGAGCTCATCAGCATTGTGAGTGCACTGACATCAGCTCTCCATCAAAAAGACACCCCACCCTTGCAAGGCTGAGCCAATCCCTTGCAACTTTCTACCACTGCAAGCTCATGGACATACACGCCAGCCTTGGCACACAGAGGCAGAACGCACTATTATACGCGGGACCAACCCCCCTCAGGTTTTGGACTTCCATCATCAGGAAATACAACACCCGGCTCATGTGCAACATCCCCTGGGGATCTCCATCAGACCCCTTCCCACACAACATCTCAACCACATCATTCCCCATCCTTGTAGCCCCCGTCCAGCACGTCATGTATGTATCATTGGAGTTAGCCACATTCCATGGTAGATAGAGAGAGCTCCTCCCTTGTGAACTATGGATTCTTGTCTGTGGGCATGGTGTGGGGTGAGGTTGTGGGTGTGTGGGTGTGAATATGAAGGTGTGTGTGGGAATGTGAATAGGGAGTATGTGTGAAGGAGTTTGTGTGAAGGTGTATATGTTAAGGTGTATGGGTGCAGTTGTTGGGGTGTACTCTGTAGCGCCAGTGAGTCTGTTGCAAAGGCTCATGGTTTGTGTGTGTGGGCCCTTTTTATTGGTCCATTTGTGGGTGTGCCTGAGTTTGAAATTTTGGTGGGTGTGTTATAAGAGGTGGTTGTGAGTTTGGGCCTCTGTTTGCCTGTTTGGATGTGCCAGGTCAGTCATTTTTATGTTTTTTCTACTGTAGACGTGTTTTGTGGTGGTGTGCGCGTCGAATTGACCCTCCTTGTGCTGTTTTACAGTGTCCTGGTTCAGTACGAGTCGTTTTCGCGTATGTAAGGTCCATACATACGCGATGCTGGGGGACGGGGCTGTGGTACGGTGCGTCCAAGTACGGGGCTGGGGTACGGTGCGTCCAAGTACGGGGCTGGGGTACGGTACTGGGGTATGGTGCGTACAAGTACGGGGCTGGGGTACGGTGCTGGGGTATGGTGCGTACAAGTACGTTGCTGGGGTAAGGTGCGTACAAGTACGGGGCTGTGGTACGGTGCGTCCAAGTACAGGGCTGGGGTACGGTGCTGGGGTACGGTGCGTACATACAAGTATGGGGCTGGGGTACGGTGCGTACCAGTATGGGGCTGAGGTACGGTGCGTCCAAGTACGGGGCTGGGGCACGGTGCTGGGATACGGTGCGTACAAGTATGGGGCTGGGGTACGGTGCATACGAGTACGGGGCTGGGGTACGGTGCTGGGGTACGGTGCGTACAAGTACGGTGCTGGGGTACGGTGCGTACAAGTACGGGGCTGGGGTACGGTGCTGGGGTACGGTGCGTACCAGTACGGGGCTGGGGTTACGTGTGTACAGGTACGGGGCTGGGGTACGGTGCGTCCAAGTACGGGGCTGGGGTACGGTGCTGGGGTACGGTGCGTCCAAGTATGGGGCTGGGGTATGGTGCTGTGGTACGGTGCATACAAGTACAGGGCTGGGGTACAGTGCGTCCAAGTACTGTGCTGGGGTACGGTGCGGACATGAGGGGGGGTACGGTGCTGACATACGGGGGGGTACGGTGCTGACATACGGGGGTACGTGCGGACATACGCGGGGGAAGGGGGGGCTGTACGACTCGTATCCCGGGCACAAGTTTACCCGGGATACGGGTGGTACAGAGTTCGCTACGTACGGGACGTTTTACATACGCTTGTGTATTCGGAAGGGCGGTACGGCTCGTACTTGTGCGCTCGGACTTCAGTTTTACGATTTTTACGTAAAACTGTCCAGGTACGTCTCGTAGACCTTTTCCCGATACGAATCGTATGTATTTTTCACGTACGAATCGTACTTCACCGGTGGGACGGGACTTGTACGATTCGTACGTAAAAATATACGGATACGAGTGGTACGGGAATTTGTTTTACCCGATCGGAATCGGCACCTAAGTGTCAAATTAAGCACTGAATGGAATGTTTACATATTTCCCTCAGAGAATAAGCACTGCAAACTATTGCCCTTGGTTCTTTTAATGAGCATATAGCTGGCTTTCTCAAAAATGGGTGTGTGAAATAATGGCATATCTTTGTTTAGCCATATTGTGCTTCAGCCTAAAATGAAATATTTTTTTAATGCTTTTGCACTTTGCATTGTTCATGTGCCTTAAATAGAAATCAGTTAATAAAACGATGAGCATATAATGTATCTTCACAGAAACAGGGAAAGGTACCCACCTTGTACCTAACACAGTCTAAAACGTCTGTATTTCACAAAGTGGATTTTCACACGTTTCATTTTCCTTCGAAATCACCTATTCTGTGTTGTTTTGTACGGTATTTGTTTTACACATAGGGAGCTCTCAACAAATTGTCTTCATCATGTGTATCATGTCGGTGACATGCTGGCATTTCATTTATCAAGACCATTACATCAGAAGTAGGTTAATCAAGATTAATGATGACTGTGATTAGGCTCTAAGGACAACTGAGTGGGCCAAATCTAAACATAGGTAAGGGCAGTAATGTTTCACTTTGTGCCCATTTTAGCATCAATAATGAACACTGCTCTGTAACGCTTGCATTGGAACTTGTAATACATTTACAAAAACCATTGCAAAACAATACACAGCATAAAACTATAGATAAGTAAAAAGTGAATTGTGGGGATGCTTTCCTCCTTTAGATTCCGAGTGACAGTGTAGACTACTCTAGCTTTGCTCTCGTTGTCTATTTGATGTCACCCAGACCCCTCGGTGTGTTTTCACTGCACCCATCTATGCCTGCTTATGTATAAATCAGATGCAAAAAGAACCATTGATGGACAGAATGCAGAACAATGTCATACATTCACCCCAGTACAGAGATCTGGGCCTAAATCCATCGTTTTTTTGCTCACCATGCCATTCCAGTTTGGACCCAGCCATATGCAAATCAGTCTTGACCCTGTGCCCAATGGGAATAGTCCAGCCCGAACTGCGAGGCCAGGTCCTTCCAGGACTGAAAACAAGCATCCTAGGACCGGTTTCGGGGTTTCACCCCTCTTCAGTCAGGATAGCTTGATTCCAGTGGCATGGAGAGCACGGGACTCACGTCTGAGCATACCCGTCCCACTCGGGGTGACAAATGCAAAAAGAACTATTGATGGAAAGAATGCAGAAAAATGTCATACATTCACCCCAGTACAGAGATCTGGGCCTAAATGCATCGTTTTTTTGCTCACCATGCCATTCCAGTTTGGACCCAGCCATATGCAAATCAGTCTTGACCCTGTACCCAATGGGACCAGTCCAGCCGGAACTGCCAGGCCAGGTCATCCATGGACTGAAAACAAGCATCCTAGGACCGGTTTCGGGGTTTCACCCCTCTTCAGCCAAGATAGCTTTATTCCAGTGGCATGGAGCGCACGGGACTCACGTCTGAGCATACCCGTCCCACTCAGGGTGACAAATGCAATAAGAACTATTGATGGACAGAATGCAGAACAATGTCATGCATTCACCCCAGTACAGAGATCTGGGCCTAAATCCATCGTTTTTTTACTCACCATGCCATTCCAGTTTGGACCCAGCTATATGCAAATCAGTCTTGACCCTGTGCCCTTCGTCTGGACTGTTCCCATGGGGCACTGGGTCAAGACTGATTTGCATATGGCTGGGTCTAAACTGGGGTGGCGTAGTGGGCAAAAGAACGATGGATTTAACCCAGATCTTTTGACTGGGGGAGAATGTTTGCATTGTCAGCATTCTGTCCATCATTTGTTTGTTGTAACACTTTTCGCCCTAAGTGGGATGGGTATGCCCAGACGTGGGTCCCTTGCTCACTGTGCCACTGGATTCAAGCTAGCCTGGCTGAAGAAGTATGACATACCCTGAAACCAGTCCCAGGATGCTTGTTTCCGGTCCAGGGAGGACCTGGCCTGGCAGTTCGGTCTGTGCTGTTCCCATGGGGCACAGGGTCAAGACTGATTTGCATATGGCTGGGTCCAAACTGGGGTGGCGTAGTGGGCAAAAGAACAATGGATTTAACCCAGATCTTTTGACTGTGGGAGACTGTTTGCATTGTCAGCATTCCGTCCATCATTTGTTTGTTGTAACACTTTTCGCCCTAAGTGGGATGGGTTTGCCCAGACGTGGGTCCCTTGCTCACTGTGCCACTGGATTCAAGCTAGCCTGGCTGAAGAAGGGTGACATACCCTGAAACCTGTCCCAGGATGCTTGTTTCCGGTTCAGGGAAGACCTGGCCTGGCAGTTCGGTCTGGACTGTTCCCATGGGGCACAGGGTCAAGATTGATTTGCATATGGCTGGGTCCAAACTGGGGTGGCATAGTGGGCAAATGAACGATGGATTTAACCCAGATCTTTTGACTAGGGGAGAATGTTTGCATTGTCAGCATTCCATCCATTATTTTTTTGTTGTAACACTTTTCACCCTAAGTGGGATGGGTATGCCCAGACGTGGGTCCCTTGCTCACTGTGCCACTGGATTCAAGCTAGCCTGGCTGAAGAAGGGTAACATACCCTGAAACCGGTCCCAGGATGCTTGTTTCCGGTCCAGGGAGGACCTGGCCTGGAAGTTCAGTCTGGACTGTTCCCATGGGGCACAGGGTCAAGACTGATTTGCATATGGCTGGGTCCAAACTGGGGTGGCGTAGTGGGCAAAAGAACAATGGATTTAACCCAGATCTTTTGACTGGGGGAGAATGTTTGCATTGTCAGCATTCCATCCATCATTTGTTTGTTGTAACACTTTTCACCCTAAGTGGGATGGGTATGCCCAGACGTGGGTCCCTTGCTCACTGTGCCACTGGATTCAAGCTAGCCTGGCTGAAGAAGGGTGACTTACCCTGAAACCGGTCCCAGGATGCTTGTTTCCAGTCCAGGGAAGACCTGGCCTGGCAGTTCGGTCTGGACTGTTCCCATGGGGCACAGGGTCAAGATTGATTTGCAAATGGCTGGGTCCAAACTGGAGTGGCGTAGTGGGCAAAAGAACAATGGATTTAACCCAGATCTTTTGACTGGGGGAGAATGTTTGCATTGTCAGCATTCCATCCATCATTTGTTTGTTGTAACATTTTTCTCCCTAAGTGGGATGGGTATGCCCAAACGTGGGTCCCTTGCTCACTGTGCCACTGGATTCAAGCTAGCCTGGCGAAGAAGGGTGACATACCCTGAAACCGGTCCCAGGATGCTTGTTTCCGGTCCAGGGAAGACCTGGCCTGGCAGTTCGGTCTGGACTGTTCCCATGGGGCACAGGGTCAAGATTGATTTGTATATGGCTGGGTCCAAACTGGGGTGGCGTAGTGGGCAAAAGAACGATGGATTTAACCCAGATCTTTTGACTGGGGGAGAATGTTTGCATTGTCAGCATTCCGTCCATCATTTGCTTGTTGTAACACTATGTATAAATCAGAGCACAACGTTTGCATTCAGCCTTGCGTTAAATATAGCTACTGTTCGCCTTAATAAATAATTGTACTCGGCAATCATTTTGATACAACCTGCGCCCAGAGTCCCACTGCAAATCCGCCTACGCGCGGGAACACCACCTTGCCATTGAATACCCGCTTAGAGTCAATCCCCAGGGCTCTTAAAGCAGATTAAGGGGGTGGCTTTTAAATGTGCATGTAAATGTGCAAGGCCACTCCATCTCCCAGGTTACTCATCACAATTGACAAAAAGCGAGCTCGGCGGAGAGAGAAATCACCGCAGTGCATTTACCTCATGTATTCACGCAGTGGTGTGGGCGGCAAAGCTCTTCTTTCAGCTGGACTGCAAGGTCGGTCCATTGAGCGTCATTATAGGTCGGGTGTCAGGGGCATGAAGGTTTGGAATTATAATGTGCCCTTTATGTTCGGAAAAATGTGTGCAAAGGCAATTTCCACTGGTAAATCACTTCCACGAAGTTCCTTTTTGACTACAGTGTTTGCATTGTTGAGTGGGACTCCTACGCGGTCTTTAAACATTATCTACTTACAATAGATACAAAAGAGAGAGATGAGGGGAGTGAGAGAGAGAGCGAACGAGAGGAAAGGAGCGAGAAACACAGAGGAGGGAGGTCTTGCCACTGATTTGTATTGTACTGTAACATTTATATAGTGCTTCCTGTCCCTGTGCAGTGATGCTTTCATGGTTTGCATCCATGCAGAGTGTGTGATTGAAATGCTGTCTTTGTTTTGATGCAGTGTGGGGGAGTGTTTCTGTGTTTCTGGTGATCACCACCGAAGTGCAGTTATCGTGTTATGGGACACTGCCCCTAGCCAGAGAGTAATGGTAAGCACTTGGGTGAATTTGAAGACTTCAAACAGTTGGCAGGAATATGCACTCTTGGTATGCAAATACTGTTTTGTCAATAGAGGTAACAGTACACACATGTAAAGGGAGACTGGAATATTTTATACATACATGAAAGTATGCATGCTACAATTGTATATATTGCTGTGTTTATATGATGGAAAAGCCTGATTTCACAAATACAGGTTCATAACAGCAACTCTTTTGCTATATGTAATACATGTACAACTGTATGTTTAAATGCATAAAACAACTAATAAAAGATATTTAAAAAAATAAATAAATGGGACACTGCCCTTAGCAGGGTCATGGATGAAGACGTGTGAGAAAAATGAGCATGGTTTATGGATTCTGGTGAGAAGGCCGCTCTGTGTAGCTCTGCTGGTCCCTTTAGGTAGTTCTTAGAATTGTAGTCTAGCTGGTTAACACACTGTGTTGTCCATTCTAAGATTTTTAGATTAAAGTTTGTGGTCCTGAGCAGACATAGGTCGGAGGTGGAGATGTTAGGGAGATCTGTTGGGTTGGACTTTGTTAGTATAATACCATATATGACTGTCAATGGGAGATGTCAAGCAGCAGTCATAGCATGAAGCTAGCTGGAACCTTAAGTTGTACATTAAATTAAACTCCTCTTTTGTCAAGCAGTATGTGATAGATTCCATTCCTGTTTAGGTGGTGATGGATGGTTCATTGCTGTGGACTGGTACAGTACTGGGTGAAGGACGTGACCTGGTTGTGTCTTATGTGAGCATAAGAGGGTCAAGCAATATAAGAGAGTTAGTGTTATGTGGGGAGTTGCTTTGAGAGAAAGTGGCTGACATAGCTTTTTTAATAGCAGCTTCATATGCATAGTTCAATTTGAACCTTCAAGTTATAAGTTTTGATCATAATCTCGCAGCCAACGAAGGTCAGCAGGATCAAAAGATTCTCTGGGCACCAATGGGGCGACTTTCCTTGCCTTTAGTATTTATCTTAGGGGCAATGCAGTTGAGCGCAATATCAAAGTAAGCTTAATAACTATCAATTAGTTCATCAGGCCCCTCTTGCCAAAAGGTAGAAGCTGTAGGCAAATGCTGCTTCAAAACATCAACTGTGACCTTTTCCAAGTTATGGCATTCTAAAAGTTGGCACCTATAAGAGGCACCCCGCACACTCTACAGGAGCATGCACAGCGTATTACATAGTGGGCTGTCCAAGGTGGGGCACGGGATGATTGATTTAACAAGACAAAGTGGTAGCACAAATAGCATTTAATGCATGGCCAAATTAGTGAGGAGGAAGAGGAATGCTAAGAGATAAATCACCTAATGAAACATATTGTTAAATGTAACAGTCAATGCAGATGAACATTATCGAATTGAGTGTTAAAATCACCAAAAACCAACAAGTGAGCACCACCCAACAGGGATGGTGAAAGGACTTGTGAAATGATTGAAGCCAGTAAGTCAATGACCTCATGCCCACCATGAGAACCTATAAACTAGGAAAAAAGACCAAAGGGCCTGTTCGAAAAATTGGCGGACGGTACTCCATCTGTCTGGGTGGCGGAGGGCATAACATCCACCACACTGATGTACTACCATCTGCCGTCATGGCGGTTCCTGTCAAGGTACAAAACATTTGGTGGACGGCCGTCATCGGTTTTGACAAACCTTCCATCAAACTTTAACAAAGTTTGCGTTTTTCAAAAGCAAATTCCGAAAGTGAGAGTTTGTTATTGAAAAACAAAAAACTAATGATCCCAGCTCCCAGGGAAACATTTGCATAAAGATTATAGATGAGAGATTTTTTCAGGTCTCTATATAAAGGTGATGAAAAGATGAAAACTGCTAGAACTATATAGCACTGTAGATTAACCCTTTACAGCGGTTAAGCCAGAAAATAGGCACCGGCGCGGACATGTGCAGACAAGCTTGCCTTTTGCGAGCCTTTGATATACACGCTCTGGGTTGACTTAAATATTCACTCTAGGTTGACTTAAATATTTAACTCTGCATATCAATTGGCCCTGAAAGACTATTGTTGACAACCAAACAGAATGACTGGTGTGCTGTAAATTGTTTATTGTGTGTCTAGATATGAAAAATACTTTTAAATGTTTTATGTAAGAAGTAGTTCTGGAGAATGGGTTAATGAAATCAAACAGTGCTTGGGAGTAGGTTGGAATTGTGGACTTGGCAAGTGAAAAACACATTGGGAATGTCAGGAGAAAGGAGAAAAATATGAGGAAAATTTACAGAATACATTAAAGAATATCCAACCTAAGAAGTATGAAATCATAATTTAAGTGTCTTAAATGAAAGTCACAGTTTTGAAGCAAAGCTAAATGCCAAAGTTCTTAAAAAAGTCACTGACTCAGCCCAGATGAAGTGTGCAAGTTGGGGTCCTGGGTTGGATGCAAAAGGTTTCTGGCCATCCTCTGGTTTGGGTTTCACCACAGCTTTGAATTCCTCCTTGGATATGGACTGTTGGCTGGTATGGGCAGGACCAGACAATTTCCTGAGGCAGTAGACACAATGGGTCTGGGAAAACAATTTGGACTGACATGACAACAGTAAGTGGGAATGGATGGGAAACCAGACCAGATGTAATGCCTAAAATCAAGGAGGTCAAGAGGTACATAGTTGCCAATGCTGGCCAGCTAGTATCTCTCAGCACCTACTTCACAGCTCCTCTCCTTCACATCCTCACAGGCAACTTGTTGGCCATCAAATATTTCCCGTATGGCCTCTTTAAAAGCAGTCATTGTGACATATTCAGTGTGGGGTGAACACACAAGTGCTCAGTGTTTGTCTGGAGAGAATGCTTCTCTTAGCTGCCTAAACTCCCCAAAAATCTGAAATCTTGATATTCATCTCGCCTACTATACTGGATCTGACCCATCTGTGGCGCTCTGAAATGAGACTCTCCCTGGCGGTATCTAAATCTGCGAAAAACTCTGGGGGGTCAAACTAGACAATGTCCTCTCATTTAAGGCTTTTGTCAATTCTGCTGCAGGAGTCTATTTTTTCCTTATTTAAAACTCTAAGAATGACCCTCAAACTCCTGGCAGAACACACCAGAAAGATAATTGCTCACGCATTAGGATCTCTCCAAGCATTAATAAATAGATTGCGGGGGGCGTGGCTTGCAGCCAACAGCGATGGCCGCAGCCTAGGAGAGCTCCGTGGCAACCAGCGTCTCTCCCGATAAATCCTGGCATGAATCCGCTAACACGGCACATTTAAAATCAAGAATCGGCCTCTGGAAGGCCACAGCAGAAATCGACGTCAGCCTGGGGCCATTGTCAAAACCGGGAGAACCACGACAACAAAGCCACGATCGCGGCCTGCTTGCAAGGGCCGCGGCCGGGGACTCCTATACAATAGAGCGGCACGCATAGAGGAGGCCAGGAGTAAAAGACGAACATAGCGGTCGCAGCGGATGGGAAGGTAGCGGTGGAGCTTGTACCAAAGGGTTCGGAGCACGCTACTTCACGCCCAGCACCAACGGAGGGATTGAGGACCCGGGTCTGTGCTCCGACGGGACTGGACCTCCCGAGAAGGCACTCAGCAGCGAGACGCGGTCAGCCTAGCGCGTAAGTCAGGGGTGATACTTAAGGGAGAACAGGCGGAGGAATGGGAGTGCACGCATCGGGGCACAGTCTAAAACCGATGAGGGAAAGACCACAGGAGCTGCATTTATACCGGGAATACTGCTGATGCAAGCCTGAAGGTGAGAAGGCAGCCCAGCAAACAGACCCCGCTGCCGGCCCCCGCTTTTAATTCATGGCCTGAAGCTCAGGTCTGTCCTGCGAACACTGCAATGCAGGCGTCTATAATGGCACAGTGCAAGCCTAGGACAATCTAACACTTAAGGCAATACAAGGAAGAGGTGCCTGGCGCCAAATAAAGGAGTGTGTATAGGCTCATGGTGGCTGGGGCGGCATAAATTCTCTGGAGTGATGAACAATTAAGGGAGGCATAGAGACATCAGAAGCGGCCCGTTCGCGCATTGGGCCCCAGAGAGCTTGTCCACGGAGACAGCGATGCTGGAAAGACGAGTAAGGTCTCTGGAAAGAGCTCAGAAACAAATGGAGGCGAAACTGGACGACCAGGAAGGGCGCTCACAACGCAATAATATACGCCTAGTGGGAGTGCCAGAGAATATTCACGGTCCAGCTCTGGACCTGTTTGTAGAAGACCTTGTTAAAACTAAACTCCAACCTCGAGGATTATCGAGTTTCTTCTCAGTGGAACGTGCACACAGAGTGCCGGGTGGGAGGCCCAGGCCGGGAGCCCCACCACGGCCTATACTAGCACGAATTTTGAACTTTCGTGACCGTGACACCATTCTACAGACAGCGCGTATAGCGCCCCCTATACATGTAGAGAATAGCGAAGTAGAGATATACCCGTACTACACAGCGCTAGTAACAAAGCAACGACGTGACTTCCTGGAGGTAAAGAAAGAGCTCAGGAAGAGAGAACTTAAATACGCAATGCTCTTCCCTGCAAAACTGAGGGTAAAGGCAGAGGGAAAGACTTGGTTCTTCACATCGCCGGAGGAAGCTACAGATTGGCTGGAAGGATGGCGCAAGACCAAGGGAAACTGGGGACCAGCAGAGGCACAGACAATCCATAGAAAGATCAGTGGAATCAGACTCGTCAGGAAAGGGTGCAACCGGTGGTACACTAAATAAAAATATACAGGAAGACTCAAATTAAGCATAGATGGCATAGGCAGAGGTATTGAAGCCAAGATTGGACCCCAGGGGACGGCCCTGAGGTATAAGTTAGGGCCGCCTAATCCAGAGAAGAACCGAGATAACAGCTCCACAGCTTCAAAGGGTGGTGAGGCACTTGCAGAATCTGTTAGAAGACGATGACGAGGTCGCAGAATAAGACGTATATACAGCAGTCGAAATACTACACTACTGAGGGGGGGACCAGGACTGGTCGCAAATGGTTCCCCCCCCCCCGGCACGCAAGTACAAAGTTATGGGGACTAAGCACTCTGCTCAGTTTGGGTGGTGGGTAGTTTGGAATCCGCCGGGCAGGGAAGCAGGGAGGTGGGAGGGGGTTAGGTATCATTCACAGGGGTTGTTGTTTCAAAAGGTTCAAATGCATACCAAAAGACGGAATATCACACACATCGATCCCACTGCATACATTCTCAACAAAGCCTCTGTGCAAGATAGTAAGATAACAAGGACCAAACCTACAAGGGATATCAATGACAACCGACAACCCGCACGAAATAGACGATAGCAGGAACACCATGCACCTCACAGTGATGTCATGGAATGTGAATGGGTTGGGGGACAAGATAAAGAGAGGTCTAGTCCTACAATACATAAAAAGGAAGGGACCAGCGGTGGCACTGATACAGGAATCACACTTGGTAGGCTCCACTTGTAAAGCTTTGGACAGATGGGGTTATAAAATGGCAATACATTCAGAATTTACCTCTGGATCGAGGGGAGTAGGAGTCTTAATACAGAAACGATGCCCATTGATAGTACAAAAGACCTGGACAGACGACCAAGGCAGGTTTGCAGCAGTTACATGCCAATGGGAGGGAAGGCAATATAATTTGGTTTCGGTCTATATCCCACCTGCTTTACACAACTCCACCCTCCCAGACTTAGGCAAATTCTTGCTTTCACTCCCACTAGGAGAACTGATTATAGGGGGAGATTTCAACGCAGTCATTGATGCATCCATAGACAGGCGATCCCCTAAAGGGCCCAGCAGTTCCAGTCCCAAGCTGAAGGATTTTGTTAATGCAATTGGGCTAACCGATGTTTTGAGGGCCAGACACCCACACGAGCATCAATATACCTTCCATTCAGGAGTCCATAACAGCGTGTCAAGAATAGATTATATATTTACGTTGGCGATAGGGATGGAAAGGATAATAGACGTAACACACCTGCCTAGGGGAATATCGGATCATTCACCAGTACTGATGACCTATGCTTCACACATCCCGGGTAGGCGCAGGGTTTTTCCACTGTATCCACACTATTTAATGGTTAAGGATATTAAAAAACACGAATTACTACCACGAAACGATATTTTGACACTATGGGAAGCATATAAAACGGTCCTACGTGGCCAGGCAATCTTGTTGGTGTCACATCACAAGAAACAACAACATCAACAAATTTAAGCGCTGGAAGAGCAGTTAGAGAGGGCAGAAGTAGATCATGCCTCAGATATCACTGAGGCAACTACACATGGGCTCCATCTAGCACAACAAGAATATAAGACCTTTGTGTGGGAAGAGGCAAGATCCAGACTTAAGACAACACAGCATACAGTATAGGGGACAAGGCAGGCAAACTCCTGGCCTGGCTAGACAAAAAGGACAGAGCCAGTAGGTGGATAGTGCAGCTAGACACACAAAGTGGAATCACGACCTCAGATCCCCAAGCCATAGTAGATGAACTAGCGACCCATTATGAGCACATATATACACCGACAGCCACGGCCACAGTGGATGAAAATAAAGCCTTTCTGAAAGATATAAAAATTCCAACGCTGACCCAAGCAGCGGTACAAGCACTAGAGGCGGACCTTATGCAAGACGAAATGACACGGGCAATACTGGCACTACACACAGGTAAAGCCTTGGGACCCAATGGAATTCCCGTGGAGTTCTATAGGCAGACGACTGCCATTCTGACGCCCCACCTCCTTAACATGTACACCGATAGTTTAGAGAAGGGTGAACTTCCTAGAGATCAACGCCTGGCAACGATAGTCGCGATACACAAGCCGGGCAAACCGCCACATAGTTGCATGTCGTACAGGCCAGTTTCCCTTATTAACACAGAAGCTAAGATATTAGCCAAGGTGCTTGCAACACGACTGCAGCCATATTTGGAAATGGTGATTCACCCGGACCAATCGGGATTCATGCCACAACGTAACACGGCACTGAACCTGCGACAGGTCCACAATGTCATGGCGCGAAAATCTATTATCAAAGAGGACGCCATAATTCTTTCTCTGGATGCGCGAATGGCATTCGATATTGTCGAATGGCCCTTTCTGTTCGTGGTTCTTCACCATTTGGGATTCGGACCCAAATGCATGCGATGGGTGGAATTATTGTATACAAAACCACTGGCGCAAGTGGTCGCCAATGGGCGCATCTCAGCTACCTTCACACGGCAGGGTTGCCCATTATCACCGCTCCTATTCGCAATAGTATTGGAACCCTTGGCGGCATGGATACGGCAAGATCCAGTAATCCGTGGACTTAGGTGGAAAACGGGATGGTAGGACCGTATATCGCTATATGCTGATGACATCCTGCTTTATCTGGCCTTGCCAACCCGCTCCCTTAACTGCCTCATGGATATCTGTGCGGCATACGGGCGTGTATCCGGATATACTATAAATTGGACGAAATCACACATTTTCGTACTCTCGGGCGCTCCCCCGCGACTCCCGCGTAATTGTGACATACAGATAGCTACCGAAGGGTTTAAATATTTAGGCATTCATATAACATGTCAGGACGCGCATTTCATTGCAGAAAATCTCATGAGACCTCTGGAGCGATTCCGCCGGGACGTACTCCACTGGCGGTCCCTGCCACTTACTTTGCTAGGCAGGGCAGCCCTCTTTAAAATGATGGCGCTCCCCAGATTCTTATACGTCCTACAAAATACACCATTTCCAGTCCCTCCATCATACTTCATAGCAATTAATAATGAAGTAAACAAGCTGTTATGGGACGGTAAGGCAACCCGTATCGCTATGCACAAACTGGTTACAAGCTGGTATGATGGAGGCATAGCGCTCCCACACATAAAAGCATACTATTGGGCTTCCCAACTGGCGGTAATAAATCATTGGCTTCATGCCGCGCAGGAGGAACCGGCTTATCGCATGGACAGATATCTCCTGGGTATGGACGGTATGATGGGGGAACTCTACAATAGGAATAAAACAAAGAATCTTACAGGGCCGACAGCGCATACAATTAAGATTTGGCATGAGGCGCAGAAAAACCTGGGATGGGAGGGAGTCGTGACGCAGACAACGCCACTATGGGACACAAAAAAAACTAGGCAAGCTACGGAATACGAAGGGGTTCAGACAATGGGACTTAATAGGCATCTCGAAGGTGGGGGATTTATGGCAGAAGGGTGAGATTATCCCGTTCGCACAATTGCAACAGAACTATGGCTTGGCAGACACAGAGACTTACAGATACATGCAAATACGACATGCACTGACGGCACTGATCCCACAGGGCACGCAACTACCAGAATCATCACCCCTCGAGGACAGGCTACTCACCGATCATTTGACGAAAAAAAGCCATCTCATTAACTTACAAGAAAATTATAAATAACCAACCGGACCCGACAACAATCCTGAAAACTAGATGGGAGACTGATCCGGGTGAACTAGTCGAGGCTGACTGGCAGGCAGCTATTGCATCCCCAAGGGAGGTGGCGATCCCTGCCAGATTTAAATTAGTACAACTGAAGGTTCTGCACCATACATATTACACCAGGACACTACTGTACAAATTGCACAGAACAGATACACCACTTTGCATCCGACAATGTGGGGAACAAGACACATTCTGGCACATACACTGGCAATGCGCAAAAATTGACACATACTGGAAAGCAATCATGCGCACAATCTCACAGGTCACAGGTATAACGGTGGCGCCTGAGCCGAAGAGATGCATACTCAACATCTGGGAACCTACAGATCTTAATCATGCAGCACAAACCTGGGTAGCACTTGGTATGGCTTTAGTGAAAAGAAATATAGCACAACTATGGGGAGCCAGGCAGACTCCCACACTATGTGGATGGTGTCGTGGTATGGACGAATTAATGGTAACTGAAAAATCAGTATATGTCCATAGAAGATGCCCCAAAAAATGGACACGGGTCTGGGGGAAATGGAATGAATATCGGGAAAACATTTGTGATCCCCCACTGGAAGAAACACTCTCAGACGACTCCGACTAGTTGAGGTGTATATAGGATACATTAATATATCGGGTATTAGTGTGGGAAAAGAGACGGTTGAGCAAAAATCTGACATATTGTCGAACAAGTCCTTGCGGTTCAAGGTATGGCTACAGTTGGAAGATGTGATATATGTAACAATGAAACCATATGGTATTGCAGATATTGTTGGAATTGAAAATGTTAATAAAAATATTAATAAAAAAAAATAGATTGCAATAGGTTCAAATGTGACAGCCAGACTGGTGCTGAACATTCCTAAAATCAGGAAAAAGAGAGGAGTTAGGCCCAAGGGGGCAAGGCACAAGCAGGGCCGTATTATAACTTGTTACAAAAGAATGTGCTTGTGACTCGCATTATTTTGAAAGCTAAATGTGTTTGCTAAATAGCCAAACCCATTAATTTTAGTTTGAACCGGTGTATTTATTTTCACCTTTTTATTATCACTATTTTTTATTCTTAGTTATTTCTTTCAATCTGAAAAGACATGTGTTTTGTCATATCAATACATTCTTGTTCTCAAAATAATTTACAAACACAATTAAATAAAACATAAATGTGCTGTTCTCGAAACTATTTAGCAAACCCACTTAAATAAGACATAGATGTGCAATACAACATATATCACAAACACTTTTTACATAAAAAAACATTTTAACAAAAAAGACATCCAATACATATATCGCTATTGATGGTATGCTTTCGGTTATGATTCTTAAGGCTCTTTAATGTCTATATTCGATATCCAATCTTATACAAGGCACGTTGGATTTTTGTGAAAAACTGGAGATTTTTCTCTCTGATCACAAGTTTAATTCAGTGACCCTCTGTATATTTATCTGCCGACGCGTTTCTGTTCCTGGGCGTGAAGTACCAGGAGACTCATCAGAGCAATTGTATTTAAACAGCAATGCCGATTTCTTAGGCTTCTTATTTATCTTTCTCTTCCTTGCATATTTTAAACCAGCATGTAATTGTTCACAGTAGACGGTAGTTCTTTCTTTCTTTTTAAGTCCGTTTATCAAAGTTGTGTGGTGGCAGTTGCAGCCCTTCTGGCTGGGCATCACGACCTGTTGTGCACTCAGCGTTTCAAATCTTTGTTGCAGCGTCTCCTTACAATTACGGGGCTTGCTTTTTTAACTTCACTCACATACTCTCATTTTAGATCTCTATTCTGCAATTGCTTTCAACTCCTTCATTGTTTGTCCAGCAATAGGTTTAGATGTGACAGCCAGACTGGTGCTGAACATTCCTAAAAGGCATTCTATTTGGAATTCCCCAATCTGAGATGCACTATGCAACTCACTCTACATCACTCCACACAACTTTACTCCACTGTACTCTATGACACAGTACTTCACTATACTCCATTGTACTCCACTATTCTACTCTATGCAATTCCCCTCTACGCCACTAGACTATTAAACACTTTATACCACTGCACTCTATGGCACTGTACTGTACACCACTCCACTGTACTCCACTGTATGCCAGACCACTATACTCCACATTACGACCCTTTCCAAAAGTCCACAACATGCCACGCCACTGTATGCCACTTCACTCTACACCAGGGAACTCTACTCCACTCTACACCAATCTACTCTACGCAACTCCACTCTACACTACCACGCTGTTCACCACTACACTCTACCCAACTGCACTACCTGCCACCCTACTCTGCTTTACGACACTGTACTTCCATCAATGACACTGTACGCCCTTCCACTCTACCACACTACACTCCACTTTGTAGCACTCCACTGTAATCCACTCTACAGCACTTAATGACACTCCACTTTATGACACTCTTCAAGGTACTGTACGACACTCATAATGACATCCCACTCGACGACACTGGACAGTTCAATGGAAAAAACAAAGGTTAAGGATAAGTTATAAGTAGGAAAATAGTTATTTATTCTTTCTATACAGACCCAACTTAAACTATACAAACATTAGAAATTCTAAAATTGTAGTTACAATTTAAATTTATAATTTACACACTACTAGTTATAACTTAATTTTTTAATTGACGTACCACCTTCAGTCAGTCAAATATTCTTTATTCAGTTTTTCACAACCATAAAAGAAAACATTGAACATGTTAATAGATGATATAAAATTAATTATAAACATTCTAATCAAGCCTAAAAAGAAATATTCATCAAAGCAGCCTCAGGTCAAGAATCTCAAATATTAAATATGACCGCATGTCTAATACATGAAGACAGAATAAACGGCTGACAAAAAATAAATAAAATACTGTGTATATCTAGAACGAATCACGTGCCACCTTCAATTTACTATGTTGCTAACCTCCGTACACAGTCTCCTCACCTCACTCACCACACTACATAAACTATAACTCACCATAGTACCATGGACTTTGTTTTCAGAAATTATGTAATTTCAGATGTATTAAGTGTTGTTATGAATGCTATAATTTCACATGCTATAAGCCATGTAAAATGCCCGAGTTATAATTATTAACCATGGGCAGAGAACTCTGCACCGCTGGCAGACCGTGCGGATTTTTGCATACTCTGCGTTCCACTGAGAACGCAAAGTTTATCCAAAACTCCAACTCTGCAGCGGAGCGGAGTTCAGCCCCGGACCCTCCCCGCCTCCACCGCCCTCAATAAATATTTTTATAATAAAAATGAAGGTAAATTAAACACACTTACCTTTATCGCAGAGTCTCTGGGCTGCCCACCTCCTCCTTGTCGTGGTCCTGCAGAATCCCCTACGTCAGACGTACGTCATGGTAGGACTGTGCATGCGTGCGCAGTCCTACCCACGACGTGCTTCTGACGTAGGGGATTCTGCAGAACCACGACGAGGAGGGCAGCCTGGAGACGCCGCAATAAAGGTAAGTGTGCCTAATTTATCTTCATTTTTAATTTTATTTTACAAATATTTATTGAGGGGGGTGGAGGCACGGAGCGAGCTCCACTGAGTTTTTGCCCAACTCCGTGGAGCTCTGCGTAGAGCAACTACGCCAGATCTGCCCGCCCTTAATAGTTATCTCAAGTAATTATAACTCATGTCCTAAAGTAACTATAAATCACATCCATCAATGCAGTTTTCTCATCAACAATTTAATTGCAAATGTTCAAATGGTATTGTTAATAATGTCATAAAAGACATCATGAGTGACTTAATATGTGGGGTAATTAGCAGTGCATGGCACAGGCTCTCCCCCGAGGCTTATTAGGCCCCGGGACCCCATCCCCTAGGGCCAAGTAATTAATGAAGGGAGGGGGTCTTGCGGTCCCCCTCCCTGAGCCTTATTAGACCCCGGGTGTTACATTTTTAAAAGGAGAGGGGGTTGTGCAGGCCCCCCTCTACAAGCCTATTTTTCCCCCAGGGACCCGTCCCGTGGGGATCTGTCCTTATAATAGGTAGGTGAACTGGTACCTACCCAAGATACCCACTAAGCACAAAAATGGAGGGTAAGGGGGAGCCCCAGGTCCCCCACAGCCCCAGGAGGCTCCCTGCATGTAGCAGGAGCCAGCATTGCTTTTGCCCGGAAGGGGCAGCTTCATTTATGCTGCTCTCTCCAGGCGGGAGAAATCTGTTGCAGGGAAACAGATCTCAAGTCTGCTCCCAGCCGGTGGGAGCGTTTTTAAACCTTCTGCCTGCTGGGAGCAGACTTTGTGTTTGCCCCATTTGGCAGGAGCTTCAAAAATGCTCCCGCCAGACAGGAACAAATACAAGTTTCCCTACCTGCTCTGGTGCAGGCAGGGAAACTACTGTGTCCTGGGAGAGAGCTCCCTGGACACAGTTAGTGAGCTTGCCCCGGGGGATGGGGACCTTGGGGCCATTAAAGGCTCAGGTAGGGGGGCCGAATGGCCCCCTCTCTTTTTCTTTTATACATATCGACTACGGAAATTGGGTCCCAGGGGCGTAAGTATGCTCTGGGAGGTGGGCCACATGCTCCCTCCCTATCTGTAAATACTCAGCCCGTAGCATGGGGTCCCCAGGCCTTTTATAGGCTTGGGTGGGGGTCCATACAGCCCCTTTCACCATTTTAAAGCTTTTTGGCCACAGGGAATGAGGTCCTCTGGGCCTTATTTCACTCGGTCTGGTGGGTCACATGCCCCCTCCTCTTTATTAAATTGGCAGCCCCGAGGGTTGGGGTCATGCATAGCATTGGGGTTGGCTGCTTGCTGGGGATTTGGCCGCAGGGCCGTGCGGTAATCAAATATTAATTTAAATTTTAAAAAAACCTAGAAAAAAACAAAGGTTAAACTAATGCTATGGCATGGTGTGACAAAAAGATCTGCTTTTGTTTGAAAAAAACCTTGGAAATTCACAGAAAAAAAAGGTTAAAGTAACGTTATAGTTAGGGGAATATGTCAGTGACAACAGGAAAAAACACAGGAATTCACCAGTTATATTCAGCAAAGCTAACTATAACTTTCGCCCTGCCATGCGCTGGTTATGATCTCACACATTACATCACTTATGACGTTCTATGACAACATTTATGACATCACTGATGACAACATTGATTAGATCATCCATGCTTCTTTTGCACCTATTGCTCACTAAACATGTATGGCATTAGAGGCCTGAAAGTAATAGCTCAGAATAATTTGAAGCATCATTAATGCCATCATAGATGCAACACGCTTGGGCGTAGCAAGCATGGGTTATGTGCAACATTGACTCTGCTGTTGGTTCTGAGGTATTCCCTGCCCATTTTACTTTGAAGTTGAAACATCAACTAACCAGCCTTGTTTTGTTTTAATATGAACACAATCACATATTTATCTACAACTGTGACTCTTCCCTATGAATGTAATCCCATGTTTTATGAATGCATATGCTTGTAAACCTCTGTGGTATTAATGGTTTGTACTTTTCTCACACCTTTCTCTCACACCATTCTCACAATTGCATTTGTTCATTGCACCATTGTACTATTCTATGTATATCGCCACCATAGAATATATTCTATGTATATCGCCACCATAGAAATTTTAAATATGTTATGTTATGTC
This sequence comes from Triturus cristatus, assembly GCF_964204655.1. Lineage (NCBI taxonomy): Eukaryota > Metazoa > Chordata > Amphibia > Caudata > Salamandridae > Triturus > Triturus cristatus. The sequence goes on along the minus strand of NC_140591.1, from coordinate 371,823,934 downwards.
GATTTGGGGAGATCACTAAACCCCCAAGAAGGTAAACAGGCACTCAAGCTTGTGTGCAGACATGTGGTCCCTGCAGAGTTATCCAAAGAGTCAGGCCTTAGGCTTCTTGCGGAACTCATGGAGTGAAGAGGAGGCTCTGATATGTTGTGGGAGGTTGTTTCATGTTTTGGGTGCAAAGTAGGAGCACGGGCGACCTTCTACTCTGCTTTTGTGTGCAAGTGAGAGTGAGGCTGAGCGTAAATGTCTGGCATGCTGGTGAAAGTGTATGTGGCTGTTTGGGTATGCTGGTTCAGTGTTGAGCAGTTCTTCTTAGGTGTGCATGAGGAGTCTGAATTGACTTTGTTTGTGTATTGGGAGCCAGTGGAGGTCTATGAGTTGAGGTGACATATGGTGCAGCATGGATGGGAAAATTATGAGTCTTGCAGTGGTGTTCTGAATGGTCTGAGGTCTATGCAGGAACTGCTTGGAGATTCAATCTTAGAGTGTGTTGCCATAGTTGAGCCTGCTCGTGATGAGAGCTTGTGTTTTGGTTCGTCTGGAGTTCTGTGGCAGCTTCTTGAAGAGATTTTGCAACATATGTAGGTTGTGCAAGCACATGGAGCTCACTGCGTTTACTTGTGCCGTCATGTTGAGCTTGTCATCCAGGATGATCACTAGATACCCTGTATGGTCAGTGGGTGATGGTCATACTTCTATTGGGCACCAGGTGGTATCCCATGGGGAGATCCTGTTTCTGAAGACCAGTACTTGTCGAAGCTGAGCTTCAAGTAGTTAGTTCTCATCCATTCTGCTACAGTGATAATGCAGTTGGTGAAATTTGCTCTGGTGGTGGTTGTCTTGTCTGTCAGGTAGAGGATCAGTTTGGTGTCGTCAGCATAGGAGAATATGGAGATGTCTGGGGATTGGATCATGTTAGTGAGTGGTGTCATGTACATGTTGAACAGGGTTGGGCTGAGGGTTGATCCCTGGGGAACCCCGCAGATCAGGTTCTTAGTCCTTGGATGCCGACCATGTGGAGTCTTCTGATGTGTGTGTTGTGGGAGACTGTTTCGAATGCTGCAGAGAGGTTGACCAAGAATGGTCCTGATGTCGTTTGTAGCTGTGATGGATGCTGTGGTTCTTTTTTAATCCTGCCTGGGCTTTGTCGAGTAGGTGGTGTAGTTCAAGGTGGCTTGTGAGTTGCTTGTTGATGGCCTTCTCTAGCACCTAGGCTGGGTAGGGGAGGAGGAAGAGGAGACAGGCTTTACTCAGTTGACTTGAGTTTGCCGATGGTTTCTTGAGGAAGGCGTTACCCACTGCCTGCTTCCAGTCTTCTGGGAAGGTGGCAGAAGTGAAGGAGGTGTTGATGATGTTGTGAGTGAGGTCAATGCTGATTGGTGAATCACCAGTGTTGTAGGCATGGTGGGGGCATGGATCTGAGGGAGCCCCCTGAGAGGATGGTCTGCATGATAGTCGTTTCTTCTCCAGTGTTTTCCATCCAGTCAGGTGGTTGTCTTGCTTAGTGATGGGCAGGTTGGTGATGAGCTGTCTAGGGTCTGGTTGGTGAGCGAAGTTGCTGTGGATGTTCAATATTTTGTTGTGGAAGTAGTTGGATGGCTCATCGCAGAATTTCTAGGAGGGAGCGATGAGGTTGACGGAGGCTGTGAGAGCGGTGAAGTCCTTGATGAAGACAAAGTTTTCCTTGCAGCTAATGTTCATTTAATGGTGTCTCTCAGTTGCTGATGGTAGCGTCTAAGTGCTGCTTTGTAGGTAGTTCTGTCAGTGGTTCTGTGGCTGCCTCTCCATTTTCTTTCTAGCTGTTTGCAGTGTCGTTTGGAGTCCCAAAGGTTTTCTGTGTGCCAGCTGGCCTGCTTGTTGGTTCTTCTTTGCTTGTTGAGTTTGATGAGTGAGGAGGAGTCTGCACAGTTCCTAATCAAGCTGTTGAAGTTGACAATGACTTTGTTGAGATTATTGGTGGGGTTGGATTGATCCGGACTGGGGGGTTTAGACAGTTTGCTTTTGAGATTCTGCCCCAGCTGCGGCCAGGTAGGCTGACATTGTTGGATGCATTGGTTTGCGGTGTATTTATTTGAAAGTGGATTATGGAATGGTTGGTCCAAGTGAGGGGTGAAGATGAGTTGTACTTGATGATGTTGCTGGGTGCTGAAGATGGGGTAGAGAGTTGGTCCTGCGATTTGTTTTTGTTCTTAGACTATCTGGGGTTGTTCAATTTTGTTCAGGCTTTCGATGAGGGCTGTGGGAGTATGAAGGCTTTGGAGTCAATTGTGAAAGGGGCGATTAAGTCAGTGATGAGGCTGGGGAAAGTAGCTCTCAGTTCTGATGGTCGCGTAGGGAATGGTCACGTTTAGGGGGAAGTTTAAACAGATTTACAGCTTGATGTGCATAAGTTGCCTGAATGTGGTGGCATTTTCTGTGGTTGTTGAACACTTTCTGGAGTCCTTGTAGATGACTGGGAATCTCCGTCTTGGCTTGTGAAGGTGATCCTGTTGTGCAATCTTGTAGCACACTAGGATTGCAGTGGCGATGTCAGGTGCCAATGTGAAGTTGATTCAGGTTTCTGTGAGGAAGAGGACGTCGGGTGTTTCACTGCTCAACAGGTCCTAGATTTCAGTTGTGTGTTTGCTGAGCGAGCAGGTGTTGAGAAGCATGCATGTGAGTGAGTGTTGATGTGCGGGTTTGCTGTAGCATATGGTGTTGTGTGGGGTTGTTGATCGTGTGGTTGATGATTGGGTGGGATGTGTGGGTAGGCTGCTGCAGGTGAAGCAGCAGTGTGTGTAGGTGAAGGCTCCTACAGTAGTGTGTGGTACTGCATGGCTGCAGCAGGAAGAGAGATGCCCTGAGGCGAGAGATGGAAGGAGCACTGCGGTGTATTGTTGGGGCCGATTGGACCAGGGTCCATGCCTCTGGACGCAGTCCAGGTGCAGATGGACACAGACTGGCTTACCTTTGGCATGCCTGCTGTGTGGAGGGGAGTACGGGTGAAGGGCTGGACTGCATAAGCACAGGAAGAAGGCCTTTGGGAGAAGAGATAGGGGGAAAAAGCAGGTGAGAAGCAGGGAGAGGGGGAGGTGGGAGCAGGCATTCGTAGGGGTGTGGGGTAACAAAATATAGAAGAGATGAAGGCCTGAAACAGGCAGAAAAGGAGATTGGTGGTACAGAAGGTCAAAAAGCGGGGTGAAAAATGGAGTACGTTGCTACAAAAAAGGTCAAAGGCAAAAGCGTGGTTTGGTTAAGAGCAGAAAAAGTGAGCTCAGGAAGACGCAAACATCCTCTGAGGCAAAGCAAAAGAAAGTGCAAAGAGTCTAGAAAAGAGGTATGAATTAGAACGGCTGACCAAAAGGAGAGAGAGAGAAAGAGAAGTGGAGGAATGAGAGCTGCAAGAGCAAGTTGGCAGCCTCAAGGTGAGAGAGCTGGGCCCAAAAGGGCCTTGACTGGTTAAAGGCAGGTCAGAGGCAAGTGGGGGCTAGGTTTAGGTGCTGAGTGGTGTTGAGAGGGGTGAGGAACGCGAGGGCAGTGGACAGGGCTACACCAGATTGGTACAAAGACACGGAGGAAGACGCAGGAGGAAGAAGCATGTGTGGAGCGAGCAGAAGGAAGTGGAGAGGATGTAGCCTAACAGCTATGGCGATCAACCTCAAATCTGGGGAACCGAGTTCAAATCTCGGCAACGACGCTCAACATCCTGTGACTCTGGGCAAATCACTTAATCTCGCCATGCCTATCACAAATGAATGTGTCCTTATGTGACGCAACTGGTGCTCATGTAAAGCGCTCTGATACCTGATACCTTTGAGTCAAGATCGCGCATAATAAAACTCTGAAGAAAAAAAACGGGTGTGGAAATGGGGTGCTGAGGGGAGTGCAATAGAGGAGAGCTGGATGCCTCAAAGTGGGTGAAAAAGGACCATGGTTGTACAGAGAGGCAGAAAGGAAGGTGAAAAACAGAGATAGGTGTTAATAAAAAGGCAAAGGCAGAAGGCAAAAGCAGAGTGAAAAACAGAGAGAGAGAGAGAGAGAGAGATGCTACAAAAAAGGCAAAAGTGGGGTGAAAAACAGAGAAAGATGCTACAAAAGAGGCAAAATGCAAAAGGCAAAAGCTGGGTGAAGAGCAGAGAAAGTGGACTTAGGCAGGAGAAAGACCTCCTGTGACAAAGCAAAACGCAAAAGCCAAAAAGCAATAAAAAGTGCAAAGAGTGCAATACGAAATGTGTGAGAAAGAACAGCTGACCAAGAGGGAAGAGATAGAAAGAGACAGAGCGAGAGGTGGAGGGGCGAGAGTCCCAGGAGTGAGGTGGGAGTTTTGAGGCAAGAGAGCCGGGTCCGAATGGGCCTTGACTGGTTAGAGGACCGGTCACAGATAAGTAGGAGCTTGGCCTTGGCACCTGCGAAATATAATTTATTCTACCCCCTTAGCCTTATTCAAAATTGGTTTTGATCAGTGTTTATGACAGTGGGAATCATTTACAACACTACTGCACAATATATGGGCAAAAAGTGTTACGTGGGATGGGTATGCCCAGACATGGGTCCCTTGCTCACTTGCCACTGGATTCAAGCTAGCCTGGCTGATGAGGGGTAATACACCGAAACCTGTCCCAAGATGCTTGTTTCAGGCCCAGAGAGGACCTGGCTTGGCAATTTGGGCTAGACTGTTCTATGAGGAACAGGGTCAAGATTGATTTGCATATGGCTAGGTCTAAACTGGGGTGGCATGGTGAGCAAAACAATGACGGATTTAACCCAGATCACTTGACTGGGGATGAATGCATGATTTATTCAGCATTCCGCCCATTATTTGTTTGTGTAGCACAATATATGGGCAAAACACATTTTTCTCAGGAAGCATTGTCTCCGACATTTGAGTCTTCCACCTGGCAGAGCCTAAAGCCTGGCCACCTTGCGGATGCAGCGCTGCAATGTGGCCTGATCAAAAAAATGAATTTTGCCTCTCAGGACTTGACAAAAATATTTTTAACAGTTTGCAATAAACACTAAAACCTTTGAAAGATTTGTTTAGAGTTATCAGTACATCGGTAGTATTTAATTTAGAATGGCAAGACCCTATCACATAGGGTCGACTCAAAGCAATTTCAGGGCATAGGCAAAGTGGACATTTTCTCAGGACCCCACCTTTCCTGGTGATTGAGACAGACAGAAGTTCCAGTGCGATAACTGCAAATAAAAACAGACTCTCCTTTTAATTTGATAGCAGAGAATGCCCACTTCACATATGCTTGCTTGCCTGGCCTGCCCAACATTAATCTTCACGCTCACAGGCAGTTGCTGGAAATTAGATTAAAAGTGATCTTGCTACCATATGTCTCTTCTAACGTTGCCTCGCCTCTTGTACCTCACCTTCTCTTGTTGTCTCTCTCTCCCTATCTCTATGTACTTTCTAGCTCCATCTCAACTCCCTCTACCTCTCCTAGGTCCTCCTCACCAAAGTGCCATCACCTCTATCTCTCCACCCCAACTCTCTCTGTATCACAGCTCTCTCTACACCACGGTTACTCATAGAACGGCCCGCGGGCCGCCAGCGGCCCGGCAAGCCTTCCTTGGCGGCCCGCGGACCTTGCAGACATCCTAGCTGTGTTGTAAAAAAAAAAAAAAGAATTTGCAAACACTGCCGGGTGCAGCAGCCCGGACTCTGAGACTCTGTGGGGCCGGGGGATACCAGTGATTGTCAAAGTGGAGATGCAGGGGCCTAAGAGGTGAAATACAACAAAGCTTTATTAACATGTAAATGGTCTTTTAAAGACCTGTGAAGTACTCGGGTGCGGCTGTGTGTGCGAACTGGGAAGCTGTCTCAGTGCGGCTGTGTGTGTGCGCTGGGAAGCTGTCTCAGCCCGGGCTGAGGGCTGACACACACACAGGGGGTGAGATGACAGAGGGTGATGGAGGGAGGGAGAGGAAGACAGAGGGAGAGGGAGGGAGACAGAGGTTGACAGAGGGTGACAGAGAGAGGGAGACAGAGAGGTGAAGTCTGGAGGAGACAGAGGGAGGGAGACAGAGGGGGAGGGAGGCAGAGGGAGGGAGAGGAAGGGAGACAGAGAGAGACAGAGACAGGGAGGCGGAGATGGAGGGAGGGAGATAGAGGGAGGGAGAGAGACAGAGAGAGAAGGAGACAGAGAAAGAGACAGAGAGAGAGATGGAGGGAGGGAGACAGAGAGAGGGAGGGAGACGGAGGGAGACAGAGGGAGGGAGACGGAGAGAGAGAGACAGAGGGAGAGGGAGGGAGACGGAGAGAGACAGAGGGAGAGGGAGGGAGACGGAGAGAGAGAGACAGAGGGAGAGGGGGGAGACAGGGAGGGAGACAGAGGGTGATAGAAGGAGGGAGGGAGACAGAGGGAGACAGGGAGGGAGACAGAGGGAGAGGGAGGGAGACAGAGGGAGAGGGAGGGAGACAGAGGGAGGAAGAGAGACAGGGAGAGAGAGAGACAGAGAGAGAGACAGGGAGAGAGAGGGAGGGAGACAGAGAGAGAGACAGAGGGAGGGAGACAGGAAGGGAGACGGAGGGAGGGAGATGGAGGAGACGGAGGAGAGAGACAGAGGGAGAGGGAGGGAGACGGAGGGAGAGAGACAGAGGGAGAGGGAGGGAGACAGGGAGGGAGACGGAGGGTGACAGAGGGAGGGAGGGAGACAGAGGGTGACAGAGGGAGGGAGGGAGGGAGACAGAGGGAGGGAGAGGGAGACAGGGAGGGAGAGAGACAGAGGGAGAGGGAGGGAGACAGAGGGAGGGAGAGAGACAGGGATTGAGACAGGGAGAGATAGAGTGAGGGAGACAGAGAGAGAGAAGGAGGGAGGGAGCCGGAGGGAGGGAGACGGAGGGAGGGAGACGGAGGGAGAGGGAGGGAGGGAGGGGGAGGGAGACAGAGGGGGGAGACAGAGGGAGAGGGAGGGAGGGAGGGAGGGAGAGGGAGGGAGGGAGACGGAGGGAGGGAGATGGAGGGAGACGGAGGGAGAGGGAGGGAGATGGAGGGAGAGGGAGGGAGGGAGACAGGGAGGGAGGGAGACAGAGGGAGAGAGACAGAGGGAGAGAGACAGAGGGAGAGAGACGGAGAGGGAGGGAGACAGAGGGAGGGAGACAGAGGGAGGGAGATGGAGGGAGTCAGAGGGAGGGAGGGAGACGGAGGGAGACAGAGGGAGGGAGGGAGACAGGGAGGGAGGGAAACAGAGGGAGGGAGGGAGACGGAGGGAGACAGAGGGAGGGAGGGAGACGGAGGGAGACAGAGGGAGGGAGGGAGACGGAGGGAGAGGGAGAGAGACAGAGGGCGAGAGACAGAGGGAGACAGGGAGGGAGACAGGGAGGGAGACAGAGGGAGAGAGAGGGAGACAGAGGAAGAGAGACAGAGGGAGAGGGAGGGAGACAGAGGGAGGGATAGAGACTGGGAGGGAGACAAAGAGGGAGGAGGGAGACAGAAAGGGAGGAGGGAGACAGAGGGAGGAGGGAGACAGAGGGATGAGGGAGACAGAGGGAGGAGGGAGACAGAGGGAGGAGGGAGACAGAGGGAGGGCGACAGAGGGAGGGAGACAGGGAGAGAGATGGGGAGCGAGTGACGGAGAGAGAGAGACGGAGAGAGAGAGACGGGGAGAGAGACGGGGAGAGAGAGACAGGGGGGGAGAGAGAGACAGGGGGAGAGAGAGGGAGAGGGAGGGGGAGGGAGGGAGGGGGAGAGAGGGGGAGAGAGGGAGAGGGAGGGGGTAGGGGGAGGGAAAGGGAGAGGAGAGGGCTGGGGAGGGGGAGAGAGAGAGAGAGAGAGAGAGAGAGAAAGAGAGAGAGAGAGAGAGAGAGAGATGTGTGTATGCCGGGTCTGGTGGCTCAGTGGACAAAGGTGTCTGCTGCAGGGACCTGTGTTCAACCTCATGGTCACAATTTTTTTTTGCTTTAGCCCCGCCCCTCCCCCTCTGACCCCACCCCCACCGGTGCGGCCCTCGGCCACAAACCACACTGTAAATTTGGCCCCCGAGAGAAAGTTTGGGAGTACCCATGCTCTACACATTACAGCTGTTTCCATCGCACCTTCATGTATCTCTCATCCATCAGCTTAATCTTTTTTAACTTTATTAATCTCATCAGTTTCCCTCTACATTTCTCTATCACTTTATACCTCACATCTCTTTACTTCTTTCTCAGCCTTTTCAATATTTCACCACTCTCTACCCCACATTTCTCAACTTAATTTCTCTGCATCACATCTCTCACTACTTCATCTCTCTACGATGCTCCTATCTTTACAGAGTCTCTCAAAATACATAAAAATTTAGTTGCTACATCACTTCTCCTCTGCCTCTCTGTTCCATCTACTTTACCCCTCTTACTACCTTTAATCAAATTCTTGCTATCTTGCTTTTTTCTCTACTTCTACCTTTTTTGGTCCAGCTTCGAGACATGTTGCATTCTATTTTGTGGCTTACAACCCGCCCCCTGATTTTAATTTTTCAGTGTCATTAACTTTAAAAATTCCATGCTTGTAAGCGGTTAATCTTGCGTCTTTGTCCCACCTTTTAGTCAATTGTTAACTCCCATGCAGCAGCGCCCCAGGACCTGTACTTGACTATTTTTTTTTAATTTTCTACGAGCACTTCCCACAAGTGCGCGGTCCATTTGACTGGCTCTGCGCGAAGTCCGCTTCACGGCCGCCACGCTTCCTCTGCTCACTATGCATATTTCCTTGCTCTTGCTCATCACGTGGGCACCTGGTTACTTGTCTTTATATGATTTCAGAGGATTTCATTTAAAAACTATTACCCTCACTCCATACGTTCTGTTCTGTTTGGGCATTCTATCACCTCCCCATTTCTGCTGATATTAAACACACTCCCTTTGTTTACCTCCCACCTCCCGCTGTTTGTTGTTTTTTTAGCCTATTTGACATAGTGTAAACTCCACCTGAAGTTATTGGAGCGCTTTACATGAACACAAGTTGCATTAAAATGACATGGAGAGATTAAGTGATTTATCCTGAAACGCAAGATGTTGATCCTTCCCCCTATAGTTGAACCCTGCTCTCCAGCGTCAAGGTCTGCAGCTATAGCCCTTATGCCACATCCTCTCCCCTTGAAATCAGCATATAAGATGGCTGCCACTCCTTTGGAATGCACAATTATAATGCCTTTCCATTATGCATTCCATAGCAGCACCGGCCATCTTGTTTTCTAATGCTGCTACCAAATTCAGTCCACTCTTTTGCTGCAGCCTATTCCTGACTCTGAAAACTTCTGGAGGTTTACATTTAGAACCCAGCCCCACCTGTCTTGGTGACCCGGGCCTGGACTGGGTCAGTGGGTGGTCAATGCCTCTTCTTAAGGGAGCTCTCCCACCTATAGTAAGGTAGCAGCAGCTAATCTACTGCTTCATAACCTGCCCGAGTATGAGGAGCTTAAGATGAATGCAGCATGGGGTGAGTGACACTTAGACTTGTTTATTGATCATAATTTCCTCAGTACCTAACATTGTTGGTACTTTTACAGTCACCAAGTCATTCAGTTGGGTCAATTTGAAGCTGTGTCCCATGTTCTGCTACTTCACTTTAACTTCATCTCCAGCACAGATGTGGTAATCACTTCATACCCCTTTGTGCTTGGCGACTTTAACACCTGACTCCCGGCGCTCATTTTTCTATTTTGTTTCTCTTTAGTTAATCAAGTCTATGAGAGCTCAACGTATATTGTACTAAGAGACAATATCTTAGTTCTTTGTACTTGCCTGTTTGAGGTCAGTGTTTTTGGAAATGTCCTCATTAGTTGGGCTTGAGTGTGTGCGCTTGTTGTGGCTTATAATGCCGTGGTTGACTCTTGTTTGTTCTGTTTCTATAGGGGTGAGTTGAATGTTCATGATGGTGTGTAATTGCCTTTGTGCGCCCAGGTGGTGTCATTGTATTAGTTTTTGAGTGCTCTTGATTGCTGATGATGCCCTAAGCCTTGTATTGTGTTGTATTCATTTACCATTATTAATTGTATCTGGTTGTGGGTAGTTAGTGTATCTCTGGGATACTTGTATATTATATGTGGTTGTGTATTCATTAGGAGGTCTTTGTTCTTTCTATATGGTTATGTCTGTTTGAGTTTGAAGTGGATGACAGTCTCCTCTCTAATCACATTTGATTGCATGTGACTGTCAGTAACCCTTGTTCTGTGTGTGGCTGCTGTGAATGGCAATGTCCCGGTCCATCCTACTAAGATATGTGTTTGTTGTGGTTGAACGTCCACTCTTACTTTTGACAGTGTGTGTTTGGTATGGATGGCAATGTCCTTGTTCCATTCTTTCATTATGTGTAAGTTATGTGGCTGGCATATTCACTACATTTAGCAAAGGGAGGTTGTGTGTGGTTGAAGATGTAAAAGTGTCTCTGTATTCGGAATGTGTGGTTGAAGTGCATTAGATGTCCTTGTTCTGTCTATTAGGTTTTGTGCAGGTGGTGTGTTAGGTGGGATCTTCATTGCTTGCATTTGGTGTGTTTGTTTTCGCATTGTTATATGAATTTGAAATGGAGGAGGTGATGCCTTGAATCATTGTGTCTGGTTGTGTGAAGTTATATTTTATTTTATTGTATTGTAATTGCTGTGTACCTGTGAAGTTCTTGTTGCTTGCTGTGGCGCCTCTGGTCCCACGGGCAGTGGCATTTCCGGGGACAGGAATGTGGTAGAGCATGTGGCATCATCGGGTAAATGGGCAACTGTGGTATCCCCTACGGCAGGGAAGTGATGTGAGCTGTGGAAATACTCAGCACTGGAGCTTATAATAATAACCTGCTTTTACATATCACTTTAAACTGCACTTCTGTCATTGCTATCATTTCTAAGCACTGTAAATAAGAGGTGTAAGCACTACCCAGTTTCATGGAACTTTATTTACTGACCTTGGAGATGGAATGCTGAATTGACCTTGCCTTAGTACAAATGTATGTCCTGCAGACCAAAGCAGATGTCATCAGAGAGTGTTTAATCAATCAGCCATCTTCTCATGTCTACCTTATGCCATTTGCGATGACAGGGCATTTTTTTCAGGATTTGTAATTTTTCACATTATGGCAGGTTGTTGATGCTTGTGACATTTCTGAAAGCAGGGCACCTCTAAGTACAGTGCACAGTGGTGCTTGTGTCATATCTGACTGCAATGCATTAGTTGTACATGTGGGATCTTAGAGTTTATTATGCTGTGGCCCCATGTGTAATCTATGATTGCAGTGCACTGGTGGTACATGTGAGATCTCAGAGTGCAGTGCATTGGTGGTGAGTATGGCGTTGAGTCAAAAAGTCTTGAAACGTGTCCATACATTTTTTATGAGGCAAGCATGTATTCCTGAATCAGACTACATGGCCCAGTGTGTAGTAATTGCTGCATGGTTAAACACTTAGAAGGTTCCAAAGGCAAGACCTTTGGCCATGCCAATGCTTGTTTAATGTACGATTAACTTTTCTCTCTCTTGCCTTCTTCTCTCCTCCCTTGTCTATACACCTACTTCTCTATGTCAACTCACCCTCTCTAGCTCACCTTTCTGCACATTTCTCTATCTCACCTCTCTCCTGACCTCCCTTTCTTTGTACATATCTCTACCTCACCCATCAGTGTCCATCTCTCCCTGTACCTCATCCTCCAACTATTTCTTTATCAATCTCACTCTCTTTCAGCCTCACCGCTTTCACGCTTCCTTTTTTCTCTCTACACCTAATCTCATTTCTAGTCTTCACCTCCTCGCTCTACTTGTCTCTCTGCCTCGCTTCTCTGCACATGGCTTGCACTTTCTATATATATGTCTTCCTATTTTTCCCCTCTCTCTACCTCGTCACTCTCTCTCACTGTCTGACCAATCTAGATGTCTATTTCTTTGTCTCTCTCTGCCTTATCTCTCTCCAACCCACTTCTCTTTATACCTTACCTCATGCTCTACCTTTCGGTGTATCCCCTCGACATTTCTATCTCACCAACTTTTGCCTTATTATAAAGCCTTACATATCTCTCTACCTCTCTTTCTCTACATACCTCTGTGTCTTGCTACCTCTCTGTAGATTTCTTTTGGGTTACCTCACATTTCTTTCTATACCCTATGTATCTCCCTACTTCAATCTATTTCTCTCCCTCGTCTATCTCTCTACCTCTCTCTCCTCTCTCCCTTCTCACTCAACTTCACCTCCCTTGCTCTAACGTTCTCTTTATTTCTCTGTCCTTCTCCTTTCTCAAACTCTCCCATTTCTCTAAATCAGCACATTAGGGGGGAAAACAGCCATAACAACACATGCCTTACATTGCATGCATTTACAACGCGGTCGTTACAACGCAAACCATTACATCGCAAGTCGTTTCAACAACTTGCTGTAGGGGGTACCCTGGTGTTCGATTTAGAATTCAACACCTTCCCTGCTGTTGCACAAATGGGAGTAGGAATTGTAAATTATACTATTCCTATGTCCAGCGCACCCTCAATAGCAAGTTGTTGAAATGACTTGAGATGTAATAGTTTGTGTTGTAACAACGCGGTCGTTGAACCGACCGCTCTGCAAAAGGCATGCAATGTAACGCATACGAAGTAAAAGTATATATTCATTTCGAGGTCCCTGTGCGGTCAGAGAAGAGTACACATTAAAAGAGGAGAAGAGGAACAACTAACAAATTAAAGTAAGACAATTAAGGAGAATAGTATACAATTTCACATGATTGAACAGTGAAAATACTTAGAGCAGTACTTTGATTTGTTGAGCTGCTGCGAGAATGAGGGGGAATTCATGTGTGGTTATGAATATTCAGCAGATAAAGCTACAATTTCAGGGACTATATGCTTATTATTTTACTATCATACAATAGTCCACAGAACATTCACCAAGTAACCTTTGCCGCGTCTTTTCAAAGATGGGAGTACCAGGCTAAGACTCTGAGGCCCTAACTACATTTTAAGATCAACTTTCCGATCCCTATTCAAACAAGAGTTTGTACAGGGAGTGGAATGTCGACTTTTGTGATAATTATTACACCCTCACAGTTGCCTCAACCTTGCCTAAATGTATAAGGAGAAAAGTTCTGGACAAAAGGCCAAACAAGCTTATTTTCAAATGTTTAAACCTGATTCTGCATGTTATGCATAATTTCTTGTTGAAAATACCTCACCCACACTTAATAGGATTTACCACGTGTGGTAAATGCCCCACTCTTTTCTGAGCAACTTGAAATGAAGGCCTCTATGCCACTTAAAATTTTGTAGCAAGATAAACAAAAATTCCAGATCCAAGTACAAAATTAAATGGCTTTATAAATGCTATTTAAAGGCTACTTTTGGTGCTAGTTTTGACGTATGCAGAGCAGCCTGAGCTTTCTGCTGTTTTCCATGCTCCCGTTCCCACAATGGATTGTAATTTTCAACATTGTTTTGCATCACAGGGCTTGAAGTTGCTGAAAACTGATAATACATTCAAATTTGTTTTAAAGAAAAGACCAAAAAAGATGTCTTGCCCAGGGTCATAAATATTCTTAGAATGGCACTGGGTGGACTGGATAGGTATGGAGAACTGGGGTAGCCAACCACAAGCAGCACACACTAACCACTGCTACAGTCAAGATAGCAGAAAGGCTGAATGGCCAGACAGCAGAAGGCAATATGGAGGTAGGAGCTCAATGCAGACTGGAACAAAGGAGTAGGCATGGGCTCCTCACTGAAAATAATCTCTATCATTGCTGAAGCATGGACATGAGGTCAGGTCTCTTTAGCTATGATATACATCGGAAACACAGGGAACTCATATTTTATACATGCTTTACCCTTCCATGCTACTCTACTGATCTGTGTGCACATGCGTAGAACTTGGGCACGAGCATCATGGAGTAGCAGACAACAAATTAACATTATTGATCTGCAAACTTTGTTTCCATGTAACCCACTTCTTTTAGTCTCATTGGCTTAGCCAAGAACCCTAGCCTGCAAACTACCGGGAGAATGCCAGAGTAGCAGACTGCCCAGTCCATCCATGATCGCTCCTCGTGATCTGCATGCGACACTCACCACTGATAACCCCTGAAATCCACGCCTCCTTGGGAATCCACCAAAACATATGAATTTAGGCAGTGTGTTGGAAATTGATTGTTAAAGAAGATGGTTTCAACACTTATGGTGCCTTTAAGTTGCCTGCTCCAATTATGCAGGGTAAATTCCCAGTTTAGTCTGTTCGTTACATTTTGCACAGTTCTGACGCATGTAATGCAAATGCATGCATAGCTGATAAGTTGTAATAAAATGCAAGTCACATAGTTGCAAATCATGTAGGTCAGTATCTCTTCAATGCACACCCTTGTCAATCGCATGCATAATGAACACATTTTTACAGCCATTCGCACATTTGATCAGAGATTCTGAGGCTTTAGAATTGTAACTTTACTGTCTCGTGTCACAGCAGACACTTTTGTAATCTAGTACCCGTTTTTGACTTTTTGTTCTAACAACAAACGTACTTTTCATTCCAAATGACCGACTTTATAATACCCAAACCAATATTTTGCAGAATTTACAATTTCGTGTGTTTAAATCTGTGTCTTTCATATGCCTCTAATAATCTTACTGGTCTCACTGTGAATACACGGCCTGCCATCCCTTTGACACATTGTGTTCCTTTTCAAAAATGTTTAACCTTATGCACACAATGTGGCTCTCGTGGGATTCATTTCTGGAGGATATGAACCTCATATACACACATTTTCGCAACAAAATAAAAATAATCTCCTCGTGATTTTTTTTCAAATATGCTGTCTGTTTTATATATATTCCACTATGAAATGTACATTTTCTATACATTGCAGAATACCAAACCAGAGAACCCTTTAAGTGGAGAGCATGGGCTTTCCTAAACCTCGATAGACTATATGAATCATTGAATATGTCTTTAGGTGGTAAATGCATATTGGAATGAATATTTGGGAATCACAACATTAGTACAAATCGCAATAGATTAAATACATAATGCAATACACCTTTGTAGTGTTCGCTAGCAGGCCTTGCATCTAGGCAAGCACTGCACTGCAATGCCATTCCATTTAATATTGTGCAATCACATACCCCTCATGTGGAGGCTCGCCCTCTTTGTTCTGTGCTCGAGTATTGCTGAGGCCGGTTACCATGGAAATAACCAATGTTTTCTCAGATTCGCATTTCAGACTATTTGAGGATTCACTGCCAGAAACACAAACATATTGCTAAGGTACACATTTGTCTCTAATTCGACGAACAGTCATTGTTAAAGTCTAATGCACTACTAATGAATTATTCCTTTCTGGTAAGAATTGAACATTTATATACACATTACATGGGTATGCCTTCTAATTGAGTGTTTGCCAGTGGTTTCAAATCCCCTGTTAGACCTGTAGTTTCCCCTTACTTTTTGCCTTCTTAGCTCCTGTTTTACGGACTTCCTTTTTGCTGGCCTTAGGACTCTGGGCACTTTACCTCTGCTAACCAGTACTAATGTGCATGTGCTCTCTGCTTTAAACATGGTACCATTGGCTTTTCCACAACTGGCATATTTAATTTACGTATAGGACCCTAGTAAAGTGCACTACATGTGCCCAGGGCCTGTATATTAAATGCTACTAGTGCGCCCACAGCACAGAATGTGTCACCCACTTCATCAGCCCTTTAAACAGGCCATCCATTGCAGAGTCTGTGTGTGCATTTTTACACTGCCATATCCAACTCATTCTTTTTTTTTTTGATAAACAATTTTGTTGATTTTAGAAATGGTAAAACGGAATCAGCAATATAGCACAGTACAATAAGAGGGAGAAATCCCATTTTGGTTAGATGATAAACCCTTACAACCCATGACCTCGAAAGGTCCCAGATAGTACAGACATTTAAACGAGCAAAACAAATTCAAGCCATTACACCCAACCATTTGCCCCACACCTTATGGTATTTCTTCGGACATCCCCACGCTTCATATAGAGGCTTTTCCTGTGTGGCACACCAGTCTACCCCCTCACACCATTTCTTGACGCTAGGCGGAGTAGGACATTTCCATTTGGCGGCTATGTCCAGCTTAGCTACAATCATTGCCATGTTAAAAAACAATTTCTCATTTCTGGACCCATCTAGCCCGTCTGTGATCCCCAGGAGCGAGTGCATTTGGTCATGGGGAACTTCTCAACCCAGGACTTCCTGGATTGAGAAGTCTGCCTGGTCTTGGCCGCAGCGCGTACAGGAGGCAGTAGGATATAGGCCGGCCCTTTGAAGGTGAGCAGGGGTTAAATAGGCAGCATGCAAGTAGTACAGTTGGATCAGGCGAAGTCTGGCCGATGCAGTGACCGTCTTAGGTGCCATAAGTGCATCCCTCCAGTCCTCCTCCTCCAGTGGACCCACCCATTCCTCCCACTGGGTTCTGAGTCGGTCCAGTGTGGTTGGGGTGTTGTTGGTTAGTGTGCGATAAATACAAGAGATGCCCCCCTTCCCCAGATCCCCCATCGTAGTTTGCGCCTCCGGTGGGCTATATTCCGGTAATGTTGTGCCATCTGGTATGTGTGAATGGAGTGTATGACGCAGCTGCAGATATCTGTAAAATTGTGATGGGTGTAAGGAATACCTAGATTATAGGTCCTGGAAGGAGCGTTTGTGGCCTCAGGCCCACAC
This sequence comes from Triturus cristatus, assembly GCF_964204655.1. Taxonomy (NCBI): domain Eukaryota; kingdom Metazoa; phylum Chordata; class Amphibia; order Caudata; family Salamandridae; genus Triturus; species Triturus cristatus. The sequence goes on along the minus strand of NC_140591.1, from coordinate 371,807,330 downwards.
ATCCCCAAGCTGGGAGATGCCAATCAGATCCCTCAACTCTTCCTTTTTAATACATATAAGTCACCCTAAAGTGTTTTTAAAAAGATGGACACGTACTTTTAAGTTTTACATGTCCTAGTAGTGAACAGCTCTTAAATCTGTTTTTCACTACTGCAATGAAATATAATGAAATGAAATTATAATTTATAAAGTGCACTCGTGCCCAGAGGCGTCTAGGCGCTGACCCAACTGAAAAAAGAACCGTAGTGCAGTAAGGGATTGACATGATGAGGGATCTAATGGCTAAAAAGCCATGTTTTCTGATCTTTCCTGAAGAGAAGCAATCCTGGTATTTTTTTCAACTCAGGAGGGAGATTGTTCCAGAGTTTGGAAGCACAAGTGACAAAACTTCTGCCTCCCTATTTGATCTTCTGACTTTAGGAACAGTTAAGGTATATGCAGAAGATGAACGTAAAGGCCTGGGGGAAGTGTACCAGTAGAAGCTTTGCTTCATGTAGTCAGGGCCAGAGCCGTGCAATGCTTTGAAGGCTATACAAAGTGCTTTAAAGACAATGGTGCCGATCACGATCCGGTAAAAAAATGGCCCGTCCGACTCGTATCCGGTCTTTTTACCGTACGAATCGTACAAGTGCAGTACAAACTGCCAATTACGATTCGCATGGGAAAAAGACCATACGAATCGCATTGGGAATAATTCCCAACACGTCCTCGGGTCGGAAAACGTGTCCGACACGTCCCGGACGATTTACCGTACAAATGTGAAAAGTGACGTCCGACCGCGGAATCACGATCCATCCCGTGCGTCCGATCTTACAACCGTATGGAAAAAACATCGTCCGCACCGAACTCCCATAGCAACCATGCCGACATGTGCCCGCATACGCGCCCAACACCCCCCCAGCCCCCGTACGTTCGAGTCCTACCCACACCCGTGTACGTGTCAAACCCCCCGTGTATGTACACCCGTGTACGTTCGAGTCGTACCCCCACCCGTGTATGTACACCCGTGTACGTGTCGAACCCCCACCCATGTATGTACACCCGTGTACGTGTCGTACCCCCACCCGTGTATGTACACCCGTATACGTGTCGAACCCCCACCCGTGTATGTACACCCGTGTACGTGTCGTACCCCCACCCGTGTACGTGTCGTACCCCCACCCATGTATGTACACCCGTGTACGTGTCGTACCCCCACCCGTGTATGTACACCCGTGTACGTGTCGTACCCCCACCCATGTATGTACACCCGTGTACGTGTCGTACCCCCACCCGTGTATGTACACCCGTGTACGTGTCGAACCCCCCGTGTATGTACACCCGTGTACGTGTCGTACCCCCACCCGTGTATGTATACCCGTGTACGTGTCGTACCCCCACCCGTGTATGTACACCCATGTATGTGTCGTACCCCCACCCGTGTATATACACCCGTGTACGTGTCGTACCCCCACCCGTGTATGTACACCCATGTACGTGTCGAACCCCCCGTGTATGTACACCCGTGTACGTGTTGAACCCCCCCGTGTATGTACACCCGTGTACGTTCGAGTCGTACCCCCACCCGTGTACGTGTCGTACCCCCACCGGTGTATGTACACCCGTGTACGTGTCGTACCCCCACCCGTGTATGTACACCCGTGTACGTGTCGTACCCCCACCCGTGTATGTACACCCATGTACGTGTCGAACCCCCCGTGTATGTACACCCGTGAACGTGTCGTACCCCCACCCGTGTATGTACACCCGTGTACATTCGAGTCGTACCCCCCGTGTATGTGCGAACCGTACCCTCACCCGCGGACGTATGGAGCGTACCCCAGGCCCCAACACCAGCACCTTCACAAAACATCGCGCATGTACGAGTCGTACCAAGCCAGACACAAGGACAGCACTGTACAACAAAATGCCCGAAGTACACACCGTACACATGTTGAAAACACACGTACACAACCAGGACAAAGCAAAACAACACAAGAACACACCATTCGATTGGCACAAAGCCACTAAACATGTCCAACAAGCTCAAAAACAACACAATCACTGACCTGCAACTGCCAAAATCCAAAACAGAGGCCCACAACACAACCACTCCTTATAACACACCCACCCAAAGTTCAAACACAGCCACACCCACCAATGGACCAATAAAAAGGGCCCACACACACAAACCATGAGCCTTTGCAACAGACTCACTGCTGCCAGACCCCACAGACAACCTACAACACCATACTAGAAGCTTCACCACACCTTACACTTGCACACATTCCCACACACACCTTCACAAACACCCCCACATCACATTCACACACACACCCAAACAACCACACCCACACACCCACAACCATCCACACCCCCCCACACCATCCACACCCACACCCCTCACCATGCCCACTAACAAGAATCCAAAGTTCACTAGCCGAGAGTTGGAGGTCCTTGTCGATGAAATCCTCAGAGTCGAGCCACACCTCTTTGGAACATTGGTCAGACAGACCAGCATTTCAGCAAAAACAGCCATGTGGCAGACCATCGTCGATGCTGTGAATTCTGTTGCGGACACCAGAAGGAACAAGCAGGAATGCCAAGCCAGGTGGTACGATCTGCGGAGGAGGGTCCGAGCCAAGATGACGGATGAACACAAGCAGGCCAACGTCACTGGAGGAGGGCCGTCCCGCAGACCAGTACACTACCATCCCTGGGAGGAGAGGGTGATGGCCATACTGCCGGTGGAGGCCGTGGACGGATTAGACGGACTCCGAGACCCGGGTGAGTACACAAACAACTCACCTCAAATGGGGGGAACGTCATCCACAACCAAACTCACAAACAGGCACGCAACCACCCCAAGCTATTGCATGACTCAACCACACTCCATGAACATGCACATGCCACTGGCGTCACCATGCCCCATGCACCCAGCTGGACAATGTCAAGTCACAGGCCACAGAAAACACCAACACAAGACACGGTAACCCGGATGGCGGGAGTGTGGGCCCCAAAAATCACATAGTGCAACTCAGAAGCAGACAACAATGCCCTCTGCCCATATGGCCTAGGTCACAGCCAGACAACCAGTCTGTCCCCACACAGGAAAGACTTGCCAGCAAATGGCGGACGCCTTGCATTAAGACATGGGGGTGAAGGCACTTTTTGCACATGACAGCAGCTAATGAACAGCCAACACTGTGAAAGAGTGGCAGCACACACCACCACAGCAGCAGCGCAGACACAGACACTACACCCAATAGGTGCCTGCTGATCAGAAACAAACTCACATCAACAAGCCAAGGGCCAGTCAAAGATCTGCAAAAAGTGTGTGCCTAGGAAGCTGGGCTGAGGTGACAGAGAGTGACACAGAGAGGGAGGGCGAGGGGGACAGAGAGGGAGCGAGACACAGGAAGACGGACAGAGGGAGGAGGCCGACACACAGAGGGAGGGAGAGGGGGACAGAGAGGGAGGGAGACACAGGAAGACGGACAGAGGGAGGAGGCTGACACACAGAGGGAGGGAGAGGGGGACAGAGAGGGAGGGAGACACAGGAAGATGGACAGAGGGAGGAGGCCGACACACAGAGGGAGGGAGAGGGGGACAGAGAGGGACGGAGACACAGGAAGACGGACAGAGGGAGGAGGCCGACACACAGAGGGAGGGAGAGGGGGACAGAAAGGGATGGAGACACAGGGAGGCGGACAGAGGGAGGAGGCTGACACACAGAGGGAGGGAGAGGGGGACAGAGAGGGAGGGAGACACAGGGAGGCGGACAGAGGGAGGAGGCTGACACACAGAGGGAGGGAGAGGTGGACAGAGAGGGAGCGAGAAAGGGACACACAGGGAGAGCAAATCAGCCTTGTGGTGTGTGGGAATGTCTGCTCATCAGCAGGTGGACTGCGTGCATGTAGACAAGGGTGGCCAGTGCCAGCACCCCCCCTCTCCTCCATGGCAAAACACAGGGCCATGTCACAACCTGTGCACGAGCACAACGACAGCTACCTGCATCATATAAGTGTGTGGAACAACTTCATGTGCCCACGTACAGTGCTACACGGAAGGCGCCAATGCATGGCTCGCCACACCTGCCCACTCCACTGCTGAATGCAGTCACACTTGACGCAGCAAGTAAGACTGTGCCACACATAGGTAAAGTCGCCAAAGCTGTGCCCAAGGGACAAACCCATGCACAAGTGCACTGTCAGTGGAATGCAAGACAGATCCAAATTCCCAGAGGAAATGTTCCAACTTTGAAACTAATGAAACATGGATGTTGCATGGAACAAAATTAACATTGTCTCTCTCACACACAGGTCAACGTCGTGGATCACCCTCCAACACTGGGGGGGAAGACTCACAGGACCCGGCTCGGCAGGATGCCGATCCCACCCGCAGCGACGACTCTCACCACTCTGTGGACGACCCCGACCAACCTGGCCCCTCTGGTGTCCAACGACCTGCAGCACCTGCGTCAGGTACAACGGCGCCAACCACCACCCCCACTCCTGCCACATCCCAGGAGACACCCAGGATCCCTGCCCCACTACCACAAAGCAGCCAGGCTGGCCAGGAGGGACACGGTGTCCCGGGCACCCAGGAGGAGGCAGGCGACAACGCCAATGCCACCCCTCAGGGGTCCCGGAGACCCGATGTGCCCACAAGGGCAGGCCAGGTGCAAGTGGGCAGGGGTGGTGGGAGTGGAGGACGGCGGAGGCGCCAGCCTGACCAGTTGGCTGGGGAACCGGTATTTTCCCATGTCCGAAACATCCTGGACACATACCGGCAGGACACCACGGGCATGGCCCAGGTTGTGTCCACCCTCAACGATATGAAGGGGACCCTCGATGAGATCAAGACCCAGCAGGCCCAGCAACATGCGGAGCAACATGCCTGTCTACTGCAACACCAACGGAGGATGGAGGACAGACAGGCTGAGCTCGTGACGGTGTTCACGGGAATTCACAGTACACTCCGTCGGATGGCCAACAACATGGGCAACCCTCCCTGAGCCAGAAGGCGTAGGACATCACCACCCACAGGGAGGGATCAGGAGGAGGAGGAGGAAACATCCGATGGAGCATCCCAAACATCGTCACGGCCTGCTTCTGAGGGTCCCAGCAGGAGGGCGGGTCGTCCATGGAAAAGACCGTGAGGGTCGGCGCAACAGCACCATCTCCCAGGACACCTGGCCTGGCACCTGGCCCACTGGAGCAACAGCAGCACAGCAGCAAAAGACATTCTCTGCCACATGGCCTTGCTGGTCACTGTCTGACCAATGTCGACAAAGACTGTGGCATGGACTCTGAGGATTTCTAATGGCAAGGACGCCAACTCCCCTAGTGAATTTTGGATTCCACACACCCGGAAAGCCCCTCATGTCAACCCCCCCACCCCCCCCCCCCTAAAATAAAAAGTCACACCATGAAGAGAAGATGCCTGCTGGTTGCATTATTACCTTACATGTGTCTTGTAAAGTCTAAACATGCCTGGGTTCTCTTTTGACTTCAACCATCCACACCCTGGGGCCTGAGTCTGGCACAGGACACACGGGTCACAGTGTATTAGGCAAGACAGACATGGAGCACCATACACACCCGTGATGGGCCCAACCAGCTGAGGGGGTGGCCGCACAACCGTGCCGACAGACATATTGAGTACAGCAACAGTCATGCGCAGAGGTCAGGGATCATGTCGAGTGTCCTGGGGGGCACCCAGGTATGTGTAGACAGGTGGCAGAACCATGTCCTGCAAGCTTGAGTCAGGTGGATGCAGAGAATGGTGGCCTGGCCAACGTTGGATGCATGGGGATGGCACATGTCACAATACCCACACAGTCATGGACATCATGCACAATACACAGTCAAATCCCACACAAACAGCTTGCATCTTGCTACTCGACACATAGACACATAGCCACTATCACGGAAAACCATGCCAGACATGCCGGATGCACCGTGGCAACACACCAGCATTGACTGAGAAGAGGCACCTTGGAGGCATAGGGACCCCTTTTATTAGTCATGTATTCGGGATTGCAGAGGCAACTCGGAGTACACATGAACAGTTCATGTGGAGTAACATGTGGGTCCAACACTGGCACCCCCCTTCTGCAGCACAAATGCGTGATAGCCATGGAACTGGCACACAAGTGTCGGCTAACAGCTAAACACCCCCTGCTGCTCACGGAGAGCCTGCCATACACCATTGATCCGCTGATGTGGAAGTCCCACAGCATGTCAAGCCAATGCAAACCGTATGTGTCAGAGGGCAGTGTTACACACATTGATGCCATCATCACATTCCATAATCCCATCACTGATGACTGTCAACAAGTCTGACCATCTATTCAGGTGTACCCAGCTGCATGTAATGTGTACCATGGTGATGCAACATGTCTGCAGAGGAACCAAACATCGACAGGGGCAGTGTGCATACATCGTGAACAACTGCCACACCCAATACACCCCTGATGCATTCCTTACCCTAAGGAGACTTCCAAACGTGTCCGTGCCTGTAACGTTGAGTCAGCACACGATGACGTGTCCATGAGGAATAGCAGTGCAGACGGCATGCACAAGTACCTGGGGAAGAGAGACACACAAGAAGTCAGCCACAAAAAGCACAGCCACTTGCATGTGCATGTACTCGACACATGTATGGATGACAACATGCTAGGTCACAATTAGGACTGGGGAAATACACATCACTGCCACCATCACTCCAGTGACACATCCACACACACCTCTGACTCACGTGCCATACATGCAGGTGGAGACACACATCGCAACACATGCCACACGGGGACCAATGCGTGCACACTCAGACACAGGTACTCACCACTAAGCAAAGAAGTCGCGTATGAGCCGAGTCCGGATGTCCTCTTGCGGCTCCACATCCTCCACATCACTAGCCCCATTGCCAAGCCCTTCGTCCTCCACGGGTGGATGGTCCTGGTCATCTTGATCCAGGATGAGTGGCACAGCTTTCTCAACTGCCATGTTGTGCAGCATGCAGCAGACCATGAAGATTTTGCAGTCCTTCGCCGGGGCATATGGGAGGGCGCCGCCGGTCTTGTGGAGGCATCGGAATCGGCTCTTCAGGAGGCCAAACGTCCTCTCTATCACTCGCCTTGCCCGGCCATGGGCGGTGTTGTAGCGGAGCTGGGCCGGTGTGATGGGGTTGCGGAGAGGTGTGATCAGCCATGGCATGTTCGGATAGCCAGCGTCCCCTACATGGAAAACACATGGACATAAGTAGGACAGGAGAAGCGGTTGTGCTGGAAGTCTACGCTAAATACAGGACAGACAGACTGTACCCACCAACAACACATGCTCGTTCGTTGCGCAGCTGCGTCATCATTTCAGGCATCCTGCTACGCCTCATGATGTAGGCATCCTGTGCTGATCCTGGAAAACAAGCATAGACATGTGAAATCACCATGTTGGACAGACACACCACAAGGGCATTGATGGAGTGGTAGTGTTTGCGATTCCTGTACGCTACCTCCTGTGCCTGTGGTGGTACCAAAGCCACATGTGTCCCATCTATGGACCCAATGACATGGGGCATCCCTCCCAGGGCATAGAATCCACGCTTGACCCCAGTCAACATTGCAGGGGTTGGGAAATGGATGAAGTCATCCAGGTGAATCAACATGGCCTCTAAGAAATCATGCAGCACACGGCAGAACATGCTCTGGGACATGCCACCAACATGAGCTATGGTATTTTGAAAGGTACCCGTGGCAAGAAAATGTAGGGCTGCCATTACCTTCAGCTTGGGTGTCAGTGCCGTAGGATACCTGTGCAGCGGTTGCAGGTGTGGTGCCAGTCTCGCCGTCAACTCCAGAATCAACCATTGGGGGAAGCGGTAGCACCGGATACAGTCATTCTCCCGTATGGCAGCCAAGTCCGGAATTGGTCGGGCAAGAGGCGGCGCTCTGCAGTAATTTGGAAGTGACAAGGAAGAGTGAGTGCACCACAACAGCAATTTATTTGTACTGAGCACATGTTAATCTGTCAATACACATATGCTACATATGGAGTCAGGTATGTGCCACATGCCCTGGACACGTATGGCTGCCAGGTGACACCCCTACCAAGACCCAGATACACACGGAGATTGTGAACCTCCACATGCCATGGCATGGGATTAGCTGTGTCCCAGTGTAAGTGAACAGCCAGACGCCACACAGGAGTGACATACATCCACACATCAGCAGAAGTAGGATGTTGATTGCAGAAACTGGTAGCGGAACACTAGAGCCACAGGTCACATGACATTACACTAGGACAGCCCACACACCTTGCCATGAAGGTGTACATGTGATGACTCACCACACATTCATGGACAGGATGCAGACATGTCCTTGTTAGGCTACTCCGTGTCCCATGCATACATACGCACCTCACATCCAATACCACATGTGGCATGGTGTGCGGAACAGTGTGCCATGTCAATCTACACACAGACACATGTTGGTTGCTGCAACAGCTGCTGCTTTTGAGGGAGCTCCAACATCAACCTAATGGGAACCCCCCACACATACATGACATAGTCACATCGTGCACCGTGGGTAGTGACATGTCAGGTGTGGTAACCCCTGTACCGGGCCTCAGGGGACACTTGCGTGTGTTGTTGTCCGTGCCATGCCAGTGACGCTCAACCCAAGTGTGCAGTACGACATGCACACATGTCAAAGGAGTCAAGGGCATGCCTGGCACACATTGCACCGTCACACATTACATGTGTACACATCTCATCATACATCTGGTGACTTCTCGACTCAGGAGTAATGTGCCACATCACACTGTATAGTGAGACGGGCCGTACACGCGTGTGTACGCTCCGTATCACTATGGGTGTACTCACGTATGCGTACTCATAGTGATAGTGAGCGTACAGGCATGTGTACGCTCCGTACCACCATGAGTACGCATACGCGAGAACACCCATAGTGAGACGGGCCGTACACGCGTGTGTACGCTCCGTACCACTATGGGTGTACTCGCGTATGCATACTCATGGTGGTACGGAGCGTACAAACGTGTGTACGCTCACTATCACTATGAGTACGCATACGCGAGAACAACCATTGTGGTACGGAGCGTACACACGCGTGTACGGCCCGTCTCACTATGGGTGTTCTCGCGTATGCGTACTCATGGTGGTACGGAGCGTACACACGCCTGTACGCTCACTATCACTATGAGTACGCATACGCGAGAACAACCATAGTGGTACGGAGCGTACACACGTGTGTACGGGCCTTGCTATGCATTTGGGGTACCCTAGGGCCCCGGAACGCACCGTACCTGTGTGTGAAGCTCAAAATTACATGGGGGACACATGAGGGACAAGTATAAAGGCCTACATGCATGCTGGTTGTCATGGAGACCAAGTTTGAATGTTGAATTTTTTCAGGAAGGTGCACAGCAGAAGTCAGTTGGAATGAATCTACTTTGTTGCAATGTGGTTCTGGAGTTGACATCATGCTCAAGAAAAAAACACATTAAGAACCCACTGACTGCTAGGTTTGAAGGGATTGGAGGAAACATAGGATGCAAATGTGAGTGACCAATCACTCTGTACTCTTGTGCATGAAATAGGCCAGCAAGGCAGATATAAGGCAGCCAGGTCCCATGAGGGAGCACTTGCCTGCACATCTTTGTATTCCACGACCCAGCTGCTGCTACTGATTCCCTGCAACCATGTCAAGGGCTGTGGAGAGGTCACAGCCATTCACCCTGGAGGAGAACCTGGCTTTGCTGGATGTGATCCTCCCACAGTACCCCATGCTGTATGGGCGAGCAGGTTATCAGGTGAGTGCAGAGTCCACTAGCACAGACTGTGTCCCTTTTTTGTGACTGTGACTTCTGGCATTGTGTCCAGGTGTAACACACATGCTATGTACTGTAGGGGGGTGTCCCAGAGGGGGGAATGCCTGATGTCTCCCAGCAGTGCCCAGAGATAGGAGGGGTGGGTGCAGAGTAATCCCAGCAGTGCCCAGAGACAGGAGGGGTATGTGCAGAGTCCTCCCAGCAGTGCCCAGAGACAGGAGGGGTGGGTGCAGAGTCCTCCCAGCAGTGCCCAGATACAGGAGGGGTGGGTGCCTAACACTCCCAGCAGTGCCCAGAGACAGGTGGGGTGGGTGCAGAGTCCTCCCAGCAGTGCCCAGAGACAGGAGGGGTATGTGCAGAGTCCTCCCAGCAGTGCCCAGAGACAGGAGGGGTGTGTGCAGAGTCCTCCCAGCAGTGCCCAGAGACAGGAGGGGTGGGTGCCTAACACTCCCAGCAGTGCCCAGAGACAGGAGGGGTGGGTGCAGAGTCCTCCCAGCAGTGCCCAGAGACAGGAGGGGTGGGTGCCTAACACTCCCAGCAGTGCCCAGAGACAGGAGGGGTGGGTGCAGAGTCCTCCCAGCAGTGCCCAGAGACAGGAGGGGTGGGTGCCTAACACTCCCAGCAGTGCCCAGAGACAGGAGGGGTGGGTGCAGAGTCCTCCAAGCAGTGCCCAGAGACAGGAGGGGTGTGTGCAGAGTCCTCCCAGCAGTGCCCAGAGACAGGAGGGGTGGGTGCCTAACACTCCCAGCAGTGCCCAGAGACAGGAGGGGTGGGTGCAGAGTCCTCCCAGCAGTGCCCAGAGACAGGAGGGGTGGGTGCCTAACACTCTCAGCAGTGCCCAGAGACAGGAGGGGTGGGTGCAGAGTCCTCCCAGCAGTGCCCAGACACAGGAGGGGTATGTGCAGAGTCCTCCCAGCAGTGCCCAGAGACAGGAGGGGTGTGTGCAGAGTCCTCCCAGCAGTGCCCAGAGACAGGAGGGGTGTGTGCAGAGTCCTCCCAGCAGTGCCCAGAGACAGGAGGGGTGGGTGCCTAACACTCCCAGCAGTGCCCAGACATGAGAGGGGTGTGTGCAGAGTCCTCCCAGCAGTGCCCAGACGCAGGAGGGGTGGGTGTGATGCACAGTGTGAGCCTTGATCATTGCTTGTGTCTTTGCCCTCATTCCACCTGTGTACTTTCACTGGCACGTACTGCTTTTGCCCTTCCCCAGAGGAGAATGTCCCTATGGCAAAGGTGCAATGCGTTGGCTGCATGACATGCCTTGTTGTAACCAGCTAATTTCTTCTCATATGTGTCTCTGTGACATGTTGCAGGTGTATTGATGTAGTGTCATCCTCACAGGTAGGCGCCTCTGCCAAGGAGCAGATATGGCTGACCGCCGTCAGCGCCGTGAGGAGTGCGGATGGTCGGATGCGGCGCCTGTCCCAGGTGAGGAAACGCTGGCAGGATATCCGGTGCTGGACGCGGAGGATCGCACGGGTCCTGCTGGGGGACTCACCTGAGAGCCATAAGAACCGCGGGCGCCGCCGTCTCTCCCACATCCACAAGCGTGTGCTGGCGGTGGTATTTCCAGACTTGGACAGGCGCTTACAGGAGATGCAGCAGCAGGAAGGGGGTAGGTACATGTGTGTTTGTTCTGTTTCACCAGCATTTGTAAGTGCACTGTTCCATGGATACACTGCCAGGGTTTAATGGTGCTGTGCAGATCCTGTTACCCACAGTATTGCAGTGCTCTCCTGCCTCCCTTCCCCTCCTTGCAATGTGTTCCCTGGTCTGTGTGTAGTCACTCCGTCACAAGGTTATGTAGCCTGGCACCTTCTCCACGTGTACTATGCCTGCAGCATCATGTGTGGGGGTGGTGTGTAACAGGTTTTGGGGCCTTGCCTGTGCCCTGTCCAGTTCTGGACTTGTGGGTTCCATGTCAGTTGGCACTAATGCTGAGTCCAGACATGGGAGTTAGTCTCTCAAGTGTGAGGCCTTACAGCACGCATGTCCTATGTGGTGGCCTGTGACATGATGTGCATGAGTGTGCGGTACGCATAGTGCAGGGATGGTAGCGTGTGTTGCAGTCATTCCCATTCAGGAGCATGGAGTTGTGTGGCCACTACTGTCCCCAGGGGCATATTTTCCTAGGTATCATGTGTGTAATCCGAAAATGTCGACAATCTCTGTGTCTACAGCATAGGTTGTGCTATGTGCCATTGTCCCCTGGCCCAATGTATATTGACGTAAAATGTAGTACAAGTGTCCACTGTACAGCCTGACCTGATTTTCCTTGTTCATACTCACGGTGGCCATTGCCTGTGTGTCTTGTTACAATCATCTGATGCTGCCCATTTGTACATGATTATTTGGACAGGCGCACCTTGGGTATTTTGTGTGCAATATAGAATTTTTGCATCCCATGTGTATTTCACCCAGACTAAGAGATGTAAGTGCTTCCTGTGTCTCCAAAGAATTGTCTCATGTAGGGGGTGGGTGGTGCGGGCATGGCCTACATGTCAGAACCTGAAATCTCCTTGCTAGGACTGGCCAGTGTGTGATGTTTGTCTGGACATACACTCAAGGTGCAGTGAGCCAGTCAGGGTGGGCATGTTTTCAGTATTACCTATGCTGCATGTGCCTCTAGTTCCTGGATATGGTCCCTGCTCATCCCTATTTCCTGCCACGCCGTGTGGTGCAGATGCAGTGCTGGATTGTCCCCAGGGCCTTGCTCCTCAGTCAAAATTCCATTTCATCTCATTTGCTATTGTGTCATGCTCTCCATAGTTTTTCAGTGGCATGGTGGGTCAAACACCTGTGTCTTGCATGCCCTACATATGTACCTTGTTTTGTAGATGTAACTCTTCTTTTGTTTCAGGCTATGCACAGTGACCTATGTAGATTGGACTCATGTGACATATGTATACAGGTGTATGATTAATTTCTGTCTCTTCACCCTGCCCACAGCATCGTCGGGGGACACGGAGGGAGACATGGGCACAGACGGAGCAGAGGGACCGAGCACCAGTGCCAGCGGTGACATCGTGGCTGGCACATCGAGTGGGACTGAGGCGGAGGAGAGTGAAGCCGGGGACCTGTCGACTGGCACAACAGAGTATGAAGCTGACGGGTCCGAGTATGATCTCTCCGAGTGGGCGGAGGCTGCACCACCATCTGACAGCAGCACAACATCTCGCCCCGCCCCCTCCATTGCCATCAGCCGCCTCCCACGTGCTCGTGTCCCTTCCCAGCGTGCCCAGTCACCGCATGTCTCCTTCATGCCAGGCACCGCACCCCCTGCCCCTGTCTCCACTGCTGCCGCCAATGCCGAGTCTGTGGACATCCAGCGGCAGTTGCAGATTGGTCAGGCTGCGATCTTTAATGTCCTCCATGGCCACAGCCAGGTCCTCAACAACATGGAGGCATACTTGGAGGGCATTCACTCATTGCAGGCTGACCAACGCAGCTTGCTGAGGTTGATAGACTCGACACTGACTGCAGCAGTGGGTCTCCTGCAGCGCTTCATCCAACCCCCTACCCCTGCCCCATCCACACTTCCCACTCCCATGCCTGTCCCACGTACACCCAGACGTCAGCATGCACACACCACGACGGACACAGGCACCACACCAGCAGGGAAGGTCACCCGCACACCTCCTGGCACGCACACACAGGGTGAAGTAGGCACACCCACTGGGTCGGGGGGCAAACGTAAGACACGCAGCCAGAGTGGGAGTCCGTATTCCAACAAATCCACTCCCTCCAAATCCCCTCCCCTCAGCTCTCCTGGCCACATATCACACAAAGACTCCTTCATGGCCGCTCTGTCCCTGAGCCCCACAGTGACACCACCCCGCAAGCGGTCAAGGGAGGCCCCGGTCAGGGTGGTTGAGTCCCCCCCCTGTCTACACCCTCCCACAGTGGCGCTGCGACCCATCCCCCTGCCCCCCCCCTCCTTGGGGCCTGTGGTTCCTTCGGGTGCAGGGGATTCCCTGGAGGACCTTGCTAAAGTGTGCAGTGAGCTCCTAGAGTCCACCTTTGGCCCTGCCCCACCCCCTGTGGTGGAGTCCTCCATCCCTGCACCCACAACGCCTACCCTTCGCCCTCCTGTCCCTGCGGTGCCTGTTCCTTCCCCCCCACATGATGCCCTCACCCCTGTGGAAGACGACGGTATCTAACTGTGCAGGCAAGCTAGGGGACACGCATCCCACTGTGTCCCCCATCCAGCTGTGACTTCTGGACTGCCCTATGGGCTTTGTAAATATTGAACTTTCTACGAACACACTATTTAAGATCATGCTGATTAAAGCCATTTTTGTTTCCTTTGAACACTACTGCTTTGCTGGTATTGCTGTTGGTGGGGCTGCTACATGGTTGTGGGTGGTGTTCATGTGTTGGGTGTGTGGGAAATGTAGTAGTGTGCTGCTCATAGGGGGGACCCTGGGATCTGTGTGCCATCACACGGTGTTAGCTAGCTTTCTCCGTTCATATAAGCAGTTGCTGCATGGTGCAATTGTCCCAAGGTGTATTCCTTCCTCTGTGTACCCTGACATCTTCCCTGCAGGGTGTTCCCAAAATTTAGCGCTGAGCTGTGTGTACATTAGCTGGGTGTGTGACGGACTCCTTCAACTTTGCACATGCATGCTGAGCGATTCTCCACCTGCATCATTCGTGCCATCCTTGGTAGTCATTGTACTTGTGTATGTGGACTATTGACATGACTTCATGTGGACATGTTTTCTTTTCTGCGCTATGCATGCGTATACTCCCAGCCTCGCACACATGTGGTACATGTACTGCAGGGTCTTTGTGCACCTGACTGACATTTGTGGGCATGGTATCTGTGGCTACTCCACCCTTTGCGTTCCATGGGCACTGCTGGGAGTGTTAGGCACCCACCCCTCCTGTCTCTGGGCACTGCTGGGAGGACTCTGCACCCACCCCTCCTGTCTCTGGGCACTGCTGGGAGGACTCTGCACACACCCCTCTTATGTCTGGACACTGCTGGGAGTGTTAGGCACCCACCCCTCCTGTGTCGGGGCACTGCTGGGAGTGTTAGGCACCCACCCCTCCTGTGTCTGGGCACTGCTGGGAGGACTCTGCACCCACCCCTCCTGTCTCTGGGCACTGCTGGGAGTGTTAGGCACCCACCCCTCCTGTCTCTGGGCACTGCTGGGAGAACTCTGCACACACCCCTCCTGTGTCTGGGCACTGCTGGGAGGACTCTGCACCCACCCCTCCTGTCTCTGGGCACTGCTGGGAGGACTCTGCACCCACCCCTCCTGTGTCTGGGCACTGCTGGGAGGACTCTGCACCCACCCCTCCTGTCTCTGGGCACTGCTGGGAGTGTTAGGCACCCACCCCTCCTGTCTCTGGGCACTGCTGGGAGGACTCTGCACACACCCCTCCTGTGTCTGGGCACTGCTGGGAGGACTCTGCACCCACCCCTCCTGTCTCTGGGCACTGCTGGGAGGACTCTGCACACACCCCTCCTGTCTCTGGGCACTGCTGGGAGGACTCTGCACCCACCCCTCCTGTCTCTGGGCACTGCTGGGAGGACTCTGCACACACCCCTCCTGTCTCTGGGCACTGCTGGGAGGACTCTGCACACACCCCTCCTGTGTCTGGGCACTGCTGGGAGGACTCTGCACCCACCCCTCCTGTCTCTGGGCACTGCTGGGAGTGTTAGGCACCCACCCCTCCTGTCTCTGGACACTGCTGGGAGTGTTAGGCACCCACCCCTCCTGTGTCTGGGCACTGCTGGGAGGACTCTGCACACACCCCTCCTGTCTCTGGGCACTGCTGGGAGGACTCTGCACACACCCCTCCTGTGTCTGGGCACTGCTGGGAGGACTCTGCACCCACCCCTCCTGTCTCGGGGTACTGCTGGGAGTGTTAGGCACCCACCCCTCCTGTCTCGGGGCACTGCTGGGAGTGTTAGGCACCCACCCCTCCTGTGTCTGGGCACTGCTGGGAGGACTCTGCACACACCCCTCCTGTCTCTGGGCACTGCTGGGAGGACTCTGCACACACCCCTCCTGTCTCTGGGCACTGCTGGGAGTGTTAGGCACCCACCCCTCCTGTCTCTGGGCACTGCTGGGAGGACTCTGCACACACCCCTCCTGTCTCTGGGCACTGCTGGGAGTGTTAGGCACCCACCCCTCCTGTCTCTGGGCACTGCTGGGAGGACTCTGCACACACCCCTCCTGTGTCTGGGCACTGCTGGGAGGACTCTGCACACACCCCTCCTGTCTCTGGGCACTGCTGGGAGGACTCTGCACCCAGCCCTCCTGTCTCTGGGCACTGCTGGGATGACTCTGCACACACCCCTCCTGTCTCTGGGCACTGCTGGGAGGACTCTGCACCCACCCCTCCTGTCTCTGGGCACTGCTGGGAGGACTCTGCACACACCCCTCCTGTCTCTGGGCACTGCTGGGAGGACTCTGCACACACCCCTTCTGTGTCTGGGCACTGCTGGGAGGACTCTGCACCCACCCCTCCTGACTCTGGGCACTGCTGGGAGTGTTAGGCACCCACCCCTCCTGTCTCTGGGCACTGCTGGGAGTGTTAGGCACCCACCCCTCCTGTGTCTGGGCACTGCTGGGAGGACTCTGCACCCACCCCTCCTGTCTCTGGGCACTGCTGGGAGGACTCTGCACACACCCCTCCTGTCTCTGGGCACTGCTGGGAGTGTTAGGCACCCACCCCTCCTGTCTCTGGGCACTGCTGGGAGGACTCTGCACACACCCCTCCTGTCTCTGGGCACTGCTGGGAGTGTTAGGCACCCACCCCTCCTGTCTCTGGGCACTGCTGGGAGGACTCTGCACACACCCCTCCTGTGTCTGGGCACTGCTGGGAAGACTCTGCAGACACCCCTCCTGTCTCTGGGCACTGCTGGGAGGACTCTGCACCCACCCCTCCTGTCTCTGGGCACTGCTGGGAGGACTCTGCACACACCCCTCCTGTCTCTGGGCACTGCTGGGAGGACTCTGCACACACCCCTCCTGTCTCTGGGCACTGCTGGGAGGACTCTGCACACACCCCTCCTGTCTCTGGGCACTGCTGGGAGTGTTAGGCACCCACCCCTCCTGTCTCTGGGCACTGCTGGGAGGACTCTGCACACACCCCTCCTGTCTCTGGGCACTGCTGGGAGTGTTAGGCACCCACCCCTCCTGTCTCTGGGCACTGCTGGGAGGACTCTGCACACACCCCTCCTGTGTCTGGGCAGTGCTGGGAGGACTCTGCACACACCCCTCCTGTCTCTGGGCACTGCTGGGAGGACTCTGCACCCACCCCTCCTGTCTCTGGGCACTGCTGGGAGGACTCTGCACCCACCCCTCCTATTTCACAATATGTACGCTTCGAACATACACGGGTGTGGGTTCGCTCCATGCATACGCGGGTGAGGGTACGGGTCGTACTTACACTGTTGGCATGGGGGGTACACTCCATGCATACGCGGGTGAGGGTACGGCTCGTACTTACACTGTTGGGGGTGGGTACGCTCCATACGTACGCGGGTGGGGGTACGTGTCGTACTTACACTGTTGGGGTGGGGGTACGCTCCATGCATACGCGGGTGGGGGTACGTGTCGTACTTACACTGTTGGGGTGGGGGTACGCTCCATGCATACGCGGGTGGGGGTACGGCTCGTACTTACACTGTTGGGGGGGTACGCTCCATGCATACGCAGGTGAGGGTATGGCTCGTACTTACACTGTTGGGGGTGGGTACGCTCCATGCGTATGTGGGTGGGGGTACGTGTCATACTTACACTGTTGGGGTGGGGGGTACGCTCCATGCATACGCGGGTGGGGGTACGTGTCGTACTTACACTGTTGGCATGGGGGTACGCTCCATGCATACGCGGGTGGGGGTACGGTCCGTACATATCCGTACCTATGCTGTGGAATGCTTGTGCGGGCCGTACCCAGGCCTTTGCCACGTGGGTACGAGCCGTCCCGCCATTGTTGGGGTGACGTAGGTGTGGGCGTGGTACGACTCGTACCCACGCTCTTAAGGCGTGGGTACAGGACATACCTGTATGGTTGTGTTGCCGGTTCGCGTCGTCAAGGACTTCCGTTGTGGCGGTCGCTGGCTTAGCTGGACACGCCCCCACCCTCTCGTAGTGACCAGGGCCTGAGGGTCAGGTATGTCCAGGGCATGTGTGCTGTGTGACTTTGGTGGGGGTTTTGTGGCCTGCCCTGGTCCTGCCACCCCCCCCCCCTTTCCCCCCTCCCTTTGTTGTTCTGACCTTCTGCGGCGTCTGCGTCGGTACCTGTAGAGGAGGTCGACTGCTATGAGGGCCGGGATGACACGTAGGTTCGGGTCCATGTCTGTCCGTTGCGTACAGGTACTCCTTGTTCGCGTCGTCCTGTCTGTCCGTCGCGTACAGGTCCTCCTTGTTCGCGTCGTCCTGATTTCCCGGCAGTTTTTGGCAGCCGGAAAATATTCACCGTGCGGGATGACGTCGGTGCGAATCGTAATTCCTGGTTCGGGAATGGCAGGCTGCGTGCGTCCCGACGTCACGTCAGCGCTTTCCCGGATCACATTTGTATGTTTATTTTCGTCGGTCGGGGTTTTGTACGATTCGTACGGAAATGGTATTTCCGTGCGAATCGTACTTCCATGTTTGTATATTTTGACGACCTGGTACACGTCGGACGGAGAATATGCTCCGTCCCACGGTTCGTACCAGGTTTTTACAGGATCGTAATTGGCACCAATGTGTTTTTTCATGGGAAGCCAGTGTAGTTTTGTCAGAGCTTGGGAGAAAGATTGATATTTAGGGATGCCTAGCAATAAGCATGCTGCTGCATTCTGCACAACCTGTAGCTTATTTTTAAAAACAATCTGCACCTTGAGGAATAAGGCGTTGCAGTAGTTGAGTTTTGACATTAAGAAGGCAGAGACCACCGTTTTCTGCATCGCCTGTGGGATAAATGGAAAGACTTTCCTCAAAAGTTTCAGAGCGTAAAAGGACGAAGATGTGATGGAATTGATCTGGCTTTTGAATGACAGGCTGTTGTCAAGCATAAACCCTAAGTTTTTGACTTTGGAAACTAGAGTGGGTAAGCTGGCCAGCCCCTGAGGCCACCAAGTAGGAGACCAGAGTGAGATGTTGTTTCCAAACAGTAGGACTTCAGTTTTAGCCAAATTGAGCTTTAATTTAAAAAGTTTTCGTTCATCCACCTGCTGATCTGTTGCATGCAATTATGGAATCTGGTGGCCGTGTCTTCAGGGTTTCCAGTCACTGACACCACAATCTGGGTGTTGTCAGCATAGGATGCTATTAAGAAATCAAACGATTTGATGAGTTGTGTCAGCGGCCTGACGTTAAGATTAAAAAGGGTTGGATTTAAGGATGAGCCCTGCGGCACACCGCAATGTAGAGAGAACGGATGAGAAAAATATTATCCAGAGCAACAAATTGCTCACATTAAGACAGAAAAGATTTGCCCAGAGCAATGGCTTCTCCCTAATTCCAATAGAAAAAAGGAAATCAATCAACAGGTCATGGGTCACCATGTTAAATGCCACCAAGAGATCCAACAAAATCAGAGTAGCATTTCCACCTATGTTGAGTCTGTCTAAAATCTTCCAATGGAGTAATCTGGCCCAGATCTCTGCTAATTTCAGCTCTGAAGCCGAATTGGGTAGGGTCTAATATCTGATGTTTGTTAATGAAAGCCGTAAGTTCCTGATCAATGGCATTTTCTACCACATTTGCTGGGAAAGAGCGGCATGAGATTGGCCTATAACTGCTGGGATCTGAAGCATCTAAATTCAGATTTTTCAGTAAAGGCAAAATTGAAGCTTTTTTCCAGATTTTGGGAAAAAAGCCAGTGCTAAACCTCAGGTTGAAGATGTCAGTTAGGTCGATTGATACGGTTTCAGTGATCAAATACATGATTTATGGTGAGCTTGGGTCCAGAGGGGAACCTGACTGAATGTTAGCAAGTAGGTCCTGGACTTGAGCTACTGTTAGTGGAGACAAAGAACACACATAATAGAGTATGGAGCCAAATTAGAGGCATTGCAAGACCCCAGAGGAGCGTCGGTAGGACATAACCCCCTGACGGGGTGGTCTTCGACTAACTGGTGAGGGGCTTTCTTATTTTTGGCAGAAAAGGTGTTATAAACATCCTTAAACTTAGTTTGAAAAAAGGAGGCTATCATATTGCATAAAGCTTGGTTGGCCATGTTTTTATTTTTGGAGAGCTTTTCTATTTTTTTATAGTAGTAAACAGTTCTTTTTAGGAATGTTTTAATGCCTCAATTTTGTGGATAAAGTAGTGAGCTTTTTCTTGGTGGATCAGTTGTTTGTAGGCCTAGAGGGCATTTTTATAGTTTTCCTTTTCTGTGCTGCCATTGTTTAATCTCCACTTACATTCTTGCCTGAGGCAGCATTGTTTCCAATCTAAGGGGCATATTTACAAGCCCCTAGCGCCACCACAATGTCATTTTTTTAGACGTTGTGGTGGCGATAGGGACTTCACCTTATTTACAGGACACTTCATATGGCTTAATGCTGCCTTGTAAACAAGGCACCCTTTCACGCTACACTTAGCGTGAAAGGGGAGGGCAATGGGTGTTGCGGTGGGCGTTCCACCGCAACACCCATTGATTTTGATGCTTCCTCCTATTTACAAGGGTGGCGTAAATAGGGGGCAGTGCCCAAATTAAGAACAGAGAAAACCTGGTCTTAAACAGGTCAACAAAGAGAAATGCTTTATTTCTCCTCGTTTTTGCTGTTTTCATCAGGAAAAATGATCAATAGCCGCCAAGCACAGGGAGAAAACACCTTGTGCATCGATGCCATTTTTTCCCAGAACCAAACTAGACCCTTTGGTACTTTTTGGCTGAGAAAGAATGCAAAATTGCAACAATGACATGGCTGCCCGCTGACATTACAGTTTTGACAAAACTGCTCCTAGGGAGCTGGAGGAAGCACTTTAGTTCCAACAAAGCCTATATGGTTCTCTGAGTATGGCAGGCTATTTTGTGCTGGGTGGGGACAGTTAGGCAGCAGTTGTTTTAGTCTTCCTAGGGTCTAGGGTTATCATATATGTATATCATCCGATGCCTAAGAATAAATCACTCCTACAGCTGCCACAGAGATCATTCTCAAAGCTCAGCGCAGTCATAGTACAAGAGCAAAAACAGCATGTGCCTATGCCTACGCCTTTATTTCCTGCCCTTCAATAAAGCTACTGGCAGAGTAGCCTGCTCCTGACACATCAGCTCGGCAGTCCTAGGACCCTTTGCATGACTGATATGGAAAATTAACCTGAATTTGAATTTGCGTAGGATAATATTGTCAGTAATTGTTTTCACTGTTGCTTTTGCATTACCTGGCTCAAGGCCGTCCTCTGAACACCTGGTGTAAACTGTCCTTTTGCCCTCTCTTCTCTCACCCTGCTACTCTTGGCCACTTCCCACATACTGAACGTCATCTTCTAGGACGTAACCAAGGGGAGAAAGACATGTGTGACTCTATTCCAGCCCATGTAAATATCCTTAGATTGCATACCTCATAAAGCTGTCAGACCTGCAGTCAGATAATACCACTCTGGCATGTCTCCTATGGGAATCAATCTTCATGTCTGTCGTCCCAAATTCTTATGTCACTTTATAGGTTTCTCGCCATGATTTGCTATGGAGAGGAGAGCTTCTGAACAGCTATAATCAATTTTGCTATCTTCTTTTTTCCAAGCTTGTTCCGTGTGAGGCTTGATGACCTTGTATTACTAATTGTTACCTGTAGTCTCCATGTATGGAATCCTCCTTTCTGATGTGTTTGTGTTATATGAGTTAGTGAATTTCTACCTGCAGCAAAAAGTAATGGTGATCTCAAGGGCACCATTTGCTAACATCACCATTCAGAATATTAGATTTCTGTGCCCTAAGCCTTTTTATCCCAACTCTCATAATATATTCAATCAGGCGTGGCTTGCATGTAGCATGTAAGAGTTACCAGGAAAACCCTACCACACACAACACTAGTACTTACTAAATGAGATTTGCTCACCTCTCCTCAGACACCACATGACCTTGATAAAACTTTAAACAGCTTATTCCACTCCCTTTCTGACCTTTTCCCTCAGCACCTGCCTCACTGACACACACCACTTCCTATAATCCTCAAGCACTAAGGATCCTAGAAATGACCATGGAAGAGGAGGAGAGGTCTTAGGTACTGGCACAATGATAATCGGAGAAATGAATATCGCCTGGCACCTTAAACTCATTCCCGTACTTACTGAATAAGGATATGCAAGAGCGCTGATCTCCATAGCAGTCACTGCCAAACACTAAGTCCCTCGCAGCAACACAAGATGCCCCATAAAAAAGGAGCCAAGTATCACCAAAGGTAATGCCGGAAGGAATACAAAAGGTGCAGAAACCTGAACTGCCAGGTATAGATCATACTCAGATCACAAAGAAACAGGCAAGAATACCTGAAACAAGGGCTGCACCCTGTTTGGGCCAAACAAGACCTAAGTGTAACCATCAGTCCCAAAGTCTGAAATGGAAAGAGAAAGTCCAGAACAATCAGACAAAAACTGGAAATGTAATTATAGGGCCACATGTGTCAAGTAGTAACCAACTATCAGCATGAGCAAAGAAACACCATAAGAAATAATCCATACCCAACAATGCAGTCCCTAGACAGATGAACAAAAGGTGACAATGACCAAATACAAAATCAGAACAGTAAAAGCACCAAAACCACAGAGCAACTGGAGACTCATAACAGCACCAAAGCCATACCAGAATACAGGCCAATGGGAACAAAAAACAAAAGTAACAAGAGAACAGGAGGCAAAAACTTGTCAAAAAAGAGAGAACCTAGTCAAGGAAATAAGCTTTGCCAGGGCATTCAACTAAGAGACCATCTAAAGAAAAGCAAGAAGGAAACTAAGCAAGTGATTCATGAGCCAATGAGACAAGGCTTTTAACTTCCTCACAAAGAGACCGCCAATCAAAAGGCAAGCTCAATCAGAAGAAGCTGCAAACCATCACTCTCCTCAGTCACACTCAAGTTAGGAGGAAAAGTTGAAAGGCTATTCCAAAAAATATGAAGCCTAAAAAGGGCAAAGAGGGCAGAACTGATGAGCCTTAGAAAAAAGGAGATTATTTACAAAACCATGGACACTTAACCAGGATAATTGCAGAATTGGGTGAAAAAACATTCTGAGGTAAAAGACAGCAAATCCGGAAAACCCAGCTCTCAACGAAAAGCTGTAAATTGGGAAGCAATAGATGCCTACTATATCCCATCAAACTGAGGGAAAGGAAACCGTTCAAGAAGATAGGCCAATAGGAGTAAGGCCAAGCAGAAAACCCAGTTCCAACAATACCTGATACCGAAAAAGGTCCTGATCTAACATTGTGTACCAAAGACGGCCAGGATAGTCAAGACTTCACACCACAAGCCCCGAACCAAGAAGGAGCAGAAGAGGAAACCAAAATGGTCCATGGCTAACGTACGATATCCAAGTGCAGCATGGAGCACAGTAGAAAGGCGGAGTGACTACAGCTTAATCCAAGCTCCAACCCTAATAGGGAACACATACTTTCACCAGAACAGTCAAGATCCAAATCAAACATTCCAAGCCCATTATGAAATCACAGTTTGAGAAGTGTCCCAGACAGAAGAACAGGACTGTCCCCACATGAGGTTATCATGGGTGGGGCTATGAGACATCCAACAGTCCCAGCAAATCAGCTGTGAACATATCTGATGATTTACTGCTCGATTACTGTAAAGGATTGGCTGGCGTAGTGCGTTCTGTGTCTCACCAGGTTGGGGATGTCATAACTACTGTCCAACAGGAGCAAGCACACGACTTGTGCCCAGGAGACTGGGTACTTGTGAAAAAACACGTGAGAAAGTCCTGTTTGGAGCCTCGTTGGCATGGGCCATATCAAGTGATGATTCTGGTGACAACAACAGCAGTCAAATGTGGTGGTCTGCCTAATTGAGTGCATGCCATACATACTCTTCGAGTCCCATGTCCACTTGAAAGTACAGAGTCAGTTGAAGGTGAACAAAGAGAGTCTGAAGTTTCTGAACAGACTGAGTATCAAGTAAATTGGCACCAGCTAGTGGGCCTTGTAGCACTGTTAACACTGTTGAAAAAGAATTGGTCCCTGAAAGTGACAGAGGAAGGGAGAAAAGGGAATCAGCTAAGCGGAGTCTTGAGTCAAGTGAAATAAACAGTGTACCTGAAAAACGAGTGCAAAAAGGTGACCAATGGCCAGGAGGAACTGAGCGTTTAAAAGATACTTTGGGTAGAAGAATCCCAACAACCGTAGCTGAAGTTTCTAGCCAATCTGAACAAAGTGATGCAGACAGAGAAGAAAACACAGTACGCTGAACCAAAAGAGCACAAG
This sequence comes from Triturus cristatus, assembly GCF_964204655.1. Lineage (NCBI taxonomy): Eukaryota > Metazoa > Chordata > Amphibia > Caudata > Salamandridae > Triturus > Triturus cristatus. The sequence continues at coordinate 371,783,123 of NC_140591.1, read as the reverse complement.
ATCCAATTCGAAAATACGCAGCACCTGAATGGACATATTTGGTGGCCACAAATGATTGGGAGACAGAGTCTGAGAATAAAAAAGAGAGGAGTTTGAAAAATAAGGCTGTGGTCTAAAGCTGAAGCTCAAAGTGTGGGATACACAAACCTTGCTAATCTATCTGATTGAATATACGTTTTTGAATTTTTACTTTTTGAAAATGTAAAATAGATAGTTTTGAGACTAGAGATCAAAATCAAAGCTCAAATAGACGAACGTGTCTAAACACTTGTTTATATGTGTTCTTGTATTATCAATTATCTTGTTAGTGTTAATATTAATAGTGCCTTATTTCATATGCATAGAACCACAGAAGTAACAAAAGTCCTTAAGGAAGATGCAGAGAAAGAAATTAAGAAATTAACAGGAAATGACTTACACCAAGATAAATCTATTAATGACTTCTCGTTGAATGTATTTACTAAACTTTTGTATGAGTATGTCGACATTATGGATGCAAGAGATTGTTATGTGTGCATGCAATTACCCTTGTCTGTGTCAGAAGGGGTGACGTATCATCATCTTCTTTTAACATATTACATTTCTTGTAGTGTACTAACAAGTTTATTCGACGGCAAGGAGCAGTTTCAATATTTGTATTCAATTTTTTGGGAAGTTCCCATTAAAAAGAACATGAATATAGTGTCTTCTTCAAAGAATGCCGAATATATGGGAGAATGTTTTCATACCACTAAGCATATTGATACTGTATACGTGCATACAAATAATTTGACGTGTAGTTTATGTAGTCTAGAAATAGAGTTTATAAATACCGTGAGGATAGACAAGAAGAATTGTAGAGAAAATCTGTAGAGCAGAAATCTAGAATACCTCTATGGGCTCACACTGAGGGTGATTACAAAAAAGATGAGACTTATGCTGCAATGACTCTGAACTGGTATCACAAGGGAAAGCTTTGCTTACTAAGACAAAAGACTGAGTATAATAACTATTTCATTGGTTCCAGTGAGTGTGACCACACCTTCCTCTTCCTAATTACAGGGGGTTGGGGATTCAGAGGTAGTACTGATTCAGTTTTTCCAGGAGTGTACTTCGTGTATGGTAAGAATGCTTAATTTAGGTTGCCTAAAGATTGGTATGGATGCTGCTATGTGGGAATTGTCTTTCCTAAAATATACCACATGGATGTTCATGGAACCAATGAAAAGAAACTAACAAAAGGGGAAAAAGTGTTGCAGCAATTGTGGGTGATATTTTTGGTGCATTGGGGTGATTCTGAAATCACATAAAATTAGAAAATTGTCTACAGTGGTTAATCGTGTATCAATGGATACTGCTGGTAGGTTCTTAATGATTGATACAGAAATGGTTGCTATTACATCGATGGTTTTACAGAACCGTCTTGCTTTGGATGGATTATTGGCAAAAGACGGCGGAGTTTGTAGCCATGCTGAAAATTCTGCATTGTTGCACTTATATCCCTGACAAAAGCAGAGACTAGTGGGGATATATCAGTAACATTACAGAACTAAAAGCTGATGGTGCATGGGAGAAACTTGGTAAGGGTTTGTCCTCGATGGGAAATTGGTTTTCAGCACTGGGTAACAGCTTAGAAGCCAAATACTAATACTAATAATAGCTGTTGCTATCGACATAATAATCATAGTACTGATGTATAGATGTTGTAAACGAAAAGTGGAAAAGAAAAATGAAGGGGTAGGAAAAGAAAGAGGGACGACAGAGTTAGAAAATAGAAAAGGTGCTTATTTTGAAGGGATGTAAAAGGTGTTAGGCTGAAACCGATTAAAACACGTGCATCTAATATAATCAGATTGTAAACAGATTAATGAAGATTGTGTTATGGCTTGATTCGCCATCAGAGGAGGGTTTGATGGAACATGATTATTTAAGTATGATTTTGCTCGGTCAAATCCTGCTCCCTACATGTAACTTACTAAATGTACTTAAGAAACATGACTAACATCATGTCTAGTCGAACATGTGAGAGTTTAAAACTGCATCGTAGGGGGCGTGGCCAAGATGGCTGCAGAGTGAGACGTGTATTTGAGTCTCTCCGGCGCCATCGACATTTTGCTGCGTATTTGCTGCCCGGTGCCATACCTTTTTGAGGGAGAAGGCACTGCAACGGACCGGTGATCTGCTCCTGCCCACAGCATTGGGTCGTCAAGACTAGGGGTGGGCGGAATTTGCGTAGTCGCGTTACGCATAGTTCTGCAAAATGGTAAAAAATCTCCGCCAGCTACGCAGAATCCCGGGAGCACGCGGAATTGCTTGTTCTGCCCGTTCACGATGCATTTTTCCTGTTCGGGGATGCTGTTTGCGTGCTCGGGGGGAAATATCTCACGAACTTGCCCATGCGGTAGCCAATTGGTGCGACCATCTTGTTTCACTTGTCCCTCCAGCTCATGATGTGTGTTTCCTGTTCGCGAACGCGGATGTCCGATGGCGCGTCTGAATGACGTGTTCGCGATCACACACTCTCGCGGGATCGCGTGGCCAGCTACCAGAATCTCGTGGCTAGGAAAACTTGTCAGCAAACGCAGGGATCCCGGTAAGTCGATACCGCGCGCGCAAACACGTATTTTGAAAGCGAGAACAAGGAAAAAGTTCTGCTACGACGCGGATCGCGGAATGTTCGGCAATTCCGCGTTCTCCACGAGCGGTGCGGAATTTACCGCCCAGACCTAGTTAAGACCGTGCGGGTCAATCTGGAGGCGGATGAGGGCAGATCGAGGTTGGGCCTGGCACACAGAGCTGGGGCCTGCAGCCCCTGTCGCAGAGGCGGAGAGCCATTGATTCCGGAGGCTCCGTTGGACCCGCTGGCCACACTGACAGTCTGCAAAGGTGCGCCCCGAGACTGGGGCTGAAGACGTAAGTGAGCCTGGCTGCGAGCGGAGAGGGAGAGACACCCGGGAGGCGACGCCTGAGGCCTGCTGGAGCTGAAATCACCTAGCGCGGCTGCGAACGGAGAGCGGCCTGTGGGAGGAGCTGCACGCGAGAGACGGAGTGCCCGAGGACTCACAGAACACTTCAGCAGCTCGCCTCTGTCTGAAATCCCGGGCCCAGCATCTGGAGACGGCAACTGGTGGCATATGCCCCTTGTATGAACACCAGGACTTAGCTCTCGTACCGCGGGCCTGCCGCTGGGCGTTGCCCAGTCCAGTGGGCCCAACAGCTGCGAGTGGGGTGCAGCGTACTGACAGCACCAAGCAGAGGTACGTGGGCGTTGGGCCACCCACCAGAACCCCAGTACGAGAAGTGCTACTGCCAGGGGCCCCCGGTAGCAGTTCGCAAGTCGCAGGAGGGCACTGACCTGGTGCTCCACTTTACTGCCGGAGCCTCAGGGAGATATCTAGAGAAGCGAGAGAGAGCCGGTGGTCGTGGGACACCTGGGAGAGCACGCATCGCGGCGGAGTTGGGGGTGCCAGGGTGGGCCCATGTGGACTGTGGAAGACATAGCTCCACGGGGGCCCTCAACTCAGTGGCTGGGTCTTGTCGTGAGGACGCTGGGACTACTCTGGACCGTCTTCAGAGTCACAGGCCTGTGATGCTGGGGTACTGCCTGCGGGAGGGGGACCACTACGTTGCCTCCTGCGGGGAGAGGGTCGGGAGCCCCAGCTTACAGCGTACAGCAGCAGAAATTCCTATTGTGCTCCCTGTGCATAGTAACACTATTCCCATCATGGCACCAGCCTGCAGCTATAAACAATTCTCCTAAGCCAATCTGATATAGGCCGTTTGGTGGCGGCCTCTCTTAGGCGGACCTCCGGGACCAGGAAGAGAAGGCTAAAATGAACCACGAGGTGAACGGAGTGACCTAAGTTATTTGGGCTAGGGGCCTGCCAGGAAAGAGGGAGCACCACGTTAACAGGAGTGAAAGACAAGCTCATAATTGAGGGGGGCACCCCCTGCTTTCCTGACTCCTGCAGGCCACACACAGCACCAATGGCTACCACCAGGATTAAAAAAGATAGGTCAGTAAAGGACATGCTGGTTAAGCAGATACTGACGAGCACCACTGTCACCGCGCCAGCGGGGGATGAAGATCAAAAAGAGGAGCTGGAGGCTCCGGAAGCGCCAGCGACCAAGGCTTTCATGACCATGCTCTTTAACTCTCTCTGGGATGACCTGCTCTTAATGCAAACACAACTCTCGGCAGACGTGAAAGACATGAGAAAAGACCTGTATGAAGTGAAGGACCGAATCGCCTCTCTGGAGGAACAAGAAACTAGGAGAGATGAAGAGCTGGAGATGATTCAACAGAAAATTTTGCAACCGCGAGGATCTAGAAAACCGTTCACGAAGGAATAATGTGCGCATCAGAGGAGCGCCATCCCGTGCAGATGGCAAAGACATCTGCGAATATGTTTTTGCATTCTTCAGGTAGTTACTTGGAGACGAATGCCCTGCAAATATCCAGATTGATAGGGCGCACTGCGTGGGCCTGCCTAAAGGTAACAGAGCTCCCCCTCCGGACATCCTCGTATGCCTACATGACTTCCAGGTTAAAGAAAACATCATCTGCCTAGCCAGGTATGCCCATCCGGTACAGTTTAGGGGCCATACGTTGTTGTTCTTTTAGGATCTCTCCCTAACTACTCTCTTCAAGAGGAAGGATTTCCGGGCATCACATTGCATCTTAGATAGAAGGGTTCTCCCACTTAAATCCCTAAAGGAAGCACGAGAGGTCCTTGGTCTTTCAGCTGAGTCACCCCAGGATGGCAGCGACAGACACGTGAAGAATCCGAACCTGAAGGACTCTCGCTGGCATTGAATTGGAGGGCCCTCTGCCAGCCGCAAGCCTGACCTAGAGACAATAGCTAATGATAGGAAAGCAGTGATCAACGCTTTGGCCAACCCTTCGGAACGTCCAACCTCCCCTTGATGTGCTAGCCTTGGGCACCAGAAACGCAGAAGCAAATGGCGCCGGGGGCTCCTATCTGTTGGATAGTCCCTTCCAGAAAGTCAACCGGGAGACCCACGAGTGCTCTCCACCATGGAGGCAGCGGTGGGCAGCCAGCGCACCCCCCTGAGAGCCCCCACACTTGGACGAACTGATGTAACCAATGGAGATAAGAATGTTAATTAGTTTTTCTCTTTGCAGGAAATTATCATTGGGACTTGTTACTGCTTTTATGTTTTTTTCTTTCAAGCCTCTCCTTCACACCACTGTTGGACTAGGGCGCCTAACGGGCGGGACAGGGGCACTTATTGAGCTACTAGGCCTGATGTGGTACAATGCCTTTGCAAGACACAGCTCTCCCCCGATTGGACATACACATGTTGGGTAAGGCCCTAAGAATTGTAAGCCTCTATGCTCGAGTCCTTAATCACCCAGTGAAGCGCTCAGCGATCCTGTTCCTTCTGGAGCACTCGCAGGGGGACATATGCCTTTTGCAAGAAACCCACCTATTGCAACAAGATGTCCATTGCATGCGCTCCCGGCACTTTCCCCTTCAACTGAAGTCCTCCAGCGTGCCCCAGAAGACCAATGGGGTAGCAATCCTCTTTTGCGCGAAATTCAGCGGAATGCTTATCGCTACAATAGCAGAAATTAAAGGGTGAATACTAGCTGTCAGGATTTAGTGGGAGGCCTCACACTTCACGCTTGCTAACATATACACCCCAAACACGCACCAGGAGCACTTCATTCGCAAAGCTCTAGGAGAAATTATGACAGCACTGACGCAGCTATTTTGATGGGTGGGGATCTTAACCTGGTTAAGGAAACAAACCTAGACCGCTCAGGGCAACACCACGCACAGTCAGGATCCTTTTCAGTGGAGGGTCAGCGCTGGCTCTTGGATCACGGCTTTTGTGATATCTGGCGCAGCCACCACCCAGACACAAGAGATTACACACACTACTCGCTGCACATAAAACATATGCCCATACAGACCACTTCCTGGCCTCCTCATCACTGGCTCTGAGTCTCTCTAACTTCACCATAGATCCTCACTCTCTTTCCGACCATGCCATGATCACGGTCTCACTACGACAGAGCATGCACTCTCCACAACAAGCGTGCTGGCGTCTAAGAGACAGCCTCTTGCAATCTAAAATTGCGGAAGAGAAGATCTGCTCCCGAATCTTAGAGTATCTGAATATTAATGACACAGGGGCTGCGTCCCTAGCGGCAGTATGGGAAGCCCTAAAGTTAGTAGTTAGAGGAAAATGCATAGCGGTCTCGGCGGAAGAAAACAAATTACGCCAGGAGAAATGGGAGAGGGTGGAGCAGGAAGTGAAGGAGCTGGAAACGATACATAAGCGCACCAGAGCACCTGGAATATGGAGCAAACTAGAGAGGAAACAACTTCTGCTTAGACGTCTGGGCTTAGATAGAGCCAAATTCGCACTTTTGAGGTTTTGTCACAAATTTTTCTTAAGCGGTGACAAATGTAGGAAAATGTTGGCACAAAGGCTCCGAGCTAAGAAACAAGTGACATCAATTCAGTCCGTAAAAACTCCCTCAGGGGACTTTGTGCATGTAGATCGGGAGATAGCCGGCGTGTTTCAACACTTTTACCAGACCCTATACCCGGAGGAGGATGCAACTCAAACATCCTCCCACTCTTTTCTGAGGGACATCCCTGTCACCAGACTGCAGTAAACCATCGCAGAGCAGCTGGACTGACCAATTTGCGTTGAGGATGTGATCGCTGTAATCGCATGCCTCCAGGTGCACAAAGCCCCGGGACATAATGGGTTCATAGCACAATTTTACAGGATGTTCTGTCCAGAATTGGCACCCTTATTAACACAAGTAATTTCTTCTTGGAGACAGACTCAATAACTAACTCGATGTTGGAAGCCTCGATATCAGTAATTCTAAAACCAACAAAAAACCCGTCAGAATGTGGTTCTTACCATCCCATCTCCTTGTTAAATATTGACGCCAAAGTATTTGCAGGAATCCAAGCCCGCTGATGGCAGGTCTGATAGACCCTGACCAGTCACGTTTTATCCCCACCCGGCAAGGGGGAGACAACACGAAGAGGCTTTTACACCTCATGGACGTCATACACAGATCGCACAAAAAGGTGGTGTTTCTCTCCATTGACGCCGAGAAGGCATTTGACTGGGTGAGATGGTCTTATCTTTTTGATACCCTGTGACATTTCAGATTTGGGGAGGGTTTTATCAAATGGGTTAGCTGTATATATCATGCCCCGGGAGCCTTTGTCCGAGTTAATGGAGTGTCCTCGAAACCCTTCCGAATAGCACGAGGTACATGACAGGGTTGCCCCTTGTCACTGCTCCTGTTTGCAATACATATGGAGCCGTTCGCACAGAAGATCCGTGACAACCCTGGTGACAACAGTGGTATTAAGTTTGGAGTGGATACCCATACTATTAGTTTATATGCTGACGATGTGATCTTCTCGCAGACATCTTTTCTGGCCCTGTTAGCAGATCTTGAAAGCTTTGGGGAAGTATCGGGATTCAAAGTGAATCTCAATAAATCCCAGATTTTAAATCTCTCGGTGACCCCCGACCAGAAAGACCAACTGGAAAGAATGCTCCCACTGACGTGGGCTGAGCAGTCTATAACATATCTGGGCATTTCGCTGGCCCGTACCATTCCTCTGGCTATGAACTACTCGGCCCTTGTGGCGCAGACGACGCAGGCTCTCAGCTGCTGGAGCAGACTAGGGCTGGCATGGTTTGGACGGGTGGTGGCAGTTAAAATGACGATCTTTCCACGCATCTTATATATTTTTCAAACCCTCCCTTTGACTCCCCAACCCCGGAGTAATTCGATCCCTGCAGCTGGCCATTAACAAATTTATCTGGGGAAGTAAGAAGGCACAAATAGCACTCGCCCAGTTAGCTCGGCCCAATCGGAAGGGAGGAGTGGGATTCCCCCTGATACATAGATATCTCCAAGCAGCATACCTCCACTATATAATTGGATGAAACCAACCTTTTACAGAAAAATATTGGTCCTTTATGGACCAGACAGTTGCGGGGGTCAACATGTGGAGGGAGGTTTGGCTCCCGCGTAAATACAGAGCGTGGGGCTTATACTTCTCTCCTGTAATGTTGCACACAATGAAAACGTGGGATAGGGCGGCTAGCACCAGGGGCCTGACATCTTTTCCCTCCCCAATGACCCCGATCACATGGAACCCTGACTTTCCTCCAGGATGCAAGGCTGTGAGTTTCGACAGGTGGCGAGAGCAGGGTTGTAAGCGCATAGGGTCCCTGTTCAACCCCGACGGTTTGATCTCCTTTGATCAACTGAAATAGGATTATCAACTCCCCAGTCAGATATGATCCAATACCTTCAGTTGCGCCACTGGGTCATGGGACCCAAATATCAAGCGGCAGCATCTGGAAACCTGACGGTCTTTGAGAAGTGGCTGGTGCGCAAGCAAGTTGATGAAAACCTTATATCGGAGCTTTATGTGATGCTGATAAAATACACGGGAGGAGGCTGCACCAAAGGACAGCAGTGGTGGGAGGAGGAACTGGGGTGGATGCTCTCGGAAAAGGAATGGGAAGACATATATTTTAGGTCCCACCATGCAGCACATAATACAGCAGGGACAGAATTAACACATAAAGTACTTTATTATTGGTATCTTACCCCGTCGCACATTCACAGCTGGGACAAAAACCGTTCTGAGAAATGTTGGAGGGGGTGCGGTCAGACAGACTCGCTAGTCCACTTGCTCTGGCACTGCCCCAAACTAGAGCGCTTCTGGGGAGCAGGTCTAGATGACATAGATAGGGCATTTGACACTGCAATTCTGTGCTTTCCAGCGTATACACTCCTGGGCCTCCCGTATCCACAGACATTTCGCCTACGATCCTTAAGGCGCCGACAAATGGCTCTCGCGCTGCTGGCAGCAAGACAAGTAATCCTGGCTAGGTGGGGCACACTGACCATCCCTGACCATGTGACGTTGTTGCATAAACTGTGGCTAACCTTGGCAATGGAACGCATGTCAATGGTGGCGGATCACAAAGAGGACAATTATTGCGACCTTTGGTCTCTTCATTCAGATACTCTCCACCGAACTCCGGGAAGCCACTTGCCCCCAGTATTTACGTATCCTGCGACTCCTCCCTTGTAGAGAAGGAAATATAGAAAACTCTACTGAAGACACCTAAGCACACACCGTTCACAGTCTGAAGGTGTTATGTTTCATATAGGTACCCTAATATAGGCCCAGGTAATATCATACACCTTCACCTACATTACCTCCCTTATACTACACAGTAACGAGCCTTTAGGATTGACACAGTAACGAGCCTTTAGGATTGAACCTTTACCTAGTTCTAGTCCTGGGTGCAGAAGGAGGGTTTTTCCTGAACAATAGCTTCATCAATGGACTCATACAGCATGAATGAATATTCATCAGGGTTCTTGGGAACCAGGCAGGGGCTACACCACCTACCCTACCATATCCACGTACAAGGTTCATCCCATACGTCATCCTTGAGTCCAACAATGGCTAATACATTAAACAAGGGACAAAGAAACCCTAGATACTTTTTGTATAAATACAGCACATCTTGCTAGGGTTGGTAGAGGGAACCTAGACTTCCAGGCGGACACACTGACCAGAGACGCTGAGGCTCCTGCATGCAGAAGCTCCAGCTGACAGTGGTCTAACACATCCCTTGCGGGGTGTCCAACTCGAGACAGGACGGGGTCCCACCCTCTTTCACTTCAGGTAATGGGGTTCGGCTAAATCCTAGAGGGATTCTTGGATTCACACCTACTCACATGCTAGGTACACTTAGGTACATCTAGATAGGCATTGTAGGAGTATGCACACTTTTATCCTGCATTTTATATTCTTGTATTTATTCATGCTTATTGCAAGATGGTAGAACTGTACCATCCTTTTATTTTTACTGTACTGCTAATTATGTATATATGCTACTGTTTAACGGTTGTTGAAGCACATCTATTTTACACTAGAAGAACAACTGTGCAATACATTCTTATTGTAACACGCCTGACTTTCTTCTGTGTAACTCTCTGAGACCAAATAATTGAGCACGAGTGACTAAGCGAAAAGTTGTATATTGTTTCCACGATCCTGAGGGATCAGGGTTGTCATGTTCTAAGGTTGGCAGAAACTATTCTCTCCCCGATAAGAGGAGATTCTAGTAGCACTGTGAGCTAGCTAAAACAGAAAGGCTAACATTCTTGGTGGGGTGCTCAGAGTCAGTCTGCCACCAATCCTACAGTTTATGTTCTCTGAAACGTGCAGATCCTGTATGGATAATATTGGAACTACACAACAAAGGGAAGGGACATACTTATCCATTAACTTGAGTTGTCACGGCTAGGTTGTGGAGGGGAAGGAGGGAGAGAAGGGTGTCCTCTTTTCATCCCTTGTTTATATTTTTTCACATTATTTCTATGTTATTATTCGTTATACGAGATCCATATACATTGCCTGCCACTTGGTTGTTGGCATTTAGCTGTGTAATACACTTTTTGTTGACATGCAGCGGGCCCCAGGGTTGTAGGCAAATAGCTGTGTTTAAATTGGGGATCTTTCAATAAACAGAATGGTTCCATAAAACTGCATCGTAAACGCATGCAGAAGGGTCGCAAACTGGTTTGAGATTGAGTCACTTATGACAGAGAGAGAAAAACTACTAATGTCTTATGATATTAATGTGAAAAATAATAATGAAGTCTGTGTTTTAGCATAATATGATTTGAAAATGTTTCTTTAATGAAATGTTTCTTGTTATGTTTTCTCAACACGTAAAATCTGAAACTACAGAAAGCTGCTAGTTTATTAATGAAAATAATTAGACTGTACTTAAAAGCAATTTGAAATGGTGTTCGTATATTATTTTCTTACACGTTTATATTTCTCCAAATGCTTTAAAGTTAGTATGGTTTCTTCTTTAAAAATGCTGATTTTGTGGTTTTCCATTTAGGCCTCAAAATGTATTATATTCTTTCATTGTAGTCCTCAGAAATGTATGTTGTCCTTCATTATTTTCAAAATGCTGACTTGATTGCTTTAGCTACGAGTATTATCGTTGAAGTTTCTTTCTTACAGTTTGAATATCCTCTCTCTGATAAAAGTGTCAAACTTGTTGCAAGCCAACTCGGAAGCGAGCGTGTGGACGTGTTAAGTTTCAAGTGTGCTTCTTAGTTCCGAGGTGATAATAATATTGCCCATTCTTAGAAAACAAACAGAGAACAAAGGTATTACGTGTGGGTTCAGGATGATTTGGGCTGAAGAATGACCATTCCATGATCACACCATAAATCTCAACCAATAGAATCTGTACAATCTGAGCAAAGGTACTTTGCGGGCTGGAACTATGCACATTTTGAGGTATATTTTTCCCGTGAGAAAAGGATGTGCGCTGCTATTTTCCTTGCAATCCTTGGGCGTGACATGCTGGCGGTCAGAACTCTGATTTCCTTGAACTCAGCTACCCTGATTTCCCCTGCACTTCATTGGCTGGTGAAGTTAAGCAGGGTAAACCTTTCGCCTGAAAGGTTGACTACTCTGGCTATTGCACGCTGTGCTCTAGACCATCTTCTGTCTCGGTCCTGATAAATCTACTACCAAATTTTGGTTCGTATGATTCCTGAAATTGGGTTCTGTATTTGCAATATGTGTTCTTTGTTTCTCACTCTCTCTCTACCCTCTCGCTAGGTATTTGATTTATGATGTATTTGCATTTAAACTGTGATTGGGCTGTGATTTTACCTGTATACATTTGAATAACCAAGTATTAAATTATTCTAATGTATTTTTGCGTATTGACCATTCATCTTGAAGTTTAGATAAAGGTACCTTGATAATTATTCTGAGTTTGTCTTTCATATTGATGTTTATTATTGACATTGTATGGGTTTGAATATTGTTGTTAGACAAGCACTTTTTCATTACAGGTCCTCATGAGGGTGTGGCTCCCGTCTCTAATTATCTGAGTCCCTAATAGCTCTTACAAAGATCTATCAGAGGACTTCATGATCTGTAAGTGATTGATGAGTTTTTATGGGCCAAACTCTGTATTATTGTGAATCGTTTACTGATATTTGTGTTTATGGTGTTGTGAGTAACTTAGGTCTGTGCTCACAATTTTACACCGCTTCCGTTGGATAACTACAGAAGAATACAAACAAATCACAGCACCGATCACCCAAGCCTAGGGTCTGGAACCTCAAAATCAAGGACCCGGGAACAAACTATGACAGAGTCATAGAAATACAATAAGACAAGGAAGGCATTGAAATAGCAAACAGCCCTAAACAACGATCCTTAGACCTAAAGGGTGAAGATTAAGGAAAAGCTAAATGAGGGACAAAAAACAGTAGTTTTCCAGGAACAGAAGAAACCCAGGTGATGAATCAGTCTAAGACAGCTCCAGGACTAGCAATACATAGCATAGCATAACACAATCCATATAAACATCCATAGTTGGAGAGGCAATTGAACAAAAAATGTAGGGCAATGCCAGGATACAGGCAAACCAAGAACACTTGGTAACTGCCTCTACCTCAACTGTGACCCTAGAACCCAAAAAGGGATGAGGCATGCCACCATACAGAACTAAAACATCAGGTTCCACATAATAAGCTCCAAGCCCTGTAGAAACCCTTAGGGAAAATGCAGGGCAGCATCAATAGAGCAGGTCCATTGATTCCCTGGAACCACTCAGATAATTACCAGTGTTGAAAAACTATTTCTAGTCCACAGCCTCACAGGAGAGAAAGAGGCAATCTGCCAAGTACACAGCCTTCACAGTGGGCCCTCCAGGATGCAACAAACTGATACTTACCGCCACACCCAGCAGGGTATCAAAGAAATGAAATTGGAAAAAACCTAAACAGTATCCAAGCTCAGCAAGAAGGCATAGAAGTGGAATAGACTGGGAAATAGCTTATATGCCAAACACAATGATGGGGCAGATCGAAAGTCGCCAAAGGAGAGGCAGCCCCACAGTCATCAACACTGTAACCAGACACAGAATAGCAGTAAAACAGGGAAGAACAGAATATTCAATAAATAACCCCACGTTTTCCATAATGACTGGAGGAAACAAGCGTATGAGTACAAACAAGGTGACTATGGGTGGGGAATGGGATATTTAGTAAACAGTCCCTTTAATCAGCTGAGAGCCTAAAGAGTCCTGGAAAAGTGAGAAGACAGGGAGAACACTAAGGGTATAAGGGGGGCCACAGGTACCCTAGAACCCTACGGCTGCCAAAATCTGAGGCCTCCCCTCTACTGTAATCTGTTAAATGCTGATTCAGGTTTTAGCCATGATTCCACCTGCCTAATTGAGAGCATATTAAGATCATAGGGTGGAGGGGCAGGGTGGATGCCTGTACACATTCTCACCATCAGTTAGGCCCACCCCTTTATCCCCTTGTTTTGTTAATTGGTGCATACATCTTGTTATGATATAAAAGTTTGATCGATGGCCACCAGAGTTTTAGTACGAGTATGCGGACTTAATAGAGCGCTCAAACCTAGTATTTATACATCCAGCCTGGTAACCCCTGCACAAATCAAATGATTGCTTATTATTGTCACATGATAGGTCTATTAGGCATGATTATCCTCTGTAAGGTTCAATTGTAAAGCCGAAGTAAGATTATATGCTTGTTATCTGTCTACCAACAACTGCAATGACACATGTAAAGTGTTGTTCGGTGCTATGATGTTTTCTTGTGAAATACTCAAGTCTGTAACATGTACAATCTCTCCCAAAAACAATAAAACAGATCAAACAAAACTAAATAAGATCATAGCGCTTTGAATGGAAGACTTCACAAATGTTTATGACGCTCTCAAAAGGGATGATGTTTATGTCAGAAAAACCAACTGAGTCAAACAGGAGCTAGTCAGATGCAACCTTGCCTAACCTTGAGCGTAACAAAATAAATGAGACAGGACAGGAATGTCCGATGCATAATAAACATGCATGTACCCCTGCCCAAATTCTTTGACTGCATGTGAAACAAGTATCCTGACTTTTTGTTTGGCACCCGTGTTACAATAATCTAATGTGTACGCAGAGACCTAGGCTTGTTCCTGGGAATGTGAGGTCTGGAATCTGTGTGCCCTCAGATGAAGCATAGGACTACTGTCCTTGCCCGTGGTGATTAACATAAAGCTGTTGTGGCAGCAAACTGACATTTTGTGAATCATTAGTGTGACCAGACATGTTTATGTGCTCCCAGGAGAGTGCAGTCTACTGACCCCACTCATGTAAAGTTCTACTGTTGTGTAAGCCCCAGATCCTTGTGCTGATATCACGTGTGTATATATGTGCAGTGGAGAGAGGTATTAGGACTGTGTGTGGTGAGACTAAGTATTGGGGCAAGTAGGGTCATTTCGAATGGCCTGTGGTATGCATGACAGCAGATGGAGGAAAGATGCAGCTTGCCCAGAAAGTGGAAGTGTAGTAAGTGCATTCCTGTGACTGGAGGCTGGAGAGGCAGAAGCTGCAGTGAATGGGAATACAGACAAGGCTCCCCTTGGAAATTCAGCAAGGACAATGTTATCAAAGTGCTGCTGATTAACTCTTCCTAAGCACTGTTGTTTGGCAAATGTTAGGGGTGAGGGCTGGGACTGAATTTTATGTAGTTCATGGTAAGGAAGGTTATAGGCAGGGCCTGTCCTTTTGTTGATCCTGATCACTGTTTCAAGGAGACTGATGACTGCTAGGTGCAGAGATGTCACACTTCATTGCTGTTTAGATACTCCCACTTGGAGCCAGCATAATTGCTAACTGCTGTGAGAGGCATCAACTTGCATAAAGGCTGTGACGGAGGAACAGGCAGAGCATTACATCTGGAAAAGAACCTCCTCAAACTGATTCTGTAGCCTTAGACAGTGTCCCCACATCACCTATCTGGAAAATGTGTATACACATGCAAACCAAACCTCCTCACATTGTTTTAATTTAATGCTCTTCATGGCAAAGGAAGGGAGTTCTCCACAGAGTATTTGAATGACTTCTGTGTGCCCAGGAGTGGTGAAGGGGCTGAAGTTGTGCCTAAGGCATAGAATCTGACTGCCTGCTGTAAGAGGGAAGGTATGTACCTGGGCCTGCAGGAGTAGACGTTCAACATATTTCCAGGGTGTGGAATAACCAGAGAAACCTAGCAACTACCAGGGGGAAAATACAGGAGCAACAATTGTGAGGAGGAGTCTCCTGGCCTTTGTGAGCAGTTCTTGTCATGAACTGCATCAAGAGTTTTACAAGTAAAATGCATCCTGTGACGGGCAGCCTGCCGTGTGACTGAGAGACTGGTGTTGCCGCTGCTGACATCAGAATCAGAACACTTTATCAACACCAAGACGGAAGCCCTGATTGGCCCGGGGGCCCCAATGGCTGAAGACATCCAGATGGTCAAGATTGGCTTTGGGGATGCATCTTTCATTCCAGTGTCTGCACCTGTCCTAAAGAGGCACTATTACAGATGATGAATGCTGCCATGTGAATCGTCATGCTGATAACTCTCAGCTGTAAAGTTTCAAGCACGGCTGCAGCAGCGGCTCATGCAGTTCAAGATTTGCAGGAGCCGGCCCTCTGCATGTATCTGACCAGCACCACCCAAACTTCAACAAAATAGCCCATTCAACTGCAGTGCCAAAGTTTGTGAGTGGAATGGAAGTCTACACTGTAAACTTAAAACCCATACCAGGTAAACATACACTAGTTAATGCAGGCTGAACTGTTGGGTGAATCTATGCCTTGGGGATGTTTTTACTGACCAGCACCTCTGCCTAGCCAGTGTCTTGTTCCAAATTAACGGCAAGGGTTTATAGATGCTAGAGAAGTCCCTTAATTGTGGGGAACCAAAGGGCTTACTGCCTCAAGAGAGATTGCAAATGGGATTACAACACTGTGTCGGAATCTCTGAATAGCACTATGTAGTATTACATTATGTTGTGTGATTAAAGTACTTTATTTGAATCCAAACGTCTAGCACTGGGGTGATCAATACCTTACTGTGACTGATGGTTGACTGTTCTGAGCTCTTGCCCCCCCGACCTTATACTACCTCAAGTGCAGAAAGGGTGTACTTGGCCCAGTTTCCGTAGCTTTCATAGGTACGATGGACCACAGAACACCAGTGGCAATTTACCTCAACCAGCACAGTTGGGGCCCAATTACCCATTGCCCCACGAATGGGATCTGATCGATACTGTCTTGCAGTATGAAGTCCACTGACTTTTCACTTGCTTCAAATTACTTCAGAAAGAGCAGACATTCGAGAAGACCAAAGCAAATGTGGGACCTGAATTCTTGGCTTTAGACTAAGCCTGGACGAAGCACTACGCTACGCTCGCGTAGTTTGCGAAGTTCGCGCTACTTCGCACTACGCGAACTGCACGTAGCACAGTGCGAACACGCGTAGCGTAGTGTTGCGTAGTGCTGCGGTCATTTTTTGCTTGCTCGCGGTCCTCAACGTCAAGTTGGCGACCGCGAGCAAGCAAAATGACATCCCGGCGAGACTTTTTCCTTGTTCGCGATCAGCAACATCAAGTTGGCGATCGCGAGCATGGAAAATAAACCTCCCGGCGAGATTCCTAACGCGAGGAGGTCAGGTTTCTCATTGCGAGGGGTCGCGTATGCTCGCGACCGCTCGCGATGAGAAACTACCAGTTCGCGTTGAGAAAGCTGCCGCTCGAGTACAAATCTACTCGAGCAGCAGAAAACTACAGCTCGCACTGTGCAAGATGCCATTTTCAATGATTGCACAGTGCCGGTTGCTTGTCCGCACTGTGCAATCATTGAAAACAACATCTTGCACAGTGCGAACATGTTACTACGCAGTTTGCGAAGTGCTACGCGTAGCTCGCGTAGTGCGAACTTCACTTTGCGTAGCTTCGCGAAGTGCTACTTCGCGAACTACGCCCACCCTTACTTTAGACTCCTCAGCCCGCAATGACTATAAAAAGGCTATACGTGAAGCCAAATCCGCATACTTCTCTGCCAGAATTCTCAATGCTCAAAACAAATCTAAAGAGATTTTTACCATAATCAATGATCTATGTAACACAGACAGAATTCACCCCGATCAGCCACCTACTCAGGAGTTCTGTAACTCCCTGAACTCCTATTTTTTGGATAAAATATCCACTATAAAAGCCAGCATTCCCGCCATTTGCTGTACAGACAACATTGATCCTGTTACAACTAACCCCTTCACCTTGGACCACTTTCCTGCTTTATGCCCCCAGATTCTATTAGAACTGTTGGCTCAAGTCAAATCCGGCTCCCCCAACGACTGCTGTCCCCCACACATTCTGAAAGAGGCTCTCTCCAACCTTCCTCACTGTGTACTTCCTTTCTTAAAGGAATCCCTTTCCCAAGGTAAGGTTCCCTCTGCTTTTAAGAATGCGATAGTGGTCCCATTACTAAAAAAACCTGGGGCCGACCCTTTGAATCAGTCCAACTATCGCCCCATCTCTTTGCTTCCCTTCTTCGCAAAGATTCTTGAGGCCCACGTTACTAGGTCCCTCTCGCACTTCATTGAACAATCTGACCACCTGGAACCCAATCAAACCGGGTTCCGCCCTGCACATTCTACTGAAATGGTCATCCTTGCCGTACTAGACACCTTATTTAATCTCTATCTCAGACCCCTCATTAGCTCCTTAAAACACATGAAGGTTACGACCTTCAATTACGCAGATGATCTTCAACTTATTTTCACACTGGACCGACCGAACTCAGCCTCTGATTTTCAAGCTATCATGCTCCACATTCAGTGCTGGATGATCTTTAACCATCTTAAACTCAATCCCTGTAAGACTGAATTAGTCTTACCGGGAACAAGCGCGATCATGTGGGGCCCCCATTTCTGGCCTACCGACCTCGGACCCCACCCCACTCCCTCCCCTTCAGTAAAAAGCCTTGGAGTTACACTGAATTCTGATCTTTCGCTTAATGGACAGGTGGGGTCCGTAGTCTCCTCATGCGTCTTCCAGCTGAGGAAAATTAGGAAAATTGCTCACTTACTCACTCCCTCGGCCCTTATTCAGGCAGTTATAGCCCTCGTATTGTCACGCCTCGACTTCTCCAACTCCATTTACCTTGGCCTGCCTATGTTTCTGCTCAAACGTCTTCAAATAGTACAGAACCAGGCAGCTAGACTAATATTTAAGCAACCTAAATGGCATTCTGCCAGCCCCCTACTGGCTAAACTACCCTGGCTCCCAATCGCACAACGTGCAGCTTTTGAGACCGGCTGTCTACTCTTTAAAGCTCTGCACTGTAGGTGCCCCAAATTCCTCAGCAGTATGATTGTGAAATACATCCCACGTCGCAATTTACGGTCTGGCAACCTCATGCTGCTTGCTACCCCGACCATCAAACTCAAATGCCGGGGGGGCGCACGTTTTCGTACCTTGCACCTGGCTTCTGGAACTAGCTGCCCCTGGACATCAGAGCGCAGGAAAATTTGATGGGTTTTAGAAAGGCCCTCAAAGCATGGCTGTTTGCGTTCTCATACAACTAGGCCGCCCACTGCGTCACTTTGCAACAATTAGCGCCATGAAACCTTCTGGTGACCGTGCGCTCTATACATTTCTTTTAACATAACATAACATAACAGACAAGGAGTCATGGACTTCTACCACAAGACCATTAGTGACACTCTTATAATAGAAAAAAATGTATATTATTAAATTCATCTAAATTAGCACAATTGCCTAGCAAGTTGATGGGTTCTCAAACTATACACTACACAAACAAGGCATCCCAGCTGAAAATATCAATTCAGGAATAGAAGGATTTATACTGGCAGTCTGGTTCCGACAGCAAGACCTGGTCAATATTGTGAGCTGCACCAACACCAACCTGTAGCATGAGGGAGGTCCACTTAACAAAGTCTGAAGCAACAGATATAAAAACAAACAAGAAGCAGTGTGGTTTTTCTGCCCACTTTATGGATTTTGAGACAGTAAGGACTAATGGGAAAAGTGGGACTGGGAGTGGAAAGATGCCTATTATTATACGTTTTAAATAGGTCACATGGTGTCTGGGAGGGAGCAAAGGGTTGAAAAGTATAAAATAAAGAGATTCACATTGTGGTGCAAGAAGAGGCACACATCAGTGCTTCTCTGTGCTGTCCATAAACACTGCAGCTCATGAGCAGTGCCACAAATCCCCGCGGAACACCTGCCTGCCTGCCTGTCTGATCTGATTGGATGATTGGAAATAATTCATGTCTCGCGATTTGAACTGGTAAAGGCACCATTCAGCAATCACTTCAAAAGCAATTTTCCTTTTATGAAGAATGATGTTCATTGCTTTAAATGGAGCTTAAATGTACCACTCACATGGTCTACCAGTTCAAAGTAGCAGAGCTGTAATTTCTCCAAATACGTCATCCGAGATGCATTATCGACCCAAGGAAAGTAAAAATAGAAACACCTCTCATCTTTTTAGATCCCTGAGGCATATCTTGATTGTGCTCTATTTGTGACATGCTTTCCTCCTTCAGTCACAGAAATATAATCCAATTTCCCTCTAAATAGATGTGTTCAGACGATTACCCACACAGGTTATTGCAATAGCACACATTAACTTGTCTGTCATTTCAGTGATGACAAGATTTTTAGGCTCAATATGGCAAATATACTAACATTGCCAGTCACTGTGCAGTGCTGTCACTGAGCAGCATTGTGATGTGACAGCTCACTTTGTTCGCCAAGCAGAAGATATGCAAAGGCAGCACTGAGGGACTTGATCCATTCTCTATTCATTAGGTCGCGAGGCAGCATCAGCCACACACAGTGCATATATTCTGCATCCTCCTATGTGTACGTTTGATTCACATTCCACTTCCAGAGTGGTGTCCATGGTTCTGAATGAGCAGTTGCCACTGGTCATTCAGAGCTAACGGGTGCTTAGCTGGTCGTGGGGGTGATCTGCAAAGAGGTCTGTGGGCTCACGCTTGTCATCAAATGCAGTCATAAAGTTCAGTAGACTCCAGTATATTTTCAAGCCAGATGTTTATTACTACATTTGATGACAAGCGTGAGCCCACAGACTTCTGTGCTGAACCAGCGGGGTTCGTTTCTGCAGCTGCTATTCAACAAGGTAACTTTTCATGCATCATTCTGACACCATTACGTTTCAAATTGCCCAGACTTTTGAGTTTACGTCTGTATTGTGATCCGGTAGCTGCGAATCAATTTGGAGTGTTTTTGTTACTTTGCTGGCTCTTTGCTTGCTCTCTGTATTCTGGTAGTCGGGTGCCTTGAGAATCAGTGCAACAAGAGTGCTGTATAAAGCCCCGAGTTACAAGTTTATTCCAGCGCGCTGCGCCAAGCCTCAAGAACAGTCTTCGCAGCGCGCTGCCTCCTGCAAGGCTATTGAACCCGTGGCTGACCATCAGCCGGTGGCAGCCTTTGAGCGCTTCTGCATGTGTACAACTGACTGAGAAACGCCTTAGTTTGTTTATTCTCTTGCGCACGGCCAGCTGAGGAGTGTTTGCTTGTATATTTGGAGAGTTCTTTCCATGATAATATATTTGAAAAGATAAATTCAAGGATTTTCTGCCAGCACTTTGGACATTGTGGCTTTGTGGGGCTTACCCAAAGCAGCTCCAGACGAGTGCACACTTTCCGGTTCCTTGGTTTCATTCACAGACAGCAACCTTTCTTCAAATAAGACACACGCATTACTTGACATAGTCCTCTGTAGTAGGGTATATCGCCGAGTAATCCAAGACACATTACTAATATATATCTATACTACAATACTACATCCTCATTCAGTTCATATTTTTATTGAGGGGTTGTGTATTTTTATTACTCCAGGCCACTTTTCGGCAAGCACCTCAACCTCCACCTTTCTTACAGTTACCAGGCAAACCTAACTTGAGATGGGTAGAGTGGGTGCGCATTTCTGAAAATCATTTAGTGGCCATTGATGTGCACCAATAAAAAACAGCGCTAATGTTAATTCATTTAGGGCACGCGGCTCAACTAGTTTCTGACAATCTTCCACCAGCTCAAGTGCCCCAAAGTAAATCAGGAGATTACGATCTTTACTTGGAAGCTAAAGAAAGATTAAGGAAGCATTTTTCAGAGGAACCAAGTGTGCTTTTAGAGAGAAACAATTTGTTCAAGAGTAGAAGAGTACAAAGCAGCATTACGCATTCTCGCATCTACGTGTAAATTCATATACTCTATTGACATTTATATTAGAGATCAGTTTATTTTCAATTGCTTTTCTAAATAGATTCAATAGCATTTACTTTCTTGCGGGAATCCCAATATGACTGAAACGGTTGACATATCCAAAAGTATTCAGCGGTCAATGGTTTCAACCAAAGCATTGTCTGAGGCAGAAAGACACTCACTGGTTCGTTTTTCGAGTGAGTCTGAGTTGGTAAGTATGGTGTCAACCAAAGGAACATTTTCCAAGAGCAGTTTGTAAAGGAAAACTACATTTTGTTATAGATGTGGTACAAACACACACTTGGGAAATAACCCAACATGTCCGGCAGCATGAAAAATGTGTAACACCTGCAAGAAGATTGGGCACTTTCCATCTGTTTGCAAGAGTGCTAGAAATAATACTAAAGTTTGCAATGTTGAGGATGAATGATTTAGCATTAACAGTGGATTTTGATATTAATATGTTGGAATCTGACTTGGCAGACTCAGGAGCACCCATAACCATTATAGCGGACACAACATTTCATAAATACTGGCCTGAGGATACTGTACTATGTGTTACTGATGTCAGTCACAAAGCTTTTGGGGATTTTGATATTGATATGTTTTTTGTAAGTAATCTGGAATTTTTGGGGACAAAGACACAAACTAAAATTTATGTGGCAGTCAAAGGTTGAGATATCATAGAATGGATGGATCTGGCGAGGTTAGGCCTTGATCTTTCTGTGTGTGCCATTAACTGATTCAAATGATTTGAACACCTTCTTTACAAAGTTCCATGAAGCTTTCAACAGCAAAGTGGGAACAATGCCATACCGCCCATCCATAAAGTCAGACCAGTACCTGTGAGCGTTGGTGATAATTTAAAGGTGCTGTTGGACAACCTGTATGCTGAAGGGCTTATAACACCTACATATTCATCTGAGTGGGTTTCTCTTATTGTTTTAACACAGAACGATTCAGGGGATCTGCGTTTCTATGTGGACTTACGCACAGTCAATAACAAAATTTTGGTTGACTGGCATCCTCTGCTTCACATTCAGGAGATGCTAGTACTGACAAGTATTTTTCCATCATTGATCTACATTCGGCTTACCATCAAATTCCTTTGTCCATGTCCTCACAAGATTTTACAACTTTTGTTACGCCTTATAAATACTTATAGCTACTTTTTGGACTTGCCTCAGTGGCAAGCATTTTCCAAAAATTGATGGATAACCTTTTTGGCAGCATTCCTAATGTACATGCCTTCTAGGATGATATAGTAGTATACACAAATGAGTCATAACAACATTGTATTATCCTGGAGCGGGTACTCAACATTTTGAGAGACAAAGGGATGACAGTCAGGCTAGGGAAATGCTATTTGTCTACTCCACAAGTAGAGTATCATGGATACACCATTTCTTCAGAAGGTATTCGTCCCAAGTCTTTTGATTTGGTTGCTATCCAGGAAGTACTTTCTGAGAGACTATGTTTTCCATTGAGGGTCTGCCTGAGTATATCATCACAGACAATGGTACCCATTGATCCTCATGGGAAATGTATGACTTTTTACTCTCACAGGATAATAAACACATGCAGGTAGCACTCAATAGCCCTTCTTCTAATGGTCTAGTAGAAAGGATCAACAGTTTGTTGAAGGAAGTATACAAATCATTATGGCAGCTGGCTTAGGCGATGATAAATATCTGAAAAAAAAGGTTGGGGCTTATCTTACTACACCTCACTCTACCACCAGTGAGACTCCATTTAGGGTGTTAAGGGGGAGAAATGCAAACGCTCCTATACTTCCAAATTGCCTGGGTCTACACATGAGTTTACTCTTGAGGATGGAGAGTTGATTGATAGTAAAATTCATAGTAATTTATTAGGGAAACAGGAGAATAATAAAATTTACGTGGACAAAAGGAGATAGGTAAAATAAATCAAGTTTGAGGTGGGACAATGGGTTCTTGTAAAAAAAAAAAACATGAAGATTACGAAAGGGGAATCTAAATTTGTATCACCTGCCAAGACTAAAAGAGTTTCTGAAACATCTGTTCTTTTGAGTGGTAAAGGTTGGGGAAATAAAACTAGTGTTTTACCCACCCAAGCGAGCGTGCTATAAAACGTCACTTGATCGGAGCTTCGGCACCTCCCACAAACCCAGGAGAGTCCGAGGCACCGACGGATAGGTGAGTGATAGAACCATGTTCATGCGGTTATTTGTGCTCTTTTGTCTACTCGCTTCCATTTTTGAGAGTCACTCCACCGGTAAAGCTATGCTGCACTCCGTTCACGTGTCATTGAGCGTATGTTTAGCGTCCCTTCATAGAGAGTCCATCAACACTTGTTTTCTTTACTTAGAAAGTACTGTTTCTCGCCGAATATTTCATTTATAGGCGAAACAGGAACACAAAAGCGTTAATTATGCTAAAACCTCACCCCTTTCCAAACAGTTGTTATCTTTTATCACAATAGGCTATTTCCACCGTTTTAGAGGTTTGTGATTTGTCTTTTGTTTCGTTTTGTCTCCCTAAGAAGGGTACTGACAGTAATTACTACATTCACTAGATAAGGTGATTAAGTGTGAGGCAAGAAGATTTTAGAAACGTCTGGTTTACATAATGTAGCTAGGAGAAATAATACAACATTGTTGCTAACTCATGAAGAAATACAATTGTATTCTTTAAGCTAGTATTGATCCACTTCTATATCTAAATTTCCTTTAGAGCGGGGTCTCCAATACCTGAGTTAGTGACCAGGTGAGGTGAGGTCTGTATCTCGAATGATGCAGGTGAGTGCACTGTTTTATTATTTAAATAATGGTGCGCCAACACTACTTGTGACTTCCACATAAGAATCGCTAATTCTGCGATGTTCAGGTTCTTAGGGAACTTACTATACCAACATTCAGAGCACTAAAAAAACTTTATTTGTTCATGTATTTATTCACTACAGGAGTGAAGACTACCCTGCTCATTCAGAGATCTCATCACTCAAGGTTGTACTTTTTGACAATTTTCTTTCACAAGTTACATATATTTTTCATATTCACTATTTTGCAGTAGCTAGTTTATTTGTATAGGTCCTGAAGAAAGCCGGAAAAAGTTCCATTTAGGCTGAAACTAGTCGACCCATTGTGAAGCAACCTATTTGTTCAAAGTTGCTTATACATACTTTTAATAGGATTGGCATTGAGATGGTGATTAAAGGCTGTTTCTCTCTCTCCCAACTCCTTTTTAAATCTCACTTTTTTGCACTGCACTAATATTTCCATCACACAAGAGATGATTTACTATTGCTGTATCACTCATGACCATACTGGTTAGTCTTTATCTGTAAAGTTTCCTTCTCTGACTTTACTGTGTACTGTTCAGTTGCAATCTCTTGCTACATGATTTCCCTCAAGGCTTTGAGGAGCAGTAGCTAAGATTGAAGGATAACCAAATGATGACACTGGCCTCTCTTGGCAGTTGATGTAAATCCTATCAACATTATGCGAATTTATTTATTTCCTTTCACTGGTATCTTTCCTCCCTAGCGATTGTTATTGGTAGGATAGCTCATCTTGGTGCTACGAGTTAGGTTGGTTTGTTCCCTATGTTCTTCCTGTTTTTAGACCACCAGTTTCCTGTTGTATTTGTGTCCACTGCAAAATTCTCAGCCAGTGTAATTCACTGTCAGTTCGCGTGTGATCAGGGCTGGCTTTAGGGCAGTGCGACTGGTGCGGTCGCACTGGGCGCTGACCTGAAGGGCGGAGAGTGGCCTGGGGTGGCTGTCTTTAGCTACAATTTACAAATTAAAAGCACCTGCTGCAGAGTTCCTTGTGCGGTCAGTGTTCAGGCAGCAATAGAACTGTCAAGATAACTCTGATGATTAATGTTTCTGCTCGAGAGAGCGAAAGGAGTTTTGTCTAGTGGCAGTTTTGACTAGCAGAGGGTTAATATGCCTGCTGCAAAGAACAGATCTGTATTTTATGTGGATAGCTGAGTAGATTAGTAAAACTAGATTTTACCTGCGCTTTAAAATGAATGAAATGTATGTGATAGAGGATCTATGAAGAGGTCAGGGGGATTTTTGTCAGGGGATAGTGAAGGAATCAGTGGATGAGGCCATTGGGGTGCCAAAAAAGATTGTCACACCAGGCGCCACCAGTGCTAAAGTTGGCCTAGCTTGTGATTTGTTCAAGTGGGCTGCCAGCAGCAAATAAGACTGGATGTAATATGATTGATTAAAAGGGACCATGCAATAGGACCGTACCCATGCTCATAGCTAGTTGGAATCCCTGTAGGCACTCCTTCCTTGTCCACATTTTGTGGTCTAGGGATGCCCAAACACAGGCTTTTTTTCTGTGTGTGGTCAGTAAATCTACCCATTTTTTTCAAGGTCACCTGAAGGTTGACACATTCACTTTTTCCAGAGAATCATTTTGCCCAACACTAGAAGTTGTGCTGTAATGTGACATGCTGACTAGTATGTGCTAAGTACATCACTTTCAACAGAGGCTGAAGAAATAGATCTGCAACATGCTCTTTTCTCTTTGCAAATAGTTTGAACTTGTAGTGGTGGAAGAGCACACAGTATTCCATATTAAGGGTGTTATTGTTATTAGTGCAACTCACAATGGATTTTCTACTTAATGGTTTATTAACAATATTAGCAACTATAAGTAAAAAGCATAATTTTGGACATCATCTGTATGAATTATGGGCAATGGTGAGTTCATAGCATATCTGGATCACAAGGCTGGGACATCTCATTTCAAAGACAATTCTTACTAGACAGAGCACATAATAGACTGTAGCGCTCTGTCTTGCCTGTGATGCTGGCTAAATAGACAATCCTTACATCTCAGTATATGCAGAACACAGTATTCCCCCATAAGGTGGCCTTCAGATTGTGACAATGAGAATGTGTCTCTGAAGTCTTGCATCCATTCAATGCATACTCATTATAGTAACTTAGGAATTTAGGAGTAAGTTTGCTTTTTGCTAAAGAATGCGGTGTTCTTAATCTCAGGTACCCCACAAACTGCATTTCTGATATTCTAGTCTTAACAGGCTAGCATATTTTGCATAAGGTCTGGATGGTGAAACGCTTATACATATATTTTGAAATGCATAGTTGCATCCAGGAGGACTATTGACAATGAACAATCGGTGGTACTTGTCCTCTTAGATTTATCAGCGGCATTTGACATCGTGGACCACCATACCCTTCTGTCCAGACTTATGGCAGTGGGTGTGGGGAGGAGACAATGTTAAACTGGCTAGAATCCTACCTGTCAGGATGCTGCCAGGCCGTATCTCTCCCTCCCTTTCTGTCCAAATTCAGAAAGACAACAAACGGTGTCTCTCAGGGCTCTTCCCAGAGCCCGATTTTGTTTAACATCTACATCAAACCCCTCATCTCAATTATAAAGACTCACAACATCAAGTTAATTAACTACGCAGATGACACTCAATAAATTCTGTCATTGAACAGCAATCAGGAGGATACCATTGGTAACCTCCAAGCATGCATTTGTGACATCTTTGATTGGATGAATGCAAATTCACTTAAAATGAATGGAAATAAAACTGAACTCCTCTGTTGCCCTTCCAATAAAAGTCTGGTATCTTTATCACCTAACTTCTTGCTGCTAACTACGGAAAATCCATTGGGAACCCTGCAGCTGTACGAAAACTAGGTGTGATAATTGACCAAGGTCTGCACCTGGAAAATCAAGTGAATAGACTTACCAGAACCAGTTTTGCACTTATTCGGGCTCCCAGGAAGCTATATCCTCTGCTTGACTTAACAGCTAGATCATTGATTTCCAGAGGGGCAATATTATGTAGGTTGGACTATTTCAATGCCCTGCTGTTAAGAGCCCCTAATTACCTGTTAAAAAAGCTAGAATGCATCCAGACAATCATTTCTAAGCTAACATTGTAAAAGCCTTGATATTCATCTGCTACAGAGGCTTTGAAGGAGCTTCACTGGTTGCCTATCTTTCTGTATTGTCCACAAGATACTACAAAAAAAAGGACCAATACCCCTCCAAAACAAATTAAAAGATACACCCCTGGCAGAAACCTACAATCCACTACAGGCAATTATGTCCAAGAACTGAGATTCAAAAAAGTCAGACAAGGAGGACATACCTTTAATGTCAACGCAGCTCACATATGGAACAAACTACCAGCTCCCTTATGTTCTCATTCTGATTTCCTAAAATTCAGGAAAGCACTGAAAACCTGGTGATTTCCTCACCAGCGACTCGCTTCTCAGTCTTTCGATCTGCTCTCTCTTTACTTACTGGTTCTAGCGCCAGGATACCATTTTTGGTCACAGTGCGCTTTATAAATAATTTTTATAATACATTTCCATTGGCAACACTGTGAAAATTAGGTTCAGAGGTTTAGGTCAGATGGGGCTTTTGTTTTTATTATCTTTTGAGTTTTAGATGTTTAAAAAATATTCTGAGCATAACCTTTTCAATATTGTTTGAAATCAAATAACTCTGGAAATAGTGGACAGAGGTGTGCTTGAACTCCGCCTTGAACAATATTTAATTTAAGTACTTTGTCGTATAGGAGTGGCAGCAAAAGTTTGTAAAGCAATAGGAAGTAACCCTGGGCGGCCAACTACTCTACGCTCGCGTAGTTTGCGTAGTTTGTGCTACTTCGCGCTACGCGAATTGCACATAGCACAGTGCAAAAACACGTAGCGTAGCGTAGTTGGCATTTTTTGCTTGCTCATGGTCCTCAACGTCAAGTTGGCGACCGCGAGCGAGCAAAATGACATCCCGGCGTGACTTTTTGCTCGTTCGCGTTCAGCAACATCAAGTTGGTGATCGCGAGCATGGAAAATTAACCTCCTGGCGAGATTCCCAACGCGGGGAGGTCAGGTTTCTCATTGCGAGTGGTCGCGTATGCTTGCAACCGCTCGCGATGAGAAACTACCAGTCCGCATTGAGAAAGCTGCCGCTTGAGTAAAAATCTACTTGAGCGGCAGAAAACGACAGCTCGCACTGTGCAAGATGCCGTTTTCAATGATTGCACAGTGCGGACAAGCATCTGGCACTGTGCAATCATCCTGAACAGTGCACTGAGGAACTTCGATTTTCGATCACGATCGAATCGACCCGCCATTTTGTGGCCCGCCGCCATTTTGTGTTGCCATCACTCAGGCAGCACGGCGAACAAAGTCTATTTCTGCCTTTTCTGTAGCCTGGTGTCGAAATATACCTTCGGCCTCTATTTGCAAAGCTGGTGTTAGAACTAGCCAAGTACACTAATCCCTGTCTGGCTCTTCTAATCCGCATCTCAGCTATCTGTTGGCTCACACTATTCTTTCCTGACCTTATCTTATCGACTGGCCTTCACTGTCTCCTGCTAGCATTCTCTCGTTTCACAACTGTCCTCCCACACGCAAACGTATCTCGCCACCTGCAAGTTAGTTATGAATCTGTTAATAAATTAGCTTGAGGGAGGGGTGACAAACAAAGTTGGAGGAGAGGTCTTCCCGAGTTATCCGACACTTCTGTTTTCAAATCTTTTTTATTGGTTCCACCTTGTTTTCCAACTTTCCTTATTGGCTCCTTCTTGTATGCTCTGGGAGTACCTTTTATTAATGATTATAACATTGTATAGTATTTAACCTGATGCGCCACAGAGTGAAGTGGCAGTCTCCTGAGAACCTACCTTGTGTACTTCCAGGATAACTGTTCTGGCTGCAGCTAAATAAATCTTATTTTCTAACGCCGACAGAGTGTCCCGTGTCTCTGTGTAGCTAAGCAGGAGAACTCAGGAGACTAGGGCGTGCCCTGCGCCGCCAGACCCAAAAGGTTCTGGTTCTTCAACTGGCGCCCAACGTGGGGCGGCTTCAGTGGTACCGGTTCTGCCTGAAGGTCGTGAGGAACCCCGCAAGAAAATTCCGGAGGGTTCGCGAGCCACATTAAGCGACCCCTGTATGTCGAAAGTGGTCCGAAGGTCTTTTGCAGCGTGGTTACTCCTTCCTGACGGCTACTGACGACCGCTGCCCTGACTGCCGCCCTGCTTTTGGCCCTTCCTTTGATGATGTTTGGTAAGGCGAGACGATAGACGGGCCGCTGTTGGTGTGAGAAGACGTCCTTAGTTAAGTATATTCGTGGGTCGCGCCCACAATGTTTGTCCTTTGTTTTCTTAGTATTTGAAGACCTTAGTCTTTGACTGTTGCAACAGCCAAAACCGAGGGTAAGTGCATTTGTGCTGCGTAAACTGAGTTTTACTCCCTTGAAGTTTGTGAACAGACAGAGATGCCTGGTCTGACTAAGTTTGGAAGAATTTGTTGCTTTGGTTGTAATAGGTATTCCCGACTTGAGGACTCTTGTCCGATTCCTTCGGTCGGAACTCCTTCATATGAGCTCTATTCAAAACATGGTATCGGCCCCATTGCCTTTAACGAGACATGGACCCGATACACGAAGAAAGATGGTGTTCTAAAATGGCCAGAAAATGTATTAGATAATTTAGAAGCAGTTTTATTTAAGAGAAAAGCCCAGCCGGCAATGTTTGACTCTTTCCGCCTTTGGCGAAAGGAAGCCAAACAGAAAGAAATTAAACAAGCAAAACGAGATAGGAAGGCACAGGGTAGGACAATTATACAGGCTGCCCAACAGTTCAAAGACGATGAAATTGATAATGCGACTGAGATTTCAGAAAGACAGCATCGTATGGCGATAGATAAATGCTATCCGGAATTGCCTGTTTCTCCTTCTGATAATAAGAAAGATATAGAAGAAGATCCCCTAATGTCCCATTTATTAAGATTGCCTCCGCCTTATGTGCAAAATGCCAATGTACCTCAGCCGTTACAGCCTGTTCAGCCGCCAGTGGTACTTCCGCCTGTTCTGGCACCTCTGCATTTGCCTCCTCCAGTATTACCGCCTTTGCCGGTTTCACCGTTAGTCTCAACTTCTTTACCCTCATCTCCTGATCCTAGATCTCCTTTGCCTTCAGCTCCTCCTGCAACTATCGATTCTTCCTCTGTCAGTTTCCCTAATACTTTATCCCCAATTCTTATGTCTAATTCTCCATCTGTGCGTAAGCGTCTCACAGACACTGTCACTGGTATTTTATCTCCTTTCTTTGGAGCTTTAAGTGTGTCTCCGGCTTTTGCTTGAAGACAGTCTCTTAGTCAGTTCCCAGATTTTGAGGAACGAAAGAAGTTAGACTCTTTGGCATGAAAATGGATTAAGAAGGGTCCACAATACAGTGTGCTTGATATTATGCCTACCTTTTTGCAATGGAATGCGCCTACGCAAAGATATGCTTTCAATGTAATGTGCGACATTCTTATTAAAGAATGGGAAGATGTGAGTTCGAGACCGATCCCACAAGATCTGTTAAATGTTCAGATTGATTTTGAAAAAGGTCTTATTGTGGGTTCCAAGGTTGAGGAAGCTATAAGGACGCTTATCTCTTATAGATCCTTACTGTTTTCCCAAATTTTCTCTGATTCCGATCCGTCGGTTAAACTGACGTCGAAAAATTATCCTATGAGAGAGGTTCCTCCCATATGGAAAGAAGAGGTTGCGGCAGTAGGTGCTAATCCACTTATTCCTGCTCATTTTCAGCGCATATGGGTACATGTCCCTTGGAAAAGATCTGAAGTTTTGGCCCTTAAGCAAACTCTACCGGATCCCCGTAAGAATCCTGCAGGTTATTATAAAGAACTACCGCAGACGGTTGACGCCTGCATCATGAATCTAGCAGAAATTGATATGCTAATGGGAAATGTAGTCCCACAGACAATATGGGCTAAAATTCGAAGAGAGGATCATGCACAGGAACTAGGTGCTACTTGGAATGTTATAACTGATTAACTGATACAGATAGAGACCAAGTGGGTGGCGCAAAGCCTGACTTTCTGATTTCGGAACTCCCTGGTAGGATCATTACGTTAATGAAAACTATGATGCCTGCACTGAGAGTTAATTGGGATAAATTAGCAGCATGTAAGCAAAAGAAAGATTAAAGTGTTTCTGATTTCTTCACTCGTTTTGAAGAGACCTTTATCGACCACAGTGGTCAAGACATGGCTACAGAGGGTGGACAGCAATTATTTGTGGACAAATTCGTATTCAATTTGCTTCCGAGCTGTCACACAAATGAAAAGATTCTGAAAGTTCATGGGCTGTTTCTTCTTCGGCCCAGATATTGGCTACTGCACAATATTATGAGAATAGAGATAAAGAAGAAAAAGAAAAGCAAGAGAAAAAGACGAAAGAATTAAAAACGAAGGTTCTCTTGCAACAAGCCTATCCGCCACGTTATGTTCAGCCTCAAATTCAGCAGCCCCCAGAGTTTCAGCGGTTATATCAAAAACCTGAGCCATACATTCCGCGACCTTTGTTAGGTCCTAATCAATGTGCCTATTGTAGGGAGGAAGGACATTTTAAGAATAGTTGTCCGGTTTTATTGCAGCACCATGGAGCATTAACTGCTCCACGAGGTTGTGCTGGCCTCCAGTCAGCAAACAGAGGTAGAGGTCGAGGTGTGTTGACTCAAGAACAGCGTGTCCTTCCTTCTCCCAATTCTGTGAACTGTTTTGATCAACAGAATGTTAGGTCTACGCAATATTATAATGAAGATTATTATGTTGAAAATGGAAATGAGAGTCTTCATGCCAACTAGGACAGCCATGGACAAAGTAAGGGAGTTGTGCCAATCCCAGTAGATCAAAATGGACCTTATGTTAACGTCACTACGATGGGTGTTTCAGAGCCATTTCTCTTAGATACTGGGGCAATGAGAAGTTCTATCATTCATTCTAAACTCCCTGGGGCACCTTTGTCTGGCTTAACAAATGTTTCCGTAGGATTTTCTGGCGCCCCTGTCTGCAATCCAATTTCTTGTCCTTTGCCCATTACAGTTGGTCCCTATGATTTAGAAGCTCCACTTCTGTTAACGAATGGTTGCGGTGAGAATCTGTTGGGTTTAGATCTCTTGAAAAGAATGCATGCTACGATATATTGTTCTCCTTCCGGTGTACATCTTACTTTGGGACAGAAATTGGTCTCCCCAATGTATTTGTCTAAAGATCAATTTCCACCTGAAATACTTTCTCTTCCAACAGTGCTTTGAGCCACGGGTCCGAATGATGTGGGTTGTCTTGAGATTCCGCCTTATGTTGTCACTCTCAAGCCTAATGTTGAATTACCGCGCATCCCACAATATAGAATTTCTGCTGAAGGTGAGAAAGCGCTTTTGGAAATAATTCATGACTTGATTCGGAAGGGTGTGGTTGAAGAAACAAGAGGTAATACATGCAATAGTCCTATTCCTCCTGTTCTCAAACGCACCGATTCTTCTCAGCCTCCTGTGTACCGCTTTGTAATTGATCTGCGGGAGGTAAACAAAATTGTTGTCCCACAATTTCCTGTTGTTCCAGATATCACTGCTTTGTTGACAATGATACCTTCCACAGCGACCTGGTTCTCTGCTATCGATCTGAAGAATGCCTTCTTTAGCATCCCCATTGCAGAAGAGAGTAGGGATATTTTTGGCTTTTCTCTTGGAGGCCGAAGCTTCCGGTTTAAGCGCGCACCCCAAGGCTATTGTGAAAGTCCCTCTATTTACAGCCAAGCTCTAAAATGTCATCTTGATACTTTTCATTTGCCGTCTGGTGCTGCTCTCATCCAGTATATGGATGACCTGTTGGTAGCCGCTGATTCAGAAGAGATTTGTAAAAATGTCACTGTTGCATTGTTGCACCACTTGTTTAAACTGAAACACAAGGTTTCACCTTCCAAACTACAGTATGTCTGTCGAGAGGTTACCTATTTGGGTCATCTCCTATCAAAGGAGGGACGACGATTGACACCAGAACAAATTCAGGCGATTGTGCGAATGTCTGTACCATCCACACAAAGGGAAGTACGTGCCTTTCTGGGTATCACTTCTTATTGTAGACAGTGGATCCCCAACTTCTCTCTAATTGCTAAACCTTTGTTGGCACTCACTCAAAAGGATACGCCTCAGCCCCTTCCATGGACTGATGAGTGGCAAAAGAGTTTCACTGACTTGCGAACTGCTCTGTGTTCTGCTCCTGTATTGGGTACACCCGATTACACTAAGCCTTTTATGCTCTATGTTCATGAGAGAGAAGGTTGTGCATTGTCAGTTCTAACACAGCAATTTGGAGACAAACAGCGGCCATGTGCTTATTTTTCGGCAACGTTAGATCCCGTAGCTAAAGCATTGCCCAGTTGTCTCAAAGCGACAGCCGCAGCAGCAATTTCTATCCGACAGTCTGCTGGAGTAGTGTTGGATAACACTCTTATTGTCATGGTGCCACATGCAGTGGATACCTTACTAAACAGAACTAAAACACAGCATCTTACGAGTGCACATTTAACGGTATACGAGCTGACGCTGTTGGCTAGTCACATACACATCAAACGATGCAATAATCTAAATCCAGCTACTTTGTTGCCCCTTCCAAATGAGGAAAGTGTTCAGGACCAGCATGACTGTTTCTTCCGTACTGAGGAAGAGACAAAAAGAAGAATTGACTTGAGAGACACACCGCTAGAGAATCCGGATGGAACTCTATGGGTAGACGGTTCTTGTTTTAAAATGCCTAATGGAGATACAGTTTCAGCCTATGCTGTGACTACTTTACACACAATTGTGGAAACTGCACGTATTAGACATAATTCAGCACAAGCAGCAGAACTGATAGCTTTAACAAGAGCCTGTGTATTGTCAAAAGGGAAGAGAGTGAACGTGTACACTGACAGCCAATATGCTTTCGGTGTAGCGTTCAACTTTGG
Source organism: Triturus cristatus (assembly GCF_964204655.1). Classification (NCBI taxonomy): domain Eukaryota; kingdom Metazoa; phylum Chordata; class Amphibia; order Caudata; family Salamandridae; genus Triturus; species Triturus cristatus. The sequence goes on along the minus strand of NC_140591.1, from coordinate 371,749,166 downwards.
GCGACTCTGGAGGGAAAGGGGTTTTCTCACCTCACATGGCACCAAAATCCAACATGGTCAGTTAGTGACTGATCTCCTTGACTCACTTGCCTTACCCACCCAAATAGCGATCGTGAAGTGTAGTGCACACAAAAAGATTACGGATGATGTTGGTTGAGGAAATGCGTTTGCAGACGAAATAGCATAGAAAACAGCGAGAGATTCAACAAGTCGAATGTATGTGGCAGGTCCTGCGAGTTTGGTTAAAGAAAGAGGAATGTATGAGAATACAATAGAAAGCATGAAAGAGATTCAGAAAGAGGCTTCAGAGAGGGAAATGAGCAAGTGGAAAGAAAGTACGGGAATGTTAGATGAGATGGGTTGTTGGGTGGAATTATCCGAACATCAACGTCGGCTGTTACCAGATGCCTATGTTCTCCCAGTGGTTACTATGGCACATGGTCCAGCCCACTTAAGTGCAAAAGGCATCTGTAAACTTCTGGCTCCAGTATGGCAAAATGAGAGTATCCCAAAATGTGCAGACAATGTAGTGAAGCACTGTCTTGTTTGTTTAATGTACAACCCGGGAAAGGGAACCCCAACTCCAGCAGGTCATTTTGCTCCTCCGACATATCCATTTGAGGTGTTGCAAATCGATTACATTCATATGGAACGATGCAACAACCTCAAATATGTTCTGGTGGTAGTATGCGCCTTTTCAAGATGGATAAAAGCATACCCTCTAAAGGATAATACAGCCCTATCCACAGCTAAAATCCTTCTGAAAGAATTCTTCCCTAGGTTTGGTTTGCCGCGCATTGTCTGGAGTGACAATGGGAGCGAATTTGTTGGCCAAGTTATGCAGAAAGTTTGTGCAGGTCTTGGTATCAAGCAAAAGTTCCATGCGGCAAATCACCCACAGTCAGCAGGTTTAGTAGAATGCTACAATGGAACTTTGAAATTGAAATTAGCAAAGGTTCAAGCAAGTACAGGACTCAATTGGCCCGATGCTTTGCCATTAGCTCTGCTATCCACCAGAACTGCTGTACACTCTCGTTTGGGAATTAGCCCATACGAAGTGGTGTTTGGCCGTCCGGCTAACGTATGGGGAATCCCTCGTCCTAAGAAAAACTCAGACTTGCCATATCCAATGTTGATTGACTACCTACATGACCTTACGACTAAATTGCGTGTTCTTCATCAACAGGTTCAGAGTACTCTGCCGGAGGCTTCCACAGATCCAGGTCACTCCATCCGTCCAGGTGACTGGGTCTGCGTGAAGAATTTCCAGAGGTCCAGTAATTTGGAACCCAGATGGCGGGAGCCCCGGGTGGTCCTATTGACCACGAGGACAGCAGTTAAGGTCGAAGGAAAGAAGAATTCACGGTGTGCATTGTAAGAAAGTGCCCTTGCCTTTGCCCTACGATCAATGGGTACGCAGAGGTGTTGGTGACTGTGAAAACGAAAGAGTTCCACGATTTGTACCCTTCAGCGATGCACACCTGAGTGGGACACTGTCTGAGAAAGAGGACGATGACATTTTACAGGAAGCAATTCCATCGCATCGTCGCTTGGATACGACTGAACCACAAACATTGTTCCAAGACCAGAATGTTCCAGAGAAAGAACGTTATTACTTAAGACCTAGATCAAAGAACATTTAAACTCTTTTCTCTTGTGTAGTATTCTGTCCCGGTTGCAGGGTCACGGTAGGAGTCTGAGTCACGACCTGAGTAAGTGGCAATAGGCCTGCAGGATCTTCAGTGTCATAGGACGGTGGTACATCGTGACTTAAGTGATTGAAGAAGATTGCCGTGAGCATCCTTTAGTAAGATGGAAACTACACTGGGTAATAAAGAAAGAAAAGATGAAATGAAGAAAGCATCCTGTAAAATAATGTACAGTCGTTCAGCATAACTTTATGTGTTACTATATTATTGTGTATTATTTTGGCGTTTGTTAGTTGGATAATTTATGCTTTGCAACCAAAAAATGTCTCCCCTTCTTCCTCTTTGCCTTCTTCTACTGTCTCTCCACACCTCTTCCATACTCTTCCTTCACATGAACTTGTTAGAAGAACTGAGTATTATGACAATTCCTTTATCCAACTATTACATCAGCACCAATTAGTGGTAAATACGACTGATTGTTGGGTGTGTGGACTTATGCCACACACCACAGAGAAAGGAATACCATATTTAGTTCTTCCTTTTTCTTATGAGGGTTCTGCTTGGGCTTACTTCGTCATTTTCTCTAATGCTTATCAAAGCAAATTCAGACGATCTATTAGTTCACATATCAATTATCCGGATTTTAGTCATAGTTCTTTGATTAAAGGTATGGTAGTTCTGGCTAAAATCATGGAAAATAGTAAAATCGCCATTGATGAAAGAAAGGCATACACTAACTGGAATGTCACCCAATATATGTCCAGTCTTAGTGATAAAGTTAAGAAAGGAAAGTCCTCGCCGATTTGGACCATACCACATCAGGGTAACTTCTGCTTACAGATAAATGATCACTCTCCTGACACTACACCAAGGAATAACTGCTCCTACACGTACGTTTATTCCTCTCAGAACTCGCCTCCTCTAATTCCATCTCAAGGCACCTATTTCATCTGCTATAATAGAGCTTATACCTGGTTACCCACGGGTTTCTCTGATACTTGTTACATAGCCTTCCTTCTTCCCCCTACTTACACCGCCTCCGCAAGTTATCACCGAACCAGATACGGCAGAGGGATTATCGACTCAAAGGACACCGCAGGACAAGAGGGAGGAGATTTCTTCCCTTCTGGGGTCCAATGGCTAACAGCAGAAATAATTGGTCCGTGTCGTAGAGACTACGATAGACATCACTGTACGAGCCTTGAGTAACATCACGGCAGAACTACAGGCGGATCGTCTTATGACATTACAAAATCGAGTTGCCTTAGACTTTGTTCTTGCCGACCGTGGTGGAGTATGCAAATTGATCGGGTCAAGTTGCTGTATTTTCATACCTAATGACGCTCCGACAGTATACCAAGCTATCTCCAAGTTGCACATAATCTCTGAGTCTATTCATCAAGACGAAGGAGATTAGTCTTTAACGGAATGGTTTTGGGGACTACTGTCTAAATGGGGTTGGAAAGCATTGACGTTTCTTGGTATAATTTTGACCATTATTTTCTCCTGTGGCCTTTGTATGCACTGTGGTCCCGCTATCTGTGATCTCTGTGCTACTATGTGCATCCCAAAACCCAAACCACAAGTAACCGAGAACATCCGAATGATGTTACAGCAACAGCTCGATGACCTAATGGCTATTGACGTGGACTCAGATTAGCATGAGTCTATCTTGCCTGAGTTCTGGCAAAAGGAGGGTCTGAGGAACTTTGATTTTCGATCACGATCGAATCGACCCGCTATTTTGTGGCCCGCCGCCATTTTGTGTTGCCATCACTCAGGCAGCACGGCGAACAAAGTCTATTTCTGCCTTTTCTTTAGCCTGGTGTCGAAATATACCTTCGGCCTCTATTTGCAAAGCTGGTGTTAGAACTAGCCGAGTACACTAATCCCTGTCTGGCTCTTCTAATCAACGTCTCAACTATCTGTTGGCTCACATTATTCTTTCCTGACCTTATCTTATCGACTGGCCTTCACTGTCTCCTGCTAGCATTCTCTCGTTTCACAACTGTCCTCCCACACGCAAACGTATCTTGCCACCTGCAAGTTAGTTATGAATCTGTTAATAAATTAGCTTGAGGGAGGGGTGACAAACATAGTTGGAGGAGAGGTCTTCCCGAGTTATCCGACACTTCTGTTTTCAAATCTTTTTTATTGGTTCCACCTTGTTTTCCAACTTTCCTTATTGGCTCCTTCTTGTATGCTCTGGGAGTACCTTTTATTAATGATTATAACATTGTATAGTATTTAACCTGATGCGCCACAGAGTGAAGTGGCAGTCTCCTGAGAACCTACCTTGTGTACTTCTAGGATAACTGTACTGGCTGCAGCTAAATAAATCTTATCTTCTAACGCCGACAGAGTGTCCCGTGTCTCTGTGTAGCTAAGCAGGAGAACTCAGGAGACTAGGGCGTGCCCTGCGCCACCAGACCCCAAAGGTTCTGGTTCTTCAGCACTACGCAGTTCGTGTAGCGCTACGCGTATCTCGCGTAGTGCGAAGTGCACTTCGCGTACCTATGCGTAGCACTACTACGCAAACTATGCCCCGGGTTAGGAAGGAGAAGGAAGATGTAATGTTAAAATACAACCGTATGCAATAGGTGTCGTAAATTGGCTGCGATTACATTTTATGGAATCCATTTTGTATTTCTGGCAGCCATTTTGTTTACCCTTGTGCTCTGTTTAAAGGACTGGCTATACTTAGACTCTGCTACCCTGCACATGCGCAGGAATATCTAACTGTCCATACATTAGTTTTTAGTCTGTAACTATCAGGTTGTTTCTACCAGAGTCAGCAACTGCTAGCTCCTCCTTTACTGTTGACTGTGCATTTCTGTATGACCATCTATGTATGTAACTCTTCTCATGTATGCTTGTACCGCCCTCTTTCTGAGCCCCTGTGTGGGTATAAAAGACCCATGGTTCTTCTACTCTGTGTGCTACCTTCATTCAGCGCCACAGGGTGCTGGGTGAATGTGGTTCCACTTCATGAAGGTTTATTAAACTTTGTATTTTCTATTCCAGTTTCTGTGCCAACTTCTTCCCAATAGTCTGAGGACTCTGTGCAGAGAAGGGCGAACCCCTTGCACTGGTAGGCCTAGCTGAGGTCTCTTTCAACAAATTGGCACCTCAACGTGGGGCTCATCGGTGACTCGGATGCCCAAAGGATTGGTCGCGTCAAAGGATTGGAATCTCGCTCTGGACGCGATCGCTGCCCGATGAGACCCGAGTCTTGGCAACCACGGCGTTTTTCCTTTCCTTTTGATCTGACCATCCAGGTGGTGCCGGTCCTCGACTGAGATCTCTTCTGTTGATTCGCCGTGCAGTGACCATTTGGTCAATTTTAGAACTTGGCAGTTGGAACCGGGACACCAAGTGATTGGTAAGTGTCCTTCTGTGGCGCTTGCTGTTGGTTTTGATGCCTGGGATTGGTAAGGTAGTTTAGTAACGCTTACTGTGGCATTTGGATTTGGAGATTTGTGTTGGCCAACTTGGTTTGTTATGATATATTGATATATGGGTTGCAATCTATATAGGCAGGTAATGAGGAGAATTTTCTCTATCTGAATTGATTTGAACGGCACATCGTACTAAAGGTACCTTAAGTGCTACTTTGATTATAATACTGCATATTCTGCACTATTTTTGGCATGCCTGTTTTTAGCACACTTCACTGGAGGTGTAGCTCTGGTAGTGGTACCAATTTGAATTTGAAACTAGATGAAGCACAACCAGGCCCCCGGAGGGGACGCCTAATAGGGATATGTATATTAAGTATGGTTTTTTCTTCTATAATGTACAGCGCATTATGGAATAAATACACTCGTAAGGATCCTGAGTTGTGTTGGCCTATGTATGGATCATTTGATTTACGAAAGATTGAGTATGTGGAACAATGTATGTTTCAGCAAAAGACTAGGCAAAGAGATGTTTGATTGTGTACGAATGTGGGAGAAAAGGTGCGTGAATGAATGAATGTGTTGCTTTCTTGGATGTACCATTTCTTTTGTATATAATTAGCCGGCTCCCCTAGAGGGGATACTTAACTAGGTTTAGGTATAAAAAAGTATTTATTCTTTGGTGATTAGTACCCCGAGGAACTAAATATGTACATAGAAAGGATCCTGGTCTGTGCACTTAGTAACATTCATAAGTGGTGAGATGCAGAGCATTTTTTCTGGTGTTCTGCCAGCCAAATCTAGTGAATATGACCTTGCAACTAGTATTTACAAATGATTTGGTTTAAGTACAGTCTGTGGGCTGTCTTTTGTTTCTGTCTTAAGTGTTGATCTGTGGGTTAAATGTGTGTTTAAATGTTGTGGTGTGGTAAATTGTGTTTTGGATGTTGCTAGCACTGGAAAAAGCGTGTGATTGAATGACTGTGAATATGTGAAAGAATTCTGAGAAGTGAAATTGTTAAGGAGTAAGTTTAATTTGGTCTCCTCACCATCAATGAGTCGCAAAAGGAAATTGAGAGGGGTGTAGCTAGAGAAAGAGCAACCTCTGTGATTTGATGACACCCTTAATGTACAAAAGTATTAATGAAGAGTAATTAGGGACCGGTTAAAAGTTTAGCTTGAGAAAAATTGTGGGTATTTCGAATTTGCAAATTGTTCCTATGCAGCTTTGTGTTCTTGGTGGTTCAGTGAGCCAATGTGCTGGGTCCAGATGGTTGTAGGTTCTGATTCAAGCTGAACCTGCTAATCTGAGAATTGAAAATAAAATTATGACCCCCTGAAAAGAAATTGTATATCAAAATTAATTTTTCCATAGGGCAAATTATTGCAGTATAGTTAGAATTAGGAAGGCTTTTTGTCTTTGACAGCTTCAGGGCTGTGCGAGGCAGATTTTGACCTTGCAGCATGTAAGGTGGGGGCTAGAAATAGGAGCGAGTGAACCAGGAGGTGAAATCACTGCTTAGAAAGCTTCTCTGACATGAAAATGTGTAATGCTTGCAGCAGGAGAGCCTTGGAAGGAGGTGGGGGCCAGGAGTGCTCGTGGTGGCTGGTTCTGCGCTGAGGGGCTATTTTTAGCTTCTCTGATAAGACAGGGCAGCTGAGAAACAAAACTCGGGGAGCCGTGCAGTCCCATGTCCATAGAAGACTGTTTTATTTTTTTTAAACTGTTGCATTAATCTTAGACAAAAAGTAAAATGATGCTCTTGCTTGAAATTTTAAGGGCTATATGCCTATATAAAAACGATTTTCCAATTAAGAATTAATTTTCACAGTGGAAATTGTGGCCCAAAGCTAACATGCAATATCAGTGAAGTAATTTTACTTTTAGAAAGTTAAAATTCAGATGACCTGTATGTCAGAAGCGACACAGTCAGTTCAGCTGACAGCTGGTCATCATAAATATGACCTACTGTCAGATGGGGGTGAGTAAAGCAAGGAAATCAGTTATTGATTTTAAGCCTGACAAATTAAGCAGGCCAGAATATTCGACTCTGAGCTGTAGGTTCAGTAATTGCGCATCACTGCTCATTTATATATGTTATTGTAATTTGTCTATGCTTTCTGTGCTTGGCATATGTATTTTTATTTTATATATGTTTTGTTTTTGTGTCGTATTGACAATTCTATTTTAATACTAGTACAAGTTCTCCTGTGCGGTAAGGAGATGGTCGTGACGACGTCTATCTTTGCGCAGCAGTTGGCTGGAACTTGTTCAAAATTGCAAATTCCACAGATATGATATTATCATTATAATGCTGTCAAAATGGCAGACAACACGTTATCAGTGTATGTCTAATTGGTATTGGAGATTAATAAAAAAAAAAAAGTTATGCAAGACTAAAATATGTGTCACCTGTGGTTAAGCCATGACTGCCCTTCTCTTATAGACAGGCAGCCGTCGGTCATATGTTTCCAGATTGGATATTATGGAACCATTGTGATTTGTAGCCCCTGCAAAAAGGTGACCTGAATTTTTCTAAATATCGCACTAGCTAAATCCTGTTTTGTTTCCTTGGAAGTATATAAGTATGCCTTTGATTCCTTAAAGGAAATCAGGTTTCCTTTTTCATATTCTTTGTATGGGGATAAAAGGCCTCAAACAAAAAAAAAACGAAATTGTGTGTTTTACAATAGATTAAATTCAGATACAAAATGTCACAGCATTTATCCTTCTGTATTAGGTATTAAAAGGCATTCACATTATACAGAACGACAGATTTGTGTTGGCTTGAAAGGTTGACTTGAAAGGCGTGTGAATTTGACGCCTTTACGTGTCAAGCAGCTGTGTCAGCAAGAAATTTTCTATTTCTGACTCCGGCCACAGAAAACAGCTGAAATTACTACCCCTTAAAAACACGGAGTAAACATCCTGCATTTCAGACTACTGTTTTAAAGGTTAGAAATGTAGTTTCATTATTTTCGATAAACAGAGGGATTTCTTTTGTTAATGCCTTTTTAAATAAGGATAAGAGTGGGTTTTGATGTTAAATAATAAATGTGGCGCAGACTTAAGATGATTATATTAAAAAATGTATTTAACACAGGCGCATTAAATTAGTTTTTTACTATTCATAATGCCTAATCATGATGCTGTGACCTCCTAGCATCCAAATTGAATTTAAGCCGTGCTATACAGCAATAGGGGGTCGCTTACATGTGGAATGTCATTTTACCCAGGCGTACAAAACTTATTTTTATAAGGGTATACATTATACATTTCTGATGCCACATCTCTGGGCTATGTAGAGGACATTCTGGGGATGACTATTATGCAAAAACATTGTAGGATATTCATTGTTAAGTGCCCTACAAGTCGAAATTGAGTAAAATTCACTATTTAAATGAGGTTTTTCCAGTCAGAACAGCTTTTAAACTGCCTTAGGCTCTAGTAAATGCACATATGTAAGCATAGACTTAATAGCTGACATCTATACTACTAGACAAGCACTCGGCACACTGCTTTCACATATCACTATATACAAAAACTGGCAGAAGTTATTAAGCTTACCTCTGAATTGCTGGTAGACACGATTGGAGTGGGTTGCCTTCGGTCTCTAGGGTCACTTTGACTTGGGAGCACTGCATGACAATCTTGCATACAAGATGGAACAGCTGCATAGGTTAAAGGCCGAACTCCTACATTTAGAAGCCTGGTAGGGCTCAGCGCAATATGTGTTTTGACATTTCGACATTTGAAAGACGAAATGGCAGGGCAGGGAAAGAAAGAGGTTTTTGCTTACCTTTTTTTTTTTGGCAAAAGCAAGTTTTTGTGCACTCAATGAACATAGTATACTGGTATATGTGACCTCTCTTTAAAAGACAATGTCTCAGCCATATATATATAGCACTAATGCTTTTAGGGCTGAATTCAGAAAGCAATGGGATTTAGTTTGAATTCACACGGCCTCATGTCACACTACTACATTTGCTAAGGGAATATGTTCTTTAGCTAAGCTCAATGTGCTATTTCGCTCCTCAGAGTTTGTTTATGCCCAGTTGCTATACATTGGGGTTGATAGTGTTGACAGAATGAAACCTATTATAGGTTTCCTACTGTCAAAATTGGGGGAGGAGGCTAGCTCCTCTACAAATTAAGGGTAGGCAAATTTATGTGTTCTCTCTCTTTTTCTTAATTTCTTTTGAGCCTGTCTAAACTGTCTGTGAAATAGCCATGAGACATTTAATTGGCTATTCAGTAATACTGTTTTAAACATTATTAGCATTAATAAAATGAATAAATATATTTTGCTATGTTACTACCCATCCTGTCTGAGGGAATTATGAGAGGACGAGTAGTCTAGATTGCTGCTTCCTTATTTGATCTTTAAGGGTAACTAGCTATGGGTAGTTTTTGTTCCAAAATTCTCAGGTGACAACACCACTATTGTTTGTTATTCTCATGCTACATACAGTTTTGCAAGGGCATTGCTAGTTTTTATTAGCTAGTCTGTGTAAAAAAACTGACAGTCCTTACTAGAACTGATGTTGCATGGTTTGGATTGTGAAAAAGTAGAATGCAGGGAAGATGCCCATGTGATCCTTAGCAAACATTTTTGAGGAAAATATTGTTTTATAGGAGTCTGTTAGTCACAAGATGTTCCGCTGGAGAACATGTACCCATTATGTCGAAGTTTTTAGTTCTTTATGTAATAGGAATCCTTGTTAAATTAGCAGTGTTAGATTTTCCTGTTGTTCCTATAACATGAGAGCATGGTCCTAAGTATACAATGTAGAAGTAATGCAAAGTCTATGAGTAAAAGTGTATAACATTTCTTGCCCTGATGTGGTGGTGAAGTTGGGGGACTTACAGTAATCTTACCTGCCCTTCCTGGTGATCGCTGTGGGTGCTGCTGGCCTCATTTCCTCCCGCTCTGCTGACGACGCGGCCGCTGTGCGGAGGAAACTATAGTCCCCAGAATCCCCAGCTCCGGAGAGCGGAACAGCTGACGCTAATCACACGCACGGAGGCGCTATAAAATCAAGCATACCTCCCGCTTCGCGGGACAGCGTGCGGGCAGCGCTGGGCTAAGCCCGGGCAAAGGGCGGGCCCTCTGTAGCCCTCCGGAGCCGAGGGAGGCCGGGCCGGGCCTACTCTTTAACCTTTGGATTGTACTGATCCCATTTTGTTACTATTTGTTCTTGGAATGATATTTAGTATATGTAATCATATATTGGTTTGTTTTTGTGGGTTTGGTTGTATGTACCATCTGTAGCGGGTTATTGCTTTAGCACTATTATTATGGCTGATGGTGTAAGTAAGGGGACCCTCGATGGTTATTTATTTAAAGTTATGTCGGGAAACGAACGGGATGCCACTCTTGCGGAATTAAGGGCGAAGCGTCGTTGCTCTATTGAGCTTATTAAAAACACGCCTCTCCCCGTGGCCCCCTTTCACTTAGACACTTCCCTAGCTGGGAGTGGATCCTCCCCCAAAGAAGTTTTATGTATTTCTAGTAATGTTGACTCCCCAATACCATCTCGAAATTTAATCTCCATAATTGAGTCACCTAAGGATATGTCTGCAATTGCTTCACTTATACCCCTTAATTTATCCCCTGAATCAGTTGCACTAAATGTGCCACCTCCTCAAGGTACTATGCCTTTACCTCAAAAGGTTAATTTATCCAGGCAAGCCAAAAATTCAGGCCCAATTCCTAGAAAAAGGAGAAAGGTAGATTCTGAGCTGCTAAAGAATAATAAAAAACCTACTCGTAACTCCTACTTGGCTTCTACTGACAAAGGTCCTACATTATCTGCTGTCGACCCATTGACCCAAGTTATGTGTGCATCTTGTTCTGTAAAAGATACAACTACTACAGAGTTATTGGGTCATATAGAACAGTTATTGAAATCCCTTATGTCACCTATTGTTGAGAGTTTAAAATCCATTGACAAAAGGCTTGATAAAGTCGAGCTGTTAATAGATAATAATAGGGAATTAATCAGGAATCTTGCTAAGCCAATCATAGCGCCCCCTATTGTTCCAGCTTCTATCGCATTACCCCCATTGCAGTACCACCAAAGTCTACTTCCCTAAATAATGTAACTCATAACAATGTAGGAAGAACTAATCTCTCGAAGTTAACGCAACCTACCATTTTAAATGAAGAAAGAGTTACATTGGGAGGGAACAATGTAACACAAAAAGGCATAACATGCGATAGCAAAGCTAACACTCCAATCTCTATTACAAAGATGCGCAGGTCTTTCTCTATTGATTTGCCACCAGAAGCTGTCCCCTTGGTAGTTGTTCTTGCGGGTGTTCCAACTCTAAAGGATGGTGTAGCTGAGGGCCATTTCCAGTTAAAAAATAAAGTGATTCACTGGCTTGGGCAGAATCGTCCTCTTCCCTCATATATAAATGAGGAAATTTTACATGTTCGGCGTCTATCTTGGCTGGGTAACACTCCAAAGAATATAAATGGGGACATTGTTATAGTTAACTTTAGAGATCCTAGAGCTGTGAGCCACATTCTTAACTGGCACACATATCATGCGAGGTCTCTCATTACCACCTGGGAACTGACTTACTTTTATCCTCGTCCTCAATCAGTTCCCGCTCTTAACTCAGGGGCCTTACTCTGCAGCCAGCCCAACCCTTTTATACCACTTAGAAACCGATATGAGGCACTAGCAAACCTTGAAGATGTATATTGACTTAATCATCTCAAGGGTTCGTCATTAGCCCCTGTCGAATCACTTTCTGATACATTTTCAACTCCTAATGAGTTGAGAATCCAAGTACCTGAAGGTAGTGTAGACACTTGTATCAATCATTTCATTGACCCTGATTCTTTGCCTTCTGCCAGCCTTCTGGCTGACATGGAGGTTATAACGGGGAAGTTATTCTCCTGGAATATTGCAGGGTTGACTTCTAAACTGGAATCTGAAGATTGGATACGTTTTGTCAACAATTTTGATCTATGCATATTCCAGGAAACTTGGTCATGCGAACCATCTTTTGTGCAGGGATATTTGAATTATTTTGTTCCTGCTTTAAAGGGCTTAAAGGGGAGACCGATGGGGGGATTAACTATTTGGGCCCGCCAGAGTTTAAAGTTAGTCATCAAAGTTATTGATACCAGCCATAGAGATATTCAACTTATTAAGATAAAGTTAGACAAATTAGGAATGTTGGATATTTATAATGTCTATGTTAGGAGTAACAGGGGAGGGAGGACTGAGGTCTTAACAGCCTTGGGTTGTCTCCTTGATACCCATTCTTTAAACAACAATATTGTTATAGCGGGTGACTTCAACAGAACATTCGAACCCTTAGTCACTGACGATGATCTTTTTGGGGACGAAGAGGATCGGCAATGGGGAGTTCCTAAACTGGAGCTCACCCCGGTTGTGCGCTGGACTGATGACGTAATTAGTCTAAACGCCCTTTGTTATGAAAAGGGTCTAAGAGCCCTAAATGGAAGAACCTGTAGTGACAAAAATGGGACCAGTACATTTGACAACGGGAGATATAACAGCAGGATCGACTACGTTTTATGTAGTCTTAAACCATGGCCCTTGATCTGTGACATGGAAGTTGTCTGGCGGATTCAGAGTGATCACAACCCCTTGTGCGCAGTCCATAAATGGTGGTCCGATATCAATCAGCCCACTGGGCACATTGAGGTGGTCCCTCCCCTGACCGTTCCCACCAACGACATGCGTAGATTAAGGTGGGAAAATATAGTGACTAACTAACAGACCATTGCTAATATCAGCGATCAGGTTGATAAAGCAATATTGGCCATAGAGCACTCTAAACCACTCAGCACTGGCTTGGACAAGATAATAGGAATTCATAATACCCTTTTTTGCACAATCAAAGCTTATTTCCTTAAACCTGTTAAAAACAAAGGAGCTAGAGCCCCAAAACCTGCAAAATGGTATAATGACCAGTGTAGGGATGCACGACTGGCTTTAGGCAATGCCATCAAGGGTGGGCAATCTACTGTAATCAAATCTGCCAGAAAAGATTACAAAACTAGTATATCCAAGGCAAAGAAAGCCTGGGATGAGCATCACTGGTCTGAATTAAAAGCAGCTAGTGATAGGAAGGATTCTCGGTTATTCTGGCACATTGTCAAATGGGGAAGTTCAGGTTTACCCGGTCCCCCAAGCAACAGCGTCCCAGAAGAAGAATGGGTAAAATTCTTTAAAAACCAGTACGCTGAACCAAATAACGTTGTGTCAGGGCCAGACATTAGTGTAAATCAGTTCCAAGACTACCTCTTTGGTGCTGATGAAATTATGATGGCCCTTAGCTCAGTAGCTTCGGGTCGTGCTCCTGGTCTCGATGGGGTCCCAGCTGATGTATTTATAAATGATAAAGAGCACTGGTGTAAGTACATTCATCTTCTTATGAATGCTATTGGGTGCAGCGGTACCAACTTCCTGGCAGGGTGCTGTAATTATACCTGTCTTCAAGAAAGGTGACAGGTCCCAGCCGGGCAATTATAGACCGATAAGCCTTATTGACACTATTCAAAAGATTGTGGGGCGTGTGATTGTCAATAGGCTCTTGGACTGGGCGGAGGAGACTAATGCCCTCTCACCCTTCCAGGCAGGATTTCGAAGGTCCACAAGCACGGTGGACCAGGTTTTTCGTTTCACCCTGTTGCAATGGAGGACCGTCGTACTGGGTGAGGGCAGCTTGTATGCGGCTTTTGTAGACTTGCGGGCTGCCTTCGACCTTGTCCCCCGGTCTAAGCTATGGTTGGTCCTTAAGAAACAGGGACTACCTAGTGACTTATTATCCCTGATAATGAGACTCCACAAATCCAATTTTGCAAGAATCCAGTGGGGGGGATTAGGCTCGGTAACTGTTGAGAGAGGAGTTCAACAAGGATGTTCAATGGCTCCTGTTCTTTTCACTCTGTACATCAATGATGTTGTTGCCCGCATGCTCTCTGTCCAAGTTGATGCTCCCTTTTTAGCTGGGATTAAAATCCCTATTTTAATGTTTGCAGACGATACGCTTATTTTATCTAAAACCCCTAGTGGCTTGCAGCGTGCCTTGTCTATTTTTGATCAATTTTGTGGGGAGTATGGCAAATCTGCCAGAAAAGATTACAAAACTAGTATATCCAAGGCAAAGAAAGCCTGGGAGGAGCATCACTGGTCTGAATTAAAAGCAGCTAGTGATAGGAAGGATTCTCGGTTATTCTGGCACATTGTCAAATGGGGAAGTTCAGGTTTACCCGGTCCCCCAAGCAACAGCGTCCCAGAAGAAGAATGGGTAAAATTCTTTAAAAACCAGTACGCTGAACCAAATAACGTTGTGTCAGGGCCAGACATTAGTGTAAATCAGTTCCAAGACTACCTCTTTGGTGCTGATGAAATTATGATGGCCCTTAGCTCAGTAGCTTCGGGTCGTGCTCCTGGTCTCGATGGGGTCCCAGCTGATGTATTTATAAATGATAAAGAGCACTGGTGTAAGTACATTCATCTTCTTATGAATGCTATTGGGTGCAGCGGTACCAACTTCCTGGCAGGGTGCTGTAATTATACCTGTCTTCAAGAAAGGTGACAGGTCCCAGCCGGGCAATTATAGACCGATAAGCCTTATTGACACTATTCAAAAGATTGTGGGGCGTGTGATTGTCAATAGGCTCTTGGACTGGGCGGAGGAGACTAATGCCCTCTCACCCTTCCAGGCAGGATTTCGAAGGTCCACAAGCACGGTGGACCAGGTTTTTCGTTTCACCCTGTTGCAATGGAGGACCGTCGTACTGGGTGAGGGCAGCTTGTATGCGGCTTTTGTAGACTTGCGGGCTGCCTTCGACCTTGTCCCCCGGTCTAAGCTATGGTTGGTCCTTAAGAAACAGGGACTACCTAGTGACTTATTATCCCTGATAATGAGACTCCACGAATCCAATTTTGCAAGAATCCAGTGGGGGGGATTAGGCTCGGTAACTGTTGAGAGAGGAGTTCAACAAGGATGTTCAATGGCTCCTGTTCTTTTCACTCTGTACATCAATGATGTTGTTGCCCGCATGCTCTCTGTCCAAGTTGATGCTCCCTTTTTAGCTGGGATTAAAATCCCTATTTTAATGTTTGCAGACGATACGCTTATTTTATCTAAAACCCCTAGTGGCTTGCAGCGTGCCTTGTCTATTTTTGATCAATTTTGTGGGGAGTATGGCTTAGAAGTTAATTCAGCCAAAACAAAACTTATGATTTTTAATCCCCATCGTAATTTTGAATCTAAAATTACTTTGAACGACGGCCCGCTAGAAGTAGTGAAAACTTTCACATACTTAGGCTCACATATTTCTAGCGATAAGAGTTGGCGGCACCATATTGATATTACCACACTTAGACATAGGCAATTGTCTGGTGCTATTTGTGCAGAGCATATAAAATCCTTAACCAAACCAGTAAAACATGCCCTTCAGGTTTATGAAGCAAAGGCTCTAGGCTCTGCCCTTTATGGTGCTGAGCTCTGGGGCTTTGAGAAAGTGGTTGCGCTTCAATCCTCTGAAAATAAATTTTTCAGGGCTATAACGGGTGTCCCTAAAAGCACCCCTCTGTTGCCCCTCAAATATGATCTGGGCAGGAGAGCAGTTTCAGATTTGGTTAAGCTTCGTCCGATCTTATATTGGCGCAGGTTATGGACGACTCCTGTGCTCTCTCACTATGCCGAGGGTTTTTTAGACATTATAAGATCTGATGTATTCCACAAAATTGGGTGGCTAAAATCACTTAAGACAACTTTGACTGAGCTTGGTCTGTGTTCACTTTGGGAAGATCCGGAGAGAGCAATTTTTCCATCTAAAAGCACTCTAAAAGACATTTACTGGGAGATGGTTGCCTCCCGGCATTGGAGTAGCTCCAGTGCTGGATCTATGACTGGAGAATTCTTAGAGGCTAAGATGTATCCCTGTTTAGAACCCTACTGGGACATTATAACCAAGCCAGGAGAAAGGAAGCTCCTTTTCCAACTTAGAGCAGGCGCTCTCCCCCTCAGATATCTGTCAGCTAAGTGGGAAGGTGGATCTTGTGACAGCTGCCCTGTTTGTGGTATTACTAAAGAATCAATCGGCCACTTTTTATTTTCGTGCAAAGCCTACGCTGCTCCAAGGCGTATCTGGCTGTCCCCGATGTGTAAAAATCTGGGGACCACCAGTAGTATTGTCGCTTTGCGTATCATATGCACCAGCACTTTGACTTGGATTTCAGTAGCCACTGCAGAGTACCTAGGGTGGGCATGGTCGATAAGACAGAGATTGCTAGTCACTTGACTACTCACTTGCTTAGAAAGAGACTGCTAGTCATTTGACTATTCTCTTGTTTAGATAGAGATTGCTAGTCATCTGACTATTCTCTGCTATGTTATTTCGTCTGCATCTTAACTTACATACCTTTTTAAAACTACCTCTGTATTAACCCATTCTTATTATTTTTTTATTTTTATTTTTTTTCTCTAAATTTTCTTTGTTTAATAGAACAGTATGTTACATAAATGGGATCAGTAATCAAGTTTGGCATTTTCAAGAAGTATGTCTTGTATTCTGATATCATTGATTGGAATTTAATTCTATTTTTTAAATGTTGTATGAATTGTTTTTATTGTATATTTGTACTTGCTTTTATGAAAGAATTTCGAATAAAGCATACTTTGACTGACTGACATTTCTTTTTTCTTGAGGGTCTTTAGATGATTAAGATAGGAATATATAGATGTAAGGATTTGGAGTATGTCTGTATTGTTTTTCTCTTTTCCTCAGAATTTGGTAAATGAACACAGACTTCTTTGACTGCTTGGGATTGGGTGACGTATTATTCTTGTCAGTTCACCAAAGAGTTCCTTTTATACTTGCCAATAGGTCCAGGCTGTTGTTTTATTTACTCTCACATAGATGAAAGTGGTTCCAGGGTGCCTTGTTAATATATGGGGCGTCCCTAGACTAGGAAGTATTCTGAGACTGTCCTCTCTGTTGATAGATTATTTCTGTGCCTTGTCTAAAGACCTTTTGTTCTGTCCACCAATAGATATTTGCTGCTTTACAACCATTGCCAGAGGGGCGCGGACATCAGATCCAGCTTGAGGAGTCAGCACCAGTCCAGCTTGAAGTCAAAGTGAAGGTAACCAGCACAGGCATTGCTGGCAACCAGGACCTCAGTGAAGGTAGAAGGCTGGAAGCACTGGGATGAGTGTACCCCTGCCACCATCTTGGGCGAAAGACGGGGTCACAAATCAGAAAGGAGAAATCGTGGATCAAGCTTTTGATGCCCAGCCGAGAGTCACAGACCGACCAGGAAGGCGAGAAAGTTTTTGCTTGAGGTAACCCCCTTTGAAACAAGGGTTGCTTCAGAGATCCTAGCATCAGGCCTCTGAATCCTGGTCCTAAAGTGGCTGTTAGGGAAGGACTTGAGTTCAGGGTACAGGTGCTGTGTCTCTGGTGCCTGTTAGATTGAAATGAAGAAAACTGGTGCACTGCCAGAGACACTGGACAGGATCACTGAGCGCATTTGCCCTGGTGGGTGATTGCCCTATCCTGAAAGAAGAAACTTTTCCCTTGAAACTAGGCCATGATTCCTGAGTTGCGAGTTGTGCAGCTCCACCGTGGGAACAACAAGAGCCTGCCTGTGAGGCTCAAACGGACACAGGGAGAAGACTCCCCTCTGGTTGGTTGTACAGCGGCTTTAATTTCCCAAGGACTTGTTTTTCTTTTTTGTTGAAAATGTACCAGATTGATCGTCCCATTTTTGAGGAGGAGCAACCCTTTGCAGCTCTTCGTCCTAATTCTCATGGTCCTGTGTGGTCCTCCTGGTCCTCTGGATCCAGGATTATTTTTGTAATAATATGTCTGACTGCTTCAACGTTTGTATTGGGTATAATGATAGATACTCTAGCCCTCATAAAGGAAACACTGGAAAAGTCTAGCGAAAATGTTTTTATTACATATGTACTATTGGACATTTTTTTAAATTGATGGTAACTGAAATGCATAGGAGCCTTGAAAATGATTTTACTGGATGGTTCTAGGATTTGCTTAGGACTAGAAAGCTAATAGTTCTGTTTCTGATAATAGTAATTACTCTCTCCTGTATGACCCAATTCTCTGTTCCCTTTGTACTCCTGCTTATACCTTATACATACCCGCTTAACAATATTTAGAATCAGAAATGCCCACCTAGCAATGAATTAGGATATTAACAAATTTTCTAAAAAAATAAATAAAAAAAAAGTAATTAAAAACTTAATATGTATATTTTTCGTTTTCCTACTGGATTATGGGAGATGTCTTCAGCTAACGCTAAAAGGGTCGTCTGTCGTAAATTGGCTGCGATTAAATTAGCGTTAGCGGAATCCATCTGGTATTTAGAGGCTATCCTGTACATTTTATGGAATCCATTTTGTATTTCTGGCAGCCATTTTGTTTACCCTTGTGCTCTGTTTAAAGGACTGGCTATACTTAGACTCTGCTACCCTGCACATGCGCAGGAATATCTAACTGTCCATACATCTGTTTTTAGTCTGTAACTTTCAGGTTGTTTCTACCTGAGTCAGCAACTGCTAGCTCCTCCTTTACTGTTGACTGTGCATTTCTGTATGACCATCTATGTATGTAACTCTTCTCATGTATGCTTGTACCGCCCTCTTTCTGAGCCCCTGTGTGGGTATAAAAGACCCATGGTTCTTCTACTCTGTGTGCTACCTTCATTCTAGCTATCTCCAAGTTGCACATAATCTCTGAGTCTATTCATCAAGACGAAGGAGATTGGTCTTTAACGGAATGGTTTTGGGGACTACTGTCTAAATGGGGTTGGAAAGCATTGACGTTTCTTGGTATAATTTTGACCATTATTTTCTCCTGTGGCCTTTGTATGCACTGTGGTCCCGCTATCTGTGATCTCTGTGCTACTATGTGCATCCCAAAACCCAAACCACAAGTAACCGAGAACATCCGAATGATGTTACAGCAACAGCTCGATGACCTAATGGCTATTGACGTGGACTCAGATTAGCATGAGTCTATCTTGCCTGAGTTCTGGCAAAAGGAGGGTCTGAGGAACTTTGATTTTCGATCACGATCGAATCGACCCGCTATTTTGTGGCCCGCCGCCATTTTGTGTTGCCATCACTCAGGCAGCACGGCGAACAAAGTCTATTTCTGCCTTTTCTGTAGCCTGGTGTCGAAATATACCTTCGGCCTCTATTTGCAAAGCTGGTGTTAGAACTAGCCGAGTACACTAATCCCTGTCTGGCTCTTCTAATCCACGTCTCAACTATCTGTTGGCTCACATTATTCTTTCCTGACCTTATCTTATCGACTGGCCTTCACTGTCTCCTGCTAGCATTCTCTCGTTTCACAACTGTCCTCCCACACGCAAACGTATCTCGCCACCTGCAAGTTAGTTATGAATCTGTTAATAAATTAGCTTGAGGGAGGGGTGACAAACAAAGTTGGAGGAGAGGTCTTCCCGAGTTATCCGACACTTCTGTTTTCAAATCTTTTTTATTGGTTCCACCTTGTTTTCCAACTTTCCTTATTGGCTCCTATTTGTATGCTCTGGGAGTACCTTTTATTAATGATTATAACATTGTATAGTATTTAACCTGATGCGCCACAGAGTGAAGTGGCAGTCTCCTGAGAACCTACCTTGTGTACTTCTAGGATAACTGTACTGGCTGCAGCTAAATAAATCTTATCTTCTAACGCCGACAGAGTGTCCCGTGTCCCGTGTCTCTGTGCAGCTAAGCAGGAGAACTCAGGAGACTAGGGCGTGCCCTGCGCCACCAGACCCCAAAGGTTCTGGTTCTTCAGCACTACGCAGTTCGTGTAGCGCTATGCGTATCTCGCGTAGTGCGAAGTGCACTTCGCGTACCTATGCGTAGCGCTACTACGCAAACTATGCCCCGGGTTAGGAAGGAGAAGGAAGATGTAATGTTAAAATACAACCGTATGCAATAGGTGTCGTAAATTGGCTGCGATTACATTTTATGGAATCCATTTTGTATTTCTGGCAGCCATTTTGTTTATAATATTCAAATGTAGACACTGTTCCTAGAGAGGGAAAGGGCAAAAAGAAAGAGATAAACGAGGCGAGAGGCCTAGGCTAGTATTAGACCCAACTACACTAGGATTAGGTGGGGGGGGGGGCATACCTAAGTTTCTCTTGTTGCCCTCACACACCCCGAAGGATGTCATGCTTCATCATTGGGCGTTTGCTCCTCGTCGGGCCGGCGCTGCAATGCCCTACGGGTCCCCCGAAGGGTCACTTTAGCGGAGATCTTTTAGAGAAAACGCCGTTTGGTGCATGCGGGTGTGTGGTTTGGGTCCTAATAAAAAGATGTGTGGTGATGGGGTGTGTTAGTGACTTGGTAGCCTAAAAATGTCTAAGGGTTACTGGGATAAGGTTTAATGTGAATAGCACCCTTGACATAATAAAAAACCCGTAGGTTGGGTGTTACCTTATTGGAAATAATGTGCCATTAGGTAACTTGTGTGTGGTCATGCGGTCGACATGTTTCGCGCCCCAATGGTCCAAAAGAGGATCCCTGGCGCTTCCTCAGGACCAAAAAAGAGTGAAAGTGAATGTGCACTAAGGGATACTACCCTCAGTTACTATCCGGGCGTACACTCCGAGGTAGCACTGCTCTCTGTGTGAGAGTCAGGTCGCTCCAGGATAGACAGCCTAAAGACGGGGAGAATAATGCTCCATAGGTTAGGGGACGAGCGTACACACCTTCTAGTGAGTTTTGCTCCGGCGTGGCCTCTTCACCACCTACCCCAGTCGTCCTCCTACCTGTTTACCCTTGTGCTCTGTTTAAAGGACTGGCTATACTTAGACTCTGCTACCCTGCACATGCGCAGGAATATCTAACTGTCCATACATTTGTTTTTAGTCTGTAACTATCAGGTTGTTTCTACCAGAGTCAGCAACTGCTAGCTCCTCCTTTACTGTTGACTGTGCATTTCTGTATGACCATCTATGTATGTAACTCTTCTCATGTATGCTTGTACCGCCCTCTTTCTGAGCCCCTGTGTGGGTATAAAAGACCCATGGTTCTTCTACTCTGTGTGCTACCTTCATTCTGCACCACAGGGTGCTGGGTGAATGTGGTTCCACTTCATGAAGGTTTATTAAACTTTGTATTTTCTATTCCAGTTTCTGTGCCAACTTCTTCCCAATAGTCTGAGGACTCTGTGCAGAGAAGGGCGAACCCCTTGCACTGGTAGGCCTAGCTGAGGTCTCTTTCAACATAGGCAGTCATCTCATGACTTTTTGGTTATTTTCTACTTTGTGTATGAAATCTTTATTAATGAGCACTACCTTGTCCTAATAATCCTAAATCCCTTTCTTGCTTCTATGAATATATCTTGTAAGATCTTCATATGTGCATAAGTGGTTTTATCACCTGAACAGCCTTCCTTTTGCTTCACTTCAATTTATTTCAGTTATTTAACCTTACTACATAATGCACGACCACCTTCCTTATATATAACTCAAAATATTGTGTATAACTAGCAGTAGCAGGAAAAGAAGGCAGTAAGACGTTTGTAACAACTTTCTAATGAGAAGCAATATTGAGTCACTATATGTAGAGCAGAAATATCTAACTACAATTTAAAGGAGGCAAACAAAAAATCAGCATGAAACTCAAAGATAGGGGAGAACATGGCGGCCACAGCACCAGCTGGTCGCTAGTGCGCTATCAGGCCCACCGCTGCCTGCTCGTCAATGTTGCTGTAACTGGCAAGTTACTGTGAGCATGCCCCCAACCCCACCTCCTTCACTTACTGGGTGGAGGGTGGAGGGGTATGTGCTTCTCTCACTAGCCGGCGCCTTTGGATGGTCTGGACTCGGCCTGAGTCTCGCACACGCGTTGGGACTCGGCTGCTCTGGAGCTCAGGAGGAGCCGCAGGGCAGCAGCACGCATTCTCCTCGGGAGGCAGTGGCAGAACAAGCACAGCTCCAGCTGCAGCAGCAGTGATTCCTGTAGATCTCGGCATAGCAGACCCTGGGGATCAGACTCACCAATACAAACGTAGTAGTCAAGTATTTGGGGCTAACGCGCTGGAGCCTCTGGCAACAATAGGCCCATGTTAAGGTAGGGGAGCCAAGAGAGGGAAACAGAGAGACGGAAAAAAGTCTGCCAAATAGGGGGAGATACCAAATATTTAATATTGATATTTGCCCTCCTGTAACTGCAAGTAGTTTCCCTCCTTTATCGGGTCCCTCTGGTAATTTAGATACCAGTGAACCATCCAGAATTTTGGATTGCAGACCCAAGGAGCGCCCTGTTAAGCCTGAAAAGCTTAAGGAAAGCAGGGGTGAGGGCAAAAAAATGAAACCAGCTTGGAGCGTAAATTTAACTTACCCCTCACTGAGGAGTTTCTTTAGGGTACTACCTCCAGGGGGAGACTCTAAAAAGCTAACCATGAAGGTGACGGATCAGCTGGCTAGTCAATTATCACCAGTTCTGACGTCAGAGGAAGGTATAAGAAAACTGATAGGGTACATTACTTAGGAGGATAGTGCAGAGGAAAAAGCAAGTAAGAAGCAGCATCCCTCTCCCCAGATGATATACCTTTGAGGGATAAGGATGTTAACCCAGACAATCCTACAAGTTCGCTAGAAGGTATGTTTGCATCCTTGTCGGGGGACATTAGAAATGGCTTTGCTGTTTCAGAAGCTAACCAGGGGGAGATAAGGAGCTTTTGTGAAGCACTGGAGAGAAAAATAAACCTCCTCTCCATTAGAACACAGACCCTGGAAAAGACTGTGGGAGACTTCAAAGAGGAAATGGGGAAGGCTAAAGTTGACATTCAGATTTTAAGGGAGGAGGATCAGGAAATTTGGGAAAAACTGGAACACTTAGAAAACAATTCCAGGCAAAATAACTTGCAAATCTTGAAGGTGCAAGAAGGGAAGGAAGGGGAGTCCATAAAAACTTTTGTGGTTGCTTTCATAAAAGAAGGTCTCCAGATTGAGGTAAGTGAGGAGCAAATCCTCAGAGATATTCAAAGGGTGCATAGAGATCCTTTTCGCAGGAACCCTAATAAGACTAGACCACGGAAAATTCTCTTAATCCTCCAGACATATGCATTAAAGGAAAAAATCTTGATGAAAACCTTGAGGATGAAGTCAATAAAAGCGAGGGATTGCATTTTTGGGGGGTAGATCGGATCTCTCAAGGGTCACTCTGGATAGGCAATGGGAGATGGGTAGGCACCTGGATGAGTTAAAAAAAATTGGAGGCTACAGCCCAGCTTAAATTTCCTGCGACTCTGAAGGTTATGTATAATTACACAATGCAGAGTCTTAGGAGTCTACAGTAGGTGGATGTCCTATTGGAAACCCTGAAACAAGTGAGCATCGGTTAGTATTTATGTATAGATAAACAAAGGAGAAAAAAAAAGGAAAGGGGGAAAAAACTGAAGGAAAAACACTTAATCACATATCGGGTGGAAATTTCTTTTCTTCCTTTTTGAGTAAGGGGGTAGCAGACATCCTGCAGCATATAAGAAAGGGACTAACATCAAGTCCAGAGGAAAGAGGGGATGGGTTCTCCAGGGAGGGGAGGGGGGTAAGGAGGAGGAGGCACGGGGTGGGGAGCATAGGGGAGAAAAATAAAAAAAATAGCCTCATTTACCTTAAGAGGGCAGCCAATAAATGTAAAGATTTAAATGTCTCAGTTAAAAAGGTTAGCGATAGGACAAGGGAGATGGATATTCAGGTGTTAACATCAAACGTTAATGTTTTGCGTGTGAAGGCGAGAATGGAAAGGATCTTGCAATACCTAAGTGATTCTCCTGCCCAGATAATAATGCTGCAAGAAACACATCTGGTAAAGAGTGAAAGTATGGAGATTTTTAAGAGACAACCATGGGTTCAACATGCAGACTTTACAAAGCACAGTGCTTACATAAGAGGAGTTTGAATATTAAACCGGAAGCAGGTGAAGGCCCATATCCTAGCACAGCAATGGATAAGAGTGGTAGGTGGATCATTCCTAAAATAAACATGCAAAGGAAGCTAATAATATTGGTAGCGTGGTAAGGCCCAAATGTGGATGATATTGAGCCACTAAAGGCAGTTTTCACTGCAATGCTGGATTTTCCTGATCCAACAATTATGGCCGGAGATTTCAATGAAATAATTAATTTAAAATTAGATAAATCAAAAAGTAGTAGAGCAATTCCCATTACTAAATCACGTTCATATTTAAGAATGATGATGAAGCAAACCGCGCACTGTGATTTGTAAAGAGCGAGAGAGATCAGGCTATAGGCTTGGCTTCTCTTTTAATAATAAAAAATATGGTCATAGATCTAGAATTGACTATTTCTTAGTTAGCTGAGGCTTGAGGGATTATGTCCAAGATTATTTAACTGCCCATCTCTCGGATCATGCCACTGGTATGTTAAATATGGACTTGAATGGTAGCCCCATTAAAAAGAAATTGCTGCTGGATCGCACTATACTCTCTGAGACTGATGCAATGAGCCATTTGAGAAATGATGTAGGTGAGTTTCTAAAGTACAATATAGGTTCTGCTCCCGTCACAATTGTTTGGGACACTCCTAAAGCTTATATAAGGGGTAAATTTACAAATACTATAGAGACCAGGTCAGTCAAACAGAATCAGAAATTAAGGCCTTAGAAGTTGAGCCAAAGAGGGGTAACGAGGTGGGATGTAGGCATCTGGAGGGCGATAAGTAATCACTATTGAAAGTAAAATTAGAAACTATCCTACAAACCCGGATTAATAAGTGCTGGGAAGCTAGCAAGTTAGCTCATTTTGAAGGCTCTGGAAAATTACTAGCTTGGAAGGGGAAGATGGAGAAAAACAGGAATCAGTTACAGGAAATTGAGGATACACAGAAAGGAGTTTTATTTCAACAAATGAGTTGTAAATAGAAGTTGCCTTCAACGAATACTTCCAGGAACTCTACATGGAAGATCAGATACTGTCGGAGGATGAGGTCAACTAGTGGTTGGGCCCAAATATAATTCATCCCTTAGATTTGGAAGGGCAAGAAACGTTGAATCAAGAAATTACTCAGGATGAGGATAAGAGAGCCATGAAGACAAGTAAAAGTGGGAAGGTGGCTGGCCCGGATGAGTTACCTATAGAAATATATAGAATTCTAGGAGAGAATCTCATTCCTTTCATGACTTTGATGCTTAATGATATTCTTCATGGCCTACAGCCACTCAAGTCTTGGGGTGAGGCAATAATAACACTAATACTAAAACCAGGGAAAACCCCTGTTTGGTGTGAATCGTATAGGCCTATATCTCTGCTCAATGCAGACTATAAAATCTTTGCAAAGATCTTAGCAGAGAGACTAAGTGCTGTAATGGGGGGGGAGTGATACATGGTGACCAAAAGGGCTTTCTGAAGGGTAGGCATCTGCATGAGTTAATATATAGCCTAATAGGTGTGATTGATTTGATCTCGACCTTCTCTATACCTTTGGCAGTAGTGACCTTAGACACCGCTCAGGCTTTCATATTTAATGACCATTTTGAACAAATATAACCTGGGTGATAATTTCTGCAATGCTGTACAGTTAATATATCAGAATCCATCAGCTAAAATACTTGTTAATGGTAATCTGACAGAGCCATTTCAGATGTCATGAGGTACTAGGCAAGGTTGCCCTCTATCACCTCTCCTGCTTAATTTATATATAGAGCATATAGCGCTAAAAATTAGAGCTACAGCTGATATTCCTAGCTTTTGTTATGAGGATTGGGAGAAAAAGGCAGCGCTCTATGCAGATGACTTAATGATTTATACATGTGACCTTTCACCTGCTATCCCGGCTGTTCTTCAGATTGCCACAGAGTTCGGAAGGGGGTCAGTTTATGAATTTAATGCAGGGAAAACTGAAGTGATGTTTTGGAATCTTGAAGATAAGAGCCTGTGAATCAAGAAGTAAATAAGATATCTTGGAGTAAAAATCATACAAGAGATTGAGAAAATAACAGACGTGAATCTGGAGATTGTTGAAAGAGAGTGCAAACAAATAATGAAGAGCTAGGCACACTTACCCTTCACAATTTTTGGGAGGGTGAACCTGCAAAAAATTATAATCTTGCATAAAATAACCTTTTTATTTAACACAATCCCTCTGCATTTTGATACATTTCGGTTGGACAGAATTCAGCAGGCTAGTAACTCTTCTATCTGGGCTTTCTAAGAGAGTGAGAATTTCTTGGAAGAAATTACGGCAAAAAAGAGAGAAGGGGAGTTTAGCCTTGCCAGATATTCAATACTATGAGTGGGCCTTTGAGCTCGCACCTTCTAGAATGTTGTTTAATCTCCCTGATGGTTCAGATCTGGGTGATCTGTTCAAGGTTATTGCTAGACTTGGGGGTCTCTCGTTGGCACAGGTTTGCACTTGTGACAAATACCCTCGCCTCTAGCCAGGGTAAAGGGGTACACTCCTGAAATAACCCCTGCTCACCCCCTTGGTAGCTTGGCACGAGCAGACAGGCTTATCTCAGAGGCAGTGTGTAAGCATTTGTGAACACATACAGTAATCAAGTGACAACACTACAGATGGACACCACACAGGTTTTATATCAAAAATAAGTATTCTTTATATAGATTTACCACAAGACCATAAACGACAAAAATACACAATACTGTTACATTAGATGGTAGAATTTAGCTTAGTTCTCTTAAGTTCTTAGATGCGAAACTTTAAGTCAATGTACCTTTTAGATGCGACACACCGGGCAACAAAAGTGTTGCAACGATGTTGATGCGATTTAGTTTTTGATGCAAAGAAATAAAGACATGAAGATCTTCCAGATGTGGCACGCTTCTCCGATTTTGCGAGAAGAGTCGACTCGATGCGTCAGCTACAGCGGCGACATTCCTTTACGCGATGCGATGACAGCAGCTCCGACCCTCTTCACCGACGTTGCGAGACGCTTCCGCTCGATGCGATGTTGCAGCGGCGACACCCCTTTACGCAATGCGATGACAGCAGCTCCGACGGCGGCACGCTTCTCCGTGGATGCAAGGCGCTTTTCTTGATGCGGTGCAATGCGACAACTACGATGGCTACAATGGCAACACGCTTCTTCCTCGATGCGTGACTCTTCTCTTGATGCGGTGCAATGCGTCAGCTACGATGGCTGCGATGGCGACACGCTTCTTCAGCGTTGCGAGACACTTCTTCGATGATGCGAGACGCTTCCACTCGGTGCGATGCTGCAGCGGCGACACACTTTACGCGATGTGACTACAGCAGCTCAGACGGCAGCACGCTTCTCCTTCTTGAGTCGCGCTTCCAGCTCCTTGCGACACGCAGTCCCTCAGAAGGCCCAAACAGCAGCAACAGGCACTTCCAAAGGACTCTGGGGAGCTGGGGGGTGAAGTCTGTTGTTCCTGAGACTTCAGAAGGAGGCAAGCTCTTCTCCAAGCACATGGAGATCCTTCACAAGCTGAGCAAAAGTACACACAAAGTTCCTTTCTCCTCTCTTTGGCAGTAGGCAACTCCTGAAGGCCAATTCCCCAGTTTCAGGGATAGTCTCTCCTCAGTTTATTCTTTGTTCCTCTCCTCAGCAGAGTTTCTTCTTGTTTCCCAAAGTGATCTAAATTCTTGGGATCAGGGTCCCAATACTTATACCCCAAAATCATTTGTCCTTTGAAGGCAGAGGGGCCTTTGCCTTGTTCAAACCAGTTCTGGTCAGTCCTGGAGCACTTTGTTTACCTGACTCCTTCTTTCCTTTCAGAGTGCAGGGCAGAGACATCAGACGCACCACAGGGGGTGGACCCAGCATTGTGGAGGGAAGGCACAGCCCTATTCAGGTCCCAGGTGTAACTCCTCCCTCCCATCTAGATGCAGATCTCTCTATTCACCACTGGGCTACCTCAACCTGTCTCCTGGAATTCCCCAGTCCTGTCACTCAAACTCCAGACAAGGAATACACAGCCTAGCAGAGGCAGGTTTGAATGGTTAGACAAGAAAATACCTCCTTTCTAAAAGTGGCATTTTCAAACATAGAATGTTAAAACCAACTTCACTAAAAGATGTATTTTACCATTCTGAGTTCAGGCATACTAAATTCGAATTTCCACCATGTTCCCTGAGTCAGTTAGGATTATAAGATGTAATAATCAAACTGCCCATTCTGGCCTATGGAGAACAGGTAGCCTTGCAATAGTGAAAACGGAAATGGCTGTAATTCACTATTAGAACATGCCACACACACCAGGGCATGTCCTACCTTATACTTACAATGCACCCTGCCCTTGGGCCTACCATAGGGGTGTCTGATATGAAGAAAAGAGAAGGTTAAGGGACTGGCAAGTGGGTGCACTTGCCCAGTCAGCATGACAGTACCAGACTGCACGCGAGCCCTGCAATAGCAGACCTTAGACACATTTTTACAGGCTGCTTCTGTGGGTGGCACAACCAGTGCTGCAAGCCCACCAGCAGCCTTTGGAGTACAAGCCCTGGGCACTCCTGATGCACTGTACTAGGGTCTGACAGGTAAACCAAACCAACCAATCATTGAATCACAAATTCACACATCAATTTACATTGGGGAGTGCATATGCACTTTAGCACTGATCAGCAGTGGTAAAGTGCCCAGAGTCATAAAACAGCCAACAACAGGTCAGAAAAAATATAGGAGGAAGGCAAAAACTTCAGGGATGACCCTGCAAAAAGGGCCAAGTCCAACACAACCCCCTTCCAGCCAAAACGCAGGGTAGACCAATCACTACCTGGATGGGCTTCCATGCTTTGGGCGATAGAACCTGGACCTGGCCCACAACTGCAGGGGCATATTCCAGTTCTACGCCAATCTGACACTATTGGGATTACCTCTGTCCATACTCTCAGGGCCCACCAAGCTAATCCATGGGGAACCCTTCTCCTCACCTGTGGACACCACCTGTGCTGCACCTAACCTTAACTTGCTCACAGGTGTGTCTCAACAGATATACAGCAAGCCACAGTGGCCACTGACCATAGTCAGTGATGAGACCCAGGCCTTATGCCTCTCAGGACTCTCAAACCTCTGTGGCGTCAGAGAGCAGGGGGCAGTAGCCCCAGGTGACTGGCACCCTTTGTCCATTCTCCCTCCTGTCAGGTCAGGTATGACATCCTGGCACTGACCCACCAGCCCCAGGACTGTACCCGTTGGCTGGACAGGAGACTGGGGTGGGCTTTCGCACACCCGGTCCTCCTCCTCCTTGTTGGGGCTCTGTACCCTCCCACCTGGAGTGGTACCCCCTTCCAGAATTGCCAGGGCACCTGTGGCAGGTGTCCTGCTCAATTCGCACACCAGTTCAGGGGTTCTATCCTGCAACTGGCGTCCAGGTCAGGGGGGACACCCTGAACATGGTCCTCCAATCTAGGGTCTAAACCCTCCAGTTGAACTGGGGTCAGAGGCGAGGACTCCCTCCCTCTGTACCCCCTTCCAGTGTACTGCTCCCTCCCATAGGGAGCGGTACCCCCAGAAGACAAACTGGTCAGGACACTGTTTACAGTTGTCCCACCCTCCAGGTCAGACAACACCTGAACCTGGCTCTCCAACCTAAACCCTCAGGCTGCACCGGGGTCAGAGGCGAGGACTCCCTCCCTCTGCACGCCCTTCCAGAGTGCTGTACCCTCCCACCTGGAGTGGTACCCTTAGAAGCTACATCGGTAAGGACACTGATTACAGTGGTCCCTCCCGCCAGGTCAGACAACACCTGAACCTGGCTCTCTAACCCAGGGACCATCCCATGTGGTTGAACATTCGCCCGGCGCACCAGGACTTCCTGGGGAGCACGCATGCCCCCCTCGAGGGTAACACATGACTCATGTGTTGTATGATAGTCTGCCTGGCGCAGATCTCCCGACCCCTGTCCATCTGACAGTGTGCGAAGATCCCCCAGGACAGAAGTGGTGTCACCATGGTCATTCACTGTTGATGCACCCCTTCTGAAGAACCAGAACTCTTTGGGTCTGGCGGCGCAGGGTACACCCAAGTCTCCGGAGTTCTCCTGCTCAGCTACACAGAGACACAGGACACTCTGTCGGCGTTAGTGAAGGAGCGGGTAAAATATTTTGTTTTAATATACCCAATCCATTTATATAAGTCTTTATTAAAATAATTAAATGATTAACTTTAATAATTAACTGTGTGCTGTGATGAACTAATCAACCTTATTAATCAAGAGAATATACGTGGGAATGCATTAGAATGGCTAAAATATTAAGTGAACTAAGTTTGTATGCATATTAAAACGATAAATGTTGCTTAGGCATGTGTTAATGTGAATTGCGCTTAAATAAACCTGCATTTACGGCTTTAAATGTTGCTTATGGCTAGATAAATACATACACATAAGGGTATTAGTAAGGGAATAACACTGTTTAATTCATTTCTATGTATTAATTACGTTTCTTGTGTTTCTTTATCAAAGTTGACCATTTTGGCCTACTAAAAGATGGCTGCCGACTGAATCCTCACTAAAGTACATGACTTCATTATTTGAGAAATGGAGAAAAAGCCTGAACTGATTTCTTCGTGTCCTCACCCTGAACCTATGAACCAGGACCATGAAGAATACTCTGGGCGAGATGCCAATGTCCCTGAACACGGATTAAATGTTGCCATCTGAGAACCAAAAGCCACCTATTGACAATAGACTGTTACTTTCCTGACCTGGGAACAGCCTTTCCCATGCGCTTAGTTTATACATCATCCGTATGTGAACTTTTTCAAATGTTTCTTAAAGTTTGGGACGAGGCTGAATTCAGCCAACCAGAGGCCTGGAAATAAAGAAAATGATACTGTAATATGTAAATTTTAGTATAAATATTAGTAGTCCAGAGAGGGAAATTAGGTTACCACCCAAAGAGCTTGAGACGCACCCTGATCGACGCTACTCTATGCGGCACTCCATGCTGACAGCAGAGGACGGGATGGTAGAACTCTGATGAATTTCTGAGGACCAGTTTCTGACTTAGAGAACGACAAATAGCCAGAATAGGTAATTATGACAAAGATAATATTGTATTGTTAGGATTCAACCTGCAAATTTAATTAGATAAAGAAAAATCATTGTTTGAAGAACTGTGTCGGGTGGTTATTTTCCTTGTAATGTCTTATTGATTAATACGAGAGTTAAAGTGTTTTAAATCAAATTCTAACAACTAAATGATCCGATTGACCTCCAGATGGAGGAACTGTTAGGGTTAATTAAAGATGTGGTTTCCTCTATTCAAGTAAAGAAACTGTAGTTCGGGATAATTTGAAAAATCCCTCTGTAGGCACGGATAGCCTGATGAGAATGAATGTTGGTGTTATGGGCCCCACCAGCGTGTGATGTGTGTATGTGTGTGTGACTGTGAAATCATCCTGTCCGTGGAAGTAGAGGGAGATTTTGTGTTCTGAACTGCACCAGTATTTCTGGTAGCAGAGGATGGTTTTTATTGATTAGGATTGATGATTCGTGTATATATATCTAGCTCCTAGTATTTCTGGTAGTTAGAGAAGGTTTTATTGTTTTGGTTTGATGATTTTGGCATGTATATAGCTTATCGATTATTGATTGGTATTGATATATGTACTAACACTATATGTTGAAGTCGTATTGAGTTTTATGTTGTCTGTACGGCTTCCAGGACGTAGGAAGTCGGGAATTGATGACAGTTCCGTAGTAGAGCAGAAGTAAGTGCTGCTCTCGGGAAAGACAGAATTGTGGTTGCCCGTAGGTATACGGGAGAAACGTGTGACAATTGAAGTTGCACGGCACATTGTCTGGGTTCGACTCAGTAGCATCGCCATGTGTTGCCATTAGTGATGTTTTCTGTGTGAGAAAAGCGTGAATGATAGTGAAGGGTTACCTGTGAAATTTTGGTCTTAGGTACCAGGAAACCAATTGGCATACCGATAACGCTTATCACTGAAAAGGTAGCAGGTATTCTCTGAGCTTGTTAGAAGGACAGAGTAGAGGTAAGCGCTGCTTTGTTAACGTGTGTTATAATTCTGTAGTAGGACAGGCCGTTCACTGTTCTCGGGAAAGACAGGATTCTGTATGAATGAACTATATATTTTTCTTGCATGAAAGTGCGTGAATGAAATAGCATTCGGGTTAATTGCGGAACTCTGGTTTTATTTCTCAGGAGCATTGCGTTTCCAACTATGTGTCTTAATTCCAGAGAGAACAGTTAATTGATGCTTGAAAGAAGGGTGAAGTAGAGGGATGTGCTATTTTGCCAACGGACATAATAATTCTGTAGTAGGGCAGAGGTAAAGCGCTGCTCTCAGAAAAACAGGATTCTCGTGGGAAAGTTATTTTTGCTATTCTGTGGTTAGCGGAGCAAACAATGGAGATGTTTGTACGTTGTAACTAACAAGTACTGTAAATCTGAAACAAAGTCTATCGAGTAGTTTTGTAAAGGAGGGGTAGACTGAGGACAGGAGTCAGGAGCAGAAGCTGCTGCAGCGACTGTTGACGTCAGGAGGACCGCGCTGTGATTGGACAGCTAGTCAGTGACGTAGACGCTCCAGGATTGGTGCGTTAGTGTGAGTCGCGCAGGGATTGGAAGTAGTGACAGCGACGTAAACGCTCCAGGATTTGGTGCGTTAGTGTGAATCGCGCAGGGATTGGAAGTTGTGACAGCGACGTAGACGTTCCAGGATTGGTGCGCTAGTGTGAGTCACGCAAGGATTGGAGACTGTGACAGTGACGTAGACGCGCCAGGATTGGTGCATGAGTAAGAGTCGCGCTACTATTGGATTAGAGATCGTACAGTGGTAGGAAAGACCGAAGAGTTTACAAAAGACAGGAAAATGTATTATCATTCGCCCGAGAAAAAGAAAAAGTCTGTGTTTAGTAAGATGAGAAACTGGTTTATAAAGGACAAGGAGATTGTGACTAGGGAAGGACAGTTACGCCCGCCAGCAAAGACCCCCACATCCTTCATGGTTGCGAAATACGGGTATCATACCTGTATCTGGTTAGACAATTGGGCAAAGTATACAAAGGAAGACGGAGTTCTAGCATTTCCAGAGGATGGGTCATTTAACTTGGCAATATTAAGGAACTTGCGGGAGAGGATGATGAATTTAGATCCACGACCTAGGCCTACACAGTTCGAGGCATTGACAGAGTGGGAAGATGAAATTCATGAGCGAGAAAAGCAGAGGAATGGCAAGAGGTATAGGTATATGTTTGGACGGCCAAACGACTGTGAAACTCATAGTGATCGAATGAGAAGATGGCGAGACGCTAGTATGACTGAAGGATTATTTCCCGTTAGAACAGAAGGAGAAAGTGGAGGAAGGAAATGCCTAGAAAAGAGAAATCATGTAGAAACCCGGAGGTATGGGGCTAATGAAACTGATGAAGAAGTTCTATATGATATGTTTTACAAGAGCCCACCTCCGTACAGACAGGAGCCAGAAACGCAAACCTCAGGCACGCCAGTGAGGGAGACTCTGAGAATCATTAAAACAGAAGTTATGACCCCAGAGGTGAAAAGCAGAAATTCACTTAAAGAAAAGGGGAATAGGGTCGAGAACGAAAATTCTAGAGAACTAGCAGAAACCACATTAGAATTGACAGAGAAAATAAGAGAATTGACGAAAAATCTAGAAGCAGTTACAGTTCCTGTGACCATAGGTCCTGTTATGCCTATTTTTGAGAAGCAGAAAAACAGTGAGCACGGACTAACAGTCCCATATGTGAACAAAGGACAGGCAGAACAGCCCATGATGGGAGCAAAAGAGAGTTCCTGGGGACATACTATGGGTAGAAGTGAAATACATATGTCAAAGAACCCGTTCTATTGTTCTGATACTGCCGAGAGAAGCAGAAGGGCAGAAGGATCAATATTAGAACCACAAAGAGTGACAGAACCAGGCAATGCAGAGAAGTCAGTGAGCATAACTACTGAAGAATTGAATGACTGGCTAAAAAGTTTGCAGGATAAAGAAAAGGAATCTAATACCATTGATGTGGCCAAATTGAGAATGGTGTTGGAAGAATTAATTGTAGGGACAATCCCCACAGAAAAGCTGAAAAATTACCAAGATGAGGAGTTATTATTCCTATGTAAGAGTGTCACTTGGAGAGCAAAAAATTTACACGACAGATTAGCAGAGATGGCCAGTGAAATGGGAATTGACATGGACAAGGTAAAAGCTTTACAGAAGCCATACCGAGTGGATTTCACAGAAAAAGACATTGAGAATCTGAATGCTGCAGGAAGAATAGGGCAGATTAGGGACATAATCACAGTATTAAGGAAATGGGGAGATGTGGACAAATGGAGGAGCAGGTGGTATAGGAAGCGGGATGACACCTCAGACAGAACATTTCCAGCATTTCCTGTGAGAGAGAAGGAGAAGGTGGTGATGGAGTTCCCTATGAGAGAGATTCCAGGAGGGGGATATGTGCATGTCCCATTGACCAGACAGGACATTTTGTCATTTACCAATGATTTCCCTCGATTACGGGAAAAACCAGTCGAGTGGTACAGACAGGTAGACAGATTTGTGAAATTGTCAAAAGTGCTGTGGATTGATTTGAATAGTCTGTTTGATATAATAGTGCCAGCAGACTTGTGGGGAGAATGTAAGATAGTCATAGACTGGCCCACCAAAGAGTACCCGAGAGATCCCAAAACAGGAGGCCCAGACCCAGAGGTAATGAAGAAATATGAACAGGTCATGGCATTCTTGAAAAACAAAGTGCCCCCCAAAGAAACAGACTGGGTTAAAATAGATAGAACACATCAGGAAGCAAAAGAGTCAGTCCATGCTTATTATGAGAGGCTAATATTAGCCTTCAAACAGTTCAGTGGGGATGACAGTCTGGGAGAGAAGTCATTTTGTGTACAGATTTGTGTATGGTCTGCGCCCCGAAATCGGGGACATGATCAAGCAGCACACCGTGGACTGGCAAAGTAAGAAGATAGATGAGATCCTGAGGCATGCAAAATACTTTAGTGATGAGATCGAAGCCAAGCAGCAAAAGCTGAAGGAAAAGGCAATGTGGGCTTAAGTGAAAGTAGCAGAGAGACAGGAAGCTCAGCTGGTTGAACAGGCTAATAATCCAGGCATTTAACCAATATTTGGTCCAGGAAAAGGGAAAGGTAATATAGTAGAGGCAAAGAAGAAATTCCCCTGTCACAATTGCGGAAGATTTGGACACTGGAAATCCGAGTGTAAATATCCACCAGGTACTAATGATGAAAATCCGTCATTAAATCCACAGGTGCAGTGTGAGGGGAGTGGCCCACCGCAGCAACAGCAGAAGGCTGTTAATCAACAGAATCAGGTGCCAAAACCGCCCTTACCACAGAGCCAGAGTATACAGAAGTATAGCAAAGAGACGGGATTCTACAATGAAGAACAGGTAAACAAACCGCAACGCGCAAGCGCTGTATCACAGTATTTGCTGCAAAATGACGAAAGTGAGCCAGAAGAGTTTTATTGACGGTGCCGAAAAGAGGAAGCAGAGTGCGTACTTGGCGCATCTCTAGAAATAGATCAGACAGGACCATTTGTGGATGGGAAAGTTAATGATGAAAACATCACTTTTCTAGTAGACACTGGAGCTACACGATCCACTGTCAGATCAGCAGATGTTAGAAATCTTCCTCTTTCGGATGAAACAATCCAAGTAGTAGGTGTGTCCAACACCCAGATTAAAACGTACCTTACTGATCCTGTAAAGGTCAGAATAGGGAAATTTTCAGACATGCACCGATTTGTGGTGTGTGACACCAGTCCTGTGAATTTACTAGGAAGGGATTTATTGTGCAAGATGAATTGCACTATATTCTGTACACCAGACGGAATAGCCTTTGAAACACCAGATGAGGATGTTCTGTATAAAATGACCATTGCTAACCGAGAGTGTGAGGTTGCTGGAACCTATGCAGTATTCAATCCAGATGAATTGTCCCAAGAATTGAAACAGACAGTGAAAGCAGCAGTTTGGGATTTCACTGGAGAAGATGTAGGTCTGATGAGAAATGTAGATCCAGTGAGAATTGCGGTAAAAGAAGGAGCTGTTCATTTGGCAGATGGAGGACTGACGGTATCTCCAAACAAATTGCAGTACTGTAAAAAGGAAGTGACATACTTGGGTCATAATATCGAAAAAGGCCTGAGAAAAGTAACCATAGACAGAATCAGAATCATTAGAGGAATGAGAGCTCCAATGACCCAAAGAGAAGTAAGAATGTTTCTAGGAATGGTTGGTTACTGTCGTCAGTGGATAAGTAATTTTTCCCTGATTGCCAAACCATTGGTGAATTTGACAAAAAGTGAGGTTAAAGACCCCCTTGAACTGAACAAAGAAGAATTAGCAGCATTCAAACAGCTGAAGAACAGTCTGTGTGAAGCCCCTGCTCTGGGTATGCCAGAATATGAAAAGGAGTTTGAGCTATACTGTAGTGAGCGAAACGGATGCACACTTTCAGTGTTAATACAGAAACATGGAAGACAAAGGAGACCAGTGGCATATTTCTCGTCAATGCTAGACCCAGTGGCAATAGGGTTGCCAGGATGCCTGAAAGCAGTAGCAGCTACATGCCAAAGCCTAGAACAGAGTGAGGGAATCGTGATGGGGTATCCAGTGAGAGTGTTTGTACCCCATAGTGTGGCGATCCTTTTAACAAGGAGTCGAACACAGTTCATGTCACATAGTCGGCTGACTAAGTATGAAAAAGTCATTCTAGGTGCAAACAATGTGAGTCTGGAAAGATGTGTGAATGTGAATCCAGCTACACTTTTGCCTGATGCAGAGAGAGTGGAGATAAGGGAAGAGGCTGATCATGATTGTTTGGATGTACTTGACTATTGCACAAAGCCTCGACCTGACATAAAGGATCTACCACTGCCAGAGAGTGATCATGTGTTTTTTGTGGATGGATCCTGTTTGAGAACGGATGAAGGAGTGTTGAGTGCAGCCTATGCAGTATGCACAGTTTCAGCAGTTATAGAGGCATCACCCTTGAAAGGAGTAAGATCCGCTCAAGTAGCAGAAATAGTGGCATTAACCAAAGCATGCAAGATTGGGAGGAATGCGAGAGTGACTGTGATGACTGATAGCCAGTATGGCTTTGGAGTTGTCCACGATTTCGGCCAACTATGGCTGCAAAGAGGTTTCCTGACCTCAAGTGGAACTCCTATAAGGAATGCAGAAGTGGTTGGGAAATTGCTTGAGGCAATACAAATGCCCAAAGAACTGGCTGTGGTAAAATGTGCTGCTCATGGACAAGGTAGTGATTACATCACTACCGGGAACAGATTTGCAAACGACATGGCTATTGTGCCCGAAATAAATATTCCATAAATCGGTCCAAAGAAAAGGAAATGTCTTCTTGCTCCATAATGTTTACTAATGTTGTGGGGACATGGGATGAAGTGAGGCAATTACAGGATGAAGCAGTGGATGAGGAAATGAGACAGTGGGTAAAAGCAGGATGTGCACCCAGGGAAAAGGATCATGTGTGGGTCTATCGGGATGGAAGACCAGTAATGCCTGATAGTATGATGTCAACCATGGCACGGATGTATCATGGCCAAGGACATTTAGGAAGGGATGCCATGATAAGGGCCTTTAAGCAGATCTGGTATAATCCAAAATTCAGGCTGATAGCAGAAAGTCTCTGTCAGAGATGCCTAACATGTCAGCAGTACAATCCTGGAAGAAAAACGGTGGTGAGTCTGGGTACTATAGGTCGGGAGGGAGGACCTTTCACCAGGATGCAAGTAGATTTCATTGAGATGCCCCCTTACAACAAACTGAGGTATGTTTTGGTGGTAGTTTGTCTGTTCTCTAGGTGGGTGGAGGCATACCCAACCAGAAGAAATGATGGAATCGCAGTGGCTAAGCTATTGTTGAGGGAATTCATCCCAAGGTACGGGTTTCCAATAACCATAGAATCAGACAGAGGTGGACATTTCTACAATGAGATCATGAAATTGATTTGTGAAGCATTGGGTGTACAACAAAAACTGCATTGTGCCTACCGACCAGAGGCTTCTGGTGTGGTCGAGCAAATAAATGGTACCATCAAAAATAGAATTGGCAAAATGTGTTTAGCCACAGGTTTGAAATGGCCAGATGTCTTGCCTCTGGTTTTGATGACCATTAGGTCTACTCCAGACAGAACCACAGGTTTGAGTCCACACGAGTGGAGAGGTGTGGCTCACTGGTTAGAGGCGGCAGACCCGTAAGCAGAGAATCGGCCAGGGACCAGGGTTCAATTCCCGACGCGGCAGGGTCGTGGACCAGGGTCAAAACGGACTCGATAATTCTCGCCTCGGTACCTACTCTAACCAGGAACACACTCGGCAACTCTGGGCATTAAGCTTGCCTCATCTCTACAACGGCCCCCCACAGACGCCGGGGATGCCTGGTTTCACCTTGGAGATACCCAGTAAGGGACCATCTCACAGGGAAAACCAGGACGGGTTCCCCAGCGGTCTTCAGCGCCAGGATACTCCGACAGGAGTGATAGTGCGCTTTACAAGTACACACACATTTACATTTACATCATCATGGGACGCGCCATGAGACATGTGTTTGTACCCGTCAACAAGCTGATGACTATAACTGATGACATGATTTTGGATTACTGTAAAGGCCTGGCTGACGCAGTTCATTCTGTGTTTCACCAGGTTGGAGCGGATGCCACCACACTTGAAAAGAAACCAGCCCATGATTTAAGCCCAGGGGACTGGGTGAGGATAAAAGTCGACCGCGAAGGCACTCACTACACAGAAACCAGGTATTTTGGGTAGTCTTTAACAGGAGCACTCTCGATCAGAGATAGATTTTTAAGCACAACCATCTCGCGTAATAATAGAGCACCAAGGAACTTTAATTTAAGTCAAAAACGCTGCTACATCACTATTTTTGTAACATTTTTGTAACAACTTCCTTGAGTTTTTTTTGCACGTTTTTTTCTAACATCACTAATCGGTAAAGACACAAGGAATGAGTCTCAAACAGTAACACATGTTTATAATCGGCACGATAGTAAATAATACGGTCAACACAATAAACACGCCATATTAACAATCGAGTCTTGTTAAAATTGTCGGATAGACACTATGACCGAGAGCATGAACATCACTTGTGTTTTTATCATCCTCTAGATCTCCGAAAGTTAATTTTACGTTCCATGTTATCATTTATAGTTGTCACACTTGAGTATTATTACTTATAATGTTTAAAACGACTAAGTATAATAGCCTCCCTGGCTTGTTTCTGTTTACAGTTTTCCATGACCCCTGACGAAGGGTCTGACGAAAAGACCCGAAATGCATTGGGCAGAATACATGGATGTATAATACTGGATACTGTTATTTTGGAAATGTTTCGGAATTTTTGAAATTCATGGAGCATAAACGACAACGATTATTCTAAACGTCAACATGATGATTGTATTTCTTCAATTACAACTTGAAAAAATTTAAGCCCAGGATAAAAAACTCCCCAGTAGTGTTAAAAGAACAGGAGCCCCCACCTGCAATCTGATTCTCAGATTGCACTCTTACACGGTGAGGATAAAAGTCCACAGAAGAAGAAATTGCCTGGTTCCAAGGTGGGGAAGGCCAAGACAGGTCATTTTGACCACAACGACTGCTGTAAAGTGTGCAGGACTGAAAAACTGGATACATGCAAGTCACACTTTGAGAGTTCCAAACCCAGCAGACGGCATTGGAAAAGAATACTTTGACGAATCAGAATCAAGTGATGAGTCAAGTAATGAGAGTATAAAGTCAAAAGAAAATCCTGAAAGGGGGGAGACGGAGCCAAGACTGGTTCAAACCCCCAGAGAAGAAATACTGAGGAAAAGATTGCAGATTTTAGACGATTCAGATTCTGGAGGTGAACCAAACGCCAATGGTGAGCACGGAAAGAAGAAAAGAAAGGAAAAGAATGTTCAGTCAGAAGTAACGTTCACTCCAAATGAGAAAGTAGGAGAAATTCCACCTGAAACAATATTGGAAGAAGAGGAAGGGACAGTCACAGAGAGAGAGGGACAGATTGCGGAACAACCCCGAGGAGGTGTAGGGAACTGCAACACTCAGTTAGGTTAAGGGACAAGTAATCAGCAGGGAAATTGCGTGCAGGAGACCCGAGGAGGGACAGAAGTAGGGCCATCACCAGAGGTGGAAAAGGAGATTACTGAGACAGAAAAACCAAACGAGACAGATTCTGAAGACAGTGAAACTGAAATACCAGAAGGTCGAGTTCTGAGAAAGAGAACTTGGATCGCGGAAAGAACTGGCAAAGACGGCAAAGCAAGAAGGAATGCCAAAGGAGACATTTGGCCAAACAAGATCAAGAAACTAAGATATAGATTGACACGAGCTAAACCCTCAGAGGCTGAACAAGTGAATGAAGTAACCAGTCAACATCCAGAGAAAGAGGGAGAAACAGAAGTGTCAGAAGCAAGCAGACGTGCAAGAAAACCAAATCAGAAATATAAGTCACCTGAATGGACGTACGTGGCACTGCCTGAACAAGGAGAAGAGGCAGATAGTCAAGGAAATCCAGAGGAGACTTGGCTGAAATTGATAAAAGAAGAAGAAACAGGGGAGATCCTGAGAGTTATCTTATCCGACATTGGAGAAGAAGCGGAAGATCAGGAAATCCTGCATGTGGATGACGAGAAGGAAGTGAAAAACGACGAAAAGCCAAGCTGAGTAATTTGTATAGATCCTTGTAGAAATACACAGGATTAAATAAGAAAATCGAAATATTTGGACAAACCTGATAAGTTTTAGCTCTTAAAGCTATAAGAGGCGGAGTAGAAGAGGCTAAGTCAAAAGTCACGGTTAGATCTAACAAGATGGCTAACATAGATGATAGCAAAAACCAAAGGAAATGATGGACGGAGTGTTGAACATTGCAAGCACTCACCCCCAGTCAACTGATCTGGGTTTAATCCATCACTGTTCTTTAGCCCACTCTGCCACCCCAGTTCAGACATGGCCATATGCAAATCAGTCTGACCCTGTGCCTCATGGGAACAGTCCAGCCCGAACTGCCAAGCCATGTCTTCCCTGGACCGGAAACAAGCTTCCTAGGACCGGTTTCTGGCATTTCAGCCGTCTTCAGCCAGGCTTGCTTGAATCCAGTGGCAAAGTGAACAAGGGACTCACGTCTGAGCATACCCTGCCAACTTATGGCGAACAAAGCAAAAACCAAAGGAAATGATGGACGGAGTGTTGAACATTGCAAGCACTCACCCCCAGTCAACTGATCTGGGTTTAATCCATCACCGTTCTTTAGCCCACTCTGCCACCCCAGTTCAGACATGGCCATATGCAAATCAGTCTGACCCTGTGCCTCATGGGAACAGTTCAGCCCGAACTGCCAAGCCATGTCTTCCCTGGACCGGAAACAAGCTTCCTAGGACCGGTTTCTGGCATTTCAGCCGTCTTCAGCCAGGCTTGCTTGAATCCAGTGGCAAAGTGAACAAGGGACTCACGTCTGAGCATACCCTGCCAACTTATGGCGAACAAAGCAAAAACCAAAGGAAATGATGGACGGAGTGTTGAACATTGCAAGCACTCACCCCCAGTCAACTGATCTGGGTTTAATCCATCACCGTTCTTTAGCCCACTCTGCCACCCTAGTTCAGACATGGTCATATGCAAATCAGTCTGACCCTGTGCCTCATGGGAACAGTTCAGCCCGAACTGCCAAGCCATGTCTTCCCTGGACCGGAACCAAGCTTCCTAGGACCGGTTTCTGGCATTTCAGCCGTCTTCAGCCAGGCTTGCTTGAATCCAGTGGCAAAGTGAACAAGGGACTCACGTCTGAGCATACCCTGCCAACTTATGGCGAACAAAGCAAAAACCAAAGGAAATGATGGACGGAGTGTTGAACATTGCAAGCACTCACCCCCAGTCAACTGATCTGGGTTTAATCCATCACTGTTCTTTAGCCCACTCTGCCACCCCAGTTCAGACATGGCCATATGCAAATCAGTCTGACCCTGTGCCTCATGGGAACAGTCCAGCCCGAACTGCCAAGCCATGTCTTCCCTGGACCGGAAACAAGCTTCCTAGGACCGGTTTCTGGCATTTCAGCCGTCTTCAGCCAGGCTTGCTTGAATCCAGTGGCAAAGTGAACAAGGGACTCACGTCTGAGCATACCCTGCCAACTTATGGCGAACAAAGCAAAAACCAAAGGAAATGATGGACGGAGTGTTGAACATTGCAAGCACTCACCCCCAGTCAACTGATCTGGGTTTAATCAATCACCGTTCTTAAGCCCACTCTGCCACCCCAGTTCAGACATGGCCATATGCAAATCAGTCTGACCCTGTGCCTCATGGGAACAGTCCAGCCCGAACTGCCAAGCCATGTCTTCCCTGGACCGGAAACAAGCTTCCTAGGACCGGTTTCTGGCATTTCAGCCGTCTTCAGCCAGGCTTGCTTGAATCCAGTGGCAAAGTGAACAAGGGACTCACGTCTGAGCATACCCTGCCAACTTATGGCGAACAAAGCAAAAACCAAAGGAAATGATGGACGGAGTGTTGAACATTGCAAGCACTCACCCCCAGTCAACTGATCTGGGTTTAATCCATCACCGTTATTTAGCCCACTCTGCCACCCCAGTTCAGACATGGCCATAACATAGATGATAACCAGAGTAGATGTACCTTCATAAGAAGATGGTGCAAGGTATGTTGTTGTTGTACAGGACTATTAATGCTTCTTTGGAGCGTACTCGCTCTCTTGATCTCATTCAAAGTAACCTTAGATACACTAGCAGGACATACTGAGAACATGACTAACATAGTGAAAGGTTCGCAAAAAGTAATACCAGTTAGAACTAGCACTGAGCATGTGCATCAAGATAGGTCTATAACTGATTTTTCTAGCAATCTGTTTTCAAAATTATTGTATGAATATGTAAAAACAATGGACGTAATGGATTGCTATGTCTGCATGCAATTACCTGCCTCTGTTTCAGAAGGGGTGACTTATCATCAACTCCCAGCAACTTATGGAATAACATGTAGCGTTTTAACTAGTATATTTTATCAAGTAGGAAAATTAGAATACAATATGTCTAATATAGATAATATTCTTGGACGATTGCCCATGAATAAGGAATTAAATCCAGCTAAAGATGCTAATGGGTTAGGAGAAATTTTTATAGAAACTAAAGGACTAACGTTAGAATACATTTTTAAGAACAATTTAACTTGCAGTTTGAAACCAGAAGAGAAAACATTCTTGAATATGGTTGAGGAGAGAAGGTTGAAAATACACAAGAATGCAGAAGGACATAAAGAAGGGGAAAACATTTGGACAATAGATGGGAACAAAGAAATGAAAGGTGATGTTAAACCAACAATTGCTATAGACTCACCACAGAAAGGTAAATTATGTATCACGAGAGAAAGATCCCAATATGATTATATATACATAGGGACAAGTGAGTGTCATGATACATATTTCATTGCAT
This sequence comes from Triturus cristatus, assembly GCF_964204655.1. Taxonomy (NCBI): domain Eukaryota; kingdom Metazoa; phylum Chordata; class Amphibia; order Caudata; family Salamandridae; genus Triturus; species Triturus cristatus. The sequence goes on along the minus strand of NC_140591.1, from coordinate 371,705,625 downwards.
CTGGATGGGGATTTAGAGGTGGAGAAGACCCAGTTTTTCCTGGATTGTATTAAATTTGTGGGAACAAGGCTTATTACCGGTTGCCTGACCATTGCTATGGCACATGTTATGTAGGCCTGGTCTTTCCAAAGATCTTTCACATGGATAGAGTAGAAAACAGTCAACCAAATAACCTACTAATGCGTAGCAGAAGAGAAACTTGGTTAGAGAATGTAGGTGATATTTTTGGAGCCTTGATACCAGCAGTGGGAATATCTTTGAATGCAAATAATATTCGAAAGTTGTCCACCATAGTGGATCGTTTGTCAACAAGCACAGCTGGAGGATTTCTATTGGTAAACACTGAATTGGTTGCCATGTGTGCTCTGATTATGTAAAATCGACTTGCCCTTGATATTTTATTGGCAAAAGAGGGTGGAATCTGTGGAATGCTGAAAGTTCAACATTGTTGCACTTACATTCCTGACGAAAGCAGAGATCTAAAAGTATATATAAAGAATATTACATAATTGCATGATGAAATAAAACCACTGGAGGTTGAAAGTATCTGAACTAGAATCAGTAACAAGATGGCTGCTATAAAAGCTTTCTTGGGAAAATTAGGTAGTACCATAATAGGGAAAATATTATTCCCATTAACCTGTGTGATTTTCGTATTACTATTACTTAGACTAGGATGTATGTGTTGTAGATATAGGAGAAATAAAACAAAAGTCAAGTGAGAAATTTACAAAAAGAGGGAAAGGAAACCAGAAAAAGATCTCAATGAAATAGAAATGGAAGAATGGAAAGAGAGAATATATGACAAAACAAAGCAAGAAGATGAAAGGGAAACAGAATTTTAATTGAGCAAAAAGACATTTCAAAGTTTTGTAAAGGGGAAAAATTGAAATTTTTGTGGATTGGTGGTGATAAAATCACCAAAGGGGGGATTGATGGAGCGGGTAAAATATTTTGTTTTAATATACCCAATCCATTTATATAAGTCTTTATTAAAATAATTAAATGATTAACTTTAATGATTAACTGTGTGCTGTGATGAACTAATCAACCTTATTAATCAAGAGAATATACGTGGGAATGCATTAGAATGGCTAAAATAATAAGTGAACTAAGTTTGTATGCATATTAAAACAATAAATGTTGCTTAGGCATGTGTTAATGTGAATTGCGCTTAAATAAACCTGCATTTACGGCTTTAAATGTTGCTTATGGCTAGATAAATACATACACATAAGGGTATTAGTAAGGGAATAACACTGTTTAATTAATTTCTATGTATTAATTACGTTTCTTGTGTTTCTTTATTAAAGTTGACCATTTTGGCCTACTAAAAGATGGCTGCCGACTGAATCCTTACTAAAGTACATGACTTCATTATTTGAGAAATGGAGAAAAGGCCTGAACCGATTTCTTCGTGTCCTCACCCTGAACCTATGAACCAGGACCATGAAGAATACTCTGGGCGAGATGCCAATGTCCCTGAACACGGATGAAATGTTGCCATCTGAGAACCAAAAGCCACCTATTGACAATAGACTGTTACTTTCCTGACCTGGGAACAGCCTTTCCCATGCGCTTATTTATACATCATCCGTATGTGAACTTTTTCAAATGTTTCTTAAAGTTTGGGACGAGGCTGAATTCAGCCAACCAGAGGCCTGGAAATAAAGAAAATGATACTGTAATATGTAAATTTTAGTATAAATATTAGTAGTCCAGAGAGGGAAATTAGGTTACCACCCAAAGAGCTTGAGACGCACCCTGATCGACGCTACTCTATGCGGCACTCCATGCTGACAGCAGAGGACGGGACGGTAGAACTCTGATGAATTTCTGAGGACCAGTTTCTGACTTAGAGAACGACAAATAGCCAGACTAGGTAATTATGACAAAGATAATATTGTATTGTTAGGATACAATCTGCAAATTTAATTAGATAAAGAAAAATCATTGTTTGAAGAACTGTGTCGGGTGGTTATTTTCCTTGTAATGTCTTATTGATTAATACGAGAGTTAAAGTGTTTTAAATCAAATTCTAACAACTAAATGATCCGATTGACCTCCGGATGGAGGAACTGTTAGGGTTAATTAAAGATGTGGTTTCCTCTATCCAAGTAAAGAAACTGTAGTTCGGGATAATTTAAAAAATCCCTCTGTAGGCACGGATAGCCTGATGAGAATGAATGTTGGTGTTATGGGCCCCACCAGCGTGTGATGTGTGTATGTGCGTGTGACTGTGAAATCATCCTGTCCGTGGAAGTAGAGGGAGATTTTGTGTTCCGAACTGCACCAGTATTTCTGGTAGCAGAGGATGGTTTTTATTGATTAGGATTGATGATTTGTGTATATATATATAGCTACTAGTATTTCTGGTAGTTAGAGAAGGTTTTATTGTTTTGGTTTGATGATTTTGGCATGTATATAGCTTATTGATTATTGATTGGTATTGATATATGTACTAACCCTATATGTTGAAGTCGTATTGAGTTTTATGTTGTCTGTACGGCTTCCGGGAGGTAGGAAGTCGGGAATTGATGACAGTTCCGTAGTAGAGCAGAAGTAAGTGCTGCTCTCGGGAAAGACGGAATTGTGGTTGCCCGTAGGTACACGGGAGAAACGTGTGACAATTGAAGTTGCACGGCACATTGTCTGGGTTCGACTCAGTAGCATCGCCATGTGTTGCCATTAGTGATGTTTTCTGTGTGAGAAAAGCGTGAATGATAGTGAAGGGTTACCTGTGAAATTTTGGTCTTAGGTACCAGAAAACCAATTGGCATACCGATAACGCTTATCACTGAAAAGGTAGCAGGTATTCTCTGAGCTTGTTAGAAGGACAGAGTAGAGGTAAGCGCTGCTTTGTTAACGTGTGTTATAATTCTGTAGTAGGACAGGCCGTTCGCTGTTCTCTGGAAAGACAGGATTCTGTATGAATGAACTATATATTTTTCTTGCGTGAAAGTGCGTGAATGAAATAGCATTCGGGTTAATTGCGGAACTCTGGTTTTATTTCTCAGGAGCATTGCGTTTCCAACTATGTGTCTTAATTCCACAGAGAACAGTTAATTGATGCTTGAAAGAAAGGTGAAGTAGAGGGATGTGCTATTTTGCCAACGGACATAATAATTCTGTAGTAGGGCAGAGGTAAAGCGCTGCTCTCAGAAAAACAGGATTCTCGTGGGAAAGGTCTTTTTGCTATTTTGTGGTTAGCGGAGCAAACAATGGAGATGTTTGTACGTTGTAACTAACAAGTACTGTAAATTTGAAACAAAGTCTATCGCGTAGTTTTGTAAAGGAGGGGTAGACTTAGGACAGGAGTCAGGAGCAGAAGCTGCTGCAGCGACTGTTGACGTCAGGAGAACTGCGCTGTGATTGGACAGCTAGTCAGTGACGTAGACGCTCCAGGATTGGTGCGTTAGTGTGAGTCGCGCAGGGATTGGAAGTAGCGACAGCGACGTAAACGCTCCAGGATTTGGTGCGTTAGTGTGAATCGCGCAGGAATTGGAAGTTGTGACAGCGACGTAGACGTTCCAGGATTGGTGCGTTAGTGTGAGTCACGCAAGGATTGGAGACTGTGACAGTGACGTAGACGCGCCAGGATTGGTGCATGAGTAAGAGTCGCGCTACTATTGGATTAGAGATCGTACAGTGGTAGGAAAGACCGAAGAGTTTACTAAAGACAGGAAAATGTATTATCATTCACCCGAGAAAAAGAAAAAGTCTGTGTTTAGTAAGATGAGAAACTGGTTTATAAAGGACAAGGAGATTGTGACTAGGGAAGGACAGTTACTCCCGCCAGCAAAGACCCCCGCATCCTTCATGGTTGCGAAATACGGGTATCATACCTGTATCTGGTTAGACAATTGGGCAAAGTATACAAAGGAAGACGGAGTTCTAGCATTTCCAGAGGATGGGTCATTTAACTTGGCAATATTAAGGAACTTGCGGGAGAGGATGATGAATTTAGATCCACGACCTAGGCCTACACAGTTCGAGGCATTGACAGAGTGGGAAGATGAAATGCATGAGCGAGAAAAGCAGAGGAATGGCAATAGGTATAGGTATATGTTTGGACGGCCAAACGACCGTGAAACTCATAGTGATCGAATGAGAAGATCGCAAGACGCTAGTATGACTGAAGGATTATTTCCCGTTAGAACAGAAGGAGAAAGTGGAGGAAGGAAATGCCTAGAAAAGAGAAATCATGTAGAAACCCGGAGGTATGGGGCTAATGAAACTGATGATGATGTTCTAGACGATATGTTTTACAAGAGCCCACCTCCGTACAGACAGGAACCAGAAACGCCAACCTCAGGCACGCCAGTGAGGGAGACTCTGAGAATCATTAAAACAGAAGTTATGACCCCAGAGTTGAAAAGAAGAAATTCACTTACAGAAAAGGGGAATAGGGTCGAGAACGAAAATTCTAGAGAACTAGCAGAAACCACATTAGAATTGACAGAGAAAATAAGAGAATTGACGAAAAATCTAGAAGCAGTTACAGTTCCTGTGACCATAGGTCCTGTTATGCCTATTTTTGAGAAGCAGAAAAACAGTGAGCACGGACTAACAGTCCCATATGTGAACAAAGGACAGGCAGAACAGCCCATGATGGGAGCAAAAGAGAGTTCCTGGGGACATACTATGGGTAGAAGTGAAATACATATGTCAAAGAACCCGTTCTATTGTTCGGATACTGCCGAGAGAAGCAGAAGGGCAGAAGGATCAATATTAGAACCACAAAGAGTGACAGAACCAGGGAATGCAGAGAAGTCAGTGAGCATAACTACTGAAGAATTGAATGACTGGCTAAAAAGTTTGCAGGATAAAGAAAAGGAATCTAATACCATTGATGTGGCCAAATTGAGAATGGTGTTGGAAGAATTAATTGTAGGGACAATTCCCACAGAAAAGCTGAAAAATTACCAAGATGAGGAGTTATTATTCCTATGTAAGAGTGTCACTTGGAGAGCAAAAAAATTACACGACAGATTAGCAGAGATGGCCAGTGAAATGGGAATTGATATGGACAAGGTAAAAGCTTTACAGAAGCCATACCGAGTGGATTTCACAGAAAAAGACATTGAGAATCTGAATGCTGCAGGAAGAATAGGATAGGGCAGATTAGGGACATAATCACAGTATTAAGGAAATGGGGAGATGTGGACAAATGGAGGAGCAGGTGGTATAGGAAGCGGGATGACACCTCAGACAGAACATTTCCAGCATTTCCTGTGAGAGAGAAGGAGAAGGTGGTGATGGAGTTCCCTATGAGAGAGATTCCAGGAGGGGGATATGTGCATGTCCCATGGACCAGACAGGACATTTTGTCATTTACCAATGATTTCCCTTGATTACGGGAAAAACCAGTCGAGTGGTACAGACAGGTAGACAGATTTGTGAAATTGTCAAAAGTGCTGTGGATTGATTTGAATAGTCTGTTTGATATAATAGTGCCAGCAGACTTGTGGGCCGAATGTAAGATAGTCATAGACTGGCCCACCAAAGAGTACCCGAGAGATCCCAAAACAGGAGGCCCAGACCCAGAGGTAATGAAGAAATATGAACAGGTCATGGCATTCTTGAAAAACAAAGTGCCCCCCAAAGAAACAGACTGGGTTAAAATAGATAGAACACATCATGAAGCAAAAGAGTCAGTCCATGCTTATTATGAGAGGCTAATATTAGCCTTCAAACAGTTCAGTGGGGATGACAGTCTGGGAGAGAAGGACCTGAGTCATTTTGTGTACAGATTTGTGTATGGTCTGCGCCCCGAAATCGGGGACATGATCAAGCAGCACACCGTGGACTGGCAAAGTAAAAAGATAGATGAGATCCTGAGGCATGCAAAATACTTTAGTGATGAGATCGAAGCCAAGCAGCGAAAGCTGAAGGAAAAGGCAATGTGGGCTCAAGTGAAAGTAGCAGAGAGACAGGAAGCTCAGCTGGTTGAACAGGCTAATAATCTAGGCATGAAACCAAGATTTGGTCCAGGAAAAGGGAAAGGTAATATAGAAGAGGCAAAGAAGAAATTCCCCTGTCACAATTGTGGAAGATTTGGACACTGGAAATCCGAGTGTAAATATCCACCAGGTACTAATGATGAAAATCCGTCATTAAATCCACAGGTGCAGTGTGAGGGGAGTGGCCCATCGCAGCAACAGCAGAAGGCTGTTAATCAACAGAATCAGGTGCCAAAACCGCCCTTACCACAGAGCCGGAGTATACAGAAGTATAGCAAAGAGACAGGATTCTACAATGAAGAACAGGTAAACAAACCACAACGCGCAAGCGCTGTATCACAGTATTTGCTGCAAAATGACGAAAGTCAGCCAGAAGAGTTTTATTGACGGTGCCGAAAAGAGGAAGCAGAGTGCGTACTTGGCGCATCTCTAGAAATAGATCAGACAGGACCATTTGTGGATGGGAAAGTTAATGATGAAAACATCACTTTTCTAGTAGACACTGGAGCTACACGATCCACTGTTAGATCAGCAGATGTTAGAAATCTTCCTCTTTCGGATGAAACAATTCAAGTAGTAGGTGTGTCCAACACCCAGATTACAACGTACCTTACTGATCCTGTAAAGGTCAGAATAGGGAAATTTTCAGACATGCACCGATTTGTGGTGTGTGACACCAGTCCTGTGAATTTACTAGGAAGGGATTTATTGTGCAAGATGAATTGCACTATATTCTGTACACCAGACGGAATAGCCGTTGAAACACCAGATGAGGATGTTCTGTATAAAATGACCATTGCTAACCGAGAGTGTGAGGTTGCTGGAACCTATGCAGTATTCAATCCAGATGAATTGCCCCCAGAATTGAAACAGACAGTGAAAGCAGCAGTTTGGGATTTCACTGGAGAAGATGTAGGTCTGATGAGAAATGTAGATCCAGTGAGAATTGCGGTAAAAGAAGGAGCTGTTCATTTGGCAGATGGAGAACTGAAGGTATCTCCAAACAAATTGCAGTACTGTAAAAAGGAAGTGACATACTTGGGTCATAATATCGAAAAAGGCCTGAGAAAAGTAACCATAGACAGAATCAGAATCATTAGAGGAATGAGAGCTCCAATGACCCAAAGAGAAGTAAGAATGTTTCTAGGAATGGTTGGTTACTGTCGTCAGTGGATAAGTAATTTTTCCCTGATTGCCAAACCATTGGTGAAGTTGACAAAAAGTGAGGTTAAAGACCCCCTTGAACTGAACAAAGAAGAATTAGCAGCATTCAAACAGCTGAAGAACAGTCTGTGTGAAGCCCCTGCTCTGTGTATGCCAGATTATGAAAAGGAGTTTGAGCTATACTGTAGTGAGCGAAACGGATGCACACTTTCAGTGTTTATACAGAAACATGGAAGACAAAGGAGACCAGTGGCATATTTCTCGTCAATGCTAGACCCAGTGGCAATAGGGTTGCCAGGATGCCTGAAAGCAGTAGCAGCTACATGCCGAAGCCCAGAACAGAGTGAGGGAATCGTGATGGGGTATCCAGTGAGAGTGTTTGTACCCCATAGTGTGGCGATCCTTTTAACAAGGAGTCGAACACAGTTCATGTCACATAGTCGGCTGACTAAGTATGAAAAAGTCATTCTAGGTGCAAACAATGTGAGTCTGGAAAGATGTGTGAATGTGAATCCAGCTACACTTTTGCCTGATGCAGAGAGAGTGGAGATAAGGGAAGAGGCTGATCATGATTGTTTGGATGTACTTGACTATTGCACAAAGCCTCGACCTGACATAAAGGATCTACCACTGCCAGAGAGTGATCATGTGTTTTTTGTGGATGGATCCTGTTTGAGAACGGATGAAGGAGTGTTGAGTGCAGCCTATGCAGTATGCACAGTTTCAGCAGTTATAGAGGCATCACCCTTGAAAGGAGTAAGATCCGCTCAAGTAGCAGAAATAGTGGCATTAACCAAAGCATGCAAGATTGGGAGGAATGCGAGAGTGACTGTGATGACTGATAGCCAGTATGGCTTTGGAGTTGTCCACGATTTCGGCCAACTATGGCTGCAAAGAGGTTTCCTGACCTCAATTGGAACTCCTATAAGGAATGCAGAAGTGGTTGGGAAATTGCTTGAGGCAATACATATGCCCAAAGAACTGGCTGTGGTAAAATGTGCTGCTCATGGACAAGGTAGTGATTACATCACTACCAGGAACAGATCTGCAAACGACATGGCTCAGTATTGTGCCCGAAATAAATATTCCATAAATCGGTCCAAAGAAAAGGAAATGTCTTCTTGCTCCATAATGTTTACTAACGTTGTGGGGACATGGGATGAAGTGAGGCAATTACAGGATGAAGCAGTGGATGAGGAAATGAGACAGTGGGTAAAAGCAGGATGTGCACCCAGGGAAAAGGATCATGTGTGGGTCTATCGGAATGGAAGACCAGTAATGCCTGATAGTATGATGTCAACCATGGCACGGATGTATCATGGCCAAGGACATTTGGGAAGGGATGCCATGATAAGGGCCTTTAAGCAGACCTGGTATAATCCAAAATTCAGGCTGATAGCAGAAAGTCTCTGTCAGAGATGCCTGACATGTCAGCAGTACAATCCTGGAAGAAAAACGGTGGTGAGTCTGGGTACTATAGGTCGGGAGGACCTTTCCCCGGGATGCAAGTAGATTTCATTGAGATGCCCCCTTACAACAAACTGAGGTATGTTTTGGTGGTAGTTTGTCTGTTCTCTAGGTGGGTGGAGGCATACCCAACCAGAAGAAATGATGGAATCACAGTGGCTAAGCTATTGTTGAGGGAATTCATCCCAAGGTATGGGTTTCCAATAACCATAGAATCAGACAGAGGTGGACATTTCTACAGTGAGATCATGAAATTGATTTGTGAAGCATTGGGTGTACAACAAAAACTGCATTGTGCCTACCGACCAGAGGCTTCTGGTGTGGTCGAGCAAATAAATGGTACCATCAAAAATAGAATTGGCAAAATGTGTTTAGCCACAGGTTTGAAATGGCCAGATTTATTTTTTTATTTTTTATTTTTATTTATTTATTGTATTTTTTTTTCTCAACAACATAATTATTCTACATGTTTATGCAAAGCAATGCACAAAGATAGGTACATATCTAAAGAGAAAACAAATGCTTATATACAGAAGGATATGCTGTCAATTTCTGTTTGCGTATGGTGCTTATGTGGGAAGAGCCAATTCTTGAGTCGTTTTCTGAGGAGAAGGTGGTTGTTAGTGGATAATATGTTGGGGGGTAAAGAGTTTCATAGTTTAGCTGCTTGAACAGAGAAGGATGTGCCACCCATGGTTTTTTTCTTGTATCTTAGGATTTTGAGGCGAGATGCCCCTTTAGAGCAGAGGTTCCTAAGTTTTTTTTTTATTTCATTTTTTTATTAGGGTTTTGCATGCAATTCATTACATTGAACTTTCGCTTATATATGCTCCAATCATTTTATTACATCATCATCAACCTTTGCGTGATCTATAGTGAGTGGGTGCTGTAGTCCGTTAGTTGCCGAAGGTACCTGTTATAATCGGTAAGGCTGGTCGCCCCCTAGTGCGCTCTGCTCTGGGGCCTATGTATGTCTGCACGGTAATGTCGCCAGCGTCCGTCTCTATCGGGGTCAGCACTACCTCCCCAATGTAGTGTATGCAGCGTTCCCTTCTTTCCCAGATTCACTGTCAGGTCATGTATCTAGGACCACGGCGTGTGAGCCGTCAACCGGGGCAACTACCGCCTACAGGGCGGTTTGGAACGGGCCCTAGGGAGGGGGGGGACCCTTAAACTGGGAAAAAGACGGGGAGGGGAAAGGAAGGGAGTAGGAGGTGAAAAATGGAAGGGGGGGTGGGGGTGCGGGACTGGTGGGGGCGAGGTTCTCGTGCCAGATTGTGGGAGGACTGATATCGGGCGTTTACGGGTGCCCTTCGCCTCCTCCTCCCTCAACAGTTCCTCCTCAGCTGCTCCCCATTTGAGCACTGCGCCTGCCCATGCCGGTGTGGACGGTCCTCCTGGGGCCCTCCAATGCATCGCGATGTTCCTCTTCGCGAGGAGCACGGCCAAGGACATAAACTTCCATTGCACCTTCGCGGTTTTCTTCTTCGGGGACAACCCCAGTGCACATTCCTCCCAGGTGGCGGCAGCCGGGATTTCAGTTGTAGCTCGAACGGTTTGGTACACCTCCCCCCAAAAAAGGTGTATGGAGGGACAGGCCCAGAACATATGCTTGAAATCGGCGTCCGCCAGGTGACATCGGGGGCAGTCAAATCTCGTATCGGGGTAAAACCGGTGGAGTTTGTCTGGAGTAAGATACGCCCGGTGGAGAATGTTGTATTGGATATTTTTAAATCGCGCGTTCCTGGACACCTTTTTGGGGGACTCCAGGGCTTTTCGCCACTCCGCATCGTTGAATACGCGGCCTGCATCGTCCTCCCACGTTTCCCGGAGTTTGTCCAGGGAGACGTCCGCCAACTCCCGAATCGCTTTGTAATGCCAGGTGACCAGGTGACTGCCCGCTCCCATACGCAGCACTGTGTGCAATACCGGATGCGTCGGGGGTTCCCCATCGCGTGGGCTCCAGAAGCGGCCACTACTTTCCAGCAGCTGCCTGTGTCTCAGGAATTGTCCCTGGGGGAGGTCATACCACTCCACCAGCTGTGCGTACGTCCTCAACTGCCCCTCCTGAAACAACGCCTCCATCTCTGTGACGCCGTGTTCCGTCCACACCTGGAGGGCCCTCGCGGTATAGTGTCCGTTCCGCCGCGGGAACCCCACTAGAGGGAGCAGGGGGGAATACAGCGGCCGTCCCCTTGACATGCGGTGTATCCGCATCATGCATCGGCGGGCTATGACGACCTGAAGCGGATGTGTGCGTATCGGTTTCGAGCCCGGCAACAGCATACGCCGGATCACGGGCAGTGGTAGTCTACCTTCGTCCGTGACTGTCTCCTCCACGTGTCGCTCCGCCGTCCACTGGGATAGCCACTGGAGTTGTGCCGCGAGAAAGTATGATTCGAATGACGGGGCTCCCAGGCCTCCGGCCGTCGTGGGTAGATACAATGTGCGCAGCGCTACTCGGTGCCGACCGCCCCCCCAGATCAAGGTTGCTAACAGCGTGTCTAGTTCCCGGAAAAAAGCACGGGGTGGGATTATTGGAAGGTTTGCGAAGTAGTAGAGCATTCGCGGCACCATAATCATCTTCGCGATTGCGATGCGTCCTATAGGTGCTAATGGCAGTGTCTTCCAGAACCCCACTGCCGAGCGCAGGCTGGTCAGCGCCTTCCGGTGGTTTCCCTCGAAGAGGTCTCTGGGGGAGTGGTATAGGTGCACCCCCAGATATCTGGGGGGCGTCCCTTCCCATTTCAATGTCTGAGCGCCTAGCGTTATCGTCAGAGGTCCTGCGTGTGCGCCCAAAGGGAAGACGGACGATTTTTCCCAGTTGACCCTGAGTCCCGAAGTGTCCCCGTACTCCTGCAGTGTCGTCCAAATGGATGTGAGGTCAGCCGATATATCACGGACGTAGATCAGTAGATCGTCCGCATATAATGACACGCAGTGGGTGACGCCCGCTATGGGGATCCCCCAACTCTCCCCCTCCCGTCGCAACCTAATGGCCAGGGGTTCCATCGCCAGAGCGAAGAGGAGAGGAGAGAGGGGGCAGCCCTGCCTGGTCCCGCTGGTCACCGAGAACGGAGCCGATACAAGTCTGCCGATTCTCACCCTGGAGGTGAGGCTCCCGTACAGCAGCTGTGTGTAGGCCAGCAGCACGGGCCCGACGCCCATACGACTCAAGACCTCGAATAGGTAAGGCCACAGCAAGGTATCGAACGCCTTCTCCAGGTCCAGGACCAAGCACGCCGCCCGGGGATACCGCCCCTTCGTCTGGTCCTGGACATGAAAGAAGCGGCGCAGATTGTGTGAGGTGTTACGTCGGGGAACAAACCCACACTGGTCTGGATGCACCAGTGTTGGGAGAATCCGACTGTATCGCTCTGCTAAAATTTTCCCGAGGATCTTGCAGTCCGTGTTCAGGAGCGTTATTGGTCGATAGGAAGCCGGGAGTACGGGGTCTCTATGTTGCTTCAGGAAGGTCACCACAACCGACGTCCGCATCGAGTCTGGGAGCAGTTTACGAGTCACCGCCTCCTCGTATATGGAGACCAGTCGCGGCGCCAGCAGCGTCACGAACGCGTGGTAAAACTCGATCGGGAGTCTGTCTGTACCCGGCGTCTTTCCGCGGGCAAGTGCCTTAATCGCCTGTTTCACATCGACCGCGTGAATCCGTTTGTCTAGGTCCTTGCCGATGTTGGGGGGGATCACGGGCAGGGGCGACTCGCCCAGGAAGCCGGCGAGATCTCTCGAGGGCCCGACCCGTGGGGCACGGTATAGGGTCGCGTAGTACCCGTGAAAGATGTGCAAGATATATGCCTGTGAGGATTTTAGTTGCCCGTCTGGGGCCATGAGTTCTGTGATAGGATGCGGCGTTGTGTATTGTTTGGCCAACCAAGCCAGGAGAGACCCCGCCCTATTCCCCTCTCGGTGCGTCCGAGCCACGTACGCGCGAAAATTGTATTTACGCAGGTCACGCAACGTAACCGCATGGGAGGTTTTGGCCGCTGAAAGTTGTGCCACTGTGGCGTCGCCCCGATCCACCCTCTTCAAGAGTTCCATGAGCTGGGACTCCGCCCTTTGCAAGGCCTTGTCCAGCACTCTCCTTACCCCAACTACTTGCTGGATGCAGTGGCCTCTGGCGCTCACCTTAAATGCATCCCACTCCACCGAACGTGTGGAAGCCGTATTGTCATTCCGGCAGAAGTGGCCATGCATGAACTCCTCAAGTGTTTGACGGAACACCGGGTCCGTGAGGCATTCTCGAGGCATCCTCCAAGTCGGAATCGGGGGATGAGGCGGTTTCCAGCGGAGGACCATAGTGTGCGCGTCATGGTCCGACACTATCCTGCCGAGATAGTCCGAGTCCTGTACCAAGGGCACGAGTGACGTTGAGCAGAAGAACCTGTCTAAACGGACCCTCAGATTATGTGGGATCGAATGGAAGGAGTAGAGCTTCGTGGTGGGATGGCGGGTCCTCCAGATGTCTGCCAACCCCCATTTGGCCGCCCATCTGCGGAGGTCTGCGGCTTGCTTGTGTGCAGGGGAGTGGGCCTGTGAGGGATGTGAGCGGTCCAGGTGTGGGTCCAGAGTGCAGTTGTAATCCCCTCCCTGGAGCCATGGGACTGAAGTGTGTTGTGCTAATGTGCGTGTGAGTGTGCCCTAGAATCCCTCCTGTTCCGTGTTGGGGGCATATATACTCCCTATCAGTAGTTGTTGACCCTCTAACAATCCCATCAGCATTGCATATCGACCTTCTCTGTCTACGATTCTGCTTTGCTCTTTAAATGGCACCCCCGGTCTGATCCATACTAGGGGGCCTCTGGCGAATGCGGAGTAGGTCGTGGCACATATTATGCCTCGCCACTTTTTCTGTAGCCGGTCCATTTCCCCTGCCGTCAGGTGTGTCTCTTGTAAGAGTGCAACTTGGGCCTTTTGTCGCTTGATGTAGGCATAAATAGAGTATCGTTTGCGTGCGGTGTGCATGCCTCGGACATTCAGTGTCAGGAACTTTATGTCTGTGTTAGGGGAGTTGTGAGGTATGGTGTGGGAAGTCATATATATGCGTCCTCATTGTGTTGTAGACCCCACGGTCGTCGCTCCCAGCCCCACGCCCGCCGCCTATCGTCCGTCCGTGCACTGTGTCGTCTATGGCGGTCACCTCGCCCGCTGCAGGAATGGTAGGGAAGAGGTATGCAGGGTAGGGGGGTGAACTGTAACAACGGTGGGAAACAGTCCCAATACTGGGGGCCCACCGCGCAAGGTGGTGTGCCCAAACTGGTGATCATGGTGAGACTTTAGTTCGTAGCTGTGGGGGTGGTGGTTCTGGTGGCTGCCGACTCTCGCTCTGGCGGCTGTCCGTATATTGTTAACGTCTATAGATGTCCTGCCCCGTATCGGGCTCTTTGGCGTAGTTTGTTCCATTCGATTAGCAGGGTTGTGCGTGCTCGTTTCCTGTCTGTTCTGGTCTGTGGGCTTCTTGTTAGATGAGAGTGTCTGCGGTCTGGGGGGTCACCACAGGGGGTGTCACCGAGCCCTCTCGTGACCTCGGTGTGGCACTCCTTTCGTCGTCTGAGCTGAAGATGTGGGGGCCCCGCTCTGAATCTGTTTCCCTGTCTTGTGGGCTCATAGTGGCCACCGCCTGGAGTGCCTTCCGGTGCTCCGCCATGATCTGTGCGAGGTCCGGAGAGCTGGTGGAGGTAGTGCCGGTCCGTGCACTAATCTGCGTGGAGGAGGCCCCTCGACGTCGGCGATCCGGACGCCCGGATGTCCTCCTCGGGCGCGGGCTGGAGCTGTCCCCGGGGTGCCGTGCGTGTTGTTCCGCCCATGTCGCCGCCTCTCCTGGGTCTGTGAAGAAGTGTGTCTCGCCTCCATAGATGATCTTGAGGCGGGCCGGGAAAAGGAGCGCGTACTGCATGTTTCGCAGGCACAGGGTGCGTTTCACTGCTTGGAAGGTGGCACGCCGCTGCTGGACCGCCCGGGAGTAGTCCGGGAACAGCATGACCTGTTTGTCCTCTATCTGCAGTTGTCCCTGTTGCCTGGCCGCTCTGAGGATAGTGTCTCGGTCCCTATAATGGAGGAGCTTGAGTAAGAACGGGCGAGGAGGCATGCCCGGTTGCGGCCTGCGTGCCGGCACTCTGTGGGCCCTCTCCACAGAGAAGAACGCTGTGAGGGCGTCCGCTGGAGTGAAGGAGGCTATCCAGTCAGTGATATATTTGATCGGGTTAGGCTCTTCGATTCCTTCCGGCAAATTCACAATGCGAATGTTACTCCGTCTGGAGCGCCCTTCTAAGTCGTCCGTCTTATCCTCTAGTGTCTTTATACGGGTTTGGAGGTCCCGGAGTGTGCTCCCATGTTGTTGCACCTGTGGTTCCAGCGTCTGGATCGTGCTTGCGCTTTGCGCGACTTTGTCCGCCAGTTTCCTGTGGTCGTCTCGGAGGAGGCCCAGGTCCGACGCCAACTCACCGAACTTCCCCTCCATCGCCACTCTAGAGTGTTCTATGGCCACCAGGACCTGATCTAGCTTCCTGGACGTGTGGTCTTCGGTGACGGGCTCAGTGGTATGGGGGGGCCCCCTGGGCATTGATGCGGCCACTCGAGACAGGTGCGAGGTTGACGGTGCCCCCGCTGCCTTTTGACGACCCATGGTTGGGGATGGACCCTCCCCACGTTGGTGGGTACGCCCGTCCACTGGTGTTCGTGCTCGGGTTGGCTCGGCAGGGCCGTTCTCGTGGCAGATTGGTCACCCAGGGAGGAGTCCGCTTCTGGGTCCTGTCCCGTCGTTCCGGGAGCGAGCGCCCCGCCGTGACCCCCCTGGTCGCCGGCTTGCCAATGTAGGATGTCTGCGGTCCCCCTGTGGCCACGGGCCCGTTCCGTTCTCCGTATGGGGGTGTGCACTCCCCTGTCCCCGGTCTGCAGGGGGGTGAGGTCGATCCCGCTCTCCCGTCTTAGGGAGAGTCCCCCCGCGGAGACTCACCGACTGGTCCCCTGCAGCTTGGCCGATCTCGCTGCGTCTGCTGTGCGGGCTCTGCCCTCTCCTCGTGTTCCTCGTCCAGCCCGGTTCTCAGGCACGACGCGGCGCGCTCGATCGGGCTCCCGCTAGGCTGTGTTCCTTGCCTCCTCACCGTTCCCGCCTCCGAGCGAGGCCAGCGACTGCAAGCAGCTCGGGTTCCACCCCGCGGTCTCCCCGATGGCCTGGCTCTGTGCTGGTCTGTGTCAGCTGGTATCCGCCCAGGCGGTGATCAGGGCTCTCCGTCCCGGGGACAGCGGGCCGCGCCCCCCCCTTCGCCGGGTTGATCCGCCTCCCAGCGCCTCCGGACAGTGTACCGGGCCCCGGGCCGGGGTCCCTCGGTGTCGTCACACTGCGGGCGTCCAGGTCGGGTCTCACCTGTGATATGTTGCTCGCTGCCGGGTCGTCAGCAGCTTCTCGGGGGTGCAGCGCGGTGTCCGCCGCCGTCGCCCAGCCACTCGGTCCCGCTCAGCCGCGGGGGGGAGGGGATCAGCGTTCTCCCGCCATTCCGCCGCTGCATCCGCCACCATTCAGGGCTGCGCTCCAGGTCCGGTTCTGCTCCACTGTTGTGTGGCGCCGAAGTGTGTGGCCGCGATCGCCGGCTGGGTCAGTCTCGTCGCGGGAGCCTCCGTGGTGCCTCTGTCTCGCCGCTACTCTCCCGGGCTGGGCGTCCGTCCGCCATCTTCTCTGCGGATCGGCTAGCGGCCGTTCGTTGTCCCCGGCATCACCACAGCCACTCTCGCGGAGATCCAACGCCTGTCGGAGGTGACGCTGCTGTCACTGGGCACGGTCCGACACTTTCCCGGGTAGGTGGAAGCCCGGGGCAGGTATAACTGTCAGTTGCACGGGCCGTCGAGCGGGAGCCTCAAAGAGAGGAGTACGCCATCTTGGCTGGCTCGGCCATGCCCCCTTGAAATGGCCAGATGTCTTGCCTCTGGTTTTGATGACCATTAGGTCTCCTCCAGACAGAACCACAGGTTTGAGTCCACACGAGATCATCATGGGACGCGCCATGAGATATGTGTTTGTACCCGTCAACAAGCTAATGACTATAACTGATGACATGATTTTGGATTACTGTAAAGGCCTGGCTGACGCAGTTCATTCTGTGTTTCACCAGGTTGGAGCGGATGCCACCACACTTGAAAAGAAACCAGCCCATGATTTAAGCCCAGGGGACTGGGTGAGGATAAAAGTCGACCGCGAAGGCACTCACTACACAGAAACCAGGTGTTTTGGGTAGTCTTTAACAGGAGCACTCTCGATCAGAGATAGATTTTTAGGCACAACCATCTCGCGTAATAATAGAGCACCAAGGAACTTTAATTTAAGTCAAAAACGCTGCTACATCACTATTTTTGTAACATTTTTGTAACAACTTCATTGAGTTTTTTTTGCACGTTTTTTTCTAACATCACTAATCGGTAAAGACACAAGGAATGAGTCTCAAACAGTAACACATGTTTATAATCGGCACAATAGTAAATAATACGGTCAACACAATAAACACGCCATATTAACAATCGAGTTTTGTTAAAATTGTCGGATAGACACTATGACCGAGAGCATGAACATCATTTGTGTTTTTATCATCCTCTAGATCTCCGAAAGTTAATTTTACGTTCCATGTTATCATTTATAGTTGTCACACTTGAGTATTATTACTTATAATGTTTAAAACGACTAGGTATAATAGCCTCCCTGGCTTGTATCTGTTTACAGTTTTCCATGACCCCTGATGAAGGGTCTGACGAAAAGACCCGAAATGCATTGGGCAGAATACATGGATGTATAATACTGGATACTGTTATTTTGGAAATGTTTCGGAATTTTTGAAATTCATGGAGAATAAACGACAAAGATTATTCTAAACGGCAACATGATGATTGTATTTCTTCAATTACAACTTGAAAAAATTTAAGGTTAAGCCCAGGATAAAACACTCCCCAGTAGTGTTAAAAGAACAGGAGCCCCCACCTGCAATCTGATTCTCAGATTGCACTCTTACACAGTGAGGATAAAAGTCCACAGAAGAAGAAATTGCCTGGTTCCAAGGTGGGGAAGGCCAAGACAGGTCATTTTGACCACAACGACTGCTGTAAAGTGTGCAGGACTGAAAAACTGGATACATGTAAGTCACACTTTGAGAGTTCCAAACCCAGCAGACGGCATTGGAAAAGAATACTTTGACGAATCAGAATCAAGTGATGAGTCAAGTAATGAGAGTATAAAGTCAAAAGAAAATCCTGAAAGGGGGGAGACGGAGCCAAGACTGGTTCAAACCCCCAGAGAAGAAATACTGAGGAAAAGATTGCAGATTTCAGACGATTCAGATTCTGGAGGTGAACCAAACGCCAATGGTGAGCACGGAAAGAAGAAAAGAAAGGAAAAGAATGTTCAGTCAGAAGTAACGTTCACTCCAAATGAGAAAGTAGGAGAAATTCCTCCTGAAACAATATTGGAAGAAGAGGAAGGGACAGTCACAGAGAGAGAGGGACAGATTGCGGAACAACCCCGAGGAGGTGTAGGGAACTGCAACACACAGTTAGGTTAAGGGACAAGTAATCAGCAGGGAAATTGCGTGCAGGAGACCCAAGGAGGGACAGAAGTAGGGCCATCACCAGAGGTGGAAAAGGAGATTACTGAGACAGAAAAACCAAACGAGACAGAATCTGAAGACAGTGAAACTGAAATACCAGAAGGTTGAGTTCTGAGAAAGAGAACTTGGATCGAGGAAAGAACTGGCAAAGACGGCAAAGCAAGAAGGAATGCCAAAGGAGACATTTGGCCAAACAAGATCAAGAAACTAAGATATAGATTGACACGAGCTAAACCCTCAGAGGCTGAACAAGTGAATGAAGTAACCAGTCAACATCCAGAGAAAGAGGGAGAAACAGAAGTGTCAGAAGCAAGCAGATGTGCAAGAAAACCAAATCAGAAATATAAGTCCCCTGAATGGACGTACGTGGCACTGCCTGAACAAGGAGAAGAGGCAGATAATCAAGGAAATCCAGAGGAGACTTGGCTGAAATTGATAAAAGAAGAAGAAACAGGGGAGATCCTGAGAGTTATCTTATCCGACATTGGAGAAGAAGCGGAAGATAAGGAAATCCTGCATGTGGATGACGAGAAGGAAGTGAAAAACGACGAAAAGCCAAGCTGAGTAATTTGTATAGATCCTTGTAGAAATACACAGGATTAAATAAGAAAATCAAAATATTTGGACAAACCCGATAAGTTTTAGCTCTTAAAGCTATAAGAGGCGGAGTAGAAGAGGCTAAGTCAAAAAACAAGCTTCCTAGGACCGGTTTCTGGCATTTCAGCCGTCTTCAGCCAGGCTTGCTTGAATCCAGTGGTAAAGTGAACAAGGGCCTCACGTCTGAGCATACCCTGCCAACTTATGGCGAACAAAGCAAAAACCAAAGGAAATGATGGACGGAGTGGTGAACATTGCAAGCACTCACCCCCAGTCAACTGATCTGGGTTTAATCCATCACCGTTCTTTAGCCCACTCTGCCACCCCAGTTCAGACATGGCCATATGCAAATCATTCTGACCCTGTGCCTCATGGGAACAGTCCAGCCCGAACTGCCAAGCCATGTCTTCCCTGGACCGGAAACAATCTTCCTAGGACCGGTTTCTGGCATTTCAGCCGTCTTCAGCCAGGCTTGCTTGAATCCAGTGGCAAAGTGAACAAGGGACTCACGTCTGAGCATACCCTGCCAACTTATGGCGAACAAAGCAAAAACCAAAGGAAATGATGGACGGAGTGTTGAACATTGCAAGCACTCACCCCCAGTCAACTGATCTGGGTTTAATCCATCACCGTTCTTTAGCCCACTCTGCCACCCCAGTTCAGACATGGCCATATGCAAATCAGTCTGACCCTGTGCCTCATGGGAACAGTCCAGCCGGAACTGCCAAGCCATGTCTTCCCTGGACCGGAAACTAGCTTCCTAGGACCGGTTTCTGGCATTTCAGCCGTCTTCAGCCAGGCTTGCTTGAATCCAGTGGCAAAGCGAACAAAGGACTCACGTCTGAGCATACCCTGCCAACTTATGGCGAACAAAGCAAAAACCAAAGGAAATGATGGACGGAGTGTTGAACATTGCAAGCACTCACCCCAGTCAACTGATCTGGGTTTAATCCATCACCGTTCTTTAGCCCACTCTGCCACCCCAGTTCAGACATGGCCATAGGAAAATCAGTCTGACCCTGTGCCTCATGGGAACAGTCCAGCCGGAACTGCCAAGCCATGTCTTCCCTGGACCGGAAACAAGCTTCCTAGGACCGGTTTCTGGCATTTCAGCCGTCTTCAGCCAGGCTTGCTTGAATCCAGTGGCAAAGTGAACAAGGGACTCACGTCTGAGCATACCCTGCCAACTTATGGCGAACAAAGCAAAAACCAAAGGAAATGATGGACGGAGTGGTGAACATTGCAAGCACTCACCCCCAGTTAACTGATCTGGGTTTAATCCATCACCGTTCTTTAGCCCACTCTGCCACCCCAGTTCAGACATGGCCATATGCAAATCAGTCTGACCCTGTGCCTCATGGGAACAGTCCAGCCCGAACTGCCAAGCCATGTCTTCCCTGGACCGGAAACAATCTTCCTAGGACCGGTTTCTGGCATTTCAGCCGTCTTCAGCCAGGCTTGCTTGAATCTAGTGGCAAAGTGAACAAGGGACTCACGTCTGAGCATACCCTGCCAACTTATGGCGAACAAAGCAAAACCCAAAGGAAATGATGGACGGAGTGTTGAACATTGCAAGCACTCACCCCCAGTCAACTGATCTGGGTTTAATCCATCACCTTTCTTTAGCTCACTCTGCCACCCCAGTTCAGACATGGCCATATGCAAATCAGTCTGACCCTGTGCCTCATGGGAACAGTCCAGCCGGAACTGCCAAGCCATGTCTTCCCTGGACCGGAACCAAGCTTCCTAGGACCGGTTTCTGGCATTTCAGCCGTCTTCAGCCAGGCTTGCTTGAATCCAGTGGCAAAGTGAACAAGGGACTCACGTCTGAGCATACCCTGCCAACTTATGGCGAACAAAGCAAAAACCACAGGAAATGATGGACGGAGTGTTGAACATTGCAAGCACTCACCCCCAGTCAACTGATCTGGGTTTAATCCATCACCGTTCTTTAGCCCACTCTGCCACCCCAGTTCAGACATGGCCATATGCAAATCAGTCTGACCCTGTGTCTCATGGGAACAGTCCAGCCCGAACTGCCAAGCCATGTCTTCCCTGGACCGGAAACAAGCTTCCTAGGACCGGTTTCTTGCATTTCAGCCGTCTTCAGCCAGGCTTGCTTGAATCCAGTGGCAAAGTGAACAAGGGACTCACGTCTGAGCATACCCTGCCAACTTATGGCGAACAAAGCAAAAACCAAAGGAAATGATGGACGGAGTGTTGAACATTGCAAGCACTCACCCCCAGTCAACTGATCTGGGTTTAATCCATCACCGTTCTTTAGCCCACTCTGCCACCCCAGTTTAGACATGGCCATATGCAAATCAGTCTGACCCTGTGCCTCATGGGAATAGTTCAGCCCGAACTGCCAAGCCATGTCTTCCCTGGACCGGAAACAAGCTTCCTAGGACTGGTTTCTGGCATTTCAGCCGTCTTCAGCCAGGCTTGCTTGAATCCAGTGGCAAAGTGAACAAGGGATTCACGTCTGAGCATACCCTGCCAACTTATGGCGAACAAAGCAAAAACCAAAGGAAATGATGGACGGAGTGTTGAACATTGCAAGCACTCACCCCCAGTCAACTGATCTGGGTTTAATCCATCACTGTTCTTTAGCCCACTCTGCCACCCCAGTTCAGACATGGCCATATGCAAATCAGTCTGACCCTGTGCCTCATGGGACCAGTCCAGCCCGAACTGCCAAGCCATGTCTTCCCTGGACCGGAAACAAGCTTCATAGGACCGGTTTCTGGCATTTCAGCCGTCTTCAGCCAGGCTTGCTTGAATCCAGTGGCAAAGCGAACAAGGGACTCACGTCTGAGCATACCCTGCCAACTTATGGCGAACAAAGCAAAAACCAAAGGAAATGATGGACGGAGTGTTGAACATTGCAAGCACTCACGCCCAGTCAACTGATCTGGGTTTAATCCATCACCGTTCTTTAGCCCACTCTGCCACCCCAGTTCAGACATGGCCATATGCAAATCAGTCTGACCCTGTGCCTCATGGGAACAGTCCAGCCCGAACTGCTAAGCCATGTCTTCCCTGGGCCGGAAACAAGCTTCCTAGGACCGGTTTCTGGCATTTCAGCCGTCTTCAGCCAGGCTTGCTTGAATCCAGTGGCAAAGTGAACAAGGGACTCACGTCTGAGCATACCCTGCCAACTTATGGCGAACAAAGCAAAAACCAAAGGAAATGATGGACGGAGTGTTGAACATTGCAAGCACTCACCCCCAGTCAACTGATCTGGGTTTAATCCATCACCGTTCTGTAGCCCACTCTGCCACCCCAGTACAGACATGGCCATATGCAAATGAGTCTGACCCTGTGCCTCATGGGAACAGTCCAGCCCGAACTGCCAAGCCATGTCTTCCCTGGACCGGAAACAAGCTTCCTAGGACCGGTTTCTGGCATTTCAGCCGTCTTCAGCCAGGCTTGCTTGAATCCAGTGGCAAAGTGAACAAGGGACTCATGTCTGAGCATACCCTGCCAACTTATGGCGAACAAAGCAAAAACCAAAGGAAATGATGGACGGAGTGTTGAACATTGCAAGCACTCACCCCCAGTCAACTGATCTGGGTTTAATCCATCACCGTTCTTTAGCCCACTCTGCCACCCCAGTTCAGACATGGCCATATGCAAATCAGTCTAACCCTGTGCCTCATGGGAACAGTCCAGCCCGAACTGCCAAGCCATGTCTTCCGTGGACCGGAAACAAGCTTCCTAGGACCGGTTTCTGGCATTTCAGCCGTCTTCAGCCAGGCTTGCTTGAATCCAGTGGCAAAGTGAACAAGGGACTCACGTCTGAGCATACCCTGCCAACTTATGGCGAACAAAGCAAAAACCAAAGGAAATGATGGACGGAGTGTTGAACATTGCAAGCACTCACCCCCAGTCAACTGATCTGGGTTTAATCCATCACCGTTCTTTATCCCACTCTGCCACCCCAGTTCAGACATGGCCATATGCAAATCAGTCTGACCCTGTGCCTCATGAGAACAGTCCAGCCCGAACTGCCAAGCCATGTCTTCCCTGGACCGGAAACAAGCTTCCTAGGACCGGTTTCTGGCATTTCAGCCGTCTTCAGCCAGGCTTGCTTGAATCCAGTGGCAAAGTGAACAAGGGACTCACGTCTGAGCATACCCTGCCAACTTATGGCGAACAAAGCAAAAACCAAAGGAAACGATGGACGGAGTGTTGAACATTGCAAGCACTCACCCCCAGTCAACTGATCTGGGTTTAATCCATCACCGTTCTTTAGCCCACTCTGCCACCCCAGTTCAGACATGGCCATATGCAAATCAGTCTGACCCTGTGCCTCATGGGAACAGTCCAGCCGGAACTGCCGAGCCATGTCTTCCCTGGACCGGAAACAAGCTTCCTAGGACCGGTTTCTGGCATTTCAGCCGTCTTCAGCCAGGCTTGCTTGAATCCAGTGGCAAAGTGAACAAGGGACTCACGTCTGAGCATACCCTGCCAACTTATGGCGAACAAAGCAAAAACCAAAGGAAATGATGGACGGAGTGTTGAACATTGCAAGCACTCACCCCCAGTCAACTGATCTGGGTTTAATCCATCACTGTTCTTTAGCCCACTCTGCCACCCCAGTTCAGACATGGCCATATGCAAATCAGTCTGACCCTGTGCCTCATGGGAACAGTCCAGCCCGAACTGCCAAGCCATGTCTTCCCTGGACCGGAAACAAGCTTCCTAGGAACGGTTTCTGGCATTTCAGCCGTCTTCAGCCAGGCTTGCTGGAATCCAGTGGCAAAGTGAACAAGGGACTCACGTCTGAGCATACCCTGCCAACTTATGGCGAACAAAGCAAAATCCAAAGGAAATGATGGACGGAGTGTTGAACATTGCAAGCACTCACTCCCAGTCAACTGATCTGGGTTTAATCCATCACCGTTCTTTAGCCCACTCTGCCACCCCAGTTCAGACATGGCCATATGCAAATCAGTCTGACCCTGTGCCTCATGGGAACAGTCCAGCCCGAACTGCCAAGCCATGTCTTCCCTGGACCGGAAACAAGCCTCCTAGGACCGGTTTCTGGCATTTCAGCCGTCTTCAGCCAGGCTTGCTTGAAACCAGTGGCAAAGTGAACAAGGGACTCACGTCTGAGCATACCCTGCCAACTTATGGCGAACAAAGCAAAAACCACAGGAAATGATGGACGGAGTGTTGAACATTGCAAGCACTCACCCCCAGTCAACTGATCTGGGTTTAATCCATCACCGTTCTTTAGCCCACTCTGCCACCCCAGTTCAGACATGGCCATATGCAAATCAGTCTGACCCTGTGTCTCATGGGAACAGTCCAGCCCGAACTGCCAAGCCATGTCTTCCCTGGACCGGAAACAAGCTTCCTAGGACCGGTTTCTTGCATTTCAGCCGTCTTCAGCCAGGCTTGCTTGAATCCAGTGGCAAAGTGAACAAGGGACTCACGTCTGAGCATACCCTGCCAACTTATGGCGAACAAAGCAAAAACCAAAGGAAATGATGGACGGAGTGTTGAACATTGCAAGCACTCACCCCCAGTCAACTGATCTGGGTTTAATCCATCACCGTTCTTTAGCCCACTCTGCCACCCCAGTTTAGACATGGCCATATGCAAATCAGTCTGACCCTGTGCCTCATGGGAATAGTTCAGCCCGAACTGCCAAGCCATGTCTTCCCTGGACCGGAAACAAGCTTCCTAGGACTGGTTTCTGGCATTTCAGCCGTCTTCAGCCAGGCTTGCTTGAATCCAGTGGCAAAGTGAACAAGGGATTCACGTCTGAGCATACCCTGCCAACTTATGGCGAACAAAGCAAAAACCAAAGGAAATGATGGACGGAGTGTTGAACATTGCAAGCACTCACCCCCAGTCAACTGATCTGGGTTTAATCCATCACTGTTCTTTAGCCCACTCTGCCACCCCAGTTCAGACATGGCCATATGCAAATCAGTCTGACCCTGTGCCTCATGGGACCAGTCCAGCCCGAACTGCCAAGCCATGTCTTCCCTGGACCGGAAACAAGCTTCCTAGGACCGGTTTCTGGCATTTCAGCCGTCTTCAGCCAGGCTTGCTTGAATCCAGTGGCAAAGCGAACAAGGGACTCACGTCTGAGCATACCCTGCCAACTTATGGCGAACAAAGCAAAAACCAAAGGAAATGATGGACGGAGTGTTGAACATTGCAAGCACTCACGCCCAGTCAACTGATCTGGGTTTAATCCATCACCGTTCTTTAGCCCACTCTGCCACCCCAGTTCAGACATGGCCATATGCAAATCAGTCTGACCCTGTGCCTCATGGGAACAGTCCAGCCCGAACTGCTAAGCCATGTCTTCCCTGGGCCGGAAACAAGCTTCCTAGGACCGGTTTCTGGCATTTCAGCCGTCTTCAGCCAGGCTTGCTTGAATCCAGTGGCAAAGTGAACAAGGGACTCACGTCTGAGCATACCCTGCCAACTTATGGCGAACAAAGCAAAAACCAAAGGAAATGATGGACGGAGTGTTGAACATTGCAAGCACTCACCCCCAGTCAACTGATCTGGGTTTAATCCATCACCGTTCTTTAGCCCACTCTGCCACCCCAGTACAGACATGGCCATATGCAAATGAGTCTGACCCTGTGCCTCATGGGAACAGTCCAGCCCGAACTGCCAAGCCATGTCTTCCCTGGACCGGAAACAAGCTTCCTAGGACCGGTTTCTGGCATTTCAGCCGTCTTCAGCCAGGCTTGCTTGAATCCAGTGGCAAAGTGAACAAGGGACTCATGTCTGAGCATACCCTGCCAACTTATGGCGAACAAAGCAAAAACCAAAGGAAATGATGGACGGAGTGTTGAACATTGCAAGCACTCACCCCCAGTCAACTGATCTGGGTTTAATCCATCACCGTTCTTTAGCCCACTCTGCCACCCCAGTTCAGACATGGCCATATGCAAATCAGTCTAACCCTGTGCCTCATGGGAACAGTCCAGCCCGAACTGCCAAGCCATGTCTTCCGTGGACCGGAAACAAGCTTCCTAGGACCGGTTTCTGGCATTTCAGCCGTCTTCAGCCAGGCTTGCTTGAATCCAGTGGCAAAGTGAACAAGGGACTCACGTCTGAGCATACCCTGCCAACTTATGGCGAACAAAGCAAAAACCAAAGGAAATGATGGACGGAGTGTTGAACATTGCAAGCACTCACCCCCAGTCAACTGATCTGGGTTTAATCCATCACCGTTCTTTATCCCACTCTGCCACCCCAGTTCAGACATGGCCATATGCAAATCAGTCTGACCCTGTGCCTCATGAGAACAGTCCAGCCCGAACTGCCAAGCCATGTCTTCCCTGGACCGGAAACAAGCTTCCTAGGACCGGTTTCTGGCATTTCAGCCGTCTTCAGCCAGGCTTGCTTGAATCCAGTGGCAAAGTGAACAAGGGACTCACGTCTGAGCATACCCTGCCAACTTATGGCGAACAAAGCAAAAACCAAAGGAAACGATGGACGGAGTGTTGAACATTGCAAGCACTCACCCCCAGTCAACTGATCTGGGTTTAATCCATCACCGTTCTTTAGCCCACTCTGCCACCCCAGTTCAGACATGGCCATATGCAAATCAGTCTGACCCTGTGCCTCATGGGAACAGTCCAGCCGGAACTGCCGAGCCATGTCTTCCCTGGACCGGAAACAAGCTTCCTAGGACCGGTTTCTGGCATTTCAGCCGTCTTCAGCCAGGCTTGCTTGAATCCAGTGGCAAAGTGAACAAGGGACTCACGTCTGAGCATACCCTGCCAACTTATGGCGAACAAAGCAAAAACCAAAGGAAATGATGGACGGAGTGTTGAACATTGCAAGCACTCACCCCCAGTCAACTGATCTGGGTTTAATCCATCACTGTTCTTTAGCCCACTCTGCCACCCCAGTTCAGACATGGCCATATGCAAATCAGTCTGACCCTGTGCCTCATGGGAACAGTCCAGCCCGAACTGCCAAGCCATGTCTTCCCTGGACCGGAAACAAGCTTCCTAGGAACGGTTTCTGGCATTTCAGCCGTCTTCAGCCAGGCTTGCTGGAATCCAGTGGCAAAGTGAACAAGGGACTCACGTCTGAGCATACCCTGCCAACTTATGGCGAACAAAGCAAAATCCAAAGGAAATGATGGACGGAGTGTTGAACATTGCAAGCACTCACTCCCAGTCAACTGATCTGGGTTTAATCCATCACCGTTCTTTAGCCCACTCTGCCACCCCAGTTCAGACATGGCCATATGCAAATCAGTCTGACCCTGTGCCTCATGGGAACAGTCCAGCCCGAACTGCCAAGCCATGTCTTCCCTGGACCGGAAACAAGCCTCCTAGGACCGGTTTCTGGCATTTCAGCCGTCTTCAGCCAGGCTTGCTTGAATCCAGTGGCAAAGTGAACAAGGGACTCACGTCTGAGCATACCCTGCCAACTTATGGCGAACAAAGCAAAAACCAAAGGAAATGATGGACGGAGTGTTGAACATTGCAAGCACTCACCCCCAGTCAACTGATCTGGGTTTAATCCATCACCGTTCTTTAGCCCACTCTGCCACCCCAGTTCAGACATGGCCATAACATAGATGATAACCAGAGTAGATGTACCTTCATGAGAAGATGGTGCAAGGTATGTTGTTGTTGTACAGGACTATTAATGCTTCTTTGGAGCGTACTCGCTCTCTTGATCTCATTCAAAGTAACCTTAGATACACTAGCAGGACTTACTGAGAACATGACTAACATAGTGAAAGGTTCGCAAAAAGTAATACCAGTTAGAACTAGCACTGAGCATGTGCATCAAGATAGGTCTATAACTGATTTTTCTAGCAATGTGTTTTCAAAATTATTGTATGGATATGTAAAAACAATGGACGTAATGGATTGCTATGTCTGCATGCAATTACCTGCCTCTGTTTCAGAAGGGGTGACTTATCATCACCTCCCAGCAACTTATGGAATAACATGTAGCGTTTTAACCAGTATATTTTATCAAGTAGGAAAATTAGAATACAATATGTCTAATATAGATAATATTCTTGGATGATTGCCCATGAATAAAGAATTAAATCCAGCTAAAGATCCTAATGGGTTAGGAGAAATTTTTATAGAAACTAAAGGACTAACGTTAGAATACATTTTTAAGAACAATTTAACTTGCAGTTTGAAACCAGAAGAGAAAACATTCTTGAATATGGTTGAGGAGAGAAGGTTGAAAATACACAAGAATGCAGAAGGACATAAAGAAGGGGAAAACATTTGGACAATAGATGGGAACAAAGAAATGAAAGGTGATGTTAAACCAACAATTGCTATAGACTCACCACAGAAAGGTAAATTATGTATCACGAGAGAAAGATCCCAATATGATTATATATACATAGGGACAAGTGAGTGTCATGATACATATTTCATTGCATCTGGATGGGGATTTAGAGGTGGAGAAGACCCAGTTTTTCCTGGATTGTATTATATTTGTGGGAACAAGGCGTATTACCGGTTGCCTGACCATTGCTATGGCACATGTTATGTAGGCCTGGTCTTTCCAAAGATCTTTCACATGGATAGAGTAGAAAACAGTCAACCAAATAACCTACTAATGCGTAGCAGAAGAGAAACTTGGTTAGAGATTGTAGGTGATATTTTTGGAGCCTTGATACCAGCAGTGGGAATATCTTTGAATGCAAATAATATTCGAAAGTTGTCCACCATAGTGGATCGTTTGTCAACAAGCACAGCTGGAGGATTTCTATTGGTAAACACTGAATTGGTTGCCATGCGTGCTATGATTATGCAAAATCGACTTGCCCTTGATATTTTATTGGCAAAAGAGGGTGGAATCTGCGGAATGCTGAAAGTTCAACATTGTTGCACTTACATTCAAAGCAAAAACCAAAGGAAATGATGGACGGAGTGTTGAACATTGCAAGCACTCACCCCCAGTCAACTGATCTGGGTTTAATCCATCACCGTTCTTTAGCCCACTCTGCCACTCCAGTTCAGACATGACCATATGCAAATCAGTCTGACCCTGTGTCTCATGGGAACAGTCCAGCCCGAACTGCCAAGCCATGTCTTCCCTGGACCGGAAACAAGCTTCCTAGGACCGGTTTCTTGCATTTCAGCCGTCTTCAGCCAGGCTTGCTTGAATCCAGTGGCAAAGTGAACAAGGGACTCACGTCTGAGCATACCCTGCCAACTTATGGCAAAAAAAGCAAATACCAAAGGAAATGATGGACGGAGTGTTGAACATTGCAAGCACTCACCCCCAGTCAACTGATCTGGGTTTAATCCATCACCGTTCTTTAGCCCACTCTGCCACCCCAGTTCAGACATGGCCATATGCAAATCAGTCTGACCCTGTGCCTCATGGGAACAGTTCAGCCCGAACTGCCAAGCCATGTCTTCCCTGGACCGGAAACAAGCTTCCTAGGACCGGTTTCTGGCATTTCAGCCGTCTTCAGCCAGGCTTGCTTGAATCCAGTGGCAAAGTGAACAAGGGATTCACGTCAGAGCATACCCTGCCAACTTATGGCGAACAAAGCAAAAACCAAAGGAAATGATGGACGGAGTGTTGAACATTGCAAGCACTCACCCCCAGTCAACTGATCTGGGTTTAATCCATCACTGTTCTTTAGCCCACTCTGCCACCCCAGTTCAGACATGGCCATATGCAAATCAGTCTGACCCTGTGCCTCATGGGAACAGTCCAGCCCGAACTGCCAAGCCATGTCTTCCCTGGACCGGAAACAAGCTTCCTAGGACCGGTTTCTGGCATTTCAGCCGTCTTCAGCCAGGCTTGCTTGAATCCAGTGGCAAAGTGAACAAGGGACTCATGTCTGAGCATACCCTGCCAACTTATGGCGAACAAAGCAAAAACCAAAGGAAATGATGGACGGAGTGTTGAACATTGCAAGCACTCACACCCAGTCAACTGATCTGGGTTTAATCCATCACCGTTCTTTAGCCCACTCTGCCACCCCAGTTCAGACATGGCCATATGCAAATCAGTCTGACCCTGTGCCTCATGGGAACAGTCCAGCCCGAACTGCCAAGCCATGTCTTCCCTGGACCGGAAACAAGCTTCCTAGGACTGGTTTCTGGCATTTCAGCCGTCTTCAGCCAGGCTTGCTTGAATCCAGTGGCAAAGTGAACAAGGGACTCACGTCTGAGCATACCCTGCCAACTTATGGCGAACAAAGAAAAAATCAAAGGAAACGATGGACGGAGTGTTGAACATTGCAAGCACTCACCCCCAGTCAACTGATCTGGGTTTAATCCATCACCGTTCTTTAGCCCACTCTGCCACCCCAGTTCAGACATGGCCATATGCAAATCAGTCTGACCCTGTGCCTCATGGGAACAGTCCAGCCGGAACTGCCGAGCCATGGCTTCCCTGGACCGGAAACAAGCTTCCTAGGACCGGTTTCTGGCATTTCAGCCGTCTTCAGCCAGGCTTGCTTGAATCCAGTGGCAAAGTGAACAAGGGACTCACGTCTGAGCATACCCTGCCAACTTATGGCGAACAAAGCAAAAACCAAAGGAAATGATGGACGGAGTGTTGAACATTGCAAGCACTCACCCCCAGTCAACTGATCTGGGTTTAATCCATCACTGTTCTTTAGCCCACTCTGCCACCCCAGTTCAGACATGGCCATATGCAAATCAGTCTGACCCTGTGCCTCATGGGAACAGTCCAGCCCGAACTGCCAAGCCATGTCTTCCCTGGACCGGAAACAAGCTTCCTAGGAACGGTTTCTGGCATTTCAGCCATCTTCAGCCAGGCTTGCTTGAATCCAGTGGCAAAGTGAACAAGGGACTCACGTCTGAGCATACCCTGCCAACTTATGGCGAACAAAGCAAAATCCAAAGGAAATGATGGACGGAGTGTTGAACATTGCAAGCACTCACTCCCAGTCAACTGATCTGGGTTTAATCCATCACCGTTCTTTAGCCCACTCTGCCACCCCAGTTCAGACATGGCCATATGCAAATCAGTCTGACCCTGTGCCTCATGGGAACAGTCCAGCCCGAACTGCCAAGCCATGTCTTCCCTGGACCGGAAACAAGCCTCCTAGGACCGGTTTCTGGCATTTCAGCCGTCTTCAGCCAGGCTTGCTTGAATCCAGTGGCAAAGTGAACAAGGGACTCACGTCTGAGCATACCCTGCCAACTTATGGCGAAAATAGCAAAATCCAAAGGAAATGATGGACGGAGTGTTGAACATTGCAAGCACTCACTCCCAGTCAACTGATCTGGGTTTAATCCATCACCGTTCTTTAGCCCACTCTGCCACCCCAGTTCAGACATGGCCCTATGCAAATCAGTCTGACCCTGTGCCTCATGGGAACAGTCCAGCCCGAACTGCCAAGCCATGTCTTCCGTGGACCGGAAACAAGCTTTCTAGGACCGGTTTCTGGCATTTCAGCCGTCTTCAGCCAGGCTTGCTTGAATCCAGTGGCAAAGTGAACAAGGGACTCACGTCTGAGCATACCCTGCCAACTTATGGCGAACAAAGCAAAAACCAAAGGAAATGATGGACGGAGTGTTGAACATTGCAAGCACTCACCCCCAGTCAACTGATCTGGGTTTAATCCATCACCGTTCTTTATCCCACTCTGCCACCCCAGGTCAGACATGGCCATATGCAAATCAGTCTGACCCTGTGCCTCATGGGAACAGTCCAGCCCGAACTGCCAAGCCATGTCTTCCCTGGACCGGAAACAAGCTTCCTAGGACCGGTTTCTGGCATTTCAGCCGTCTTCAGCCAGGCTTGCTTGAATCCAGTGGCAAAGTGAACAAGGGACTCACGTCTGAGCATACCCTGCCAACTTATGGCGAACAAAGCAAAAACCAAAGGAAACGATGGACGGAGTGTTGAACATTGCAAGCACTCACCCCCAGTCAACTGATCTGGGTTTAATCCATCACCGTTCTTTAGCCCACTCTGCCACCCCAGTTCAGACATGGCCATATGCAAATCAGTCTGACCCTGTGCCTCATGGGAACAGTCCAGCCGGAACTGCCGAGCCATGTCTTCCCTGGACCGGAAACAAGCTTCCTAGGACCGGTTTCTGGCATTTCAGCCGTCTTCAGCCAGGCTTGCTTGAATCCAGTGGCAAAGTGAACAAGGGACTCACGTCTGAGCATACCCTGCCAACTTATGGCGAACAAAGGAAAAACCAAAGGAAATGATGGACGAAGTGTTGAACATTGCAAGCACTCACCCCCAGTCAACTGATCTGGGTTTAATCCATCACTGTTCTTTAGCCCACTCTGCCACCCCAGTTCAGACATGGCCATATGCAAATCAGTCTGACCCTGTGCCTCATGGGAACAGTCCAGCCCGAACTGCCAAGCCATGTCTTCCCTGGACCGGAAACAAGCTTCCTAGGAACGGTTTCTGGCATTTCAGCTGTCTTCAGCCAGGCTTGCTGGAATCCAGTGGCAAAGTGAACAAGGGACTCACGTCTGAGCATACCCTGCCAACTTATGGCGAACAAAGCAAAATCCAAAGGAAATGATGGACGGAGTGTTGAACATTGCAAGCACTCACTCCCAGTCAACTGATCTGGGTTTAATCCATCACTGTTCTTTAGCCCACTCTGCCACCCCAGTTCAGACATGGCCATATGCAAATCAGTCTGACCCTGTGCCTCATGGGAACAGTCCAGCCCGAACTGCCAAGCCATGTCTTCCCTGGACCGGAAACAAGCCTCCTAGGACCGGTTTCTGGCATTTCAGCCGTCTTCAGCCAGGCTTGCTTGAATCCAGTGGCAAAGTGAACAAGGGACTCACGTCTGAGCATACCCTGCCAACTTATGGCGAACAAAGCAAAAACCAAAGGAAATGATGGACGGAGTGTTGAACATTGCAAGCACTCACCCCCAGTCAACTGATCTGGGTTTAATCCATCACCGTTCTTTAGCCCACTCTGCCACCCCAGTTCAGACATGGCCATAACATAGATGATAACCAGAGTAGATGTACCTTCATGAGAAGATGGTGCAAGGTATGTTGTTGTTGTACAGGACTATTAATGCTTCTTTGGAGCGTACTCGCTCTCTTGATCTCATTCAAAGTAACCTTAGATACACTAGCAGGACTTACTGAGAACATGACTAACATAGTGAAAGGTTCGCAAAAAGTAATACCAGTTAGAACTAGCACTGAGCATGTGCATCAAGATAGGTCTATAACTGATTTTTCTAGCAATGTGTTTTCAAAATTATTGTATGAATATGTAAAAACAATGGACGTAATGGATTGCTATGTCTGCATGCAATTACCTGCCTCTGTTTCAGAAGGGGTGACTTATCATCACCTCCCAGCAACTTATGGAATAACATGTAGCGTTTTAACTAGTATATTTTATCAAGTAGGAAAATTAGAATACAATATGTCTAATATAGATAATATTCTTGGATGATTGCCCATGAATAAAGAATTAAATCCAGCTAAAGATCCTAATGGGTTAGGAGAAATTTTTATAGAAACTAAAGGACTAACGTTAGAATACATTTTTAAGAACAATTTAACTTGCAGTTTGAAACCAGAAGAGAAAACATTCTTGAATATGGTTGAGGAGAGAAGGTTGAAAATACACAAGAATGCAGAAGGACATAAAGAAGGGGAAAACATTTGGACAATAGATGGGAACAAAGAAATGAAAGGTGATGTTAAACCAACAATTGCTATAGACTCACCACAGAAAGGTAAATTATGTATCACGAGAGAAAGATCCCAATATGATTATATATACATAGGGACAAGTGAGTGTCATGATACATATTTCATTGCATCTGGATGGGGATTTAGAGGTGGAGAAGACCCAGTTTTTCCTGGATTGTATTATATTTGTGGGAACAAGGCGTATTACCGGTTGCCTGACCATTGCTATGGCACATGTTATGTAGGCCTGGTCTTTCCAAAGATCTTTCACATGGATAGAGTAGAAAACAGTCAACCAAATAACCTACTAATGCGTAGCAGAAGAGAAACTTGGTTAGAGATTGTAGGTGATATTTTTGGAGCCTTGATACCAGCAGTGGGAATATCTTTGAATGCAAATAATATTCGAAAGTTGTCCACCATAGTGGATCGTTTGTCAACAAGCACAGCTGGAGGATTTCTATTGGTAAACACTGAATTGGTTGCCATGCGTGCTATGATTATGCAAAATCGACTTGCCCTTGATATTTTATTGGCAAAAGAGGGTGGAATCTGCGGAATGCTGAAAGTTCAACATTGTTGCACTTACATTCAAAGCAAAAACCAAAGGAAATGATGGACGGAGTGTTGAACATTGCAAGCACTCACCCCCAGTCAACTGATCTGGGTTTAATCCATCACCGTTCTTTAGCCCACTCTGCCACTCCAGTTCAGACATGGCCATATGCAAATCAGTCTGACCCTGTGTCTCATGGGAACAGTCCAGCCCGAACTGCCAAGCCATGTCTTCCCTGGACCGGAAACAAGCTTCCTAGGACCGGTTTCTTGCATTTCAGCCGTCTTCAGCCAGGCTTGCTTGAATCCAGTGGCAAAGTGAACAAGGGACTCACGTCTGAGCATACCCTGCCAACTTATGGCGAACAAAGCAAAAACCAAAGGAAATGATGGACGGAGTGTTGAACATTGCAAGCACTCACCCCCAGTCAACTGATCTGGGTTTAATCCATCACCGTTCTTTAGCCCACTCTGCCACCCCAGTTCAGACATGGCCATATGCAAATCAGTCTGACCCTGTGTCTCATGGGAACAGTCCAGCCCGAACTGCCAAGCCATGTCTTCCCTGGACCGGAAACAAGCTTCCTAGGACCGGTTTCTTGCATTTCAGCCGTCTTCAGCCAGGCTTGCTTGAATCCAGTGGCAAAGTGAACAAGGGACTCACGTCTGAGCATACCCTGCCAACTTATGGCGAACAAAGCAAAAACCAAAGGAAATGATGGACGGAGTGTTGAACATTGCAAGCACTCACCCCCAGTCAACTGATCTGGGTTTAATCCATCACCGTTCTTTAGCCCACTCTGCCACCCCAGTTCAGACATGGCCATATGCAAATCAGTCTGACCCTGTGCCTCATGGGAACAGTTCAGCCCGAACTGCCAAGCCATGTCTTCCCTGGACCGGAAACAAGCTTCCTAGGACCGGTTTCTGGCATTTCAGCCGTCTTCAGCCAGGCTTGCTTGAATCCAGTGGCAAAGTGAACAAGGGATTCACGTCAGAGCATACCCTGCCAACTTATGGCGAACAAAGCAAAAACCAAAGGAAATGATGGACGGAGTGTTGAACATTGCAAGCACTCACCCCCAGTCAACTGATCTGGGTTTAATCCATCACTGTTCTTTAGCCCACTCTGCCACCCCAGTTCAGACATGGCCATATGCAAATCAGTCTGACCCTGTGCCTCATAGGACCAGTCCAGCCCGAACTGCCAAGCCATGTCTTCCCTGGACCGGAAACAAGCTTCCTAGGACCGGTTTCTAGCATTTCAGCCGTCTTCAGCCAGGCTTGCTTGAATCCAGTGGCAAAGCGAACAAGGGACTCACGTCTGAGCATACCCTGCCAACTTATGGCGAACAAAGCAAAAACCAAAGGAAATGATGGACGGAGTGTTGAACATTGCAAGCACTCACCCCCAGTCAACTGATCTGGGTTTAATCCATCACCGTTCTTTAGCCCACCCTGCCACCCCAGTTCAGACATGGCCATATGCAAATCAGTCTGACCCTGTGCCTCATGGGAACCGTCCAGCCCGAACTGCCAAGCCATGTCTTCCCTGGACCGGAAACAAGCTTCCTAGGACCGGTTTCTGGCATTTCAGCCGTCTTCAGCCAGGCTTGCTTGAATCCAGTGGCAAAGTGAACAAGGGACTCACGTCTGAGCATACCCTGCCAACTTATGGCGAACAAAGCAAAAACCAAAGGAAATGATTGACGGAGTGTTGAACATTGCAAGCACTCACCCCCAGTCAACTGATCTGGGTTTAATCCATCACCGTTCTTTAGCCCACTCTGCCACCCCAGTTCAGACATGGCCATATGCAAATCAGTCTGACCCTGTGTCTCATGGGAACAGTCCAGCCCGAACTGCCAAGCCATGTCTTCCCTGGACCGGAAACAAGCTTCCTAGGACCGGTTTCTTGCATTTCAGCCGTCTTCAGCCAGGCTTGCTTGAATCCAGTGGCAAAGTGAACAAGGGACTCACGTCTGAGCATACCCTGCCAACTTATGGCGAACAAAGCAAAAACCAAAGGAAATGATGGACGGAGTGTTGAACATTGCAAGCACTCACCCCCAGTCAACTGATCTGGGTTTAATCCATCACTGTTCTTTAGCCCACTCTGCCACCCCAGTTCAGACATGGCCATATGCAAATCAGTCTGACCCTGTGCCTCATGGGACCAGTCCAGCCCGAACTGCCAAGCCATGTCTTCCCTGGACCGGAAACAAGCTTCCTAGGACCGGTTTCTGGCATTTCAGCCGTCTTCAGCCAGGCTTGCTTGAATCCAGTGGCAAAGCGAACAAGGGACTCACGTCTGAGCATACCCTGCCAACTTATGGCGAACAAAGCAAAAACCAAAGGAAATGATGGACGGAGTGTTGAACATTGCAAGCACTCACCCCCAGTCAACTGATCTGGGTTTAATCCATCACCGTTCTTTAGCCCACCCTGCCACCCCAGTTCAGACATGGCCATATGCAAATCAGTCTGACCCTGTGCCTCATGGGAACAGTCCAGCCCGAACTGCCAAGCCATGTCTTCCCTGGACCGGAAACAAGCTTCCTAGGACCGGTTTCTGGCATTTCAGCCGTCTTCAGCCAGGCTTGCTTGAATCCAGTGGCAAAGTGAACAAGGGACTCACGTCTGAGCATACCCTGCCAACTTATGGCGAACAAAGCAAAAACCAAAGGAAATGATGGACGGAGTGTTGAACATTGCAAGCACTCACACCCAGTCAACTGATCTGGGTTTAATCCATCACCGTTCTTTAGCCCACTCTGCCACCCCAGTTCAGACATGGCCATATGCAAATCAGTCTGACCCTGTGCCTCATGGGAACAGTCCAGCCCGAACTGCCAAGCCATGTCTTCCGTGGACCGGAAACAAGCTTCCTAGGACCGGTTTCTGGCATTTCAGCCGTCTCCAGCCAGGCTTGCTTGAATTCAGTGGCAAAGTGAACAAGGGAGTCACGTCTGAGCATACCCTGCCAACTTATGGCGAACAAAGCAAAAACCAAAGGAAATGATGGACGGAGTGTTGAACATTGCAAGCACTCACCCCCAGTCAACTGATCTGGGTTTAATCCATCACCGTTCTTTATCCCACTCTGCCACCCCAGTTCAGACATGGCCATATGCAAATCAGTCTGACCCTGTGCCTCATGGGAACAGTCCAGCCCGAACTGCCAAGCCATGTCTTCCCTGGACCGGAAACAAGCTTCCTAGGACCGGTTTCTGGCATTTCAGCCATCTTCAGCCAGGCTTGCTTGAATCCAGTGGCAAAGTGAACAAGGGACTCACGTCTGAGCATACCCTGCCAACTTATGGCGAACAAAGAAAAAATCAAAGGAAACGATGGACGGAGTGTTGAACATTGCAAGCACTCACCCCCAGTCAACTGATCTGGGTTTAATCCATCACCGTTCTTTAGCCCACTCTGCCACCCCTGTTCAGACATGGCCATATGCAAATCAGTCTGACCCTGTGCCTCATGGGAACAGTCCAGCCGGAACTGCCGAGCCATGGCTTCCCTGGACCGGAAACAAGCTTCCTAGGACCGGTTTCTGGCGTTTCAGCCGTCTTCAGCCAGGCTTGCTTGAATCCAGTGGCAAAGTGAACAAGGGACTCACGTCTGAGCATACCCTGCCAACTTATGGCGAACAAAGCAAAAACCAAAGGAAATGATGGACGGAGTGTTGAACATTGCAAGCACTCACCCCCAGTCAACTGATCTGGGTTTAATCCATCACTGTTCTTTAGCCCACTCTGCCACCCCAGTTCAGACATGGCCATATGCAAATCAGTCTGACCCTGTGCCTCATGGGAACAGTCCAGCCCGAACTGCCAAGCCATGTCTTCCCTGGACCGGAAACAAGCTTCCTAGGAACGGTTTCTGGCATTTCAGCCATCTTCAGCCAGGCTTGCTTGAATCCAGTGGCAAAGTGAACAAGGGACTCACGTCTGAGCATACCCTGCCAACTTATGGCGAACAAAGCAAAATCCAAAGGAAATGATGGACGGAGTGTTGAACATTGCAAGCACTCACTCCCAGTCAACTGATCTGAGTTTAATCCATCACCGTTCTTTAGCCCACTCTGCCACCCCAGTTCAGACATGGCCATATGCAAATCAGTCTGACCCTGTGCCTCATGGGAACAGTCCAGCCCGAACTGCCAAGCCATGTCTTCCCTGGACCGGAAACAAGCCTCCTAGGACCGGTTTCTGGCATTTCAGCCGTCTTCAGCCAGGCTTGCTTGAATCCAGTGGCAAAGTGAACAAGGGACTCAAGTCTGAGCATACCCTGCCAACTTATGGCGAACAAAGCAAAATCCAAAGGAAATGATGGACGGAGTGTTGAACATTGCAAGCACTCACCCCCAGTCAACTGATCTGGGTTTAATCCATCACTGTTCTTTAGCCCACTCTGCCACCCCAGTTCAGACATGGCCATATGCAAATCAGTCTGACCCTGTGCCTCATGGGAACAGTCCAGCCCGAACTGCCAAGCCATGTCTTCCCTGGACCGGAAACAAGCTTCCTAGGAACGGTTTCTGGCATTTCAGCCGTCTTCAGCCAGGCTTGCTTGAATCCAGTGGCAAAGTGAACAAGGGACTCACGTCTGAGCATACCCTGCCAACTTATGGCGAACAAAGCAAAATCCAAAGGAAATGATGGACGGAGTGTTGAACATTGCAAGCACTCACTCCCAGTCAACTGATCTGGGTTTAATCCATCACCGTTCTTTAGCCCACTCTGCCACCCCAGTTCAGACATGGCCATATGCAAATCAGTCTGACCCTGTGCCTCATGGGAACAGTCCAGCCCGTACTGCCAAGCCATGTCTTCCCTGGACCGGAAACAAGCCTCCTAGGACCGGTTTCTGGCATTTCAGCCGTCTTCAGCCAGGCTTGCTTGAATCCAGTGGCAAAGTGAACAAGGGACTCACGTCTGAGCATACCCTGCCAACTTATGGCGAACAAAGCAAAAACCAAAGGAAATGATGGACGGAGTGTTGAACATTGCAAGCACTCACCCCCAGTCAACTGATCTGGGTTTAATCCATCACCGTTCTTTAGCCCACTCTGCCACCCCAGTTCAGACATGGCCATAACATAGATGATAACCAGAGTAGATGTACCTTCATGAGAAGATGGTGCAAGGTATGTTGTTGTTGTACAGGACTATTAATGCTTCTTTGGAGCGTACTCGCTCTCTTGATCTCATTCAAAGTAACCTTAGATACACTAGCAGGACTTACTGAGAACATGACTAACATAGTGAAAGGTTCGCAAAAAGTAATACCAGTTAGAACTAGCACTGAGCATGTGCATCAAGATAGGTCTATAACTGATTTTTCTAGCAATGTGTTTTCAAAATTATTGTATGAATATGTAAAAACAATGGACGTAATGGATTGCTATGTCTGCATGCAATTACCTGCCTCTGTTTCAGAAGGGGTGACTTATCATCACCTCCCAGCAACTTATGGAATAACATGTAGCGTTTTAACCAGTATATTTTATCAAGTAGGAAAATTAGAATACAATATGTCTAATATAGATAATATTCTTGGACGATTGCCCATGAATAAAGAATTAAATCCAGCTAAAGATCCTAATGGGTTAGGAGAAATTTTTATAGAAACTAAAGGACTAACGTTAGAATACATTTTTAAGAACAATTTAACTTGCAGTTTGAAACCAGAAGAGAAAACATTCTTGAATATGGTTGAGGAGAGAAGGTTGAAAATACACAAGAATGCAGAAGGACATAAAGAAGGGGAAAACATTTGGACAATAGATGGGAACAAAGAAATGAAAGGTGATGTTAACCCCTTCCATGCGCCGTGAATTCCGCCGCGGTGCTGACCGTTTCTTGCGCGGGCGGGCTCATGACGGAACGGTTCCGTCATGAGCACAGCTCAACCGACGCTCATGACGGAACCGTTCCGTCATGAGCATGGAAGGGGTTAAACCAACAATTGCTATAGACTCACCACAGAAAGGTAAATTATGTATCACGAGAGAAAGATCCCAATATGATTATATATCCATAGGGACAAGTGAGTGTCATGATACATATTTCATTGCATCTGGATGGGGATTTAGAGGTGGAGAAGATCCAGTTTTTCCTGGATTGTATTATATTTGTGGGAACAAGGCGTATTACCGGTTGCCTGACCATTGCTATGGCACATGTTATGTAGGCCTGGTCTTTCCAAAGATCTTTCACATGGATAGAGTAGAAAACAGTCAACCAAATAACCTACTAATGCGTAGCAGAAGAGAAACTTGGTTAGAGATTGTAGGTGATATTTTTGGAGCCTTGATACCAGCAGTGGGAATATCTTGGAATGCAAATAATATTCGAAAGTTGTCCACCATAGTGGATCGTTTATCAACAAGCACAGCTGGAGGATTTCTATTGGTAAACACTGAATTGGTTGCCATGCGTGCTATGATTATGCAAAATCGACTTGCCCTTGATATTTTATTGGCAAAAGAGGGTGGAATCTGTGGAATGCTGAAAGTTCAACATTGTTGCACTTACATTCCTGACGAAAGCAGAGATCTAAAAGTATATATAAAGAATATTACAGAATTGCATGATGAAATAAAACCACTGGAGGTTGAAAGCATCAGAACTAGAATCAGTAACAAGATGGCTGCTATAAAAACTTTCTTGGGAAAATTAGGTAGTACCATAATAGGGAAAATATTATTCCCATTAACCTGTGGGATTTTCGTATTACTATTACTTAGACTAGGATGTATGTGTTGTAGATATAGGGGACGCGCTACTGACCTGGTGACTACTTTCTGCCTCTGAGCCTGCCGTGAGGAGAACGGCTCGGTCCACGGGCTCATCCGCTTGTCCTTTACACCCGCTGCCACTGCTGTTACCATTGCCGTGAGGGAAACGGCTCCAGGAAACCACAACTCCCAGCGGCCTTTGCCCCGGGCGCACACTGCTGAGGTCATCGTTGCGCCCCGGTTGCATTTAAGCCTGACGAGCACCCCGCGGCGCAGGACGCGCTACTGACCTGGTGACTACTTTCTGCCTCTGAGCCTGCCGTGAGGAGAACGGCTCGGTCCACGGGCTCATCCGCTTGTCCTTTATACCCGCTGCCACTGCTGTTACCATTGCCGTGAGGGAAACGGCTCCAGGAAACCACAACTCCCAGCGGCCTTTGCCCCGGGCCCACACTGGTGAGGTCATTGTTGCGCCCGGGTTGCATTTAAGCCTGACGAGCACCCCGCGGCGCGGGACGTGCGCGGGCAGTGCCCGGGCGAAGCCCGGGCCAAGGGCGGGCCCGTCCTTGCCCGTCACTGCCCGGAGCGGACTGAACTGGGCAATCTCTCTAACATCGCACCCCCATCGTTCGTGCCAAGGTACTGTTGTTCTTCTACTTTCTTGAGCCCCATTGCAAGCAACTCTGTTATTTGACCCTGTACCTTTGATAATTTATTTCTATCG
The DNA here is from genome assembly GCF_964204655.1 of Triturus cristatus. Classification (NCBI taxonomy): domain Eukaryota; kingdom Metazoa; phylum Chordata; class Amphibia; order Caudata; family Salamandridae; genus Triturus; species Triturus cristatus. The sequence continues at coordinate 371,664,145 of NC_140591.1, read as the reverse complement.
CCTCTGTGATCTTTGGCCTCTATCCAACCAAATCCTTGGCCCTTATTATGCCACCAAAAGATTCTAAAGGCAGAGCGGTCAACGCACGCCTCACTGGGACAATGGACCAATTTGTTACTAAGGTCAACTGCGTGATTGACCAAGAAATCATGTTGCTAGAACGCCGCGTCTCCCAGGACCTCGCGGCAGCCAGGAGGTCCTCCATGGGTTATTTCGCCAATGTGCGCTCTCCTGAACAGCAAACCTCTAATCACATTCCTACCACTGGCTCTGACGTGGACCTCTTGGGCCAGGACTTGCCACCAAGTGGAATTGTTGCTGCTGTCTCCCTGGAGGACCAGTCTATGGTCCTTGACTCCTTGTTAATTTCTCCTCGCTCGCTGCCGCCTGTCCCTAGCACAGTTTCTGAGCCCGTTACTAGGCAACTGCGAGCAAGAAATCCCGGGACAATCCCCAAAAAGAAACAAGGGTGTTTATTAACCAATGGTGGGATTGGTAAGAATAGCAAAAAAAAACAAAAACCAACAATCCTCAAGGGAAAATTAAAAGCACCCCCTGTTATTCCTGAACAGTCGTTACAGGCGGTCCCACTAGATAAGGTTGCTTTTCAATCCCACTCACCATCAACTAGTATGATGTGTCAGGATGTTACTGGGAGGACTAGCGAGGTAGATAGGGAAAGATTACCAGAGCTACAGAATATACTCGATGTACTGGATGCGATTAGGCTTCTCCTTCGCCCTATGGAGGACAGAATGCTTAAAATCAAACAGCTTTTATCTAGGATCGAATGCGGCCTAGGGGCCCTGACCAATACCCCAAACACTTCCCACCAACCAAGGGCTTTGAAAATACCAACTACCCTAAGAGTAGAAAAAGATCTGGCGGCCCCACAAGCCCAACCAGCACCCCCCCCTGAATGTCATCCATCTATGGCAATTAATGAGTCCACACTAGCTCCTGATCATAGGAAATCCATGCAGCCTAGTACAATCCAGTCAAAAGAAGTTGTCAGGTCACCCTTATCTAGGATCTCTAGTGGGGCAAACATACCCAACCTGCCACCTGAAACCTCTCCATACGTAGTTATCTTAACAGGGGTCCCGGAATTGGGCAAAAATGAAGATGAGTCCCCTACAACATTGAGGAACAGGGTGGTACATTGGCTTAATAAAAATAGACCATTGCCAATGCACATAAGTAGCAAATTACTCATGGTAAGAAGGGTCCCATGGGTAGGTCATTTGCCGAAGAACACAAGGGGGGACTGTATTTTGATCAATTTTAATGACCCAAAAACTGTTGACCACATCTGTAATTGGAAATACTCCAGTCCAGGAACATCTATCACAGCCCGTCCCTTGACCTATTTTTATCCTCCTGGTCACTTTTCGGATGCGTGGACGCTTGTTCACCGGAACAGGAGTGGCTTTTCGCAAAGGAGCTGGCCTATACCCCCATTGCCGCTAGATCCTATTTTCTTGGAAAACCGCTACAGCAGCCTTGAGGCCGTTGATTGACTACAGGGTAATGGAGGTGTATCCATCAGATCCCCGCCCTCCTCAGGCTGCCCCACATTAGAAACCACCATAACATCAGAACACCTGGGTTTCGATTTACATACCCTAACAACCACACCCCAGAGGCCTATCATTAGCACTGATCATCATCCAGTCCATCACCCAAGTGCTTTAGTTCCCCGGGAAAGTCTCTCCAGTCACTTCAAGCTTGTTTCGTGGAATGTGGCAGGTCTACGTGGCAAGCTCACTCTCCCAGACTGGGGTGATTTAATCGAGGAATATGACATATGCATGTTCCAGGAAACCTGGAGCATTGAGCCCCTGTAAAAGACGGGGTTTAGTTGTTTTTTTCACCAGCCATTTCATCTGGCCGCGGTCGCCCCTCTGGCGGACTCATGGTCTGGGTTAGGGCAGATCTCAATCTTAGGATTACCCTTAACAGCTGCTCTACGCCTGACATAATGAGTCTCACCATCAAAGGCACCAAGACTGGCTACTCATGGGAACTATTTAATGTCTCTGCCAGAGGAACCCAGGGGGGAGCCAAGTCCCCCACTATCACAGCCCTCTCAGGTATGCTTTCCTCTTGCCCTCCCGAGTCCCTCCTACTTGTCGCTGGTGATCTTAATTGTTCATTCGAACCCCTTGCTACAGATGACATTCTGGGAACACATGATGAGGACACTAGATGGGGTATACCCCTACTGTCTCTCAACCCTATAAAAAGATGGTCCCCGGTGGTTATCCAAATAAACGCTCTGTCACTAGAATTTGGCCTTAGAGCCGTTAACGGGCGCACAACTTCTGATCTAATGGGTGCAAACACTTTCAACAGGGTTGCCTCCCAAAGTAGATTTGATTATATATTGTTAGACAGGAGGGGATGGAAACATGTTGATGATATGACTGTATTATCAACAATTAATAGTGACCATAACACTCTGTCTCTCAGTATGCGGGAGATGTGGCATAGGGAAGCCCAAGCCCCTTCACGTGGATTGCAAATGACAACCAAGACACCCTTGCCCTCCAACTGTAGTAGATTCCTCAAATGGCCTAAATTCATTCTGTGTAATACAAAACTTGCTGCTCTGGAGAAAATCCTCGCTGCCAGGCTCTCCACAGCATCCACAGTCTTGGCTGGCCATACTAAAGTCTTTGAGGAAACTATGCTTTCGATTGGCACCTTGTTCCTTGATCGTAGGAAAAAACTTAATGCAAGAACTAAGCCAGAAAACAAGTGGTTTAATAAGGACTGCAGATCTAAAAAAAACAGCTTGATCCTCGCAATTAAATCCAACATACCGGGCGAGGTCAGGCCAGCGAGGTTGCTCTACAAACAGGCCCTTGTTTCTGCCAGGAGAGACTGGGAAGAGCAACGCTGGGACTCCCTAAAATCCGCAAGCCATTCTAAAAATGGTGAGCTATTTTGGTCCTTAGTGAGAAGTTCTATTAACTGTAATGTCAACCAAATTCCCAATCATATTACAGATAGGGAATGGTTCGACCACTTCAGGAATTTATACGTAGGGGTGGAGCATGCGGAGGATCTTTGCACTCAAACTGGCCTTATAGCCACAGACCCAGACCTTTCCCTATTCTCTAGGATTGAGAACGCCATTAATAAAATTGTATCGGCAAAGGCCCCGGGACCAGATGGTATCCCAGGTGACCTATTCAAAGCCAACATCGATGGTTGGGCTGCCTACTTTGCAATATTTATTAATGCCCTGTTGGAAGGCTCACCGGTGCCTGAGTCCTGGAAAGGAGCCGAAGTGATTCCCATCTTCAAAAAAGGCTCTAGGGGGGAACCAGCGAACTACCGCCCAATCAGCCTCATTGACTCTGGGCAGAAATTGGCCGGTAGGGTCCTTCTGGAAAGGATCCACTCCTGGGTGGATGAAAACAGCATTATGTCAAAGTTCCAGGCAGGCTTTAGGGCCTGCACTAGCACAATTGATCAAGCATTTAGGCTAGTGCTCCTCCATTGGAAGGTGGTCACTATTGGTAAGGGCGCCCTATACCTGGCGTTCATTGACCTTAAGACCGCCTTCGATCTGGTTCCCCGTGACCGTCTGTGGTCGATCTTGAAGTAGATGGGGATTCCACCATACATCCTAAACCTCCTCATTCGGATGCACGAAGACAACTTTGCTCGCATCAGATGGGGGTCTCAGGAACAAAAAAACGATAAAATTCCGGTGAATAGAGGGGTTCGTCAAGGCTGCGTGTTGGCACCCACGCTCTTCACATTGTTTGTGAATGGCGTAGTCTCTTACCTGCGTGAAGTTGAAGCTGATGTCCCCGCATTGGCGGGTGACAAAGTCCCCGCCCTTCTTTTTGCGGACGACACGCTTCTAATATCAAAAACCCCAGCAGGATTACAGAAGCTCTTAGATCGCTTCTCTTTGTTCTGTGAGATGAGAGGCCTTGTCATTAATACTTCTAAAACCAAACTCCTCTATTTCAATCCAACCAGATCCTTCAGATCCACTCTGACCCTAGATGGGAAACCACTTGAGCGAGTCAGGGAGTTTGATTATTTGGGGATCAGAATCTCTGACAGGCTCAAGTGGCAGGCCCATATCGACAAAATGGCGTTAAACCACAGACGGGTAACTGGAGCCCTGGGGAAGGAATTCCGTGCCTCCACCACCAAACCCATTGCCCCAGCTTTGGATATCTACGCTGCAAAGGCGGTAGGTAGCGCCCTTTATGGAGCGGAACTATGGGGCTTTTGTTGTGTAGATGCCCTGGTGACTAATGAAAATAAGTTCTTCAGAGATCTTGCATCGCTCCCACGGGGTACCCCGACGAAACCACTACTGAGCGACCTAGGCAGACGCTCCATTAGAGACTTAGTTATTCTCCGCCCTCTGTTATATTGGGCGCGGTTGTGGCGCACCCCTGAGCTTTCCAGCTATGCTGATGGCCTAAGGGAGGTCATGAATCTGCGAGGAGCCCATAAAATCGAGTGGCTTACAAACATCAAGAAGCTACTGGCCGCAACAGGCCTCGCATTTGACCAGGAGTCAGGGGCTCCATTATCTAAGGAGGAAACTAAAAGAGCTTACTGGGATTGGGTTGATGCTCAGGAGTCAAGGGACCCCAATAGAACCCTACCTGGACTTTATTACGAAACCCAAGGACAGATCACTTTTTATCCAGTTTAGGTTTGGGATCCTTCCCCTCCGCGACCGCACCAGCAAGTGGAATCCCCCGCATAAGACCCCCCTGGAATGTCCAACCTGCCTGGGTGCTGCTGAAAATATTTCCCATTTTTTCTTTGTTTGCCCAGCTTATGCGCACCCAAGAAGGAAATGGCTTAGGCCTGTTTGTTTGCACCTAGGAGTAAGGGATCACCTTGCCGCCCTGAGAATTCTCAAAACGGACACTAGCACCACTATAGTCTGTGGGGTGGCCAAATTTCTAGGTTGGGCATGGTTGATCAGGCAAAGGCAAATTAGCTCCAGCTGATTATTCTTTTTCATTCTCAAAGCTGCCAAGTTTAATGCGTTTTAAATATTTATTGTATATAATGCTATTAGACTCTTTTATGATATACTTTTAAAAAAAATGTTTTTTAGATGTAATTGTGTTTTATGTATTTTTGTGCTTTTATGACATTATTTGTCGAAATAAAGCTTTGATTGATATAGGAGAAATAAAACAAAAGTCAAGTGAGAAATTTACAAAAAGAGGGAAAGGAAACCAGAAAAAGATCTCAATGAAATAGAAATGGAAGACTGGAAAGAGAGAATATATGACAAAACAAAGCAAGAAGATGAAAGGGAAACAGAATTTTAATTGAGCAAAAAGACATTTCAAATTTCTGTAAAGGGGAAAAATTGAAATTTTTGTGGGTTGGTGGTGATAAAATCACCAAAGGGGGGATTGATGGAGCGGGTAAAATATTTTGTTTTAATATACCCAATCCATTTATATAAGTCTTTATTAAAATAATTAAATGATTAACTTTAATGATTAACTGTGTGCTGTGATGAACTAATCAACCTTATTAATCAAGAGAATATACGTGGGAATGCATTAGAATGGCTAAAATAATAAGTGAACTAAGTTTGTATGCATATTAAAACAATAAATGTTGCTTAGGCATGTGTTAATGTGAATTGCGCTTAAATAAACCTGCATTTACGGCTTTAAATGTTGCTTATGGCTAGATAAATACATACACATAAGGGTATTAGTAAGGGAATAACACTGTTTAATTCATTTCTATGTATTAATTACGTTTCTTGTGTTTCTTTCTTAAAGTTGACAATTTTGGCCTACTAAAAGATGGCTGCCGACTGAATCCTTACTAAAGTACATGACTTCATTATTTGAGAAATGGAGAAAAGGCCTGAACTGATTTCTTCGTGTCCTCACCCTGAACCTATGAACCAGGACCATGAAGAATACTCTGGGCGAGATGCCAATGTCCCTGAACACGGATGAAATGTTGCCATTTGAGAACCAAAAGCCACCTATTGACAATAGACTGTTACTTTCCTGACCTGGGAACAGCCTTTCCCATGCGCTTATTTATTCATCATCCGCATGTGAACTTTTTCAAATGTTTCTTAAAGTTTGGGACGAGACTGAATTCAGCCAACCAGAGGCCTGGAAATAAAGAAAATGATACATTAATATGTAAATTTTAGTATAAATATTAGTAGTCCAGAGAGGGAAATTAGGTTACCACCCAAAGAGCTTGAGACGCACCCTGATCGACGCTACTCTATGCGGCACTCCATGCTGACAGCAGAGGACGGGACAGTAGAACTATGATGAATTTCTGAGGACCAGTTTCTGACTTAGAGAACGACAAATAGCCAGAATAGGTAATTATGACAAAGATAATATTGTATTGTTAGGATTCAACCTGCAAATTTAATTAGATAAAGAAAAATCATTGTTTGAAGAACTGTGTCGGGTGGTTATTTTCCTTGTAATGTCTTATTGATTAATACGAGAGTTAAAGTGTTTTAAATCAAATTCTAACAACTAAATGATCCGATTGACCTCCGGATGGAGGAACTGTTAGGGTTAATTAAAGATGTGGTTTCCTCTATCCAAGTAAAGAAACTGTAGTTCGGGATAATTTGAAAAATCCCTCTGTAGGCACGGATAGCCTGATGAGAATGAATGTTGGTGTTATGGGCCCCACCAGCGTGTGATGTGTGTATGTGCGTGTGACTGTGAAATCATCCTGTCCGTGGAAGTAGAGGGAGATTTTGTGTTCCGAACTGCACCATTAGAAGATCAGATTTATTTAGCTGCAGCTAGTACAGTTATCCTAGAAGTACACAAAGTAGGTTCTCAGGAGACTGCCACTTCACTCTGTGGCGGACAGGGTTTTATACTATACAAGGTTCAGAAACATTTACCAAAAGCACTCCCAGAATACACAAGAAAGAACCAATAAGGAGGGTTGGAAAACAGGATAGAACCAATAGGAGAGATTGGAAAACAAAAGTGTCAGATGACTCGAAGAAACCTCTCCTCCAATCATGTTTCTCACCCCTCCCTCAAGCTAATTCATTAACAGATTCATAACTAACTTGCAGGTGGCGAGATACGTTTGTCTGTGTTGGAGGAAAGTTGTGAAACGAGAGAATGCTAGCAGAAGGCAGTGAAGGCCAGGGGACAAGATAAAGTCAGAAAAGAATGGTGTGAATCAATAGATAGTTGAGACAGGGATTAGGAAAGCCAGACAGGGATTAGTGTACTCGGCCAGTCCTAACACCAGCTTTGTAAATAAAGGCAGAAAGCGTATTTCGACACCAGGTTGCAGAAAAAGCAGAATAGACTTTGCTCGCCGTGCTGCCTGAGTGATGGCAAAATAAAATGGCGGAGGAGCACAAAATGGCGGGTCGATTCGAAATCGAAGTTCCTCAGACCCTCCTTTTGCCAGAACTCAGGCAAGATAGACTCATGCTAATCTGAGTCAATGTCGATAGACATGAGGTCATCGAGTTGTTGCTGTACCATCATTCTTATGTTTTCTGTTACTTGTGGTTTGGGTTTTGGAATGCACATAGTAGCACAAAGGTCACAGATAGCGGGACCACAGTGCATACAAAGGCAACAGGAGAAAATAATGGTCAGAATTATACCAAGAAATGTCAATGCTTTCCAACCCCATTTGGACAGTAGTCGCCAAAACCACTCCATAAAAGACCAATCTCCTTCGTCCTGGTAAATAGACACAGAGATTATGTGCAACTTGGAGATAGCTTGGTATACTGTCGGAGCGTTGTTAGGTATGAAAATACAACAACTTGACCCGATCAATTTGCACACTCCACCACGATCTGCGAGAACAAAATCTAAGGCAACTCGATTCTGTAAGGTCATAAGACGATCCGCCTGTAGTTCTGCCGTGATGTTACTCAAGGCTCCTACAGTGATGTCTATTGTGGTCTCTACGACACGAACCAGTTGCCTTATATTTCTGCTGTTGGTCATTGGACCCCAAAAAGGAAGAAATCCTTTGAGGAAATCTCCTCCCTCTTGTCCTGCTGTGTCCTTTGAATCGATAATCCCTCTGCCGTATCTGTTTCGATGATGGTTTGCAGAAGCGGTGTATGTAAGGGGAAGAAGAAAAGCTATATAACAGGTGCCAGAAAAACCCATGGGTAACCATGTGTAAGCTCTATTATAGCAAATGAAATAGGTTCCTTGAGACGGCACTAGAGGAGGCGAGTTCTGAGAGGAATAAACGTACGTGTAGGAGCAGTCATTCCTTTGTATAGTGTCAGAAGAGCGATCGTTTATCTGTAAGCAGAAGTTGCCCTGATGTGGTATAGACCAAATCGGTGAAGACTTTCCTTTCTTAACTTTATCACTAAGACTGGACATATATTGGGTGACATTCCAGTTGGTGTATGCCTTTCTTTCGTCAATGGAAATTTTACTATTTTCCATGATTTTAGCCATAGCTACCATTCCCTTAATCAAAGAACTATGACTGAAATCAGGATCGCCAACATGTGAACTAATAGATCGTCTGAATTTGCTTTGATAAGCATTAGAGAAGGTGACGAAGTAAGCCCAAGCAGAACCCTCATAAGAAAACGGGAGAACTAAATATGGCATTCCTTTCTCTGTGGTGTGTGGCATAAGTCCACACACCCAACAATCAGTCGTATTGACCACTAACTGATGCTGATGTAATAATTGGATAAAAGAATTGTTATAATATTCAGTTCTTCTAATGAGTTCATGTTGAGGAAGAGTATGAAAGAGATGTGGAGAGACAGTTGAAGAAGACGAAAAAGAAGAAGGAGATATAACTTTTGGCTGCAGACCATAAATAATCCAACTTATAAACGCCAAAACAATACACAATAATATAATAACACATAAAGTTATACTGCAATGACTGTACATTATTTTACAGGATTCTTTCTTTATTTCTTCTTTTCTCTCTCTTATGCCTAGTGTAGTTTCCATCTTACTAATGGATGCTCACGGCAATCTTCCTCAATCGCTAAATCACGATTGTCTACCGTCCTATGACACTGTCAAGTCCTGCAGGCCTATTGCCACTACTCAGGTCGTGATTCAGACTCCTACCGTGACCCTGCAACCGGGACAGAATACTACACAGGAGAGAAAAGTTTTAAATGTTCTTTGGTCTAGGCCTTAAATGGTATCGTTCCTTCCCAGGTACGCTTTGGTCTTGGAACAATGTTCGTGGATTAGTCGTTTCTAAGCGATGATGTGGTGGTATTGCCTCTTGCAAAACGTTGTCGTCCTCTTTCTCAGACAGTGTCTCTTTCAGGTGTGCATCACTAAAAGGCACGAATCGTGGAGTCTTTTCACTTTCAAAGTCACCAACACCTCTACGAACCCACTGATCAAAGGGCAAAGGCAAAGGCACTTTTTTGCAATGCACACCGTGAATCCAATTTTTCTTTCCTTCGACTTTAACTGCTGTTCTCCTGGTCAGCAAGACCATCTGGGGCTCTCGCCATCTGGGTTCCAAATTCTTTGTCTTCTGAAAGTTTTTGATGCAGACCCAGTCACCTGGTCGGATGGAATGACCCGAGTCTGTGGAAGCCTCCGGCAGAGCACTCTGAACCTGTTGATGGAGAACACGCAATTTAGTCGTGAGATCATGCAGATAATCAATGAACATTGGATACGGCAAGTCTGAGTATTTCTTAGGGCGAGGGACTCCCCATACATTAGCTGGGCGACAAAAAACCACTTCGTAAGGGCTAAGTCCCAAATGAGAGTGTACTGCAGTTCTGGTGGATAGCAAGGCTAATGGCAAAGCATCAGGCCAATTGAGTCCTGTACTCGCTTGAACCTTTGCTAGTTTCAACTTCAAGGTTCCATTGTAGCATTCTACTAAACCCGCTGACTGGGGATGATTTGCCGCATGGAACTTTTGCTTGATACCAAGACCTGCACAAACTTTCTGCATAACTTGGCCAACAAATTCGCTCCCATTGCCACTCCAGACAATGCGCGGCAAACCAAACCTGGGGAAAAATTATTTTAGTAGAACTTTAGCTGTGGATAAAGCGGTGTTATCCTTTAGGGGGTATGCTTCTATCCATCTTGAAAAGGCGCATACTACCACCAGAACATATTTGAGGTTGTTGCATTGTTCCATGTGAATATAATCGATCTGCAACACCTCAAATGGATATGTCAGAGGGGCAAAGTGACCTGCTGGAGTTGGGGTTCCCTTTCCCGGATTGTACATCAGACAAACAATACAATGTTTCACTACATTGTCTGCGCATTTTGGGATTGTGTCATTTTGCCACACTGGAGCCAGAAGCTTGCATATGCCTTTCGCACTTAAGTGGGCTGGTCCATGTGCCATAGTAACCACTGGGAGTACATAGGCATCCGGTAACAGCCAACGTTGATGTTCAGATAGTTCTATCCAACAACCCATCTCATCTAACATTCCTGTACTTTCTTTCCACTTGCTCAATTCCCTCTCCGAAACCTCTTTCTGAATCGCTTTTACACTTTCTACTGTATTCTCATACATTCCTCTCTCTCTGACCCAATTTGCAGGACCTGCCACATACATTCGACTTGTAGAATCTCTTGCTGTCTTTTTCGCTGTTTCATCTGCAAATGCATTTCCTCGACCAACATCATCTGTAATCTTTTTGTGTGCACTACACTTTACGATCGCTATTTGGGTGGGTAAGGCAAGTGATTCGAGGAGATCAGTCACTAACTGACCATGTTGTATTTTGGTGCCATGTGAGGTGAGAAAACCCCTTTCCTTCCAGAGACGCCCAAAGTTGAACGCTACACCAAAAGCATATTGGCTGTCAGTGTACACGTTCACTCTCTTCCTTTTCGACAATACACAGGCTCTTGTTAAAGCTATCATTCTGCTGCTTCTGCTGAATTATGTCTAATACGTGCAGCTTCCACCACTGTGTGCAAAGTAGTCACAGCATAGGCCGAAACTGTATCTCCATTAGGCATTTTAAAACAAGAACCGTCTACTCATAGAGTTCCATCCGGATTCTCTAGTGGTGCATCTTTCAGGTGAATCCTTCCTTTCGTCTCTTCCTCAGCACGGAAGAAGCAATCATGCCGTCCTTCAATACTTTCCTCATTTGGAAGGGGCAACAGAGTGGCTGGATTCAGGGTATTACATCGTTTGATGTGTACGTGGCTAGACAACAGCGTCAGCTCGTATCCAGTTAGACGTGCACTCGTAAGATGCTGCGTTTTCGTTCTGTTTAGTAAGGTATCCACTGCATGTGGCACCATGACAATGAGAGTGTTATCCAACACTACTCCAGCAGACTGTCGGATAGAAATTGCTGCTGCTGCTGTCGCTTTGAGACAACTGGGCAATGCTTTAGCTACAGGATCTAACGTAGCCGAAAAATAGGCACATGGCCGCTGTTTGTCTCCAAATTGCTGTGTTAGAACTGACAATGCACAACCTTCTCTCTCATGAACATAGAGCGTGAAAGGCTTAGTGTAATCGGGGGTACCCAATACAGGAGCGGAACACAGAGCGGTACGTAAATCAGTGAAACTCTTCTGGCACTCTTCAGTCCATGGAAGGGGCTGAGGCGTATCTTTTAAAGTGAGTGCCAACAAAGGTTTGGCTATCAGAGAGAAGTTAGGGATCCACTGTCTACAATAAGAAGTGATACCCAGAAAGGCACGTACTTCCCTTTGTGTGGATGGCACAGACATTCGTGTAATCACCTGAATTCGTTCTGGCGTCAATCATCGTCCCTCCTTTGATAGGAGATGACCCAAATAGGTAACCTCTCGACAGACATATTGTAATTTGGAAGGTGAAACCTTATGATTCAGATTAAACAAATGGCGTAATAATGCAACAGTGACATTTTTACAAATCTCTTCTGAATCAGCGGCTACTAAAAAGTCATCCATATACTGGATGAGAGCAGCACCAGACGGCAGATGAAAAGTATCAAGATGACATTTTAAAGCTTGGCTGTAAATAGAGGGACTTTCACAATAGCCCTGAGGTGCGCGCTTAAACCGAAAGCTTCGGCCTCCAAGAGAGAAGCCAAAAATATCCCTACTCTCTTCTGCAATGGGGATACTAAAGAAGGCATTCTTCAGATCGATAACAGAGAACCAAGTCGCTGTGGAAGGTATCATTGTCAACAGAGCAGTGATATCTGGAACAACAGGAAATTTTGGGACAACAATTTTGTTTACCTCCCGCAGATCAATTACGAAACGATATACAGGTGGTTGAGAAGGATCAGTGCGTTTGAGAACAGGAAGAATAGGACTATTGCATGTGTTACCTCTTGTTTCTTCAACCACACCCTTCTGGATCAAATCATGAATAATTTCCAAAAGCGCTTTTTCACGTTCAGTGGAAATTTTATACTGCGGGATACGCGGTAATTCAACATTGGGCTTGAGAGTGACAACGTAAGGTGGAATCTCAAGGCAACCCACATCGTTTGGACCCGTGGCCCAAAGTGTTGCTGGAAGAGAAAGTAATTCAATTAAAAACTGATCTTTGGACAAATACATGGGAGAGATCAATTTCTGTCCCAAAGTAAGATGTACACCAGAAGGGGAACAATATATCGTAGCAAGCATTCTTTTCAATAGGTCTAAACCCAACAGATTCTCACCGCAACCATTCGTTAACAGAAGTGGAGCTTCCAAGTCATAAGGGCCAACTGAAATAGGCAAAGGGCAAGAAACTGGGTTGCAAACAGGGGCGCCAGAGAAACCTACAGAAACATTTGTTAAGCCAGGCAAAGGTGCCCCAAGGAGTTTAGAATGAATGATAGAACTTCTCATCGCCCCAGTATCTAAAAGAAATGGCTCTGAAACACCCATCGTAGTGACGTTAACATAAGGTCCATTCTGATCTACTGGAATCAACACAACTCCCTTACTTTGTCCATGGCTGTCCTAGTTGGGGGAACAACATTTACAACGCAACTTTTACAACGCACTACACTTACAACGCATTTTTTACAACGCAACATCCATTACAATGCATTCCATTACATAGCATGACACTACAACGCATTTTTAAAAACTACCTTTACAACGCATTCCATTACATCGCATACTACCTTTACAACGCATACCATTACAACGCATAATATTACACTACACTATCCAACACTTACCCTACTGTTGCACCCCCTGGAGTTAGAATAGTAATTTTTACCCCTATACTATCCAACACTTTCCCTACTGTTGCACCCCCTGGAGTTAGAATAGTAATTTTTACCCCTATACTATCCAACACTTACCCTACTGTTGCACCCCCTGGAGTTAGAATAGTAATTTTTACCCCTATACTATCCAACACTTACCCTACTGTTGCACCCCCTGGAGTTAGAATAGTAATTTTTACCCCTATACTATCCAAGATTTACCCTACTGTTGCACCCCCTGGAGTTAGAATAGTAATTTTTACCCCTATACTATCCAACACTTACCCTACTGTTGCACCCCCTGGAGTTAGAATAGTAATTTTTACCCCTATACTATCCAACACTTACCCTACTGTTGCACCCCCTGGAGTTAGAATAGCAATTTTTACCCCTATACTATCCAACACTTACCCTACTGTTGCACCCCCTGGAGTTAGAATAGTAATTTTTACCCCTATACTATCCAACACTTACCCTACTGTTGCACCCCCTGGAGTTAGAATAGTAATTTTTACCCTTACACTATCCTACACTTTCCCTACTGTTGCACCCCCTGGAGTTAGAATAGTAATTTTTACCCCTATACTATCCAACACTTACCCTACTGTTGCACCCCCTGGAGTTAGAAAAGTAATTTTTACCCCTATACTATCTAATACTTACCTTAAATGCAATTTAATATTATGCGTTGTAATGGTATGCGTTGTAAAGGTAGTATGCGATGTAATGGAATGCGTTGTAAAGGTAGTTTTTTAAAAATGCGTTGTAGTGTCATGCTATGTTTTGGAATGCGTTGTAATGGATGTTGCGTTGTAAAAAATGCGTTGTAAGTGCATGCGTTGTAAAAGTGTGCGTTGTAACGACATACATCCTCCTAGTTGGCATGAAGACTCTTATTTCCGTTGTCAACATAATAATCTTCATTATAATATTGCGTAGACCTAACATTTTGCTGATCAAAACAGTTCACAGAATTGGGAGAAGGAAGGGTACGCTGTTCTTGAGTCAACATACCTCGACCTCTACCTCTGTTTGCTGACTGGAGGCCAGCACGACCTCGTGGAGCAGATAACGCTCCATTGCGTTGCAATAAAACCGGACAACTATTCTTAAAATGACCTTCCTCTCTACAACAGGCACATTGATTAGGACCTAACAAAGTTCGCGGAATGTATGGCTCAGATTTTTGATACAATCTCTGAAACTGCTGAGGCTGTTGAAATTGAGGCTGAACATAGCGTGGAGGATAGGCTTGTTGCAAGAGAACCTTCGTTTTTAATTCTTTCGTCTTTTTCTCTTGCTTTTCCTTCTCTTCTTTATCTCTGTTTTCTTAATATTGTGCAGTAGCCAATATCTGGGCAGAAGAAGAAACAGCCCTCATTAACTTTCAGAATCTTTTAATTTGTGTGACAGCTCGGGAAGCAAATTGAATACGAATTTGTCCACAAATAATCGCTGTCCACCTTCTGTAGCCATATCTTGACCACTGTGATCAATAAAGGTCTCTTCGAAACGAGTGAAGAAGTCAGAAACACTTTCATCTTTCTTTTGCTTGCATGCTGCTAATTTATCCCAATTAACTCTCAATGCAGGCATCATAGTTTTCATTAATGTAATAATCCTACCAGGGAGTTCCGAAATCAAAGCTTCAGGTTTTGCACCACCCACTTGATCTCTATCTATAGTAGTTATAACATCCCAAGTAGCACCTAGTTCCTGCGCGTGATCCTCTCTACGAATCTTAGCCCATATTGTCTGTGGGACTACATTTCCCATTAACATGTCGATATCAGCTAAATTCATGATGCAAGCATCAACTGTCTGTGATAATTCTTTGTAATAACCTGCAGGGTTCTTACGAGGATCTGGTAGAGTCTGCTTAAGAGCCAAGACTTCAGACCGTTTCCATGGAACATGTACCCATATACGCTGAAAATGAGCAGGAATAGCTGCATTAGCACCTGCTGCTGCAACCTCTTCCTTCCGAATTGGAGGAACCTCTCTCATGGGATAGTTTTTCGACGTCAGTTTAACCGTCGGATCAGAATCAAGAAGAATCTGAGAGAACAACAAGGATCTATAAGAAATAAGTGTCCTTATAGCTCTCTCAACCTTAGCACCCACAACAAGTCCTTTATCAAAATCAGCTTGAACATCTAACAGGTCTTGTGGGATCGGACTCAAACTCACATTTTCCCATTCTTGAATGAGAATGTCGCACATCATATTAAAAACATATCTTTGCGTAGGCGCATTCCATTGCGAGAAGGTAGGCATAATATCAAGCACACTGTATTGTGGACCATTCTTGATCCATTTTCGTGCGAGAGAGTCCAACTTCTCTCATTCTTCAAAATCTGGGAACTGACTATGAGACTGTCTTCGAGCAAAAGCCGGAGACACACTTAAAGCTCCAAATAAAGGAGATAGAATACTAGTAACAGTGTCTGTGAGACGCTTACGCACAGACGGAGAATTAGACATGAGAATTGGAGATAAAGTATTAGGAGAACTGACAGGAGAAGAATCGATAATTGCAGGAGGAGCAGAAGGCAAAGGAGATCTAAGATCATGAGATGAGGGCAAAGAAGTCGAAGTTAATGGTAAAACCGGCAAGGGCGGTAATACTGGAGGAGTCAAATGCGGAAGAGCCGGAACAGGCGGAGGTACCGCTGGCGGCTGGACAGGCTGTAAAGACTGAGGTGCATTGGCATTTTGTACATAGGGCGGAGGCACCCTCAATAAATGGGACATTAGGGGATCTTCTTCTATATCTTTCTTTTTATCAGAAGGAGAAACAGGCAACACCGGATAGCATTTAGCTATTTCCATGCGATGCTGTCTCTCTGAAATTTCAGTTACTTTATCAATTTCATCATCTTTGAATTGTTGGGCAGCCTGTATAATCGTCATACCCTGTGCTTTTCTATCTCATTTTGCTTGTTTAATTTCTTTCTGTTTGGCTTCCTTTCGCCAAAGGTGGAAAGAGTCAAATATTGCCGGCCGGGCTTTTCTTTTGAATAAAACTGCTTCCAAATTATCTAACACATCAGGATCAAAGCTACCATTTTCTGGCCATTATAGAACACCATCTTTCTTTGTGTATCGGGTCCATGTTTTGTTAAAGGCAATGGGGCCAATACCATGTTTTGAATAGAGCTCATATGTAGGAGTTCCAACCGAAGGAATCGGACAAGAGTCCTCAAGTCGGGAATCCCTATTACAACCAAAGCAACCATATTTTCCAAACTTAGTCAGACCAGGCATCTCGCGATATTTCCCGTCTGTTCATAAACTTCAAGGGAGTAAAACTCAGTTTACGCAGCACAAATGCACTAACCCTCGGTTTTGGCTATTGCAACAATCAAAGACTAAGGACTACAAATACTAAGAAAACAAAGGACAAAAATTGTGGGCGCGGCCCACGAAGATACTTAACTAAGGACGTCTTCTCACACCAACAGAGGCCCGTCTTTCGTCTCGCCTTACCATACATCATCAAAGGAAGGGCCAAAGCAGGGCAGCAGTCAGGGCAGCGGTCGTCAGTAGTCGTCAGGAAGGAGTAACCGCGCTGCAAAAGACCTTCAGACCACTTTCGACATACAGGGGTCGCTTAATGTGGCTCGCGAACCCTCCGGAATTTTCTTGCGGGGTTCCTCACGACCTTCAGGCAGAACCGGTACTACTGAAGCTGCCCCACGTTGGGCGCCAGTTGAAGAACCAGAACTCTTTGGGTCTGGCGGCGCAGGGTACGCCCAAGTCTCCGGAGTTCTCCTGCTCAGCTACACAGAGACACGGGACACTCTGTCGGCGTTAGAAGATCAGATTTATTTAGCTGCAGCTAGTACAGTTATCCTAGAAGTACACAAAGTAGGTTCTCAGGAGACTGCCACTTCACTCTGTGGCGCACAGGGTTTTATACTATACAAGGTTCAGAAACATTTACCAAAAGCACTCCCAGAATACACAAGAAAGAACCAATAAGGAGGGTTGGAAAACAGGATAGAACCAATAGGAGAGATTGGAAAACAAAAGTGTCAGATGACTCGAAGACACCTCTCCTCCAATCATGTTTGTCACACCTCCCTCAAGCTAATTCATTAACAGATTCATAACTAACTTGCAGGTGGCGAGATACGTTTGTGTGTGTTGGAGGACAGTTGTGAAACGAGAGAATGCTAGCAGAAGGCAGTGAAGGCCAGGGGACAAGATAAAGTCAGAAAAGAATGGTGTGAATCAATAGATAGTTGAGACAGGGATTAGGAAAGCCAGACAGGGATTAGTGTACTCGGCCAGTCCTAACACCAGCTTTGTAAATAAAGGCAGAAAGCGTATTTCGACACCAGGTTGCAGAAAAAGCAGAATAGACTTTGCTCGCCGTGCTGCCTGAGTGATGGCAACATAAAATGGCGGCGGAGCACAAAATGGCGGGTCGATTCGATCGCGATCAGAAATCGAAGTTCCTCACTTCTGGCTGGCCCCTGACCCACTGGTTCTTCCACTGGGGACTCTTTCCCCCTCTCACCCCTCAGTCTGGACTTCTGCACCCTCCACTTAGAAGTGGTACTGCCAGACACCAGAAAGGATGGAGGCCTGCTTACAGACACTCCCAGTTCAACAGACGCTAGGGGATCCCCCTCAAAGGGTGGCCCCTCAGGACACACTAGGCTCCCCACCTGGTATTCCCTTAAAGAACCATCCAGGCCCTGAATCAAGCTCCCTCATTCTCAACTCATGCTCCATTTCCATTTTCTTTTCCTCTAGGGCCAATTTCCTAATTTGCATTTCAAATTCTAACTGCCCACTTAACTTGAGCTTGGTCAGCTCCATTTTGTGCATCCTACACTCTTTTCTATCTGCCAACTCCTCTGGAGTTAGACTCTTAACAGAAACACTGCTACCGGGAGGGGAAGGGGTTCTCCTTACTCTTGGGCCCACAGGCCCTTCCAGCTGCTCCTCTGCATTATCATCATCAGTGGCATTCCTTGCTCTACCCAGGCCTCAGCGCCTTGTAGAACTCTGGCTTATTTTTACATCCAGTAGTGGAAACATTGAATTTCTTGCAGAAGAACTTCAACTGCTTGACAGTGTAGCTTTCCAGTTTCTCTTCTTCCCACTCCCACTCATTATCAACAGAGACTACAGATTCTGCTCTCTCCACCATGGTTAAGCTTGGCAGTACTCAAAAATAGAAAGTCCCAAAAAGAAATCTACCAACAAGTATGTGGTCGCGTTTTGGTCTGCACTCACTAGTAGTGTTCACCAATCACTGTACATGAGTTACAAATGAAAGTCCAGAATCCTCACCGCTGACCACTGATGTTAGACTTGGGGGTCTCTAGTTGGCACTGGTATGCACTTGTGACAAATAGGGACCCTCGCCTTTAGTCAGGGTAAAGGGGTACACTCCTGAAATGACCCCGGCTCACCCCCTTGGTAGCTTGGCACGAGCAGACAGGCTTATCTCAGAGGCAGTGTGTAAAGCATTTGTGAACACATACAGTAATCAAGTGACAACACTACAGATGGACACCACACAGGTTTTATATAAAAAATAAGTATTCTTTATATAGATTTACCACAAGACCATAAACGACAAAAATACACAATACTGTTACTTTAGATGGTAGAATTTAGCTTAGTTCTCTTAAGTTCTTAGATACGACACTTTAATTCAATATACCTTTTAGATGCGACACGCAGGGCAACGAAAGTGATGCAACGATGTTGATGCGATGACGTTTTTGGTGCAAAGAAATAAAGACGTGAAGATCTTCCAGATTCGGCACGCTTCTCCGTTGTTGTGAGAAGGCTCTATTCGATGCGTCAGCTACAGCGACGACATCCCTTTACGCGATGCGATGACAGAGGCCTTGGCGGAGTCACTCTTCTCCGACGTTGCGAGACGCTTCTGCTAAATGCGATGTTGCAGCGGCGACACCCCCTTACGCGATATGACGACAGCAGCTCCAACGGCGGCACGCTTCTCCGTGGATGCGAGGCACTTTTCTTGATGCGGTGCAATGAGTCAGCTACAATGACTGCGATGGCGACATGCTACTTCGGCGTTGTGAGAACCTTCTTCGAGGATGCGAAAAGCTTTCACTTGATGCGATGCTGCAGCGGCGACACACTTTACGCGATGCGACGACAGTAGCTCCGACGGCGGCACGCTTCTCCTTCTTGAGTCGCGCTTCCAGCTCCTTGCGACACAAAGTCCCTCAGAAAGCCCAAAGAGCAGCAGCAGGCACTTCCAAAGGACTCTGGGGAGCTGGGGGGTGAAGTCTGTTGTTCCTGAGACTTCAGCAGGAGGCAAGCTCTTTTCCAAGCTCTTGGAGATCCTTCACAAGTTGAGCAAAAGTACACACAAAGCTCCTTTCTCCTCTCTTTGGCAGTAGGCAACCCCTGCAGGCCAATCCCCCAGTTTCAGGGATAGTCTCTCCTCAGTTTCTTCTTGGTTCCTCTCCTCAGCAGAGTTTCTTCTTGTTTCCCAAAGTGATCTAAATTCTTGGGATCAGGGTCCCAATACTTATACCCCAAAATCCTTTGTCCTCTGAAGGCAGATGGGCCTTTGCCTTGTTCAAAACAGTTCTGGTCAGACCTGGAGCACTTTGTTTACCTGACTCCTTCTTTCCTTTCAGAGTGCAGGGCAGAGACATCAGGCGCACCACAGGGGTGGAGCCAGCATTGTGGAGGGAAGGCACAGCCCTATTCAGGTCCCAGGTGCAACTCCTCCCTCCCATCTAGATGCAGATCTCTCTAATCACCACTGGGCTACCTCACCCTGTCTCCTGGAATTCCCCAGCCCTGTCACTCAAACTCCAGACAAGGAATACACAGCCTAGCAAAGGCAGGTTTGAATGGTTAGACAAGAAAATACCTACTTTCTAAAAGTGGCATTTTCAAACACAGAATGTTAAAACCAATTTCACTAAAAGATGTCTTTTACCATTCTGAGTTCAGGCATACTAAATTTGAAGGTCCACCATGTTCCCTGAGTCAGTTAGGATTATAAGATGTAATAATCAAACTGCCCATTCTAGCCTATTGAGAACAGGTAGCCTTGCAATAGTGAAAAACTAAAATGGCTGTAATTCACTATTAGAACATGCCACACACACCAGGGCATGTCCTACCTTATACTTACAATGCACCCTGCCCTTGGGCCTACCATAGGGGTGTCTGATATGAAGAAAAGGGAAGGTTTAGGGACTGGCAAGTGGGTGCACTTGCCCAGTCAACATGACAGTACCAGACTGCACGCAGGCTCTGCAATGGCAGACCTTAGACACATTTTTAGAGGCTGCTTCTGTTGGTGGCACAACCAGTGCTGCAAGGCCACCAGCAGCATTTGGATTACAAGCCCTGGGCACTCCTGGTGCACTGTACTAGGGTCTGTCAGGTAAACCAAACCAACCAATCATGGAATCACAAATTCATATATCAATATACAATGGGGAGAGCATATGCACTTTAGCACTGATCAGCAGTGGTAAAGTGCCCAGAGTCATAAAACAGCCAACAACAGGTCAGACAAAATATAGGAGGAAGGCAAAAAGTTCAGGGATGGCCCTGCAAAAAGGGCCAAGTCCAACAATTATGTTAAAGGGAGCCAAACTAGATACAGATAATTGTTTGTTTAAGTTCGGAGATCCGAAGTACTTTAAAAAGATCAAACTGAATTTACAACAGGCCCTGGAGAACAAAATGGTTCAGAATCAGGCAACTTATAGGCCTAGGTTATTATTCCAACTTGGCTCTGGTTTGGTACTCCTCTGGGACCCCAGACTATCTTAAGGACAAGTTAGCTATCCTCTTCTATAAGAGAAGCTGCAGTCTGCTGCTGGGGAGAACTTACTGGTGAATTCCTGCCTTGGGCTGAGCTGAACCAACGAATGGCGGGGAAACTGTCAAGATTTAAATACATTCAGTTGAAAAGCTGGTAACATAGTTGTAGTTCCCCCTCGGGCAGTGGGCATACTTTGGAGGACCAATTGTTGGGAAAACCTCCTGGGAATAAGGAAGTTTCAACATGATACTGGGCTGTCCAGGATGCTGTTCATGGAGAGTTTACCCTGTGGGGCGAGCACTTTCCAAGGGAGCAACTGCAGTATATATGGGAGTATCAATGCATGCTTTATTCTCGACGGCTAAGCCTGCTTGGTTAAGAAGAAATCACTTTTTTTCACTTCATAGGGCTTACATAACCCCGGAAAAGCTGTCTAAGATGGCGAGAGATGACGTTGTCAAATGCAAGAAGTGTGGTCTAGAAATGCATCCGGCATCCACATATTTTACCAGAGTCCAGCTATAAAAAACTTTTGGGAGGAAGTGGGTAGGATAACTTCAACCATATTGGGGGCCCAAATCAAGGTAAACCTCTTATTGGTTATATTTGGAGAGAAAGAGGGTATGTAGGGTCCAGCAAGAAGTTTCCTGTTTTATGCTATCCTGCTTGCTAGCAGGGAAATCTGCTGTAAGTTGGTAGGGGTACTCCTCCCTTCCATCTTGAGTGGCTCGGCTCCCTGTTTTATGTATCTAAAATGGATTTATTAAGGAATACTGTAAGCAAGAAGAAGCAGCAGCTCTGGAGTTTTTTTTATTGAGATGGTAGGGGTAATCAAGGGTCCTATGATTACACCTAAAAATCTCTTAGAGCTGCAATGCAATGAAACTCAAAGATAGGTTCTCAATGAGGGAGGAATTGTTGTGATGAAACTGTGAAGTAAGAAACATATGTTACTGGAGCATAAGTAATGGAGAGGATGAATCCTTAGTCTTTCCCTGAAGGCAAGTAAGGAGGGCGGAGTTCTGATATTGAGTGGAAGGAACTAGTACTACTGTAATTATGAGTAGGATTGAGGTTCCCTAATAAAGATAGTTTTATTTTATTAATAACGTGGTACCATTTGATGAATCTGCACAAAACTTTCCCCAAAAAAATTCATCACTTCGGCTCCTTTATGGAAAGTTTTGTGCCTACCCATCAAGCGGTGGGGGGAATAATGGGGGGCACCAAAAGTGTGATTTCCCATTTTAATTTCCAAAGAACGTTTTTCTCTCTGATACAGATAGAAATGAGTGAACATAATGTTAGCAAACTGGCCACAAAGTTAGACCTTTACTCAAGCATTATGCCTTTGTTGGTTTAGGGTAAATCTGTTCAGCAGTTTTCTAGAAATTAGCGTTTAAAGGGAGGCTCGGGTTAGGCATGAAAGAGTGGGAGATATATTAAAAGGTTAGGATCGGTGGATCCTTAGCGAATCCAATATTCCAAAAATACTCAAATCCTGTTGGCCAAGAGAGCTTTTACTCCCATCAGCCATTTCAGATACTAAGATCCAAATTTGGATCTGCGGATCTGATTGGCATACCGCAATATCTGGGAAAATGTTGCAGCCACCATTAGAGGACTTGGGGATTTGGTTCACAGTCCTGAAAAACACAGCAAAAGGGCAAATAAGAATGCAGGTTGAACACGTCTGACGTCCAGGCCCATGAGCTGGGACTTCAAAGGTACCCCTCAAGTAAAGCTAAAAATGCATTTAAATTATATTTCGTTGGTGGATCCGTGTATTCCACCGAGGCCCCTAGGATCTCGCTGGGATCCAAGGGTGAAAAAAATGAAAATAATGGAAAAAAGTAACTAGTATTAGCAGCAGCCTATTATTACACTTTAGAGCTATTATTCATAGTTAGGAAGACATGGGCTGGTCAGATGTCATTAAGGAGAACCAATGCTGCAGTCAGGTCACAAAACATGCTTTTGTAGAATCAGTAATTTATCTGGTTCAAATTATAAGATCACACATAAAACTAATCAATTTTCTAATGATCCCTAATGCATATAAGAATGTACAGGTGTCATAGCTTTCCCATCGCTGAGTAGCAAAAAATATTACCTTATCTACTCATGTACATTCTATACAGAGAACAATGTGTGGCTGGAGTTTGCGATATTTTTCTTTTTAAGGTGCGCCCTCGGAAGCATACACATGCAGACACACACACATGCAAACACACAAACGCATTCACACACTGAAAAAGACATGCTTAGTGCAACCAGACTAATTAATGCTCTCTGGAGGCAAGGAATAAAACTGGCTGCTTCATCTAAGCATTAGCCATATATATCAATCTTTGTTGCTTTTGAGCAAGAGGGTTTTCTGTATCTCACCCTTAGGTGTGATCATTAAATGACCCCTGCCACTGATAGTATGTGCCTTTGTTTGCCGATGAAGAAAAATGCAGAGCAATCGTCTACATAATCAATGATACATTAAAGGTTTTACATGTCAGTCAATAAAGAGACAGTTAAAAGGGTTTTATTTTCAAATCTTTTAGTTATTTATTTATTTAATCATTAGGCATTAATCTTTATATTTCAGCGTTAAAAATGTATTTAATTCATCAATTGATATTTGTTTAAAAAATAGAACAAAATATTAGCTAAAATCACAGACAATACACTAATAATATAGCATAAAGGCAACTCTCTATTCTAAATTAATTTAGGATTCGGAGAGAAAAAGATGTCAGTTCAGAAACACAATGAAGAGTTCTGATGAGAGAGAAAGGTATGTGCACGCATGAATCTTATGCATTACAAGCTATTCTCAGCTCAAAGATATCAGCAGACAGCTCAGTAAAATCACAATAAGGCAGCCTCTCATAAATAGAAGAGGCCAGAAACTCAGAAACGAGTCTCCAGTCAGAGGGTGTGCGAAGAAAATCCCAAGATCTGCATAGCTACCATAGGAACACGCGCAAATGTAAACACAGGTATTCTATATTGCAGTATTATTTTATTTTGTCTTCTTCATCCATCAATAGAACATCAGCAACTCTTGGGAATAAGCAAACTCCCCGTTTTCTCATCTCAACATATTAGTTTTTCAGACATTTGTCCTTGGAAAGTTACAAGGTTGTTTTTTTGTGGTCCCAAAACTTCTTCCCATGAATCATTCTTCCTGTCTTTTCGTCTCCTCTTGGTGAGAACCTTACTATCAGTTGTTTAAAAGAAAACAAGTGACTAGTCACTAGCTAACAGTAGGCTTTAAAAGTTGCAATATCAGCGGCAAAGAGAAGAAAAACATCTTTCAAAAAACAAGTATTCAATGTGAAAAGCAGGCCTTTCCGTGTTAATGCATTATTTTCCATCTAACATAGCATCGACAGTTAGACTAACTTAATTTACCACTTTAATAGCGGATAAATTCACTGCAGCACTTTCTTCACACACAAGTTTTCATCCATTACAATAAATGGCGTCACGTTTGTAGGTGTTTGTGTTTTCCCAGACAGGGCGTGCGTGGACTTCTGGGCTGTGGTGCATTTTACATTCTGCATGTTGTGTGCAGGGATTCTCGACTTGGTTGGCTTTTCAGTGTATATGTTGTGCAGCATTAGAGCGATTTGGATACACAAACACAGACAGTCAGAGTCACGTGTGTAGGAGACGACAATTAGACACTACATTTTCCACCTTAGTGTTATAAACAGGAGCTGCAATCTTGACTTCCCCACTTCACCACAATTCTGTGGAATGGGTGTTGGTCTGTAAATTACTTTTACTTAACATTTTGATCCTCACTCTAACCCTTCCTGCTTAGTTCGCATATCTGTGCAATTCTGGAGTGCTTAGAAATGCATCTAAAACTGGCTTAAAGCGCCTGATTAAAACTGAACAAAAGTATACAATGGTACAAAGGTACAAACATGCTCAAAGGTTCACCATTTAAAAAGTATAACATGCGATTTTTAAAATAAATAATTAATATTATATATATACCTCAACTCAACCAAGGTACCCCTTTATTAGTGATTGTTTGGCTATAGTTAAAAAGGGGTTCAAAAATAGGGTCTAAGGATATTATGGTCCTATTACCGTAACAACTGGTCAGCATGTTTCAGCCCCATACACAAATATACACTAGAATGCTTTGTGGAAGCAGTAGGCTGTACAGGGGGACTTGCCAATGAATATTTACCATGTGTGGTGTGCTGTGTAGTGCACACTGCACCCAGTCTGGCTTCATGGAGCTGACAGCACTCTGCATTGTTTCCAATATTCTGTACAGTGCAAGTAGTCTGAAGGGCTCAATACCTTCGACAAAAACTTCATCTTTTAATTCATCAAGGATGATTTAGGATGTGCCCAGTTAACGAAATAAATGGCAATAAACAGTTCCTCAGAAGCACATTGTAAAGTGCAAGTTTGCTAGACAGGGCCATTGATGTACTTTAATAGAACTGGGGAGCCATGTTACAGCCCCGTCTTAACATCCCGTGATTTTTGGCAAATCTATTAATCTCCATGTGACAAAAGAAAAAATATTCTGACCTTCTATAATGTAATTGCTGCTCATGTAAAGCCCTCCAATGACCTTGAGCTGTGTTTGCACTATATAAAACTGCACAAAAAAGTGTGCAAAACAAATATATCCCTTGTGACAGTAATATCTGAAATAGGTCTACACAAGGATATCAATAAAATCAAACACACGAGTGACACTGCCTGCAGAAAAAATAATAGTAACTGAAAAGTAACAATAGCAGTGGTGTGTCATCCTACTCTTGCGTTTGTAGTATTATATTTTAGTACATGAGCCTGCAATTTATGTATAAATCCTGTCTCTAATTTCCTTATTACAGGTGACTGGTGACACACGCCTCTTGTCACCTATAATAAAGAAATCACATTGCAGCGCAATTAGTTGAGTTCTGATGTCACACGGCCTGCCGACAGAGCCAGCTGCCAAGGGAAAATGCAGGAAATGGAGAATAATTAAAGCTGCAGTTTCAAAAACGAAAAAAAAAGTGGATTTTTCATCTTCAGCTCTGTTTTTCTAGAACAGTGATCGGAAGGAAGTATTTATGGTAACTTTTTTATTGTTATGTATCTCTCTGCATGTTTCCACACATTGTGAGCAACAATCATCACTGCTTTTCGGTGTGTTTATTTTGCACTAGAGATTCTAATTGTATTCTTCATGTTTACAAAGATTCTATCGCATATAGATGAAACTGAAACACAGCAAGGATTAAGCAGTTTGTGAGATGGATGATGGTGTGTCCATGAATTATAAGGAGTAAAGTGCCCGATTGCATCCATTACAAGGATATAGTCACCTTGAGGTTCCATTACTTTATAAAGGTACTTCTCATGATTTCAAATATACTGATAATGTAAAGCGGGGATTATTATTATTATTATTATTCATAAGAATAATCATCATCATATAAATATTGAATTAATAACAATAGTACCGCTGTTAGTAGAAGTAGTAGTGGAAGGGTTATATGAGACAATATCGAGGAACACAATTTAGATTTACCCCAATATAGAAAGAAAATATTGGGAATCAAAATACCATCATCTTATACGTGAACAACAAAAACACAAATATAGATAACACAAATATTGTTATAAAAAATACCTAAATTACTTATAATGACAGCATTATTGATATAACTTCTGAAAATTAAAGATATAGAAAATAAGTAAAATTCAGAGACAACAATATCAACTAGAAAATATGGCCTAAAGTAGTTAAGAGATACATTTTTCATTAATAAATAATTTATAATTAGTCATAAAAATACAATAGAATATTAAAGTAATTATATAACAATCCATATGTACTCACAACACATCTACAGTTACATTATAACAAACATGACCTATTATAAACATTATACAAATAATAAACATAGAAAACAATATTGAAAAATGAAAAAATTACACATCATAAATATTTAAATAATAATTTCTCAACATATACATATGTATTACACTTAAACCAAAACCTTAATTAGATTCAACCAAATAAGGAATAAACCGAAAAACAATCAAACTGAACAAATCGGAACCTATAAACTTTAGAATAAAACAAAGTAACTATTCAAACTCTTTACCTAAGTAATTTACCACTATAAACAGAGCAAAAAAACAGCTACACTTTGCAGTATAAATGCTACCTACAAGAAAGTGTTAGATTTCCAAGATAAAACCCAGGAACAACACTTCAGAAAACTACAAAATTCAACAAGTAAAAAACTAGTAAACTTCAATCTACCCTAAAACAATTGATTTCCATTTAAACTCAAATAAATGAGTAAAAGATCTATTTCCATTTATATCGCCAACCTTTACCTAAAGTTTCAAGACTTCAAAGAAGAACGCTATCCTTCTGACCAATATCTCCGATTTTATAAAAGTGAACTTCAACAAAGATGCAATAAAAGTAAGTATAACGATTAAAAAGCACATAAAATACCAACCCCCTAATAGATAAAATTAAAAGTAACTAAACCTCCCAAACTACACACAACTGTAATTTAAACACATAACTAAACAAATATTTTCTATCCAGCACGTAAAGATGCCCCACCAGACCCCCAACACGACTGAAACAAACGGAAACTGTAGAGAAGACAGACCATATTCAAAGCAAATACGTAAGTAGCAGATATAAACAATAAAAATTGATTTTTATGTTTGTAATAATTACAAATCATTTTTGACACAAAGTTATAAATCTATACCTCCACTATGTCCCGATACAATAGCAGAGAGAGCCACATCAATCACTTCCCATAAAGGCAAACAGTTGTTATCTCAGGTGCGATACACATACAGAAGGAAAGCACATGCAGTGAAAATGTTAATTGAAAATGTGCCAAATTATGCTAATGGGTGATAGCCATTGTTGGCAATCAAGTCCCTTAATATTGTGACCTCTGTCTCCTTTATATTCACTCCATTGTGAAGAACATACCCTGAAGTTTTGGTAACTGCAATATTGTACGGTTGGGGTAAAATGTCATTGTGGACAGTTGTTTCAAATCCTCCTGCATGTGTAATCGCAATAGAAAGATACATGACGTGGAATTGTTAATATGGACCACCAACATTACACAAAACCTCCGCAATGCCTGCCTGGCTTCCAGCAGGAGGAACGACTCATCACGGAAGTGCAGCAGAATATCATCTGCTTAAAATGATATGTTGTGCACAAAACCTCCATGTTGTATGTCGCATCTCCTCACAGCCACCCTAAAGACAGCGGCAAGAGGGACTACAGCCATGTAGAGGAAGATAGGAGCCTCATTCTGACCAAAACTAAAAACATAAAGCTCCATTCCAAGGAGTCAAAGGCTTTCTGCATATTAATAACCACAACCACTGGCGTGCCTACCTGCTCACCTGGACTCGATAATACATGGAATAGTCACCTGATGTTAAAGGCTGTGCTCTGAGTAGGAACAAACCAAGAAAGACTCGTCTGCCTGAATTAATGTCGGTACAGTAGCAATAAGCGCTTCCCTAGAATTTTACTTAAAATCTTCTAATCAGTATTAAACATCAGTAGTGGGTGATAGGAATGCCCTGTCCAATACATCAGAATTGGACTTGAGCAACAGTTCCAGGAGTGCTTCTCAGACTGATGGGGGATGCTCACCTTGTAAAAATGCCTCCATATAAACTTCCTGTAAACAAGGGGCAAATAGCGATCCAAAAGCATTATAGATCTTGGATGGAAAACCATTGGTGCCAGGGTCCTTACCATTGGCAAGCTCCCTAATAGCTCCCCTCAGTTCATCCAAAGTAATACGGCCATCAATCGACTCTGCCTGCTGACGAGAAACCAAGTGTACTGAATCCAAGTCTCCTACTTCACGCGGAAAGCACGTGGTGAAGTGACGTTAAACTTAGGTATGCTAATATGATTTTACTTTATGTTATGGGGACACTTGTTAGCAGATTGCAGAGGAAGGACCCGCGCCGCTGCTTATTTTGTCTCTGGGCTGCTTGCTGTTGTTTTGCCCCGTTGCCTGGTGCTCCGTGTCCTGCCCGCTGTCTCCCCTGCCGCCGCTGCCTACAAACACCTTAGGCACGGCCGCTGTGCGGGGAGGCTACCTGGCCCAGAAGCCCCTGCACAAGCATCGTGGGACACGCCCCCTTCGCGCCTGGTGGCGCTTAAAAATCAGGCTGACCTCCGGCTGAGTGGGACACTTGTTAGCCGATTGCAGAGGAAGGACCCGCGCCGCTGCCTATTTTGTCTCTGGGCTGCTTGCTGTTGTTTTGCCCCGTTGCCTGGTGCTCCGTGTCCTGCCCGCTGTCTCCCTGGCCGCCGCTGCCTACAAACACCTTAGGCGCGGCCGCTGTGCGGGGAGACTACCTGGTCCAGAGGCCCCTGCACAATCATCGTGGGACACGCCCCCTTCGCACCTGGTGGCGCTTAAAAATCAGACTGACCTCGCGCCGGGAGAAGCCCGGGACAAGGGCGGGACCGTTTCTGGCCGTTAGTGGCCGTGTGAGGCCAGGCTGGGCCACCCCTCTTGGCTCTTTGTATTCATACTTTGGTTATTTGCTTTCTGTTATTTCAAATCAGGGTTTTTGCTTGTGTAATATCAGCGGTAAAAGGCTATAAAAGTTACATATTTATTGTTTATAGTGTTACATGCAGTCTAATATCATATCATAAGGATAAGGACTGGGGAAGCGCAACCCTGTAATACCTGTCCCTGCTCCAGTCCCAAAGCATAAAGAAGTTATAAAACCCCAGCTCCCTAGTTTAACCGCTATAGATCGCATGCTCCAAAAAACTATAGGGGTGGTGGTCAATGCCATCGAAAGTACTGAGCGTCGTCTCTCGCTTCCTGATGGCTCTGTGCCCCCCTTACTCCCTGCAGATGTATCGTTGTTCTCTACCAATTCCCAGGACTCGCTACTGGCACCGTCCTTTGTTGCTCTTCCAGGTGATGGTTATCCCCTGATGTTACAAAATTTAACCCCCACGGCGGTCAACTCATCCCCAGAGACTCCCCCTTCCTTTGTTAGACTATCGTTGACCCCTCCCATTTTACAAATCCAGGCTACTGTTGATTCTTCGTCTCAGGTTGGGGTTCTTATCGATAATGGGAGTTGTAATACGCCTGTTAATACTAGTTCAGCTTCTGATTCGCAGTCAAGCGTAAGCAGTGTTAGTCCTAGTGTAAGAACTAGAGGGCAGATGGCTAGGCGTAAGTCCAAATACGCTGCTAAAGATTGTCCAACTGCACGAAGCTGGAAGGGGCTAACGGAGGGAACCAAGAAATGAAAGCGCCCGTTAGAAATTGTGCAATAAGGGTCAAGATTACTGAGAACAATGCAGCTAGGGATGCTGCGGCTGTTACTGAGGCCCAAGGTCTATTTCTTGATGCATGCTCTCAGGAAAGAATAGAGACTCCCCTGGATAAATCCCTTGATATCCAGGAATGCAACGATCTTGCTAGTGGCAATACCATCTTGCCGTGCCCCCCTATTTCTGAGAGGGACATGCCCCCGATTGCTTGCATTGAGCATATCCTGAAGTCTTTTATCTTGCCTTTGACTGAGAGGTTGAAAGAGCTAACAGCAAGACTTGACTGCTTTGAGCAGGGAACTTTGGACAACTTTTTTTCCATAAAGGCCTTAATCAAGCTACATTCTAAAAATAGCCCAGGAGTAGATGCTCAGAAACAATCTTCACTGGTAGCCTCTTCTGAAGTGGCCAAATGCTTATCCATAAAGCTGGATGGTGCCTTAGAGACCCCGAGAGGAACTAATCCCCCGGAGAGAACGGCGCCAACGAGCAAAGCTCCAGCGATAGCCATAAAATCAAATAAGGCTAGTAATCCAACGCACCAGTTACCATCTAAAGGGGATAAGGGGACACGTGATAGTGCACCTACCCAGGTGCAGAAGTACAAACAGAATTGTAGTAATATAGAGAGACAAGGCAATGATCAATCTTCAAATCTTGACCTAGCTCATAGTAGAGAAATTAACCCTCCATGCACTAATTTGCCTCCTGCTTGTATGCCCTATGTAGCTGTAGGAGTCCCTTGTTTAAAGCAGGGAAAAACGGAATCACACACTGAACTTAAAAATAAAGCTACATTTTGGCTAAACAATAACAAACCACTTCCGAGGGGCTTATATTGCAGGATTATTCTTGTTAGACGAGTTAGCTGGGTGGGAAGAAGGACCAATGACATCCAAGGGGATTGAATCCTAGTTAATTTTAAAGACAGTAGAGTAGCAAGGACTATTTGAAGCCAGCAGAACATGCATGGTGAGGGTGGAATTAGCACCCGGGACTTGGGGTACTTTTACCCGCGGCCACTAAGCTGGTATCAGAGACAGAGCATTGGCAACCAACTGTGGGGAGGGCAAGTTGATAACTTTGGATTGTTCCCAAACCCTGCTTTTGTTAGAGGAGATATTCACCTTGGAAACAATACCAGGTATTGAGGTAGAGACTACTTGCCTTTGAATCTCTTGTCAGCCCTAGATGATAGCAGAAGGCCTAAAGGGTGCAGGTCCCCAATTACTTCTCCTGGGATTTCTCCTAAACACCTGTTTTCAGCCCAACCTGAGGTAATTTATAGGGGGGATAGACTCGAGTTAGCATCTTGAGTGGAGGCAACCAGTAATTGCATAGCAATTGTGGGGGAGTGTGTTAATAATTCTCCCTCCGGATTTGGTTTATCGCATTGTAACAATATATCTGTTACCCCCCTGGGGACTTCCATCTTTCCAGCAGCTACTTCTGTCCGGAAGAGCAAGGCTTCTCCATTGCATGCTCTTCCGCCATTATTTATGGCAATTGATTCTGGAGGTGAATCACCAACACCACTTAGTGATCACTTTATCTGTCTGCAGGATAAGGTGGAGGCTGTTGAGCCCTATCTGAGGATTATGAGCTGGAACATAGCAGGAATTGCCAGGAAAACAGCTCTTCCAGACTGGAATACCCAGGTGGAGTCTTACACTATATGTATTTTTCAGGAAACATGGAGCCTTGAACCTAACTATAAGGTTGGCTATTCAACGTATTTTTTACCTGCAGTTTTGCCACCATCGGGGAGGGGTCGGCCTTCGGGGGTCCTCCTCATAAGGGTGAGCATTTCCTTGGGCTGCAGCATCACCCAAAAACATAGTATCTCACTTGATATCCTTAGGATTTCACTGAGAGGATTGGGCAGCGGGAGGTCTCTTGACATATTTAATGTATATGCCAGGGGCACCAAAGGTAGCTCTTTATCCCCCACAGTAGCACTGCTGGAAAAAGCTCTTGGTGATACCTGTGATGGTACACAAGCATTGATCGCGGGGGACTTTAACTATACGTTTGAGCCCCTTGCGGCTGAAGACATCCTAGATGTCACTGAGGATGATTCCAAGAGGGGTATACCTATACTAGCAATCCAACCAATTAAAAGATGGACACAGAGGGCGATTCAGTTGAACGCTATGACCCTGGAGTATGGCTTACGAGCACTAAATGGCAGAACTACTTCAGATCCTTTGGGCGCCCACACATACAATAGGGCGAATCACACGTCTAGGATTGATTACATTCACCTTGACTTATCTCTTTGGTGATTTGTCATAGATATGGTAGTAATACCCACTGTAGACAGCGATCACAACTTCCTGTCTTTAACCCTTAAGCATCTATGGGTAAAACAAAATAGCTTAGCTTCACCGTGCAACCTAAAGTCCAATCTATAATTATTCCATCTAATTGTGGAAGGCGCCTCAAATGGCGCAAAGTTGCCCTAGATGAGGCAAAAGTTCGGGTTATAGGACAACTTGTGGATGCCTCGCTAAGTGAGATGGAGATGTACTCTTTAGAACATTCTGATCCCTCTAGAGTTACGTCACTGTTCCAGGAGACCCTAAAATCGGTAGGTAATCAATTTGTGGCGCATACCCATGGGGGTAGGGTAACAGGGCGCCAGAGGCCCAATGTGAAGCAGGGATGGTACACATTCAAATGTAGACAGAAGAAATCTGCCCTAATTGAGGCTGTCAAGGCGAAGTTACAACCCCTGATCCAGCAAGCCAGGAAAGAATATAATTGGGTGGTTGCAAAAGCCAAAAAAGAGTGGGAGGATGCATATTGGCATACACTTAGAGAGGCCAGTGCTGGGCGGGATGCAGGTCGCTTTTGGAGCGTTATAAGGGCAAGGAACAGGCCCGATAGCGAACTTATTACTTGTAATATTACTGGGCAGACCTGGTTTGATCATTTTTCAAGCCTGTATTCTTGTCAGCTAGGAATCGCTATTACTTCCGCTCCTTGCAGCTCCTTAATACTACCTGGAGAAAACACCTTATTCCCATTTACAGCTAAGGAGGTTGAATACGCGATTAACTGCATTGTCCCCCAAAAGGCAGCTGGCCCTGATGGCATCCCTGGGGATTTGCTTCGGTCTAATCTGCCGGAATGGGGGAAGCTTATTCATACCCTACTCACTGCAATCGATAAAGGTACCGCTATCCCCGAATCCTGGAAGGGGGCTGAGGTCGTCCCCATTTTTAAAAAGGGCCAGAGGGAGGACCCAGCCAATAATCGCCCTATAAGCTTATTAGACTCGACCCAGAAGGTTGTGGGGAAGGTGTTGCTTGAGAGAATCCTTCAATGGGCTAATGATAATGAGGTTCTCTCTGATTATCAAGCGGGTTTTAGGGCTGGCACCGGCACTATAGAGCAGGCTTTCAGGTTATTGTTGATTTATTGGAAAGTGGTTGTCATAGGCAAAGGCAGTCTTTATCTTGCATTCATCGACTTAAAGACTGCCTTTGACCTTGTGCCCAGAGGACAACTATGGAGTGTGCTGACAGATATGGGGATTCCGCCTAATATCTTGTCTATTCTAGTGAGGCTACATGAAGGTAACTTCGCGCAAGTGAGGTGGGGCACCGAGGGGCAGAAAACAAATAGGATACCGGTGGGGAGAGGGGTCCGCCAGGGATGTGTTCTTGCTCCAACCCTTTTTTCAATGTATGTGAATGGGGTTGTTGAGCATCTACTCGAAAAACCATCAGATGCACCATCCCTGGCAGGGGAGCGAATCCCCACCCTCTTATTCGCCGATGACACGCTCCTAATATCAAAGACTCCGGTAGGCCTCCAAGGCCTCCTAGATAATTTTCAGGCCTTTTGCGACCAACATGGCCTTGTTATAAATACTGACAAAACCAAGTTTTTTGTGCTAAATCCCCTGAAAAAACATGGGCGATCCCCCGTACTTAACAATGTATCCCTGGAGAGGGTCACTGTATTCGATTATTTAGGTATCCGTATCTCAGATACCATGCAGTGGACCCCTCATCTCCATAAAATGCTGCTAAAACATAAGAGGGTTACAGGGGCGCTGTATAAGGAGCAGTGATCTGCCACGACCCTACCTATTGCACCAGTTATTGACATTTATAAGGCTAAGGGTGTTAGTTCTGCCCTCTACGGTGCAGAGCTTTGGGGCACATCTAACACAGATCTACTGACAAGGTCTGAGAATAAATTTTTGAGGGGCATTATGTCACTTCCGCAGAGTACCCCAATGATACCCCTGTTGCTTGACCTAGGTTGCCAACCCATCAATGATCTGGCAAAACTCCGGCCATTGCTTCTATGGGCTAGACTGTGGCGAGTCCCAGAACTTGCTAAGTATGCGAAGGGCCTAGCGGAAGTAATGTCAATGGTGGGATGGTATAAAATAAAATGGCTTAAAGATGTTAAACATCTCCTTGGTAAGCTAGGTCTTAGTGAAGCCTGGGATAGTCGGTCCTTTCCCCCGAAAGCGACTATAAAGACCCTCTATTGGAACTGGGTTACCAATAGAGTTAGTACTGACCCAACTCTTGGCAGGCTAACGGAAGAGTTCCTAAGACATAAGGATGTTCCATCTCGGGAACTCTACCTAGATCTGGTATGGAAATCTCATGATATGGCCCTATATTTTAGATTTAGGGTAGGGTCTCTTCCTGTGCGCGCCTTAACTGCCCATTGGAAGCCCCCGTCCCAGACAACTCCTTTTTGTCCCTTTTGTCAAATTAGTGTAGAGACTGTACCGCATATTCTGTTTGTCTGTCCGGCCTATGTGTGCCTAAGGCAAGCGTGACTCAAACCTATATGTCGGTGTATGGGCACTAGGCACTCAAGTGAGGCACTCCGTATTCTAACATCGGACACCCGGACATTGTACGTTTGTGGTCTTTCAAAATTTTGATCGTGGACATGGTCCATTAGCGCAAAAGGGCTAGCATCTAATGTTTAATTTGCTTTTTAATTGAAGGATTAACCTCAAATCTTAAATTTTTAACTTTGTTTTTATTCTCCTTGATATTTAAAGAGTATAAAGAGAGAGAAGGAAAAAAAAAAATGTCTAAAACTAATGGTTAATTTAAATTTGTTTTTGTATAAATGTCTTTTTGTGTTAATGTGATGCTTTTATGAATTGATTTATCGAAATAAAGCCTTTGAATTGGAAAAAAAAACCTAGGCATTCACTTAAAAAACACAAAAGTTAAAGTGACTGTATAGTTAGGCACGGTAATACAATTTTACTTTACGTTTAAAAAAACTAAAAAAAGTAACTGAAAAAAACAACGGTTAAAATGTTATGATTAGGTAAGGTAATTAGATTTTAGCTTATGTTTAAATTCACTGAAAAAAACAAAGGTTAAAGTGACTTTATTGTGAGGTCTTGTTTAAATATGAAAACTAATGTTTAAATTAAAACCAAAAAACACTGAAATTCACCAGTAATACTTTACTGAATTAACTATACTTGATGACCCCACCACACACTACTTATCATCTCACATCATACATCACTCATGACATATTAAATGACATAATTGAGGACATCACTGATATCCCATATGCAAGTTTTATGGACTCACGGGCCCTGGCTGCGGAGGTACTAGTACTGTCTGCTCAGTACACGACCACAAGGTGCAAGGATTGACTCAATGAGTTTTATTGTGGAGGGGCTAGCATCATCTAACTAATACACCATTACCTGGTGCAAGCTTTATGGGCTCAAGGGGCCTGGCTGAGGTGTGGCCAGTAATATTGGCCTGCTACACCGCAATTGAGTGCAGGTTTCACAGGCTCTAGCTGTTTTGCTGCAGAGAGGCTAGTAAAGCATACCTTCTACACCACCATTGGGTGCTAGCTTCATCGGCTCAAGGGGCTTAAATATAAAGGAGCTAGTACTACCAAGTCGCCCACTACATCCCCACTGTGTGCAAGTTTCACAGGCTGATCGAGTCATGGCTGTAGAGGGAAATTTCATGGGCCCAAGGGGCCCAAAGCATAGGGGTCAGTACACACCGCCTGCTACTCCATCACCTGCCTCATGGGCTCAAGGGTCCTGGGTGCAGAGGGCCCACATCCACCCAACCATTATATCACCACCTGGTGCAGGTTGCACTGACTCAAGTGGCTTAGCTCAGAGGGGCAAGTACCTCCCGCCCAGCATACCAAAACCAGAACAAATTTCATGCACTCGAAGGAAGTGGCTGCAAATGGCCCTGCAGCCGACCCCTCACTGTGAATTATTGAAATCCAGGAATAGTGGAAGTCAGATGCCTACCGAGGGTACGGCACAGTGCCTGACGAGATGCCAGTCTCTGCTGCCCACACCTACTGTACATAGCTGAAGTCAGTCTGCAATGGGTTGAACGCCCAAGGATGGTGGGGCATAGAGCTTGAACAGAGACAATGCCCTGAACCGTGCCCATGTAGTGTACAGCTTTATGACCACTGGTCTCATCCCCACTACAGGCAATAAAATGCCCTCCACTGTGGATGTCAGATGTCTGCAAAGGATTGGTTGCACAAACTTCTAGAGATCACAGCCTGCACCCCACCCCCTTGTACACCACTCTAAAGATCACCTGTTGACATTGGTGCTCAGGGCCTTGTGTATCCCTCCTGTGCTTATTTGAAGGAAGTACACAGTGCAGATTAGTTGTTGTCTTAGATTTGAGAACAGCGACTGCACACACCCTGGTATAGTTAGGATATCAACATTCTATAAACACATGGCATGCACTCACCTCTGCTTCACTTATAGCTACAAACCCTGTTCTCTAATGCTTAAGTTGTCTACAAATGTTTCCTACAGAGCCTGCAGGTATTTTTGACTGGTCACAGCTAAAATGTGTGTTCTGCAATGGTTAGTATTTAACTTGGGTTTAGGTGCAAAAAATACTAACGCGTTGAATATAATTATAATTTTTTTAAAACCACAGGAATTCACTAAAAAACATAAGTTAAAGTGAAGTTATGGATTGCTCTGTTCATAACACCATCATGTTTGTCTAAATGCCCTCACCCACTACATTTACTGAAAAAATACAATTAATTTGTGGTAGGATTAAAAAAAAAATAGAAGTCCATGAAATTTTCTATTTATGGTTGAGTAAACTAACAACCACTTGCACCCTCTGTCATATACTGCTTATGACCTCAGATATTACATCACTCATAAGATGTTCTATAACATCACTGGTGACATTACTGATGACATCTCAAATGAAATCGTTGATGACATCACTGATTACATCAGACATTTATGGAAATACTCTGTCATTAGTTATATGGACTGGGAGTTAGGCACTACACCGGTCCTGTCCTCTGTCAGCGACCACCCCACAATGCATGTAGCTTTTCACAATGTGCAGCAAAGATTGGCCACTGAGTTTGTGCCCTCAGCCAAGCCCTATGAACAGTCCTTCACACTTGGTTAACACACATTTCACACAGTCCTCAGCTGTGCATAGCAGAGTTTAGCCTCAGGGCTATGCTTGCAACTATACCCTGAGCTAAACCATCTTCGAGGGACTCACCCTTACAGTATATGTCCTTGACCATGAGCAGCAAGACATATTCTTCAGCAAAGTCCCGAACGCAACCGTTCACAGGTAAAGAAAATAATCCACTTTACAGAGTCTTTGTTCATTGCACTGGATTGAGCTGTCTCCATGGCTATGTTTCCAGCTCTCCAGAGGCAGGTAATCCCTACTGCACACACCATTGGCTTTATTCAGAGGTGATTGGCAAAAGGCTTTGAATTTAAGGCAGAATGTGATTTGAATCATCTCTCAGTAACCAACACCAGCTACTCATAGCTTTTAACTTCTGCAGCAGGGATTATCATCTGCGCTCAAATATTTAAAGGTAGCCGACTCCTACAGCATACGTTTTTCACTATACGTAGCAGTATTTGCCTCCATTGACTAGTTTATGTCCAGTCCATTCACCCGTCCTTGTACAGACAGTATGACCATAGGCTTTTTTCCCTATTTTCTTTTATATAGCTTTGTTAGGGTTCATAGAGTAATGTAAACAGTAGTATCATTGATGATGTCATCAATTGTGTCATTTAAGATGTCATCAGTGATGTCATTTAACATGTCATGAGTGATGTAATATGTGAGGTCATAAGCAGTGCATGACGGGTAAAATTTGTTATCAGTTTACTGCACAATAACTGGTTACTTTCAGTGATTTTATGTGTGTGTGTGTGTAATAATATACACATAAAAATATATGTATATATAAATGCTACAGAGCTATGAATGTTAGTGAGGGTGGGTAGTGTTGGTGTTCAAAACTAATATTAATAAAATATTGACATTCATTTACAATTTAATACAAATGTAATATTAAGAGGTAATGTGTGGAATTGTTTCATATAAATACCTGTAGTTTAATATTATTTGGTAAAAAGTGCCTTGCATTTTATTTTACCTTACATTATTTTAACAAAATCATGAATGTGATTACATTTTCATATATATTCCTAGTGGGAGATCTCATCCTCGTTGAGGGAGATCTTGACAAACAGGTAGAAAGTTATTAATAATACCATTATACTCATGAATTCAGTCATAGGAATGTCCACCCCCTAAAATAGGAATCTCCACCCCCGTTAGGAGGACAACAAGGGGTACACAACTCCACTCAGAAATGTTGAATGGTAAAAAAGTGGAGATTTACCCAAGAAGTATATATACACATGAGTGGATCTAAACGTGCAAACTTAGCTTTGCGAATCTGGCCTTGCATTTCTGATCTCATGAATACCTCAGAATGACTGCTACTGAAGAGGAATGAGCTCTCTGAAAAAGCTTAATTCCAAAGTTAGTTTTGTCAAATGAGTCAAACCTTAATCAACTTTGTGGATGTACAAATTGATCTGTGTTTGATGATGGTCCCACTTGAAGGTACAAACTGACACCAGGACATTTTTCTATCTCACTTAAAGTTACCTTTAAGATAACATTGATTTGCATTAGCTGCTTTGATAATGGTTTGCCCCACTATCGTTGACTGAAAATAGCTCTTTACATTTCTCTGCTTTCTGTGTTATTGATGTTTGCACCTTCTAGAACCTAGAGTCTAGATGGCCTAATTAGGAGCCAGTTTGCGCTGTAATTGCACCAGGCAACGTGGTACAAGAGTGACGTAAAGCTTACATATGATTTATGAAGCCGTGCAAGGCCATTTTGCGTGGCCCTGAGTGTCTCTGTAAATCTAGAGCAAGGCAACATAGCAGAAATTGCTGCATTACCTTACTCTGCCCTAATGAAGCCATTCCATGGGCGATGTGTGTGTTCCCACGAAACTCCCACAGTTTTTGTCACATTTCCATATTTATCAGAATCGGTAGACCTGGGAAAGTGCCAAAAAGATACGCCTTTTCAGGTGAGTTATACCGAGGAGAAATATCTTTATTTCCCCTCGTTAATTCCTCTTTCTATGTGTGCTGCATTCTGCAACACATATCAAAATTGGAATATGCCTTATTTTTGTGGAGGAAGGTGTCCTTTCCTGCTCAAACAAATCCTGCATGCAACCATGGTGCAAGGTTGCCTGTGTTGGCGCTAGGTTGCCAAAAGTGCACCAGCGCAGAGGAATAGGCAGGAATGCATTGTATTGCACTAAATACTGTGCATTCCTACCCTTTCCTGCCACACAGTGCAGCGCAGCACAGCAAGGTGACTTGCTGCACTGCACTGCGTGTCATTCTCATAAATAGGCCCGGTGTCTTTACCCAGGGCATTAAAGTATGAGACGGGAATGTTTAAAGAGCTTGTTGGTCTGCTTCTGTGAGGTGTTTCAGGGCAGATTTCTGTAGAAGCATGACTAGAGTACACATTAAAGTATCTACTGCTCCACCACTTGATTGCAAAAATATGGCCACATTAGCTGAAAAATGTATATTATTAACTCCAGGGGATAATATTTTAGTTGGCAATGTTTAGGACACAACAGCTACGTCCGATGATATTCTGATAACGATATTCTGGTACAACACCTCAGGAAGTTTTGGTACCTCATCATTTTGAGTACTTGCAGACAAATAGGTATGCCAAGAGTACCAACTTTATCATTCCTTACTAGATAAAGTAAACTCCATTTTCCATATTTTATTGTTCTCAGAAATCTGTGCGTAGGAGTTACCATAGGAGAAGTATTCTGCATATATTACTTCTAGGATTAAATATTGGTTATAGATAGCATAGATTTAGATTTTTTAGTTAATGTAATGGGAATTTTACCACGCCTAGGTCATAAGGCAAAATTTCTTCCACCACTTGTGGGTACTGGAAATGTGTATATTTTAATCATTTCCAGAACAACAGGGACAATTGCTTTACAGTTTTATGAAAGACCACCAAGACAGCCTTTTGTACTATTGACCCCACTAAAGAACATGGTTTTAGATCAGCTGAGGTGATCAGCTGGTCCAACATCATTTCAAGAGGTGTTAACATTGTTGCCTTAATGGACCCAAAGATATAGCCAGAAAAGCAAGCAAAAATCTGACAATTTTTTGTCAAACATCCTTATCAGCAGGGTCGGATTGGCCAATAGGGCAATCGGATAGTACCCAAAGGGCTCCTCTGACAAGTCAGTGTGTGGGTTGTTTTTAACCTGTTTGAGGCCTGTTTTATGGCCTTCTGGGCTGGTTTTTATTGTTGATTTTCCTGATTTCAAAACAAACATTGCCTGGAACAAGCTCAAATCTAGGAAGCCTTCCATCCCTTGCAAAGCACTTACAGCGTGTCTCTACAAGTTCAAAACTGCGACAATTTGCAGGGAATGGACACATTTTTACCTGTCTAATTTACTGAGGGGGCTATGTTTATTTTGGTACCCATGCCTATTTGCTTTCCTGATTCAACCATGTTGATAACAACCTGCTGTAGATTAGGTCCAAAGTAATAAAATCGCTATTAGAAATGTTTAGCAATGAATGCTTTGAAAGTTGGGTCTGTCCGGATAAAGAAACATCAGTAAAGGCAAAAGGTCTGATTACAGCAAGCTAGTCCAATGGGTATTTTTTTACATTTCTTATTGTAAGCATATACCACAAAATTAAAAATATATATATATAAATAAATACGTTGCCTTTTAAACATGGCCATCATATGCTTCCAACAAAACTTTGACATTTAAAAAAGCATTCACTGAGGTAGCTTTTTGTCTAGTGATGTTATTAAGTAACAAGCCTTTCAGGTTTGTCATGTATTTTATTATTATTAATATCATATGTGAATGAGACAAAAATAAATAAATAAATAAATACCTAACTAAGTAATCAAAGTTCAGGCAGCTGTAAAGTTACAATGTCTCTTATGCACTCTATAACAGCAACATTAAGGGTCTGATTCCGATCCGGGTCGGAAGGGCACCGAACGCGATCCGGACGGAAAAACTACGAGCCGTACGCGTGTTTTCCGGCCGACTCGTACAGCTGTACGAGCGAGCCAGTATGATGCGCGCTACATGAAATTCACTGACCGAGTCGTTTCAGTGTCCGAACCGCTCCGTACGTCTCGGTCGTAAGCTAACCGTGGCATGCAATGGATGCGATTCACGACCGAGCCAGTGTGATGCGCGCGTCGGACAGCCTGTGCGAGCCGGAGTGTCCGGCTCGCAAAAGCTCCCGGAGTCGGACTTTGGGGGTCCACGACGGACCCCCCGACACCCGCAGCCGTACGACTCGCACACAGGGGGAGACCTATGGGTCTACCCAACACAGGCATGAACGGTGCGGATGGCACCGACGCGTACCCACTGTAGGGGGCACACTTGTTCGAGACTTACCCATTCAGTCAATGGGAGCGCATGTACGCGTCATACAACTGGCTCCCATTGACTTCTATGGGAGTCCGAACGAACTGAGTCCGACATCATACGTGCGCATCGTACTCGCTCGGTCGGACTGTAGGGGTCCGCCTCGGTCGGAAAACACTCCGGATCCGACTCGGTCGGAGTGCTTTCCGACCCGGATCGGAATCGGACCCTAAATGGAGGACGGGAAATAATTCACCAGTAATACAAGCACCCATAGTTCATGCAAAAGAAGTAGCAGTTATTTAAAAATAAAGAAATAAAAAATGTGTTGGAACCAGATTTGCCCCTGAAGAGAAAGGACCAATTTTTGGCAGATGTAAACAATGTGTTCAGGCTTTGTGCACTCACTCTATGTATGCATATCATGTATTAATTTTTCGATAAACAATAGTCTGGCGAGATGGCTAAAGTGGTCTCAAAGGCAGCAGGCTAGACTTAATAATAAATCTCTCAAATTAAACTTGTTATAAGCCCTGCCCTCTAAAGATTGCTTTAGTTCAAGATGGGCAATAAAACTGCTAAACAGTCCAGTGGAAAGGGGTGATATTACTTGTAAATAAATCTTTAAACAGTCAAATAAATTAGAAGTAATTGTTTGCACAGACTTGTTTTTGGAAATAGGTGCTAAAAATTAGGCGAATGTTACCATCAACAACATCATCTGTATTTGATGCACATTGAAATGTATTGAGTCTTTTATTTGAACAAACCGTAGATCTGTCTCAGTAAGATTAAGGCCCATTTACACTTTATTTTAGAGGCTCATTTTCACTCTCCCTTGTTGCTTCCCGTGTTAATGTGTTAAAGACTAAAAGCAACACAGTGACAGCTCAGTTTTCCCCTGGTCAACCCCCTCTTACCTGTGGTGGAGACTTTTTTATTTGTTTAGCGGGGTGGCTCTTATCACTACTAATGTTACGGTTTCAGAGGAGAGAGGTTGCTATGTCTTATAATTAAAACTCCCTGTATTATGTTTTTACTGATAAATGCAGAAAGAAAACAATTTATTTTCCTGTATGTATTTTTAAATGTGAATAAAAACGATCATTGCGATGTTTTTTGAGTGATTATAAATATTCACTGTCAAGACTGCCAGGCCAAAAGCTCTCTTGATTGACAGGTAATGAGCTACAAAAGAGAGATTTTTTTTAATAAGGCTTAAACAGCTGCAGATGTGCTC
Source organism: Triturus cristatus (assembly GCF_964204655.1). Taxonomy (NCBI): domain Eukaryota; kingdom Metazoa; phylum Chordata; class Amphibia; order Caudata; family Salamandridae; genus Triturus; species Triturus cristatus. The sequence goes on along the minus strand of NC_140591.1, from coordinate 371,620,800 downwards.
AAGATTAATTCTAAAATGTTCATGTTTTCATACAAGGGTTTTGATTAATCAAATATGGGTGTTCATATCATTGAAGCCTGTCAGGCATTCAAGTGCAAGTATACTTCTATCCGTTTAATAAATGTGGAAATATTCTAGGAGCCAGCTTCCTTTTTTTCACAGAACACAAAATAAATACGGATAAACAAAGATAAAATTAGCACAGGGAGAATGATTTGACAGAGGTCCTTAAATTTCATTTCTATACTTTGTATATATATATATATATGCACCTTCCCTTTAACCATTCAATTTTCCTGGCACATGGATAATAGGAAGTTAATCATTCCACTATACAATCCCTCGAGGTCTTCGTTTAGTTATGCAGAACTGCACTTCCGCGCCTTGAAACTACTTACAAGAGGTTTAAATTACAACATCAAAACTTACAACTTGGGCTGCCAGAGATGTAATGTTCGTTCCTCTCAACTTTGAGTGTCCCATTCTTCATAACTGAATCACCGAACTAAACAAGAAACATCACAATGTGGCACAAATGTGTTTGACCAAAGCACAATAGTTAACAAACATCTAGTAGGTTACTGTGTAATGTGCTAACATACCCGGTGCTAGAACATTAGAGCGAGACAATGAAGCAGAAGCCAACAGGAGTGAACAGAGAGGGCTATAGCTGCAAAGTAGTCTCTCATGCAGCAGTTCAGTGCAAGCACTGGAGAGGAGACAAAAGGATACATTATTGTATGACCTGTATCCATGGCATGGATATCCCCTGTATTTTTGCCCCTGCCTCCTCTGTTTTTGCTCTGCGCTGGACTTCGTTTTTGCTGGTCTAGATGCTTTGGGCACTTTGCCACTGCTGATCAGTGCCAAAGTGCAAGTGTTCTCTCTATAAAATGTGAATATGGATTGGTGTTTCCATGATTGGTTTGTTTGACTTACTACTAAGTCCCTAGTACAGTACACTGTGTGTGCCCAGGGCCTGTAAGTCAAATGCTGCTAGTGGGCCTGAAGCACTGATTGTGCCACCCACACAAGCAGCCTTGCAAAAGGTTCCCAGACCTGCCATTGCAGTGTCTGTGCGCAGTCTGGTACTGCCATGTCAACTTGGCAAGTGCACCCACTGGCCAGGCCCTAACCTTCCTTTTTCTTGAATGTGAGTCACCCCTAAGGTAGACCCAAGGTACCCCTGTGGGCAGGGTGCTGTGTATGTGAAAGGTAGGACATAAACTGATGTGTGTAACATCCTGATAATGAACTACAGTGAAAATCTTTTTTTTTACTATTGAAAGGCTATCTGTCCCAAAGGATAGAATGGGAGTTTATTTATAACACCTTATAAGTATAACTTCCCATTGGGACAAGATAGGAAGATGACGTTTACTATGCCTGAACTCAGAAGGTAAAGATGCATCTTTTAGTAAGGATGATTTTTACATTCTGTGTTTGAAAATACCACTTTTAGAAAGTAGGTATTTTCTTGCTTAGCCATCCTGTGTGCCTCTGCTAGTTTGTGGTTTGCCTGTCTGGCTTTGGAGTGACAGGGGCTGGGGATGTGCATTCACTGTCGACAGCCACGGGGGTGTTGAGGTGTGTCCTGCCTTTCCTGGATGAGTCAGGACTGGGCTGAATAGATCAGGACTGCATTTAGAGTACGGGGAGGAGATTTCCTTTCACCTGAATGGGCCTGTTCTGCCTAACACAATGCTGTCTCCACCTCCTGCCAGGAAGCTGGACCAGAGAGGACAGAACTGGTTTTGACTGAGCACAGAGCCTCTCTGCCACTAGAGAACAAAGGAAAATGCTGTATAAATATTGGGACCAAGACTCCAGTTCTTTAGAATATTTCTGGGCTCAAGAGGAACCTCTGCCAAAGAGAAGAGATGGGAAAGCTGAAGGAGAAATACTGCCCCTTTGCTGTGTGCTGTCTGGGATTGTCCTGCACTGGCTGTTTCTGCCAAGAAGAGGACAAAGACTTTGCTGTGTGCTGTGTAGCCTGCTTGAAGAAGATCTCCAATGGCTTGAAGTAGAGCATGCCTTCTGTTCTGAAGTCTCAGGGACTCAAAGAGTTCTGTCTTCCTGCATCTGGAGCTACTGTTTCAGCAGCCAAAGAGGAAAATTTCAACACCGATGCCGGCGAGCGACACCGTAACCTGAATGAAGCTGTGGGCACCGATCGTGAAGAGCAAGACGCACCGCCTGACTCTCACCACAGCCCCGACCTCCCTGACACTGGTGCTTCATCATCACAGAGCCGATACTATATGTGGGTGACTTCCTGAACCCATCGACACCCCTCCGTCGTAAGGAACTGACGCCTTGTTGCCATCGCGACATCACCTCACCAACAACAGTAAGGAACCGACACCTCACCTCCCTGACAACGGTAAGGAACCGACGCCTCACCCCCCCCTGCATCGCAGTAAGTAACCGATGCCTCACCTCCCCTGGGGTCATAAGTAACCGATGCATCACCTCCCCTGTGGTCGTAAGTAACCGACGCCACCCGGCGCCTATAAAGCATCACCTTTCCGATGCTGTGCACCATCTTTGCTTTCATCATTTGCCAAGGTACTGTCCTGTGGGGGTCTGTGTGACTCTGTGCCCGACGCCATTCTCCTTGCAGTTGGCACCCTACTTTGGAATCTTATCTATTTGTTGCTACAAGCTTTATTTGTGTGAATGCCCTATTTTTGAGGATATCTTAGTATATGTATTGAGGATTTTTGTTGTGTTGTTCTTGTGTGGTTTAGATAAAGATTACTTATTTTTCTAAACTGGTGTAGTGTCCATCTGTAGTGTTTTCACTTTATTATTGTATGTAAGCACAAATGCTTTACACACTGCCTCTGATATAAGCCTGTATGCTCGTGCCAAGCTACCAAGAGGGTGAGTAGGGGTTGTCTAAGGGCATAACTCCTTTATCCTGACTAGAAGCAAGGGTCCCTACTTGGACAAAAGTGCAAACCATTGCCAATTGGAGATCCCCATTTCTAACAACTATATACTACAAAAGCATTAGATGAGAGATGATTACTCTACTGGGTTAAGCCTAGACAGTTATTGACAAAGTCTCCAGCCAATGGTTGAAAGAGACAGGTTGAAGAAGATCAGTGGTTGAAAGAGGCGGGCTCCACTCTGTTTATATGTTAGCTGTAGTTCCGTTTGACAGCAATGCTGTAAAGAATTACGCGTAACAATCAATGCAAAGCACATAAGACTGTCACAGTAACAAATGGTTGAATTTACCTAATTAAGTCACTGAAAGACATGTCAAAGTCAACGTACAACATTCATTATCTTTGTTAATTTTCCAACATGTTTTATTCTTAACATCACCTAAGATATGTGCCTCATTAGCTCGGCTTAGCCACTCGGGCACCGAGGAGATGCAGTTACCTGCCATCGTTGATGCTTTCATTATCAAATGGTTATTGGGTTCCTAAAAATACAATTACATCACTTTTTACTGAACCCCCTCCCTATTATGCACCTGGGTAAACAAAACAAATATACCTCCTAGCTTGAGGTAATGTTTTTATAATGTTGACATGACTTCGTGTGTACACTAAATATGCTTAATTGTACATTGGTCAGTCCATCATATGTACATTTTCCAGCTTGGTGTACTTAACCTTGTCTGCAAATACTGTCTTTTTGTTCTTCGTTCACACCCTGTGTTCCTACACTTCAATTTCAGGTTTTCTTTCTAGGCCTGTTGGCCCACTGTACTCTAGCAACCACTGAGTTCCTCAAACCCATGACTACTGCATTTTTTACACCTACAAATGTCTCTTGGTGTAACTGGCCACTATGATCTTCAGTCATTTTTTCTATATCCTGCGTGCAATATAGGGCCAATCTCAGAGCGATGGTTCTGTGTATGTAGCTATGTCCATTATGTCCGTATCTAAAACCTTAAATTGGAAGGAATACTTCATTTTCGAAGTGACTGCCCCACAAAGCTAATTCAGAGAAATCCCAAGTGTGCAGTAGTAGACTTATTTAAAAAACAAGGTGCCACTACAAAACTGAAATCCTCACCTGCTTCTTACTGTAATACCAAGATCTACATTTTTGCTTTTTTCAGATTTGTAAATTCCTCTTCCAAGCCTACGTAAAAGCTATTTTCGTAAATACATGCCCAGCTCCAAACAACTTCCAGAATTACCTTACCCTGGCACTCATACAACCACGACACCAGCTGCTCTCAGCTGGCTGCCCTCTGCCACCGCTCGCCACCTGTGTCCAGGATTAGGCAGCCCACTGAAAACGAAAATATAAAACTAACCCCTCGAAAGAAACGACTGCTGGGTTTGATAGGAGTTTCTTGGCCCAAAAAACATATAACGGAACGTTTAATTCAGCAAAAATCAAACGTTTGGTGGCGAGCAAAAACAACTATTTTGACTGCAGTTATAAGATTTTTTCTACGCTTTATTTAAACCTACTTCGAACCGGGTCCTACTATCACTAAGTTATCTCTTACCACCAACACCCCAGGAATTACCCACTCTCACTTTCAATTCACGTCTCAAACCTCAATCTGCTAAACAACATCAGGCCCACAAACTGGACAAAGAGGCGTCCCTGGTTCCTTTTTCATAGCATTTGACAGGATTGTATTGTTTGCAAAATGTTTAAAACATGTTTCCGAATAGTGAGTTTTTTGTCTGGAGAGTAGCTTCTTCCCTTTACACCTTGGTTTAAATCACCTCCTCCGAGACTTGTTATCTGGACTGGAAGTTGATATTGCGTGGAGGCCGCCTCCAGTACTGATGGATGTGCGGGCTGCAGCAGGTTCAAGCTCCACTGGGTCACTATTATGTCCAGGATTAATGCAAGTCAGTGTTTCTCAGACAACATCACCCAGTCTGGGGTGCAATTATGTACCCTGTATTTAGTGTATGTTTGAGTGAGAGCATCACTAGTGACAGGAGAACTCGTATTAGCTTCAGGGACTCTCTGCCTTACAAGCTGAGCCAAACCAAGCCCTTGGTTGAAAGGATGCCAGCTTTATTCATCATTGTTTTCCAGTTTAAATATCATTACCCATCGCATCTTCATGTCAGCATCCATAAGCGAGGACTAGACCTGGTCTAGTGTGTATTTGGATCAAGAGAGGCCCCAGGGCAGGGTTTCCAGCTCATACGAATTCAAACACAGTACATAAGAAGACTTGTGCCGCCGTTCAGATCATACTCACCAGCTCACCTTTCATTGTGTAAAAAGATCCAGGCCCTGCATATGAGTTGAGAGGAGCAGAATTCCCATAGGGAATTCCGCCCCAACTCGGTCATGGCGGGCCATTGCTCCGGCCCTTGAATTTACCGAGTGTGTGAACAACAGACCTGGTTTTACCTGCAGGGCTGGACTGCATTAAAGAGCAGGCCCATGGCACTGTCCCCGCCACACTACAATGTCCCCTGCCGTCCCCATCGTTATTTGTATCATCCCTCCTCTGCAAGCCCCATGGCAGCCTCCCCACTTACCTTCCCCACCTACAGGTGATAAATGTAAGCGATATTCCCCTCAATCAAGGAAATACCGTGTTGACTTCAACCTGTTAAAATCGGCTCCATATGGTTATTCAGGAGATGAACATGAAATTGCACGGGACTGGTGGAGTGTTACCAGCCTGCCAGTATAGTGCAACTCGCAATCGGGGTCTAGGGGGGGAGCTGATATAGAACTAAGGATGAGATTTATTAAGATTTTACGTTGCCGTTGCAGCACAAAAGGGGTGCAAGGGTGACCCAAAACCTAAGTAAGATTTATCAAACTTCGCAATGCCACCTTGCGTGGCCCTGCATGGCTTGATAAGTTAAAAATAGTGCAAGGCAGCACAAATTGCTGCCTTGCGTTACTGTGCGGCAGGGAGGCGTTCCATGGGTGGAGTGTTGGTGTTCCCACACATTTGCCCATGGATTGTGGCGCCAGTGGTGGCTGGTATGTAATTAGAGTGGTGAAGCAGGAAAGATACAGGTGTCCTCGAAGCTACGGACTCAGGAAACTGCACTACTCAATCCTGGTGCTGCTGTCATGCTGTTAAACAGCATGAGAGAAGCATCCAGATTGGAGGCAGTGGCCTAGCGATAGAGGCCTGTCCTTTCTCTAACCCAGCTGTCTAAGAAAGCTAGGTTAGAGGACTTTAAAATGTGCATGTCTGGCTGACCGTTGCAAGACGACCGGCCAAAGGGACATGCACACTCTAAACATTAGTACACAGCTCCCTGCTACCACTCAGCAGCAAGTGCCCCTCCTTGTCCTGACACTTGGTTCAGGATGGGTTCCTAAAAAATAAAATAGTAATACATACACTTTATTACAATTTTATTTTTTAGCTACTCTGGGCATTTTTTTAGCGGGACGAAGCTCCTCCGCTCCCACAGAGGAGCCACTCCTGTGTGGCGCATTCCCAGATTTACCATTAATGGTAGACCTGGGAATGTGTCAAAATGCTATGCCTCCCCAGGTGAGGCATAAGGAGGAGAAATATCTTTATTTCTCCTCGTTTTTTACTCTTTCTTTGTGCGCTGCACTCTGCAGCACACATAGAAAAAGCAGAATACTGCTCAGGATTGTTCTTGTGCAGGAAGGAGTTTCTTACTGCATAAAAACAGTCCTTCCTACAATGCAAGCACCCTTGCACCATGAGGCAGGGTGCCTGCATTGGTGCTAGGGAGTCAAAAGTGCTCTAGTGCTGGAAAAGTGCAAGAATGTGCCATATAAGGGTAAAGGTACATTCCAGGCCCTTTTCCTTTCATGCAGCACATTGCAGGAAGGTGGCTTGCTGAGTTGCATTGCATGAAAGAATGATAAATCTGCCCCAAGAGCTCTTAAATTATTGTACAGCGAATCCTAGCCTCGTTAGCATTAGAAGGAACGCTGGCACTCACAAACACTAGATTAGAAAGCAGCAAAAGTTACGTTTTCAGCCATTCTCCCTAGCCTCATCGTTTGGCATGAACCTCTCTTTAGCATCACAGTTAGAAAGACTTGATGCACCAACAATGGTGTTTTTGTATGTTTTACTAGATACAAATTTCAGTATACTGCTGCATTAGATCTAAATTTGCAAACATTCAGGATAAATGAAAAGATTTCATGGTGATTTCCATGGGTAAAATTCTAATGGACAGCCACTGAACATGGTGACATTTCACATTTCATTACAATAAGGAGATAATAACAATTGCGGCACCAGAATTTGTATTAAGAAGGCCAGACTAAGGGGCTGATTTGGATTTTGGGGGACATGTTACTCCGTCAAAACGGTGATGGATATCCCATTCACCGAAATATAAATCCTATAGGCTATAATGGAATTTATATAATTCAGCGGACAGGATATTCATCACTGTTGTGATGGAGTAACCCGTCCACCGAAATCTAAGTCTGCCCCTTAGCGACTTGTAATTAAAGTTCCTAATGAACACAGGTTTACAGTGAAGGGTTCATGGCCAGACGACATAGATTTCACGAGTGGTGGGCAATTCTGCACTGGTATCGGAATAACTTTGCACTATTTTGTGCGCCAATGAACTAGTGCAAAGTCATTTTCTATCATTTATTTGGTATAATGAACCTCCCAAAAGTGCACTACATGATGTAACACATTTGTCCAACAGTGGTGCAATGTATGTATTCAAGCTGCATGCTGTTTCTCCAAGGGCGGAGATCTTGGATTGAAATTTGCCATTTTAAAATGCTGTCCCTTTCAGCAGATAGCAACTCCGGAATCATTCCCATTTCAATTGCAAACTTTGAATCCCTTTACAATACAAGTACAAGAGGCCATTAAAATGATGGGCTATATAAGATATTTTGTAAACAGAGAAACCAACTGGCTGTGTAATCCTACCAATGAACATTAAGCATCTGCTTTAAAGGCACGATTTAGGGTGAAGAGCATCCAGGCCATAAAAGCTCAGCTTCACACAGAAATGTCAATATTAAACATGAGGAGGATGCTAGAGGCACTTCATCAGGGCCATCATTTGGTGCCGTGATCAATAATGTGTAATGGAACTTACAAGGACTGTTATCTCAGTGTCAATTCTCCAAAAGTGAAAATATCTTTGGGTGCTTTGTAGAGTCCAACCAAGAGTCGGCGGTATCTAATAATACCAGATGGAGACAACGAGAAGCTTAAGAACATGAAAGACCTCCTTGCTTCGTGACCCTTTATGGCAGGGTTTTCCAAAGTCAGTCCTGGAGAGCCAGATCCATGCCAGATTTTTAGTATATCCCCATTTAGATAAATGTAGTTATCTTAAAATCTGGCATGGATCCGGCTCTACAGGACCGACTTTGGAGAACCCTGCTTTAAAGCATCCAAATAAGGGATCCCATCTCTAAAAAACTGGGCAACATGTTTGATAAAAGTTTAATTTAACATGGGTTCAAAGTCAGCTACCACAAAATCGGTTTTAATTAGATCCACACTTTTTTGTAGAGTAGCAGTGGTGTCAGTTAGTTTAAAACCCGGGGCTTGCCACTTGATAGCTGTACACGTCTCAGGAGTCCCCTCGTGAAGAAGCATGACAGAGACAACCCCTCTGTCTATTTTTGCCTTCACGCTCAGCATGGCCTTTTTAACTTTTTAAAACATTACTAGCGCTGTGAGGCTTGAGCTTTCACATTTCTTAGATTCCTGTGTAATTTAAAGAGCTGAAGTTCTTGCTTTGCATTCTGAGACTGGCAGTCTTTGTTTTTAATGGAGTAATATGGAGCTGCAATTCCTAGAATGCGAAGCAAGAATCTGCCTTGGATGAACTGTTTAGGCATTTGTCTGGGAAAGTTGAGAGCTTTGTGAGGCTATATTACAACCTTTGAACCCAGTTTTAAAATATTAGGGAAATTGGTAATTTATCCCCAAAATATTACAGTACATATGCTTTAATATGCTTTATGGACAACTTTGGGAGAGCACGGATGACTAATGTAATTCTGGTTGTATGCTGCTACAGCACTCTGCATAGTGGCATCCCCCGCCTAATATGACATCCACACCGAACATGGTGACTGACACTTGTTACGGTGTCTGCCACAAATAGTATGGCGGTCCTCACTGTCAATGACACTGAAGGCAAGTGTCAGCAATACCTCTGAGCTGATAGATATGTAAGGAGAGTAATATGATTGGTTCTCACCGGGGTGTGGGTTTGTGGATTTTCTCAACGGGTAATTGGCGTCAACAGCTGGTTAACTATTTTTTTAGAGTAAGGAAGTGTTGTTTAAAAGCTCTTCCAGCCTTATGCCACTTATCTTACTGTAATGCTTATTCTTTCAGGTTGCACTTAATACTTTTTGTTTGAACAACACAAACCATATACTGCTTTTCCCATTAGTACAAGATTTAGGAACTCAGAAAAATCTTTTTGGGTTTGTTATAGGCAGTGGCGTAGCAAGGGGGGAAGGGCCATCCCGGGCGGCATGAGTTTTGGAGGTGGTGTCCTCCCCTAGCGTTACCCCACTCACTGTTCTTACCTACGGCTGTGGCAGGCAGCAAACACAGGATTGCCAGCACCCCCCGCTCTTGCATCGAGCCGTGTGGTGGCAAACCAGGGGCCGTCACGGGTGGCCAAAGGTCTAGCTAGGCTACTGGTTTTAGGCATTTAAACATGGGTCTTGCCTGTCAGGTCGAGTTTGCTAGATTCAAAATGCCAAAAAACAAATAGTACCTCAATCACAGCAGGAGTGGCGGGTAGGCACTAATAAAGTAAAATCAATCTGTACTTGGTCCATGCACAAAACAAAGATAAGGAAGTGAAGGAGGAAGTGATGCCTAGCATGTGCTGCCAAATTAGAATGCAGCAAAGAAGGGAGATGCGCGAGCGCGCGAAACAAGATGGCTGCCGTGTAGTGAGCTCCGGTGTTTTTTCGCCCGTTTTTCGTTTAAAAACGACTATTCCTGTCAGTTTTACAGCGCAAATGAGGTCGCTTGACTGCTGAACATCTTACCTGTTGATTGCTGTGATTTTCTTTGAATTTGGACGGTGTTTGAGGCGTTTTCCAGTGTCCAGCCTCTGCTTCCAGCTCTGCCTTCAGGTATTCCCAGCTTTGTCTGTCAGGGGGCGGAGCAAGCATTCAGGAAAGGGCCTGGCTTGGGCCTAGCCACTCCCATAGCCTGTTATAGCTGCTGCTGCACCAGCTTTAATAAGGATTTTCTTACTGCTGCAGTATTTTTTCCTTCATTTTCTTGCGTTGTTGCTGTTATTTTTGCAATCTTGTTATTTTATTTTTATTATTATTATCCTACTTTCGATACTAAATCAACATGGATAATAAAAATATTCATCCTAAAAGGAAGCAGCAGGTTTCACCTCCGCCAATTAAATCAAAGGCGGTAGAGTCAGCAGAACCTTCATTATCCTTAATTTTGGAGGAAATTCAAGCGCTTCGTGTTAACACAGATTCTATTGCCTCAGAGATTAAAAATGTTCGAAAGGAAATGGCGAGTATGTCAATGAAAATCTCTGATAATGCAATTAAAATACACGATAATAAGGCTAAGCTTGAGACTTTCACTCCACTTGTAGCTAAAATATCTCCTTTGTCTACCCGACTCCTAGAGATGGAAAATCGTAACAGACAATAAAATTTACGCATTTTTAATTTACCAGAGGATGTGGAGGGTGGCAACTGTAGACTGTATTTGGAAAATTTGATTCCTGGGCTTCTACAAATTAAATTTCCAGAAAAATTTGAGATTGACAAGGCCCATAGAATCCCTTCACATCGCAATCCTCAACATACCAAACCTCGTCAAATGATTTTCAAAGTCCTCAGGCATCATCATTTGGTTTTGATTCGAAAGGCAGCACGAGAGATTCCTTCCTTGATGGTCAATGGGAATAACATTTTTATTCATCAAGACTTTGCCAAGGAAACAGTCTCAATCCGCAAGGAATTTTCTGCTCTTCGGCCTCAACTGCGAAGTCTTGGGTTCAAATATGGTCTTTTTGACCCTTCAACAATGCGTATCTGGAAGGACAATCTGTCAAAATCTTTCCAACGTCCTGATGACTTGCGTCAGTTTTTGGATCAACGTTCACAGCACTCCATGGATACTCATGACTCTAATACTTGATTATAGCTAATTTACGTTTGTTTTTTTTGTTTTTTTTTCTGACAGGTTAATGGGTCATTACTACATTGGGCTCCAACGGTTCGGTCATGCTTGTTAAGCGTATGTGCGTTTCATCTTTGATATTTTTGTACCCTGTTTGTCGTTTTCTCCTTTTTTAAATTTTTTCACCTCCTTTTACTTGTTCTGGAGCTACTATTTTCTCTCATTATTGTTCTCCTTCTTTTCTTTTTCTCCTCTTCTTGATCTTTTTTTATTCTTTCTCTCTTCATTATGGCTGATATTCACAATATTAAAGTTGTTTCATTAAATGTCAAAGGTTTACGTCATCCAGTTAAGCGTACAAAAATCTTAGATTATTTAGGTAGTTGTAAGGCAGATATTTGTTTTCTTCAAGAGACTCATATAGATGACAAAATCTTAAATTATATGAAAAAGAAATGGGTAGATACTATTGTTTCATCACCTGCTATTGGTAAAAAAAATGGGGTGGCTATTTTTGTTGCGAATAAATTGCATTGCCAAGTCTTAAGCATAATTTCGGATGCAGATGGAAGATATATTATAGCTAAAATTAAAATTCATGATTCAGTCATATTTTTACTCAATGTTTATGGACCTACTGCGGATGACCCTCTTTTTTGGTCTAATATTACCACTGAAGTTCTAAAGTTGGGTAAAGTTCCTTTAATTGTTGGAGGTGACTTTAATGTTATTGCTGACCCATTATTGGATAGAATATCTAGTACTAAATTTCGCCCTCCTAAGGTTTTTCATGCTTTTAAATCATTTATTCATACCACCAAGTTAGTTGACATCTGGCGTTTGCACATTCCCACAGAAAAATGTTTTACATTTTTCTCTAATCCACATAATTCGCATTCTAGAATTGATTATTTTTTAATCTCCACACAACTAGTCCAATCTGTTAAGACTCCTAAGATTGGTAATATTGACATCTCAGATCATGCCTTGATTTCTTTTGTCCTGAATTTAACTTCAACTTTTGCAAACCAAACTAGATGGCGTATGAATACTGGAATTGTTCTTAATGAACATAATAAGCCTAAAATCTTAAATGCTATTCAAGACTATTTTTTACTCAATCCTGAAGGTTCCACTTCTATGGTCAATAGATGGGACGCCTTTAAAGCTTACATTAGGGGTGTAACTATTTCAATTATGGCCTATGAAAATAAAACATTCAACGCACGTATCAGATGTTTGGAAAAACAAATTGCAAAATTTGAAAGGCTTTTTATTTCATCAAATGATCCTCAATTTAAAGTCAAGCTACAAAAGCTTCGATATGAATTTAACTCAATCCTTAGTACAAGAGCTGGCATCCAAATTTCTATTCTAAGGCTAAATTCCGTTTTAATGCCAACAGATCTGGGAAGCTTTTAGCTAAATATTTACGTATAAAAAAAGATAGAACGCAAATTACCTCAATTCATAGCCCTAATGGTAAAATTGCAATATCTCATAATGATATTGTTAAGGAATTTTTGGATTTTTACTCTACTTTATATAATAAGCCTGATCCTCATGATCCCTCCATACTGGACTCTTTTTTAAATACATGTGATTTGCCCAAAATTTCGCACTCGGACAGGCTTGGGCTAGATTTACCCATTACTACAGAGGAAATTTTAGCTGCTATTAAATCCATTAAAAAAAATAAATCCCATGGCCCAGATGGTATCCCAGCTGAGTTTTATAAAGAGTTCCAGTCCCAACTTTTGCCTTATTTATTTCAACTTTTTTTGGTTCTTCAGGAACGATCTCAGGTTCCTTTACTGATGCTTTAATTATTGTACTTCCTAAGCCAGATAAAGACCCCACTCTTGTTTCAAATTACCCCCCAATTTCCTTAATTAATCAAGATTGTAAATTGTATGCTAAAATACTTGCTTCTAGACTGGCCCCTATATTGGATTCTATTATACATCTTGATCAATCCGGTTTTATGAAGAATAGATATTCTACAAATAACACAAGAACCTTATTACACGTTATTGAACAGAGTTCCACTTTAAGTTCCCCCGCAGGAATTTTGGCTTTGGATGCAGAGAAAGCTTTCGACAAAATCCATTGGCAATTTTGATTTCAAACCTTATTATCATTTAATTTTGGTACTTCGTTTATACGCATGATTTCTGCTCTGTATTATGCCCCTACTGCTCGTTTATTTATTAATGGCCAAGTATCTAGTCAGTTTTCTCTTTTTAGAGGCACAAGACAAGGTTGTCCCCTCTCTCCACTTTTATTTCTCATTGGAATTGAACCTTTCCTTACTCATATAAGAAATTGTGTTAATATTAAAGGTATTAAGATTAAGGAGATTAATATCAAAACCTTAGCCTATGCTGATGATGTGCTGTAATTTATTAGTGAACCTATATCCTCAATGCCTGCCCTATTAGAAATTATTGCAAAATATTCCATGGTTTCTGGCTATAAACTTAATATTAATAAAACTGAATTCTTCCCTTCAAATATTTTTTGTACTCCTGATATGTTACCCATGGCTGATATTGTGTGGCAAAAAGATAAATTAAAATATCTTGGGATTCTATTTGCGTCCTCCATAAAAGCAACATTAACATTAAATAGTAACTTTATTCTGAATTATATCAAAGATGAAACGTCTAAATGGTCTTCACTTCACCTCTCTTGGTGGGGTAGAATGGACTCCATTAAAATCACTATTGCTCCTTAAAATTTTTATACACTTGCTATGATTCCTATTCAATTTCCATTACAATTCTATGAAAACATTGATAGACTTCTCTCCGAATTTCTCTGGAATAATAAATCAACTCGTATTGGTTATAAAAAATTTAAAGTACCTAAATGTAATGCTGGATTTGGCTTGCCTGACTTTTTTCTATATCACAAGGCATTTATACTGAAACAAAGTTCCATATGGTTTCCTCCTTCCTCTTTAAAGAACCAACCTACATGGTTTCATATAGAGCAGTCTCTTGTGGATCCTTTTCCATTGACCACCTTGCTAACAATGTCCAATAGGTCAACATATGTGCATAAATCGGTTATTATTAAATCCACTAAACTCATTTTTAATGACCTGGATTCAATTTTTTTGACCCCTATGATTCATACTGAAGATATGTCATTGTGGCATAGTAATGTGATTAAATTGAATAGAAATGTTAATTTTTGGAATGCTTGGATTAAAGCTGGTATCTTTTATCTTAAAGATATCTATTTTGACAATGTTTTTATTTCTTTTGAAGCTTTACAAATGAAATTTAGTTTACCTCAATCTGATTTCATTAAATATGAGTCTTTATGTAATTCAATTTTAGACTCCTTCCCTCATGGTATTCCGTTTAATGTTAAAGCAGATTTAGCACTATATATTCGAACTATCTCTACGTCATCACATACTGTCTCTATTTTATATAAAAAATTATCTAATTCTATAGGAAACAATTTAAATATTATTTCAACATTTTGGAATGATGAGCTTTCACTTTCTTTGTCCAACGATACTTGGATGACTGTTTGGCTTAATAGTATTTCAGGATGGCTGCCTGTTTCACTTTACCAAACCAATTCTTATATTTTATTTAATTGTTTATGGACCCCAGTACGTTTATTTCGTGCTAAACTGATGCAAGACGGCATTTGTTGGCATTGTAAATTACTTCCTGGATCACTACGACATATGCTTTTTGAATGTCCATAAATTTTTACATTTTGGTCTGATGTTTGGGATATTATTCAACAAATATTTCATATTCATGATGTTATTTCTTACAAAATATTAATATGTAAATCTGTTGGTCTTACGCATAACTTAACTGAATTAGAAGGTAAACTGTTTAATTTCCTACTGTCAGCTGCTTTAAAGTCCATTACATTTTGCTGGAAGGATATTTCGTCTTTATCGGTTCATGCTTGGTGGTCATGGGTCATTTTTACAAGAAGAGGTGCTCAATTATCCCTGAAAGGGATCAATCATAATTCTAATTTGTTTCACTCTTTTTGGTTACCTATAGATGTATACTTATCTTTATAATTGTATATTTATACTTGATTCACCGTTTTACAGTCATTCTACTTAAAGCCTTATATGATGAATGTAGCTCCTTTTTCTAATAAGTTGACATTGCAATTTTTCATGGCTCCCTCCCTTCCCTTCTTTTTAGTTTATCTTCCCTCCTTTAATTGATTATTTATACTTCTTTAACTATTGTATTTAGAATTGCTTTAAGAAATTTCTTATTTTATATAGGTATTTTCGCTTATGATAATTTTTTTCTGTATTGTCTGTATTTGTTCATTATTATGGAAAAATTTAATAAAACATTTTGAACTAAAAAAAAAAAAAAAAAAAGAATGCAGCAAAGAAGAGTGCTAATGGTGCCAATGAATGGTAAGTAATGGGCGGGCTAAATGCCCCTTTTTAGAGGGTTTTTGTTTTAGATACAAAAGGTTGCCAAACCACAGTTCATGCACGTTGCCTGTAGGCGAGACCTAAAGAAAGGGTGGAGTCCAAAGTTGTATGTTTTAAGGGTTCATACTCAAGGTGAGAAAGGGAGAGCAAAAATACTCCCACCAAGGAGTCCAACAATGAACACTGTGCAGTGAAGTTTTATCCTATATTATTTATTTTCTTCTTATCACAAAGTTAAAATGGTTAGCAAAATCTTGGCGTTAATTATCCCATCACATGTCAGACAAAAACCTGTTGACATGTTTCTGCCCACCATGAAATCACCACTGAGTGGTTGAGGGATTTCTCATTTGGAGCCAAAAAAGAAATAAATAACCTCCTACATCGTCATAACAAAAGTCTTTTTATAGTCAATAAAAGTTAGATTATAGATGCATATAAAGTGATGCTACATATCTGCTGTTATATGTCAATGGTTGTGATTGTTTCTGATACATTAACCTGAGCAAAAAGTATTCATTCCGTAAATCATCAACTGATTGTTATTTATGGAAGGTACAACATGTTTTACGTGCTAGTGAAACACACAGTATCTTTTTAGGCTCTTAACCGCCCCACTCTCACTACCATATGTAGCAAAAACCAATCGTGAAGTCTATAAGTGCCTGTTTGGTTAGTGGACGAGGGGCAAATGCAACACCTTGTGTGGACTAAAAGACAAGTGTAACAGGAGAGGTTACTAAATCGATATTCAAAATGCCAGATCATGAGTAAGTGAACAAAAACTAACAGCAATATATCGATCATTCCTCTCGGAGGGCTAATAGCTTTCCATCTAGAGTTTCTCGCAAACCCGAATATACAGTGGGGAGCTCTTTGTAGTCTCAGATAGTGTGGAGATGTCGGGCTGGGGTGGGGGAGGATGTGGAAAGTTTCTCAGTGTTGCGCCAAGGTGCATACATCAGTGTGTAATATTGCGCAACAAGCACAAATATGTAAACATGGTAATTGCAGAGTGAAAACATTCTCATCTTCCATTGGAGCATAAAATACTAAAAGTGTCATCCATATGGATGCCTAACCATGTCAAAAATAACCTCAAAGGGAAGAGTCTGTGAAATGTGACACGCACCTGCTCTCAATGGAGAGTAACTGTAATCAGAGTGATTTGACCGTAGTCTTCCTTCTGATGGAGACATCCCTCAATGAATGTGGAGGACTAGACTAGATTCTATACTGCTATAAGGGCAATTGCTTCCCTGTTCAACTTGCAGCTACCTTTGCTGTATAGATTTTGCGGCCAGTATACAAACACCAGGTGTACCTCGATGTGTCTCATTTGGCGTGTCTGGCTTCTGTAGGCTTTGACAGGGTCCTGCACACTTTTAAGAGACCTCAGATTTGAAACATGCGATAGCGGTTGCAATCATAGCACATGCAGTAATAGTACATATGGTAAAATGGCACCCTTTTTTGTCACATGCAGAAATACATATACTGCAAGATAAAGTTTTACTTCATAATCGTGTTTTAATAGCTTTACTGCAAGATCTTGGTATTTCTAGATGTAGTTTGTTTTACCTCATAACTCAAAACAAGGAGCTCAGTGCCAAGGGAGAAGAGGACCCACATATTGGCTCAAAGTATTCCATCACGCAAGAGGTTGGCATGAACTTACCCAGTGCTTCCAGAAGACAGGCAAGGGTGTTTGAATGATATGGGGAGGCATACGTGAAACACGCAGTAATAACATTAAAAATGCCTCAAGTGAAGCATTGTCTCAGGCATGTACTTTCTAAAAAACACAACCCCTTACATCATCATTCTTTAGGTGGCAGTGATGTGAAAAAGTAGGAAATGCCCCAGAAACACTTAAAACCTACCAAAATACTGAAATTCAGCAAAGGCACACAGGCTCATGCATATTAATAAACCCAGGAACATATTCTCTGTATTTCTTAATATCAAGAATCTGCTGGCGACAGCTACGACCTGATTATATTATTTTCCACGTTTGGTGACATTTTCTCAGGTAATTGCAAGCTACAACGCGAAAGAGGAAAGACCAATGTGACCTTATAAGCCTTTTCGCTGGGGTAGTGCATTATGCATTGTACTGGGCTCTAGCACGCAAGTTTAGAGGATTTTCAGCTTAGCTGTATTATATTTCTTGCAATTTAACATGCATATAATTTCTAAAATATATATATTGTGAAAAAACATGTATTTTAACTTTGTGTTGTATTAAGTAATGGACAAAAGGCTTATTACGCAGCAAACTAAATTATATCTTTTTGTATTTCTGTGAAAGGGAATATGTACCCTCTTTTGTCTGGGGCAAAGAAACTGTCTCTTTCTGTTGTTCGCAAGTGTGAGTCTCTGCTACTGTTCAGTTTAAAGGTATGTTCATAGCTTATCTTATCCATTTGGTGGAAACCCATGAGGTTGGTCCCCAATTTCCAATGGCCCACCAAGTTATAGTGATTTTCACATTCCCTTTTTTAGGTTTCACCTGCACAGCACTTGCGAAATCTATTGTTAATACAAATCTTAAAAGGTCCATACATTTCGTCCCCATGCTTTTCATTGGTTCCTGTGCTTGCCACTTACTTTTCCTCAGTTTCCATTGGCTGTATGTCATGCGGTGGGACTCGAATAACACGTTTGTTTTTGATATGCTTGTTTATTATTGATAAAGTATGCCAGTTGAACAAAACAATGAATGATCTCCGCGTTTTGGTTCCTCTTTCTTGCAAGCAATGGAAAGTCTTGGACCACCATTTCTTCTTACACCCCTCGGAGGAAATCAGAGGCCACAGGTTTGTCTTTTTATCATCGGCTTATCATTTG
Organism: Triturus cristatus; assembly: GCF_964204655.1. Lineage (NCBI taxonomy): Eukaryota > Metazoa > Chordata > Amphibia > Caudata > Salamandridae > Triturus > Triturus cristatus. The sequence goes on along the minus strand of NC_140591.1, from coordinate 371,602,435 downwards.
GGTAGGGTTGTGAGGGATACACAGAGAGGTTCATTCTCCTCTATCACCATCACCCAGTGTTGAAATGGTTACTCTTTTGTAATGGGAAATCTAACTTAGGTTAGATATCCACCTTCATCAAACAGAAAAGAAATAAGAAATAATTGGTCCTTCGTTATGAACCTTTCCCTTCCCTTGGAAATAGGTCTTGTCTCTTTTCCCCTTTAGGACATTCTTCCATCTCAATTAGAGATGGTTCTCCATAGAAAGAGTGCTCTTTATGACGTAGTGATAAGTGATAGCTTCCCCGCGATAGAATAGTGACACGTTGGCAATACAAAGTGCCAAAGTAAACCAGGATGAGATCATGGTGGTGTTATGGCTTTCCCTGGGTGGTTTTTGCCCTCCTCCCGTACCTCCCCAGGGAACGTGATCATACCTGGTGAAGCCACACTCCTTAAAGAGTGTGACTGGGCACAGATTATGACTGGTGGCCATCCGGCTCCTTTGTGTCGTCCTCTCCCCGTCTTCTTCCTTGCGATCAGGTTTTCCTCCCCAAGAGCGGAATATGGAGCCCTCTACCTGAACAGCTCACACTTTGGTCCCAACCAGGTGAAATTTTTGCCTTCTTCATCTTCTACCTGCCTCCATCTTTCTTCACCATCTGACTGGAAAACCTCTTCCTCTCAGTCGGTGACTGACGTCTGTTCTGCATTTACCAAGGATTTAAAGGGACCACGTCCCATGATCTCTACCTCTGTAACATCCCACTTCCTTTCACCCCCGGCTATGGCGGTACATCCGGTTGTCCTCCAGTCCAATGCCTGACCTTGATGATCGAGCTGTGAAACAAAAGCAGGCAATTGAGATTCTGTCAAGGCGATCCCTTGAATAGACCACAGTAAGTCCTGCTCACTATCATCTGAGGTTTCCCACCCGTCCTGACACATCCCCACCCCAGAATGTACCCTTTTGGGAATGTACCCGTTCGGGAAAAGGGGGAACCTGGATAAGAAGTCTTCATTGCAAAGGTCCTTGTCCCTTTGGTGTCGCACCTTGAACCTAAAGGGCTGCAAGGAAAAGAACCATTGCTAGATTTGTGGATTGTTACCCATGTTGCAGCTCATCCCGATCAATGATGCATGGTCTGTGTACAGGATAAAAGGCTTGCCTTCCAATAATACCTTAGTTTGTCTACAGCCTTCTTTATGACCAGGCAAATTTACTATTACAGGATATTGTTGTTCTCTAGGAAAGAGTTTTTCAGGCCTTCTTGGTCGGTCTGAGACAACACAGCTCCTACCCCCACCTCGGAAGAATCTGTTTGCAGAATGAAGTGTTATCGAAGTTAGGTGAGGTTAGAATGGAGCTGGAGGTGTTGGGTTATTTAAGCAGCTGGAAGGCTTTTTGATCCAGGTTGTGGGATTTTGTAATTCCTCATTGAGGGCTTCTTTCTTTAATAGGTCAGTCAAAGGACTGGCAGTGGTTAAATATTGAGGAATGAGCCATCGGCAATAGCCAAGGAGGCCTAATAAGGCTTGAACCTCCTTTTTCGTATGTGGAAAGGGGGTATCATTAATAGCCTGTATTGTCTCCTCCTGAGGTCCGATAAGGCCATTCCCTCATATGTACCCCAGGTATTTGACCCTTGAGTATCCTGTACTAGATCTTTTTTGCATCAATGTGCAAATTTGCCTTTTCCAGCTCTTAAAGAATATTCCTACAATGAATAAGGTGTTTGTTGTAATTTGGTCCTGCCTCCCTCCTCTGTTTTCCCCCCTCCCCTACCTCGCCTTATGGGCTTGCCCATCCTTAGAATGTTGGAGCGGGCGCTCCTCTTAGAATGTTGGCATTCTCGAGTGAGAGGCCGTAGGATCCACTGTAATAAACAGGAACTTCTTCATCATCTGCCTCCTGTGTCCTGTTTACAACACTTTATTTTGGCGACGAGTTACCTTACCGTGCTGGGGACGGTCTGGATCCTTCCCCCAGTGCTTTCTGCCTCTCATCGATCCTGCCTGACGGTGGTCCCTTCCCCTTCCTGCTTCTAGGGGGATCGCTTCCTACATCGTTGCTGACCTGGTGTGGAGAGTGGCCTGTCAAGCCTCCAGGCGCTGCTCCCCTAGTTGGCGGTTGCTGTCACTGTCTGGAACTTTGCCTGGGGTTGTTCTCCGTGGCGACTCCTCGCCGGCAGTTGTGGTGATCGGCGATCCAGGCTGTCGCTGTATGCGGTAAAGCGACCTGTACTCCTTCTGGACCAGTGGTGAGTCCCCGTGTGCATGAGGTGTTCGACGCGGTGCCAGTTGAAGCGGAACCGCCTGTTGCTCCCGGGATTGTCACAGGGGCCGAAGCTTGCGGTCCGCTGGTGGTCGTCATTTGGGATCAGCGCGGAGTGTGAGAGAAGCCGTGTACCGTGGATGGCAGTTTGCTTTTCCTCAGCTGTGCGCCGCAAACCGTGAGCTGCCCGTTCCCTCAGCGGTGGTGTGTCTGCCTTCTGGGTTCCTGTCTTGGCAGCGTCGACGTCGCTCTTTGTTCCTGTCAGGACATTCTTCCTTCGCCTGCGTTTCAGCCCCTCCTCTGACTGAACGCTTGCTTCGGAGACCGCTCTGTGCTGAGACACTAATCCCTGTTTTCTCCGGTACTGCTCCCTCTGCTGGGTGAAACTTCAACTGTACATACCAACCTTTTCCTTCTTCATCCAGCCTGCCAATAGTTATCGCTGACAGGCTCAGCTCACGCAAGTTATGGATGTTTGTACTTGATTCTTTTTCATTGCACAGAGGGTGGGATCACTGGCATTTTGACTAGGGCTACCGTTTTTGCCTATTTTGCGATCCTTTTCCTTCCACTCTCACCCTCCCTTCTCTCATTCTATTTCCTTCCTCTTTTCCTCCTTTACCATTTTTCTTCTTTCCAGCTCTTCAAATGTCTGCATTTGCAATGTCTCAACCCCCTCCATTCCTGGATGATTGTGAGGATCCCGTTATCCCTTGGAAGAAATGGATAAACCTGTTTGAATCCTACCTTATTGCCATCGGGGGGGATAGGTTTTCCGCTGTGCGTAAACAACATGTCCTGCTGCACAATCTGGGAAAGCACGGGAGGGATATTTTTGATGACTTGCCTGATGCCATTGTTGAAAATGCTAATGAGGGTGTAGGAGGCAAGGGGGATGTCCATAATGATGTATATCAGTTAACACTGTTGAAACTAGAAGCTCAATTCGGAGACAAGATTAATATTGTGTTGGAACGCCACAAATTTTTTTTGCGTATTCAGGGGAAAAATGAAAAGGTGATAAATTACATCGCTGTCCTGAGGGGTTTAGCCTCTACATGTGAATTTGGCACGTTAACTGAGTCACTAATTAGAGATCAGCTTGTAAGGTGTACCGGTAACAAGAAGATCCAAGAAAGACTCCTTGCAGAAGCCCCGGACTTAAAACATGCTATTGATATTGCCAAGAGCATAGAACATACAGCATACTGTATGAACGAAATGAAGGAAGCCGTGGAGGTAAAACAAGTGGCGGAGAGCAGTGTACACAAGATTTCCAATAAAGACTACAAACACAAACTTGCCCCCTCCAGTCCTGAAGTTCATACTGCATCAGGGAACAAGCCGAAATGTTACAGGTGCGGGAATCCCAATCATCTAGCCAACAGTGTAAGTTGTCCCGCAAAAGGGGTTGTATGCAGCAAATGCAAGAAGAGAGGCCATTTCTCAAAAGTATGCCACAATGCAAAGAACAGTGTCACCCACATGATAGGCAGTGAGCATGATCCACAACTACCTAGCGAGGATATAGTTTTCCAGGTTTCCAATTTTGCAGACTGCAACAGCACTTCCTACCCAAAGTGTGAAATAGTTTTGGACAATGTTAAGTATGAGGTCTACGCTGACTCCTGTTCCCCATATACACTCGTAAATGAAGCCACGTTTCTGGCTAATTCTGGAACAAGTGGGTATAGTCTCTCACCTCCAGACATCAAACCAGGAGGTTATAACCAAGATCCCATACCACTGGTGGGAATGCGACTCATGAACATCAACTTTAAGGACAGATCAACTGTGGGAAAAGTCTACATCACAAGGAATGGGTCCAACCTACTAGGGTGGAAACACCAAAAGGATTTAGGAATCAAATTAGACCCCAACGCGCCGGAACCCGTGTACCTTATCGACAGGGCCAGTGTTGGAATGGAAATCTGCAATCGTTTCCCAGAGGTGTTCACAGATAAACTCGGACTCCTGAAAGGTTTCCTCCACAAAATCAAGCTTAAAGCCAATGCCAGACCTATCATCCACAAACCTAGGTCTATCCCGCTGTTGACGAGGGAACCGCTTAAGAAGGAACTGGACAGGTTGGAAGAGTGCAAAATCATAGAGAGGATTGAGAGCTCTGAATGGTTGGCGCCCATCGTGGTAGCAGCAAAAGGGGGTAACAAAGGGATTCGGCTGTGTGTTGACCTTAGGGACTTGAACTCCAACATTTGGGTTGACCGACATCCCCTCCCCAACATCAATGAAATGCTGTCTGCCATCCATGGAGCCAAAGTTTTTACAGTGCTTGACCTATCATCGGCGTACCACCAAGTCGCTCTCCACCCGGATTCTAAGCCCCTCACCTCTTTCATAACCCCGCATGGAGCTTATCAATTTTCCAGACTGCCTTTCGGCCTGGCATCTGCGGCAGCAGTGTTTCAACGGGTCATGCAGCACATTCTGCAGGGTCTGGGAAAAGTGCTCTGTTTCCAGGACGACATCCTGATTCACGGTTCCTCAGCAGAAGAACACAATAAAACCCTGGAAGCAGTGTTGATCAGACTTAGTAAGGCGGGTTTCACCACCCAGAAAGACAAATGTAAAATTGGGGTGGAATCTGTAGTTTATCTAGGTCACACCATCTCAAGTGAAGGAATCAAACCCAAATCCAGTCTGGTGGACTCCGTTAAATTAGCCCCTGCACCCACCAACAAGGAGGAACTCAAATCATTCCTGGGGTTGGCGGAATACATGTCGAAGTTCGTTAAAAACTTCGCGGATCAGGTGCGTCCCCTCAGAGAGTTGCTGAAGAAAGGGTCTGAATTTAATTGGAAGCAAGATCACCAATCAGCTTTCCAACTCATCAAGGAGGCCATTGTGGATGCACCTATTCTGAGTGCTTTCAATCCTAATGCTAGAACGACTCTCACCACAGACGCCAGCGCGAAGGGTTTGGGAGCTTCACTCACGCAGAGGATTAACGGTCAAGAGACAGTGATTGCCTTTGCTTCTAGAACTTTGAGAGATGCTGAGCTGAACTACTCAACTATAGAAAAAGAAGCATTGGCATGCTACTGGGCCATAAACCATTTCAAGTATTTCTTATGGGGCATCCCGTTCGTGTTGAGGACGGACCACAAACCCTTAATACCGTTATTCTCCTCCAAACGCTTGGAAAATACCACTCCACGCATATCGAAGTGGGTGCTGAGTCTACAAGGGTTCAACTACACCATGATTTACGTCCCTGGAAGTGAAAATAGGGTAGCGGACTGTCTTTCCAGACTACCAATGACCAACGGGAACCCTATGCAAAACCCACCTGAGGAGACTATTCTGTTGGTCGAAATTCCAGCCATCAATCAGGAGGAGTGGGAGAAATCTATAAGAGATGACAGTGATTTCACCACACTGAGGAACTTAATCAGGAAGGGTTGGCCTAGCGACAAGCAGGAAGTGCCGGAGTCGATGCGCCATTTTTGGCCGGTGCAAGATGAATTATCTATTGTTGAGAACCACATTTGCAGAGGAAGCAAGATCATTCCTCCGAAGAACATGTATGAAAGAATAATACGGATTGCCCATGAGGGCCACCCAGGGAGAAGCATGACGAAAAGTAAAATCAGGCAACACTATTGGTTTCCCGGCATGGATTCGCTAGTGGAAGATCAAGTAAAGAATTGTGCAACCTGCGGTTATTGTGACAAAACCAAAGTTGTCCGCAAAGCACCGTTAATCCCTGTGGAGGTGCCTTCCGTACCATGGGAAAAGTTGGGATTGGACATAATTGGTCCATTAAATCTACTGAACCAATTCCAAAGGTTCATGTTTGTTCTTATAGACTACCACTCTCATTGGATTGAAACGAGAATGGTATCTTCTATCACCACAGCGTCGCTATTGAATTTCTTGAGGGACACCTTTTCCAAGGAAGGCATACCTGGTGTCATAATAACAGACAACGGAGTTCAATTCACTTCAGAGGAAATGAAGCAGTTCATGTCCACGCTGTCCATTTCACACATCCAGGCCCCACTCTATTGTCCCAAAGCCAACGGACTGGTGGAAAGGGCGAACAGGATGATAAAGGGCACCATCCAACTAGCACTGAGCTCCCAGGTTCCGGTGGAGGAAGCCATTAGGAAAATGTTGTGGTCATATCACACATCGCCCAATGCTGTCTCCGGTGTGTCACCGTTTGTTTCTCTCAAAGGCAGGAACCCGGGTTCCAAACTCACTCCCAACTGGCTAAACGGGGGAACCCCGGTGTGGGTGGATAGAGATACTGTGTTGGAAAAAACTCACAAACATCAACGAGAGTACAAGCTCAGATACGACAGTCACTGGGGAGTCTCACAGAAGAAGTGGAGTGAAGGCCAGTGGGTGGTCGTTAAGAGGCCATCTCTGTCTAAATCCAAGATCTCTTCATTTTCCAAACCTCTGAGGATAACAAGGGTCAACAACAATTCAGTTGTGCTGGAAGACGGAGGAACGTGGAGCATGGACAACATAGCTAGATGTCCAAGCACTAATAGTTCCAACCGCACCGTTGAGAACGAGTATAGTACTGGAATGTCCAATAAGGGTGAACTCAAGGTGGCAAGGGTACGGAAACCTCCAAGTTGGCAATTGGACTACAAAATGGGTCGTTAAAGTTCCCACGTACCAACCTCCCTTTCCGCATGGGTTAGTTAGCCTTCAGGTGAGGGGAACTGTTGTGAAACTGTATTTTGTACTTCTGATGCCATCTTTGTATAATGGTATTCCATGTGCTCCAGCCTGCGGAAAAACGTACTGTTATATGAGTTTCCCCTTCTGCCTCCTCGGCTAAGGGTTACTTTCTTCTGTATATATTATGTCATGTTTTTCTCTGCCTTGCAGGGAGATGTGTTGTAATTTGGTCCTGCCTCCCTCCTCTGTTTTCCCCCCTCGCCTACCTCGCCTTATGGGCTTGCCCATCCTTAGAATGTTGGAGCGGGCGCTCCTCTTAGAATGTTGGCATTCTCGAGTGAGAGGCCGTAGGATCCACTGTAATAAACAGGAACTTCTTCATCATCTGCCTCCTGTGTCCTGTTTACAATACTTTTGTTTCCAGGTATTGCTGTAAATGACTATATCATCAATATAAGCAGATGAGTACAACTGATGATTTTGTAGGACCATATTCATTAGTCTTGGAAGGTGGCCAGGGCTCCATGCAGCCTGAAGGACAAAACTGTGAATTGAAACAACCCTTCTGGGGTAGCGAAGGCTGTTATTTCATAGTCAGCTTCCTTTAGGGGCACCTGCCAGAACTCCTTGGTGCCGTCTAGCGTAGTGACGTATTTGGCCTCACCCAATTTCTAGATCAGTTCATCTACCCTAAGAAGGGGATATGCATCGAATATGGACACCCCATAAATGTCCCTAAAGTCAATTCAGAAGTGGTTCGTACTATCAGGTGAGGGAACAAGCACTATCAGTGAGGACTGGTTACTCTGGGAGGGTTTATCACCCCTATTTGGAGCATCGTTCAGATTTCGTTATGAATGGCCTCTTGACGAGCAGGGGGTATCCTATAGGGTTTTTGCTTTACAATTATCCTGGGTTGAGTGGGATTAGCATGTTCAGCTCTGTGATTTTGTCATGGAACCTTGGAAAAAGCTGGGAAAAAGTCTGGAGAACAGCTAGGAGTTTTTTTTGGAGGTCTGTAATAGCAGCATTGAAAGGAAGAGGTCAAGGGTACTATGTTTAAGGGGTACTTGACTGACTATATTCTCTTTTTTGGGTAGAGGGCCCAACCATTTCTTTTAGCAGGTTGACTTGAAAATTGTGTTCTCTCTGTGGGCTGATCTGCAAGTGATAGGTAACCTTTCCTATAGGGTCCTTTCCATTATGATTTCATTTTGTGGGCAATGTAGTGAGTAACACCAACATCCAGTCGAGTTGTGCGACAGGATACATTTTACATCTCCATGAACACACCTAATGCACACAACTTTCCCTAGGAGTATCTGCAATGCTTTAATTAGGTCTCTCTGCACCACTGACTGCTTACACCCGAAGTCCAGTAGTGCGGTAATCCACTTCCCATTACTCTGTAAAGTTACATAAAAACAATGTCCCAACTCCTGAGTATATAAAATGGACTGTGGGGCATAAGAGGCATCACTTATATCCATGGGTTCTTCTCCTGTTGTTTGGGGGGGCAAAACCAGGCTATGTGGCCCCATTCACCGCACTCAAAACACTTGGGTCCTTTTTTGGTTGGGGCTTCCGGTTTCTTTACCCGTGTTCTGTGGTAGTCCATGGAGAGTTTGCCGGACTTGTGGGAGCACTGCCAGGAACTTAACTGCACTGACCTTGGGCTAGATGCAGTTTCTGGTTACAGTTTTAAATGTTGCCCATCCTTATTTGCCATGAATAATTTAGCCTTTATCACTACCCACATTTAAGCTGGTTGCAATGCATTCTCCTTTTTGAGAGGGGATAATGCGGAATTGCTCTCTTGATGATAAAGCAGTGTTGCCTCACGCTGTATATGTCATGAACACTATTGGAGGTAGGCTGAGAGCAGTTTAAGCTGAGCCTGTAATATATTAAACAATTAGAGTGCTAATACTGCCCTAGAATTAAAGATTCCATATTATTCTGGAAAACACATTTCGAAAAAATGAAACAAAATGTGTCACAAAAAATGAATTTATTCTTTTGTTTGATTTAATCAATATTTTAGTAATCTAATTTATCGATTTTTAGAACCTTCCTGTTGCCGGAGCGGCTGAATTTAGAAAAAGTGATTAATACAATATTTACATTACAACAATTATACATTCACTACTGTCATATCACAAACAAGTCTCATGCATTCAAATCCATTCATACAATCACACAGGCTTGTTCATTGGCACACAAAAAGAAAAAGCGGTTTAATAGAAGCCTCTTGAAGTTATTTTGAGTCTGTACGTTCGGTGTATGGACGCTGCTTTTCGTCAGGAAAATTTTTAGCCGACTCTGTATGAGTCAGAGGATTTAAATCAAACAAAAGAATAAATTCATTTTTTGTGACACATTTTGTTTCATTTTTTCGAAATGTGTTTTCCAGAATAATATGGAATCTTTAATTCTAGGGCAGTATTAGCACTCTAATTGTTAATATATCACGCTGTATATGGACATGCCTCCACCTTTGCGTCTTGACTGTTAAGCGGCAAACATGTCATTAAGAAGGATTTTTGCATCAGAGTTATGCTGACGGCATTGGGTACCCTGCCCAACCTTTTATGAGATTATATGCTTTGGCTGCCCCCGCAGTTTAAATAGTACCTTCAAGTACCATCTATTTAGTACATTTAGTGCTCCCTCTATATGGTGATGGTTGTTTTGTTTCCTACAGCTACCAGCACCTGTGAACAGGGTTGGCCCGTTTGACGCTCCTCTGACCAACTGCTTAACTTAGCATCATGATGTATTTAAAGTAAATTGTCACTGGGAGGGCTGATACAATCTATTTAGGCCCAGCGCAAATAAGTAAGTGCCTTTTTGACTGGTTGAGTCATCAGTGACTTATTTCCCTATGTTCTAGGACCATGACGATGTTTCATGTAATTAACAAAAACAACAATTGATGGACAGAATGCAGAACAATGTAATATACTCACCCCAATACAGAGATCTGGGACTAAATCCATCGTTTTTTGGCTCGACACGCCATTCCATTTTGAGCCCAGCCATATGCAAATCAGTCTTGACCCTGTGCCCAATGGGAACATTCCAGCCAGAACTGCCAGGCCAGGTCCTCCCTGGACTGGAACCAAGCATCTTAGTACCGGTTTCAGGGTTTCACCCCTCATCAGCCAGGATAGCTTGACTCCAGTGGCATGGAGAGCACGGACCTATGTCTGGGCATACCCGTCCCCCTCGGGGTGACAAATGCAAAAACAACAATTGATGGACAGAATACAGAACAATGTTATACACTCACCCCAGTACAGAGATCTGGGCCTAAATCCATTTTTTTATTGCTCACCATGCTATTCCAATTTGAACCCAGCTATATGCAAATCAGTCTTGACCCTGTGCCCAATGGGAAAGTCCGGCCTGAACTGCCAGGCCAGGTCCTTCCTGGACTGGAACCTAGCATCCTAGGACCGGTTTCGGGGTTTCAGCCCTCATTAGCCAGGATAGCTTGACTCCAGTGGCATGGAGAGCACGGGACCCACGTCTGGGCATACCCGTCCCACTCGGGGTGACAAATGCAAAAACAACCATTGATGGACAGAATGCAGAACAATGTCATACATTCACCCCAGTACAGTGATTTGGGCCTATGTCCATCGTTTTTTTGCTTACCATGCCATTCCAGTTTGAATCCAGCCATATGCAAATCAGTCTATTCCTGTGCCCAATGGAGGTCCCGGGCTCGCTGTGCCTCTGGATTCAAGCTATCCTGGCTGATAAAGGGTGAAACCCCAAAACCGGTCCTAGAATGCTTGTTTCCGGTCCAGGGAGGACCTGGCTTGGCAGTTTGGACTGGACTGCTCCCATGAGGCACAGGGTCAAGACTGATTTGCATATGGCCAGGTCCAAACTGGAGTGGCATGGTGAGCAAAAGAATGATGGATTTAACCTAGATCTCTTGATTGGGGGTGAATGTTTTGATTTGTTCTGCATTTCGTACATCAATTGTGTGTCTTTTGCTTCCATGCAATTAAGGCACAGTTTTTTGCAAAGAGGTGATTCATGCATATCTAGCGGCTTTAGAGGTAATACCTTAAAACTATCCCTCTATACAATTCATCTATGGTAAGGTTTAATTAAGGAGCATGTCTTTGCCTCATGTTATGATCCTGCGTTTAAATATCCAATCTCGATATTACTGCATCACACTTACTACAAGCGGTCACTGTTCCAGCTTCATATTATAACACAGCACGGCTTTGCCTTAATTTGTACCTTTGTGATTCAGTAACCTCTAGTGATTGTTCACGTTTTGATTACATGCTGATAACGAGCAGTTTATATACTGGATCATTTGTTGGCTGCGCTGCCGACATGTCTTTACAACACTTACATACCTCTCACCTACTCTCAGACACCACTCACCCTGCACACTCACCCACCATTTACTCGGCACAGTCACCTTGATATTGCAAGGTTAGAGTGTCCTTGACTAATAAATACACCAGGGACATTTATTGTTTGCTTTTCAGGAAAATAAATCAGGCTTTGGGGGCTAAATCAACATGATGTCTGCTCACCATTCAACAGTAGTGAAAGTGCACCTGCCACATCTCTGGAAGCACTTTTCCCATCTGTATTTATGGCAGCTGGTCCTTCAGCAGGGGAGTGGAGGCCAGGGCCTCTGTTGACCCTCACAGGCTAGCAGGCTGAGGCCAGGGCCTCTGACGACCCGAGAGCCGGCCACGTCATGACGCCATTGGAATCACATCAACATCCGTCCGTGTTCCGATTTAACCCCGCGTTCCACCCGCAGTTCTCTATGACGGCTTCTTCTATTTGCAGTGCTTTACAAGGTAACACAAATAAATAACCAACCATCACTAATCCTCCTTAAACCATGCATCTTTGCTTGCTTCACTCTAAACTCGTTATGGAAAATGTTTCATTTTAACCGAATCGTAGTAGATTGATGTACTTTCTTCATTACCAGAAGTTCATTCCAGGTAACTGTAACTGGTTCTCTATCATTTTCTTAATATATTTTCTGTGAAGTCTCCCCCTGAAGCCCCACCCCCAATTAGGATTTTGCCCTCGACAGTCCTTCATGCAAACAACTATTCTAAATTCGGTTCAGCCTTTCTTGCTTTCTTTACTGGAAGAGCTCTTTATAAGCGATTCTTGTTGTCAGGCAGCAGATTCAATTATGTGGTAAGATCTGAACTAGAATTTCAGCAGCCGATCCATAACATTATTCCGTGAGAGAGGATGAAAGTGGATATCCTGCCTGTCTGTCTCCGGGTATGAACGGGATGCAGTTAATTGTGGCTGATGATGCTGGCACCTCCTTGCCTCTCAGCACTCCCGATTGGTACCCAGTTACCCACGGAGACGGATACTGATGAGATGCAGCGTGGAACTAAGGAGGCGCCGTTGCCATTCTGAATTCATGGCTACTTTGAATAGTGATGAGTCTGTCAACTGAAGCCTTCCTCGTCAAGAACAAATGATGCAATGATCCATCGAGCTGTTCACTTAGCGGAAACCGTCTGTTGTTTGCCAGCCAGATCATATTATTCCTCTTGGTTTTGCATTTTTATTTAAAATGGATGATGTTGATAGATTGTTCTGCTTTCCCCATAAGGAGACAGTGATTCCCTTCCCGTATTCGTTGTTAATATCCAAGGGAATGATTGTTAGTAGCGATTCACTTTCTGTGGCAGGTTAGTCACCATTCAAATATCTTTATAAATTTTAGCCCATTATTTGCACCAAAACGTTTCAATTTCTGGAATAATACTAATGCTAACTTTGCATGGCCTCGTGCCTGTGTGACAGACAAAAACATCATGACCTTAGCACAATTAATATATGGCACGGCAAATCGTTTCATACTATTCCTTAGTTTCCTATCTCGTGGGCCTGATTCTCAAAACATTACATTAAAATTGAACTAGCAGGTTTGACACCACGCAAGGGTGGATCAGGCGCGGCAGGCACAGGTAAGAGTGGTGGGGCAGTGGGGTGGGGCAGGGTTGGGGAAGTCAATATACAACGGGATAGGTAAAATTAAGTCAAAAAATAAATAAAACTACTTACCTTACGCTCTTGCATTGCGGAGTCGGCGATGCTGCAATGCGGCGAGCGCAAGGTAAGTGGTTGTATTTATTATTTTTATTTAATTTTACCTAGCTCGTCATTTGTCGACCTCTGCCCCCCACCGCTCCCTACCGATCTTACCTGTGCCGGCTACGCCTGGGGTGGACATTTATTATTTTCATTGAAACATTCCTCCAAGAGCAGCCATGGGTCCATAGGCTGTTGCAAACCTCAAAGGTTCTTTTGGAAAACCTTTGTGAATTCCCAAATCAGATCATGTTAAAGACTTTTTGCATGTACAAATGTAGCTTCCCTTGTTGCGTAAACTATAAGGCATATTTATTGTTGTTTTGGGTCGCCCTTGTGCTATGCAAGGGGGAGCAAGGGCGACACAAAAACTAGAATGACATTTTTCAAGCCACGCGAGGCCAGCTGGCATGACCCTGAGTGGGATGTATGACGTTACAACGCACACTTTTACAACGCATGCACTTACAACGCATTTTTTACAACGCATAATCCATTACAACGCACTACACTTACAACGCATGACACTACAACGCATTTTTAAAAACTACCTTTACAACGCATACCATTACAACGCATAATATTACATTGCATTTAAGGTAAGTATTAGATAGTATAGGGGTAAAAATTACTTTTCTAACTCCAGGGGGTGCAACAGTAGGGTAAGTGTTGGATAGTGTAGGGGTAAAAATTACTATTCTAACTCCAGGGGGTGCAACAGTAGGGTAAGTGTTGGATAGTATAGGGGTAAAAATTGCTATTCTAACTCCAGGGGGTGCAACAGTAGGGTAAGTGTTGGATAGTATAGGGGTAAAAATTACTATTCTAACTCCAGGGGGTGCAACAGTAGGGTAAGTGTTGGATAGTATAGGGGTAAAAATTGCTATTCTAACTCCAGGGGGTGCAACAGTAGGGTAAGTGTTGGATAGTATAGGGGTAAAAATTGCTATTCTAACTCCAGGGGGTGCAACAGTAGGGTAAGTGTTGGATAGTATAGGGGTAAAAATTACTATTCTAACTCCAGGGGGTGCAACAGTAGGGTAAGTGTTGGATAGTATAGGGGTAAAAATTACTATTCTAACTCCAGGGGGTGCAACAGTAGGGTAAGTGTTGGATAGTATAGGGGTAAAAATTACTATTCTAACTCCAGGGGGTGCAACAGTAGGGTAAGTGTTGGATAGTATAGGGGTAAAAATTACTATTCTAACTCCAGGGGGTGCAACAGTAGGGTAAGTGTTGGATAGTATAGGGGTAAAAATTGCTATTCTAACTCCAGGGGGTGCAACAGTAGGGTAAGTGTTGGATAGTATAGGGGTAAAAATTACTATTCTAACTCCAGGGGGTGCAACAGTAGGGTAAGTGTTGGATAGTATAGGGGTAAAAATTACTATTCTAACTCCAGGGGGTGCAACAGTAGGGTAAGTGTTGGATAGTATAGGGGTAAAAATTACTATTCTAACTCCAGGGGGTGCAACAGTAGGGTAAGTGTTGGATAGTGTAGTGTAATATTATGCGTTGTAATGGTAGGCGTTGTAATGGAATGCGTTGTAAAGGTAGTTTTTAAAAATGCGTTGTAGTGTCATGCGTTGTAAGTGTAGTGCGTTGTAATGGATTATGCGTTGTAAAAAATGCGTTGTAAGTGTAGTGCGTTGTAACAGTTGCGTTGTAAAGGTTGTTCCCCCCCTGAGTGGCTTGGTAAATGTGCAGTAATGCAAGGCAGTACATGTCGTTTCCCCTCTGCCCCAAGGAGGTGTTCAATGGGTGGAGCATGGGTATTTCCAAGCATTAAGCCATGGATTTTGGCACATTCCCATATTTACCATTAGTGGTAGACCTAGGAATGCGTACAAATGCATGTAACGAGGAGAAATTTGCTTATTTCTCCAATCTGTTTCCTCTGTCTACATGTGCTGCATTCTGTACACATAGAGGAAGAAGCCTCAGAGGATTGTTTTTGTACAGGAAGTTGTTCCTTCCTGCACACAAACAATCCTGCCTACAACGTAGGCACCCTTGCACCGTGGTGCAAGGTGCCTGTGTGAGCCCTAAGCAGTAGTTTGCCTGCCAGCACAAACAGAGCAGGAATGCACTGTTAATGTTAAACACAGTACAATCTTGGCCTCTTCTTTTCACGCTGTGCAACAAAGCAGGAGGATCCCGAAAGCCAGCCGAATACTCCCTGCCTGGATGCTATAAATGGAGCTGGTACTCCTGGTTCCTCCTGTAAATATCTAAGCCCCTTTGTCAAAGGACTGAAAGGAGTAAGGGAGGGTGGGATGTAATGACTGTGATGAGGGCAAGATACACGAACGGTAAAGAAGATTACTGGTAAGCAACCAGGACATTACCCCTATGTCCCTTGACCTCGTCCTCATCCAAGTCATTACAAGTGAGGTATACCAAAACTGAAGTCTTTTGACCCTAAGAGAATCAAAGCCTTAATAATGCAACACACAGAGTCTTAAATAGAAAATAACAGAATAACCCAAATAAAGAGTACTGCACCCATCTACATCATGTACTCATAAAGCGGCATTCAAGGCAACAGTGCCTTGTCTTAACTGAAACAGAATTAAGATGCTATCTCAGTGTGCTCTGAAGCCCAACAGGCTGCTCTGCAAATGTCCTGGATCATCTTTCGCTGCAATTCCACCCAGGAATTGGCTGACCCTCTGGTGGATCTACCCTGGATAGGAAGACTTGCATTCAGGTCCTGCAATGCCAAAAGCAGAGTATATTTGAGCCATTTGCGGAGAGTGATAGCAGATGCTCTCTTACCCCTTCCAGATAGTCCAAAGGTCACAAACAAGTAATCAGGCTTTCTGTATTGCTGTGACCTGCCAACATAAACTTTAAGAGCTTGATTAACATCAAGACAACTGTTAGAAATGTGATTTCTGGTTGGCTAGGGCTTGCGCCTAAGCCAGGCAGAAACCACCACTCTAGTCAGGGCAAGGGAGTTACACGCCGAAGATAACCCCTGCTCACCCCCTCGGTAGTTTGGCACGAGCAGTCAGGCTTATCCCAGAGGCAATGTGTAAAGCATTTGCACAACACACACACATAGCAGCAACACACTAGGCACACCACAAAAGAAACTCCACACAAGGTTATATAAAAATAGCCCTTGTATTATCATATTCACATTAGAAACATAATCATACATTTACACTGTGCCAACTGGAACTAGGCAATATTCATAGGGGATTATATACAGGACCAGGCCAATCGGGCCACGGTCAGAACCATCAAAATGCAGGTATTAAATATAAGACACAACCAGTAATTACTGGTACAATAATGACCTAAGCATTATCACATTAGCATTAGACACCATTCTAAAATATCATAGCATGAAATTAGGCATTACCACATTAGGCCCAAACCTCATTAGCATAAACACATTACGCATTAGGTATCACCAGCATAAACACATTATGCATAAATCATGGTGCATAATATTAGGCATCAGCACAGGGTGCATAAATCATCAGCAAAGACACATTGTGTAAGGGGCATCAAATTAGGGCCTTGCGCCCTGTTCACCATCACCTAACGAAACCCAGGGCAACTGGCCTTCCCCTGGGCTCAAATGCCCTATGTCCCGCAAAGTCAGGGCTCTAAGAGGGACCTCGCAAAGAGCCCCCTGGCTGCCTCATTATCAAACATAAAGTGCGTAAGTGCACTGGGGCCTGAGGTGCACTCACCCCCCCTTTACCAAAAATCACTGGCCCCCCTCGTTGCAGCTGCACGCTCTGGTGCGGCGCAGCTGGGAATAAACGAAGAGGTACGGGCAGCACTGTGCCCTTTGGGCCCCCACTGGGGCTCTATCAGCAAATATGCCCACCTTGCAGCTGCCCGCTCTGGTGCGGCGCAGCTGGGGATAATAAGTCAAGCCCTGGCACCCTGGGGCTCTGCTCTGGGGCCCTCAACACAAAAATGCGCCAACAGTGAAGCTGCCCACTGTCAGGCGGGGCAGCTGGAGTTAATAACTCAACAAGAGGCATAGGCCCTATAATGGCCTCATGAGCCCCACTCTGGGACTCTGTGAAATAAATGGCCCCCAATCGTAGGAGCGGCCCGCTCCCCTGCGGGTCCGCTCAGAGCCTAAACACCAGCATTGTGCCTCGATCGGCACCAGCAATGGACAGGTGTGAATCCCCACTCACCGGAACTGCTGGGGAACGCCTCCTCTCGATGGGGAGATTTTGGCTGGCCTCACCTCTCTCCTCCGGGTGATTCCGGACGTTGCAGCAACACGCGGGGCTCATCCTTCACCACGGGAGCCCCGCTGATCAGCTGCAGCCCCTTCTCCTCCCTTCCGGCGGCTCTCCTCCGGCCACGGGAGTGAAGGGGGGTGGAAATGGAGCCTGCGAGGCTTTCGCGCTTGCCAGCAGGCCCCGCCCACCGTCAGACGGACTCTGCCTGGCTTCCGGGTCGGCGGCTTTCCTCGATCGGGCCGCGGCAGTGAATCCTTTCTTGGTGCTGCAGTGCGGAGTGGGCACCCGCCTTAAAACAATGCACAGTGCGGGGTGGGTACCCGCGAAAGGCACCACAATGCGGGGTGGGCACCGGCCTTGTAAAATACCTCATAAAGCAGGGTGGGCACCCGCTCGGCTTGCCAAATGGTGAGAGACACAAATGCGGGGAATCCCCACGTCGGGATACCCTCTCAGAGGGCGGCGGCTCCACGCTGCAAAGCCCACGTTCTCCTTTAGGCAGGAAGAAAAGCAGAGCGCTCTCAAGGCGCGGTAGTCCAAGAGGAAAGTCCTTAGAGGGAAAGGGGGCAAAGCTGGGCCCAGGCAGGCCATCACACAGGGCCCTCCAGCAGGGAGGCAGTCCCTTGTGTCGGTTCCTCCTGAGGCTCAGCAGCAGCAAGCCCCCCAGCACAGGAACAACAACAACTCTCATGGGGTCACAGCCCCTATATTTATATGGCATTTCTCCTTTGTTTGCAGCACAGGGCTTGGGGGGACCAGCCAGAACTGGTTTTGGAGCACTCGGTTTACAGTGCTCACACCCTTCTTTGGGAGATGGGGGCTCAGCCATCAGACACACCACAGGGGGGCGGAGCCAGCATTCACTAGGGCAGGCACAATCCTATTCAGGATCAGGGGACTACTCCCCCCACTACTCCAAATGCAGATGTCCCATTCAGCCTAGCGCTGACTCACCCTGCCCCTCCTGGAGCCACACACACCTCAACAGCCCCTGTCACTCCAAAGACAGACATGCAATCCACATCAGGCAGGCAGACACATAACACACAGAAATGCCAACTTCTAAAAGTGGCATTTCTAAAAGAGTTATAATAAATCTGCGCACACCATTGCGTAGCATTTATTATTACTATTTCAAACATACCAAACTTGACCACGCTGCGCCTCTCATATCAGGAATTACCACTGAAACACTTATCAGGGAATCCCCAATGCATTCCTATGGGAGGGCAGCCCCACAGTAGTGAGAAACAAAAATGGCTGTTTGTCACTACCAGGACATGTCACACACTTAAGGTACATGTCCTATCTTTTACCTACAATGCACCCTGCCCATAGGGCTAGCTAGGGCCTACCTTAGGGGTGACTTACATGTAGTAAAAGGGGGGTCACAGACATGGCACACACGTTAGGTGCCACGTCACAGCGGTAGTAACACTGCTCGCACAGGCCCTGCAATGGCCGAGGCCTGGGATATGTTTGAAAGGCTACTTTGGTGGGTGGCGCAAGCCCACCAGTAGCATTTAATTCACCAGCCCTGGGTACATGAGATACCACTTTACAAGGTAAATTAAATAGGCCAAACAGGTGTAGACCAATCTTACCATATTTATCACAGAGAGCACACGCAATTTACACTGAACAGCAGTGCTAAAGTGCCCAGAGTCCTAAAACCACCAACACTATGTCAGAAAAAAGGGTAGGAGAAAGGCAAAAAGTTTAGGGATGACCCTGCAAAAAGGGCCAAGTCCAACAATGACTTAATACTGTTACTCTGCATTAGAGGAAGGAAAGGAAGGAGGTAAACCTTTCTCCTAAGCCCTATGAAAGGCGAAGTTAACCTTAGGCACAAAGGTTGGATCTGGTTTTAACACCACCACATTATCCATGAACCTCAGGTAAGGAGGACTACACCTCAAGGCCCCCCAATTCCCAAACTCTAAAAGCTGAGGTAATGGCAACCAAAAAGAGGACTGAAGAGGAGAGGAATCTCAAGTCTACCCTTTTCAAAATCCCAAACGATGGAGACTCTAAGGCTCTCAACACTTTAGGAAGATCCCAAGATGAAGAGATGGAATTTCTTCCAGGCCTAGCCACCGGAAAATGCTTAAATGATCTAGCAATAGAAGATTCAATCACTGACAAAGGCTTGCTGAATTCCCTAAAGGCCTTCATAGCAAAGCACTGAGATATAAGGGGTGAGACTGAAGATTTAAGTGAAGGCCATCCAGAAACAACTGCAAGACAGATGAGAATTCTCAGAGTGATGCAGACAGATTATGAGACAAGCATCACGTGTCAAAACATTTCCAGTGTTTAGAGTGAGCTTTAAGAGTAAAGGCCCTTCATAAACTTTGAATAACCTCCACCAGCGCAGAGAAAAGCCTTTTTGATAGGAGGTTGGACTTCTCAACTTTCAAACCAACAGTGTGAGCTGAAAATGAAAAGGGGACGTTTGAAGAGGCTTCTTTCCCAGATGTGGAGCCAGGGAAAATCTCTGAAGTTAGGGGAGATGCTGGTTCTTCTGGGGATGTCAAGGATGAGTCATGCAGCGGGGTTCTGGATGGTCTGGAGGCGGTTCAGGAGTTGTTTGGTGGTTCCGGTATAGAGTGCATAAAAGCCGGGTCTGGTGGCGCAGTGGACTAATGCATCCACTGTAGGGGCCTGTGTTCGACCTCTTGGTCACAGGTTCTAATCCTGGCGGGTCCACTCAGCCTTTCATTCATCTGAGGTCGATAAAATGAGTACCATTGAGTTGGGTAACAATATACATCTGTTATTCAGCGCCTTGAGACCATTGGGTGATATGTGCGCTTTACAAATACACATGTAATGTTATGTTATTTCCGTAGTCGAGTCGGCTGGAGACGAGAGTCCGAGTGACTGTCTTCCTGGTCGAGACTGGGATCCATTGGAAAATCTTACGGAGCAAACCGAGGGTGTAGAAGCAGGTAGAGGAGACGGCGTTGATCTGCTGCCTCATGGTCAGTTGGCTGTCCAGGATGGTTCCAAGGTTGCGTGCGTGGCAGGTGGAGGTGGGGTCAGTAAGGGGCCGAGTGCAGTGGACCACTATATGTTGTTCCAGATGAGGACCTCTGTTTTATCTGAGTTGAGTTTTAGGACTTCAAGAGTAGAAATCAGGACCTTTAAGGCCTGTGCAGGATCACCAAGGTTAGTTCTGTCCCCTCTAGCAGTAATATCTCTAGAGATTTATGGTTTAAGGGAAAAGAAGGGAACGTGTATAGAAGACGTATCAACCATTTTATCACCAGTGCATCCACTCTCCATGCCTCCTCCTCCTTAAGCCTGAAACAGTGTCGGCAAAGTAGGGCATTGCTTTTTGATGCAAATAGATCCATGTAAGGAGTCCAGAAATATCTGCAAATCCTTTGAAAGGTCACTCTGGAATAGTAAATTCTTGGCATGAGGTAATCTTCCTGCTCAACATGTCCGCTGCAAGATTATCTACACCTCTGACTTGGACTGCTGATAAACCCAACAACTTCTTCTCTGCCCACAAGCCCACTTGGAAAGCTATAAGATTGAGGCTTTTGGAATGAGAGCTCCCCTGATGATTGATAGAGGAAACTGCATTGTCCATTCTTATCAGCGCATTCCCCTGTACCACACTGTAATGGAAGAATTTCCCTCCCTGAGTTTTGTTACGAGTTCCCTCCAATTCGAGGACCTCTGTCTTTCTGAAAGGGAGCATCTGAATTGACATGACTTGTCCTGAAGAGTTGCTCCTCATCCTAGGGCACTGGCATATGTTGTGATCACTACAGGAGGCTCTTGATGCTTACTCATGCCCCTGGAGAAGTTCCCAGTGTACAACCACCAACTAAACATGTCTCTAAAACTCCTGAGTCACAGGAACCAACTTGGTTAAGGGATCTGCGGTGTGAGATCAGCGACTGTTGAGATGCAATTGAAGAGGTGAAAGGTGCAATCTTGGACACTGCAATGTATGTACGGATGCCGCCATGAGGCCTGGAACTTTCAACCAAAGACTGGTCCTTTGATAATATATCCAGAGGGGCAGACTGAAAGCGATTGATTCTTTCGACTGGTGGAACGACTGTTGCAAGGTTTGTTCAGAATCAAGCTCCTATAAACATAGGTCAGCTGGCATTTGGGTAAATTGAGAGGAAGCCCCTAACGGGCCATAGTCAACTTTGCTGGCTCCCAAAGCTCCAAAATCAGATCTCATGACGCATCATGGATCACTTGGAGTCGTCCAAGTATAGAAAGACATTAATCATCAATAAGGAGATGTGCCATCACCTTTGTGAAGTCCCATAGGGCTGATTTCAGGTCAAAAGGGAGGACTGGCAGTGCTGAACTGCAAACCTAAAGAACTTGTGATAACACTTGGCAATCAGAATATGGAGACAATCATACATCAAATCCTGTGTAATAAGGAAGTGGCTTTGAGGAATCATTGGGATGATCCTCTTTAGCATCTCCATCTTGAATTTGATGGTCTTGATCAATGTGTTGAGTGTCTTCAGATCTTTCAGCAGCTGCTAACCCCCTGATGACTTCGGAATAAGAAATACAATGGAGTACACTCCTTAACCCCTCTTCTGTCTGGGGACTGGGAGAATTGCGCTCTTCTTCTGGAGGTCTAGGATCGCTTTAAGTAAGGTTTCCATCTCAGGTCTGAGGAGAAGTCTATTCTGTAACCCTTGGTGTTGACCTGAAGAACCCATCTGTCCGATGAAATTTCTTTCCACTGAGAATTAAACGGCTGAATCCGACCTCCGAACTTTAATGATGACACCTTCCTCTTGGCATAGTCATTGGATGACTATTTTCCTAATTATCTCCTCCTCATTCTCGCTTGAATGTCTCTTTTGCTTTGGAGGAAGAGAGTGCGATGATGAAGGAGAGGAGGAAGGCGAAGGACAATTATGTTGATCGTAAAGATCCTTGCACCATTTACTTTAGGATGCTATATCCAAATTGGATGGAAATGAAACTTTGCAGAAGAATCAAAATTTAAAAAATTGCGATCGGAGGAGGAGCCTAGCGCGCATCCAAGATGGTCGCGTGAGCACAGGGCTCCCCGGACCCTCGCTGCTCCTCGGAATTTATCCTGACTTATCCTGACTTGGTTGATGGAATCTGGGAGACGAATGCTGGCTGAACACTAAACTCCTTTCGGAAATCAAATCGGACCTGGCAATCCGGAGTTATGGCGGTTTGAACTTTTGAGGTCCACCCGACCGCTGTGCCCGATGCGAGGGTGATCTGTGGAGCCGGGGCGTAGTTGAACAACAACGGCAGCGGGGCTGTGCCAGTGGCCTTCACATTACTTTCGGTTTCACTTTTGGTCTTTGAGGGGCTGGACTGTGGACTTGCTTGGTGCGACTGGGCTTTCATTTTGCCTTTGCTTGATGCCGGTGGCTTCGTCTGCTGCCAGTGTGCTCATTGACGGTGGTCCCTTCGCTCCGCCATATCGCGGCCTGTGGTGCGACACGCGTCTGCCTGGCCTGTGCCACCTCGACGCTTCCTCGGTGGTCCCCTTCGGCGATCGAGGTTCTCATGGGAGGCAAGGGAGACCCCGAGAGGCGTAAGACCAAAACATCCCTACGTGGGGGACCGGTCCGGACGAACAACATGGACCGCTACACTCAGGGTAAAGGATCCCCCGGGACGGCCATTGTCCCCCCGGAGGACACCAGTGGTGGCCCGTCCGTTTCTCCGGATCTGTCCCTGCAGGACATCATGGGCGCCATTAAGGGCATCAGAGAGACCATCGCTACGCAGTACGAGGCCTTGGCCCGTAAAATCGACACGGTGGCCATTGACATTACGCTAATCCGGGCGGATCTCTCTAAGACCAACGAGAGGGTTCAATCGCTGGATGTGCGGACGTCCTCCCTTGGTACGGAAGTGTCGGACCTGCAGGCCACTCTCGGCGATCTCAAGTCGGCCAATGATCTGATGGCCCGGCGGCTGGAAGACTTCGAGGGACGGGCCCGCCGCAATAACATCCGCGTCATAGGCGTTCCGGAGACCTCCGATAACCGCCCGGTTGATCTCCTGGTCGAGGAGCTCATCCTCGAACATCTTGCTCCCGCTGGCCTGAGTAAGTTTTTCGCTGTGGAGCGGGCCCACCGAGTCCCAGGTGGCCGGCCGCGACCGGGTGCCCCCCCGAGGCCTATCGTTGCGAGACTTTTCCATTACAGAGGCCGAGACGCGATTCTGCAGGCCTCACGGGTCCATGGCCCGGTCCGACATGAGAACTCGTCCATTAACTTTTTCCCGGACTTCACCCAACTTGTCCAGAAACAGCGGATGGGCTTCCAGGGGGTGAAGCGGCGTCTCCGGGACCTCGGTCTCAAGTACTCTATGCTTTATCCTGCAAGGCTCCGAGTGGAACATGAAGATCGGACTACCTTTTTTGACTCTCCTGCGACTGTGAGTGACTGGCTGGATTCGCTGCCGGACCGGGGTGACCGGACTGGGCCCTCTGCCGGTACCGAGGGTGGCGGGTCTCCTTTTGAGTGACTTATGGTCCCGGACCCTGCCATATTGTACTGTTCGGCTGGGTTCTACTTCTTTTGTGCATTTTGTTTCACTATGTTGTGTGTGGGGAGCGGGCGGGGACGGGTCCCTTCCCTCCTCCGGGGTCTTTTTGTAGAATGGGGTTTGTAGGGCGACAGGCACACTGCAAGTTGGGGTGGTTTTTTGGACCGCAGGGGTGCAGGGTGGGGGGTGCTGGAGTTGGGGGGGGGTTGGTGGGTGGGTGGGGTTGTTTGCATTTGTGTTTTTTGTTTTCAAGGCGAAGTATTGGCTATGGTTCATCCTTGGGTGTTGAGCTCTTTGCTAGGGGGCCCTTGATCTACTGGAGGGGATGGGGGGGGGACGGGTTGAGATTGATGTCTTGGAACGTCAATGGATTGGGGGACCGTATCAAATGGGGTGTTGTGCTGCAATATCTGCGTCGTCTGACTCCTGATGTGGTGTTCTTACAGGAGACGCATCTGGTTGGCAATGTTTGTCGGGCTATGAACAGGGGGGGATATCGACTTGTGGCCCACTCGGGTTTCACCACTGGTTCGAGGGGGGTGGACATTCTCTTGCGAGCTTCACTTCCGTTGGAGATCACCAGGGTGGTCCCAGACGATAGAGGGCGCTATGTGGCTCTGACTGGGAGGTGGGAGGGACAGTCCCTTTCCTTGATCTCGGTCTATGTTCCCCCGGGCCTCCAGAACTCCACCTTCTCAGACTTGGGTCGTATGTTGCTTGGGCTTCCTGACAGTCTTTTGCTTATGGGTGGGGACTTTAATTCGGTTGTCTCGGGTGACCTGGACCGTCATCCGCCCAGGGCCCTCCCTGCTGCCCAGGCGTGGCTGGGCGGGCTCCTGGAGACCTTCGGTCTGGTGGACTGTTGGAGGTTAATGCATCCGACACAGTGTCAGTACACCTTTCACTCTGGGGCCCATGGGAGTCTCTCCAGACTGGATTATTTCCTTATGCCCGCGGCCCAGGCTACTCGGATTCGAGAGGTCAAACACCTGGCCAGGGGTATTTCTGATCATTCCCCACTGTGGTTGCTTTTTGACACCGGGTCGCGGTCCGCTGGGCGGATCGCTCCTATTAACCCTTGGTACCTGCGAGACCCCAAGATCCGTGATAGCCTGATTAAGTCGATTGATCAATATTTTTCTGAGAATGAGGGGTCGGTGTTGTCCTCGGTGTCCCTGTGGGAAGCTTTCAAAGCAGTGCTCCGCGGGCATGCCCTGTCCCAGATAGTGGAGGCCAAGAGGGTTAAGAGAGAGGCGGTTGTGACGCTGGAGACTGAAATATCGGGGCTGGAGGCAGCCTTGGAGGCGGGTGTCACCCCGGATGGGCTGCATGCCCTCAGCCTGAAGCAGTTTGAATATAAGTCTCTCGTCACTGATGCTGCCAAGACTATGTATAGGGAGCAGCAGGGTAGGTTGTATGACGCCGGAGACAAGGCGGGTAAGCTGATTGCCTGGTTGGACAAGAAGGAGAGAGTGAATCGTGTGGTCCCGGAGCTTCGGGTGTCGGATGGAGTGTGTGTGACTGAGCCTGGTGAGATTGTTGAGTGTTTTGCTGACCACCTCCGTGCAGTGTACTCCCCGGTGTCTGATAGAGATGAGGACGACTCTCGTCTTCTGCTTCGGGATATTGCCCTGCCCGGCTTATCCGTCGAGGACCGCGAGCTGATGGATGCCCCTTTGTCTGTCGAAGAGATAGCTACTGCGATTCGCTCCCTCCGCTCGGGCAAGGCTATGGGCCCCAACGGTCTGCCGATTGAACTATATAAGTTGCGCCCGGATAAAATCGCGCCTTTCCTCCGTCATATGTTTCAGGAATCGCTCGAGAGGGGTTCCCTTCCTGACGACCAGTGTCTGGCTACTATAGTGGTGATTCCCAAGGAGGGTAAGCCACGTGACCGCTGTGCCTCCTATAGGCCTATTTCCCTGCTGAATGCCGAACCCAAAATCCTTGCTAAGGTCTTCGCCAATTGCTTGCTGAGCGTTATATGTGACTTGATACATCCGGATCAATGTGGCTTCATCCCACATCGTAATACCGCTCTCAACTTACGGCGTCTGCACGGCGTCCTCGCTAGGGCTGAGTACTTCGTTGAACCGGCCATATTGGTTTCCCTAGATGCCACGATGGCCTTTGATACCATTGAATGGCCATTTCTTTGGGCCGTCTTGGCGAAGTTTGGTTTTGGGGAGGGGTTCCTTAGCTGGGTGAAGCTCCTTTATGCTGGACCAATGGCTCAGGTGGTTGTCAATGGGCGGGTTTCTCGGCCTTTCGCTCTCGGGAGGGGAACTAGGCAGGGGTGCCCGTTGTCCCCTCTGCTCTTTGCTCTCGCCCTGGAACCACTCGCTGCCTGGCTCCGTTGGGAGCCCTCGATTAGAGGGCTCCGGTGGGCCCCGGGCTTCGAGGATCGGGTTTCATTGTACGCGGATGATATTCTCTTGTATCTCACCTCACCGCTGAAGTCGCTCAATGTTCTCTTTGATGTCCTTACTTCCTTCGGGAAAAACTCGGGTCTGATAATCAACTGGTCCAAATCTGGTGTGTATCCTATCTCTGGTGGTCTTCCTCTCTTGCCGCCTCGGCTTCCGCTCCAAATATCTCAGTCCGGCTTTAAATACCTGGGGGTGTACGTTTCGTTGGATCCGGCGGTCCGCTATGAGCAGAATCTCCTGTCTCCACTCCGGCACTTGAGGGCAGATACGGCTCGGTGGTGTAAGCTGCCCTTGTCTCCGCTTGGTCGCGCGGCGCTGTTTAAAATGATGTCCCTTCCCAGATTCCTTTATGCACTCCAGAACTCCTTCGATGTCATTCCTGCGGCCTACTTTAGGGAGGTGGAGAGTTTGCAGCGGAGACTGGTTTGGGACGGGCGATCGCGTATCGCTTTGGCCAAGCTGACTCTTTCCTGGTATGACGGGGGCATCGCGCTTCCTGATATTAGACGGTACTATTGGGCCTCCCAGCTGTCTGCCATTAATCATGCTACGTACGCTCCTGGTTCGAACCCGGCATATGAGATGGATAAATTCCTGCTCCCCGGCGGTAACTATAACAGAGCGCTTTACTCGCGGTCTGCTGGTGGGGCCCTTACGGGCCCTACCAGGATTGCGGTCCGTGTATGGAAGGCGGCTAACGTTGCGATGGGCTGGAGTGAGCGTTTAACGTGCGCCACTCCTCTATTCGACTCAGACCGCTTGGGAAGCCTCTGGACAACGAAAGGCTTCGAGCGCTGAGATACGATCGGCATCAGCAGAGTGGGGGACCTGTGGGTTAAAGGTGCGGTTAAATCCTTCGCGGCGCTTCAGCGCGAGTATGAGCTTAGTGACAGAGAGTTCTTCCGTTATGCACAGGTTCGGCACGCCCTGCTTTCGGTCTTTGGGGAGGGGACCACGGTCCCTTCTTCTTCGCCTCTCGAGGACCGCATACTCGATGGTCACGTCCCCGACAGTACTATCTCCCTGATTTACAAAAAACTGATAAACAATCGGGCTGACCTCTTGGTGCGTCTTCGGGAGGCATGGACGGGAGATGGGGTGGAGCTGGACGATGAGGACTGGCAGACTGCACTGTCATCCCCTAAGGAGGTGGCCATCCCGGCCCGTCTCCGCCTGGTCCAGCTTAAGATTCTCCATCGTGTATATGTGACGGGCCCCCGCCTGGTTTCGATGGGGTTTTCAGACGACGGACTCTGTAAGCGTGGCTGCGGGCTCAGTGCTACCTTTCTCCATATCCTATGGGAATGCCGCGAGGTGGCGGAATACTGGCGCCGGGTGCATGATATTATGAGACGAGTCACCGGGGTCGCTCTGCTGCCGGAGGTGCGTCGTTGTGTGCTGAATGTATGGGAGCCCAATGACTGCAATGCGGCTCAGGCTCGGTGGGCGGCCTTGGGGAACATGATTGCAAAGAGAGATATTGCACAGCTTTGGGGTTCCCAGCGGCCTCCCACCGTGTCCGTCTGGAAGGAGAACATGGACTGGTGCATGTTCAGGGAGAAAACGGTGTATGTGGCTCGTGGTAAACCGGGGGCTTGGGGTAAAATTTGGGGGCAGTGGAACGCGTATCGTGGGTCTATCTGTGCTCCCCCTTTGGTGGATACGTCCGGGGTTGCCTCGTCCCCCTGATCCTTGAGGGTTCCTTGTGCATCTCGTACTTTGGAGTACAGATTTGGTTCTCTCGTGGCCCCCCCCTCCCTCTCAGGTCTTCTTTTATTGACCGCCCTCGGGTGGTTGGTGTGTTGACTCCCCCGGCTGGTGTTCGCCGCCCTTCATAAGTCGTTTTGCCTTGTTTGTTGTATTTTTGTATTTTTCTTTTTTGTTGCTATTTATACTAAAAGTGTGTATTCTGATTTCCCTTATGTGCAGTCTGATCTACTGTGATAGTGCGGAGCCCCTGTGGGCCAGTCATTGTTTTCTGATATGCTGGAACACTTCGACTACTAGCGGCCGGCCCTGGTGGTTGTAGGCCCGTGTTTGTAACCCTTTTTATGCACAATAAAATCTTTAAAAAAAAAAACATTGCGATCATTCATTATCGAATTGAGACGTTAAATATCTGCTATCATTTCTTTCACATGATTTTTTCCATTAATAGACAATATTCTGAGTTTTGTTCCTTGAAACAGTGGAAAAAAAGGTGGTAGCCCCGCATTCTCCACCAATCCGAAGTTCAAAACATTGATGCAGTAATATCGCTCACAGTAAATACTGCGTCCTACAAAATCAGTTTTTTACAGGTGTGATATTGCTGTACCAAACTATCGGCCCTGGAAGAGTGAGATCCTTTGAGTTTCTCTGTAAATTTGTGGTACTATTTAGAGGTGTGCAAATTTTGCATCATTCCCTTTTGCATAATTATACAAAACTACAGAAAAATTACCTGAAAGTATGTGAACTGGAGCTCCAGCATTTCCAATATATATTTTGTGCAAAATGTGTCCTCACATCCATTTCTGACGAGGGTGCAAAAAAGTGCCAAAATTCCAGTGCCACTTTTAGAAATTGAGGTTTCTGGTTGGCAGAGGTTTCACCCTGTCCAAGTAAGAACCACAATCCTAGTCACCGTAAGTAAGATACACTCTAAATGTTAACCTCTGCTCATCTTCTTGTAGCTAAGCACAGAGAGGGAATGTGTAAAGTATTTGTGCAATACAACACACAGTAACATAATGAAAACTCCACAAAAAAGACTCCACACCCGGTTAGAAGAATAGACAATAATTGTATAAATAAATCAAGACCAAAAATTCAATAAGTCGAAATCGAGATATTAATTTTTAAAGATTAAATGTAAAAATAGTGACTATGGAAGTTATCTGGTCGTGTTGGATCAGGGCAAAGTCAAGAGTTCATGCAGGCCCATTGAACAAAGAACCTTGATCCTGGTTGCAACCGCGAGATGTAGGGTGTAGCCGAGCGATGCATTGGTGACGATCTCACAGTCGAGGTGATGCAGTGATTTTCTTCATGCAGTGGTGGTGATGCTCCAGTTCCAAAGATGATGCGCTGAGCTGAGAGGTGTTGGTACTGTAGATGATGCACCGGATTTCTCCTTGTGGTTGAGGAGATGCATCGATCTTCCCACATTGCAGCAGTGGCGATGCATTGGTTCAGATGCGCCAGTTCTTTCAGGTGATGCTCTGGTTACAAGGGCAAGGTGCCAATTCTGGTCCCCCAACTGGATTGATGCACCGGTTCTGGTACACGCAGACTGGAGATGCGTTTATTTTACTGGAGAAAGCACCCAGGTCCTCTTCCAATGGACCAGTCCCAGGAGCAGGTTGTGGGACTTTGATATCCCTGACTCTCAGGAAGCAGAAAGCAAGCACACCCTTGGAGATCACTATGGGTTCAAGGCAGAGTCCAGTTCTCAGACTTCAGGGCAATACAGCAGAAAAGGAATTCTTCCAGAGCAGCAGTCCCACAGAGTGTCAGTCCTTGTAGCAGCACAGCAGTTCTTCTGACAGAAGTTCTTTACAGGTCCAGAAGTGCCTCATTTGGTGGGGTCAGAAACCCAGTACTTATACTCAGTTGTTCCTTTGAAGTGGAGGTGACTTTGAAGAACGGTCTTTGAAGTGCACAGAGGTAATTTCTTTTCAACTCAATTCAGCCTCACTACAGGGGGGTACTCAACTTTTTGTGTGGGGACGGGACACTGCCTATTCAGGTGTGTCGGCTCCTCACTCCCATCCTGCCCAGGATGAGCCATTAGGACGCAGATGGACACTCAAAGCCTCCTTTGTGTGTGACTGTGTGGAGGGATTCACAAAGTCAAGCTCTCACCCACCCCAGACGTGTCTTGGAGACACAATTCAAGCACACAGAGCTTTAAAAGCAGAGAAATGTCCACTTTCTAAAAGTGGACATTTGTAAAATTGTAATGTTAAATCCAACTTTATCATGTAATGTTAAATCCAACTTTATCAGCAAAGAGAACGTATCATTATTCCAATGATATGCAATATGACAGAGCTCTCCTTCTCAATCAGGAATTACAGATTAAAAGTGTAATAAAGAATTCCCAATGTTAACCTATGGGAGGGGTAGACCACACAGTAATGAAAAAAAATGTGAGTGTTTTTCACCACCAGGACATGCAAAACTCAACTGTGCATGTCCTACCTTTTACTTACACAGCACTCTGCCCTATGGCTACCTAGGGCCGACCTTAGGAGTGACTTATATTTAATACAAGGGGAGTTTAAGGCTTGGCAAGGGGTTTTAAATGTAAAGTCGAAATGGCAGTCAAACTGCTCACACAGGCTTTGCAGTGGCAGGCGTGAGGCAGGTTTAAAGGGTTGTTTGTGTGGGTGGCAAAATCAGTGCTGCAGGCCCACTAGTATCATTTAATTTACAGGCCCTGGGCACATGTAGTGCACTCTACTAGATACTTACAGATAAATTAAATATCCCAAATGTGGATATACCAAATGTAACCATGTTTAGGGGAGAAGCACATGCGCTTTAGCTCTGGTTAGCAGTGGTAAAGTGCTCAGAGTCTTAAAGCCAACAAAAGAATCAGCAAAAAGAGGAGGTAAGCATGCAAAAGATTTGGAGGAAGACCACCCTAAGGTTGACAGGTGTAACAGCCATGAACAACAGTTGCTCCCATTCTGGTCAATTGTGTTGTTTCCGTGCAACTGTTTTCCCTCCATTTTGGGTGGTACAGAGAAGACGGCATAGGGCTATTTCAGTCCTCCTGGGTCAATGCCTGGCTTCCCTCTGCCTCTGCTGCCACCCACCACCAGGCGCAAACTCTTTTATCCCCACTTGCTCCTAAACAAGAATCCTCCTTTAATTCATACTGAGACCAGGCACTTCAACTTGCAAACCATGTGCAGTGAAAGCAGTCAATGACTGGATTTTAGGCAGGCATGATTTTTTATGCTACTATGCCAAGATATTCATTGAGTGGGTAGCAGCCTGTGCCTGCTTACATGAAGCTCTAATATGTGTGTAGCTAGATTATCAAGTGCTGCGCAATCTCTTCATGTGCAGTTCACAGCTTTGAATCCCAGAAGAAACAGCTCAGCTCCTGTCTAATTCAAGCCGCAATTTTGGTACAACCTTCATAGTTGTGTTTATATGAAAGTAAGCAGGCTATTCGTATTTCCCTTCTACTAGTTGTTGCTGCTCTTTTGATACTCCGCTTCCTGCAGCTATTTCTAACATATGTTAAGACCACACTAAAGGAAATTCCAGAGAGGGAAAGTGGGAAAAATTAAGTTTTTGTTTGAGGGGGTGAAATCCAACTCAAGCAGAAACCACGTTGACCACTATCAGAGTGAACCACAAAAAGTCACTAAAGTGACGTGTTTAACTCTCTTGTAGCTTGTCACAAAAGCAGTCATGCTTAACTTAGAGGCAATGTATGAAGTATTTATGAACCACACAAGCAGTAATGAAGTGAAAACACAACACAAGAAAAAGTCAAACACTAATTTATAAAAACTAGAGCAACATTTTATAAATTATTTGACAGCAAAATGGCACAAATTCAATCAGTAGTATGGTAGAAATGCAAAGTGTTTCCCGCTGCCATCTGGTCATACTAGGCCTAAGGTACAGTCACAATTTTAGGCCAACTGCGATGGAGCGCGGGCTGGATACAGGGACCAGGTTAGTCCTGTTGAAAAAGTTGCCTTCCCAAAGTCGGCACAAAGAGTGCAGTTTGTGTGGAGGAGGTCACGAGGAGCAGAGAGAGTGTTGCGGATGGTCACCGCTGTAGTGCGAAAAACAGGCTTGGCGTTGCAGAAGGTAGCCGCTGTAGTGCAGACATCCTGGCAGGTGTCGTGGATGGTCATGGCTAGATCTTCACATAGGCAGTCACTGCATGCTGTCAATGCTGTAGCACGGAGTGCAGATCTCGATTTGCCAGTCATTACTGGCAGTCATTGTAGCGTGAAGAGTCAGGTTCACCGGAGCTTCGCGTTGGTGGGCGGCGTGGGTGGCAAGATCTCAGAATGAATGGGCCTGTTCAGTCGCGAAGATCCCAAAGCTTCTCGATTTCTCCTTTGTGTCCTGAGGAGTACCCTCTGATGCCAACCAAGGGTTCATGACCTGGGGAGGTACCACTTGGGGATCATGGACTCACATTTGCAGAGGCCAGCAGGGCTCAGGCAATTCCAGCTGCAGGTCCATGCAGGACCAGTTGTAGCAGTTCAGCTGGGCTGTTTGCAGTGAGACCTCTGGAGCTTTTTGTCTGCCTGTATATCAGACAGGAGGTCATCCAACTGACCCTTAGATTCAATTAGGTAGCCTGGAATGAAGGGAGCATGTCCAGTCTTTCTTCTCAGTCAGCATGGCAGGCCTCAAGCATAGTCTAGGTAATGAATTTGTGACACAAAAATTGCTTAAAAGAATTACCATCATTAAGGTAGTCTTAAGCTAAATTAACAGTGATTTTGGTACTTTTATTCACACTGAAAGCTATGGCAGTTTAATTGTTATTTTATGTAGATGGTGCTGGAAAAAGCACCGCATGTCTTCAGATATTATATTTAACAGGTCCCCATGGACTTTTTTCAGCCATAAATACAAGAAAAAACCATTAGGCTATCATGATTGCTAAAATGTCCCTCATGATCCTTTTCCTCCCATCTCTGAAGCATAAAAATGTATATTAATATGTGATAGGCTCTAAACTAGCTACCTACCGAACCTGTAACAGTTCATAAGCAAACATCACTGAAGCAGAACTGAGCAATAAGCGCCACGGGGCACAGACCCACAGGGGAGCTCAGGCGCTTTCAAAGCGGAGCGTAATAGGCTGAGGGATGCAGAAAAAAAGATACAACAGCACAAGCCAATTGTTCTGTGGAGCCTTAAAGTCCAAATATTATACTCTCAAGGATTTATGCAGGTTTTAAAAAAACATACTGGAGCGCCGTTTTTTCAACTATATAATGTTTTAAAACAACTAAGCAAAACATATAGAAATATGAAAATGAACCAAGTGATATATTTACAGCTCCTTCAGCTGCAGAAAAATGTTTTCACGACCATAACCGAGAAACACAAGCAAAGACAAAAGAACAGGGCTATTTTAGGTGTGTTTGTTCCGTGTTGCAGTGCCTGTATCTCTTGCTTTGTGTGCGGTAAATTCCAGTGAGGCAGTGTGTGTGTGAGAGAGAGAAGATAGGGAGAGAGAAAGCGAGACAGAAATAGTGAGCAAGAGCTGTGTGAGAGAGAAACAGCGAGACAGAGAGAGAGGATTCAAAAGCCCACTCACTAAAAGCCAACGAGGGAGCTGCAGCCATTGCACTAAAAGGAGTAAAAAAACAGAAAAAGTTATTTAGGAACAGGTATTCCCTACCTGCAGTTCCTAGTGTTGCGATCTGCTGGCATAGCATGCATGCCATTATATTTAAAGGTTCCTGGGGAAGGGACTATTTGGGTAAATACTGCACTTTATTAGCAGCTTAAATAAAGAACGTACAGTGCAACTGAATGACTTCAATGTCTATTTGAGGAAGGGTGTTTTTGGTTAGTTTACTGGAACTAAACAGAAGGGAGCCAGCAGGATGAGCCATGGGTAACAAAGGGGAAGCCTGCAAAGGAGCCAGTTGGTTAAGCGGAAGACGAAGGGACTGAGGAGACTGGGGATGGAACAAATGGAAAATGAGGCTGAAGTGATGGGGAGGTAGCAGGAATCTTTGGAAGATAGCCAAAGGAATGTGAGGGGGAAGAGTGAAAAAACAATGCCAATTTAAATCAGGGATGAAGGCGTGAAGGCTAGAATTGGGCTATGGAGTACATGAACAGGAGCTTCGACAGATCAGAGCAGAAGCTACTGAGCAAAGATGGCGATGCAAAGCAAGATCAGAGACCATGTTAAGGACAGACAAGCACTGACGAGAATGAGCAGGGACTTTTGAGTGCTCAGAGGCGGTACCCTGCAAATAGCAGGAGGAAAAGAGAGCAGCCAAGTGTAGTGTCGCGGTCTAGTGGACGCGCGCACTACGCAATGACGTAGATGTGCGTAGCGGCCGTTTGGACGCTACTGCGCATGCGCGAGGGATAGCGCGCGAGCGAGAGACGCGATCGGAGCGTGTTGCCCGGCGCTCTCTCTGTAGGTGATTTACAAGGTGTAATAAAGGTTCTATTTACATACAGAACGTTCCCTGAGAGTCTGTGGGGGAAAGTAACATATAGCCTGGCACCCAGCAACATTACAGTGGCGACGAGACTAGGACAAGAAGAACCCTAGGTGCAACAGGTGGAAGGTGCCCCCCCTAACCTGCAGCAGAGAAGAAGCCCACCAGGAGAGATACCACCCACGCGGTAAGAAGACCGGAAGGACCAAGGGCAGACACCTACACACCGGGAGAGCGCGGCAGAGGCAGATAGAAGCCGGGGAGTGGCACGTGGGCAGCGGAGGAGCCAGCCACGAGGTAGAGGATATCGCAGGCGGACAGCGGAACCGCAGAGGAGATCCTGGCGGAGTCAGGGGACGACGGAGCAGCCAGCTCGAACGCAGTCCCAGGTACCCGAAGCAGGGGAGCGGGGACGGACGCACCAGGTAGCCCAAGAAAGCAAGTGGACGCCAAAATGAGTGCACAGTCATCGACTCTGACGACGCCGATACCTTTCCTACCACGCCCGGGAGAACCCATAATGAAGTGGGAAGACTGGAGGGAGTACTTCAAAAACTACCTGGAAGCGCTGGAAGATGAGAACGAGGAGGCGTTCTCTAGTGCCAGGAGGAAGAGGATACTCCTACACAACCTAGGACCAGAAGGGATACGAGTGTTTCAAAATCTCACACCAACCACCAGACCTGTAGGGGACACAGACGTGTTCACCCACGCCATAGAAGATTTGGACAACCACTATCGACCAGCAGTGTGCACCTCCATCGACCGCTATAACTTCCAGCAGAGGAAGCAAGAAGCGGGGGAATCCGTAGATGACTACGTGGCGGCGCTGCGGAAGCTGGCGATGACGTGCAGGTATGGCGGACTGCAGGACGAATTCATCAAGGACCAGATCGTCATGCACACGACAAGCAAGTCAGTACAGGACAAACTATGGGCGAATGGAGATGCGACGCTGAACGAAGTGATCGCCATAGTGAAGAGAGCGGAGCTAACAAAACGCTGTGCGGAAGCAGCCAAGAGAGAACCGGCCCCCAGACTCACAGTCAACAAGGTAGACGACGCGGACCACCAGACGCGGGGGAAACAAACGACGGGGGAGTACAGAGGAGCGGCCACAGGGAAACCAAGACCCGGACCGACATGGAAACAAGGAAAAGGCGAGGCCATGAAATGCTACAGGTGCGGCAGCTCGAACCATGCAGCGCACGACAAACGGTGCCCCGCGTTCAGAGCCAAGTGTGCGTTCTGCGGCCTAGTTGGCCATTACGAAAAGGTATGCCGCAGAAAAGGAAGACAGCAGGCGGTGAAGTTCGTGGCACAGGACGAGGGGGAAGATGCAGAAGGCCGTGAAGAAGACGAAGAAGTCCTGTGTATTGAAGACCAGGTACTGGGCATAGAGGGGAGAAGAACGCGCAAACCCCAGTGCGACATGATCATAGGAGGCATACCCATCACCATCGTGGCGGACTCAGGATCTCCTTACACGATCATTCAACGTTCAGTATGGAACGAGAGGTTCAGACCCACGTGGGGCGCGCGACTAGAACCCCCCGACATTCGACCTGTTACCTACACAGGGGACCCAATCCCGATGGTAGGGTTCAAGACTATGAAGTTCCAGTTCAAGGAGCGGAGTGCGCTCTGCAAGCTGTACGTCGCGGAGAAGGGACCGTCAGTCCTGGGCTGGATGGACCAAGGAGTGTTGGGAATACAGCTGAACCCAGGAGGGGACACCCAGGTGATGGTGACTCTGGACGGAGAGGAGTCGACGGCAGAAAAATGGCGGAGCGGGCACCCGAAGGTCTTCGGCGGGAAAATTGGGAGACTGGAGAAGTTCTCCCACAAAATCGTCCTCAAAGAAAACGCCCGGCCGGTAGCGCACAAGGTACGGAACATCCCGATTGCGGTAAGGGAGGCGGTGCAACAGGAGCTCCTCCGACTGGAAGAAGGGGGAATCATTGAGCCCATTGACAGCGCGGAGTGGTTGGCACCCTTGGTGGTGGCCATGAAACCGTCAGGCAAAGTGCGCCTCTGTGTAGACCTCAGGGAGTTGAACAAGTGCATAGTGGTGGAAAGGTTCCCCTTGCCACGCATAGAGGAAATGTTGGCCCGCACGAAAGGAGTGAAATGGTTCTCCACCATAGACTTGCAATCGGCATACCACCAGGTAGCACTACATCCGACAAGCAGAAACTTGACATCGTTCATCACGCCGTTCGGCTGCTACCAATTCTGCCGCATGCCCTTTGGTCTCGCCTCGGCAGCGGCGGTGTTCCAGAAGCTAATGGCCCGCCTATTCAAAGACATTGAGGGAGTGCAATACTTTCAGGACGACATCCTAGTGATGGGGACGGAGCTGGAGGACCATGACAAGAAACTGTCGGCAGTATTGAAGATCCTGGAAGAGAAGGGCCTAACAGCAGAGTGGGAGAAGTGTCATTTTGGAATGACATCAGTCACCTACCTAGGACACGAGATCGGGGCGCAAGGAATAACGCCGAAGAGAGGGAACGTAAAGGCCATCTGCGAAGCCCCGCCGCCCACCTCCAAGGAAGAAGTACGGTCGTTTCTAGGGATGGCAGAGTACTACAGTAAATTCGTCCACCACTTTGCCACAAAAACCCACCACATGAGGCAACTCACGAGGGACAAGACGGCGTTCATATGGACAGAGGAGACACAAGAGGAGTTCGACACAGTGAAACGGGAAATTGGCGGAGCGATCCCGTTGCAAGGATTCGATCCCCAAGGGCGGTCAATATTGATGACGGACGCGAGTGAAAAGGGGCTGGGAGCGGTGCTCATGCAGGAAAGACCAGAAGGCGGCACGGAGACGATCAGCTTCGCGTCCCGGACGCTGACAGCATCGGAACAAAAGT
The DNA here is from genome assembly GCF_964204655.1 of Triturus cristatus. NCBI lineage: Eukaryota > Metazoa > Chordata > Amphibia > Caudata > Salamandridae > Triturus > Triturus cristatus. The sequence continues at coordinate 371,565,179 of NC_140591.1, read as the reverse complement.
TCAGCGTGATAGAGAAAGAGATGCTAGCGGTAGTGTGGGCCATGGCGAAGTACCGTCAGTTCCTGTGGGGAACCAGATTCCAGGTGAAGACAGATCACAAGCCTCTCGTGAAAGTACTGACATCAGATGGCCATGCCAGTGCCACGCCCCGGATTGCGAAAATGACACTGAAACTCCTGGAGTACAGGTACGACGTGGAGTACATCCCGGGCTCCAGAAACAAAATAGCGGACTACCTCAGCAGGGCATCTGCGATGGACAGCGCCTCCAACGACAGGGAAGACGACGACGAGATGGTGGCTCTGACGGACGATCCGGAAAAAGCCATCAGCAGGCAGGAATGGAAGAACGCGTATGAGGCGGATGAGGACATGGAGGACATCAAGACGTACATCGTGCGGGGATGGCCGGACAGAAGGAGACAAAGATCAAAAATCAGGCAGTTTTACGAAGTCAGAGAAGAGCTGTCGGTGGGCAACGACAGAGTGTTTGTCTACAGGGGTGACAGGGTGGTGCCACCGGAGAACATCGTACCCACCCTGCTAGCCATACTTCACGAAGGCCACCTGGGAATTGTGAAGACAAAGGCCAGGACAAAACAAACTTACTGGTGGCCAGGGATGGACACGCACGTAGAGAGGCACGTGAAGGACTGTGCGCAGTGCCTAGGGGCGGACAAGACACTCAAACCTATGAGACCACCCTTAGGGAAATTCACAAACCCCAGCAACCCGTGGGAAGAGGTAGCAGTGGACATCCTGGGGCCGATACTGGACGACCAGGGGATCCCCAAATATCTATGTGTACTAGTGGATAAATACTCGAAATGGCCAGAAGTGCACATCAACGAGATCATGGACACGGACGAGATACTACGCTTCCTCAAGGCGTTGTTCCTCCGGGAAGGCATACCCAGGAGCATTATCAGCGACAATGGCCCCCAGTTCATCTCCGACAAGTGGGTCACGTTTGCGAACAGGAACGGCATAATACTCAAACACACCTCAATATACCACCCATCCAGCAATGGACAAGTAGAGAAGTTCAACAGGGTGCTGATGGGCTCCATACAGGCGGCCATCACAAGAGGCAAAGACTGGGAGAAAGAGGTGATCAGCACGATATGGGCGTACCGCATCACCCCCACCGGTACGGGGTATAGTCCCTTCCAGATCTTACGGGGACGGCAACCCTTTACCAGAGACAATGTGGCGTGGCAGGAGAAGACCATCACCAGCAAATGGTCTCCAGCGGTGGTGCAGCACAACCTGCAGAAGGCACAGCGCATCTATACGGAACACTACAACCGCCACAAGAGGACAAAAGAAACGGCGTTGGAAAAAGGGGAGTGGGTCAGAGTGAAGCTGGCAGTCCTTAAGCGGAAAGGAGAAAGCAAGTATTCCCCACCCCTCAGAGTAGAAGAAGTGTATGACCGGGCGGCACTGCTCAGTGACGGTAACGTGTGGTCACACGAGCGCATGGCCAAATGCAATAAGATCTTACAGTGGCCCCGAGAGTGCATGGAAGGGGAAACCCCGGCAGAAGGGCCGATAAAGGACACAGAATCATCCGAGGGAGGCCATGGAGAGGACACGAGCGGTGAGCAAGAGAGAGAGAGAGACAACTCAGGGAGAAGACCCTTGGGGGAGACCACTAGAGAAGAGGGCGAGGTAAAAGAGAGAGAGAGCCAGGGCTCTCCGAAAGGTACCGACGGAGGCCCGGTCGCAGAGGGAAGCCGAGAAGGACATTCCACTCCGGTAAGACACACCCGGGGGGGAAGAGCAGTGGTGAGACCATCCCGGTTCAGAGACTTTGAAATGGACTGACCTCCGGGTCGGGGACTTTGTGGGTGTGATATGAAAAGGGGGAGATATGTAGTGTCGCGGTCTAGTGGACGCGCGCACTACGCAATGACGTAGATGTGCGTAGCGGCCGTTTGGACGCTACTGCGCATGCGCGAGGGATAGCGCGCGAGCGAGAGACGCGATCGGAGCGTGTTGCCCGGCGCTCTCTCTGTAGGTGATTTACAAGGTGTAATAAAGGTTCTATTTACATACAGAACGTTCCCTGAGAGTCTGTGGGGGAAAGTAACATATAGCCTGGCACCCAGCAACATTACACCAAGCAGAAGAATGTAGGGAGCTCCCAAGCTCTCGACAAAATACAAGGAAACATCAGCAAAGGCGCATTACCAAAGGCAGACACAAATTAAAGGTAGAGATTGGCCTGCAAGCCCGGCCACTGACATACATCATTTCTTAGGCAAATGTGCAGAATGTGCTCAAGCGAAATGCTGTCATTCACAATGAGGGGTGCCATTGGCTGAAGTGGGCTGACCCATTGCCACATGCCGTGGTGGGCAGAAGCAAAATGTGAACGACAATTTAATAAACCAATGCACAAAAAGCGCCGTCTCCGCACTTCCTCGCGCTTTCCCGCGCTGCCAGGCGAACAGAGACAACACGAATCCCAGGTAATTGGCACTGATGAATTTTATTTCAGAGCTGCAATCTGACGCGTTTCGGACAGAATGTCCTTGCTCACATATAATCAAATACGGCAGGCCATGTTTTTAAATATGCTGAGTGCACACCACGTGTTTAATAAACATAGACAAAATACTATGCATATATCCACTGTGAAAAGCATTGGTTAGTCTGTTTTTTAAAATCACGATAAAACATGATAAAAACATGACCGGGTTATTTGCAAAATGGCAATAAATAAATAAAATCATTATGACATTTGAATGCTTAAATGCTTAGCCCCAAGTTACGAGAGCCCCAATCCGGAGATGTTAAAGGAATGGGGCCATAGCAATCTGAAGGCGTCTACAAATCTAGTTAAAATACTTGTTAAATATGCTGAAAGAGACAGACTCGCCCTGATCACCGAAATTGCTGAAATAAATAAGCAGCTCATGAAGTTTGAACCCAATGACCTTATAACCAGGTCAAGAAAAGAAATGCTGGAACACCTGGCCAAACAGGAAGAAAAAATCAAGGCTCGCAAAGTGTATAAATTCGCTCGCGACAAAGAGGATTACGAGCAGGGGCGTATATACACTTTCGCACGAAAGTATGAAAAATGCAGTTTTGGTGAGCAGTGAAATTGATTCCATGACGAGCAGTTTATCATCTGATGACGACAGCATCAATAGAACAGGGACAATAAACAAGTCTAAAGTCTTGGATTTAGGCGAAGAAATCGATTTTTAGTGGTGGCTTGTTGCCAGACACTAACGCCAAGGAATCAAAAGAAAAAAGAACAAGAAACAACGCAAGAAGGTTTTAATATTTAAAACAAAACATTACTTCCACCATCACGTCGCCATCTCTCTTGAGGTGGACTCTGCGTGCCGGAAAGGGAAACCCACTATGCTTGCAAAGACACTCTCTCCCCTTACAAAAGGAATTAAAAGATATTCTTTTTATAAAATTATTTGTAGAATGTCCTGGACCCAACATGTTTCGGCTCCTCACTTCGAGCTTTGTTCACAGATGGGCGTGGTTACGAATAGGTGAATATTTAAAGAACAAAGAGCATACGTGCAAAAAAATAATAACGCTGAAAAATCCATACAATCAATATATTCCAGTGTACTTTTTTTCTGTAGTTTTCTTTTCTCACTTCCTTGTTTTACCAAAATATTCTGATGATTCATGAGCAATGCAGTATCAGTGCACCCACATTCTTGATTCATGATGTTATGTTCAGAGAAATGCTATTCATAATGTTATATCCTATACCCTTTCAATTTATTCATTTTTCTTCATACATTGCAGGACTGTTACTGTCTTATTATACCAAAAGTCTTTTCACTTCATATATTTATGTATGTCCAACAGCTTACAGACCAACTTCATTATATATTCATCATACATTCCATCCTCCAATTCATATACAAGAGTTTTAACATAAGAGAGTAACAAAAACCAGATTACACATATCTTGATTACCCTAACTGGAACACCCTGCAATCCTATTTATTCTGTTATGTTCTGTTCCATTCCTGTGAATATGTACCTAACTCAGTAGTTACTGTCCTAATATATACAAAATACTGGAAAGGAGATCTCCATACTGAAAAACTTTGAGACCTGGACAAAGGAAAAACTAACCCAGCATAAGAAAGAAATAGTGAAAAAGTAAAAACAAACATCCACATAAAAACATTCTCAGCAAGAGTTCTCCCTCAATCCTCAATCAGTGACTTGGAGGTGTCAAGAGGAAAGGAGCAATCCTTTATTCCTTATATTGCACTGCTAGATGAACAGCGAGTTCCTTATTCATGTTAAGGCCCTCTGGTTCTAGGGTTTCCAAATTATAAATATATTCAGACTCCAGTCTACATAGCCTCAGGCGTTGATCATCCTCCCTCTGACGTTTTCTGACCTTATCCAATCCATAGTATTTCATATGTGTCCAGTCTGCTCTATGTCTCTCTTGAAAATGTCGGGAAACTGGATACTCGGGGTTGTTGTTGCTAATGGCCCTTATGTGTTCTAAAACACGTTTATTTACGTGATAAAAATTGTGCTTCAAATATATCTCAAATGACAAGGACATGTTATGCAATATACAATGTAATCAGTTTTACAGGAAATATATTTACTAATTTCATTAAGCTTCTTGCGGAACGGTACATCATAGACCGTTTTGTTCTGACTGTACTTACACGCTTTGCAGCTATTGCAGGGAAAGAAACCCATGGGTTCTTTACCTAACCAAGGAATCTGTGCCTTCATACGAAAGTGGCTTCTAACCACTGCATCTTTTATGTTTGCACTACTCCAATACGTGATGCTCCGTGTATCACCTATGTGCATGTTGATCATTTCTTCACTCTTAAGGATTTCCCAATTCTTTTTTAGAATTTTAACTACCATCTCAGATTCAACATTGAAAGTCGTAATACCTTTATACTGCCTGGTTCCATACAGTTATTAATCTCTGTATTGGTTATGACAATGATGTATTCACGCATCACACAGTCTTTTTGATAGGATTTTCCCCATTGTCATCACACACGCACAAGGTATGGGAGTGAAACTCTCATTGACAGACACCCACTGTTTGGCTTCAGTGATTTGTTTGTTTCACTATACATTAGAAGTGGAAGTAACTGCTCTGAGGGCTACCCGTCCCCCAATTCCTTTGTCAGGTGGAAGGAAAGTAAGATAGACATTTAATTTGCCAAAAGAGATTGTTGGGTAAACAATCACATCAAAGATTTTGTGATTTTAATACTCAAATGTGTTTTCAAGCAACTACATTAATTTGGCATTTGGGATGCCCACCCTCCCCCCAGCCTTTTGCCTTATAAAAGAAAAGACACAAACGGTTTGCACTTACCCGAGGCCTTTGATTTCAACTATCTCAAGCACCTCCATGGCAGGTTTATTAAACAATAAAAGAAAAACAGCGAGCTTGAAGGAGACGAACCTCTCTCACCATGGGATCAGAAATCCAATAACTGCCTTTATTAAAGGTGAGCAGAAACACGGAGAATGCCTCGTTGGTTCTGAAGTGTTCAGCAGACCTGAGCGGCCGCCTCCTGCTCGCCTCTATCGCCTGTCCACCATTTTACTGACACATGCTAGGTCACAGGACCTAACATGGCAGCAGCCAATCTCCAATGGGCAGTGTGACGCAAAATCGGCCATGATTACAGAATAAGTACTATTCTTTCCGCAGAAAATTAACCAAAGTCGGAATAGAAGAAACTATCAAATGCAAAAGGAAATACTAATGAACTGAACTGGTCATTCGCGTTAAATGACTGCGCGAAATCATGTCTTAATTCAGGAATTGATAAATTAAGATACAGTGCATACTTTTGTTAAGTGCAACGCATCGCGTCTTTCAAAGAGAGCTCTGAATTATACATTTGCAAAATAAAAACTTCAGACATCACACATGGGTTTGACAATAACACCGCTACTCCTGCATAAATATTGACTTGCTCACACTGGGCTTCATGGTTGTTGGCATACAGGTGATGTCAGAAGGTAAATCTTTATTTTTTACTCTTTGGAGGACGCATTGATACATAGCGCCCGATTCACAAAGGCAAATTTACACTTTTGTGTAAGTTTACTACTTTTTGGTATTCACAAAGGTAAACTTAGGCAGGAAAGTCTAACTTTACTACTTTTCAGTACTCACAAAGGGAAACTTAATAAACATACACAAAAGTGTAAGTTTGTCTTTGTGAATCAGGCCCATGTTGTGGAGCAGCGCTTGTGTCTTCAATATGTACTAACCCACAATATGGAAGGCAGGAAGCCACTAAGTAGTCAGTGTGACTAGCTCAATTAAAGGTTGTGTGAAATGCATTTCGCATAGCTCAAATTTTGAAGCAGCTTAAATGAATGTAATTTCTTCAACTGGGCCATAGAATTGTGAACCATAGAGTGTCTTTTTAAAGGGAAACAGTCACCTTCCCACCACCCTCTTTAAAACACCAGACCATGCACAGTACTTCCTGTCACTATATAAGCAGCACCGTTATGCAATACATTTCCTACATTTTCCAATGAATTTATATGCATTGCCTGACATTGGTACATTGTCGTGGAACCATGCACGCTCTCCTTCATTATGTATTTTACATCATTTGCATGCAATACAAGAACTAGTGTCACTTTTAAATGGTATTTTACAACTCCACAGTTTTAGATCGTAAGTGCACCTTCACCCCATTCTATAGCATCCAGCGAATCTTCATGCATGAAATACGATGATTCATGAAATACGATGATCAATATATATATCTGCAAAATAACATTCCTGCAAATTTTTCTAGCACCTGCTAGTGCTTGTAGATGTTTAGTTTTTGCACAAGAAAGAGTGGCAACAAACGAAAAACAGTTAGCATAAATCAAAATTCATAGGTCCTCATCACAGTGGTAGATGATTTTTCTGCTTTATTTAAGTTTCTTCTACTGCACTATAAACATGCAGCCAACGTGTTTTTGTCTTACAAAGGCTTCATCATGGCAAGATTGTAAATCCACCTGTTCTCCACACACTCGTAAGGTGCAAAGAAAAGTACAGTTGAACACAACGAGCAGTGCCTCAAATCAAGGCCCCCTGCTTCATCGATCCATTTGATAACTGTTGTTATCATTAGAACTGTGACGAGGACCTATGAGTTTTGATTTATACTAACTGTTTTTCCATACTCTATTGTGTTTGTTGTCTCTCTTTCTTGTGCAAAAAATTGTTGAGTATATGGCCAATAAGCAGCTTGCCGTTAGAGGCGGGCAACTTGGTAGCATTATTACGGTGAATACTTCAGGTGGTGTGACATTGGTCCCTGGCTGCTTTTATTTGTTCAGTATTTTATATATATATATATATTGTATTTTGAGCATAACAGTCATGTGACCAACATTTCAAAAAGCACGCACTGACGCACTTTGCAAATCAGGTGTTTTAACTTCCAGCTGTGAACAAGGCAATCGCCGAAACGTTAGCGAATGGAAGCATGTTGTGCTGCTGAAAATGCCGGAATAAAAGCCTTGTTTCCAGTATAGGGCCTCACTCTTTGTTCTCCACTGGATGGTGTTTTTGACGGGTTACTCCGAGCCCATTTCTGTGAGGCCACCCTGAAGGGTCGGGGACTCCAGAATCGGGGAATGCTTGTGTGTATATATATATATATATATGACTGAATCGCTGCCTTCCAACTTCCCAACGGGCGATGAAAAGAACCAGCACGAACACCTCTTCATTGGAATGACAAGATGTTTATTTCTCACTCAATATGTCATTACGCGTTTCGACTGACACAGCAGCCTTGATATATATATATATTACGGAGTATTTCGTCAAAAGCGCTCCTGTGCACCAAAGATCCAAAGGAAACCAGGAACAAACGAAGGCTGACCCAGGATGCGGGTGAGAAATTTAATTTATTTTCATTTTAACAGCAATGCCTGCATGACGCGTTTCAGCCTACGAAAGGCCTTGATCACATATATATATATATATTCAGTGAAAAAACCATAGGTTTCACACATGTTATAGTTAGCTGGACATTTTACTCGTAAAAAACCAATGAAATTGCCCCGTTATAGTTAGTTCAGCTAACTATAACTCGCGCGCCCGCAATGCACTGCTGATGACGTCACATATTACATCACTCATGACATGGTCAGTGACATCACTCATGACATCACTGATGACATCTCAAATGACATCACTGATGACATCATCCAGTGAATGTGTGTTTTTCTGAAAATTAAATATGTTTTATATATGTATATCTCAAGGTCGATGGAAGAATAAATGGGTATATAAGTGTCTAAATGGATGATTTGTTTTTGAAAAATTGATTGTGTAACTGACTGATTAAGTGTATCTCTCACTTTGTGTATAAGTGGCTGCATGGGTTGGTGAGTAGCTACATGGGTGTCTATATAGGTTATTAGTTGTTTTTTTGAGTATCAGTCTGAGTGTCTGTATGGTTCGGTGGGGGGTATTACGTAGTGCATAGGTGCATGAATGAGTGACTCACTGTTTGTATGTGTTGAAGACAGCATGTGTGCAGGACTGTATGGGTGGATGAGTGTGTGTATGGGTGTGTTAGTGAGTGAATGACTGTCTCAATAGTGTCTTCAGGAGTAACTACATATGTTTTAAACTAGTATATGTGACTATTGGTGTATATATGTGAGTATATGTGAGAGGGAGAGATTGAAAGAGTTCCTGTATGAATAAGTATGTGTTTCTATAAGTGATTGTTTAAAAGACTAAGTATGTGTAAGTTTCCGTAGAAGTAAGTGTGGTGGTGTGTGTATAACTGTATATGCAGGTGAATGTATGTTTGATTCTTTATTAGCATGAGTGACTATGTGTGTGAGTAACTCTATGGATGAGTGGCATTGTGTAACAGGATGTATAGGTGTATGAGTACATATGATGAGTGAGTACATGTATGAGTGACTGTATAGGACTGTTGGTGAATGAGTGGATGTGTATGTGGATCTTAGAATTACTGAAGAGGTTGTTGTAACTGGTATTGGTATGTCCATTGTTTTGAAATTTTTAGTCTCTATTTTTGAATGTGTGTATCAAAGCTTATATTAAGGTGAGAGGAGGTCTGCCACTCTATCACAAGGATGATGTCATCAGTGATGTCATCAGTGATGTCATTTGAGATGTCATCAGTGATGTCATGAGTGATGTCACTGACCATGTCATGAGTGATGTAATATGTGACGTCATCAGCAGTGCATTGCGGGCGCGCGAGTTATAGTTAGCTGAACTAACTATAACGGGGCAATTTCATTGGTTTTTTACGAGTAAAATGTCCAGCTAACTATAACATGTGTGAAACCTATGGTTTTTTCACTGAATTTCTAAGGTTTTTTAAATGCTAATTCCTAACTATAACGTGTGTGAAACCTATGGTTTTTTCAGTGAATTTCTAAGGTTTTTTAAATGCTAATTCCTAACTATAACGTGTGTGAAACCCATGGTTTTTTCAGTGAATTTTCAAGGTTTTTTAAATGCTAATTCCTAACTATAACGTGTGTGAAACCCATGGTTTTTTCAGTGAATTTGCAAGGTTTTTTAAATGCTATTTTTTTCTTTTATTCTTCATTTTTTTCAAACATATTTTTAATTTAATTTTCTTATCTTTTATAAAGACTATGCTTAAATTTTTAAAATCCTTAAATATTTTTTTTATATATATTTTTTAAAATAAACATGTAAAATGTATTTCCAGTTTTTTTTTTTTTTTTTTTTTTTTTTTTTATAGTACGCGTACCGTAAGCTCACGGTAAGCGTACGGTTTACGCAACGTCCGTAATCTATCTACGCTGCTTGCGCATAGTTACGTACTTTGCGTAGCCGCGCGTACTGCGCGTGGGACGCGTGCGCGCTTACGCAACACGCGCACGTTACGCGGAAGTGCCGGGAAATGACTGTTATGCGCATGCGCGCAAGCGCGTGTCTTTTTTACGCGCACGCGTACTTTTTGCCGTAAGCGTACCGTAAGCGTACCGTAAGCGTACGGTAGGTCATGTGATCTTGAAACACAACTTTTGATTGGTTGAAACTACTTTCAGTTCTAGAACTCTCCTACACCACACCCATTCCCCTCATTTCTGCTTGTGATCCCTTGGGAGAAGGAGCTGGTTTGTCTTTGGGATACGATGGCAGAACAGCAGAGCTCTTCTGAGAGTGAGGCTAGCACCAGCAGCACTGTCTTGAGGCAGAGAGCGAGGAAAGTAAAGCCTTCTTACGTTTGGGAGTATTTTACTTTTCCAGAAGGCCAGCAAAAGGTGAATGCACCCTTAGTTACTTGCAAGCTGTGTAAGCGTGTACTTTCTAGAGGTAATCCTAACAGGAAGTATTCCTTTGGGAATCACACCATGAAGAGACACCTCCAGGAAGTACACAGAAGGACACATGGTCATCTTTTTGGAGGTAACTCTTCAGAAAGACGAGCCAGTACATCCACAGCAGCTCAGCCTGGACCATCATCTGCAGGGCAGACTCCTTCTTCTGCAGGTCAGGTGAGCCCTTCATCTGTGGGGGGAGAATCTCCTTTTGCTGGCCCTCTGGAAATTAACCCTCGGTTTGCGAGGGTTGAAGTACGGTGCGCCACTTGTCACGATCTAATTACTTATAGGGAGACCAGTGTTTCCCTGGTGAACAGTAAAATAGATCAGCACACTTGTCGTACCGTCTAATATTCCCAATCTTTCTTTCCTCTGTCCCTGCATGAACACAACGGTTCTTTTAAGAGCCAACCTTATCTTTCATCTTTTTTTATTCTTTTTTTTTTAAAACTTTTTATTTTTTTTTTTTACCGTACGCGTACGGTAAGCGTACCTTTTTTTTATTTTTTAAAAAAAAACACTAAAAATCATTTATCTCATTACAAAGTCCTTGAGAGACTACAATTTTTATTTTTAACTTACCATACTCACTCAAAAAAATATTTATTCATTTTTTTTTTTTAAAAATAGTTTTTAAAATGGTTGTAGTTTCCGAAAATTTTCTATATCGATCTGAAAATAAAGAAAAAAGTATTAATATTTTTTATCCATTTTATAATACAATACACATATTTACATTTTTTACAAAAAAATATTTTTGCCTTATTTTTGCTGTTTTCAGAATATATTGCATTTCACTATTAATTGTGAAAGCAATTGCATTCATCATTTTACAGCGGGCAAAAAAAATTAACAATCACAAAGATTGTATTAAAAAAGCCCAGAATGTCTTCTCACTTAAACTTATCATTACAGAAATGCATATTATTCTAAAAAAATATCATCTAAAAACAATACTTTTTTCTTTAAAATACCGTCTGATATGTTTGTTTCAGAAGTATAATCACAATATTATATCTCAAATAACTCCAAAATACATCTGATTTTATTTCCTTTAGGCCAAATAGTATTTTTTTTTTTTCCTGGAATAAATTTCCAAGGGAAAACCATTAAAATTCTAAAGTTTAATCTGTCCAGATCTCACCAATTCTCTGTAACATTTTGGTTCACGAAAATTTTTTGAATAATTTATTTAGTCCACAATAGAATTGCTTACTTTTCCACATGGCCAAATAGTAATTTTTTAAATCATTTTTGAAAAAATTTCCAATGGCAGTCCAATAGCATTCCATAATTTAAAATGTGCAGAAGTTACCGATTATCTCTAAATTATTGGTTTTTGAAAATTGCATTAAAATTTAAAAAAGTCCACATTACAATTGGTTATCTTTCCTTTAGGCCAAATGATAATTTTCAAAATCTTTTTTCTACAAAATTGCAATGGTAATCCAGTAAAATGGTAAAATTATTTTGTCCAGATCTTGCCAAATCTCTCTAAAATTTAGGTTTCAGGAAGATTAGATAGGAATTTGCTAAATCAAAAGGCAAACGTTGTTTGAAAATCAATTGGGAATCATTACACAGTGTCCAGCCTTTTTCACATTTTAGATAAACTGTGTAATGTCCAGAAGTAACAGTAGGTCCATCATGGAAAATTATTGCAACAGTTACAAAAGTTTTTCCTGAAATTGATAATTGCTGTCCTGTAAACTTCTTTATTAAAGTATCCAATTTTGATCCATCAGCTCTACATCGTTGCATCATTAAAATTACATACTGTCCGTATTCCCTTAAAATTAATGTTGAAAACATGTCAGAATTACACTCACCACATTTCATGCTATGATTAGCATCTTTAACTAATTTTGCAAAAGTGACTGTTTTACTCTCTGGCAATGTCAAATAAATAAACCTTTCATTATCAACAATAGAGCCACATATATTATAACAATTATCACAACTATGTTCCCATTTATAAGAGAGACCAAAAAAAATGTCAATGGGAACTCCTTCTTCTTCCACTACCTGAAGAAAATACATCAAAAATTCGTGTGCATCTTGCTGTTCATTTTGAGAAAACTGTGTTCGTCCTGAACATACATCTAAAAGTTTTCTAATTTCAGTAGCACTTTCTATTTGAGTTTTATCTTTACTCAGCTTTTCAAAAAGGAGACTGAGCTCTGAACAGAATCTTTTTCCCTGATTTACTATTATCTGCTCTTGCAAACTTTCCAGATAAAATGCAACATTCAGCACTACATTAGCGTAGCAGTTGACACCAGAGCTATTTTCAAAATGACATCCTACAACCTGTTCTTCATTTTCCTTATTCTTTTTGCTTGCAATTACATCACTCCTCTTTTTTTTCCTCTTCTCTACATCTTCATTACAGATATTCTCATTTCTCCTTTTACGAGAAACTACACGTTTCTCCAACACAGGATACTGACCTAAATGAGGAGCATAGCTTCTTCTTAATCTATTATACTCCTTTACACAGTTTGTATCAGCACTAACTTTTGAGTCATCAAAGTCTATCATGAATAAACCTGATAATGTTTTGACTCGTGACAAAGCTACATATGCCATACCTTCTTTGAACACAGTTGAACCAATGTTCACAAATGCACAATCTACAGTCAATCCTTGAGACTTGTGGATAGTTACAGCATATGCTAGTGAAAACGGAAACTGCTTCCTACGTACATATAAGTCTTTCACAAGCATGAAACGAACTGAACAACGACAAATGTCTTTAACTTCCTCTATCTGATCAAATTTTATCTGTAAACATTCAATTCCTTCTTTTTTCTGATAATTAATAAAACCCACAACTCTTCCCATCGCTCCATTCACTAAGCCTTTCTCAACATCCAAATTTCTCCTTAAAAACACTCTACAGTTCATGCAAACATAAAGATTTTTTTCTAATCCTGCTGTTTTGGAGATGTTCTTCTCTAGTGAGTCCAATTTATTTTTCAGTTTGCCTGTTACTGTGACTGTAATTCTTCCATCCTCAATTTTGTCCACTGCTTCCAATTTCCTGATGTCTTCCTTTTCCAATTTCAAAAGCTCCTCATTAAATATTGAGCATTCACGTAGAGTTGGCATTAAGCAGATGACACTTTTGTTTTCTGCAATATTCTTGTATATTTTCTCTGCAACTATTTCTTCCTTTGGAAATAAATTATGTAGCAGCCGACTCTGTAATGCTTTTTTCCCAACATCTGTGAGTAGTCCAATCCTGATATCTTTCAGAATACTTCCATATTCTTCATCGTTTGCTTGCCTCATATTAGTTGTAAGTTCCTTGTACTCAAAGAAGGACCAAATATTTGTATTTCCAATGCTTCCCAATGACTTCTTTGTGTCTTCATGTGTCACAGTATTAAACACTGGTTGTCCTTTAACTGGAGTAAGTTGCAAAAGATCGCCAAAAACTATGACGTGTTTTCCACCAAATAACACGTCATAGTCTGTCTTCAAAATTTGCTGCATTCTTAAATGCACAAAGGCAAGCATTAAGTTTGATACCATGCTCACCTCATCAATAATGAGAACTTGCATCTTCTTCAATACTCGTGAAACTTCCAAGGATGCTTCTCCAGTTAGCTTGTTGAATTGTATTTTGTTCTCATGCTCCACTGGTAACATTAGCAAACGATGTAAGGTGATTCCTTTTATGTTATATGCTGCTAACCCAGTTGGAGCAGTAACCACACAAGACAAAGTAGAATCCGTTTTTTGCTTTAGGTAGCTTCTGATGACTTTAATTAGGAAACTTTTTCCAGTGCCAGCTTGTCCGCTTACATACATCCTGATTGGATGAAATGATGTGCATGAGCACTCTTTTTTGATATGTAGAAATCCGTGATCAATTTTGTTTTTGATCTCTTCATAAATTTGTTGCTGCTCTTGATTCAGTTGTCTTTCCAAATTTTCTAAGTCTATAAATTCTTCTTGAGCTTGATTCATAGCCGTTTCCACTTCATTCATGGCTATTGATGCTTCATTTTCAACGATTGGTTGTCCTAGGGGATCTTGACTGTGTGTTCCTGAACTTTGGCTGTCCTGAGAACTGTCTCTAGCTATTTCTGCTGCAATTGTAGTTTCCTGTTCAATTTCTTCATTTAACATTTGCAGATAAGTTGAGAATGTACTGCATTGTATGCTGTCTTTGCAAGCATTAAAAGAATCTTCATAGCTCTGGAATTCTCCCAGTAGTTCATCCTCTGTACGCCATGGTTTAAACAACTGTAAAAGAGCCAAGTAGTAAAATTCTTTCTTGTCGGTAGTGTCGCAACTCAGCTTCCGGTGATTTATCAAACTTCCTTTGGTTTGCTTCACCAAACATCCTTCTTCACCAACAACTTTATATTTTCCACTGTTGATGTCTTCTGCAGCTTTCCGTGAATAAATGTAGTTCTGCAGCACTTCATAGAGACACATGTTCTCCAGATGATGACTTCTCTTGGGATAATATGTGTCCAACATGTTTGTTTTCAATATGTCTGTACTTTCTGGGTCATTCTCAGCCAAATATTCAATTTCTCCAACAGATTTCAGTACCCGATTTCTCATTGCTGCAAGGCCTAAACTTGCCCAAATTATTCTTCTTGACTTCGAGTAGAGACTTGCAGAAGATAACCTATCTGAACATTCGTAGGATCCAATTTCTCGATGCGATAACATCTTCAAACTGAAACTGTACAGCTTCTTACTGACAGTCTTCTCGTGAGAAATCTCTTCCCACATTTCCTTCAATTCTGTTTTTTCTGATTTCGTAATGTAAGACGTTACATATCGAGCAACAGCAATGGAATTGTCAGCAACATACTGTATATCCATGTTAGCGTTCCACATGGATAAAATGACTGGGTTGTAGTCATTTATATTTTTTGATTCTTCTTTTCTTTTAAGGTTGTAGGTATTCTTAGGTGATTTTCTTGTGATAGTATGTCTCACAGCTGACATAAAACTGTTGACTCTTCCATTTGTAAGAACAGGTCTAGGAAATCCAAATCGACATTTAGTGTAGTATTTTTCTTTGCTCTTGTATTTCCGTCGACAGTATTTTCCACACCGATGACTTTGGAAACGTAAAACTTGCTCCTTTAACTTGTTCTCTTCTGTGCTTTTAGGTATAGCACATGTTGCATATTCTTCAATGTAAGATAACACTGCTTCATCAGTATCTGTTCCAAACTTTGGGGCATCCTTGATCCACAGCAGCATATGAATATGAGGAGCACCTCTTGCCTGGTACTCTTTTCTCCAAAAGAAATCCACTACTTCTCCAAGGGGTGGATTTTTTTTATTGCAGATGAAAGACATCATAGCCTCAAATCTATGATTGAAATATCTGCAAACATTAACCGGATCCAATGAGCACAGTTCTCCTGCTGTCTTGTATTCGATGTTTTCAATGTTTGAATTGGCCTCTCGTAGAAAATCCAGTAAATCATCCCAAGCGTACTCGGCGCAGCTTAGGGTAAGGAACCATGTTGGTGTTCCTAAGTTGCGTAACATGCATTTTAGTTCACCATGGCGTCGGTACCAATATTCATTTGTCCCACGCTGACAAGCCATCAGATTGATCAGTTGTGTTTCCAAATGATCATCTCGGTGCTGCACTTTCTCCATAAAATCCTTAGCAGACACATTTTGTAAATGTACTCCACTTTTTAAAATGTGATTTACTGCATAAGACAGTGCAGACAAGTCGCTTTCAAATAAAAGATGGAACAAATAAGGGATACTTTGTCGAAATCTGGGATCTTCAGCATATAGTCTTGTAGTCCGATACTCAGAAGCTGGAATCTGTTCTGGACGTTCATCGTATCGCCCTCCTTTTCCTTTAGGAAACAGCTGAGGAAAACATCGAGCTTCCAAGCTCTCCTCCCATACACTCACGGGATTTCCTTTTGCTTTCTTCATCTGAAAGAGATCAATATTGTCTCCCATAACTTCTTTCGAATGAAGAGGATGTATGCTAAAATGTTCATAAATTTCTTCTTCCTTTGACTTGTCCACTTTTTCAATTTGTCCAGTTGGTGTTTCTGTGTCTTCTTGAAAATCTTCTTCTTCTTCTTCTTCTTCTATATAAATTGATTCATACCATTTGTTATTTTTTTTCAAATACAAATTTGCTCTTTGTACTTTCCGCACATCTACCAGCTCCTGCCAAATCTTCTTATTCTTTGTAGGTACACCATTAACCAGAATAATTAATGGTTCAGTTTCCAAAGTATCCGCATCAATAGTTTCCATATTTTTTTTCAAATCCAAGGGCAAATACACCACTCTACCTTTTAAACCTCTCAGTAAATCTGAAGGAGGTAATTTACCAGTTTTGGGCTCCATACGTACTATGGTCTGGAACGGATGAACACATTGAATGAGTATAGACTCATATGTATTTAATTCAGAAAGTTCAGCAGGAATAGCATCCAATTCTAAATTATTATGTACAGCTCTGGTCGGCATTCTATTTTCCTCTAACTTGTTGTAGCAGTATTTACAAATACGCTGATCTTCACCCAATTCAAAACAATTTTCAAGAAATATATATGTGGCAAAATCCATCCACTTATAATTATCTTCATTTTCACTCTTTCTGTAGAGATCAACATTCCTAGTTTGTTTTCTATAATGAGTTCTGCGGCAACAAATACAAGTAACATTTGGTCTTTCATTAGAGACTATTGCAAATTTTGTTATGTGATCATTAAATGTGTTACTTACAGAGGGTTCTACATTCTCTTCCACTTCTGCCTCATTTACTGTGTCCTTCTCTGCACTGTTTTGTTCAGGACCAAAGTAACAAAACTGAATTTCATCAACAACCTTCTCTACATCTGATACCGTTCCTCGGAACAGAGCCCTATTCAATTCATTTAACTTTATTGCTGGA
Source organism: Triturus cristatus (assembly GCF_964204655.1). Taxonomy (NCBI): domain Eukaryota; kingdom Metazoa; phylum Chordata; class Amphibia; order Caudata; family Salamandridae; genus Triturus; species Triturus cristatus. Next base: position 371,547,908 of record NC_140591.1, on the reverse strand, counting down.
CTTTTGGCAAAATACAACCGTCTCACAAACTTTCTCATTTCAGTATGATGAACAGCCAGCATCCTAAAATGATGGAAAACACTATTGCACACTTTTCTAGATAGACAAGCCAGAGAATGACCCTGCAAACCAGTATTCTCTCTCACTCTGCATGGATCCAGACTTTGAAGCACCTTAATCTTCTGTTTTACACTTTTTTTACTATATTCTCTTAGAAACTCTCGAAATCTGTCAATAGATTCCTGACGCACAGTGCAAATACTACTACAATTCCAAGTGTACACTGGGGCTTTAGGACGTCTCCCCATTGCCTCATCTGCCATCACTTGTACCTCATCTCTTGGAACCATTATCTCCTTCTCCATTATGCAACCATTTTTTACTTCGTATGAACGACCTCTGGTGTCAACTGCATGCAGCAAACTATTACTTTGAAAATAGCTTTCTTCATTAAAAAAAGGTTCACTACTTGAACTATGCATCCACTTTCCTAAAAACACTTTACAAAAGTTTGTTCTGTTCACTACTCTTTTGCTTTTGCTTTGTGATTTCAGTACATTAACCATTTTATCTAATGTACGCATCCTATTCAAAATTAATATGAATAGTTTCCTTTTTAATTCTAATGCTTTTGCTGCAATGGCTTCAATTTCTTTTTTTCTCTTATAATATTTAGCCTTTTGCTTATATTTCTTTATATCCTTTATCAAATTGGACATAACTCTTCTCTGAAACATTTTTCTACGTATCTCTTTAAATGCTGTTTTTCTGTTTATGTTAAACTTTTCAATTGCAGAAGGTATATTTGCATTAACTAAATCCTCAATTTTTTGCTGTTCTGTAGGTTTTGTTACATTTTTCCGAGAACAGACATTTTGTACATTTTTGTTTGTTTTCAATATTTTGTTTAGGAATTGTTTTTTTTGCTTACCAGAAGATTTTTTCTTTTTCCCAACATCAGCATCTTCTACTAACTTTGGTCCTCCAGTTGTCCTCAAATATAGTTTTTTTTTTAGCGTTTTTTGAACTCGAGATTTTGTAGGCATCTTAAATTTTGTTCACTGTTCTTCAGCAATACCTGAAAAAAACTAAAAAAAAAAATCCTTTATTGTATTTAAATATATTACTACATTTCTTTTCACAACAGTCACAAAACGAAATTTCTTTGCCATTTTGAATGCACACAAACTGCTCTTTTTTTAAAATTTATTTAAATGCACATGTCCAAGCTTTTTTTTTTTTTCAGATCACCACCGTGTGTATTCTCTGTGACTGCCTACACTCCAGCAGGGGCAACCAGCCTTAGTGATGCTGAATGTATTTGCATTACAGACTTAAACCTGAAAACCCCACTCGCTTCTAATTACTGTGCATGACTATACATGGCAAGCACATGGGTGTGTGCTAACCCTCTGCTTCTTCCCCCAAAAATTCGCTCCTCTTTTCCATCTACTGCAACTGTGAAATCACCAGAGCAAGACGCAATAAATTTCTGCCTATAATTCTTCTATGCACACAGAGTCATGTTTTCACATTAGTGCCAAAACGAAATTTCTTTGCCAATTTGAAAGCACACTTACTGCTCTTTTTTTTTCGGGCCAAGTGAAAATCTCTTTTTACACTTTGAAATCACTTTTACAGACTGACACATTCTGAAACCTTTTTTTTAAATTTATTTAAATGCACATGTCCAAGCTGTTTTTTTTTCAGACCACCACCGTGTGTATTCTCTGTGACTGCCTACACTCCAGCAGGAGCAACCAGCCTTAGTGATGCTGAATGTATTTGCATTACAGACTTAAACCTGAAAACCCCACTCGCTTCTAATTACTGTGCATGACTATACATGGCAAGCACATGGGTGTGTGCTAAGCCTCTGCTTCTTCCCCCAAAAATTCGCTCCTCTTTTCCATCTACTGCAACTGTGAAATCACCAGAGCAAGACGCAATAAATTTCTGCCTATAATTCTTCTATGCACACAGAGTCATGTTTTCACATTAGTGCCAAAACGAAATTTCTTTGCCAATTTGAAAGCACACTTACTGCTCTTTTTTTTTTGGGCCAAGTGAAAATCTCTTTTTACACTTTGAAATCACTTTTACAGACTGACACATTCTGAAACCTTTTTTTTAAATTTATTTAAATGCACATGTCCAAGCTGTTTTTTTTTCAGACCACCACCGTGTGTATTCTCTGTGACTGCCTACACTCCAGCAGGGGCAACCAGCCTTAGTGATGCTGAATGTATTTGCATTACAGACTTAAACCTGAAAACCCCACTCGCTTCTAATTACTGTGCATGACTATACATGGCAAGCACATGGGTGTGTGCTAAGCCTCTGCTTCTTCCCCCAAAAATTCGCTCCTCTTTTCCATCTACTGCAACTGTGAAATCACCAGAGCAAGACGCAATAAATTTCTGCCTATAATTCTTCTATGCACACAGAGTCATGTTTTCACATTAGTGCCAAAACGAAATTTCTTTGCCAATTTGAAAGCACACTTACTGCTCTTTTTTTTTTGGGCCAAGTGAAAATCTCTTTTTACACTTTGAAATCACTTTTACAGACTGACACATTCTGAAACCTTTTTTTTAAATTTATTTAAATGCACATGTCCAAGCTGTTTTTTTTTCAGACCACCACCGTGTGTATTCTCTGTGACTGCCTACACTCCAGCAGGGGCAACCAGCCTTAGTGATGCTGAATGTATTTGCATTACAGACTTAAACCTGAAAACCCCACTCGCTTCTAATTACTGTGCATGACTATACATGGCAAGCACATGGGTGTGTGCTAACCCTCTGCTTCTTCCCCCAAAAATTCGCTCCTCTTTTCCATCTACTGCAACTGTGAAATCACCAGAGCAAGACGCAATAAATTTCTGCCTATAATTCTTCTATGCACACAGAGTCATGTTTTCACATTAGTGCCAAAACGAAATTTCTTTGCCAATTTGAAAGCACACTTACTGCTCTTTTTTTTTCGGGCCAAGTGAAAATCTCTTTTTACACTTTGAAATCACTTTTACAGACTGACACATTCTGAAACCTTTTTTTTAAATTTATTTAAATGCACATGTCCAAGCTGTTTTTTTTTCAGACCACCACCGTGTGTATTCTCTGTGACTGCCTACACTCCAGCAGGAGCAACCAGCCTTAGTGATGCTGAATGTATTTGCATTACAGACTTAAACCTGAAAACCCCACTCGCTTCTAATTACTGTGCATGACTATACATGGCAAGCACATGGGTGTGTGCTAAGCCTCTGCTTCTTCCCCCAAAAATTCGCTCCTCTTTTCCATCTACTGCAACTGTGAAATCACCAGAGCAAGACGCAATAAATTTCTGCCTATAATTCTTCTATGGACACAGAGTCATGTTTTCACATTAGTGCCAAAACGAAATTTCTTTGCCAATTTGAAAGCACACTTACTGCTCTTTTTTTTTTGGGCCAAGTGAAAATCTCTTTTTACACTTTGAAATCACTTTTACAGACTGACACATTCTGAAACCTTTTTTTTAAATTTATTTAAATGCACATGTCCAAGCTGTTTTTTTTTCAGACCACCACCGTGTGTATTCTCTGTGACTGCCTACACTCCAGCAGGGGCAACCAGCCTTAGTGATGCTGAATGTATTTGCATTACAGACTTAAACCTGAAAACCCCACTCGCTTCTAATTACTGTGCATGACTATACATGGCAAGCACATGGGTGTGTGCTAAGCCTCTGCTTCTTCCCCCAAAAATTCGCTCCTCTTTTCCATCTACTGCAACTGTGAAATCACCAGAGCAAGACGCAATAAATTTCTGCCTATAATTCTTCTATGCACACAGAGTCATGTTTTCACATTAGTGCCAAAACGAAATTTCTTTGCCAATTTGAAAGCACACTTACTGCTCTTTTTTTTTTGGGCCAAGTGAAAATCTCTTTTTACACTTTGAAATCACTTTTACAGACTGACACATTCTGAAACCTTTTTTTTAAATTTATTTAAATGCACATGTCCAAGCTGTTTTTTTTTCAGACCACCACCGTGTGTATTCTCTGTGACTGCCTACACTCCAGCAGGAGCAACCAGCCTTAGTGATGCTGAATGTATTTGCATTACAGACTTAAACCTGAAAACCCCACTCGCTTCTAATTACTGTGCATGACTATACATGGCAAGCACATGGGTGTGTGCTAAGCCTCTGCTTCTTCCCCCAAAAATTCGCTCCTCTTTTCCATCTACTGCAACTGTGAAATCACCAGAGCAAGACGCAATAAATTTCTGCCTATAATTCTTCTATGGACACAGAGTCATGTTTTCACATTAGTGCCAAAACGAAATTTCTTTGCCAATTTGAAAGCACACTTACTGCTCTTTTTTTTTCGGGCCAAGTGAAAATCTCTTTTACAGACTGACACATTATGAATCCACCATGTGTAACTACAACAAAAACAATTCCCATTTCTATTATTCATTTCTTAAGTTACCACATACATCCCCTCTCAAACTGTAAACTCACCTTTAAAATTAGTTAGTTGTGAAAGAAATGTGTCACTCAAACAGCAGATTATCAGAGCCAGGATCTCTGTTCTGTACACCTCTCTCCTCTCAGCAGAACCAGATAATGGCAAACTTTCCCTCTATTTTTCCACACATATACATGTAAGTTTCAAATCTCAGTGCTTCCCCCTTTTTTTCAAATGTAATGACACATTTCTATTGGTTGAAAACCAACCCTTTTCCAAAAGTACCCTGCCCCCAACTTGACTTCTGCCTAGTACCCTTCCCCCAACTTGACTTCTGCCTGCTACCATAGCAACAGCTCATGGAACACTGCTGTGTGCAGTTAGGTCAGAAGTTCGACACACAATGTTTCAATTCCACAGAGCAAGAGTGCTTGACTTTTCAATCCTAACTGCAAATCCATAGTACTGTTCTTTGGTTACACATTTTTTTGTACCAATACAAAACATGCTTCTATTAATTTTCACATACAGCCTAGTTTTTTTTCTAGAATGGTATGAAACAGCCAATCAGTTCTTTTTGTTTTGTTAAAAATATGTATGCCTCCATTTCCAAACTGTCTTTCTTTTCATATTGCCATTCTACTGAAAGACACCTCCTGAGTGCATCCAGTTCTCCTTTGAAGATGTTCACAGTGTGGATTGTAGGGCACAGCTATGTCTTCTGGAGTAAAAAGTTTGCAGAGAAAACAGATATGGTGAGAGACCTTGCTTTGCCAAATGTAGACATTAAATGGATTGGTCAGAGAGGGTTAAAGTGGCACCAATTGATGCCATTGGTGAAATCCTTCATGCAAATCCAACACCCTGACCTCATAATAGTGCACTGTGGTGGCAATGACCTAGGCACTTTGACTGGGGTAGGTCTGGAAATGCTTATGAAGGACACCTTTGCACAACTGTTTACACTTTTCCCTAAAACTGCCTTTGTGTTTTCCAACATATGCCAAAGGCAAAAATGGAACTGGTCCAATCATTTCTGTCCACAGATTGACAAAGCAAGAAAGCACGTCAACAAATCTGTTTCTGCTTTCCTCCGTGACTATGGTATGGGTGCCATTTACCACAACAACTTGCGTTACGACATGCAAGACATTTATAGAGGAGATGGTGTGCACTTCAATGATGAAGGGAACAGAGTCTTCCTCTTGAACCTTAGACTCTGCATCGGTACTTACTTGTAGGTACCACTAAAAAAATGACTCCATAAACACAACAGCTCTTTTTAGAGCTCCCTAATTTCTAAACTCTTAAATCTGATTTTCATTTATTTATTTTTATTTTTTTTACCGTACGCTTACCGTGAGCTTACCGTACGCGTACCCCGTGATTTTTTTTAAAATCAATAAATGTTTTTTTTGTACTTTTCTGTCCTTCTTTGACCCCCTTACAATTGTTAGGGGGTCTGTAACTCTCCTCATTGCCCCCTTTCCTTGTTTTCACTCTTTTTTTTCAGAGTGAAATACACAAAATGGCGGCCGCCGCTTCCTGGTTTCGGCCGATTCGAATGTTTACTAAGATCTAAGAGCCAATCAGAATCGCGCTCGCGCACGCCACCGTACGCTTACCGTAAGCGTACGGTAAGCGTACCGTAAGCGGGCTCAGATATATATATTGATTTAAAGGCTATTTTCTCAAAATCTACTGAACTGATTTACACCAAACCTACAAAAGGCACTTCCTTGACCTACGGACTACCTCTCTGCCAAATTTCTAGTAATTCTGTTCAGCCGTTCGGGCTGTAGGTCGTTCTAAAGGTCCTATGGAAAAATGCATGGGAAAAACGCGTTTTGGGACCCCCCTTTTATCTCAGCCCCCGCTTGACGGATCCCCCCGAGACTTTCAGGGTAGGAGCGGACCGTAGCGCCCCACCTATTTTGAGAAATTCGCGAGGATTCGTCGACCGGCGCCAAAGTTATTCAAAATAGAATGTTGAGGTTTTCCTATGGAAACGTGGTCCTAACTATAACTACCTACTGGCGACCGCCAGTAGGTAATATACATATATATATGCATTACCTACTGGCGGTCGCCAGTAGGTAGAATTCTATCCAGGTCAGCTCGCATCCTGAAAGTTTGGGGGTGATTCATCAAGGGGGGCTGAGAAAAAAGGGGTGTCCCAAAACGCATTTTCCCCCATGTTAATTTCCATAGGAAATTTTGCGATGAGCTACAGCCCGAACTGCTGAACAGAATTCCCCAAATTTGGCAGAAAGGTTGAGCTTGGTTCAGAAAGCGATTTTTTTTTTAAATGGTGTAAATCCGTTCAGTAGTTTTTGAGAAATTAAAAAAATAAGAGTCAGAAAATCAATTTCCCATAGGAAACTTTGTGCAAGGCTACAGCTGAAACTACTGAACGGAATTACCCCAAATTTGGCACAAAGGTAGTGCGTGGGTCAGAAAGCGACCTTTTTTTTAAATGGTGTAAATCCGTTCAATAGTTGCTGGGAAATTAGAAAAATAAAAGTTTCGATATCTAGGCAGAGCCTAAGTCCTGTACACGAGCTTCACTGTGATTGGCTGCCAACACTCCAAACCAGGAAGTGTTGGCAGCTATCTTGTGGCTCGGTAGAAGCGAGTCGCTATAAAACAGAGAAACAAAGGTAGAAAACAAGAGAAGGGGGCAGGGTAGAAACACCCTAACCCCTAGGCCTGCTCAGGAAGTCCCAGAAGGACCCCCAGGGCCCAAAAAAACATTTAAAAATAATAATCTGCGCAATTAGCGCTGGGGTTGCGGTTTCCCGTGTTTTATTTTAATGAGACCCCGAGGTGGGCTAGGTCCCGGGGGCATTTCTTAAAAAATAATAGCGGGGGCTCGCTGGGGCCAGCTGGGGTCCCCGCAGTCTTGGGGATTCACTCATGTTGGGAGGGGGGTTGCGCAGTCCCCCTTCTGGAGCCCTCCATCTGCTTATAACTTTGGTGTCGTTTGACGATTCTTTACAAAATTTTCCAAAATGTTTCACTTTTTTGATCAGCTCCTATCTTGAAAGTTTAGGGGTGATTGGTCAAGGGGGGGCTGAGAAAAAAGGGGGGTGTCAAAACATGTTCTTTCAATGCATTTTCCATAGGAAACTTTAGACAAGGCTACAGGTCAAACTGCTCAACAGATTTACGCCACATTTGGCAGGGAGAAAGGTCTTGGTCCAGAAAGCACGGTTTTGTAGAAATGGTGTAAATCCGTTCAGTAGTTTTTGAGATATTATAGGAAAAAATATATATATATCTGGTCGGTGCATAACTCCCGAGCATGAGCTTGCCTCTGATTGGCTGCTAACAATTCAAAGCAGGAAGTGTCCTCTGATTGGCTGCTAACACTTCAAACCAGGACCTGTTAGCAGCCATCTTGTGCCTTGCACCGAGTGAAAATATAAAAGAAAGGTTCCGGGGCAATTTAATATAGCGGAGCTCTGTGTAATGATGATTTGGACGCAGTGAAGTTTTAAGATTTATTAACAATAAAGGAGAAACAGGTGAGCGCTAGGCAGCACGACTTCCACTCCAGGACACCAGTAGTAAGATAACCCTTTCACGCTCCCTGTGCCCAACAGCACCACTTTGCAGCTATGCCTTTAGAAGCCAGTCCGTCGGCTCGCAGCTGTCTACCTTTGCGAGCTAGTACGCTGCTGTGCCTCTACCTCTGCGAGCTACTACGCTGCTTTTCCTTTGGGTGCGGACGGCTCGTAGTTCTGCCTCTGTGAGTCAAGCGGATGGACCGCAGTTGTCCCTCTGAGAGCCTTGGTACGAACTGTTCATAAGTCACACTATATGAGCATTGAAAAGCCATTTTGTGATTCAGTCCATCAGATGGCATCTGTCCTAGGCATTTCTGAAAACATACAAGAGCTCTTTCTGTGAGAGATACCCCTTTCACGCTGCTTCTCCCCACATTAGCAGGTAACGCACCCTCTTCCCACATCACCAGCATACCCCCAACAACCTTTTAGGGCCCGGAAGTGTCCCTCTACGAACTATTAATAAAAAGATGCTTGTGAGGTTGGAGAAATAAGAATCTTAGTCATGTATGGATTTACATTTGAAACATTTTATTAAAACAAAACAACAACAAATAAAACTATGTACAGCCATGGAGTGTCATCGCAGGTCCATTTGTGATTCACAGCCTGCAAGACAAAAAGAAAGATAAGATGGTGCATCATGCGTCCTGCAAAGGAGATAGAGAGAGAGGGAGAAAGAGTGAGAGAGAGGAAGAGAGAGAGAGAGAGAGGAAGAGAGAGAGAGAGGAAGAGAGAAAGAGTGAAAGAGTGAGAGAGAGGAAGACAGAGAAAGAGAGATAGAGTAAGAAAGAGAAAGAAAGAGTAAGATACAAGGAGGAGAGAAAGAGAAACAGTGTGAGATAGAGGAAGACAGAGAGAGAAAGAGTGAGAGAGAGGAAGAGAGAAAGAGTGAACTACAAGGAAGAGAGAAACAGTGTGAGAGAGAGAAAGACAGAGAAAGAGAGAGAAAAAGAGAACGAGTGAGATACGAGGAAGAGAGAAAGAGAGAATCAGTGTGAGAGAGAGGAAGAGAGAGAGAAAGAGTGAGAGAGAGGAAGAGAAAGAGAGAGAAAGAGTGAGAGAGGAAAAGAGAAAGAGTGAGAGAGAGAAAGCCAGACAAAGAGAGAAAGAGTGAGACAGAGAGGAAGACAACGAGAGAAACAGTGAGAGAGAGAGGAAGAGAGAGAGATAAAGAGAGAAACAGTGTGAGAGAGAAAAAGAGAGAGAGAGGAAGAGAGAGAGAAAAAGGGAGAGAGGGAGAGAGAGAAAGAGTGAGAGAGAGGAAGCGAGAAAAAGAATGAGAGAGGAAGAGACAGAGAAAGAGAGAAAGTGTGAGAGAGAGAAAGGAAGAGATTGAGAGGGAGTGTTGACACTGGAGAAAATCTTCGCAGCTCACCTTTGTGCCACCGGTGTGTCTCCAACCATGTGCCGGGACATAGTACACCATCAAGTTTAGTGATCTGAAAGATAGTATAGATTTAGTTATTGCAGAGTACATACAACTGCACATGCGTAAATCTCAGTTTCAAAGAAGAGAGAAAGAGAGAAACAGTGTGAGAGAGGGGAATAGAGAGAGAGAGAGAGTGAGGTTGAAGAACAGAGAGAGAGAAAGTGAGAGAGGAAGAGAGAAAGAGTGAGAGAGAGGAAGACAGACAAAGAGAGAAAGAGTGAGAGAGAGGAGGAGAAAAAGTGAGAGAAAAAGAGTAAGATACAAGGAAGATAGAAAGAGAGAAACAGTGTGAGAGAGAGGAAGAGAGAGAGATAAGGAGTGAGAGAGAGGGAGAGAGAGAAAGATTTAGAGAGAGGAAGAGAGAAAGAAAGAATGAGAGAGAGAGTAAGAGACAGGGAAAGCGAAAAGTGTGAGAGAGAGAAAGGAAGAGATTGAGAGGGAGTGTTGACACTGGAGAAAATCTTCACAGCTCACCTTTGCGCCACCGGTGTGTCTCCAACCACATGCCGGGAGATAGTGCAGCCCTCAAGTTTAGTGATCTGAAAGATAGTATAGAATTAGTAATTGCAGAGTACATCCAACTGCACACGTGTAATTCTCTGTTTCGCTAATGCACAATGAGGCTGGTGCACTCCATCCACTCCCACTGCTCGGAGGTGTCTGTGCGCTCTTCTGCGCCCAGACTGCTGCACACTATCCACTCCCACTGCCCAGAGGTAACTGCCCGCTGCTGCGTAAAGAAGTCTCTCTGCTCACCTTCCGCCACCTGCCTGTGTATAAGAGGGTCCACCATGTGCCAAAGCAACTTTATCATGCGTTCAGGATGGCCACCCATCATCGCAGATTTTTCGCGAGCTCAGCTTTGGTGGTGTTGGGGGGGTGAACGTGATTCACAGCCTGTTAGATAAAAAGCAAGATAAGATTGTGCGTCATGTGTCCATCAAAGGAGAGAGGAAGAGAGAGAAAGAAAGAAAGAGTGAGCAGAAGACAGAGAGAAAGAGAGAGACAGTGAGAGTGAGAGAAAGAGAGAGAGAGAAAAAGAAAGAAAGTGAGAAGACAGAGAGAACAAGTGAGAAAGACGAAGAGAGAAAGAGAGAAACAGTCAGAGAGAGGAAGAGAGAGAAAGAGTGTGAGAAAGAGGAACAGAGGAAGAGTGAGAGAGAGAGAAACAGAGAGAGAGGAAGAGAGAGAGAGAGAAAGAGACAAAGAGTGTAAGAGCAAGAGGGAGATAGAAAGAGTGTGAGGGAGAGAAAGGAAGAGATGAGGAGGGACACTGAGTGCCTACACTGTGTACAAAACCGTCACAGCTTACCTTTACGCCACCGTTCTGTCTCCAACACGTGTAATTCTCTGTTTCGCTAATGCACAATGAGGCTGGTGCACTCCATCCACTCCCACTGCTCGGAGGTGTCTGTGCGCTCTTGTGCGCCCAGACTGCTGCACACTATCCACTCCCACTGCCCAGAGGTAACTGCCCGCTGCTGCGTAAAGAAGTCTCTCTGCTCACCTTCCGCCACCTGCCTGTGTATAAGAGGGTCCACCATGTGCCAAAGCAACTTTATCATGCGTTCAGGATGGCCACCCATCATCGCAGATTTTTCGCGCGCTCAGCTTTGGTGGTGTTGGGGGGGTGAACGTGATTCACAGCCTGTTAGATAAAAAGCAAGATAAGATTGTGCGTCATGTGTCCATCAAAGGAGAGAGGAAGAGAGAGAAAGAAAGAAAGAGTGAGCAGAAGACAGAGAGAAAGAGAGAGACAGTGAGAGTGAGAGAAAGAGAGAGAGAGAAAAAGAAAGAAAGTGAGAAGACAGAGAGAACAAGTGAGAAAGACGAAGAGAGAAAGAGAGAAACAGTCAGATAGAGGAAGAGAGAGAGAAAGAGTGTGAGAAAGAGGAACAGAGGAAGAGTGAGAGAGAGAGAAACAGAGAGAGAGGAAGAGAGAGAGAGAGAAAGAGACAAAGAGTGTAAGAGCAAGAGGGAGATAGAAAGAGTGTGAGGGAGAGAAAGGAAGAGATGAGGAGGGACACTGAGTGCCTACACTGTGTACAAAACCGTAACAGCTTACCTTTACGCCACCGCTCTGTCTCCAACCACGTGCCGCGACCTAGTGGAACTCTCAAGCTCCCACATCTGAAAGATAGTACAGAATTAGTAATGGCTGAGCAGGGTTGGATTAGGATTCAAAATCGGCCCGGGCACGCAAAAAAAAAAGTGGCCCACATTTGCATATTGCATTTCCTCAAAACACTACTTCAGCAAAATTTTATTTAAAAAGGGGGGTTGGGGGAGATACAAAAAATGCACTGATTTGTTTACACTGTTGACTTAAAAACAAGTGAAGCCACTTCTGCTCAGGCCCCCTGCCCTGCTAGGTATGCATACATTAAAGGGCGGCCCTGCGAGAGAAAGAAAGTGACACCTCTGCCTGTTGCTAAACGTGAGGTAATGACGCCCATCTGCCTCCAGAAAGGCCATCCAGACACCCACTGGGCCGCTGGCTGTATCCAAACAACAGCGACACTGCCCAAATCCGCCCCCCAGACTGCTCCAAAAAGCAGCCCACAGTTGGAATTCGGCACCGGCTCCTCGGGCATTGCACCAGTGCCTGCGTTACCAATCCGATGCTGTGGCAGAGTATATACGAGTGCGTACGCCTAAATCGCTCTGCTGTCTTTCTGCATTCACACTGCTGTACCCCATCCACTCCCGCCGCCCAGAGATATCTGCCTGACGCTGTGCACCAGGGCCTCACTGCTCACCTTTTCACGGTCACGGCACCCTCAACATCATGCAGCTCCGTTCTGCAAGCTAATAGGTCTCACATTTAGTACTGAGTCTTGATATCGCCATGGCAGAGGACATGCTAGTGCACCTATCATCAGCGCAGGTTGTACACCCGCTCAGTGCTTGCGGTTCTACTAACTCAGTGAGAAGTGAGGCCATGCACGTGGCAGCAGGCCCTCGCTGTTGGGCTCAGGCCGACACTGCAGTGCAGCAGAACACACAAAACATCAAGTGTCCGGACCACCGGAACGGGCCATCATCGTGGCGAGCAACTATAAAATGGCGTAGAGCACGTGCGCCTGATCTTTTTATTAGTAGGGTCACGTGTCCTGTGACGCCTGTGCTGTATGGGTGTGGTGTGGGTGTATACCAGCCGTGAGGAACTGGTTGTGGCAATAGGTGACCGTGTTGGAGTGCTACCGTCACCCGGGTTGCAAAAGCCAAAGTGTCACTCTGTGAGCCAAGTCCAACGATATGGCCAACTTGGAAGGTACGGGAATTACTGACCCTATATTTATCCATAGTTCCACACAAGAAAGATGGTGGACATGAGACATCTGTGTGGATATGAATATTTATTGCTCATTCAGTGGAGTGTTGCAGCTGTAGCAATACAGGGCCATGGAAAGTTGAAGTTTCAGTTTTTGGCACATGGAGGGCAGCCAATTAGAGACAAGCTCGTTGTCGGAGTTAGGCTGCGCCAGCATATGTACTTATACAATCACTGCGATGATCCTCACGCACTTATACATTCCCTATACACGCTGCTTGCAGTACTCTAATGATGCAGTCTCTACGTACGTACGTGTACAATGACCGAGACAAAGTTACATAACTAAAGTTTTCCCCCACTGTCAAAGGTAAGATGGTTGCATACGCTGTCCAGAGCACTATGTAATGTGCTAGGGCCTAGGGGAAGCATGTTGCATACATAATGAACACACAGACGCAGATAGATAGTGGAACTGGGTATGGGCATGTGCGCTCGACTCCTTTTTATTATCAGGGTCATATGTCCAGTGACGTCTGTGGTGGATGCGTATGGGGTGATTGTAAGCCAACCCTCCAGGAATGGTTGGTGCTGGCAACAAGTACAACAGTAATCATTGGATCAGACACAGAGATTCAATCATAAAGGGTCAATGATTTGTGCTGCACTAAGGTACGGGTACCAGATATGAAATCATACAGTATCGTAAAGGGTTCATGACTTGTGATACACTGAGGTAGGACAGCGAATGTGAAATTATACACAAAATATTGTATCAGAAAGGGTGCATGAGTTGTGCTGCACTGAGATTGGGGCATCAGAAGCATTTGGCGTCTGCACAGCCAGCGATGATGCGTGGTGCGGGCAAGCCACAGAATCGCTACTCGATGTGAATTGTGAGCCCTGCTATCGCTAGTGTACATCGAAGGCAGTAGTCAGCACAGACATCGAGGAATGTTTTTAGTCACTTCCTCTTCACAAAGTTCGAGGACATAGAGTACAATTCTCTCTAACAAATAAATCATGTTTCAATTTAAATTGTGAACTCTGCTGACCACAGTGTAGGTGTATGGAACAAAAGACAAAACATTTATGGAATACACTGAGGAAATTTTGGTTGTTCTGAGTACAGTTGTAAAGTACGGTATTCTGAAGATAGAATCTGAACTGGTCATTCATCATATCGTCTACCTTTTTCAGTAGGGAAGAGCTTTGGAAAACAACGAGCTTCCAAACTTGTTTCCCACACACTCATGGGACTTCGTTTTGCTTTTTTCATCTGGAACAATTCAATAGTATGTCCTATCAGTTCTTTTGAATGTAGAGGATGTATAGTATAATGTTCATAAATTTCTTCTTTTCTTGAATTGTCCACTTGAAATATGTGTTTCATCTAAAGTGATTTCTTCTCCTTCTACATTTACAATTTTATAGTAACTATTGTTTTGCACCAGATATAATGTAGCCTTTTGGTCTTTCGTGACATGTACTAACTCTTGCTATATTTTCGGACTCTTTGTGGGTACACCATTAACAAGAATGACTACAGGCTCAGTATTGTCTCTTTCTACACTAACAGTTTCAACATTTTTCTTAAAATCTAAAGGTAAATACAAAACTCTTCCTTTTAAACCTCTTTATAGATCTGTTGAAGGCAGCTTACCTGTTTTAGGCTGCATACGAATTATAGCCTGAAAAGGGTGCACAGATTGTATAAGGATGGCCTTATATGTACTTAAATCTGTTAGTTTAGGAGATATAGCAACGAATTATAAGTCATTATGGACAGCTCTAGCTGGCATTTTGTTTTGTTCTAATTTATTGTAACAATATTTACAAATACATTGTACAGTACGTAACTTAAAACGAGCTTCCACATACAGATAAGCAGGAAATTCTTTCTATTTATCATTGTTATCCTTTTCACTTTTTAAAAACACATCTATATTCCTAGTTTGAATTTTATAATGAGTACGTCGAGAACAAATACAAACATAGTTGGGATTTTCAGCAGAAACTACTTTAAACTTCCATCTCTTCTTCAACACATACACTTATCAAACTGTTATTTTCTGTACACTTCTCTTGACTAGCAAAGAAACGTAACTCTATATCATCACAAACTTGGTTTATATAATTTATATTAAAACTTGATTTCATGCCGCAGCAAGACCTAGACTTATCCAGATGATTCCTCTTGACTTTTAATATAAACTTGCAGATGTCTATCGATCCGAACATTTGTAGGATCCAATTTCTAGATGGGAAAGCATCTTCAAGCTGAAGCTGTACAATTATTTGCTAAATGTCTTCTCCTGTGAAATTTCTTCCCACATTTCTTTCATTTCTGTCTTCTCAGACTTGGTAATATATGATGTGACATAGCGACAAACAGCAATTGAGTTATCTGCAATATATTGTATGTCCATATTTGCATTCCACATCTTCAAAAACACCGGATTGTAATCATTAATGTACTTCGATTCTTCTGTTCTTTTTATATTATAAGAATTTTGGGGTGATTTTTGAGTGATAGTATGCCTCGCTGCTGACATAAAACTGTTCACTCTTCCTTGCGATGACTTATGGTGCACTGAGTTAGCAGTACCTTTGGTGCTCAGCGTGTACGTACCCTGCGATGATGCGTGGTCCGGGGGGCCGCACTCGGACCAATGTCTTTTGTCTATTGAATTCTGCCTCAAAAAGGCCATGTGGCAATGACTTATGGTGCACTGAGTTAGTAGTAACTTTGGCGCTCAGTGTGTACGTACCCTGCGATGATGCGTGGTCCGGGGGGGTGCACTCGGAGCAATGTCTTTTGAATTCTGCCTTAATAAGGCCACGTGGCGATGACTTGTGGTGCACTGAGTTAGTGGCACCTGAAACACTCAGCGTGTGCGCACCCTGCGATGATGCGTGGTCCGAGAGGGCTGCACTGGGAGCAATGTATCTTGCGTACTGGACTGCGTCATCTGCAATCGCTACTCCATCTGAATTGTGATGCCTGCTGTCCGCGTGTAGATGGAAGGCAGTAGTTTGTACAGACATAAGTCTGCGGTGCTGTGCCCCTGGGTTCGCAGGGGGCCTGTGTCGAGGACACCCGCGGTCATGGTGGCAGCCACGTGGCAGGGTGAGGCCCGCCGCTCTGGCAGACTCGTTGGTCTTCACAGTTCACAAGTGAACCACGCCCAGAGCCCCGGTTTATTTATTCATACTCCTATGCTGGAGTGGCGTACGTTGGACCAGCCCACTGCGCTTCCGCTTCCAGGGGAGGACAACACAGCTACATGTCCGAGATCTTCCCCAATGCCTGAGGTAACATGGTTGCGTCTATTGTGCAGAACACTACAAGCACCAGCTGTATATGTACAGATGGAGAGTTTTATGATCTGTATAGTGAGGTCTGTCCAGCACATCACCGCTACACTTGGTATTGTCTGCATTATTATTATTGATGGATGAGTTGCGTCCTTCACACATATTTGCTTGCCATATCTGCAAACATTCAAGTATTGTGTGGCTGAGAGACCATGCCGTTTTTGGAAGGTCTGCTGTCCTGTGCTGCGCTGCCTCAGTGGTAGTAGGGAGGGGGGTGGTCCGGGGGGGGACGTCCTGAGGCTGGTGGCAGTGAGTGTTGTGCCCTTCATGGGTGTTTGAGCTGCGTGATCAGTAACTCTATGACATATGTTGTGCTTCAGATGTGATTCTGGGCTGCGATCCCTTTCACATTGTAGGTATTCATCCTGGTTTACACCAGTAAAATGCAGATGTTAGATACCTACTGCAAACATGGCTAATTCCCTGTTTTTGGATCGCACCCCAGATTTGGCTGCTCGTTGAAAATATCTGGAACTGGTGCTTTTGTGTTAAGTTTTGCACGGGACGTCTACTCTGTATATTATTACCGTTAGTTGTTGTTCTCATTTGTGACCAATTTGTTTGTGTGGAAGCTATTACTGGAAAACTGGGGATATTGGCTGTTTTCACTAGGTTGACAATGAAGTGATAATTTAAAATCACTGAAACACTATAGGGTTAAAGAAGAAACCATAGGTTTCATTGATGTTATAGTTACAAATTAGCATTTTAAAAACCTTTGAAATTCACTGAAAAAAACATAGGTTTCAGGGACGTTATAGTTACCAATTAGCATTTAAAAAACCTTTGAAATTTACTGAAAAAACCATAGGTTTCAGGGATGTTATAGTTAGTTGGACATTTCACTCATACAAAACCATAGAAATTCTGCTGTTATAGTTAGTTGAGCTAACTATAACTCGCGCCCCCGCAATGCACTGCTGCTGACATCACTGATGACATCATCCACATGACAATCTGATGCAACTCCTCACACCCTAATATAACCTTTGATACACCCCCTGTAAAATTCAGACTACCATTTTCAAAACCATTGACACACGAATGCACTCACTAAATCCTAGGTCTACAGACACATGCACTCATTTATCCATACAAGCATTCATACATGCAGTCATTGATCAATACAACACTATCATATGTACTCATACACCTATACAGACACTCACACACCACCACTCATCCTAGTCAGTCATGCACTTATCCTAGTCAGTCATGCAAAGAATCAATTACAGCTCCATTTACTCACCTACACAGTTATACACCCACCTCATTTATTCATACAGATACTAACGCATACTTACTCTCTTATATAATCACTAATACAAGAATACACTCATCCATACAGCTATTCCCACAATCACTGACTCTCACATATAGTCATTTATATACTCCAACTCTCACATACACTGTCTTTTACTTACCCATAGAACTGTTTCCACATGCACTCTTAAAGTCCTACACCCAGTCAATCAACCACTCACACATCTATGCACAGAGTCACATCCCCCCACCCAACCACACACACACTCAGTCTCCTATACAATTACTCAGGCAACTAATCAATAACCCATATAGACACCCGTGGAGCTACTGACCAACTGATGCAGCAGGTTATACAACAACAGACAGACTGATGCAGACATTCACACAGTTTAGTCACTAACCCATGTATTCAGTAAGACACATTTAATCACTCACTTAAACAGTGAGTCACACACCTACTAAATCCTCCATCAAGCCACTGATACATCCACTCATTCTTCAATACAGCTTGGTATTTATATAATACATATTTAAATTTTAAAGAAAAACACATTCACTGGATGATGTCACCAGTGATGTCATTTGAGATGTCATCAGTGATGTCACTGACCATGTCCTGAATGATGTAATATGTGACGTCATCAGCAGTGCATTGCGGGTGCGCGAGTTATAGTTAGCTCAACTAACTATAACGGCGGAATTTCTATGGTTTTGTATGAGTGAAATGTCCAACTATTTTTATCTACTGGCGGTCGCCAGTAGATAGTTATAGTTAGGACCTATTTTCCATAGGAAATCCGCAAAATTCTATTCCCAATAAGTCTGGTGCCGGTTGACGAATCCTCGCGAAATTTTCCAAACTTTTGGCCAACTCCGCCTCGCTCCTACCCTGAAAGTTTCGTGGTGATTCGTCAAGCGGGGGCCGAGAAAAAAGGGGTCCCAAAACACATTTTCCCCATGCAATTTCCCATAGGATCTGTTGTCGCAGCTACAGCCCGAACCGCTGAACGGAATGACACCAAATTTGGCAAAGAGGTAGTCCTCAGTTCAGACTCGTGCCTTTTGCATAAATGGTGTGAATCCGTTCAGTAGTTCCTGAGAAAATTAGAGTTAAAAGTACATAAATATCTATGGCGGACCGCGGACCCGCGGACCCTACATGCACCGTAAGCGCACCCTCCCCGAACCGAGCGCGCACCCTCCCGATCGCGTGCTGAATGCTAATTGGCTGTCGAGTGTCTGTCTACATTCGAAACCAGGAAATGTTGGCAGCCATTTTCTGCCTCGGTAGAAGCAAAGGCTGAAGAAGCAAGGGGAAAAAGTGTGTAAAACATATAAAGCGGGCAGAGTGGAAATACTTTGACCCTCTAGAGGTGCTTAGGGGGTCCCAGAAAGACCCCCTGGGGCCCCCCTTTTTTTTTTTTTTAAACAGCAAAATGCGCGCAAATGGTATGGTGTGGTGTATATTTCTATTTTTTAAAGGTATGATTCTTATTGGTTAACAAAAGCAGATTGTAAGGAACATTATATATGATAAGCTGATATGTTGAAAAGTGAAGCACACTTCCTCTCGTGTGCAGCAACATTGTGTGCTGAACTTCTGACCTGTGTGCTCAGTGCAGTGTTCCATGACCTATTTCTATGGTAACAGGCAGAAGGCAGATTGGGGGAAGGGTTGAAATGTATTTCAGTTGGAAAGGGTTGAAATGTTTAACCAATAGAAATGTGTGTTTGCTTTTGAGTTTATGTGTGAAGGATTGTGATTTGATGTTTACATGTATATGTGTGGAAAATGAAAGGGAAACTTTTCCATTCTTTGTTTTTGCTGCGAGGTGCACAGTGCAGAGATTCTGTAAAAGAAAATATGGTGAGTGACTGATATACTTCTTAATCTACAAAAGAACTTGAAAGATGAGTTATTTAATTGTGAGGGGATGTATGTAGACTATTTTGATTTTAATCAGACTAATGTATTTCTCCTGCTAAAGTGTAGGGAGTACTTTTTTTCTCTACAATCTTATTGACAGTGTGTGTGCATGTAGAAACCATTCTGTGATAAGCATTTGTGTTTTTCATGTGTTTGCAGACAGATAACTGTGCTGTGTTTATATTTTGGTAGAATTAGAAACCAGTCATTGTTTATGAATTTGTGAAATGAGTTATGTTATGTTTCTATACTAAAATGTAGTAGTTCTTCTAGATGAAGAAATGTGTTTTGGTATAGTGCAAGGGATAGTGTTGTTTGTCTAGAATCACACAGTGAGTATGTGTGCATTTGGGAGCCACTGTGAGAGAAGCATTTTGTAACATCGTGTATTTGCTGACAGATAACTGTTTAAACCTGTCATGTTGTGAAGTTTTAGTAGCATTAGAAGACAGTTATGGCTTATGCTTTGATAAAATGAGTCAGGCTTTGACAGAAAAGAGCAGTCCTGAAATATGTAGATTGTGTGCAGTTCCCTTACCACTTGCACTGTAGTGAATGGGTTTTGGTGAACTCCTAGGGATAGTGGCGCTTGTCTAGAATCACACTGTGAGTTGGTGTGTATTTGGGATCACTGTGAGAGAAGCATTTGGTAACATCATGTATTTGCTGACAGATAACTGTTTTAAAACCTGTCATGTTGTGAAGTTTTAGTGGAATTAGAATCCAGTCTTTGCTTATGCGTTGATTAAATGAGTCATGCTTTGACACTGATATGCTGTACTTAAATATGTAGATTGTGTGCAGTACCATTAACTCTTCTAGACTAGTGAATGAGTTTTGGTAAACTCCTAGGATAGTGTTGCTTGTCTAAAATCACACTGTGAGTCTGTGTGCATTTGGGAACCACTGTGAGAGAAGCATTTGGTAACATTGTGTATTTTTTAGCAGATAACTCTTTTAAAACCTGTCATGTTGTCAAGTTTTAGTAGCATTAGAAGCTAGTTTTTGCTTATGCATTGATAAAATGAATCAGGGTTTGACACTAAGGTGCAGTAACATGTACTATTCTCTTCACTGTGGCAGAACTGAACATTTAAAAGTTTTACCCAAGCACTGTCCTAGAAGTAGTCTGATGATTTAGTCAGTTTCTAAGTACCAAATAGACTGCTTCAAATGTCTATGCAGTATGCATGTAGTGTTCTAACATACTATACACTTGTCTTTTACACCTTCAATTCCCTAGTCAGTATCCATACACTTCCAGGAAACACCCTGTCACTCCCTTTGCAGTCCTCTAGTGACCCATTCAACACCATGTACTAATCCATTCACTGTGTCAAAACCCAAACACTTATAAAATCACCAAGACACTCTCTTTCCAGTACTCTAATGATTCAGTCACTGCCTAAGTATTCATGCACTGAGCCAGGCCTTAGCACATGGACTTCTTCAAACCCCTATCCACTATGCATGCAGTCCTCTAACCACCTACACACTTGTCTTTCACACCTTCAATTCCCCAGTCAGAATCCATACACTTCCAGCAAACACCCTGTCACTCCCCTTGCACTCCTCTAGTGACCTTATTAAGCATCATGTACTAATCCATTCACTGCGCCAAAACCCAAGACCCTAATAAATTCACCCAGGCACTCTCCTTGCAGTACTCGAAATCATTCAGTCAGTACCCAAGTACTCATCCAGTGACCCAGGCCTTAGCATATGGACTGCTTCAAACCCCTATCCACTATGCATGCAGTCCTCTAACCACCTACACAATTGTCTTTCACACCTTCAATTCCCTAGTCAGTATCCATACACTTCCAGGAAACACCCTGGCACTCCCTTTGCAGTCCTCTAGTGACCCATTCAGCATCATGTACTAATCCATTCACTGGGCGAAAACTCAAACACTTATAAATTCACCAAGATACTATCTTGGCAGTACTCTAATCATTCAGTCAGTGCCTAAGTATTCATGCACTGAGCCAGGCCCTAGCACATGGACTGCTTCAAACCCCTATCCACTATGTATGCAGTCTTCTAACCACTTAGACACTTGTCTTTCACACTTTCAATTTCCTAGTCAGTATCCATACAGTCCAGCAAACATCTTGTCACTGCCTTTGCACTCCTCTAGTGACCCATTCAGTACCAAGTACTAATCCATTCCCTGTGCGAAAAGCCTGGCACTTATAAATTCACCTAGGCACTCTCCTTGCTGTACTCTAATCATTCAGTCAGTACCCAAGTAGTCATGCAGTGAGCCAGGCCTTAGCACATGGACTGCTTTAAATGCCTATGCAGTATGGATGCAGTCCTCTAATCACCTACACAGTTGTGTTTCACACCTTCAATTCCCTAGTTAGTATTCAAACACTTCTAGCAAACACCCTGTCACTCACCCAGTGTGTCTCCTTATAGTACCGTAATCATTTAGTCAGTTAGCATGCAGTGTTTTAGTGAGGTAGGCTTTAGGGCATGAACTGCTTCAAAGTAGTATGCACTATGCATGTAGTGTTTTAACCATCGTCACACTTGTGGTTCAGGGCTATAGTTTCTTAGTCAGTATTTATATAAAATGTGTTTGTACAGAAATGGAATAGTATAATTTTGAAAGTTATTAATATAAATTTATTTGTGAGTCTGTGATTCTTTTTTACAGATACAGAACAGGAGTGTTTCTCATCTGTTTGCACTCTTCTCATGCAAGATTGTTTGGATGAAGGGTCCTTAGGTGTTTCATCATACTTGCTGTGCCGCATGAGTATTTTTTGTCAGGATTCCCTCGTAACAGAACTCTTTTTAAAATCTTGTGCATGAGAAAGGTGGCATTGGTCTTTGTTTGCCCCTCGAGAAAAGTAGAAAATTTCCACATCACTGAAGGAAAACATTGTGGGCGTGGTGCATCCTGCATAAATTCATCTTTAGATTTGGTGATTATTTTAAAGCGACATCATTTACAGTTTTTGTAAGTTAAAGTTAAAAAATTTTGTTAGCTGTGTGCATTTTATATATCTGTGATTTGTATTTTGAGAATGGCATGTTGTTTTCTTTTTAACAATCTTTGAGATTGTGTTTTTTTTGCCCGCTGTTAAGTGATGAGTACGATTGAAATCACTATTTTTAGTGAAATTTAATATATTCTGAGAACAGCAAAAAAGGCAAAAAAATTACTTTGTGGAAATTATGCTGTGTTGTAAAAAATTTATTATTACATGTTATATTTTTTTTTCCCTTTTCTTTCACAGATCCAAATTTTAAAATAAGCAATTTATGTGAATTTATATTTGAATGAAAAACAGAAAAAAATTTACACCATTTTTTATTCCTATTACTGTGAAAGTAAGTTTAACTAAGTCTCAATATGCAGAATGAAGAGGTCTGCAAGAAGCTACAAAGTTGAAACACGTTTCTAAAAATACTCTGTTTATGTAGTTTTGAAATCTGACCATAATCAGATATCATGTGACCTGCAAAAAAAGAGATTTGAGGGGTTCATAATATTTCCCATTTTAGCTATTGAAGGACTGCAATCATTTCAATCATTCTTCTGTGAACATCTTTGCAGACAAAACTCTGTGCTTACCTTCTATCATTCGCAAGGAAATTTAAAAACGGAAATATGTCACTTTTTGTAACATAGTTATTGGGCAAGATACTCTTTCATATTTACAAAGAGAGGAAAAGGCACTCTGTGCACTTTTTATACTCCATGTAAATATAACCTCATCATGCACACCACTTTGTGTTGAAAGGGTGTTCTATAAGTGTTGTTGTGCATGATTGCAGTTAATACTCACAGAACAAGACACATGTCTAGATTTATCATAAATCATAACTCTCGATATGTGTGTGAATGCTGCACCATTCTAAAACTGGTGTAGGAAAGCACAACAAGGAGAATTGTTTTAATTTCTCCACATTTTTATATCTTCAATGCATGCTGAAATGTTCAGCATACATTGAAGGAGAAAAATGCATTTTCTCAATTGTTTTTGTGCAGGAAGGTGTGTCTTCCTGTAGTAAAACAAACAGCACATGACACAGATATCCTTGCACTATGGTGCAAGGGTGCCTGTGTCACCACATGGCTGAAGTTTAAGCAGCCGTGCAGAGAGAAGCATAGATTTGCAATATATTTATGTACATATGTTGCATCCCTGTGCTTCGGAAGTACTACGGCACACTGCAGTTAAAGAGGTTACTGTGTGATGCTCCAGCACTTCCTCATACTTCTGCACTTATACATTCACCATACGCTACTAAAGCATTCATTCAGTCAATTACGTACTACACATACATTCATCTAAACTAACACTAACAAAGAAATGTAGCTCTTTTTTTAAACCAGGAAAGTTAGTTCTGACAAGAACTTTTTTTTTTCTTCTTTTATAATTTATTTTGGGGTTTCTGAACAATTGTTAAATTTTTTTGGTTTTTCTACCAAAAAAAAAAAAACCAAAAAAACCAGGAGAATCCAAACAATGAACTTCAGGGAACAATAAAAAAAAAAAAAAAAAATAGCAAATGTGACTTTCTTGCCGGCAGCAGATCAGATCGATCAACTGCTCACCATAGCACAAAGTCTTATTGCACTTAGTGCAGAGCACTTTTAAAAATTGAAATTGAGGACGGATGTCCAAGGTTTGGGCTGATGGATGCACTCTTGATGTGCTCGGCAGCGATGAGGTGGATGGCGCAGGAGCAGGAGTGTTTCTCATCCGTCGGCACTCTTCTTGTGCAAGATTGTTCGGATGAAGGGTTCTCATGTGCTTCATCATACTTGCCGTGCCGCAAGAGTATTTCTTGTTAGGATCCCCTCGCGACAGGACTCTTTTGCAAATCTTGCACGTGACCAAGGTGGCATTGGTCTTATTCTGCCCCTCGGGAAAAGTAAAAAATTTCCACACCACTGAAGAAAAACGTTTTTTGGGTGGTGCCTCCGGCAAAAATTCATCCTACGAAGTATGAGGTGATGCAGGTGATGCCTGCTGCCCTTAAGCCATTTTTGGTTGAAAAAAGTTAGAGCTAAGTGTCAACTTAGTCTAAAAAATCTTCTTCTCTCCAAAGAGATGGTGCTCTGAAGAAGGTCAAAGAAGAATGATTGAAATGGGTGGGGTCTTTCAATAGTTAGAAGAGGAAGGGTAATGAACCAATCAAATCTCTTTTTTTGCAGGTCACATGGGATCCGCGCACCCTGCGCGTACGCAGCACGCACCCAGCGCGCATTCGCGAAATTGAATAAAAAAAATTATAGGATTAGATGTAAAAATATTTTAGTTTTTAGACAAGTTTAGAGTTTGTCTTCAATTAATATTCACATGAAAAAATCCATTAAGTTCAAATAATATTTTTTAATTTTTAAAAGAATTAATTGAAAAAATAAGTTTAAAAAATGGTGATAAAAAACTATTTAAAAAAAAGATAATTAATGAAATTGACACACTGAATTTGAAAAATATAGAAATCCAATCAAAATCATTAAACATGATATAAGTTATAGATAGGAATTAGCATTTAAAAAACCTTTGAAATTCACTGAAAAAACCAAAGGTTTCAGGGGCATTATAGTTAGGAATTGGCATTTAAAAAACCTTTGAAATTCACTGAAAAAACCAAAGGTTTCAGGGGCGTTATAGTTAGCTGGACATTTCCCTCGTACAAAACCCTAGAAACTCCCCTGTTATAGTTAGTTCAGCTAACTATAACTCGCGCCCCCGCAATGCACTGCTGATGACGT
The DNA here is from genome assembly GCF_964204655.1 of Triturus cristatus. Classification (NCBI taxonomy): domain Eukaryota; kingdom Metazoa; phylum Chordata; class Amphibia; order Caudata; family Salamandridae; genus Triturus; species Triturus cristatus. The sequence continues at coordinate 371,522,858 of NC_140591.1, read as the reverse complement.
CACATATTACATCACTCATGACATGGTCAGTGACATCACTGATGACATCACTGAAGACATCTAGGGGTGGGCGGAATTTGCGTAATCGCGTTACGCAAATCTCCGCAAACCGGTAAAAAATCTCCGCGAACACGCAGAAATTCCGCGAACACGCAGAATTGCTTGTTTGCGATGCTTTTTTCCTGTTCGCCATCGCTGTTTGCGTGCTCGGGGAGAAATATCTCGCGAACACGCATTTTGAGAACGCGAACAAGCAAAAATTTCGCGAAGTTGTGGAAAGCAGAATTTTGGGCAATTTCGCGTTCTCCGCGGAACGCGCAATTACCCAAATTCCGCAAATTCCGCGAGCGGAACGGAATGTACTGCCCAGGCCTAATGACATCTCAAATGACATCACTGATGACATCACTGATGATGTCATCCATGTGATAAATTAGTGCATCTTCTCACACCCTAATATAACCTTTGATACACCGACTCAAAATTTCAGACGGCCATTTTGAAAACCATAGATACTCCAATACCAATAACTACATACCCACTCATTGACTCTTAGATCTACATACACCTCCACTCACTCACCTGTACAGTCACTCATACTTACAGTCACTCCGTACAAGACTATCATATGCATTTATACACCTATATAGACACTCACACACCGCCAATCATCCATTGAGGTACTGACACACCTAGTGAGTTGTGCAAATAATTAAACACAGTCCAATTTACTCACCTATACAGTTAAACACACTCAAGTTCACTTACTCATAAAAATACTAACAAATTCTGACACTCTTATACAATTACTAATACAAGCACACACTCATCCATACATGCACTCCCTCAATCACACACTCTCACATATAGATAGTTATATACTCTTACACACATATACACTGCGTTTCACATATGTAGTTACTGACACATGTACAACTGAGATATACATTCAATCACTAACACACTCATACATACACTCACCCAACCATACAGTCCATCACAGTTGCACTCTTAAAACCATGCACCATAGAATCACCCACTCACACATCTATGCACAGAGTCACACACACCCTACCCACACAAACACTCAGGCACCCGTACAGATACTCAGACAACCAATCAATAACCCATATAGACACTCATATAGCTATTCACAAAACCATGCAGCCACTTATACACCAACACACAGACACATACAGACATTCACACAGTTTAGTCACTAGTCTGCAGTAAGATACGTTTAATGACTCACTTATAGAGTCAGTTACACACCTAGAAAATCACCCATTCACACACTTATACACCCACTCATTCTTCCATAGGCCTTTCACTATAAATATATAAAACATATTTAAACTTTTAAGAAAAACACACATTCACTGGATGATGTCATCAGTGATGCCATCAGTGATGTCATTTGAGATGTCATCAATGATGTCATCAGTGATGTCACTGACCATGTCATGAGTGATGTAATATGTGACGTCATCAGCAGTGCATTGCGGGGGCGCGAGTTATAGTTAGCTGAACTAACTATAACAGGGGAATTTCTAGGGTTTTGTACGAGGGAAATGTCCAGCTAACTATAACGCCCCTGAAACCTCTGTTTTTTGTGGTGAATATATATATATGCCATATGACAATGCCCAAAGTTGGAGGCCTTCTCACCCCGTGTACTTTATTCAGCAAGGCAGCATCAAACAGGAGTACGGTAAGTGAAGCATTGAATAGTATTGTCCATTTTTCCCGACGCGTTTCAGGCTCATCTCGCCTTTTTTCACAGGGATGGAAACAGGGAGAAGCAGCTCGCATGTGATACTAGTAGTGATATGCACAATGTAGTCCCGCCCAGTGGGCGTGTGCGTTCATTGCACTCTGGTAGTTGGAGTCTTGGTGAATATATATATATATATATATCTATATATATATATATATATATATATATATGAATTCCAAAAAGCTGTCTCCCACTTCCTGACGGCGAGGAAGAAGCACACGGACACCAATTCGTGCTTCACAGGTTTTAATAAAGATCAGCACCCACACAACACGCCATTACGCGTTTCGGCCACCAGATGGCCTTGATCACATATATATATATATATATATATATATTAGGTCCTCCCAATCAGGGGAGGTCAGCTGGCTCCTCCTATTAATCGCTCTCAGCTGAAGTTCGATGTCTGTGAACTTCAGCTCCCATGATGCAATATTCTGGTAAGTACCGTTTGTGGAGCCAAAATGTTCAGTCTTAAAATAAACGCTGTAATTCCTGGCAAGCGGTGGGGATATTATAGATGTGAAGCAATCCCGCGAATGACAGTCTGGCATTCCCTCGGGTCCCCAACGTTCCAGCCCCAAAACCAAAGTCAAACTGGGCCATGAAACTGGGATACAATGTTCCCGCTTCCCCGTGAAGTCACGGGCTGTGCCTGACAGTAGCCGCTTGCCTGTCTCGATTCAGTGGCAGTCCTGCGATATCCGATCCCTCGGGTAAACAGCTGCAAAGATGCCAACACTTCACAGGACGCTTTGCGGAACGGGTCCTCTTAATGTGCTGCTGGCTAGCACGTAAACATATCCAACCAAGACCCCTCCGTGAAAGAAGCCAGAGGGCACAACGGGGAGCGTTCGGGAATGCTTTAATGACAGCTAAGTATGGCATAATGCATTTCGACGTCTTGCCTTCTTCAGATGCCGCTAGCTTGATCGGGAACCCTCCTCCTAACACCCTTGATATTCTCAGGTCCTCCCAATCAGGGGAGGTCAGCTGGCTCCTCCTATTAATCGCTCTCTGATGGTACTTTTGTGTTCGCTGATCCTAGTTTTGATGGGTCTGGTGGTCATGCCTACATAGTAAAGTTCGCAGGGACACGAGATCAAGTATACACAATTTGTGGTGTTACAATTCGTGTGCTTCCTTTGTTCCCACTTCAGCTCGCCAATTTCTAAGACTTTCGTGTGTCGTGTCGTGGTGCAAGCACTGCATGAGCCACACGGGTAGTGCCCCTTGACTGCTGGCAAATCCCAGAGAGTGTTCTCTATTCTCGCTGGTTTCTGGCGTGGCCGTGTATTGATCAGTTGATCTCTCAAATTGCTGGTTCTTTTGAAGGCAAACCGAGGTGCTGGGATGTTAAGTGTATCACTATTGATGATTTTCCAGTTGCGGTTGATGATTTTTTTAATTTTGTTGGAGAGGGGGGTAAAGGTTGTGACGCAGGTGATCACGTTGTTGGTCTCGGGCTCTCTTGTTTCCAGGAGGCCCTCACGAGTGTTGTTTCTAGCCCGTTTTTTGGCTTGGTTAATTACTTTTACTGGATAGTGCCTCTTCGCCAGATTGTCAGATAGGGTGTAGGCTTGTCTCTCAAAGTCCTGTAGTTTGCTGCAATTTCGCCTGATCCTGAGAAATTGGCCATAGGGTAGGTTCTCCCGTAGAGCTTTAGGGTGGTGGCTCTTAAAGCTCAGGAGGCTGTTGCAGTCAGTCTCTTTTTTGTACGTGCTGGTGTGAAGTATCCCATTTTCTAGTTGGATCAATAAGTCCAGGAAGGGGATTTTCTCGTCACTGGAAGTCATGGTGAAGCGTAAATGGGGGTCCAGATTGTTGATCCACTCAAAGAATTTTATTGTCTTAGATGCCTGTCCTCTCCATAGGATCAGCACATCGTCTATATACCGTTTCCAAGTGACCATATGTCGATGAAATGGGTTGGCGTCTGTGAAGATGTGGTTGGCCTCAAAGTGTGACATGTACAGTCCCGCCAAGCTCGGCGCAAAAGTGCTCCCCATGCTGGTCCCTTGTACCTGGTGGTAGATGGTGGTTTTGTACATAAAATAGTTGTTAGTGAGAGCAAGGGTAATGAGGGCCGAGATGAAGCTTGCCGGTGTCGAAGTTGGAAGTTCTGAGTTATGTAACAGACTGCTTACCACTTCGATGGTTGCTTCCTGCGGGATATTTGTATACAGTGCTTCCACATCCAATGTGAGCAGTAAGTTGATTTCCTCAGTGTTTTCATCATTGATGGTTTGGATGAGGTTGAGCACATCTCTGGTGTCTTTGAGGTAAGCTGGAGTGGCCTGGACCAAAGGGCGCAAAAAGAAGTCACTGAACTGACTCAAGGGTTCCAGAAGGGAGCCTATCCCTGACACGATCGGACGGCCGGGGCAAGGGGTAACCCCCTTATGAATTTTAGGTAGAAGGTAGAAGTAGGGCATCCTAGGAGACGAATTCACCAGAAAGGCTGCTTCTTTTGAGGTGATCCATCCCTCTGTGGCTGCTTCGTTGACCATGGTCCTGATCTGATTCAGTAGCCTTGAAGTAGGATCGGTCTCTAGAATCTCGTAGTACTCAGTGTTGTTGAGTTGGCGTAAGCACTCCTTCTCATAATCCTGTATGTCGAGGATCACAGTGGCTCCCCCTTTGTCCGCAGGTTTTATTATGATGGAATCATCATTCTGAAGGGTGGTCACCGGAAACAGGTACCTCCTTCAATCACGGGGCTCAGTCTTTAAATACAATGGGGAAAGCAAACAACATTCACCTTCGAGCAGGCGTCAGGACCGGGCAGGTTTCCAGTGCCGTCACCTGAGCAACCCGTGAGTATGATTCGAGGCTACCCAGATCACTACGTAAGCAAAATCTCCTGCTCTACAAACGGCTATGATGTAAGTTAAATCTAACGCCTCACTTTTGTTCCTTTTACCCTTTGGGTATTTCCTACTGTTATGCTTTCTTTCCAACTTACAGCCCTAGATGGTGTGGGCCTCCTACGCCGCTTTTTAAACTCAAGGAGCAACTCCAGCTCCTACTTTAGGTAAGATTACTCTAAATGCACCTTTCTGTGTTGTAACTACGATTCGAGTTGGACATACAACACACATGTCTACTTGACTCTCCCAGTGGATGACACGCCGGGTGAGCCCGTTGCACAGCCAGGCTGGAGGTGTCTGGGCCCCGCGGGGTACAGCAGTTTACCTATCGAACCTCTAGCTGGGTTCTGTGACCGCCACCGGGGCCCGGGACCAACCACATCTTGACTGGCATGGGACCACACCCACGCCTCCTCGCTCCTATAGAAATCTGAGAATAGCCTGGGCTTCAGGGTGCACGACATTATGACTGTCTCATTGTAAAAGTGTGATCTCTCAGGATCACTATGTACTTATACGGACCGACAAGGCCAGTCCGCATATGTTTTTAACTTCTGCATTTCTCCTTCTTTTATCTTCCCTTTGATCTAGGTCTAATTCAAAGGGGGCATAACATACCTCTCCCTGCAGACACCACCTGTTTAGGAGACACAAAACCCCCCCCTTTATTGCCGAGTGGGAGGGCGATATTTTACCCCCCGCCACTACACATAGTCTGGGCACCTCTCCCCACACTATTCACCTCTACTGGTCCTGATGAAGCGCCCCGGATCATTTTGACCACCACTAGGCGCGAAACATGTCGACCAATTGACCTGTACCTTTAGTTACTACTAAACACATCACGTTTTAATTAGTAACACTTTTGCCACGTATTTTAATGTACCAAGGGTACCTTCTTATTAAACTAGCTTCCCTGGTAACCCTTAGGTATTTTTATTCCTGCACACACCACTAGCACCACTGACCTTGGTACTTCCCCTCCACATACCCGCATGCACCAAACGGCAGCGCTCTTAAAAGATCTCCGCTAAAGAGACCCTTCGGGGGACCCGTAGGGCATTGCACCGCCGGCCCGACGAGGAGCACCGCCCGATGATGAAGCATGACATCCCTCGGGATGTGTGAGGGCAACATGAGACACTCATGCTGTCTCCCCCCTTCCTAAGTACCCCACCCTAGACCTCTATCATATAGATCCTTCTCTTTACTTTCTCTCTGTTGAGGTACGGTCTGGGTTGATTTTCAATCAGACCGACCCTGGAACAGTGCCTTACAGTAATTACCCCTGTGAACTTCAGCTCCCATGATGCAATATTCTGGTAAGTACCGTTTGTGGAGCCAAAATGTTCACATATATATATATATATATATATATATTAGGTCCTCCCAATCAGGGGAGGTCAGCTGGCTCCTCCTATTAATCGCTCTCAGCTGAAGTTCGATGTCTGTGAACTTCAGCTCCCATGATGCAATATTCTGGTAAGTACCGTTTGTGGAGCCAAAATGTTCAGTCTTAAAATAAACGCTGTAATTCCTGGCAAGCGGTGGGGATATTATAGATGTGAAGCAATCCCGTGAATGACAGTCCAGCATTCCCTCGGGTCCCCAACGTTCCAGCCCCAAAACCAAAGTCAAACCGGGCCATGAAACTGGGATACAATGTTCCCGCTTCCCCGTGAATTCACGGGCTGTGTCTGACAGTAGCCGCTTGCCTGTCTTGATTCAGTGGCTGTCCTGCGATATCCGATCCCTCGGGTAAACAGCTGCAAAGATGCCAACACTTCGCAGGACGCTTTGCGGAACGGGTCCTCTTAACATGCTGCTGGCTAGCACGTAAACATATCCAACAAAGACCCCTCCATGAAAGAAGCCAGAGGACACAGCGGGGAGCATTCGGGAATGCTTTAATGACAGCTAAGTATATCTATATATATCAACAAACTTGGGAATTAATTTGGCTGTTATTTGCAATCGACATGAAAACCCACTCTGGTAAAACACACGCAGCACTACGTAGGCCATGATGCCTAGGAGCTCTTTGAGGGGTCAGGGCATCGGTACTAATCCAATAAGTGACCGCAAAAAAACTGACTGTTTGAATTGCTAGTTGTAGCCTGTGACCAAGGGTGAGTACGCCCGAAACGCGTTAGGTTTTACCTGAAGGTTTCCTGCTGTTTTGTTCTGCCAGTTGCACCTACAATAAAAGGGAAAGTTAACTTCCTGTGAGGCTTTCCGAGTGAACAAACTCTTTTGTTGGAGATATATATATGTATATACATGTGTTTATATATATACACACACACACACATATAAATGTGTGTGTGTGTGTATATATATATATATATATATATATATATATATATATATATATATATATATATATGTGTACATATATCAGAAACAAAGGTTGCACCCCTTGAAGACACCACTCACGGGGGGGGGGAAGAACGCACATACACCAGCGGCGGGAGAGATTGCAGCAAGACATCCCGCTCTCAAAATCGGCTGCCAAACGCGTTTTGAGCATGCCACGTGCTCTTGATCACTGGCTTGAAAAATGAAGGAAGCAAGCGTATTCGGCAAACAGGTATTTATTCAAATATAGGTCCCGCCCCAATGGGCGTCTGCAACATAGCCTTGTGGGCATGGTAGTCCCAGTAATATTCCTGCAAGGATACCTTTGCCGTGAATAAAACCCAAGTGGGTGCCTATGCCTCCTCATAATCATGTTATATTCCACAATGTGTAAATGTTCCTTTTGAATTGTTCATACATGTAAAAAGCGTGGAGGTCAATGCAGCTTCCCTTCCAATATATACCGCTGGCAAGGCCCCCTCCATTCCAGAGAGTGCACGTGGTTACATGCACTCAGGACCCGCCATAGCAGTGGGGCATCTTCGCGGCCGGACCAGCTGCTAAACATCAGAAACACAAGGTTGCCCCCCTTGAAGACACCACTCACGGGGGGGAAGAACGCACATACACCAGCGGTGGGAGAGATAGCAGCAAGACATCCCGCTCTTCAAATCGGCTGCCAAACGCGTTTCGAGCACGCCACGTGCTCTTGATCACTGGCTTGAAAAATGAAGGAAGCAAGCGTATTCGGCAAACAGGTATTTATTCAAATATAGGTCCCGCCCCAATGGGAGCATGCAACATAGCCTTGTGGGCATGGTAGTCCCAGTAATATTCCTGCAAGGATACCTTTGCTGTGAATAAAACCCAAGTGGGTGCCTATGCCTTCTCATAATCATGTTATATTCCACAATGTGTAAATGTTCTTTTTGAATTGTTCATACATGTAGAAAGCATGGAGGTCAATGCAGCTTCCCTTCCAATATATACCGCTGGCAAGGCCCCCTCCATTCCAGAGAGTGCGCGTGGTTACATGCACTCAGGACCCGCCATAGCAGTGGGGCATCTTCGCGGCCGGACCAGCCGCTAAACATCAGAAACACAAGGTTGCCCCCTTTGAAGACACCACTCACGGGGGGGAAGAACGCACATACACCAGCGGCGGGAGAGATAGCAGCAAGACATCCCGCTCTCCAAATCGGCTGCCAAACGCGTTTTGAGCACGCCACATGCTCTTGATCACTGGCTTGAAAAATGAAGGAAGCAAGCGTATTCGGCAAACAGGTATTTATTCAAATATAGGTCCCACCCCAATGGGCGTCTGCAACATAGCCTTGTGGGCATGGTAGTCCCAGTAATATTCCTGCAAGGATACCTTTGCCGTGAATAAAACCCAAGTGGGTGCCTATGCCTCCTCATAATCATGTTATATTCCACAATGTGTAAATGTTCCTTTTGAATTGTTCATACATGTAGAAAGCGTGGAGGTCAATGCAGCTTCCCTTCCAATATATACCGCTGGCAAGGCCCCCTCCATTCCAGAGAGTGCACGTGGTTACATGCACTCAGGACCCGCCATAGCAGTGGGGCATCTTCGCGGCCGGACCAGCTGCTAAACATCAGAAACACAAGGTTGCCCCCCTTGAAGACACCACTCATGGGGGGGAAGAACGCACATACACCAGTGGCGGGAGAGATAGCAGCAAGACATCCCGCTCTTCAAATCGGCTGCCAAATGCGTTTCGAGCACGCCACGTGCTATTGATCACTGGCTTGAAAAATGAAGGAAGCAAGCGTATTCGGCAAACAGGTATTTATTCAAATATAGGTCCCGCCCCAATGGGAGTCTGCAACATAGCCTTGTGGGCATGGTAGTCCCAGTAATATTCCTGCAAGGATACCTTTGCCGTGAATAAAACCCAAGTGGGTGCCTATGCCTCCTCATAATCATGTTATATTCCACAATGTGTAAATGTTCTTTTTGAATTGTTCATACATGTAGAAAGCGTGGAGGTCAATGCAGCTTCCCTTCCAATATATACCGCTGGCAAGACCCCCTCCATTCCAGAGAGTGCGCGTGGTTACATGCACTCAGGACCCGCCATAGCAGTGGGGCATCTTCGCGGCCGGACCAGCCGCTAAACATCAGAAACACAAGGTTGCCCCCCTTGAAGATACCACTCACGGGGGGGGGTGGGAAGAACGCAAATACACCAGCGGCGGCATGATTATGAGGAGGCATAGGCACCCACTTGGGTTTTATTCACGGCAAAGGTATCCTTGCAGGAATATTACTGGGACTACCATGCCCACAAGGCTATGTTGCAGACGCCCATTGGGGCGGGACCTATATTTTAATAATATATTTAATGAACTTAATTTAAGTACAACTGGCATTATTATCATCAGCTCAGATTGTAGTATAATGTTACTTCTTTTGTATCTATTATGTCACATTCTATCCCTTTTATATCTACAGTATATTTTATTCTAGCTCATTCCGGTACGTTCATCATATTTTTACCAGTTCCCACATTTATATTACAGGCCCCAACTCATTTGAATCTAAATTGTCAATGCTTACAAACTGGGGCTGTTGTTGTAGAATGTCACATGTCTAAGCCATTAATCCTGGTCCTTAACACCATTCAGATATATCAACACAGTTACTTATGGTGTATTCCCATCTGTCTCTGCATTTCAAGCCAAGAGTGCGATGGGTTTATAACGGTAGGCATTTATTTAAAAGGGAGGTAACTAGGTGCATAGTAACATTAAAGCTACAAAGGGGTAAAATCATGTTGCTTACATTACAGTAAAGAGGACATCGTAACACTGCAATTCCTGCATGATAACAGTCAGCATTTGAATGCGTGATAGAATACGCTAACATGGAGCATAAAATGTGCGATAACAGACATTAAACGCAAAGGTGAGGATAAAATTATATGTATTTTAAGAGATGGAAAGAAAATAATTAAACTAATATTAGCCAAAAAGAAAGTACGCACAATGGGCAATAATGTGAAATGCAGAGACAGATGGGAATACACCATAAGTAACTGTGTTGATATATCTGAATGGTGTTAAGGACCAGGATTAATGGCTTAGACATGTGACATTCTACAACAACAGCCCCAGTTTGTAAGCATTGACAATTTAGATTCAAATGAGTTGGGTCCTGTAATATAAATGTGGGAAAATATGATGAACGTACCGGAATGATCTAGAATAAAATATACTGTAGATATAAAAGGGATAGAATGTGACATAATAGATACAAAAGAAGTAACATTATACTACAATCTGAGCTGATGATAATATTGCCAGTTGTACTTAAATTAAGTTCATTAAATATATTTATCTTCCAATAGGATTTAACATAATCGACAACAACTTAAGCCTATGAATTGTCTTGAAAAAGATGGTTAGATAAGAAATTCCATCGAAACGCGTCGACGCAATCGAAAGCACAATCCAAGGGATCATCACAGCGTTTGGAGATATAATTGTGTTAAATATATCACAAACTGTGTACAAAGATTGATGGTTGATTAGGATGTGCAATATATGACAAAGTGCATTGTCTCTGGGGGTTCTTTCTGTTATGCGGGCTCATAACAGGTTGATACTAATTGTGGATGAATTTATAATTTTGTATTAATGTGGTTTTTGTGTTTTTAATACTTTTTGAGTGTGATTTGATGACACATTTTTATTGTGATACATGTATGCCTTTTTCTTTTAAAAATACAATAAATGTGATATAAATTGGTACATCCAATTGTTTGATGTAATTGTGTGATACGGTGCAATCAGTGTTAGTGATTGAGGGAATTGTTATTCTAAACATGTGTCAGTAACTACATATGTGAAACGCAGTGTATATGTGTGTAAGAGTATATAACTATCTATATGTGAGAGTGTGTGATTTTGGGAGTGGCTGTATGCGCCATAGTGCAAGGATATCTGTGTCATGTGCTGTTTGTTTTTCTGCAGGAAGACACAGAATTTATTAGTATTTTTATGAGTAAGTGAACTTGAGTGTTTTTGACTGTATAGGTAAGTACATTTTACTGTGATTAATTATTTGCATGACTGACTAGATGTGTCAGTACCTCAATGGATGATTGGCGGTGTGTGAGTGTCTATATAGGTGTATAAATGCACAGAGTGACTGTAAGTATGAGTGACTGTACAGGTGAGTGAGTGGAGATGTATGTAGACCTACAAGTCAATGAGTGGGTGAGTAGTTATTGGTATTGGAGTATCTATGGTTGTCAAAATGGCCGTCTGAAATTTTGAGTCGGTGTATCAAACGTTATATTAGGGTGTGAGAAGATACACTAATTTATCACATGGATGACGTCATCAGTGATGTCATCGGTGATGTCATTTGAGATATCATCAGTGATGCCATCAGTGATGTCACTGACCATGTCATGAGTGATGTAATATGTGAAGTCATCAGCAGTGCACTGCGGGGGTGCGAGTTATAGTTAGCTGAACTAACTATAACAGGGGAATTTCTAGGGTTTTGTACGAGGGAAATGTCCAGCTAACTATAACACCCCTGAAACCTATGTTTTTTTAAGTGAATTTCTAAGGTTTTTTAAATGCCAATTCCTAACTATAACGCCCCTGAAACCTTTGGTTTTTTCAGTGAATTCCAAAGGTTTTTTAAATGCCAATTCCTAACTATAACATGAATGAAACCTATAGTTTTTTCAGTGAATTTCAAAGGTTTTTTAAATGCTAATTCCTATCTATAACTTATCTCTGAAGATATCATGAAAATCATTCTTTTTTAAAAGTAGGGTGCACATTAGTTTTGTGGAAAAGCATCTTTGTGATTGGTTAAGAAAAAGCAGTTTCAACGTGGAGTACATATAATAGGATAAAATTTTCTCAGCTCAACCACACCTGCTACTTGCATTTGTAAGGCACTGTTCGAACTTAAAAGAATCGTCAACTTTTAACCTGCACGTGTCGTTAAATGTTCAAGAAAATGTTACAAAAAAATATCGTAAAGTTTTAAAAAATTGATGAACTTTTAACCTGCACGTATTGTAGAATGTTATAGAAAGTGTGTTTATAGAATACGTTGCACTTCTGACTTCTATGTGTTGTTGAATATTTAAAAAAACGGTTCATATGGAAAATTAAAAAGAAACCAATAGAGAAGTTTTGAAACCTAAAAGAGTCAAGGAACTATTCTAATTTATGCTTTACATGTATTTATGTGTGCAGCAACAAAATTATAGACACAACAGCACTGGGAAGAGGAAGAAGCAGGGAGTGGGGGGAGGGTGGGGAGATGGGCAGAAAGGCACACATGCACAATTAAGTACAACACACATATAGACTAACAATGGCCAAAATGAAACACACCAACAAGGAGAACAAGTCACACAACCTGCCAACATCACACCACTGAACGAGCATAGAAGTGAAAACCACGCTGCATTCATACAGGATGTGTACAAAGGCCAGTCGTTGGTGTTGTGGCATGTCTGCGACCGTGGTCATCATGGATGAGATGCCCAGCATGTGGCACATGGTCGAGTTCACTGTGTGTTATGTTGCCAAACGGCTGCTCCTCCCTCCCACGAGCCCCCACACTTTTGTATGGTGAGCTGTTGTATCTCGTGCACTCGTACGGCACGCCATTGTAATGCCTATTTGCGCATGTCCTGCTACATTCCAACTACAACATCACAGTGCCGTTTGGAGGTGGTGCATGCCACTTTACAACATCGACTGCTGCGGCTCTTGTAACAGGCCACACCAGAACACAGAGACACACTTACCGCACTTCCTGTACACGGACATGTCCGAGACACCCTGTTCCCCTTGCCGGATAGGCACACCCCTGCACTGACCTGTGAACAACAGACCAGCACACGGCAGTTGTGCATGCAGGAGGATGCGTACGTAGCTACACATCCAAGCTCACTGCCAACGCTGAGGTGACAGCACACTGTGATGTTGCAGGGCTCGTGCCTATCATGCTAAGACAATGACCACAGGGACACACTTACTAAGATGTGGGTTTGGGGAGCATTGGCGGTCCTGGAGTTGCTGAGATGAGTCTTCTGGCCCTCATAGGTATCCCTGTATCATGCTCATTGACTCTATGGCCCCTGTGGGTGTTCTGGTGTGGCTCTTGGCTGTGTTCCCTTTCATGGTGCAGGTAGTTGTCCTGCTTAACACCAGCAGAAAGCAGGTGTAAAATCCCTGGTGCTAACGTGTCTTATCGCCGGAATTTGTTTCACATTGCAATTGGTGTGAAAGTTGTGATGTGATTTTTTTCGTGTGCACAACAATATACGAACTGAACAGTGTATCTCGTCAAGATCCAGCACCTGACGCACTATTCCCAATCAATATAAATACAATGAGATTTCTTAATAGATTTTGTGTGTACACTGTAAGTGCAGCCAATACCTCAGTGCAATACAATACAGGATTTTAGTATTTAGAATAAATCGCAAAGGTGCACCTCGTGTCTTTTTGCACGGGAACGGCTACTCTCCATTTCATTATCAGCACTTTAACCGAAGTAAAGTTGAGATAAATCTAACACACTATTCAGAAGTTGGTGCAAACTGCAGATATCACCAGTATTCCAGCGATAAGTGCCCCAAAATTTAACTCCATCAAATAACAGCAATAAGAACAAGAAAGAAACACAGCAGTTAAGAGAACAACCAAAAACATTATACATTTTTTTTTCAAACTTTATTCTTTATAATAATAAATATATAAACGATAAACTATTTTCAAACTTTATTTTTTTATTAACATAAATATAAACAATAAACTAATAAACAAAATGTAACAACAATAATACAAAACAACAAGGCGGAACACTCCTGTGGGAACCTAGGATGTCGACGACAGACCTGGAAAATCAGAAAGATTGTTAAAAAAACAACAACATGGTATTCTCAACAAAATACCACAAGAAACAAATCACAGATATATAAAATGTATACAGCTGACAAAATTTTATAAGTTTAAGTTACAAAAACTGTAAATGTTGCCGCTTTAAAATATTTACCGAATCTGAGGAAATGTTTTTGCAACGTTTTTCTTCAGTGGTGAAGACATTTTTAACTTTTTCCAAGGGGCAAACAAAGACCAATGCCACCTTCTTCATTCGCAAGATTTGCCAAAGAGTTCTGTTACGAGGGGATCCTAACAAAAAATACTCGTGCGGCACAGCAAGTATGATGAAACACCTAAGGACCCTTCATCCAAATAATCTTGCACGAGAAGAGTGCAAACAGATGAGAAACACTCCTGTTCTGTATCTGTAAAAAAGCATCACAAATAAATGTATATTAATAACTTTCACATTTATACTATTCCATTACTGTACAAACACATTTTATATAAAAACTGACTAAGAAACTATAGCTCTGAACCACAAGTGTGACGATCGTTAAAACACTACATGCATAGTGCATACTACTTTGAAGCAGTTCATGCCCTAAAGCCTACCTCACTAAAAGACTACATGCTAACTGACTAAATGATTACAGTACTATAAGGAGACACACTGGGTGAGTGACAGGGTGTTTGCTAGAAGATTATGAATACTAACTAGGGAATTGAAGGTGTGAAACATAACTGTGTAGGTGATTAGAGGACTGCATCCATACTGCATAGGCATTTAAAGCAGTCCATGTGCTAAGGCCTGGCTCACTGCATGACTACTTGGGTACTGACTGAATGATTAGAGTACAGCAAGGAGAGTGCCTAGGTGAATTTATAAGTGCTAGACTTTTCGCACAGGGAATGGATTAGTACTTGGTACTGAATGGGTCACTAGAGGAGTGCAAAGGCAGTCACAAGTGCTGGACTGTATGGATACTGACTAGGACATTGAAAGTGTGAAAGACAAGTGTCTAGGTGGTTAGAGGACTGCATGCATAGTGGATAAGGGTTTGAAGCAGTCCATATATTAAGGCCTGGGTCACTGGATGAGTACTTGGGTACTGACTGAATGATTAGAGTACTGCAAATATAGCATCTTGGTGAATGTATAAGTGTTTGGGTTTTAGAACAGTGAATGGATTAGTACATGGTGCTGAATGGGTCACTAGAGGACTGCAAAGGGAGTGACAGGGTATTTCCTGGAAGTGTATGGATAATGACTAGGGAATTCAAGGTGAGAAAGACAATTGTGTAGGTGGTTAGAGGACTGCATGCATAGTGGATAAGGGTTTGAAGCAGTCCATATACTAAGGCCTGGGTCACTGGATGAGTACTTGGGTACTGACTGAATGATTAGAGTACTGCAAGCAGAGTGCCTGGGTAAATTTATTAGGGTTTGGCGCAGTGAATGGATTAGTACATGATGCTGAATGGGTCACTAGAGGAGTGCAAATGGAGTGACAGGATGTTTGCTGGAAGTGAACTGATACTGACTGGGGAATTGAAGGTGTGAAAGACAAGTGTGTAGGTGCTTAGAGGACTGCATGCATAGTGGATAGGGGTTTGAAGAAGTCCATGTGCTAAGACCTGGCTCAGTGCATGAATACTTAGGCAGTGACTGAATCATTAGAGTACTGGAAAGAGAGTGTCTTGGTGAATTTATAAGTGTTTGGGTTTTGGCACAGTGAATGGATTAGTACATGCTGTTGAATGGGTCTCTAGAGGACTGCAAAGGAAGTGACAGGATGTTTCCTGGAAGTGTATGGATACTGACTAGGGAATTGAAGGTGTAAAAGACAAGTGTATAGTATGTTAGAACACTACATGCATACTGCATAGACATTTGAAGTAGTCTATTTGGTACTTAGAAACTGACTAAATAATCAGACTACTTCTAGGACAGTGCTTTGGTAAAACTTTTAAATTTTCAGTTCTGCCACAGTGAACAGAATAGTATATGGTACTGCACCTTAGTGTCAAACCCTGACTCATTTTATCAATGCATAAGCAAATATTAGCTTCTAATGCTACGAAAACTTGACAACATGAGAGTTTTTAAATTAGTTATCTGTCAGCAAATACACGATGTTACCAAATGCTTCTCTCACAGTGGTTCTCAAATGCACACAGACTCACAGTGTGATTCCAGACAACAACCACTATACCTAGGAGTTTACCAAAAATTATTCACTACTGTGGAAGTGGTAAGCGAACTGCACACAATCTTCATATTTCAGGACTGCACTTTTATGTCAAAGCCTGACTCATTTAATCAAAGCATAAGCAAAGACTGACTTCTAATGCTACTAAAACTTCACAACATGACCGGTTTTAAAACAGGTATATGTCAGCAAATACACGATGTTACCAAATGCTTCTCTCACAATCCTTACCCAAATGCACACAGACTTACAGTGTGATTTTAGACAAGCAACACTATCCTAGGAGTTTACCAAAACTCATTCACTACTCTGGAAGAGTTAATGGTACTGCACACAATCTACATATTTAAGTACACCACATCAGTGTCAAAGCATGACTCATTTAATCAACGCATAAGCAAAGACTGAATTCTTAATCCTACTAAAACTTCACAACATGACAGGTTTTAAATCAGTTATCTGTCAGCAAATACATGATGTTACCAAATGCTTCTCTCACAGTGATCCCAAATACACACTAATTCACAGTATGATTCTAGACAAGCACCACTATCCCTATGAGTTTACCAAAACTCATTCACTACAGTGCAAGTGGTAAGGGAACTGCACACAATCTACATATTTCACAACTGCAATTTACTGTCAATGACTGACTCATATAATGAAAGCATAAGCCATAATTGTCTTCTAATGCTACTAAAACTTGACAACATGACATGTTTTACAACACTTATCTGTCAGCAAATACACGATGTTACCAAACACTTCTCTCACAGTGGTTCCCAAATGTACACTGACTCACAGTGTGATTCTAGACAAACAACACTATCCCTAGGAGTTTACCAAAACTCATTCACTACAGTGGAAGTGGTAAAGGAACTGCACACAATCTACATATTTCACGACTACACTTTAATGTCAATGCCTGACTAATTTAATCAACGCATAAGCAAAGACTGGCTTCTAATGCTACTAGAACTTGACAACATGACAGGTTTTAAAACAGTTATCTGTCAGTAAATACACAATGTTACCTAGGAGTTTACCAAAACTCATTCACTACAGTGCAACTGGTAAGGGAACTGCACACAATCTACATATTTCAGGAATGCACTTTTCTGTCAAAGCCTGACTCATTTAATCAAATCATAAGCCATAACTGTCTTCTAATGCTACTAAAACTTCACAACATGACAAGTTAAAACAGTTATCAGCAAATACACGATGTTACAAAATGCTTCTCTCACAGTGGTTCCCAAATGCACACCGACTCACTGTGTGATTCTAGACAAACAACACTATACCTTGCACTATACCAAAACACATTTCTTCATCTAGAAGTAGTACTACATTTTAGTATAGAAACATAACATAACTAATTTCACAAATTCATAAACAATGACTGGTTTCTAATTCTACCAAAATATAAAAACTGCACAGTTATCTGTTTACAAACACATGAAAAACACAAATGCTTATCACAGAATGGTTTCTACATGCACACACATTGTAGAGAAGAAAAGTACTCCTTACACTTTAGCAGGAAAAATACATTAGTCTGATTAAAATCAAAATAGCCTACATACATCCCCTCACAATTAAATAACTCATCTTTCAAGTTCTTTTGTAGATTAAGAAGTATATCAATCACTCACCATATTTTCTTTTACAGAATCTCTGCACTGTGCACCTCTCAGCAAAAGCAAAGAATGAAAAAGTTTCCCTTTCATTTTCCACACATATACATGTAAACATCAAATCACAATCCTTCGCACATAAACTCAAAAGCAAACTCACATTTCTATTGGTTAAACATTTCAACCCTTTCCAACTGAAATACATTTCAACCCTTCCCCCAATCTGCTTTCTGCCTGTTACCATAGAAACAGGTCATGGAACACTGCACTGAGCTCACAGGTCACAAGTTCAGCATACAATGTTCCTACACAAGACAGGAAGTGTGCTTGACTTTTCAACATATCAGCTTATCATATATAATGTTCCTTACAATCTGTTTTTGTTAACCAATAACAATCATACCTTTAAAAAACAGAAATATTCACCCTACCTTTCAGTGTAGAAAGTTGTCATACAACCAATGATTTCTTGTCGTTTTTCAAAAAACGTTGCCGTGGATCCGCGCACCCACCGCGAGAGAATCCGTGCATCCAACGTGATAGGATGTGCGCACCGTGCGCGCATTTCCCAGTGTTTTTCTTTTTAAAAAGGGGGCCCCAGGGGGTCCTTCTGGGACCCCCTAAGCACCTCTAGAGGGTCAGAGTATTTCCACTCTGCCCCTTTTATATGTTTTACACACTTATTCCCCTTGCATCTTCAGCCTCGCTTCTACCGAGGCAGAAAATGGCCGCCAACAGTTCCTGGTTTTGAATGTAGAGAGACACTCGACAGCCAATTAGCATTCAGCGCGCGATCGGGAAGGTGCGCGCTCGGTTCGGGGAGGGTGCGCTTACGGTGCGGGTACGGTCCGCGGATCCTCCGCGGTCATAGATATCACTAACTTTTTTACCCTAATTTTCTCAGGAACTACTGAACAGATTCACACCATATATGCAAAAGGCACGAGTCCGAACTGAGGACTACCTCTTTGCCAAATTTGGTGTCATTCCATTCAGCGGTTCGGGCTGTAGCTGCGACAACAGATCCTAAGGGAAATTGCATGGGGAAAACGCGTTTTGGGACCCCCCTTTTTTCTCAGCCCCCGCTTGACGGATCACCGCAAAACCTTCAGGGTAGGAGCGGAGCGAAGCTGGCCAAAAGTTTGGAAAATTTCGCGAGGATTCGTCAACCAAATAGAATGTTGCGGATTTCCTATGGAAAATAGGTCCTAACTATAACTATCTACTGGCGACCGCCATTAGATAATATATATATGTATATGTATTACCTACTGGCGGTCGCCAGTAGGTAGTTATAGTTAGGACCACGTTTCCATAGGAAATCCGCAACATTCTATTTGGAATAACTTTGGCGCCGGTTGACGAATCCTCGTGAATTTTTCAAAATAGGTGGGGCGCTACGCTCCGCTCCTACCCTGAAAGTCTCGGGGGGATTCGTCAAGCGGGGGATGAGATAAAAGGGGGGTCCCAAAACGCGTTTTTCCCATGCATTTTTCCATAGGACCTTTAGACACAGCTACAGCCCGAACGGCTGAACAGAATTACTTGAAATTTGGCAGAGAGGTAGTCCTCAGTTCAAGGAAGTGCCTTTTGTAGGTTTGGTGTAAATCTGTTCAGTAGATTCTGAGAAAATATCCTTTAAATCAATATATATATCTGAGCCAGCTTACGGTGCGCTTACGGTACGCTTACCGTACGTGTACGGTGGCGTGCGCGAGCACGATTCTGATTGGCTCTTAGATCTTAGTAAACATTCGAATCGGTCGAAACCAGGAAGCGGCGGCCGCCATTTCGTGTGTTTCACTCAGAAAAAAAAAGAGTGATATCTTGAAAAGGGGGCAAGGAGGAGAGTTACAGACCCCCTAACATTTGTAAGGGGGTCAAAGAAGGACAGAAAAGTACAAAGACAACATTTATTGATTTTAAAAAAAATCGCGGGGTACGCGTACGGTAAGCTTACCGTAAGCGTACGGTAGAAAAAAAAAATAAAAAAAGAAATGAAATTCAGATTTAAGTGTTTAGATATTAGGGGGCTCTAAAAAGAGCCGTTGTGTTTATGAAATGATTTTTTAGTGGTACCTACAAGTAAGTACCGATGCAGAGTCTAAGGTTCAAGAGGAAGACTCTGTTCCCTTCATCATTGAAGTGCACACCATCTCCTCTATAAATGTCTTGCATGTCGTAACGCAAGTTGTTGTGGTAAATGGAACCCATACCATAGTCACGGAGGAAAGCAGAAACAGATTTGTTGACGTGCTTTCTTGCTTTGTCAATCTGCGGACAGAAATGATTGGACCAGTTCCATTTTTGCCTTTGGCATATGTTAGAAAACACAAAGGCAGTTTTAGGGAAAAGTGAAAACAGTTGTGCAAAGGTGTCCTTCATAAGCATTTCCAGACCTACCCCAGTCAAAGTGCCTAGGTCATTGCCACCACAGTGCACTATTATGAGGTCAGGGTGTTGGATGTGCATGAAGGATTTCACCAATGGCATCAATTGGTGCCACTTTAACCCTCTCTGACCAATCCATTTAATGTCTACATTTGGCAAAGCAAGGTCTCTCACCATATCTGTTTTCTCTGCATACTTTTCACTCCAGAAGACATAGCTGTGCCCTACAATCCACACTGTGAACATCTTCAAAGGAGAACTGGATGCACTCAGGAGGTGTCTTTCAGTAGAATGGCAATATGAAAAGAAAGACAGTTTGGAAATGGAGGCATACATATTTTTTTCATAAAAAAAAGAACTGATTGGCTGTTTCATACCATTCTAGAATAAAAACTAGGCTGTATGTGTAAATTAATAGAAGCATGTTTTGTATTGGTACAGAAAAATGTATTACCAAAGAACAGTACTATGGATTTGCTGTTAGGTTTGAAAAGTCAAGCACTCTTGCTCTGTGGAATTGAAACATTGTTTGGTGAACTTCTGACCTAACTCCACACAGCAGTGTTCCATGAGCTGTTGCTATGGTAGCAGGCAGAAGTCAAGTTGGGGGAAGGGTACTAGGCAGAAGTCAAGTTGGGGGAAGGGTACTTTTGGAAAAGGGTTGGTTTTCAACCAATAGAAATGTGTGATTACATTTGAAAAAAAGGGGGAAGCACTGAGATTTGAAACTAACATGTATATGTGTGGAAAAAGAGAGGGAAAGTTTGCCATTATCTGGTTCTGCTGAGAGGAGAGAGGTGTAAAGAACAGAGATCCTGGCTCTGATAATCTGCTGTTTGAGTGCCCCATTTCTTTCACAACTAACTAATTTTAAAGGTGAGTTTAGAGTTTGAGAGGGGATGTATATGGTAAATTAAGAAATGAATAATAGAAATGGGATTCCTTTTGTTGAAGTTGTGTTTATTATTTTCTGTTTTGGGAGAAATTTAAATGTGAAGAACATGTAAAATAATATGGACTATGTTTTCACCATAAATTAAGGTGTACTGGTAAAAATAAAGAATACTTTAAGGGTTTGAGGTTTCAGTCAGTAATGCAAATACATTCAGCATCACTAAGGCTGGTTGCCCTTGCTGGAGTGTAGGCAGACAACCAGGTTACACATGGTGCTGGTCTGAAAAAGAATTTGGACATGTGCTTTTTTAAGAATCTGAAAAGTGGATTCATAATGTGTCAGTCTGTAAAAGTGTTTATCACTTGCCAAAAAAAAGAGTAGTAAGTGTGCTTTCAAATTGGCAAAGAAATTTCGTTTTGTGACTAATGTGAAAACATGACTATGTGTGCATATAGGAATTACAGGCAGAGATTTATTGCGTATTGCTCTGGTGATTTCACAGTTGCATTAGATGGAAAGGGGGAGCCATTTTTTGGTGCAGAAGCAGACTCTTAGCACACACCCAGCTGCTTACCCTGTGGAATCATGCACAAGCGAGTGGGGTTTGAGGTTTCAGTCAGTAATGCAAATACATTCAGCATCACTAAGGCTGGTTGCCCTTGCTGGAGTGTAGGCAGTCAACCAGGTTACACATGGTGCTGGTCTGAAAAAGCAGTTTGGACATGTGCTTTTTAAAGAATCTGAAAAGTGGATTCATAATGTGTCAGTCTGTAAAAGTGTTTATCACTTGCCAAAAAAAAGAGTAGTAAGTGTGCTTTCAAATTGGCAAAGAAATTTCGTTTTGTGACTAATGTGAAAACATGACTCTGTGTGCATATAGGAATTACAGGCAGAGATTTATTGCGTATTGCTCTGGTGATTTCACAGTTGCATTAGATGGAAAGGGGGGGCCATTTTTTGATGCAGAAGCAGACTCTTAGCACACACCCAGCTGCTTACCCTGTGGAATCATGCACAGTATTCACAAGCGAGTGGGGTTTGAGGTTTCAGTCAGTAATGCAAATACATTCAGCATCACTAAGGCTGGTTGCCCTTGCTGGAGTGTAGGCAGTCAACCAGGTTACACATGGTGCTGGTCTGAAAAAGCAGTTTGGACATGTGCTTTTTTAAGAATCTGAAAAGTGGATTCATAATCTGTCAGTCTGTAAAAGTGTTTATCACTTGCCAAAAAAAAGAGTAGTAAGTGTGCTTTCAAATTGGCAAAGAAATTTCGTTTTGTGACTAATGTGAAAACATGACTCTGTGTGCATATAGGAATTACAGGCAGAGATTTATTGCGTATTGCTCTGGTGATTTCACAGTTGCATTGGATGGAAAGGGGGAGCCATTTTTTGGTGCAGAAGCAGACTCTTAGCACACACCCAGCTGCTTACCCTGTGGAATCATGCACAGTATTCACAAGCGAGTGGGGTTTGAGGTTTCAGTCAGTAATGCAAATACATTCAGCATCACTAAGGCTGGTTGCCCTTGCTGGAGTGTAGGCAGTCAACCAGGTTACACATGGGGCTGGTCTGAAAAAGCAGTTCGGACATGTGCTTTTTTAAGAATCTGAAAAGTGGATTCATAATGTGTCAGTCTGTAAAAGTGTTTATCACTTGCCAAAAAAAAGAGTAGTAAGTGTGCTTTCAAAATGGCAAAGAAATTTCGTTTTGTGACTAATGTGAAAACATGACTCTGTGTGCATATAGGAATTACAGGCAGAGATTTATTGCGTATTGCTCTGGTGATTTCACAGTTGCATTAGATGGAAAGGGGGAGCCATTTTTTGGTGGAGAAGCAGACTCTTAGCACACACCTAGCTGCTTACCCTGTGGAATCATGCACAGTATTCACAAGCGAGTGGGGTTTGAGGTTTCAGTCAGTAATACAAATACATTCAGCATCACTAAGGCTGGTTGCCCTTGCTGGAGTGTAGGCAGTCAACCAGGTTACACATGGTGGTGGTCTGAAAAAGCAGTTTGGACATGTGCTTTTTTAAGAATCTGAAAAGTGGATTCATAATGTGTCAGTCTGTAAAAGTGTTTATCACTTGCCAAAAAAAAGAGTAGTAAGTGTGCTTTCAAATTGGCAAAGAAATTTCGTTTTGTGACTAATGTGAAAACATGACTCTGTGTGCATATAGGAATTACAGGCAGAGATTTATTGCGTATTGCTCTGGTGATTTCACAGTTGCATTAGATGGAAAGGGGGAGCCATTTTTTGGTGCAGAAGCAGACTCTTAGCACACACCCAGCTGCTTACCCTGTGGAATCATGCACAGTATTCACAAGCGAGTGGGGTTTGAGGTTTCAGTCAGTAATGCAAATACATTCAGCATCACTAAGGCTGGTTGCCCTTGCTGGAGTGTAGGCAGTCAACCAGGTTACACATGGTGCTGGTCTGAAAAAGCAGTTTGGACATGTGCTTTTTTAAGAATCTGAAAAGTGGATTCATAATGTGTCAGTCTGTAAAAGTGTTTATCACTTGCCAAAAAAAAGAGTAGTAAGTGTGCTTTCAAAATGGCAAAGAAATTTCGTTTTGTGACTAATGTGAAAACATGACTCTGTGTGCATATAGGAATTACAGGCAGAGATTTATTGCGTATTGCTCTGGTGATTTCACAGTTGCATTAGATGGAAAGGGGGAGCCATTTTTTGGTGCAGAAGCAGACTCTTAGCACACACCCAGCTGCTTACCCTGTGGAATCATGCACAGTATTCACAAGCGAGTGGGGTTTGAGGTTTCAGTCAGTAATGCAAATACATTCAGCATCACTAAGGCTGGTTGCCCTTGCTGGAGTGTAGGCAGTCAACCAGGTTACACATGGTGCTGGTCTGAAAAAGCAGTTTGGACATGTGCTTTTTTAAGAATCTGAAAAGTGGATTCATAATGTGTCAGTCTGTAAAAGTGTTTATCTTTTTTAAGTTCAATAAAATTTTATTG
This sequence comes from Triturus cristatus, assembly GCF_964204655.1. Taxonomy (NCBI): domain Eukaryota; kingdom Metazoa; phylum Chordata; class Amphibia; order Caudata; family Salamandridae; genus Triturus; species Triturus cristatus. The sequence continues at coordinate 371,498,844 of NC_140591.1, read as the reverse complement.
GTCAATGAAGAAGAGTAAATCAATACATAACATCAATTAGGAAAGGGAAGGGAGAGGGAAGGTAAGGCAGAAGGGAAAAAAGGGAATAACAGAGTGTAGCATGTAAAAGAGAATATACAATAAAAACAATAATCGTGAGCATTTGGACATTTGAAAATTTGAACATGGGCATTGAAAAAGAAAGGAGAAAAGAAAACATGTTATATTAGGAAATCTTGGATGTGGAAAGGGTATCATGGGGGTTTAGAAACCTCTTGTTGAGCAGGCGTTGGACGGGATGGACGGGCAGCACATTCATCTAAATACAATGTAATGGGGAGCCATAATTCTGCTCGTTTAGTTGCTAATTGGACAGGAAAAACAAAAGCATTATCAAGTCTATGATTATGGCAAACATTGTACCACCACCCTTTGAGAGAAATATTAGATGCATTTTTCCAATTAACAGTAATCTGCTGAAAGGCTACAGCTAATAACAGATCTACAATGCGAACACACATATCTGCATTATCCCAGCCAGGAGACAGACTACCCAAGAAAAGATGAGTGGGAGAAAAAGGAATGCGTGCATGAAAAATAACATTAATTTGAGCCCACACCTGTAACCAAAAGTCATGCACACATTTACAGAGAAATATCATATGAAATAAGGTAGCATTGGGGAAGCCACACGACCAGCATGTGTCCGGGGTAGTAGGAAAGCATTTGTGTAGTGTAGAAGGGGTGTGAAGTAGTCTGTTATAAATAAAAAATAAGGATTGTGTCAAGGAGGCTGCTCTGGAAGTTTTACGGAGTTTTGCCCAAATCTTATCCCAAAGAGATATCGGCCAGTCTGTTTCAAAATCAGTCTCCCATTGAATCTCAACTTTGGATTTAGGTCTGAGAGATTGGTGTGAGTGAAGGTATTTATAAATAAGGGATGCTTTTGGAGCCATACGTAGGAGAGAGTGAAGTTGGAAAGCGGGGGATTGTTGAACAAGGGAAGGAGAAGAAGAGCCCAAGAGCCTCTTATAAACCTCTAGAACGGTATTTTTAAGTAATAAGTATTTAGGGACAAAAGAGAGAGGTAAGCCAAAGGAAGAACTAAGATCAGAAAAAGAGAAAAAGATGGAATCAGAGAAGAGTTGCGAAACCCACATCAAACCTCGGGATCGCCATGATTTCCAGTAGAAGGGTTTATTACCAATTAGAAGATATTTATTATGCCAAATGGTGGAAGAGAGGAAATCGGCAACAGTCATAGGAGGGCCAGGAGCATCAGATAGTAAGAGCTTAAGGGTATATTTGTGAATAGGGGTGGGAGTCAAAGAAGGTTTACGAGAAAAAGCAAGATATTCTGTAAGAGAAAATGGAGAAAGAAGAGTACGCTCAACCTTAATCCACAAAGGGCAAGGAGCAGTAGTATCTTGTAACCAGAGGGAGGCTAGACGTAGCAGAAAGGCCCTTTGATATGCAGGAAAATCAGGGAAGTTAACACCACCCTCAGAAGCGGGACGAATAAGTCTAGCAAGAGACATTCTGGATTTTTTAGAGCTCCACAGAAATGAAGATAATGTTGAGTTAATCTTTTTAAAGAACTTCATTGGAATAGAGACCGGAATATTGGATAGCGTATAAAGAATGATGGGAGAAATCATCATTTTAATGGTATCAAGACGGCCCCACCAGGAGAGGTATAGGGGGTGCCACCTTGCAGTGAGGTCCGCAATTTTTTGTGTGCATTTAGACAAACTTAGAGAAACAGTGTCAGGGATAGAGGGGGTGATATATAAACCCAGATATTTAATGTGAGTGGGGCACCAAGCAAATTGAGATTCACAAAAGTCTTGCTTGAAAGTGAATTTGGTCAAGGGCAGGATCTCACATTTATCATGGTTAAGTTTATACCCAGAGAGGGATGAATAATTTCGAACTTCATCCAGAAAAGCAGGGACAGATTCCGTGGGATTAGAAAGAAAAAGTAAGATATCGTCTGCATAAGCAGCGAGTTTAAGATGAAGGTCCGCAACCTGAAAGCCATGGATAGCGGGGTTTTGACGTATTCTAGCTAAAAAGGGTTCTAAAGCGAGGTTGAAAAGAAAGGGGGAAAGAGGGCAACCCTGACAAACGCCTCTACCCAGACTGAAATAAGAAGAAATTTGGCCATTGGCAACTACTGCGGCTCTAGGGTGCGAGTATAGCAGGGAAACTAAAGAAATAAATTTAGGGCCAAAACCAAACCAAGTAAGGGTGTGAAAAAGATATCGCCACTCAACTCGGTCAAACGCCTTCTCGGCGTCAAGGGCAATCGCTGCAAGTGAGTGTGGACAGCGGGAAGACTTTGATAGAATATTAAATAAAAGTCTGGTGTTATCCGCAATATGTCGGCCCTTAACAAACCCGGATTGCTCCTCACCGAGAAGATCAGGAAGTAAGTGGTCCAGTCGGACCGCCAATGCTTTAGCAAAAAGTTTATAGTCAATATTAACTAAGGATATGGGCCTGTAGTTTTTGCAATATTGTACATCTTTCCCAGGTTTAGGTATTAAACAGATATGAGCATCTGAGAACGTCCCTGATGAAGCGCCTTGAGCAATAAAAGTATGAAGAACGGAGTGCAAGCGTGGGAGCAACAACTTAGAGAAATGAAGATAAAATTCAACGGTAAAACCGTCGGGGCCAGGAGCCTTATTAAGTTTAAGGTGTTGCAAAGCATCGAGCAGTTCCTTTTGTGTAATGTCAGATTCTAAGGAGGAGAGGTCAAGAGGAAAAGTGGGTGGCGTGTGGATGGTGGAGAAAAAATGAGCAAGGGAGTTGGGAGAGGGTTGAGTTTCAGATGTGTACAATGTGTCATAAAAATGAGAGAACGAAGCCAGAATATCAACATCTTTATGCTTCAGGGTATCATTCGAGTCGTATACAGATTCAATGTTTAACTTATTGTGCTTAATCTTTAAATAGTTAGCTAGGAGTTTCCCTGCTTTATTCCCACCCCCATAAAATTTGGCAGTAGATTTTAACAAGTATAGGGAAGCGTCCTCCGTAGATTTCTCATTAAATTTCAGTTTTGCAGCAACAAGGGCTGTCAAGCTATCCTCAGAGTGGGAGGTAAAATATGTGTGTTCCAACTTCTTAATATCTAAAAGGAGCTGTTTGGTGGACCATCTGGCAGCCCTACGTTTCTTCGCAACGTAACTGATGATAAAGTCACGTGCAGCCGCTTTAAAAGCATCCCAGATAGTGTGCTCCGGGATATCGGCGTGATCGTTAATCATAAAAAATTCATCAAAAAAGGAAGTAAAATTAGCCGTAAACTTGGGATCAGTTAGGAGCGAGTTATTAAATCTCCATCTTCTGGGACCATTAACCTTAGGGAACACATCAACACTCGTAAGGACGGGAGCTTGATCCGAAAGTAATATCGGGCCTATCTCTGAATGTGATAGTGATTGAGCAAGGTTATGGGAGACAAAAACATAATCAAGTCTTGACTGGGAGCGATGACAGGGGGAGTAGAAGGTGTACTCCCGCAGTTTGGGATTGCAAAGGCGCCAGGAGTCCACCAATTTATGCTGTGAGATAGCATGGCTAAATAGCTTATGGGGCTTGTTGGGAATATAGGGGGCCAAGGATTTCCTATCAATAAAGGGATCCAGAGGTTGATTACAATCCCCCGCCAAAATAAAGTTGTGATCCATAAATTTAGTTAGGAGTGGAGAAAAATCAGCCCAAAAGGGGGGCTCGCCCGTAGTTGGGCCATAAACATTAAGAAGGGAAATTGGAACACCTCTGAGTGATAGCTTGGCATAGACCCAACGACCCGAAACATCCGATTCTTGGGTAAGAACCTGAAATGGCAAAGACTTGCGACAAAGGATTGCTACACCGTTCCGCTTGCCATCACCCTGTGAGTAAAAGAGTTCACCCACCCATCCACGCTTGAGCTTAGCTGACTCTACATCATTTAAGTGCGTTTCTTGGAGGAATGCAATATCAACATTCAGTTTGACTAGGTGTGACAAAATTCTTTGACGCTTGATCGGGGAATTAATACCCTTCACATTCCATGACAAGATATTCAAGGACATAACAATAATCTATTTACAAAAAATATTAAAAAACATGACCAAAAAATAAAAAGCCCATGTGTCGTAGGAAAGACATGAAGAAAGAAGGAGAAAGGGAGAACCAGTGTGGATATGCTAGAGAAGAAGAGAAAAAGAGGATAAGTGAGAAACTGAAGAACAGGTGCATCAGGGAGAATAAGGAATGTAACTCTTACATAAGCAAAAAATTCAATCGAAGATAGCATACTATAATATAAACATGTGAACAAGAATACGAACAAAAGAAGAGGAAGAAGGGAGGGATACAGGGAAAAACCATCAAATACGCAAACAAAAAACAAAACAAGTGACATACCTACAACAATGAGAGATAAGGATGGGGGAAGGTGGAGCCACACAGGGCAATAGACGACACATCCAATGAGGACCAAGCTGGAGGGCATAGAGGGCTCGTCAACCATGAATTCAACTGCAAAAATAGAAACATTACCGTGGTTAGATGAGCTCTAATCCAAACACTAAGGACAAAACAAGAACAGCACAGATTACTAAACCAGTGGTAGCAATTCTAATACAACAAATGAAAAGTAAGAAGTTAATATGTAAGAATATAAAATGACATCAAGTGCAATCTAAGTAGGAGAGTGACACATTGAGTGAGATGATAGGAAGAGTCAAGAACCATGCGAAGAGGATGGCCCCGCAAAGTCCATAGGATCCGTATGATGAGCGTTGATGAAGCTCTGTAAGCGAATGGGATCTTCATATGAAGTGGTCTTATTATTGTAGGTTACTTTAAACAAACAAGGATGGAACAAGCCATATCGAGCACCCATAGAGCGGAGAGCAGGCCTCATATCCAGGAAGGCTTTGCGGCGCGCCGCAGTGGCTCTGGAGTAGTCCTGAGCGAAAAATAGTGTAGCACCAGACCAAGAAATTTTTTGAAGAGACTTGGCTGCAGACAAGACCTTAAGTAAATCTGTATATTCCAGGAAGTACAGAATGACTCCCCTCGGCCTCTGCGGAGAAGGCGAGGTAGCCGTGATCCTCCCCAGTCTGTGAGCCCGTTGTACATTGAGGACTGTGTCATCTGGAAGATGGAGTACCTTAGGAATAAAGGACTTAAAGAAAGCAACTGGATCGGCACCTTCAAGTCCTTCCGCCAAATTGTAAATCCGAAGGTTATTGCGTCTATTCCGATTTTCTAAATCCTCGGTCTGTTTTTGCAGGGCAGATACCTGGGATTGTAAAGAAAAAACTTGTTTAGTAGTATCCTGAATTGAAGAAACGCTTTGTTCAACGGTTGAGACCCTAACATCCAGCTGCGACCATTTATCAGACAGGATTTGTAATTTGGTGTTAGTGTCCTCAATAAACGGTCTGAGCGCTCTTATTTCCTGTAAAAGTAGTTCCATGGAGACTGGGGAAGATGGTTTAGGAGGGGTGGGCGGATCTTTTTTGAGACGCTTCATATTCACCTTACCGGGTGGTGCCTGCGTAGGCTCCATTTCTGTAACACTCTGCTCTGCCTCAGGAGCCTCCGGATTGTGCAACTTAGAGAATTCGGAGAAAATCTGAGAGTTCTTGATGTAAGTCCGCTTGGGTTTCGAGCTGACGGGGGAAGATCTGTTCATACGCCTCATTAAGCTATAGTTGAGTGAGACCCGAGCAGGGGCCAGCATCAAACGAGGACAGCCGGGTCAGTCAACAATTCGAAATATAGGAACCTCCTTGCGCGCGGGGTCGAGTAGTGAATTCAGAAACACGACCACTTGGGCCTGATAAGTCTTGAAAAACCTTGCAAAATGGCCAAACGGAAAAAGTGCTCCCTTTGATAATGCCAAAAAATTATTCCTGAAACATAAAGTGATAATTTCCCTCACAAGGACTCAGTCATTAAATGAAGGTGAGGTAAAGCTGAGACATGAGCTTTCAAAATGCGAAGAATAACCATCAAGAACTCTCTTATGAGACAAGCAAAACAGCTGATGTTTGGTGGTTTCCTAGCGCAGTTCCTGAGGAGATGAACAGATCCTCAAAATGGTGGCCGTAAAAAGATGCTCCGCTGATTCTAAGTCACTAACCCACTTCAGAACACGTTAAATAGATGTCAGGAAATCATAAAATGTAGCCATGAATGCATGAGCAGGTGTGTGTTGGCAAGGGAGCAAGCGTGAGGATCTTCCCGCCTAGCGCGCGTTTATATGGGTCCTACGTGGTGACAGTCCAAGCCGTGAAATGGCGGCGGTATGACCTCGCCTCTCCGCATTACCTGAGAGAAGTAGACCGAGGGCGCCGTGCGAAGTCACAGAAATGCCTCCATTGCTTTGCGGAGCATTTCGCATGGCCGCACTCCGATAATGTGCAGCGCCGAAGGACAGAAAGACGTGCTTCCTCCGCCTCGAGCCGGGAGCCTCACAGAAACGCCGCCATTGCCGTTGGGCACCAAGCTACGCCCCCCCTGTAAAAGTGTTTATCACTTGCCAAAAAAAAGAGTAGTAAGTGTGCTTTCAAAATGGCAAAGAAATTTTGTTTTGTGACTAATGTGAAAACATGACTCTGTGTTCATATAGGAATTACAGGCAGAGATTTATTGCGTATTGCTCTGGTGATTTCACAGTTGCATTAGATGGAAAGGGGGAGCCATTTTTTGGTGGAGAAGCAGACTCTTAGCACACACCTAGCTGCTTACCCTGTGGAATCATGCACAGTATTCACAAGCGAGTGGGGTTTGAGGTTTCAGTCAGTAATGCAAATACATTCAGCATCACTAAGGCTGGTTGCCCTTGCTGGAGTGTAGGCAGTCAACCAGGTTACACATGGTGGTGGTCTGAAAAAGCAGTTTGGACATGTGCTTTTTTAAGAATCTGAAAAGTGGATTCATAATGTGTCAGTCTGTAAAAGTGTTTATCACTTGCCAAAAAAAAGAGTAGTAAGTGTGCTTTCAAATTGGCAAAGAAATTTCGTTTTGTGACTAATGTGAAAACATGACTCTGTGTGCATATAGGAATTACAGGCAGAGATTTATTGCGTATTGCTCTGGTGATTTCACAGTTGCATTAGATGGAAAGGGGGAGCCATTTTTTGGTGCAGAAGCAGACTCTTAGCACACACCCAGCTGCTTACCCTGTGGAATCATGCACAGTATTCACAAGCGAGTGGGGTTTGAGGTTTCAGTCAGTAATGCAAATACATTCAGCATCACTAAGGCTGGTTGCCCTTGCTGGAGTGTAGGCAGTCAACCAGGTTACACATGGTGCTGGTCTGAAAAAGCAGTTTTCTGCCTAATTTCAAAGCATGACTTTGTGTGCACACAGGAATTATTTTTAGAAATTTAATTTGTGAAGGTGTTATTGTGATTTTCATTTATAGGAAAGGGGTTTATAGTATTTTAAGATTTCTAAAGAACATAAAAAATGTAGTAATATATTTAAATAAAATAAAGGAATTTTCTTTTAGTTTTTTTCAGGTATTGCTGAAGAGCAGTGAACAAAATTTAAGATGCCTACAAAATCCAGAGTAAAGAAAGACCACAAAAAAAACCTATATTTGAAGACAACTGGAGGACCTAAGTTAGTTGGAGATGCTCATGTTGGGAAAAAGAAAAAATCTTCTGGTAAGCAAACAAAAGATTTTTTAAAGAACATATTCAAAAAAAGGAAAAATGTACAAAATGTCTGTACTGGAAAAAATGTTTTCAATAGAAAAGGAGAGGAAAAAATTGAGCATTTAGTTAATGCAAATATACCTTCTGCAACTAAAAAGATAAACTTAAACAGAAAAACAGCGTTTAAAGAGATACGTAGAAAAATGTTTCAGAGAAGAGTTATGTCCAATTTGATAAAGGATGTGAAGAAATATAAGCAAAAGGCTAAGTTTTATAAGAGAAAAAAAGAAATTGAAGCCATTGCAGCAAAGGCATTAGAATTAAAAAGGAAACTATTCATTTTAATTTTGAATAGGATGCGTACATTAGATAAAATGGTTAATGTACTGAAATCACAAAGCAAAAGGAAAAGAGTAGTGAACAGAACAAACTTTTGTAAAGTGTTTTTAGGAAAATGGATGCATAGTTCAAGTAGTGAACCTTTTTTTAATGAAGAGAGCTATTTTCAAAGTAATAGTTTGCTGCATGCAGTTGACACCAGAGGTCGTGCTTACGAAGTGAAAAATGGTTGCATAATGGAGAAGGAGATAATGGTTCCAAGAGATGAGGTACAAGTGATGGCGGATGAGGCTATGGGGAGACGTCCTAAAGCCCCAGTGTACACTTGGAATTGTAGTAGTATTTGCACTGTGCGTCAGGAATCTATTGATAAATTTTGTGAGTTTCTAAGAGAATATACTAAAAAAAGTGTAAAACAGAAGATTAAGGTGCTTCAAAGTCTGGATCCATGCAGAGTGAGAGAGAATACTGGTTTGCAGGGTCATTCTCTGGCTTGTCTATCTAGAAAAGTGTGTAATAGTGTTTTCCATCATTTTAGGATGCTGGCTGTTCATCATACTGAAATGAGAAAGTTTGTGAGACGGTTGTATTTTGCTAAAAGTCCAGCAATAAAGTTAGATGAATTGAATAGGGCTCTGTTCCGTGGATCGGTATCAGATGTAGAGAAGGTTGTTGATGAAATTCAGTTTTGTTACTTTGGTCCTGAACAAAACAGTGCAGAAAAGGACACAGTAAATGAGGAAGAAGTGGAAGAGAATGTAGAACCCTCTGTAAGTAAGACATTTAATGATCACATAACAAAATTTGCAATAATCTCTAATGAAAGACCAAATATTACTTGTATTTGTTGCCGCAGAACTCATTATAGAAAACAAACCAGGTATGTTGATCTCTATAGAAAAAGTGAAAATGAAGATAATTATAAGTGGAAGGATTTTGCCACATATATATTTCTTGAAAATTGTTTTGAATTGGGTGAAGTTCAGCGTATTTGTAAATACTGTTATAATAAGTTAGAAGAAAATAGAATGCCGACCAGAGCTGTACATAATAATTTAGAATTGGATGCAATTCCTGCTGAACTTTCTGAATTAAATACATATGAGTCTATACTCATTCAATGTGTTCATCCGTTCCAGACCATAGTACGTATGGAGCCCAAAACTGGTAAATTACCTCCTTCAGATTTACTGAGAGGTTTAAAAGGTAGAGTGGTGTATTTGCCCTTGGATTTGAAAAAAAATATGGAAACTATTGATGCGGATACTTTGGAAACTGAACCATTAATTATTCTGGTTAATGGTGTACCTACAAAGAATAAGAAGATTTGGCAGGAGCTGGTAGATGTACGGAAAGTACAAAGAGCAAATTTGTATTTGAAAAGGAATAACAAATGGTATGAATCAATTTATATAGAAGAAGAAGAAGAAGAAGAAGAAGAAGATTTACAAGAAGACACAGAAACACCAACTGGACAAATTGAAAAAGTGGACAAGTCAAAGGAAGAAGAAATTTATGAACATTTTAGCATACATCCTCTTCATTCAAAAGAAGTTATGGGAGACAATATTGATCTGTTTCAGATGAAGAAAGCAAAAGGAACTCCCATGAGTGTATGGGAGGAGAGCTTGGAAGCTCGATGTTTTCCCCAGCTGTTTCCTACAGGAAAAGGAGGACAATACGATGAACGTCCAGAACAGATTCCAGCTTCTGAGTATCGGACTACAAGACTATATGCAGAAGATCCAAGATTTCGACAAAGTATTCTTTATTTGTTCCATCTTTTATTTGAAAGCGACTTGTCTGCACTGTCTTAGGCAGTAAATCACATTTTAAAAAGTGGAGTACATTTACAAAATGTGTCTGCTAAGGATTTTATGGAGAAAGTGCAGCACCGAGATGATCATTTGGAAACACAACTGATCAATCTAATGGCTTGTCAGCGTGGGACAAATGAATATTGGTACCGACGTCATGGTGAATTAAAATGCATGTTACGGAATTTAGGAACACCAACATGGTTCGTTACTCTAAGCTGTGCTGAGTACGCTTGGGATGATTTACTGGATTTTCTACGAGAGGCAAATTCAAACATTAAAAACATCGAATACAAGACAGCAGGAGAACTGTGCTCATTGGATCCGGTTAATGTTTGCAGATATTTCAATTATAGATTTGAGGCTATGATGTCGTTCATCTGCAATAAAAAAAATCCACCTCTAGGAGAAGTAGTGGATTTCTTTTGGAGAAAAGAGTACCAGGCAAGAGGTGCTCCTCATATTCATATGCTGTTGTGGATCAAGGATGCCCCAAAGTTTGGAACAGATGCTGATGAAGCAGTGTTATCTTACATTGAAGAATATGCAACATGTGCTTTACCAAAAAGCACAGAAGATAAAAAGTTAAAGGAGCAAGTTTTACGTTTCCAAAGTCATCGGTGTGGAAAATACTGTCGACGGAAATACAAGAGCAAAGATAAATACTACACTAAATGTCGATTTGGATTTCCTAGACCTGTTCTTTCAAATGGAAGAGTAAACAGTTTTATGTCATCTGTGAGACATACTATCACAAGAAAATCACCTAAGAATACCTACAACCTTAAAAGAAAAGAAGAATCAAAAAATATAAATGACTACAACCCAGTCATTTTATCCATGTGGAATGCTAACATGGATATACAGTATGTAGCTGACAATTCCATTGCTGTTGCTCGATATGTAACGTCTTACATTACGAAATCAGAAAAAACAGAATTGAAGGAAATGTGGGAAGAGATTTCTCACGAGAAGACTGTCAGTAAGAAGCTGTACAGTTTCAGTTTGAAGATGTTATCGCATCGAGAAATTGGATCCTACGAATGTTCAGATAGGTTATCTTCTGCAAGTCTCTACTCGAAATCAAGAAGAAGAATTTGGGCAAGTTTAGGCCTTGCAGCAATGAGAAATCGGGTACTGAAATCTGTTGGAGAAATTGAATATTTGGCCGAGAATGACCCAGAAAGTACAGATATTTTGAAATCAAACATGTTGGACACATATTACCCAAAGAGAAGTCATCATCTGGAGAACATGTGTCTGTATGAAGTGCTGCAGAACTACATTTATTCACGGAAAGCCGCAGAAGACATCAACAATGGAAAATATAAAGTCATTGGTGAGGAAGGATGTTTGGTGAAGCAAACAAAAGGAAGTTTGATAAATCACAGGAAGCTGAGTTGCGACACTACTGACAAAAAGGAATTTTACTACTTGGCTCTTTTACAGCTGTTTTGGTCCCAGGCCGGGAAGGCGAAGCTGGACCAATAAGGGCCTGGGTTAGAACGCCCTCCGGAGGCGGGAGCCCCGCCCTCTGCCCACAGCAACATGCCGGCCAACACGACCGGCCAACACGACGGGGGGCCGGGATCGGATTGGCCCTAATTTAAACAAGGCAAGCTCCCTCCCCCCCAATGAGGGGGCGAGGGAGGAAATGCGAGGAGGAGGATAAGAAGGGGCAACGGCCCGAAGAAAACACATTTCCCTCCCTCGCAGGAAGAACGAAAGGAATGAAGTCGTGGGCATACCTGGAGGCGACCATCGCCCCGTTTTTTGGCGCCAAGAAACCAGCGCTTCAAAGACTCGGGAGGCTCCGGCGACGTTCCATCCCACGCTTGCCAAGAGACGAGGTCTTCAGATGCTCTCCGCTCCCCTCGGCAGCACACCCGACGCGTGTGCTTCCTCCCTCGGGAGGACCTTTAACGTTTTTCTTCTCTGCTTTGCCTTTAGGACCGGAGTCCGAAGCCAATGATCCGCGTTTGCGCCTTCGTAGGGAGAGAGGCGTCATCAGTGGGGAGCTGCAGAGCCTGGGAGAGCGCCAGGGGAATTTCTGTCTTCGTCGATGGACGTGTGCCGGCCGGTTTTTGGAGCTGCGGAGCCCCGGAGAGCATCAGTGGGTTTTTCCAGGCTAAGTTAAGTTGTGCAATTACGCTCTATGGCACGGTACAGCCTGCCTGGCTTGTATAAACGATTACAGCGGGAGGGGTGTTTCACTCGAGGCGCTGGTCTCAGTCAGTAAGCAGGTGAGCAGGACTAATGTGCCCCCTCCCTGAAACTAATACAGGTTTAAAAAGTTTGGTTAGCGGGAGCATACAATTTCCATGCTTGTGGCAAATTTCCTGTTGAGCGTTCCGTCCAATTCGGACCACGAAGCTTATTAAAACAGGCAAGTTTGTGTGCGAAGTTTGCCTGAGCAATGGACATTCAAAGGAAACCCAATCCCTGAATGGTTAGACCCATCGCCCTGCTCCTAAAGCCACGGTGCCTGCCGTTTCCCGCGTGCATGGGTTGGTTCTGGTCCCTAATTTTAAGCGCGAGGCAGGGGGTACATAGTTTCGTAACTCCGTGTAATGCCTGAGCTTCCTTAGAAGCTTTCGGATTTCGATTGTAACAGCGAGGCAGGAAGTGCATAGTTTCGCTCAATCCGTGTAATGCCTTAGCTAAAGTGGGGAGGAATCTGCACACGTGTGTGCAATCAGCGCGCGGACTTTACAGCTGTCTGATTTCTATTTTAACTGCGAGGCAGGAAGTACATAGTTTCGCTAAACCCGTGTAATGCATGAGCTACAGTGGCTGGAACAATCTGCACACGTGCGTGCAATCAGCGCGTGGACTTTACAGCCTCTCTTGTCATTAGAAGCTGTCGGATTTCTATTTTAACTGTGAGGCAGGAAGGGCATAATTCGAAAAATCCGTGTAAGGCCTTAGCTAAAGTAGCTGGAAGAATCTGCACACGTGTGTGCAATCAGCGCGCGGGCTTTACAGCCGCTGTTGTCTTTAGAAGCATGCGAACTTTCACTCGTCTGAAGCTCAACGAGATTGTTGCAAGGTACCAAAGAGAACGAGCCTCTCTCTCCCTCCACATGTGGGTTTTACGCAATAAACTCGTTTTTTCCGTCTGCTCATAAAGACTGATAGCGCGGGAAGTTGAATTCCTAATCTCTTTAATGTTTCGCCGTGCCTCTGGTGTAAACTGCCTGCCCTGACGGTAGACTTCACTTATACTTAGAGGCTACTCGAGTCCAGGTTTGGAATACAGTAGCCAAGCGTTGTGAAGGGCGTTTCTTTAATAGGGACGGGTGAGAAGTTATTGGTCATTGTATTGTGACATTCGTGTTAAAGCAGTACTATCATTCATTGTGAGGTTCACCGTGATTGATTTAGAATGTTGACGACATTAATAAAGGCATGGTGATTTTGCTGGCCTATATAGAAAGCTAGGCCATCAGTGTTTGTGTCATAGCGGTAGGCGGTATAGTTAAGAGTGAGTGGCGTGGAGTAGCACGAACGCGGCGTCGGAAAAGAAGCAGCATAATGGGGGGTTTGCTTTAATAATAGGGATCGATTTCTAGCCAAAGTGAAACCCGTTTGCGGCATTAGTTATGGTGTGGATGTATATTTTGCGGTTGATATGCAGTTCCGGGACGAAAGCCAATAGCTCACTATTCTATATCGGGACCGTTAAGCTATAAATGGCAAATAACAAGAGAGGCCTTTTTTGAAAGCAGTTATCTGCTGAGCTGTTCTGCATCATATGCAGGCGGTAATATACTGGGTACGCGTCCGTGCACATTAAATCCCTGCCCTAACCGCGCGAAGGCTAAACCGCAACCTTACAAGACACTGATCTCTCTCCAGGAAGATAATTACTCACACGAGTTTTTTCGGGTCTTTAATGTGAGGCCGGGTATAGCCATATCAATAACTGGTAGCAAAAATGAATTTAGTAAGATTGGGGTGACCTACATGCTTGGTTGTGCACCGACTGCTTAGAGCAAGTAATGTTAATTATGCATGCAGAATGGCCAAACATCCGCTGTGTCTTATATACTTTGCGGCTACTGTGTGAAATGTGGGCAGTGGTTTGTGCAATCGAGGCCAAACTGGGACACAAATGAACTGCCTAATTTGTGTAGACTAAAATCTAATTTTAGGCATGTGCCCTAAGAGACACTTTAGAAATCTAAGCTAAAAGGTTCATGGGTACAGCTAATGTAATGTCTTATTGGTCTCTTAAAAGGGATAGATCTAATGTTTCACCTATTTGGAAGGGCAACAAGTAATTATTTGTAAAGGATTCGATAAAATAGTGCACACATGGAAACTTGACGGAGCCAGGTCAGCCTTTCATACTTTTGACTCTGATAAATCGATCACCATTAAAATATCTTATAGTAACATTCGTAAATTTTTGTTGTTAGAAACTGTGGTTTAAGGGAAGCATAAGAAGTTATTACTATTAGTTATTCTTTTTCAATAAAAAGGAGAACCACAACTGCATAAAAGCGTTGTTCTCTACAAAAAATTCAAAACACTAAAAAGAAATGGACAAGGTGACGTAGATAAGGTGTCATGGATTTAAAACAAATCTAGGCGAGATAGCGTACACAAGTAGTGAGATAAATTAAGGGCAGGATAGAAGCGTTATATAAAGTGCAGCGCATTATTGGCAGTTTCTACTCTTTGCTCGTTTTGTCTAAGCGCAGTAATTCCAAAGTGTGCCATCAGTGAACAATGTCTACATCACAGTGGTATTTCAACATTGTATTCTGAAGCCCGCCTGGCACTTAGAGGTCATTTTGCTGGCAAATGGCAGCAATTTGCACAGAACTATACCTTAATCATGCTGAATAGTCGATCTTAGAGAATATGTAAATCTCTTTACAGCCACCTAACCACTGAGTATAATGAGGCGAAGCATAAAACAGACCTACTGTGCCTTTTTAGAATTCGAGCCACCGGCAAAATCTGAATTTCGGGAAACCGGCACCTAATTGTCAACACCAAACTGGGAGCAGTCCACCACAAGGTGGCGCCGCTTATCTAAGCTAGAGTTGAGTAGAACAACGGTAATTTGGGACTACAATATACATTAAAAATTTTAATAATTGCCTCCCCACCCATTCCTTTAGCTTTGGGGACCTGGATTAATCTGAACTGTCGCATTTACATGCGAGAGAGATGGTTAGTAGTTGTTTTGGCAGCGCTAACAAGGGCGATGGGTGGCGCAAGCTGCAGTGGCCTCCTGGCCAGAGCCCTAGCACTTAAAATTTCAGAAATTAAGCACTGCCTAAATTCATTAGCCTCAAACATTTATCAGCACTGCAGCTGCAAGAAGGCTAGCAACCGGTAAGCAGATAAGCGATTTCGCTAAAGTTAAGAAATCAACAATAAGCTTGTGCTGCCAGAGCCACTCCTTCACCATTCTTGCTAGAACAAATCACAACGGGAAACCACAAAGCAGCATTGGCAAAGCCAACGACCCGCAGCTATGTATGGGCTATTGGGTTTTCGACGTAGTTTAGCCATGTTGTACAGCAGCACGGCTGTTGTACAGCATGGCTGAAAGAAGGGAACAAGCATTCGCAAGGCAACAGGTCTCGCATTTGCAGAGTTTAAGCTACTGGTATTGGGGATGTCTGCCTTGTATTTATCTGTTTTGCTAATTAGCACATGTATGGAAGGCATTGTCGTTTTCAATTCGCCCAGATTCGAACTAAAAAACGGCAAGCGAAAAGAAGCGCACTAAACTAACTAATACATACATGATGCTGCTAAAACTCTTTTGATCACATAGGAGGTAGAATTCTTATAATATTAACAACACGTGGGAGGCCTAGAGCAGGGGGTTTTTCTCTCAAGGAAGAGGGCGAAGGGGAAAGGGGGGGAGCTCCCTCCGATCGAAGAACCGTAGGTAGCGTGGCGGGACAAGCACGAGGAAGCCAGTAGAAAGAGAAATGTACTAGAAGATAGATAGAAGACTCTCCCAGTGTCCTTGAGATGCCTCACGGCAGGGGCACCGAGGGAACCAAGGGGCGGCGTGCCGCCATAAAAAGAAGAAAGGTGATGCTCCCGCAGGACCCTTGGGATGCCTCACGGCAGGGGTACCTAGGGAGAAGATGGCAAGGACTCAGCCTCAGGAAAGGTAGAGTAGATGCCCAAGTAAGGTCCTTGGGATGCCTTAGACGGCAGGGATCCCTTGGGAGAAGGGAGGGCCCCACAAAAGGTTTACAGGGCGAGCGGGACGGCACTTGCAGCCCGGGTAGGTCCAGACGGACCCCCTCCAAATTGGTAGCAAGCTGAAGCCTAGACCCGCGAAGCGGAAACCCAGAGAAAAAAGGGGCCCCTCCCCTCCCAGGAAATGAAATAGAGGAAGCTGGGTCCATAATGCAAGAGAAAGAATTGCAAAGGACTATAGATGAAAAGAAACGACATGTACAACATGGGCATCAAATGACGCAATGACCACGAACCTTTGAAATGGAGAACAAAATGTATTGTATGTAAGAAATTAAATATTGGCGTGATAAATAAACTGCGACCTTTTCAGGCACCAAAGAAAGTTGTCAGTGGTGATTCTAAGGT
Source organism: Triturus cristatus (assembly GCF_964204655.1). Classification (NCBI taxonomy): domain Eukaryota; kingdom Metazoa; phylum Chordata; class Amphibia; order Caudata; family Salamandridae; genus Triturus; species Triturus cristatus. The sequence continues at coordinate 371,482,450 of NC_140591.1, read as the reverse complement.
AAAGGTGCGCAGCGATGGTAACAGCGGAGGAAGCGGGACGACTAGACGCCTGGAGGGGGTTTGGTCCCAGGCCGGGAAGGCGAAGCTGGACCAATAAGGGCCTGGGTTAGAACGCCCTCCGGAGGCGGGAGCCCCGCCCTCTGCCCCACAGCAACATGCCGGCCAACACGACCGGCCAACACGACGGGGGGCCGGGATCGGATTGGCCCTAATTTAAACAAGGCAAGCTCCCTCCCCCCCAATGAGGGGGCGAGGGAGGAAATGCGAGGAGGAGGATAAGAAGGGGCAACGGCCCGAAGAAAACACATTTCCCTCCCTCGCAGGAAGAACGAAAGGAATCCCACCCACCCACACCTGGAGCACGGGCGTCGCAGCCGTAAGGGGAACATGGGTAGCGGGACAAGCACGAGGAAGCCAGTAGAAAGAGAAATGTACTAGAAGATAGATAGAAGACTCTCCCAGTGTCCTTGAGATGCCTCACGGCAGGGGCACCGAGGGAACCAAGGGGCGGCGTGCCGCCATAAAAAGAAGAAAGGTGATGCTCCCGCAGGACCCTTGGGATGCCTCACGGCAGGGGTACCTAGGGAGAAGATGGCAAGGACTCAGCCTCAGGAAAGGTAGAGTAGATGCCCAAGTAAGGTCCTTGGGATGCCTTAGACGGCAGGGATCCCTTGGGAGAAGGGAGGGCCCCACAAAAGGTTTACAGGGCGAGCGGGACGGCACTTGCAGCCCGGGTAGGTCCAGACGGACCCCCTCCAAATTGGTAGCAAGCTGAAGCCTAGACCCGCGAAGCGGAAACCCAGAGAAAAAAGGGGCCCCTCCCCTCCCAGGAAATGAAATAGAGGAAGCTGGGTCCATAATGCAAGAGAAAGAATTGCAAAGGACTATAGATGAAAAGAAACGACATGTACAACATGGGCATCAAATGACGCAATGACCACGAACCTTTGAAATGGAGAACAAAATGTATTGTATGTAAGAAATTAAATATTGGCGTGATAAATAAACTGCGACCTTTTCAGGCACCAAAGAAAGTTGTCAGTGGTGATTCTAAGGTAAAGGTGCGCAGCGATGGTAACAGCGGAGGAAGCGGGACGACTAGACGCCTGGAGGGGGTTAAACCATGGCGTACAGAGCATGAACTACTGGGAGAATTTCAAAGCTATGAAGATTCTTTTAATGCTTGCAAAGACAGCATACAATGCAGTACATTCTCAACTTATCTGCAAATGTTAAATGAAGAAATTGAACAGGAAACTACAATTGCAGCAGAAATAGCTAGAGACAGTTCTCAGGACAGCCAAAGTTCAGGAACACTCAGTCAAGATCCCCTAGGACAACCAATCGTTGAAAATGAAGCATCAATAGCCATGAATGAAGTGGAAACAGCTATGAATCAAGCTCAAGAAGAATTTATAGACTTACAAAATTTGGAAAGACAACTGAACGAAGAGCAGCAACAAATTTATGAAGAGATCAGAAACAAAATGGATCACGGATTTCTACATGAAAAAAAAGAGTGCTCATGCACATCATTTCATCCAATCAGGATGTATGTAAGCGGACAAGCTGGAACTGGAAAAAGTTTCCTTATAAAAGTCATCAGAAGCTACCTACAGCAAAAAACGGATTCTACTTTGTCTTGTGTGGTTACTGCTCCAACTGGGTTAGCAGCATATAACATAAAAGGAATCACTTTACATCGTTTGCTAATGTTACCAGTGGAGCATGAGAACAAAATACAAAACAACAAGCTAACTGGAGAAGCATGCTTGGAAGTTTCAAGAGTATTGAAGAAGATGCAAGTTCTCATTATTGATGAGGTGAGCATGGTATCAAACTTAAAGCTTGCCTTTGTGCATTTAAGAATGCAGCAAATTCTGAAGACAGACTATGACGTGTTATTTGGAGGAAAACACGTCATAGTTTTTGGAGATCTTTTGCAACTTACTCCAGTTAAAGGACAACCAGTGTTTAATACTGTGACACATGAAGACACAAAGAAGTCATTGGGAAGCATCGGTAATGCAAATATTTGGTCCTTCTTTGAGTACAAGGAACTAACTACTAATATGAGGCAAGCAAACGATGAAGAATATGGAAGTATTCTGAAAGATATCAGAATTGGACTACTCACTGAAGCTGGCAAAAAAGCATTACAGAGTCGGCTGCTACATAATTTATTTCCAAAGGAAGAAATAGTTGCAGAGAAGATATACAAGAACATTGCAGAAAAGAAAAGTGTCATCTGCTTAATGCCAACTCTACGTGAATGCTCAATATTCAATGAGGAGCTTTTGAAATTGGAAAAGGAAGATATCAGGAAATTGGAAGCAGTGGACAAAATTGAGGATGGAAGAATTACTGTCACATTAACAGGCACACTGAAAAATAAATTGGATTCACTAGAGAAGAACATTTCCAAAACAGCTGGATTAGAAAAAAATCTATATGTTTGCATGAACTGTAGAGTATTTTTAAGGAGAAATTTGGATGTTGAAAAAGGTTTAGTTAATGGAGCTATGGGAAGAGTTGTGGGTTTTATTAATTATCAGAAAAAAGATGGAATTGAATGTTTAAAAATAAAATTTGATCAGATAGAAGAAGTTAAAGACATTTGTCGTTGTTCAGTTCGTTTCATGCTTGTGAAAGATTTATATGTACGTAGGAAGCAGTTTCCTTTTTCTCTAGCATATGCTGTAACTATTGACAAGTCTCAAGGATTGACTGTAGATTGTGCATTTGTGAACATTGGTTCAACTGTGTTCAAAGAAGGTATGGCATATGTTGCTTTGTCACGAGTGAAAACATTATCAGGTTTATTCATGATAGACTTTGATGACTCAAAAGTTAGTGCTGATGCAAATTGTGTAAAGGAGTATAATAGATTAAGAAGAAGCTATGCTCCTCATTTAGGTCAGTATCCTGTGTTGGAGAAACGTGTAGTTTCTCGTAAAAGGAGAAATGAGAATATCTGTAATGAAGATGTAGAGAGGAGGAAAAAAAAGAGGAGTGATGTAATTGCAAGCAAAAAGAAAAAGGAAAATGAAGAACAGGTTGTAGGATGTCATTTTGAAAATAGCTCTGGTGTCAACTGCTACGCTAATGTAGTGCTGAATGTTGCATTTTATCTGGAAAGTGTGCAAGAGCAGATAATAGTAAATCAGGGAAAAAGATTCTGTTCTGAGTTGAGTCTCCTTTTTCAAAAGCTGAGTAATGATAAAACTCAAATAGAAAGTGCCACTGAAATTAGAAAACTTTTAGATGTATGTTCAGGACGAACACAGTTTTCTCAAAATGTACAGCAAGACGCACAGGAATTCTTGATGTTTTTTCTTCAGGTACTGGAAGAAGAAGGGGTTCCCATTAAAAATGTATTTGGTCTCTCTTATAAATAGGAACATAGTTGTGAAAACTGTTATAATATATGTGGCTCTAATGTTGATTCTGAAAGGTTTATTTATTTAACATTGCCAGAAAGTAAAACAGTCACTTTTGCTAAATTAGTTAAAGATGCTAATCATAGCATGAAATGCAGTGAGTGTCAATCTGACATGTTTTCAACGTTAATTTGAAAGGAATACGGACAGTATGTAATTTTAATGATGCAACGCTGTAAAGCTGATGGTTCAAAATTAGATACTTTAATAAAGAAGTTTACAGGACAGCAATTATCAATTTCAGGAAAAACTTTTGTAACAGTTGCAATAATTTTCCATGATGGACCTACTGTAACTTCTGGACATTACACAGTTTATCTTAAATGTGAAAAAGGCTGGACACTGTGTAATGATTCCCAATTGATTTTTAAGCAACGTTTGCCTTTTGATTTAGCAAATTCCTATCTAATCTTCCTGAAACCTAAATTTTAGAGAGATTTGGCAACATCTGGACAAAACAATTTTACAATTTTATTGGATTACCAGTGGAATTTTCAAAAAAAATGATTTTACAAATTACCATTTGGCCTAATGGAAAGGTAACCAATTGTAATGTGGACTTTTTAAATTTTTAATGAAACTTTGGAAAAACAAAAATTTAGACAAAATCGGTAACATCTGCACAATTTAAATTTTGGAATGTTATTGGATTGCCATTGGAAATTTATTCAAAAAAGATTTTTAAAATTACTATTTGGCCATGCGGAAAGGTAAACAATTCTATTGTGGACTTATTTAATTATTAATAAATCTTTCGGAAACCAAAATGTTACAGAGAATCGGTGAGATCTGTACAATTTAAACTTTAGTTTTTTATTGGATTAACATTGGAAATTTAATCAAAAAAGAATTTTAAAATTACTATTTGGCCTAAAGGAAATGGAACCAGATGTATTGTGGAGTTATTTGAGATATATTTTTGGGATTATACTTCTGAAACAAAAATATCAGACGGTATTTTAAAGAAATAAGTATTGATATTAGTTGATATTATTTTAGAATATTATGCATTTCTATAATGTTATGTTTAATTTAAAAGAGATTCTGGGCTTTTTTTATACAGTCTTTGAGATTGTTATTTTTTTTTTGCCCGCTGTTAAATGATGAATGCAATTGCTTTCTCAATTTATAGTGAAATGCAATATATTCTGAAAACAGCAAAAAAAGGCAATTTTTTTTTGAAAAATATGTAAATATGTGTACTGTATTATAAAATGTTTTATTAAATATTAATACTTTTTTCTTTTTTTTCAGATTGAGATAGATAATTTTCGAAAACTAGAACCATTTTTAAAGCAATTAAATTTTTTTTTAAATGAATAAATATTTTTTTGAGTGGGTATGGTAAGTCAAAAATATCATGGTCCCTTTTTTCCACTTCTCCACAATCACATTTTCAGTTTTTCATTGTAGTCTCTCAAGGACCTTGTAATGTGATAATTGATTTTTAGTGTGTTTTAAAAAAAAAAAATAATAATTACGCGTACCGTACGCGTACGGTAAAAAAAAAAATCCAAAAAAAGTTTTAAAAACATATATAAAAAATAGATGAAAGGTAAGGTTGGCTCTTAAAAGAGCAGTTGTGTTCAAGCAGGGACAGAGGAAAGAAAGAATGGGAATATTAGACGGTACGACAAGTGTGCTGATCTATTTTATTGTTCACTAGGGAAATACTGGTCTCCCTATAACAAATTAGATCATGACAAGTGGCGCACCATATTTCAACCCTCAGAAACCGAGGGTTAATTTCCTGAGGAGAAGAAAAAGGAGATGCTCCCCCCACAGATGAAGGGCTCACCTGACCTGCAGAAGAAGGACTCGGCACTGCAGATGATGGTCCAGGCTGAGCTGCTGTGGATGTGCTTGGTTGATTTACTGAAGGGTTACCTTCAGTAAGTCGAGCATGTGTCCTTCTGTGTACATCCTTAAGGTGTCTCATCATGGTGTGATTCCCGAAGGAATACTTCCTGTCGGGATTCCCTCTTGAAAGTACACGGCCACACAGCTTACAAGTCACTAAGGGTGCATTTACCTTTTGCTGGCCCTCTGGAAAAGAAAAATACTCCCATATGTAAGAGGTCTTTTGTTTCCTCGCTCTCTGCCTCAAGGTAGTGCTGCTAGCCTCACTCTCAGAAGGGCTCTGCTGTTCTGCCATCGTATCACAAAGACAACCCAGCTCCTTCTCCTAAGGGATCACAAGCAGAAATGAGGGGAATGGGTGTGGTGTAGGAGAGTTCTAGAACTGAAAGTAGTTTCAACCAATCAAATGTTGTGTTTCATGATCACATGACCAACCGTACGCTTACGGTGCACTTACGGTGCGCTTACGGCAAAAGTACGTATGCGCGTAAAAAAGACACGCGCTCGCGCGCATGCGCATAACAGTCACTCCCCAACACTTCCGCGTAACGTGCGCGTGTAGCGTACACGCGTACGCGCCCCACGCGCAGTACGCGCGGCTACGCAAATTGCGTAACTATACGCAAACAGCGTAGATAAATTACGGACATTGCGTAAACCGTACGCTTACTGTACGCGCAGTAAAAAAAAAAATATATATATATATATATTTTCAAAGTTATACTAATATATCTTACCTGTTTGTTAAATAAAATAAAAAAATCTTGAAATATTGCAGATTTTAAAGAAAAAAAACAGTGTTTTAAGGGAATAAAAAGTTTTTTAAAAAACTTGTTTTTTTTTTAAAAAAACACATTTAATATAAGAATTTATAAAAAAAAAAAAAAAAATCAATAAAAAAAAATATGGGAATCACATATGTTATAGCTAAGAATTAGCATTTCAAAAACCATACAAATTCACTGAAAAAACCATGGGTTTCACACACGTTATAGTTAGAAATTAGCATTTAAAAAACCTTGCAAATTCACTGAAAAAACCATAGGTTTCACACATGTTATAGTTAGGAATTAGCATTTAAAAAACCTTGCAAATTCAGTGAAAAAACCAAAGGTTTCACACATGTTATAGTTAGCTGGACATTTCACTCCTAAAAAACCAATGAAATTCCCCCGTTATAGTTAGTTCAGCTAACTATAACTCGCGCGCCCGCAATGCACTGCTGATGACGTCACATATTACATCACTCATGACATGGGGGCATATGTATCAAGCTAATTTTTACTCGCAAACGCTGCGAATCGCAAAATACAGCGTTTGCGAGTAAAAATTCGCAAAACGGGATGTATTAGGCAAAATCCCATCGCAAAATTAAGGAATTGCTAATTTAGCGATTTCTTAATTTTGCCTAACCATTTAAGAAATCGCACATTGCGATTTCTTAAATGATATGTAAAAAGCACCCAAGTTGTGCGAATTATCCTTAAGAAATCGCAAATTACCACCAACTTCCAGTTGGTGGTAGTTTGCGATTTCCTTTCAAAATGCACTATTTTTAATTTTGCAAAGTGCCACGTGACGCTCATACATGCCCTTAGGGCATGTATGTGCGCCATATGCACACACATGCTCATTTCAGGGGTGCATCAGGGTGTCATCATGACACCCTTGCACCTTTGAAATTATTCTCAAATAGCGATTAGCAAATTGCGAATTCGCTATTTGAGAATTACTTCCCATTCATTCCTATGGGTCTCCTGGCCCATAGAAATGAATGGGCAGGTATTCCTTAATTGCGATTTCGCAATTTGCTAATCGCAATTAAGGAATTTTAAGAAATCGCAAAAAGTTTGCGAATTTTTAAATACATCCCGTTTTGCAATTCTCAAATAGCGATTCCTTAACAATCGCTATTTGAGAATCGCAAATGGTGATGTTGATACATATGCCCCATGGTCACTGACATCACTCATGACATCACTGATGACATCTCAAATGACATCACTGATGACATCACTGATGACATCATCCTTGTGATAGAGTGGCAGACCTCCTCTTCCCCTAATATAACCTTTGATACACACATTCAAAAATAGAGACTGAAATTTTCAAAACAATGGACATACCAATACCAGTTACAAGAACCTCTTAAGTAATTCTAAGAACCACATACACATCCACTCATTCACCAACAGTCCTATACAGTCACTCATACATGCACTCACTCATCATATGTACTCATACACCTATACATCCTGTTACACAATGCCACTCATCCATAGAGTTACTCACACATACTCACTCATGCTAATAAAGAAACAAACATACATTTATTAGCTTACACAGTTATACACACACCACCACACTTACTTCTACGGAAACTTACACATACTTAGTCTTATAAACAATCACTTATAGAAACACATACTTATTCATACAGGAACTCTTTCAATCTCTCACTCTCACATATACTCACTTATATACACCAATAGTCACATATACTAGTTTAAAACATATGTAGTTACTCATAAAGACACTATTGAGACAGTCATTCACTCACTAACACAACCAATCACACACTCATCCACCCATACAGTCCTGCACACATGCTGTCTTCAACACATACAAAGAGTAAATCACTCATTCATGCACCTATGCACTACATAATACCCCCCACCGAACCATACAGACACTCAGACTGATACTCAAAAAAACAACTAATAACCTATATAGACACCCATGAAGCTACTCACCAACCCATGCAGCCACTTATACACAAAGTGAGAGACTGATACAGATATTTTCATATTTAAACATTACTCAGTAAGCCATGTATTCACTATGATACACTTAATCAGTCAGTAACACAATACATTTTTCAAAAACAAAGCATCCATTCAGACACTTATATACCCATTTATTCTTCCATTGACCTTGAGATATACATATATAAAACATATTTAATTTTCAGAAAAACACACATTCACTGGATGATGTCATCAGTGATGTCATTTGAGATGTCATCAGTGATGTCATGAGTGATGTCAGTGACCATGTCCTGAGTGACGTAATATGTGACGTCATCAGCAGTGCATTGCGGGCGCGCGAGTTATAGTTAGCTGAACTAACTATAACGTGGGAATTTCATTGGTTTTTTACGAGTGAAATGTCCAGCTAACTATAACATGTGTGAAACCTTTGGTTTTTTCACTGAATATATATATATATATATATCAGTCAGAAAACTTTATTCGGTTCTTACGACCATGTAAGTGTAAATGTGTATAGTACAGAGATTTGATATTGCATGCGTTACAGTAATTCATTGTATGCGCAAAGTTTACTGACAGATCAAAAAGTACCAGGTTGATATAAATATTTAAAATGACATTTTGGGAAGCAAAGAATAAAATAGACAAAGTGCTAATAGTTTGGAACCCCTGTTGGGTTACATGAAAGTGCAAGTGCGTGCAGTGCAAAAATACAGTGGTGCACACATAGGAAAAGTTCATTGTAGGCACAGCGTCCAAATTCCACTCAGATTGCTCCATCATAATGTAATAATTAAAACCAGCAGCTACAAACAGCAGTTAAAAAACCAATGTACAAAATAAAACCATGCTACAACTGGGATGGGACCCCTAGAGTATTGGACTGGATTACAAAGGTATAAACACAATTCAGCACAGTAGGGAAGCAAGGGACATAAAGGTGCTTAAAGAAAACTGGCTAAAAGGAGCACCAAGAAGTCCAAGGGTGTGCATTAACTTTTCTTAAGTGCAAACTTTCTGATAAACCAAATTTTTCTCAAAAATGTAGCCACTGCACAAACAACTGGTGGCCTTGTATCAGATTTTAAAATACGTAATGCTTCTTGATGGCATCGGGTTCGCATCAGCCTACAAACTGGGGCTAGCCATTTGAGTCTCTGGATTTATATAATGGGCAGGCAAAGAAAATGTGCTTGATCATCTCAACAGTCCCGGGGCAGCATGGTCAATACTGTGATGCAGGCAGAAGATTTCCTCTGCCATGCCTCTGTGAATGAATTCAGAGGGAGGGATCCAAATCTAAATTGAATATATAACTTCCTGTCTAGTGGGATCGTAATGACCTCCATGTATTGCTCATATGCACATAACAACTTGAAGTCCATGAATTCTAATGTAAGGCGACCTACTGATGAGTGGGTAACGGTGGTCCGTGCCACCCAGTTCCAATAATGGGTCTTAGCAAGTTCTCTTCTGGGCAGTGAGCTGGAGTCGGACGCGTCCCACAGGTTCCCCAAACCTATAGCGGAAAGCAGTGTCTGGATTTTGGTGAACCACCCAATTTTTTTAAACCAATCAAGTTTAAGGACTTCATCAAAAGCAACTGCATAGTGAATATGCTCAGGGGTTTGTTTTAAACGCAACTAGAAAAGAAGGAGGTGAAGCCTTGCTTTGTCCACTATAGATGTTCTGCCCATCTCTAACCTTAGTGGAAGAAGCGGAGTGCTCTGGGGGAGGGAACAAAGCAATCTTAAAAATGTGTTTTCTGTATGAATAAGGCCCTCTAAGTTGTCAAATCCCCAGATTTTATCCCCATACAAGGCAGAGCCTACCACCTTCTGATGGTATATTTGGAGCAGGATGCTATCAGTCTTGTTTGGGAGGTCCCATGCTCCTTAATCAGAGCTCCAGAGGTTTTCCTCTGCTGTAGGATTTGCTTTGCGATATGGTACTTTCAGGTCATTTTATCCGAGAGGGTCACACCCAGATATACAAATGTGGCCACTCTCTCCAGAGGTGTCCCCCCCCAACAGCAATTTACCTTTCTACGATTTGTGAGGGTTCATCAACACAAGCTTGGTTTTTGAGGTATTAACCTCCAAACCTCTCATTCTACAGAAGACCAAGAAGCGATCGTGCAGCAGTTGAAGACCACTGGGGGTCTTAGAGACCAATAGCGTATTGTCCGTGAACAATAAGGTTGTTACTTTTATACTCCCCAGTGTGGGGGCATCCACAAGGACTTCCACTAGATGTTTCATCAATCTGTTGATGAAGAGTGAAAACAGGGCCGGGGCCACAACACATCCCTGTCGTACCCCTCTATCAATTCTTATTGAGTCTGTCAGTTGACCTTGGGTTCCCCAGAGGACCCTTGCATAGTTATCCTCATGCAAGCGGACTAGCAGCGCAAGAATCTCTGAAGGGAGCCACAGGTCATACAAGATGGGCCACAGTTTAGACCTAGGGATGCGGTCGAAGGCCGACTTTAGATCAATAAATGCAGTATAAAGACTGCCCTGTTCTATTGCCACTGTTTTCCAGGCCATTAGGGGGAATCGAAAGACCTGATCGATGGTGCTAACTTTCCTCCTGAACCCGGCTACGAAGAGGCATAGTATGTTATTCTCCTCCATGCATTCATTGATCTTAGTGAGAAGAGCACATGAGAAGACCTTTTGTGCATCATCGATCAGGCTGATAGGCATGTAGTTTGAGGGCAGTGAACGATCACCCTTCTTAAAGACTGAAATTACCTCGGCTCCCTTCAACGATGGAGGTATTGGGGCCTCAGCAGCGATTCGGTTTGATAGTGTCCAGATGTATTTGGACCAGTTGGGAATATCATTGAGTGATATCAGCTGAAGAAAATAGATCATCATTGGACTGAGTACCAATGTAATCAATGATGGAATCATCAATATCCGTCTCTCTTGGTTAAGAATATACTGCTGGGAAATGATCATACTAGGTGGTTGTAGCAATGTTAATAGTTGGTGGCCTAGGTCTTGCCCACATCTCCCCTGGTGACTAGTAACCAAAACTGTTGAGAATATTTCCTTTGACAGGCATCATGGATCTGGAGCCAATAGCTCTCAACCCACTCCTTTTTACTTCTTTCTGGGCTGTCTTGTAGGATCTCCTTGCCACTCCTATATCTGCTACATTATGTGCTCTAATCGCAGCAGCCAATTCTGACCATGCTTTCTTACACTTTTGGTTATACCAAGAGGATTGTGGGCTGGCAGATGACAACTTGCAATGGAACTTTCTTGGCAGTCTGAAATTGGAAGCTAGCTGTTCAAAGAGCGATGTATGGATTTCCGTAATCTTTGTAAGCTCCTCCAGCTGCTCAAAAATGTCATGAAGCTTCTTGGTCCTGTCTAAAAGTATTTGCTTCATATCTTCGAACTTGATGGTGTCAATTGCTACGTGCACCCATTTGAGAAGCCTGGTATCATTTGTGGGGCATATCTCCTTAGTTGCAAGTTATATGCCAGAGAAGCTACTATTCTTGGTCCAAGGAGATGTCATGGCAAGTTCAAGAGGGTTATGGTCACTATCTGTGGTCATCCCGACTATCATATCCAACACTCATGGCCATAATCTCATGTCTATCAATGTATAATCAATACGACTCGTGTTCATAGTTCTATTGAAGGTGTTAGCCCCCATCTTGTCGGATTTGGTACGTCCATTGGCTGCCCATGCTCAAGAGTTATGGCTTGGGGCCTGAGAGCTGTACGCTTCCATTTTTTTATTGGTTGTAGTTCAAGAAGGGGGACGAGCCACAGCCCATCTACCTGGTCACTGCTAGTTAAATCATCTGAGTACAATGGTTCAAAAGAGACATTAAAGTCTCCTGGTATTATTAATGGAGACTGGGACTCTCGTTTCCCAAGGCAGTCTTCCAGTGCTTGGAGAGTTGGGGAGCTGGAACCCATCTTGGTACCACGAGCGTAGACGTTGTAAATATCCATCGCCTTGCCATTCCTACCCCTGAAATTAATTGCAAGGATATTGGGGCTTTTAGTCTTAAATTCTGTGATGGTACATTGAAGATCAATCTTGATCCAGATCATCAGCCCACCTGCCAGATGTCCTGGTGTGGTATTGACTGCAGGGCAGCTTACAGTGACATATCCAGGGATAAAAACAAGTGCAGTAGCCCCAGTTTCCTGTAGAATGCAGATGTTGAATTGTTTGATGTGTTGAACCCAATGAGGGAGTCGCATTTGGATCTTATCCCTGCCTCGTTCCAAGACAGTATACGAAGTTTGGAGGTCAATTCGTCTGAGCCAAGGCAGACAGATTGGTCTCCCTCAGTTGCACAGCACATCTGAGGGTCTATGGAAGTGGCTTGCGGTCCTGGGTTTACTCTTAATGGCGTGTTGTTAGTGGACTGCTGTTGGTCAAGAATCTCAGGGCAAGGATGCTGTGGCATAGCTGATAAGGAATGTAGGAAATGCCCAGCATTGGGAGCCTTGGAAGCTGGGTATTCAGCCTTATCTAAATAATGAAGTGTCGTATTAGTTAAATAAACTTGATGGGTCAGTCAGTCATTGGTGGCCAAGGTTGAGTCCGACCCCAACAGGATGCCTTGTCTTTTATGAGCTTGAAGCTTAATTGCACCAGAGGAATTATATTTCATCTGGATACCAGTAGATTAGGGTGAGCATGTTCTTTCCTCCAACGCTACGAGATTGTGCACTAGGTTCTCGTCTCTTAGATGTAGTTCACTGGAATCCGTTTAGGAGGTGCGATGGGATAATCTTTTAGTCCAGAGAATGTCGTCCCTGATAACAGACTTGCACCAAATCACTTTATGGATCCAATGGATCGATTTCTTGATCAAGGAGTTGTTTTCATAATATTTAATATGAGATGGAATTTTGGGTACATTTATCATGTAGATACTTTTGGTGGAGCATTGGGCTAATTCACACCTTTGGCTGATATAACGCTCATTGTCTACTGGGATCTTATCACTACTACCCGTTAATTCCAAAACCTTCGAATTGATGGATTTTGTAGGGTAGTGAGTATATATATATTGTCTATGTGGAGAAGTGGAGAAGTGTGGCTCAATGGTTAGAGCGGCAGACCCTGATGCAGAGGTCTGGCCCGGACCAGGGTTCAATTCCCGCCTCGGCGGGTCTTGAGCTCAATTTCCCCGGACCCGATAATTCTCGCCTCGGTGCCTATTCTAATCATGGGTCCCACTCTGCAACTCTGGGCAATAGCTTGCTTAATCTCCACAACGGCCCCAAAAGCGCTAGGATGCCTGGCTTCACCTTGGGGGTGCCCAGGAGTGGGCACTTCACAGGGAAAGGCCAGGAAGGGTTCCACAGTGGTATGTGTACAGCGCCTGAGAGACCCTTTCGGGGGTGTGCGGAGCGCTATATAAATGCACTACATTTACATTTATGTCTATACGATCATCTGACCACACTTGCTGACATAAATGCAATGTAGGAGTATAGCTCCTTGTGTGATCAAGGAAGGGGATCCTGCCAAAACGTGTAACAGCATATAAAAATAACCTGATTAAGAAGACTGGAGCTGCTGTGTCAGTGTCTGGCTGATTGAATATGTGTGCCGGAGTTGGACTTTGAGATATATATATATATATATATATATATTCCAACAGGATTTCCTTCCTCAACCTCCCAACTGTGATGAAAAAGGTGCGAACTCCTCTTGTATTTGGCGTGAAATATTTTATTGCTCACCACAGAGTCATACGCGTTTCGCCCGGTAAAACCGGCCTTGCTCACATTATACAAACAGCGTTACTCTGATTTTTGTACCACCTCTCTTTGTCACATGACCTTCAACAAACATAAAAGAAAGACTCTCGGAGTTTGTGCGTGGATGGCATTCATGAGTCCAAGACATATACACATTTCTAATGCCATTCGGCTATTGAAACATTAATGCAAGGTATAAATACATAGTATAATTATTTATAAATACATTAAAATTAACCGTTTTGTACTTTAAAAATAAGAACTGCCTGCCTCAATGCATTGAAGTTCCCAGCTTGCCAACTCGTGGGTCTTGCAATACTGCACGTCTAAGATGATACTCATAACATTTTCATGATTATATCAGTTGACGTAATTTGTCTTGAGTCATTACTACATGTGACCCTCTATTGTGCTGAAATGCCTCTTATGACATCGTCATGAAAGGAGTGTCACATGCCGTAGCAGGAATATTTGAAGATATATATTTTTATAACCACTGTATAACAAAGTTGGCAAAGCAAAAAAAACAAGTGTTCATATCTGATCGGTTGCTTCTAATTTAATTTTTGACTACTGTCTTGGAACTCTCTAACAAAATGCTTTTAATCTATTAAAACCCTATTTAGGCCCACCTGTTTCGTTACCCTAGTGCAAATATAGTGTTACAATACTGTTAAACATGTGCAAGAATATCCCTTGTGCAAATCGTGCTAGAATAAAGTGCAAAGTGCTTATAATAATACAGTACTGTAAAATCTATAGTGAAAAGAATTTGTTAAAATCATATCCATAAAAAACTTTTTTCTGAAGGGGGTGAGTTTTTCTTTATTGAGTTAAAATTTATAATGTGTGTGATGGTAAAACCATATATGCAAGGCTGGAATTCATGTAGATATGCGATGTAACCCGGAAATTACACTTGTAAAGTATTGATCTTAAATTCAATTGAACGAATCACTCTATACCACTTAAAAGAACAAAAGGTGGGGGGAACTTATCATAAGCAATGATGAAGATCTTCCGTAGTATTTAATCCCAAAGGTGTCTTGCTATCAAATTCAATGATTGTGCGTGTCTCTAATTGCCTCAATTTACGCTCTCTATTGCCTCCTCGGCGCAATGCCAGGATGGCATCACAAAGTATTTAAGACAGTTGAGATTGTTATCATGTATGGGCTTAAAATGACGTGCTACTGGGTAGTTTGAATCATTGTTTACTATTGCACGCAAGTGCTGTAGTATACGCAAATGCACTTACAGTTTTGTGCTCCCTATGTAATTAAGGCCACATGTACATGTGAGCACATAGACTGCATAATCTGTGCGGCAAGTGAAATGTCCCACAATAGGTCTTTCTTTGGGGCTAAAAGGTACTTTATAGTGTGTTTTATTTTCACCAAACTTATAGGCCCGGCATGTAGAGCATTTGAAAAAAACTTGTTTTGGTTTGAGCCAGGTGGTACTAGCGGCGATCTCTGGATTCTATTTGACCAAATCCATCCTCATGGATTTTGCTCATCTAAAAGTTAATGTGGGAGTTGTGGGCAATTTGGGTGATAATACCCCGTCTGTATGGAGGATAGGCCAGTTCTTATTAATTATCCCCCTGATCTGCCTCTGTTGTTTACTGAAGGTGGTAATCAGTCTTGGAGTTGCGTCTTCATTGGAATTATCTGTACTGCTGTAAACAAAAATTGTGTCAGTAATCTGGTCTTTCTTAGATAACAGTGATTTCCTGTCTCGAGACTTGGCTTTTTCATATGCCCCCCGGAGAATTTGGTCACTGTATCCTCTTTGTTTGAATCTCTCCATTGAGGCTTGAGAGCATTTAGCAAACTCATCCTCCGTGCTACATATCCTTTTTATTCTAAGTAATCCCCCATACAGAACACCTATGCAGTGTAGTTTCCAATTTACCTTCTTTTACATACACAGTTGTGTCCAAAAAGTCAACGCTATTGGCACTTATATGCGATGTAAAATTCAAGTTGGCATTGTTAACATTGATAGCCCCCACAAACATTTCTGCACTCTTCTGATCTTCATCCCAAACAATAAAAATATTGTCAATGTAACGAAGTCAACATATTGCTTGAGCATTATACATTTCAGCATGAGACCCCCTTATGGCCTGCTCCTCCCACCAGCCAACGTGCAAACACGCATAGCTGGGGGAAAAGCATGCTCCCATGGCAACCCCTCTCTTTTGAATTTACAAATCCTTGCTGAACATAAAGAAATTGTATAGACACCACTGTATCAATTCTAACAACATGATGTTATGATTATAAAAGCACAGAGGTCGAGTATCCAAGTAATGTGTCACAGCTGACATTCCAGTTTAATGGTCAATACTGGTGTAAAGTGATTATATATATATATATATATATATATATATATATATATATATATATATATATATATATATATATATATATTCACTGAAAAAAACATAGGTTTCACACATGTTTTAGTTAGCTGGACATTTCTCTCATACAAAACCAATGAAATTCCCCCGTTATAGTTAGTTCAGCTAACTATAACTCGCGCCCCCGCAATGCACTGCTGATGACGTCACATATTACATCACTCATGACATGGTCAGTGACATCACTCATGACATCACTGATGACATCTCAAATGACATCACTGATGACATCACTGATTACATCATCCAATGAATGTCTGTTTTTCTGAAAATTAAATATGTTTTATATATGTATATCTCAAGGTCGATGGAAGAATAAATGGGTATATAAGTGTCTAAATGGATGATTTGTTTTTGAAAAATTGATTGTATAACTGACTGATTAAGTGTATCTTAGTGAATACATGGCTTAGTGAGTAATGTTTAAATATGTAAATATCTTTATCAGTCTCTCACTTTGTGTATAAGTGGCTGCATGGGTTGGTGAGTAGCTACATGGGTGTTTATATAGGTTATTAGTTGTTTTTTTTAGTATCAGTGTAAGTGTGTGTATGGTTCGGTGGGGGGTATTACGTAGTGCATAGGTGCATGAATGAGCGACTCACTGTTTGTATGTGTTGAAGACAGCATGTTTGCAGGACTGTATGGGTGGATGAGTGTGTGTATGGGTGTGTTAGTGAGTGAATGACTGTCTCAATAGTGTCTCTATGAGTAACTACATATGTTTTAAACTAGTATATGTGACTATTGGTGTATATAACTGAGTATATGTGAGAGTGAGAGATTGACAGAGTTCCTGTATGAATAAGTATGTGTTTCTATAAGTGATTGTTTAAAAGACTAGGGGCCATATGTAGGTAGCCTAATACCGGTCGGTAACGGCCGATTTTCGGTAAATATACCATTACCGACCGGTATTTAGGCTTTTGCTATGTAGGGGGAACATTTCAGGATTCGGTAATTTACCGAATCGGTAAAATTACCGAATCGGTAATTTTACCGATTCGGTAAATACCGAATCCTGAAATGAGATGTAGGTGACACTCAAATGAGTGATGTGTAGGGAAAATAATTCGGTATTTAGCACCAAATATATGTTGGTGCTAAATACCGAATTCATTGCAAAAAGCAATATTTTGCTGGACTAACAGTGCCATGTGGCAGACATACATGCCCTTAGGGCATGTATGTGCGCCACATGTGCACACATGCAGGAATCAGGGGTGCAACAGGGTGTCAATGTGACACCCTGCCACCCTTGAATGTGCTCCCCCATTACCGAATCGGTATTTACCGATTCAGTAATGAGGCATACCTTCCCATTGATTCAATCAATGGGAAGGTATGCCTCATTACCGAATCGGTAAATACCGATTCGGTAATTACCGAATTTCTCCGATTCGGTAATATTTACCGAATGATTACCTACATACGAGTTACCACTTCTTAAATACCGAATCGGTAAAGTTCGGTATTTAAGAAGTGGTAACTTGTATGCTACCTACATATGGCCCTAAGTATGTGTAAGTTCCCGTAGCAGTAAGTGTGGTGGTGTGTGTATAACTGTATATGCAAGTAAATGTATGTTTGTCTCTTTATTTTCATGAGTGACTATGTGTGTCAGTAACTCTGTGGATGAGAGGCATTGTGTAACAGGATGTATAGCTGTATGAGTACATATGATGAGTGACTACATGTATGAGTGACTGTACAGGACTGTTGGTGAATGAGTGGATGTGTATGTGGATCTTAGAATTACTGAAGAGGTTGTTGTAACTGGTATTGGTATGTCCATTGTTTTGAAAATGTTATTCTCTATTTTTGAATGTGTGTATCAAAGGTTATATTAGGGTGAGAGGAGGTCTGCCACTCTATTACAAGGATGATGTAATCAGTGATGTCATCAGTGATGTCATTTGAGATGTCATGAGTGATGTCATGAGTGATGTCACTGACCATGTCATGAGTGATGTAATATGTGACGTCATCAGCAGTGCATTGCGGGGGCGCGAGTTATAGTTAGCTGAACTAACTATAACGGGGGAATTTCATTGGTTTTGTATGAGAGAAATGTCCAGCTAACTATAACATGTGTGAAACCTATGTTTTTTTCAGTGAATTTGCAAGGTTTTTTAAATGCTAATTCCTAACTATAAAGCGTGTGAAACCTTTGGTTTTTTCAGTGAATTTGTACGGTTTTTTAAATGCTAATTTTTGAATTATTAAATTATTTTTTTTTTTATAATAAAAATACAATTACTATGTATTCATTTATATATTATCTGTATCCTTTTATTTGTTTTAGGTCTTTTTTTTAAGTTTCAATTAGGATAAAGTTGAACAGTATATTTAATTTTTTCTATTAATTTTTCTCCACTTTTTTTTTTTTATATAAATTTTTGGGGTGCGCGCTCAGAGCGCGCACCTAGTACATTTTCGTAAGTTTTTTATGAATACCGTCTTCCTTTTTTTACGTACGCATACATACGTTCTAGTGCGTGCGTACGTACGCATGCGTGCGTGCGTCGTACGCGCTCCACGCGGTTCACTTCTGCATACGCTTAAATTACGCGCAATAACGTTCGCGTATACGCGTGTTCAACGTATGCGCATTACGTGCGCGCATATGACGTATGTACATGCGCTCCTACGCGTTTGCGCATGCGTAATCACGAGGTGCGCGCTCGGAGCTTGCGCAGTGCGCGCACCTCGGGTTATATGCTCAATAAAACAACACTTCTTATTGGTTATCATTACTTTCAGTTTCTGATTGTTTCAACACCACACCCAATCCCCTCATGGCAAGTCATGTGATCAAGAATCATCACTTTTGATTGGTTTGAAGTACTTTTAGTTCCAGATTCTTCCCAAACCACACCTACTCCCCTCATTATTAGTTCTGATTCCTTTGGAGAAGGAGCTATTCTGTTGTTGAGAGACAATGGCTGAACAGCAACCATCTTCAGACAGTGACCAGGACACTCTTGAGAGGCAGAGGAGCAGGAAGCAGAAAGACAGCTTTATATGGCAGTTTTTCACTTTTCCAGAGGGACAAAAAAAGGTAAATGCACCTAAAGTTACATGTGTACTTTGTCAAAAAGTCTTGTCACGTGGGAATCCTAACAAGAAGTATTCTTTTAGCATTCACACTATGTTGAGGCATGTTGACAAAATGCATCCAGTGACTTTTCGTCGAGCTTCTGGAGCAAACCCTCCACCTGCTCAACCGACGACATCTGCAGCAGCTCAGCCGAGCACATCTTCGGCAGCTCAGGCGAGCACTTCTTCTGCAGTGGTGCCTTTGCCTTCTTCTACACCTCGTTTTGGACCACCTTGTTTTGCGAGGTTGTCCACACGCTGCACTGATTGCGGTAAACTTATTTCTGTGTGTGAGACCAGTCTTGATCTCATTCAGAGAAAATTTGATGCCCATGAGTGCAGTAGGCCATAGATGTTTTTTCTTTTTTTTTGTTTTTCTCTTCCTGTTTCCCTGTTTAAGAGCCACTTAAAAACTAAACCCCAAAAAAGTTTTGGGGGGATTTTTTTTTTTTTTTTTTTTCGGGGTGCGCGCACCCTGCGCGCACCCAAGGTTTTAAAAAAAAAAAAAAATTTAATGTACAAAAAGAGGTGAAGAAATGGAAGCATGAAAAGGGAGGATTGAGAAATACAAATATTTTTCACTTATTTTTAAAGTATTTTGCAAGGGAACCAAATTTTTTTTTTTTTTTCTTTCCAGTTCTGCAAAAAAAGAAAAAAGTATTAATATTCAATCATACATTACAAAAAGCATTACATGTTTTTACATATTTTACAAAGCAATTTTTTGCCCTTTTTTTGCTGTTTTCAGAATTTTTTAATTTTCACTTAAAATAGTGAAAACAATTGTATTCATCATTTAACAGCGGGCAAAAAAAAAACAATCTGAAAGATTGTTTAAAAAAAGCCCTAAAACTTTCCTCACTAAAATATACCTTGTTAGAAATATTACATATATATTACAAGTACTTTTCTAGATGAATAAACATTTTCTAGACAAACCGTCTTTAAACCTTGTCGCAAAAGCACACATGCCAAAATAATTTCTGTCAAAGGAGTCCACAATTGTTTTTATTACTTTTCCTTTAGGCCAAATAGTAATTTCAAAATCCTTTTTAAGTGATATCTTCAATTATAATCCTTTAAAATTGCAAAAAATGCTTTGTTCAGATGCAGTTTTTAGTTTTCAAAATTTAGGTTTCAGAAAAATTAAATAAGAATTGGGTAAATCATAAGGCAAACGTTGCTTGAAAATCAATTGGGAATCATTACACAGTGTCCAGCCTTTTTCACATTTAAGATAAACTGTGTAATGTCTAGAAGTTACAGTAGGTCCTTCATGAAAAATTATTGCAACTGTAACAAAAGTTTTTCCAGAAATTGATAATTGTTGTCCTGTAAACTTCTTTATTAAAGTTTCCAATTTTGAACCATCAGCTCTACAACGTTGCATCATTAAAATTACATACTTACCATATTTCTGTAAAAATAACGTGGAAAACATGTCAGATTTGCAGCTCACTTTGCACCATTGATTAGTTGTAACACTGTAGAAATGTCGTTTGAAGAGATTGTACATTTAACAGACAATCGAGCTCACACGAAAGCATATTCATCAGCTGAAGCTAGTGACATCTATGGGCTGATCAAGGAAGTAAGGGCATTTGATACATCCACAGGTTCAACCTTACAGCAACTTCGGCAATTGGAATACCTAATGCGCCGTGAAGTTAATCAGCGCCTGCACGCGACGACTCTTGTTCAGTATCATAAAGCGAGCAGGATCCCAAGGGGCTTGCGTTTAGCGATTAAGCCCATGCTATTTAACATGAACAAGAAATTTATGGAGAAATGGTACGCCATTCTCAATAAGTGCTCCTTGGATTTAATCCTTTTGATTGTGGAAGAATTATCACAGGTCATTGTTGAGCTTGAATCTGAAATTAAAAAGTTGCAGGCTACTCTAATAGCTCAAATGGCACCTGAAGTTTGGTCTAAAACACTTGATGACATCAATCTTAAATTAGACAACTATGCTAAAGAAATACATGAGCGAAAGATCAGAAAATTCCGCAGGGACACTATTGATTATAAGTTAGATGAGGTCTACACCTGGGCGGAAGTGTACGCCCAGAAACGTAACTGGCAGAAACAGGGAACCACCTCTTCTGAGGAGAGTCTAGTTTCGGTTACAGACACTCAGTTGTCTCGTCCACCTGCCCCCACTCATGTTCAGTCACAAGACAGTGAACCAGTTGAAACCGGGCCGAGTACATCTAAGGTGTCTTTTTTAGAGATAAGCCCAGCGTCAAACCAACCTCCTGCATCGACAACAACTCCCTCAGCAAAACCCGCAGAGGGCACAGATTCGATAAAAACAGGACCCACAAGAAGGAAGAAACACTAGTAGTGAACATTTCGTCTAAATCTTTAACTCCCAAACAAATTTCAGTTCTCAACAAAGGCTGCTCTTTTGTTCCATCATATACAGGAAAGGCTCTTGATTCGCAGGTTGATCTTTTTAAATTCACTAGAAAGCTACGCCTTCGATACTTTTTTTCCACAATTGAAACTACTCCCAATCCTACAGTAGAGGATGGTAATCTAGAATTCAGACCCAAAAGTTCCTTCCTACCTCCTTTCTCACATAAAACGATTGATTTATTTGAGAATTTGGTCAAACAGGACTTAAAACACATTCCATGCTTAAAATCAGCGTCTTTCAATTTGACGAAAGGTGAAAAAATGGCTTTGAATTCCCTAAGATGTAACACCACTCTTCATTTCACGAAAGCAGATAAGGGAGGGGCACTTGTTGTGATGGATCGTACTCACTATGAAACCAAAGTTGAGACAATGCTACTTGACCAAGATACCTATATTCCACTTACTACAGATCCTACCAGTTCTTTTTTGTCCTTACTGAATTCAATTTTACAGAATGCTGAGGATATGGGCTGGATCAACAATAAGACTAGAGAGTTTTTGTTTACGAGATTTCCTCGTAGACCCTCCTTGTACATGCTGCCAAAGATCCACAAGCATGTAACTGACCCCCCGTTGAGACCCATAGTCTCCGGTTGCGGGTCGATCCATGATTCACTAGGACGATACTTAGACACCTTTTTTCAACCAATGGTGCAGTCTAGTCCATCCTATCTGCAGGATACCACGCATCTATTGAACATCATTGCAGACATGAGATTGCCATCGTCATCTGAAGTCTTTTTTTGTACTATCGATGTTGTGTCTTTGTACACTTCGATTCCCCACATTGAGGGGATAGAAGCTGTTGAATGGGCCTTACTCAAGCAGGACTCCATCAGAGCCAACAAAGTGTTTTTATTAGAACTACTACACTTTTGTTTATTCCATAGTTATTTTCAGTGGAAGGGCGATTTTTTTCTTCAAGCCAATGGCACATCGATGGGCTTTTCTGGGGCACCCAGCTATGCCAACATTTTTATGCTTAAATATGAAACTGAGCATATTCTTTCCAATCCATTGTGGGCATCTAATCTTCTGATGTATCGTCGATATATTGATGATATTTTGGTTGTATGGCAGGGGTCTAAACATGTATTAGTGTCATGCATTCATCAGTTGAATACAATTAATCCTCGTATTCAATTCACATATTCTGTTAATCCTCTAAGTATTGCATATCTTGATGTCACTCTGACAAGGACAGGAACTCACATTGAGACTGCGGTATATAAGAAGCAGACGGATCGAAATAATGCTTTGCATTATCAGAGCTTTCATCCTTGGTCTCTCAAAAGACATTTACCTTTCTCTCAACTATTAAGAATCAGACGCATTTCTTCTGACCCTGAGTCTAGCGTGCAGACCATGCATGAATTTAAGGATAAATTTCTAGCTAGAGGTTATCCTCCTAAATTGGTGAACGATGCAGCAAATCGAGCAATGATGAAGAGTCGTGAATCACTTCTTCGTAAGCAGGACAAACCGGTTTCCTCTAGCCGAGAAGTATTTGTATCCACTTTCTCTAGAAATTTCAACTATATCAAAAAAAGTATCCTACAACGTTGGGATTTACTTCAAAATGAAGCTGATTTTGGAAATCTTTTTTCTGAGCAACCACTATTTGCCTATAAACGGTCTAACAACTTAAAGGAAATGCTTAATCAGATTTCCGCCAAACCTACCACGTCATTTAGAGGTATGACTACTTGCATGAACTGCTCACATTGTAACAATGCCGTTACTGGCAAGTACATAACTCATCCCTGGACAGGCAAAAAGATCACTCTCAACTTTGATGCGAATTGTAACAGTCACCATGTCATATATTTCATCAAGTGCCCATGCGAGATGTTTTATGTTGGCAAAACGGAAAGGTCAATTCGGGTTCGAATGACTGAACACAAGAGTAGAATTCGCACAAAAACCACTAGTTCACCTCTTGCAGTACACTGGCTCGAGAAAAAGCATTCAATTGCACAATTGCGATTTGGCATTTTAGAGAAAGTGACATTACGCCCTGACAGAGATACCACTAAGTTTCTGCTGCAGCGTGAAGCGTATTGGGTTTGGTTCATGCAAAGCCTCTTGCCAAAGGGGCTTAATGACAAGTTCGAATTGGCCTGTTTTCTATAAAAGTTCATCATTAGGTTCATGCTAATCATTGATGTATGGTTCATTCATGTATAATGCTGATTGCTTATTGTTGTAACTGTACTCCCACTTGATGTAAAGCATTATAGGTCGTGCATCAGTTGCTCTTCTTCTTTTCTTTTTCTTTCATCTTTTTTATTTCTGTTGTTATTTTTTATTCAGTTATTTTTTATCCAGTCAGTTTGGGGTTTAGATTTTACTTTGTGGAACTTTTCAAATATGGCGGCCGTGTGATACGGCATAGGCATAGTGGAAATGCTAGTCCTGTTTCCATTACTAAACTCAGATTAAAACACGCCGACGCGGGCGGCTTTTTCGAAGAGCCAGCGTTGTTGGTGATTTGGGGTGAAACACAGTTGGATTGGGTAAGCGATCACGATGTTTTTGCAATAGATTCTGAGCAGACTTGGTTTTTTACCAGTATGCTGAAATTCGCATTTCGTTATTTTTCAGAGTTTGTACGTTGGCTTTTAACCACAGCTGCACTATAATACTTCCCGTGGGTCGATAATTTGGATTAATCTCACCTTAGTGAGAATTAGTGGTAAGCTTTGCTTTTTGGCTGATTCTGCGCTTATGTGGATGAGATGAGCTTTGCTTTTTGGCTGATTCTGCGCTTATGTGGATGAGATGTTACGATGAGGCTTTTGGTTTAATTCACGCATTTTTTACAGTGGTACTCCAGGATTGTTACAGAGACATTTAGCCCTGTGCTTCTGACACGTCATTTGTGGTTCACCCATCGTAGTTTTTCAGGTATGCACTGTTTTTGCGAAAAGAGGACAGTTTTTTTATGCAGTGTTCTTACGCATTGGTTTCTTGAGGTGGTGGTTTCTTAATGGTGTTACACGTGTAATAGTTCGCGTAGTTATTAACTAGGCACTGTTTTGAGCACCGATGCTTTTTCTTTAACACACACACTTTTTAGGCATTCATCACCATGATGTTTCGGTTTCTTTGGTGGTGGTATTCTGCTTCTGTTGTAATGACCATAATGTTATCCCCTTGCGCTTTCCTTGTACAGCATAACTGAATTCAGTGCGATAATTTGTGATGTTTTTTAATTGATATATGTATGGTTTGTTTCTAGAGATTCCCCTGATGAAGGGCTAAGTTGTAAGCCCGAAATGCATTGGGATTTGCCTTCCGAAATTGTGAATTCTTGCTGAGAAGAAGCAATGTTTTGTTAACCTTTTTTTCGTCATTGAGTAAAAACCATATGGACACATGGATCCAGCTTCGTTATTAATTTGTTTCCTGAGTGTGGAGAATCAACCATGATGATGATTCCAATGTTATATTATGGTGTCCTTTATGAATAATTGTCTCACTTTCCAATAAGATATTCGTTATAGTTAGGTCACTTATTCATGTCTAAATATTAATATGCCCCACCTGGGCATCGAGTAGTGCACTTGTTTTTCTAGACATCTGTTTAGATTTTCTATTGACAGATTTGCATTCAGAACATTCCATGTTGTGATTGGCATCTTTAACTAATTTACTAAAAGTCACTGATTTACTCTCTGGTAATGGTAAAAATATGAACCTTTCTGAATCAACATGACCACTACATGTGTTCATACAGTTTTCACAGCAATGTTCCCATTTGTAAGAGACACCAAATACGTTTTCTACTTCTACTCCTTCATCTTCAAGTACACTCAAAATATATATTAAGAATTCCTGTGCATCTTGCTGGACATTTTCTTTAAACTGTGTAGAACCACAACATACATCTAAAGATTTCTAACATCAGTAGCACTTTCTATTTCAGTTTTATCAGTACTCAGCTTCTCAAAAAGGAGACTCAGCAGAGAACACAATCTTTTTCCATGATTTACTATTATCTGTTCTAGCAACTTTTCAAGATAAAATACAACATTCAGCACTACATTTGCATAGCAGTTGACACCAGAGCTATTTTCAAAATGGCAACCAACAACCTCTTCAACACTGTCCTTTTTCTTTTTCCTTGCTATCACCTCACTGTCCTTTTTTTTTTGTTCTGTTCATCCACAATTACAGATATTTTCAAATCTCCTTTTCCGAGAAGCAACATGTTTTTCAATCACAGGATACTGACCTAAATGAGGAGCATAGGTTCTTCTTAATCTATTATACTCCTTTACACAGTTTGTATCAGCACTAACTTTTGAGTCATCAAAGTCTATCATAAATAAACCAGATAATGTTTTCACTCGTGACAAAGCAACATATGCCATACCTTCTTTGAACACAGTAGAACCGATGTTTACAAAAGCACTATCTACAGTCAATCCTTGAGACTTGTGAATAGTTACAGCATATGCTAGAGAAAACGGAAATTGCTTCCTACGTACATATAAGTCTTTCACAAGCATGAAACGAACTGAACAACGACAAATGTCTTTAACTTCTTCTATCTGATCAAATTTTATTTTTAAACATTCAATTCCTTCTTTTTTCTGATAATTAATAAAACCCACAACTCTTCCCATAGCTCCATTCACTAAACCTTTTTCTACATCCAAATTTCTCCTTAAAATCACTCGACAATTCATGCAAACATATAGATTTTTTTCTAATCCAGCTGTCTTGGAAATGTCTCTAGCTACTTCAGCTGCAATTGTTGCTTCTTGTTCAATTTCTTCATTTAACATTTGAACATAAGTTGTGAAAGTACTGCATTCTATGCTGTCTTTGCTAGCATTGAAGGAATCTTCATTACTCTGGAATTCTCCAAGTAGTTCGTCCTCTGAACGCCATGGTTTAAACAGCTGCAAAAGTGCCAAGTAGTAAAATTCCTTTTTGTCAGGAGTGTCGCAACTCAGCTTCCGGTGATTTATCAAACTTCCTTTTGTTTGCTTCACCAAACATCCTTCCTCACCACTGACTTTATATTTTCCATTGTTGATATCTTCTGTGGCATTCCGTTTAAAAATGAAGTTCTGCAGCACTTCATAGAGACACATGTTCTCAAGGTGATGACTTCTTTGTGGGTAATATGCGTCCAACATGTTTGTTCTTAAAATGTCTGTACTTTCCGGTTCGAACTCTGCTAAATATTCAATTTCTCGAATAGATTTCAGTACCCGATTTCGCATTCCTGCAAGGCCTAAACTTACCCAAATTATTCTTCTGGATTTCGAGTACAGACTTGCAGATGATAACCTATCTGAGCATTCGTAGGATCCAATTTCTCGATGCGATAACATCTTTAAACTGAAACTGTATAGCTTCTTACTGACAGTCTTCTCGTGAGAAATCTCTTCCCACATTTCCTTCAATTCCGTTTTCTCAGATTTAGTGATGTAAGATGTGACATACCGAGCAACAGCAATAGAATTGTCAGCCACATACTGTATATCCATGTTAGCATTCCACATGGATAAAATGACTGGATTGTAGTCATTTATATATTTTGACTCTTCTTTTCTTCTTAGGTTGTAGGTATTCTTAGGCGATTTTCTTGTAATAGTATGTCGCACAGCTGACATAAAACTGTTTACTCTTCCTTTTGAAAGAACAAGTCGTGGAAATCCAAATCGACATTTTGTGTAGAATTTATCTTTACTCTTGTACTTTCGTCGACAGTATTTTCCACATCGATGACTTTGGAAACGTAAATCTTTCTCTTTTAAGTTTTTCTCTTCTGGGCTTTTAGGTATAGCACATGTTGCATATCCTTCAATGAAAGATAAAACTGCTTCATCAGTATCTGTTCCAAATTTTGGGGCATCCTTGATCCACAACAGCATATGAATGTGAGGAGCACCTCTTGCTTGGTACTCTTTTCTCCAAAAGAAATCCACAACTTCTTCAAGAGGTGGATTTTTTTTTATTGCAGATGAAGGACATCATAGCCTCAAATCTATGATTAAAATATCTGCAAACATTAACTGGATCCAATGAGCACAATTCTCCTGCTGTCTTGTATTGTATGTTTTTAATGTTTGAATTTGCCTCTCGAAGAAAATCCAGAAGATCATCCAAAGCGTACAAGGCACAGCTTAGGGTAAGGAACCATGTAGGAGTTCCTAAATTCCGTAACATACACTTCAATTCTCCATGGCGTCGGTACCAATATTTATTAGTCCCACGCTGACAAGCCATCAAATTGATCAATTGAGATTCCAAATGATCATCTCGCTGTTGCACTTTGTTCAGAAAGTCCTTTGCTGACACATTATGTAGATGTACTCCAGTTTTCAAAATGTGATTTACTGCATAAGATAGTGCAGACAAGTCACTTTTAAATAAAAGATGAAACAAATAAGGAATACTTTGACGAAATCTGGGATCTTCTGCATATAATCTTGTAGTCCGATACTCCGAAGCAGGAATCTGTACTGGACGTTCATCATATCGTCCACCTTCTCCTGTAGGAAACAGTTGGGGAAAACAACGAGCTTCCAAGCTCTCCTCCCATACACTCACAGGAGTCCCTTTTGCTTTCTTCATCTGAAACAGATCAATAGCGTTTCCCATAACTTCTTTAGAATGAAGAGGATGTATGCTGAAATGTTCATAAATTTCTTCTTCTTTTGACTTATCCACTTTTTCAATTTGCCCAGTTGGTGTTCCTGTGTCTTCTAGTATTTCTTCTTCATCTTCATCCATATAAATGGCTTCATACCATTTATTATTTTTTTTCAAATACAAATTTGCTCTTTGTACTTTTCGTACATCCACCAGCTCCTGCCAAATTTTCTTATTCTTTGTAGGTACACCATTAACCAGAATAACTAATGGTTCCGTTTCCAAAGTATCTGCATCAATTGTTTCCATATTTTTTTTCAAATCCAATGGCAAATGGACAACTCTTCTTTTTAAACCTCTTTGTAAATCCGAAGGAGGTAATTTACCTGTTTTGGCTCCATATGCACTATGGTCTGAAACGGATGGACACATTGAATGAGTATAGACTCATTCGTATTTAAATCAGAAAGTTCTGGAGGAATATTAACCAATTCTAATTTATTATGTACAGCTCTTGCTGGCATTCTATTTTCTTCTAACTTGTTATAACAGTATTTACAAATACGCTGATCTTCACCCAATTCAAAACAATTTTCCAGAAATATATATGTTGCAAAATCTTTCCACTTATAATTATCTTCATTTTCACTTTTTTTATACAGATCAACATTCCTTGTTTGAATTTTATTATGGCTTCTCCGGCAACAAATACAAGTAAGATTTGGTCTTTCATTAGAGATGATAGTAAATTTTGTCATTTCATCTTCAAAATTTTTACTAACAGTAAGTTCTACATTCTCTTCCACATTTTCATCAATAACTGTGTCATTTTCTGCACTTTCTTGTTCTGGACCAAAGCAACAAAACTGAATCTCATCAGTAACCTTCACTACATCTGATACAGATCCACGGAACAGAGCATTATTCAACTCATTTAACTTTACTGCTGGACTTTTAGCAAAATACAATGTTCTCACAAACTTTCTCATTTCATTATGATGAACAGCCAGCATCCTAAAATGGTGAAAAACACTTTGACACACTTTCCTAGATAGACAAGCCAGAGAATGTCCTTGCAAACCAGTATTCTCTCTCACTCTGCATGGATCTAGTCTTTGAAGCACCTTAATTTTCTGTTTAACACTCTTTTTACTATATTCTCTTAGAAAGTCACGTAATTTATCAATAGATTCCTGACGCACAGTACAAATACTACTACAATTCCAAGTGTACACTGGGGCTTTAGGACGTCTCCCCCATAACCTCATCAGCCATCACTTCTTCCTCATTTCTTGGAACCATTTTCTCCTTTTCCATTACACAACTGTCCTTAACTTCATATGCTCTACCATTGGTGTCAAATACATGCAACAAACTGTTACTTTGAAGATAACTCTCTTCATTAAAAAATGGTTCAGTACTTGAACTATGCTTCCATTCTCCTAAGAACACTTTACAAAAGTTATTTTTTTTCACTTCTCTTTTCCTTTTGCTTTGTGACTTCATTGCATTGACTAATTTATCTAATTTACGCATCCTGTTTAAAATTAAAATTAATAGTTTTTTTTTATTTCTAATGCCTTGGTAACAATACTTTCAATTACTTTTTTTTTCTTATAAAATTTGGTTTTCTTCTTATATTTTTTCACATCCTTTAGCAAATTTAACATCACTCTTCTCTGAAACATTTTTCGACGAATGTTTTTAACATCTATTTTTCGTGTTAAGTCACTCTTTCTTACTTCTGAGTCTACATTAGCATCTTTAAATTTTGTCACTGTTGCTTAGAAATACCTGCAAAAAACAAAAAAAAATACCTTTATGTAATTTTAATTCATTACAATTTTTTTTTTAGCTTTTCAAATCCTATCACATGAGCTGGTCCAAGTCTTACAAAACAAGAGAAACATGAATTAAATCTCTGACAACAATTCCTGTGTGCAGACAGACTCATGGTGGGATTCTAGGCAGAAAACGATATTTGATTGGCAATTTGAAAGCACATTTACTACTGTGGAGGAGCAAGTGATAATTACTGTGACAGCCTGACACATTTTTCTTATATTTTAGAGAAGCAGAAAAGAGCACATGTCCTTACACCTATTTGAGACCATGACCATGTGTTACAGGGTGAGTGATTAGACTAGAACAAAAGAAATGAGCCTTGGTGACATTGAATCTGTTTGCGTTACACACTGCTATCTGAAACACCACATACAGCTGAGTAGTACGCACGGGAGTGTAGGAGAAGCTGCTGCATGTGTGCAAAAAGTGTGTTTCTGGAGACTGTGTATTGTCAGTTGCAAGAGACATCTGCATGGAGACTTGCACAACTGCATGAAGAGTGCAGACATGTGTAGAAGAGTAGATGTGTGGTAAGGGTTAATTTGAGTTTTGAACATGTAGGAACTACCTCAGCCATTGCAAGATTTGATGGAAAATCTACCTTGTTGATTTGAAATGTGTTAGCATTTGCCTCTCATTTTTGAGATAGTGATTTCTGCTGAGTGCTAACCAACACATTTGAAGAAAACAAGCTGGCCCTTTCCTGAAAGTGCAAGTTTTACAGAACAACAGCAACACAAATTAAATCTCTAACAACAATTCCTGTGTGCACACAGACTCATGGTGTGATTCTAGGCAGAAAACGATATTTCCTTTGGCAATTTGAAAGCACATTTAGTACTGTGGATGGAGCAAGTGATAATTACTATGACAGCCTGACACATTTCCCTTATATTTTAGACAAGCCAAAAAGAGCACATGCCCTAACAGCTCCTTGAGACCATGACCATGTGTTACAGGGTGAGTGATTAGACTACAGCAAAGGAAATGTGCCTTGATGACGTTGAATGTGTTTGCATTACACACTGCTATCTGAAACACAACACAGAGCTGAGTATTATGCATGGGAGTGTAGGAGAATCTGCTGCACGTGTGCAAAGAGTATGTTTCTGGAGACTGTGTATTGTCAGTTGCAAGACAGATCTGCATGGAGACTTGCACAACTGCATGAACACTGCAGATATGTGTGTAAGAGTACATGTGGGGTAAGGGTTAATTTCAGTTTTGAACATGTAGGAATTACCTCAGCCATTTCAAGATTTGATGGAAAAT
Source organism: Triturus cristatus (assembly GCF_964204655.1). Lineage (NCBI taxonomy): Eukaryota > Metazoa > Chordata > Amphibia > Caudata > Salamandridae > Triturus > Triturus cristatus. The sequence goes on along the minus strand of NC_140591.1, from coordinate 371,450,949 downwards.
CTACCTTGTTGATTTGAAATGTGTTAGCATTTGCCTCACATTTTTGAGATAGTGATTTCTGCTGAGTGCTAACCAACACATATGAAGAAAACAAGCTGGCCCTTTCCTGAAAGTGCAAGTTTTACAGAACAACAGCAACACAAATTAAATCTCTGACAACAATTCCTGTGTGCACACAGACTCATGGTGTGATTCTAGGCAGAAAACGATATTTCCTTGGCAATTTGAAAGCACATTTAGTACTGTGGATGGAGCAAGTGATAATTACTGTGACAGCCTGACACATTTCCCTTATATTTTAGACAAGCCAAAAAGAGCACATGTCCTAACAGCTCCTTGAGACCATGACCATGTGTTACAGGGTGAGTGATTAGACTACAGCAAAGGAAATGTGCCTTGATGACGTTGAATGTGTTTGCATTACACACTGCTATCTGAAACACAACACAGAGCTGAGTATTATGCATGGGAGTGTAGGAGAAGCTGCTGCATGTGTGCAAAGAGTATGTTTCTGGAGACTGTGTATTGTCAGTTGCAAGACAGATCTGCATGGAGACTTGCACAACTGCATGAACACTGTAGATATGTGTGTAAGTGTATATGTGTGGTAAGGGTTAATTGGAGTTTTGACCATGTAGGAACTACCTCACCCATTACAAGATTGGAAGAAACATCTACCTTGTTGATTTGAAATGTGTTAGCATTTGCCTCACATTTTTGAGATAGTGATTTCTGCTGAGTGCTAACCAACACATATGAAGAAAACAAGCTGGCCCTTTCCTGAAAGTGCAAGTTTTACAGAACAACAGCAACACAAATTAAATCTCTGACAACAATTCCTGTGTGCACACAGACTCATGGTGTGATTCTAGGCAGAAAATGATATTTCCTTTGGCAATTTGAAAGCACATTTAGTACTGTGGATGGAGCAAGTGATAATTACTGTGACAGCCTGACACATTTCCCTTATATTTTAGACAAGCCAAAAAGAGCACATGTCCTAACAGCTCCTTGAGACCATGACCATGTGTTACAGGGTGAGTGATTAGACTACAGCAAAGGAAATGTGCCTTGATGACGTTGAATGTGTTTGCATTACACACTGCTATCTGAAACACAACACAGAGCTGAGTATTATGCATGGGAGTGTAGGAGAAGCTGCTGCATGTGTGCAAAGAGTGTGTTTCTGGAGACTGTGTATTGTCAGTTGCAAGAGAGATCTGCATGGAGACTTTTACAACTGCATGAAGACTGCAGATATGTGTGTAAGAGTACATGTTTGGAAAAGGTTAATTTGAGTTTTGTACATGTAAGAACTACCTCACCCATTACAAGATTGGAAGGAAAATCTACCCTGTTGATTTCAAATGTGTTAGCATTTGCCTCTCATTTCTTAGATCATGATTTCTGCTGAGTGCTAGCCATCACACTTTAAGAAAACAAGCTGCCCTTTTCCTGCAAGTGCAAGTTTTACAGAACAACAGCAACACAAATTAAATCTCTGACAACAATTCCTGTGTGCACACTGTCTCATGGTGTGATTCTAGGCAGAAAACAGTATTCCTGGATCATACCAGTACACCTTAACTTATTGTGAAGACATACTCCATAATATCTTTCAAGTTCAAGGCACTTAAATATCTTCCTTAACATGAAATGTAAAACACAACTTTTCAAGTGGTAGGAAAATGTACCATGCTATTTTCAAATGTGTTTGCATTTGCCTCTCATTTTTGAGATAGTAATTTCTGCTGAGTGCTAACCAACACAGTTGAAGAAAAGAAACTGCCCTTTCTTAAAAGTGCAAGTTTTACAAAACAACAGCAACACAAATTAAATCTCTGACAACAATTCCTGTGTGCACACAGACTCATGGTGTGATTCTAAGCACAAAGCGATATTTTCTTTGGCAATTTGAAAGCATATTTAGTATTGTGGTGGAGCAAGTGATAATTACTGTGACAGCCTGATACATGTGGTGCCTGCGAGTGCAAGGGTAATAGAGCAAGACCAACATGAATTAAATCTCTGATAACAATTCCTGTGTGCACACTGTCTCATGGTGTGATTCTAGGCAGAAAACAGTATTCCTGGGTGATACCAGTACACCTTAACTTATAGTGAAGACATACTCCATAATATCTAACATGTTCAAAGCACTTAAATATCTTCCTTAACATAAAATGTAAAACACAACTTTTAAAGTGGTAGGAAAATGCACCATGCTATTTTCAAATGTGTTTGCATTTGCCTCTCATTTGTGAGTAACTGATTTCTGCTGAATGCTAACCATCACACTTTAAGAAAACAAACTGCCCCTTTTCTGCGATTGCAAGGCTAACAGAACAAGAGTAACACAAATTAAATCTCTGACAACAAATCCTGTGTGCAGACAGACTCATGATGTGATTCTAGGCACAAAACAGTATTCCTCAGTGATACCAGTACACCTTAACTTACAGTGAAGACATACTCCATAATATCTTACAAGTTCAAGACAGTTAAATATCTCCTAAAGCACAAAATGTAAAACACAACTTTAAAAGAAGAATGACAATTCTAATATTTATATAAAAAATCACCACATACATCCCCTCTCAAACTTATAACTCACCTTTAAAATTAGTTAGTTGAGAAAGAAATGTGGCACTCAAACAGCAGATTATCACAGCCAGAATCTCAGAGCTGTACACCTCTCTCCTCTCACCACAACCAGTAAATGGCAATGTTTCCCTCTCTTTTTTCACACATATACATGTTAATGTAAAATCACAGTCCTTCCTACATTTTTTCAAATGGAATCACACATTTCTATTGGTTGCAACTTTCAACCCCTTTCCAAATCATCCCTTCCCCCAACATGACTTCTGCCTGCTACCATAGCAACAGGTCATGGAACACTGGTGTGAGCAGAGAGGTCAGAAGTTCAGCACACAATGTTTCAAATCCAAAGAGCAAGAGTGCTTGACTTTTCAAACCTAACAGCAAATCCAAAGTAATGTTCAGTGGGAACACATTTTTCTGTGCCAATCCAAAACATGCTTTTAAAAATGTAAACATACAGCCTAGTTTTAACTGTAAAATGGTTTGAATCAGCCAATGAGTTCTTTTTATTAAAAAAAAGTATGTATGCCTCCATTTTTCAACTGTCTTTCTTTTCATATTGCCATTCTACTGAAAGACACCTCCTGAGTGCATCCTGTTCTCCTTGAAAGATGTTCACAGTGTGGATTGTAGGTCATAGCTATGTCTTCTGGAGTGAAAAATTTGCAGAAAAAAGAGGTATTGTAAAAGACCTTGCTTTGCCAAATGTAGACATTAAATGGATTGGTCAGAGAGGATTAAAGTGGCACCAATTAATGCCTTTGGTGAAAACCTTTCTACATCGCCCACAGCCTAACCTTATTATTGTGCACTGTGGTGGAAATGACCTAGGCACTTTAACTGGGGTAGGTCTGGAAATGCTTATTAAGGACACCTTTCTGCAATTGATGTCACTTTTTCCACAAACTGCCTTTGTTTATTCTAATATATGCCAAAGGCAAAAGTGGAACTGGTCCAACCAATTTTGTCCGCAGATTGACAAAGCAAGAAAGCACGTCAATAAGTCTGTTTCTGCTTTCCTCAGAGACTATGGTATGGGTTCTATATACCACAACAACTTGCGTTACAACATGCAAGACATTTATAGAGGAGACGGTGTACATTTCAATGATGAAGGGAACAGAGTCTTCCTCTTGAACTTTAGACTCTGTATTGGTACTTACTTGTAGGAACCGAAAAACACTCAATAAACACAAGGGCTCTTTTTAGAGCCACCTAATATCTAAACACTTAAACTTGATTTTTATTTCTATTTTTTTTAATGTTTTTTTTCGGGTGTGCGCAGAGTGCGCGCACCTCGCGATGTTTTTAAAAAAAATTTAAATCTTTTTTTTGGCCCTTCGTGGTCCTACTGTGACCCCCTGACAATGGCTAGGGGGTCAAGAACTCCCTACTCTGCCCCCTATTCACGTTCTCCACCTTTCCTTTTCAGTGCGACAGACAAAATGGCAGCCGACACTTCCTGATTTCGACCGATTCGAATGTTTACTGACATCTAACAACCAATCAGAATTACGCTCGCGCACGGCAGGGTGTGCGCACAGGGCTTGCACAGTGCGCGCACCCTGCGGGCATATAGATATTGATATGCTTTTAAATGCAATTTTCTCAGGAAATACTGAACAGATTTACACCAGACCAGCGAAAGGCACTTCCTTGACCTTATGGCTACCTCTCTGCCAAATTTCACGTAATTCTGTTCAGCCGTTCGGGCTGTAGCTGCGACTAAAGGTCCTATGGAAAAATGCATGGGGAAAACGCGTTTTGGGACCCCCCTTTTTCTCGGCCCCCGCTGGACGAATCACCCCGAGACTTTCAGGGTAGGAGCTGAACAGAGCGCCCCATTAGTTTTGAAAATTTCGCGAGGATTCGTCAACCGGTGCTAAAGTTATTCAAAATAGAATTTTCAGATTTCCTATGGAAACTCGGTCCTAACTATAACCATCTACTGGCGACCGCCAGTAGATAATATATATATATATATATATATATATATATAAGTCCTGTCCCTCTAACTACGACCAAGAGGGAAACACCACAGGTACGGCCCATCGACGTCTTTCAAAGACCCGGGTTCACAGTTCCATAATTTATTTGAATTGCACCGAGTGGAACAGACAAGTGTCTGCCCCAGACGCGTTTCGATCGCCACAGCGATCTTGATGACCTGACGCGCTGGTGACGGATTTCCGCATTTAAACTCAGTATAGCCAATCAAGTTAGGGGATTTGTAACTCAGTGGAAAACATACTATTTAAAGGAGCAAGCAATTAGAAAAAAGCCTTTTTCCAAATAAGTATCGCTTGTGGTTCACATAGTTCCATGTTGATGTTCATAATGCAATATTTTAACATATGCTCTGGATGAATTTTATTTTGAACAATGACATTTTCTCTCTCTCTCTCTCATAGGTTAAATGATAATCAGTTCTCTACATATTGTATGGCATGCATGATAAAATACTATAAATAGCGTAATCCAAGTACCCAATAGCTATATTTATAACAAGTGCCTAAAATAAAATGCCAAAATAGTATCACAATCAACCTACGTAGCATGCCATAAAAAACCTTTCAATATTATTATTAAAAGATTTTTTTTTTCCTTATTTGTCAAAAAAAAAATACCAGAGTTAACATATGGAATAAAATTGGCATCCCTAAGTTATTATACAAACGGATTCATAAATATGCAACACATTGATAAAAAATGCTCCTTTAAAAATGTGCAAAAAGTGCTAAAGTTCTGTCATGAAAAATGAATATAAAACCCCAAAAGTACACTAGTAAAACAAACGGTTGAGAGGCTGTGCAAGAGGTCGTAATAGTACTATGCAAAACAGAACCCGTAGGTTTGTAATTAAGGTGCTAGTGCTTAGTCCATAAAGTGTTGGTGCCAAAATGAATATAGTACATATGATATCAGTGCAAACAATGCTATGACGATTCATGATTGCAATGTTAAAATAAAAGAACGGCAGATAGATACTGGTTCATAGCAAAAACTGTAAAGGAAGAGACAGTGAGTTTGTACCCGTATACACATTGTATATCTATTTAAATCCCACAGGAGGACACAGGTGCTGTTTTAATTACAAAAAGTTATGCAGGTCCTCTCTGGTATTCAAACCATTCAGCATTCTTGTATCGAGGGTTAAAATAAAGGATGACTCTAATTGTCGCAACTTCCTCTCTCTGTTTCCTCCCCGAATAGAGGGAGGGACAGCCCCAATCACAGAGTATTTTAAATCACTGACTTTATTGTCATGAATGGCTTTAAAATGTCGGGTAACTGGGTAGTTGGAGTCTGAGTTGACAATTGCAAGCAAGTGCTGTAATATTCGAATAAATGCTGGCAGTTTAATATTGCCGATGTACTTGAGGTGGCAAGTGGATTCAAGTAGGTACACAGCTTATTCAGTCCGGCATGTATAATGATCTTTAATTGGGACGGGAATGTCACTAAAGGCTGTTCGATACTCGGATAGATTGACTCCAAACTTACATGCCCGACAGGAAGAGCATTTAAAAAATCCAGATTTAGAAAGCCAAGTGGTATTAAGTGTTAATTCTGGGCTTGATTTAACCAAGGCATCCCTCATCGAGGGTGCCTTCCTGAATGTGATGGCAGGGAGGATTGGTAACAGAAATTTCAATGTGAAATCAGTTAGAATAATTGGCCTGTGTTTATAGACAATTTTTCGAATGCTCTTTTCCTGTCTACAATAAGTGGTAATTAATCTAATAGGTTGAATGTCAACTGTTATAGATTCAACCAAAGTTTCTGCATTGTGTTCTCTTTTAGTTTTGAGACAAAACTCACATAGAAGGGAATAGCCTTATCCAAGGCCAATTGCAAATTAGAGAGTTTGTAACCCCAGGCCAAGAAATGATCTAGAGCCTCTTTCTGACATTGTTTTAGGTCAGACTCAAGACTGCATATGGATCGTAGGCAAAGAAATTCGCCATAGGGTATGCTGTAGATGAGATGTGGGGGATGGGCACTGGTAGCGTGTAGTGTAGAGTTACCTGCAGTCGTGTTTCTATGAAGCTTTGTTTGAATCTGATTCTCACAGATATATACCTCTACATTTAAAATTCTACCCTTTGTGTGCTACAAGTGGCAGTGAATTGAAGATTCATAGAATTGTCATTAATGGAAGCTACAAATTGGACAGCATCTTGTTCCGTGCCCTCCCATATAATGAATACATCATCAATATAGTATTTTTTATGGGCATTCCAAATCTCTTTATGAGTTACTTTGAAGACGTACTCCTCACACCATCCTACCAGTAAGCAGTCATAGGTGCAGAAAAGCACGCCCCCATTGCAACCCCTCTCAGTTGTTTATGCTGAGTTTTATTGAACAAAAATAGATTGTTGTTAAGGCACAGATCTATCATCTCAAGTAGCATGCAATTATGGTCATGTAGGCAAATGGCACGGTTGTTGAGAAAGTGCTTTACTGCTTCCAAACCATGGGCATGGTGGATACTGGTATATAGCGTAGCTATATCCATGACTATGAAAACATTGCCAGACCGCCACTCCACTTCATTAATTTTTTTCAAACAATCTCCTGTGTCTTTTATGAAGGAGGGTAGATTTGTTATGTGCAGTTGAAGAAAATAATCCACATACTTCGACATAGCTTCTAAAACCTTGTTTCTGGCTGATATGATTGGTCTGCCAGGGACAGGGGATAAGCCCTTGTGCACTTTAGCAATAAAGTACAAAATAGGTGTAGTAGGGAAATCATTCTTTAAAAATAAAAATTCATTTTTTGATAATAAACCCTGTCTCTCCCATTGTTTTTTTTTTTTTAAAAACCTTTATTGACATTGCAACCAAAGACAAGTATGGGCCTACAACCCTCGGGGCCGGCCGCTAAGCAGTTAAAGTAACAGCAAGCCAATCTTAATCACACGCAGCACCTCGGGAAGCAAATTCTCCATGCTAGTATACTCTAGTCCAGTGAACAGCCCAAAGGGGAAACCAGGATATAAAAGGTTTTCATTTTACAATAAGGGATAGAAGGATCAGGTGCCAATCAAGTTCTCAGCAGCGAAAAATGGCAGGCAGAGTAGTGAACGTCAACAATGAACAGCAATCTATCAAGTCACTGGCGCTGAAACAGGAGGTTAAGGATGTGGAGGAATGTCACGAGCAGTTTGCGCCTGCAGTCCCCTGCCCTAGGACCCAGAAGACATCACGGAAATTGATGCACAAATAAAAACAATGATTGGCAACGAAGGAAACCTACCGTACTGACCCCAGAAAAGAAAGACAAAGAAGAATAAGAGAAGAAAAAGGAGGCCATAGGAACAAAGTAAAAGACTAAAGAAGCCCCTCCCCCAACCCCCCACCCTGCACCTCTGCAGATGACTACGGCCCCCCCCCCCGCAGTGTGCCTGTCGCCCCAGAACCAGACCCGAAATATAGAAGAAACAGGGAAAAAGGGGAAAGAGAGGAAACCCCCCCCTAACAGAGAAGGGGAGAGAGTAGTAATAAACTGGAGGAGGGCCTTCAATCATGCCCCTGGCTTCTCCCTCCCGCACAATATATTCCTCCCCAAAACAAACAATAAACAACCAAAATTCGACCATGTCTAAGAGAAATGGGGAGCATTATTCACAGACTACACTATTAGTTATGCCGTGAGAGCACACAACCCCCAAGCCCGCCCGCCTATTAAATGACAACCTCTGAAGGATCAGCCTTATCCTTGGCCACGCTTTGCGAATCCACCAATGCATACCCAGCGACCCATTATCATGTCCAAAGTTACAAGGAAGAGGAGCGTCCAAAGAAGACCAGGAAGGGACACACACATGTAGGGAGGATGTCTCTGAACACCAACACAGTCATCGTCATGGAAGATCACCTTTCCCAGTAATGCCCCAGGGCCTGCGCTGCACACAGGGTCCAGGAAGGAGGAATCAGCCAGAGCAAGCGACCGCTGCGGGAAGATCGCCCGGGTCACCGGAGGCCGCGCATGGGACAAAGTCACCACCTTCTGCTCAAGTCCAAAATCTCCGGAACAGGCCGACCCCACAGCCAGCCGACCACCCGCTGCCACAGTGTCCGAAATTTCCAGCTGTCCCTTATTCACAGAGGCGGTCACGTTACTTTCCTCCTGTGTAGGGTGAAGCAGATCCTTGTGTACCTGGGGACAGGCAGACCGCAACTGATCCGACGCTGATGCCATACCATCCAGCTTCCTCCCCAATACCCGGGCGCCGTGAACCAGGGTGGAATGAAGGGCTCCGAGAGCGTCGAGAAGGTCACCGTACCCCAGCACAGCCCCCTGCGCTCGCTCCGCTACGCTCCTCTGCGCCACACACTCCCAATCTTGCTGTGACCCAATGTACAGGATGATAGAGTCCATCCCATCAAGATGGCCGCAGGGCAGGGCTACCCCAGATGGGAACCGGGACTCAGGCACAAGCGCATCAAGCGCATCAAGTTCCATGGCACTGCAAACAGGGTTCCGGAGGCAGGCAAAATATGCATCCAGTGTGTGGTCACAGGTAACAGTCGTTCTCCTCCTGGGCCAGTGCCCGCGAAAACCGGGAGCAGCCCGCGCAAATCGGGACGAGCCACAGGCCGCGTCCGATCAGTTCACTGGCGAGGGCCCAGGCAATCGCCGAAAGACCCTGGAATCGTCACCCCGGGTATGCACCCACTATGCCACGCTCGATGGTAGGAGCGACCACAGCGAGATTTAGGCCAATATTCGCTCCGCTTCGGTATTCCGACTCCACCCGGTCACCAATGGCCGCTGTTGTTGAACTGCCGCCCGGCCATGTTGTCCACCCGAGGTCCCGGCTCCAGGGCTGCACAGGCCGCAAACTTCAAATGAACATTTCTCAGGCGGTACCGCTGCCAGAATCTTCAGGATCACACGATCGGTTGCCGCTCTCAATCACCAACACGGGCATGTAGCGCAGGCTGAGGATCACATGCAGGATATCTGTGCGGGATGTGGAGGTTCACGGAGCCGGGAGCCTACGCTGCCGTCCCGGTCGTCATCTTGGCTCCTCCCCCTGTCTCTCCCATTGTTGAAGATGTTTACTAACAGTGTCTTTTACCTGAGTTAAATGTTTACAACCAACTTTTAAATAACAGCTAGAATCAGAGAGATGGCGCTGGGCTTCTAGAAGGTCGCCCGTAGGTAGTTATAGTTAGGACCTCCTTTCTATCCAAAAAGCGTTTTTTCTTCTTTAACTAAATATCTTTGGCGTCGTCTGACGAATCTTCGTGAAATTTTCAAAACTAATGGGGCACTCCGGTCAGCTCCTGTATTGAAAGTTTCAGGGTGATTTGTGAAGCGGGGGCCGACAAAAAGGGGGGTCCCAAAACGCGTTTTCCCCATGTTAATTTGAATAGGAAATTTTAGACACAGCTACAGCCCGAACTGCTGAACGGAATCACACCAAATTTGGCAAAAAGGTAGGTCTTGGTCCAAAAAGCGACCTTTTTTTAAATGGTGTAAATCCGTTCAGTAGTTCCTGAGAAACTGAAAAAAGAAAAATATTGATATCTAAGCACCGCGAACCCTCCCGGGCACGAGCTTCAATCTGATTGGCTGCCAGCACTTCAAACCAGGAAGTGTTAGCAGCCATCTTGTGACTCGGTAGAACCGAGTCACAAGAAAAGAGAAAAAAGAAGATGAAAAAAAAGAAAAGGGGGAAGGTTAGAAACAACCTGATCCCCTAGGCCTAATCAGGGGGTCCCGCAAGGACACCCAGGGCCCCAAAAAGCATTTTTTTTAAAGAAAAATCGACAGAATTCGCGTTGGGGTCGCAAATCCTGCAGAGAAAATGAAAAAAAAATGAAGTGCGGGCTACTGCGCTTCATTTTAATGAGCCCCCAGGTGGGCCAGGTCCCAGGGGCAATGCCAAAATCAAATAGTGGGGGCCTGCGGGGCGCCCCCACAGCCCCGGGGCTTTGTTCATAAATAAGTGGGGGGTCCCAACCCCCCCACGCTGCCCCGGGGCTTTCAAATTTGAAATGTGGGGGGCCTCGCTGGGACTCATTATAATTATTAGGGGGGCCTCGCAGGCCCCCCCAAGCCCAGGGGACCACCACCTCTCCGGGGCTTCAAAGTAAATTAGGGGGGCTTGCGGGCCCCCCAAGTCCCGGGGACCACCACATCCCTGGGGTATGCAAATTGAGGGAGGGGGGGCCATGCAGCCCCCCTCCAGGAGACCTTGATGGCCCTGGGGACCGCCACCCCCCAGGGCCGGCTCCTGCAATGTCCCGGGCTGCCCACCCCCAGGACATTGCTGTTTGCTGGCCGGGCGGGAGCATGGCTCCGGCCTTGCCATAGCAAACCCTGCTTTGCCTCATTGAAGCGAGAGCAGGAAAACCCGCTTCAATGAAGCAAAGCAGATTGCTTTTGAGCAAGGGAAGCTGCATGCCAGCAGCTCCCCTTGCTGAAAAGCAATGCCTGCTCCCACAGGGCTCCCCCCACAGTTTCTAACGCAAAGGGCCGGCCCCGGGGGATGGGGTCCCCGGGGCCAGGAGAGGCCTGGCAGGGAGGCCCCTGCAGAGATATTTAAAAAAAATTAACCAGGCCTGGCCCTGGGGGATGGGGTCTCCAGGGCCAATAGTGGCCCAGGGAAGGGGGCCATGCGGCCCCCTTCCCGTTTGCTTTTGGTTTTTTTAAAAAGAAAAAGCTCTGCCCCCGGGGGATGGGGTCCCCGATGCCAAAAGTGGCCCAGGGAAGGGGGGCCACGCAGCCCCCCCCCATAAAATAATAATTACAAAAAAAGAAAAAAGAAACCGGCAACTCGCCGGAGGCCCTGCCCCCTCCCTGCAGCACTCTGCAAACAAGCTCCCTGGCGCGTTATAAATTGGGGGATTAACTCCCCTTAAATACTAAGGGGCAGATTTACAAGCCCCTTGCGCCACTTTTGCATCACTTTTCCCATGTTAAAAGTGATGCAAAAGTGGTGTAAGGGGCTTGTAAATCTGCCCCTGAGGGTCCCTGCGGGCCAACTAGCCCACCAGGTACCTTCAGTAAGCGCCACAGAGCTGCGTTGCAGAGAGGTGGTCTGAGGCCACGCCCTTTTTTACACCTCTCTGCAATGCAGCTCTGTGGCGTTTACTGGAGGTACCTGGTGGGCTAGTTGACCCCCAGGGACCCTCAGGGGCAGATTTACAAGCCCCTTACGCCATGTTGTGGAATATATATAATTTGATTTATGCGGGATATGATTTGGAATATTTTCATAAAATCGAATTATATAAAATTGATGTATGATTAGATTGAGGAGATGGGACCATTCTAAAGTGGGAGGAAGTTTGCAAAGGCTTTCTCGAACAATACTGTAGTCCTACCACTATGTTTACAAATATGTGTACTATATGGTGTTGGTAGAAACAAACGCAATGTAACCTGTGATCAAGGAGCGGCTGCTCTGAAACGCGTCAGGTGTTTTTTCGCTTTTTGTAATTTATTAAATTCACTCTGGAAAGGAATTGGGTCCGGGTTTGTTTCTTATTAACAGAGAGCAAAAGGATTGATATATATATATTAAATAAAGAAGCCTTTATCCAGTAGTCTTCATGTGCGTGCCTGCTTCTTGTGAGAAGTAAGGGTTGCTGTGGATGTTACTCAGCCCTGGCGGTGCGAGTTGTTCACGTATCACCAGTCGTACTATGGGCTTTTCACCTTCAACCGCAAACATTTTGGAGCAGCATGGCAAATACTACTTTGTTGACCCCCAGAGAATGCGCTGTGATGAGTATCACAGGATGACAGCAGTATTGGGACGCAGTGATCTTGTAGGCGGCGGTCTGTTTACTACCAGCACAGGATCTATGTTTTCCCTGACTTGAAATGCCTCACTCTGAAGACCGGCATGCCTTTGGTGACTGGGCACCGCAGAAGCTCATGCAGAAGCGGTGAGGACTGATTTGGCATAATACTTTTTTATCAACTGGTCTCCTCCGACCCTGCATTAAGATTTTTTAACTATGTGCTGCATTACACGCGGAGACAGAGCTTCTGTTTTAAATCAACATATGATGCGCTGGAACTATTGACTGATTTTAACTCTTCTGAAATCGGACCCTTCTCAATGGCACCAGGAGTGTTAGAACATTGCACCAAGCACGCCTTGTGTGTCAGTTTGGCATGATATTAACTAGTGGGGCCATGTAACAGTGAACATTATCAAGTTGGGGCATTATCGGACTGGCAGTCCGTGACGTTCGGAATGATCAACAATGCCGAGGTCAATACTACACACACTGAAATGGTTCCTAGGTGTTTGAAATAAGTCAAATACATTGTCTGACAATGATTTCACAATATAATAGTTAGGCGGTGCTTGTGTGTTTAATTTTAGCTCGTGATGTGAGTCAGGAGTCCATTATGTTATTGTAGCGCTGGCAAGACCCAGTTTTGATAAAGTTTTCTGGGCTGTTTGGCTCTCAAGAAAAAAAGAGAAATAGAAGCAGTTCATGTAAGTCTCCCATACATGTATTTCAGCAGCTCATTTTATTCAGTTTAGTTGTGCTACCTGAGGGGGTTGGCGCCATGTATATATTTTTTATATATTTTTTATGAAAGTATATGCTACAATAATAGCAAATGTTCCCAAGGTATTGGTAGATATGATGATACATTTCTCGTGTTGAAGCATAGTCATTTTTAATTGTATATAAATCTATAGTGAAGTTCTTATACACTGGGAAGATATATAGTATACCTTAATGCAATTCACATCCTATATTTTCATTTATTGCAATTTTCACTATGTACATAGATATGGATTGCATTACACGATTAATGTGTGTATATGTATCCATTTTAATTATCTGATATTTCACACTTTGTGTTTAGGATTTTTCCTATGTCTTTCAATGGGAACGGGCTACATATGTTGTAACAAAATGGCACCTGCTAGATTGACAAAGACTGGTGAGTCAGCAGAAATGGGTCTCTTCAGTCGCGGGGTCGTAGGAGGCCCTATTAAATAAAGAAGCCTTTATCCAGCAGTCTTTGTGTCCGTGCCTGCTTCTTGTGAAAAGTAAGGGTTGCTTTGGATATATATATTACCTACTGGCAGTCGCCAGTAGGTAGTTATAGTTAGGACCTATTTTCCATAGGAAATCCGCAACATTCTATTTGGAATAACGTTGGCGCCAATTGCCGAATCTTCGCAAAATTTTCCAAACTTTTGGCCAGCTCCGGTCTGCTCCTATCCTGAAAAGTTCACGGTGATTCATCAAGCGGGGCTGAGAAAAAATGGGGGTCCCAAAACGCGTTTTCCCCATACATTTTCCCATAGGACCTGTTGACGCAGCTACAGCCCGAACTGCTGAATGGAATTAGACCAAATTTGGCAAAGAGGTAGTCCTTAGTTCAGACTCGTGCCTTTTGCTTAAATGGTGTAAATCCGTTCAGTAGATCCTGAGAAAATTAGAGTTAAAAAGATAGATATATCTGGGCGGTGCCTAACCACACATCTCATCGTGAGTTTTGATTGGCTGTCAGTACTCCATCCAAGAGTGTTGGCAGCCATCTTGGGACCAATAGCACCTCAATAAAAAGCATTGCAGTTAATAGAAGGTTTTAAGACTTTAGTTACATTATAAATCATTTGTTGATGGTACCATACTCATTTTAGGAATTGTGGTGTGTTCTAAGGTGATTTTACCATGTGAAAAAGCCTTCTGCTGTGATATCATGAATCATGTTTGAGAGAAAACTATTTTCTCATGCTTTTCCCACAGAGGTTTGGAAGGTGATCTATAAGCTAAATTGAGAGCATATTTTCTGTAAATTCACATTATCTTTCTCAGTCATGTGAGAATGAAGTCTGACATTCTCAGAAAAACATGTACATCCAACAAGGGCAGAGACTGTCAGTTGATTCCTTTGTGTTCTACTGCAGCTTCCCAGAGTGTTCTAAAGAACAACTAGAGCGCTCACAGTCCTACTTATGACAAACGTATTGCACACCAGAAGCCATCTTGATTGGAATAAACTGGTAACACTTAAAACATTTAATTTTAAAAGGAACACAATGAGGGGGTTCATTTTGCCATAGAAATTATGATTAGTGCTGAAGAAAGACAAATTAGGGCACATTTTGAGTGACTTCTCAAATTCTCTTCCATTTCATTAAAAAATTCTGATATGCAGACTGAAACATGCACTTTTAATACCAGCAGCAGACTTCCGTGGTGAGCAGTAGCTTTACTACAGTGATCTAATGAGCAACTAGAGTGCTAACATTCAGAATTTATGGCAAATGTGTGACATATCTGAATACCTTCTTGATGTAATCAAAGTAAAAAACTGAAAGCATTTCCTACTGAGGAGACTGCAGTAAATGAGGAAATTAGGAAACTTCATAACAAATAAATCTCCCAAGATGACCACCAGACACAAAAGAGCCTAAATGCAGCACAAATATCACCCAGATGTAGCCCACATGTAGCCCAGTGACAGAAGTGTGCAAAACACTTATTTTTTGTGTATTTGCAGTTTTATATAGTGCAGACTTGTCAGGTATTGGAGTGCTTTACATGAGCATTGGTTACATCCCACAAGATCAAATTCATTTTGGTTGTAGACATGGGGAGATTAAGTGATTTGACCAGAATCACAGAATGTTGAGCTGAAGCAGAAATTCCAACCTGGTTCCCCAGTTGCAAAGCCTGCAACTCTGGCAGTAACACATCCTCTCCCCTAAGTG
This sequence comes from Triturus cristatus, assembly GCF_964204655.1. Lineage (NCBI taxonomy): Eukaryota > Metazoa > Chordata > Amphibia > Caudata > Salamandridae > Triturus > Triturus cristatus. The sequence goes on along the minus strand of NC_140591.1, from coordinate 371,435,627 downwards.
CAACATTTAATCAAGTGGTCAACTGGATGAAAAAACATAAAGATTACAAAAAATGTAAAAGTTCTTTGTCGAAAACTCAGAAAATATATACTCATTTTAGTTTTTTAGAGCACTAACCATAATTTTGATGCAAATAAGACCCTCTCATATATTTCATTTCTAAAGGAAATACTCTAGGTATTACAGTTTTGATTACATCAAGATGACGTCAGGCGTTCCACACTTTTGTAATCAATATAGAATGTTAGCAATCTAGTTGTTCATTGGGATACTGTTGAGAGGCAGAGGCCAGGGGCACAGACTCTGAAAATTCAAGGCAGGTAGGAGAGTGCAGAGGCAACAATTTGACCACACTGGGCAGGCAGGAAGGGCAGTGGCAGCACAACAGACTATGGAGGGCAGTGGAAAGGGGGGCGGGGGCAACAAACCAACAATACAGGACTGGCAAGAGAGGCTGTGGCAATATAATAGACCATTGTGGGCAGAAGGAAGAGGCAGTTTTAGTACAACCATACATGCCAACAGACCCGTTTTTAGCCAGAAAACGTCCAATGTTTTTAAGCTCAAATAGGCTTTATTTGATCTGTCTCCTGTCTACAATCTCCTCTTTTTCAATGTAACTCAAAGGGGAAAATCAATACCCCAGTTTTTTTTCAAAATCTCCCTCTTACCAAGTTCAAAATATTCGCAAGTATGGTGCATTGGATCATGGTAGGCAGGAGGAATTGGGGTAGGGACATGGACTCGGATAACAGAGGACAGGTGGGACATGGAGAGGTGCACCAAACTGACCCTACAGGGCAGGCATCAGGGTTTGCAGCAGCACAATACACCACACAGGGCATGCGTGACGGGAGTGCAGCACAACAATCCATAGAAAGCAATAGGGAGGGGACAGGACCATGCACATGGACAACAGAGAACAGAGGGGAAAGAGGCAATGGTAGCTAGCTGACCATAATGGACAGACAGGAGAGAAAGCTGCAGCATAACAGACCATAAAGGGCAGGAGGAACGGATCAGGGGCATTACAATGGAACAGACAAACCAGGAGGGAGGGAATCGGGGTCTGCACATGGAAACAGAGGGCTGGGGGCAAAGGGGCAGGGCAGGAGCAGCAAGATGACCATGGAGGTCAGGCAGGATGGGCACTTGAAACAAGACACCCCATGGAGAGCAACAGTGAGACTATGATGGCATACACACAGACCATGGAGGGAAGGTGGGAGGGGGTCAGGGGCAGCTATCTGACCACACAGGGAAGGTGGGATGGGCCATGGCAGCACAGAAGACCATGCATGGCAAGCGGGAGGGTTAGTGGCAGCACAATGGCTATGATGGGCAAGAAGGAGGGTGCAGGATTATGCACAAAGGACCATGGAGGATAGAAGGGAGGGTCAGGACCTGGGCACAGACAAGAGAGTTCAGGGGAAGGGGCCTCACAACAGACTGCGTGGGGCAGGCAGGAGGAGCAGTTGCAGCACAACAGACCAGGGAGGGCAGAAGGGTGTGGCAGTAAAATGGACCATGGAGGACAGGAGGAATGGGATAGGGGCATGGCATGTGGACAGGCAAGGTGGAGGTGGCAGGGGCAGATTACAGTCATCTGACAATGCTAGGCAGGTGGGAGGGGAGTGGCAGCTCAACAGAACACTCAGAGTAGATAGGAGTGGCAGGTCCATGGAACATGGTGGGCAAAAAGGATGGAGCAGGGGCATGCACAAAGACATCGGAGAGCAGGGGAATGGAGAATAGGGGCAGCAAGCTAAGCACAGAGGCTGAGCAGGAGGTCAATGATGGGCCATAGAATTGGGCAATGGAGGGCAGGAGGAGTGGACTGGTACATCATGCTAAATGGAGGGCAGTAGCAGCACATCAGACTATGCATGGCAGGAGGGAGGAGGCTAGTCCATGGATTCCGACAACAGAGGATAGGGAGGAGGTGGATGGGCAGCAAGCTAACTGTTCAGAGAAGGTGGGTATTAGGAACTTTATTGTTTTTAAAATGTATGTCTGTGCGAACTACTTAAAATATGAACAAGTATGCAGCATAATCTCACTTATATTCAGGAAGAAGAGGATGTTTGTGACTGTGACTCCGGGCTCACTTCGCAGAAACACCCCCTGACCCTCTACCCCCCATCGCAAAATGTAATGCCCGTGAAAAGGGTAGGTGGACGCAGTGTTATATAGAACATAGTCCTGAGAGCACAATTGAAAATGAAAACTAGATATAGTATATGGTATAAACTATGCACCAAAAAGTGTGATATAAGATGAACCAGGCGTGAAACATAATATGCAATACATTGTGCGCAATGACAGATTCATTGGAGAGCGCGAGATAGCACAGGCACTAGCGCGTGCTATGCGATATGCGCCTTGGAGTGTAATATGCACAGGGCAGTGTTGTGTAACCTAACTAGTCTCTAAAGTTGTAATATAAAATATGTGCTGGGGAGTGTAACGTTGCATATGTATTGTGAAAAAGATATGGATCCCAGATTGTAATATGTATGGCATAGCGCTGTACGTTATAACATAGGCATCAAGGAAGGCACGTTAGATGGGGCAATATAACCCGTGCGAAGGCAAGTGTGGCATGACATCACGGGGTGATGTTACAGTGCACATGGGCTAGAGAGTGTCATAGCATACGCAGTAGCTGGTGGAATACAACACAGAGGTGTGTGGCACTCGGCGGGCACTGGTGGGTGTAACACAGCATTGGGCTCAGCCAGGAGCACGCTGAGGTAACGATTTGCGTGATATTCATTAAAAGGCTACTATGCATACAATGAATCCACATGGAATGCATTTACACCGCTAGTGAAGCTCTGACGTGTCTGACGCCCTACCGCGCCTAATCTCGGTGCCCCCGCCGGTGGGTACTCTCCAAGTAGACACCCTTGTCGTTTATTTATACAAACATGGATAGCTATTGACGGGCACATTTAATACACATGCACACCAAGCCATTCAAAGGGGATTCGACAAAAATTCGACCAAACTATGCAAGAAACCCCCCTCACGGTTAATAAAACACACATCCACCGCCGGATGTATAATACTTTTTATTTTACTCTCTGGAAAGGAGACAACCCTCAGGATTGAAGGGGAATTATTTCCCCAACTTAAAACGTGCCACAGGGCTTGTTTGCACACGTTAACTCAGGCCCCGTCCCCTCCCTTCACCACTGTGTAAACACGCCCTGTGGCCGTTTTTAGTTGGGAGATTAAGTTAATTTGAATCCTGAGGGTCCCTAGGGTCCAACTAGCCCAGTAGGTACCTCCAGTATGCGCCACAGAGCTGCGTTGCAGAGAGGTGTAAAAAGTGGCACGGCCTGGACCACCTCTCTGCAACGCAGCTCAGTGGCGCTTACTGGAAGCACCTGGTGGGCTAGTCAGCCCCCAGGGGCCCTCAGGATTGAAGGGGAATTATTTCCCCAACTTAAAATGTGCCATAGGGCGTGTTTGCACACGTCACCTCAGGCCCCGTTCCCTTCCTTCCCCACTGTGTAAACATGCCCTGTGGCCATTTTTTAAGTTGGGAGATTAAGTCCCCTTGAATCCTGAGGATCCCTAGGGGCAAAATAGCCCACTAGGTACGTCCTTTAAGCGCCATTGCAGGGAGGTGTAAAAAGGGGCACGGCCTGCACCACCTCTCTGCAACGCAGAGCAGTGGCACTTACTGGAAGCACCTGGTGGGCTAGTTGGCCCCCAGGGTCCCTCAGGATTGAAAGGGAATTATTTCCCCAACTCAAAACGCGCCACAGGGCGTGTTTGCACACGTCACCTCAGGCCCCGTCCCCTCCCTTCACCACTGTGTAAACGCGCCCTGTGGCCGTTCTAAGTTGAGAGATTAAGTCCCCTTGAATCCTAAGGGTCCCTAGGGTCAAACTAGCCCACTAGGTACCTCCAGTAAGCGCCACAGAGCTGCGTTGCATAGAGGTGTAAAAAGGGGCATGGCCTCAGAACACCTGTCTGCAACGCAGCTCCCTGGCGCACACTGGAGATACCTGTTGGGCTAGTTGGCCCTCAGGGACCCTCAGTATGGAAGGGGAATTAATTCCCCAACTTACAACTGGCCAGGGGGCACGTTTGCAGAGTGCTGCAAGGAGGGGGTGTGGCCTCCAGAGCGATGCCGGTCTTTTATTTATTTTATTTTTTAAGAAGGAGGGCTGTGTGGTCCACCCTTCTAATTTACTGGCCCTGGGGACCCCATCCCCCAGGGCCTGCACCCTAATTGTTTTTGTGAAAAAAATAAATTTGGCCCTCCCAAGGCCTTAATCGGCCCCGGGGACCCCAACCCCCGGGTCATGGCCTTTTTTTTTTTTATTCTTTAGGAGGGGGGCTGCGTTGCCCTCCTCCTCAGGCCACTTATGGCCCCGGGAACCCCATCCCCCGGGGCCGGCCTTTGTTTTTTAATATTTTAAAAATATATATATTTATAGAAACACCTAGGACATGCTGGACAAACCGTATGTACCTATCACCATAACGATTTGCACATGGAATGTATTTACCCCGCTAGTGAAGCTCTGACGTGTCTGACGCCCTACCATGCCTAATCCCGGCGCCCCCGCCGGTGGGTACTCTCCAAGTAGACACCCTTGTCGTTTATCTATACAAACATGGGTAGCTATTGACGGGCACATTTAATATACACGCACACCAAGCCATTCAAAGGGGATTCCACAAAAATTCGACCAAACTATGCAAGAAACCCCCCTCACGGTTAATAAAATACACATCCACCGCCGGATGTGTAATACTTTTTATTTTACTCTCTGGAAAGGAGACGAACCTCACTTGAGAGTTACAGCGTGCTCCTGGCTGAGCCCAATGCTGTGTTACACCCACCAGTGCCCGCCGATTGCCTCACTCCTCTGTGTTGTATTCCACCAGCTAGTGCGTATGCTATGACACTCTCTAGCCCATGTGCAATGTAACACCACCCCGTGAATATGTCATGCCACACTTGCCTTCGCACGGGTTATATTGCCCCATCTAACGTGCCTTCCTCGATGTGTATTTTATAACGCACAGCGCTATGCCATACATATTACAATCTGGGATCCATATCTTTGTCACAGTGCATATGCAACGTTACACTCCCAAGCACATATTTTATATTACAACTTTAGAGACTAGTTATGTTACACAACACTGCCCTGTGCATATTACACCCCAAGGCGCATATCGCATAGCACGCGCTAGTGCCTGTGCTATCTCGCACTCTCCAATGAATCTGTCATTGCGCACAATGTATTGCATATTATATTTCACGCCCCGGTTCATCTTATATCACACTTTTTGGTGCATAGTTTATACCATATACTACATCTAGTTTTCATTTTCAATCGTGCTCTCAGGACTATGTTCTATATAACACTGCGTCCACCTACCCTTTTCACGGGCATTACATTTTGCGATGGGGGTAGAGGGTCAGGGGGTGTTTCTGCCAAGTGAGTCCGGAGTCACAGTCACAAACGTCCTCTTCTTCCTGAATAAAAGTGAGATTATGCTGCATACTTGTTCATATTTTAAGTAGTTCGCACAGACACACATTTTAAAAACAATAAAGTTCCTAATACCCACCTTCTCTGAACAGTTAGCTTGCTGCCCCATTCACCTCCTCCCTATCCTCTGTTGTCTGAATCCATGGACTAGCCTCCTCCCTCCTGCCATGCATGGTCTGATGTGCTGCCACTGCCCTCCATTTAGCAAGATGTACCAGTCCACTCCTCCTGCCCTCCATTGCCCAATTCTATGGCCCATCATTGACCTCCTGCTTAGCCTCTGTGCTTAGCTTGCTGCCCCTATTCTCCTTCCCACTGCCCTCCGATGTCTTTGTGCATGCCCCTGATCCATCCTTTTTGCCCACTATGTTCCATGGACCTGCCACTCCGTTCTACTCTGAGTGTTCTGTTGAGCTGCCACTCCCCTCCCACCTGCCTAGCATTGTCGGATGACTCTAACCTGTCCCTGCCACCTCCACCCTGCCTGTCCACATGCCATGCCCCGATCCCCTTCCTCCTGTCCTCCATAGTCCATTTTACTGCCACACCCTTCTGCCCTCCCTGATCGGTTGTGCTGCAACTGCTCCTCCTGCCTGCCCCGCGCGGTCTGTTGTGAGGCCCCTTCCCCTGAACTCTCTTGTCTGTGCCCAGGTCCTGACCCTCCCTTCTATCCTCCATGGTCCTTCGTGCATAATCCTGCTCCCTCCTTCTTGCCCATCATAGCCATTGGGCTGCCACTAACCCTCCCGCTTGCCATGCATGGTCTTCTGTGCTGCCATGGCCCCTCCCACCTTCCCTGTGTGGTCAGCTAGCTGCCCCTGACCCCCTCCCACCTTCCCTCCATGGTCTGTGTGTATGCCACCATAGTCTCATTGTTGCTCTCTATGGTGTGTCTTGTTTCTAGTGCCCATCCTGCCTGACCTCCATGGTCATCTTGCTGCTCCTGCCCTGCCACCTTGCCCCCAGCCCTCTGTTTCCATGTGCAGACCCCCTGTTCCCTCCCTCCTGGCTTGTCTGTTCCATTGTAATGCCCCTGATCCGTCCTTCCTGCCCTTTATGGTCTGTTATGCTGCAGCTTTCTCTCCTGTCTGTCCATTATGGTCAGCTAGCTCCCATTGCCTCTTTCCCATCTGTTCTCTGTTGTCCATGTGCATGGTCCTGTCCCCTCCCTATTGTTTTCTATGGATTGTTGTGCTGCACTCCCGTCCCGCATGCGCTGTGTGGTGTATTGTGCTGCTGCAAACCCTGATGCCTGCCCTGTAGGGTCAGTTTGGTGCATCTCTCCATGTCCCTCCTGTCCTCTGTTATCCGAGTCCATGTCCCTACCCCAATTCCTCCTGCCTACCATGATTCAATGTACCATACTTGCGAAGATTTTGAACTTGGTAAGAGGGAGATTTTGAAAAAAAACTGGGGTATTGATTTTCCCCTTTGAGTTACATTGAAAAAGAGGAGATTGTAGACAGGAGACAGATCAAATAAAGCCCATTTGAGCTTAAAAACATTGGACGTTTCCTGGCTGAAACGGGTCTGTTGGCATGTATGGTTGTACTACCACTGCCTCTTCCTTCTGCCCACAATGGTCTATTATATTGCCACAGCCTCTCTTGCCAGTCCTGTATTGTTGGTTTGTTGCCCCTGCCCCCCTTTCCACTGCCCTCCATAGTCTGTTGTGCTGCCACTGCCCTTCCTGCCTGCCCAGTGTGGTCAAATTGTTGCCTCTGCACTCTCCTACCTGCCTTCAATTTTCGGAGTCAGTGCCCCTGGCCTCTGCCTCTCAACAGTATCCCAATGAACAACTAGATTTCTAACATTCTATATTTATTTCAAAAGTGTCGAACGCCTGACGTCATCTTGATGTAATCAAAACTGTAATACCTAGAGTATTTCCTTTAGAAATTACGTATATGAGAGGGTCTTATTTGCATCAAAATTATGGTTAGTGCTCTAAAAAACTAAAATGAGGACATATTTTCTGAGTTTTCAAATAGCGACAAAGAACTTTTAAATTTTTTGTAATCTTTATGTTTTTTTATCCAGTTGACCACTTGATTAAATGTTGCACCTTGGCGAGAGGATGGGTTTTTACTTCCAGAGCTGCAGACTTTGCAACTGGGGAACCAGGTTGGAGTTTCTGCTTCAGCTCAACATTCTGTGATTGTGGTCAAATCACTTAATCTCCCCATGTCTACAACCAAAATGAATTTGATCTTGTGTGATGTAACCAATGCTCATGTAAAGCATCCCAATACCTGACAAGTCTGCACTATATAAAACTGCAAATACACAAAAAATAAGTGTTTTGCACACTTCTGTCATTGGGCTACATGTGGGCTACATCTGGGTGATATTTGTGCTGCATTTAGGCTCTTTTGTGTCTGGTGGCCATCTTGGGAGATTTATTTGTTATGAAGTTTCCTAATTTCCTCATTTACTGCAGTCTCCTCAGTAGGAAATGCTTTCAGTTTTTTACTTTGATTACACCAAGAAGGTATTCAGATATGTCACACATTTGCCATAAATTCTGAATGTTAGCACTCTAGTTGCTCATTAGATCACTGTAGTAAAGCTACTGCTCCCCACGGAAGTCTGCTGCTGGTATTAAAAGTGCATGTTTCAGTCTGCATATCAGAATTTTTTAATGAAATAGAAGAGGATTTGAGAAGTCACTCAAAATGTGCCCTAATTTTTTTTTCTTCAGCACTAATCATAATTTCTATGGCAAAATGAACCCCCTCATTGTGTTCCTTTTTAAATTAAATGTTTTAAGTGTTACCAGTTTATTCCAATCAAGATGGCTTCAGGTGTGCCATACTTTTGTCATAAGTAAGACAGTAACCGCTCTAGTTGTTCTTAAGAACGCTCTGGGACATTCTGTCATTAGGCTATACTTGGGCTACATCTGGGTGATATTTGGGCTACATTTGGGCTCTGTTGTCTCTGGTGGCCATCTTGGGAGATTTATTTGTTATGAAGTTTCCTAATTTCCTCATTTACTGCAGTCTCCTCAGTGGGAATACTTTCAGTTTTTTATTTTGGTTCCATCAAGAAGGCATTCAGATGTGTCACACATTTGCCATAAATTCTGAATGTTAGCACTCTAGTTGCTCATTAGATCACTGTAGTAAAACTACAGCTCACCAGGGAAGTCTGCTGCTGGTATTCAAAGTGCATGTTTCAGTCTGCATGTCAGAATTGTTTTATGAAATAGAAGAGGATTTGAGAAGTCAAAATGTGCCTTAATTTTTCTTTCTGCAGCACTAATCATAATTTCAATGGCAAAAGGAACCCCCTCATTTTGTTCCTTTGTAAATTAAATGTTTTAAGTGTTACCACTTTATTCCAATCAAGATGGCTTCAGGTGTGCCATACTTTTGTCATAAGTAAGACTGTTAGCGCTCTAGTTGTTCGTTAGAACACTCTGGGACATTCTGTCATTGGGCTATATTTGGGCTACATCTGGGTGATATTTGGGCTACATTTGGGCTCTTTTGTCTCTGGTGGCCATCTTGGGAGATTTATTTGTTATGAAGTTTCCTAATTTCCTCATTTACTGTAGTCTCCTCAGTAGGAAATACTTTCAGTTTTTTACTTGGTTCCATCAAGAAGGCATTCAGATGTGTCACACATTTGCCATAAATTCTGAATTTTAGCACTCTAGTTGCTCATTAGATCACTGTAGTAAAACTACAGCTCACCAGGGAAGTCTGCTGCTGGTATTCAAAGTGCATGTTTCAGTCTGCATGTCAGAATTTGTTCATGAAATAGAAGAGGATTTGAGAAGTCAAAATGTGCCCTAATTTTTCTTTCTGCAGAACTAATCATAATTTCTATGGCAATATTAACCCCGTCATTTTGTTCCTTTGTAAATTAAATGTTTTAAGTGTTACCACTTTATTCCATTCAAGATGGCTTCAGGTGTGCCATACTTTTGTCATATGTAAGACTGTTAGCACTCTAGTTGTTCGTTAGAACACTCTGGGACATTCTGTCATTGGGCTATACTTGGGCTACATCTGGGTGATATTCGGGCTACACTTGGGCTCTTTTGTCTCTGGTGGCTATTTTGGGAGACTTATTTGTTATGATGTTTCCTAATTTCCTCATTTGCTACAGTCTCCTCAGTAGGAAATACTTTCAGTTTTTTACTTTGATTCCATCAAGAAAGCATTCAGATGTGTCACAAATTTGCCATAAATTCAGAATGTTAGCACTCTAGTTGCTTATTAGATCACTGTAGTAAAGCTACTGCTCACCAGGGAAGTCTGCTGCTGGTATTAAAAGTGCATGTTTCAGTCTGCATGTCAGAATTTTTTAATGAAATAGAAGAGGATTTGAGAAGTCACTCAAAATTTGCCCTCATTTTTCTTTCTGCAGCACTAATCATACTTTCTATGGCAAAATGAACCCCTTCATTGTGTTCCTTTTTAAATTAAATGTTTTAAGAATTACCACTTTATTCCAACCAAGATGGCTTCAGGTGTGCCATACGTTTGTCATAAGTAGGACTGTTAGCGCTCTAGTTGTTCACTCTGGGAAGCTGCAGTAGAACACAAAGGAATCAACTGACAGTCTCTGCCCTTGTTGGATGTACATGTTTTACTGAGAATGTCAGACTTCATTCTCACATGACTGAGAAAGATAATGTGAATTTACAGAAAATATGCTCTCAGTTAGCTTATAGATCACCTTCCAAACCTCTGTGGGAAAAGCATGAGAAAATAGTTTTCTCTCAAACATGATTCATGATATCACAGCAGAAGGCTTTTTCACATGGTAAAATCACCTTAGAACACACCACAATTCCTAAAATGAGTATGGTACCATCAACAAATGATTTATAATGTAACTAAAGTCTTAAAACCTTCTATTAACTGCAATGCTTTTTAATGAGGTGCTATCATGTATATTGGTCCCAAGATGGCTGCCAACACTTCTTGGATGAAGTGCTGACAGCCAATCAGATCTCACTATGAGATGTGTGGTTAGGCTCCGCCCAGATATATATGTGATTTTACTTTTGATTTTCTCAGGAACTGCTAAACGGATTTACACCATTTAAGCAAAAGGCACATGCCTGACCTGAGGACTACCTCTTTGCCAAATTTCAAGTAATTCTGTTCAGCCGTTCAGGCTGTACCTTCGACTAAAGGTCCTATGGGAAAATGCATGGGGAAAACGCGTTTTGGGACCCCCCTTTTTTCTCAGCCCTCGCTTGACGAATCACCCCGAGAATTTCAGGGTAGGAGCTGAGCAGAGCGCCCCATTAGTTTTGAAAATTTCACGAAGATAAGTCAACCGGCGCCAAAGTTATTCAAAATAGAATTTTCAGATTTCCTATGGGAACTCGGTCCTAACTATAACTATCTACTGGCGACCACCAGTAGATAATATATATATATATATATATATTACCTACTGGCGGTCGCCAGTAGGTAGTTATAGTTAGGACCCTGTTTCCATAGGAAATCCGCAACATTCTATTTTGAATAACTTTGGCGCCGGTCGACGAATCCTCGCGAATTTCTCAAAATAGGCGGGGCGCTACGCTCCGCTCCTACCCTGAAAGTCTCAGGGGGATTCGTCAAGCGGGGGCTGAGATAAAAGGGGGGTCCCAAAACGCGTTTTTCCCATGTATTTTTCATAGGACCTTTAGACAGGGCTACAGCCCGAACGGCTGAACAGAATTACTAGAAATTTGGCAGAGAGGTAGTCCTCAGGTCAAGGAAGTGCCTTTTGTAGGTTTGGTGTAAATCTGTTCAGTAGATTCTGAGAAAATAGCCTTTAAATCAATATATATATCTGAGCCAGCTTACGGTACGCTTACCGTAAGCTTACCGTACGCGTACGGTGGCGTGCGCGAGCGCGATTCTGATTGGCTGTTACATCTAAGAAAACATTCGAATCGGTCGAAACCAGGAAGCGGCGGCCGCCATTTTCTCTCTCGCACTCTGAGGGGGGGGCTGTAAACAAAGGCAAAAAACATATAAAGGGGCTGTTTAGACAGCGCCCATGCATATAGCCATGTTAGTTGAGTCCTCAAAGATCCCCCAAGGCCAAACACGGTAAATTTTTATTTTTTGAAAATTTCGCCGATTACGCTTACCGTACGCGTACGGTGCGCTTACGCTAAAAATTTTAATAAAAAAAAAAACACTCTCTGTGCATGGCATATTATTGTCATCACTTACAAATTAAATTTAACAGATTACCTATCACAAGGAAGCGCATAATATGTCCTCCATGTGCGCACGGTGCGTAACGTGGGCACGCGGTGCGCGTAGCGCACTGCGTGCCCACCTTGCGTGTACGGCACTAACTGCGTAAAGTGGGCGCGCGGTGCGCGAAGCGCACCGTGCGCGCACAGAACGAACTGCGTTAAGTGGGCGTGCACGCCACGAATGGCGTAAAGTAACTTAGCATTTAAAAAAACGTACAAATTCACTGAAAAAACCATAGGTTTCACACACGTTATAGTTAGGAATTAGCATTTAAAAAACCTTGCAAATTCACTGAAAAAACCATAGGTTTCAGACATGTTATAGTTAGCGGAAATTTTACTGATAAAAAACCAATGAAATTCCCCCGTTATAGTTAGTGCAGGCAACTATAACTCACGCGACTGCAATCTTCTGCTGATGACATATGTGTCTTTATGAAAAAAAAATATTTGTAATATATGTATAGCTAAAAATGTATGGAAGAAGACATGGGCAAATAAGTGTCTAAATACAGTATTAGCATCAGCAGAGGATTGCGGTCGCGTGAGTTATAGTTGCCTGCACTAACTATAACGGGGGAATTTCATTGGTTTTTTATCAGTAAAATTTCCGCTAACTATAACATGTCTGAAACCTATGGTTTTTTCAGTGATATATATATATATATCCAACAATACTCCTTCCCACGAAAAGAGCAGAAGCCAAACAGGGGAAAGTCAAGGAAGCCCTTTATTTCAAGGTAATGGCGAATGCATTTCGGCAAATTGTTGCCTTCTTCAGCGCCCAAGAGTTTCAGGAGGCTTTCCTTTGCACTGTAAAAGTCCTGCCGCCCTTTAATTTGTTCAGGCATACTCCGCCCCCACAAATGTCAGCTCACCTGTTTCCAGTCCTCGGTTCTCCTATGGACTGCACAACCCAGAATGCACTGTAATGCTTTCAGGTAGGTGGTACTCGGGGGTAATTCGGCCAAATGGTCGCGCAGGATGCGAGATGTTGTGCAAAGTTTAAAAACCATTTTCCTGCTTGTATTCAATGATGAAAAGCGCCTCCTCGGGTCCCCAACCGCCTCAGCCTCTGGGTTCAGGAGTCCAATCAACGGGGGCAAAATGACAATGCATGCCGCCCTGCGTGAGGTGGAATACCTCACAACCGCATTTTCATCTTCCCAAACGTTTGAGGCGTGCCCAGACCATCCGATACCTCGGAAAAACCAAAAACTGCAAAGACAGAGCCAGTGAAGTCCGGGCCGCTTGTGAAGCAGGGGCCTCTGTACCACGTCTCTGGCTGACGTGGAACTATATCCAACAATACTCCTTCCCACGAAAAAAGCAGAAGCCAGACAGGGGAAAGTCGAGGAAGCCCTTTATTTCAAGGTAATGGCGAATGCATTTCGGCAAATCGTTGCCTTCTTCAGCGCCCAAGAGTTTCAGGAGGCTTTCCTTTGCACTGTAAAAGTCCTGCCGCCCTTTAATTTGTTCAGGTATACTCCGCCCCCACAAATGTCAGCTCACCTGTTTCCAGTCCTCGGTTCTCCTATGGACTGCACAACCCAGAATGCACTGTAATGCTTTCAGGTAGGTGGTACATGGGGGTAATTCGGCCAAATGGTCGCGCAGGATGCGAGATGTTGTGCAAAGTTTAAAAACCATTTTCCTGCTTGTATTCAATGATGAAAAGTGCCTCCTCGGGTCCCCAACCGCCTCAGCCTCTGGGTTCAGGAGTCCAATCAACGGGGGCAAAATGACAATGCATGCTGCCCTGCGTGAGGTGGAATACCTCACAACTGCATTTTCATCTTCCCAAACGTTTGAGGCGTGCCCAGACCATCCGATACCTCGGAAAAACCAAAAACTGCCAAGACAGAGCCAGTGAAGTCCGGGCCGCTTGTGAAGCAGGGGCCTCTGTACCACGTCTCTGGCTGACGTGGAACTATATCTAACAATACTCCTTCCCACGAAAAGAGCAGAAGCCAGACAGGGGAAAGTCGAGGAAGCCCTTTATTTCAAGGTAATGGCGAATGCATTTCGGCAAATTGTTGCCTTCTTCAGCGCCCAAGAGTTTCAGGAGGCTTTCCTTTGCACTGTAAAAGTCCTGCCGCCCTTTAATTTGTTCAGGCATACTCCACCCCCACAAATGTCAGCTCACCTGTTTCCAGTCCTCGGTTCTCCTATGGACTGCACAACCCAGAATGCACTGTAATGCTTTCAGGTAGGTGGTACTTGGGGGTAATTCGGCCAAATGGTCGCGCAGGATGCGAGATGTTGTGCAAAGTTTAAAAAACATTTTCCTGCTTGTATTCAATGATCAAAAGCGCCTCCTCGGGTCCCCAACCGCCTCAGCCTCTGGGTTCAGGAGTCCAATCAACGTCCTAGCAGTATATACATTATACTTCTAGGGGCTTCCATAAAGTCAATTTCGCCCATTGGTCTGTAGTTATGTCACTTTAGTGTGAGTGGAGGCATTTTTTTTTATTTCACAAGATCACATTCACACTCAAATAGTTCCCTTCAGTGTCAGTAACTGTTAATGTATTGTTTGCTTATTGAAACCCAAAAAATATTTCTGCTTTCGGGCAATGTTTTATTTTTATTTATTGTTTAGGGTCCAACAGTTCTCCCACCAAAAAAAGTTTTACAAAAGTCTTAACATAACAAAACAAGCATTGACAAAGCTAAAAGGATGGCAGTCAACGCCAGACCTTTTAACTTTACTGATGCTTGTTTATTTTCCATCACAAGCATGTGCTACAAAAAGAAAATTTAAAATCCTTAACATGGCTGCCAAATACATGCACTAAAAAATGTGCATTTAACATCATTCAGTGGTGTGTCGGTTTCTCAGGTGATTTTTTAACAAAATGTTTAGTGGTGCTCAGTATTTTATTGATATTATTTGTAAATGAGACAATAATAACCACTACATAAGCAAGCATTCTGATCACAGGCAGCTACACTGTTATTTAAAGACTTAAAAACTTTAAAAAGGAGACAGAAAATAAAACATTATCTAACTAGGCACCATTAATGCAGGTATAATAAATAGTTGGTGTTTAAAGTTAATATACATAATAAAATGAACAAATACATTTTAATGCCGTTTTCTAACGGAGGAGAAAGTAACTGTTTTAGGAAGGTGTGAACAATGCATACAGGTTTTGTGCAGTCACTTACAGTGAAGGGAGTGGATAGAGAATAGCAGGTTGGATAATTGCCTGGGATGCCATGCTGTGGTGAGCAGAAGCAACATGTAAGTGAAGATTTGATAAGCCAGTGGATAAAGCCACCTGAAAAGACGCTCTTCTAAGTGTGCATATTCTGTAGGCATTTAAAAAAAAGTCTGGGGAGACAAAGCTGTCTCAAAGGCCAGAATTAAAATAGACCAGCCTTTCCCCCCCCCACTATATTGAAGTGCAGATGGTGAAATTCACCATTTGCCCATATGCACACATTTTTACTTGGAAACTAATTATTGCATCAGCACAAAAGAAAATGTATTTTATTGAATTGAGAACTTATGTTTCATACTGATGCTGCAAGTAGTGCATTAAGCAAGTTTTACTTAGACGCGTTATCCAGTTCTGTAAACTTTGCATTTTAAATGGAGTTTCTCGTCATCAAGCAGTGTATCACAACTGGCTGCATTTAAATATGAAGGACGGGGTGTGATAGGCTGGGGCGGCAGGGCAGTGTCTGCGTCAGTTCATCATTGGCTTTTCCGCCATTTTTGAAGCTTCCCTCTGACGCAGCGTTTTTTTTTAGACTTCCATCTGAGAGAAACAATTTTAATCAGGCTGTTTTGAAAACAAAAAAAGCACTCAGTCTGGCATACTGAAAGCAAAGTGAAAGTGTGTCAGCGTCATTAAATTTTGGGGACATTATTCAAGAATAAAGTGGTGTATGAATGTCCACCCTGAATCGAACAGGCCTTCTGATTCCAGTCTGGTCAGCAGTTGTGTGGCCTACAGGGTATTTCCAGTGACAAAGGCGACTTCCACACCTCTAAATGAGACGAGGGGACCGACAGGCCATCCACCAAATTTTAGCTGATGCTGCATTAACAGCAGCTTTTAAAAGGCCCTTAATTTCGAAAAATAATGATGGAGCTGCAAATCACATCACACATGGGACTGGAACGGATCAGGGTAAATGACCCTATTGCACTTGAAAATTCTTGTCATGGAATGCGTTTCCATAGTTCAGTATATGATGGATCCACTTTTTTTTTTTTAATTAACTGAACAACCAAATCGACATACCGGCCTTAATAAGCCAAAGGGCACTGTTGACCTTGCATGCATAGGAGAATAAAGGGATGTAAAGATATAATTATTCTTCTAAGTGATTAGAAATCAATTAAATAGGATAGAGTAATGCAAAAGAGTAATTGACTACAGGTCGAGTTTTACAAACTAAGGGCCTCATTATGATGCCAGGCGGAAACTTTCTGCCCGACACCATCCCGGAATCAGGATCTGACCGACTCGTGGTCAACGGTTCCTCCTGACCGATTACGATGCTTCCAAACAACGTTCAGAAGGACTCTTATTGACTTCAATGGAAGCCTGTGTTCCAACTGACAACACTGGCTCCTATGGGGAAAAGGGGTGTCTTCAGAAAACCTTGCACCCTGTAGGGGTCACCCCATGGTGCCTGCCACACAGTGCATGGTCTTACAGGGGGGTACCTTGGGTACCCCCACAGCCCCCAACCGAAGGGCTCAGGATGAAGGGGGGCCAGCTAGGGGCCCCAAAAGTCAGTTTCCAACAGCCTTTTTGCGTCGGACAGGCCAAGTCGGAAAGGCTGTCAAAATCCGACATCGTAATCGGTTGGAAACACTGTCCATAGAGCTGTACAAGATACCTCTGACCTATCGGATTCTCCAATTGCCATTAGGGACTGATTCGGAATGACCGAATGGTTCCCCTTCCAACCGCGAGCAATGTAATCAGTCGGGCAGATTGGATTCTGACCGAGTCGGGCGGATTTGTTCCAACACGGTTTAAGGAAATGCGACTGTTGGTCGGGGGCTTTCTGCCCGACATTGTAATGAGGCCCTAAGTTGGTCAATGGCATGGCCTGTCACATTGTCACACGTTAATTGATCCTCTTTACAAAGGTCGCTTATCTGACTTTTTTCACTAGAGGGGCACAAACATTTTTTGCTGAATAACAAAAAAGGAAGCTGCCACTCTTGTTTAGCTCACAGGCACAGAGGGGTTTGTTTAAAAAGTCTCCAAAATATGAGCTGTAGGAAGATTAGAATGATCGCTGACTTCCCATCCAAGCAGAGGCAAATCGCAACTGTGTGACCTGTCTGTGCCACCTCAGATGGCAAAATAGTTCATGGAGGCATACGTGTCAGGCAGCTAAAACTAACCATTCAATACTGTTCAGACAGGCTTGGGAAGACAGAGAGGTCTACCACACTTTGCTGATCAGAGGAGAACTCTAACATAGCCCGCTCTTCAGATGCCGAATAGTCACATACTCTGAGCACAAAAATCTTAAAATGTAATTGATAAAAAGAATGAATATATTGCAGTGCATCATGGCAAATATCCTAATTGATGGATTATAATGGCAATCATAAACAAAAGACTGCAGGGGGCCATCCAAGCAGATCTCTTATTCTGCTCATTCTCTCTCTCTACACCAATTACCGCCCCCAAGTGCATGAGATCTCGGAGTGGATGACCTCTTGCAAAAGCCAGCATAGGAAATCGAACTGACAACATAAGAGAAAAATTACCACCAAATAAAGGAACCTACAGAAATGATTAAAGCTGCCAGAATGACACAAACTATTAAAATGTGTGTCTATAGCTCACACAATTCCTCATCCATCACCCACCAAGTACTATGTCCCATAACATGATAACTGCGCCTCAGGGGCCATCAAGCATGACGTGAAAACACTTCCTAATATAGGCTCAAAGCAAAGTCTACAACCTTGCAACTATGACCCCACTTAGTATACCATGCTATCCGTGTTTGTAAGCACTAAAGTGCCCTACATAGGGATTTTAACCGCTATACAAATGCTACAATATAATGTATAACCCATGGAATTCCGTAATCCCTGTATAAACGGCAGTCACAAATTTCTTTATAATAAGCAACGTGTGATGCATCAAGTTGGCGATTATAAAGAAAAGACGTCATAACTCAACCTCTATAAGGTTATTACATTCGAATTCTGACGTCACAATGCTTGCTGCCAGAGCTAGCAGTGGAGGTGAAAGCCAGGTCATCGTTAATCCTGAGCGGAGTTCGCAAAGTTACAAAAAAACTCAGCGAAGCTACGCAGACTTTGGCGAGCGGCAGAGTGGATTGCCTCACTCCGTTCGCACTGATTTTTAGTGCTGAGCGTTGTGCGAACAGGTTCTCGCACAGTGCAAGAGGGCACTTCTTCTTTCTGCCGCTCCGGTAGAAGATCTACTCGAGCGGCAGCTTCTTTAACGCGAATGGAATATTTCTCAACATGATCGGTAGCAACCATCCGCGACTGCCTGCGCCGATAAATTTCCCTGGGAAGTGGTCTGGTGTTGGATTTTCTTCACTGCCAACTTATCGTTGGCGAGCGCAAGCAATGAAAAAAACTCCACTCCCCAAAACAGAGTTTTTCACAAACTCCATGAACGGAGCGGTGTTCACCTCAAAGGATTTCTCATAGTCATGGAGCTCAATTGGAGCAGCTGTTTAAAGCAACAAGTGGAACTTTGCTTTGCTTTCTTATTCTCTATTTAAATAGCTTACAGTGACAAGCAGTGCACTCCTTAAATAAATAAAAGCTAGAATCTTTCTGCAAGTTGCTACACGTTCGGAGCTACTGCAGCTTTATTTTTTTTTAAACTGTCTTGTATCTGTTTGCAACAAAGATCTAACATGTTTTTGAGGACTTTAATTTTGCACTAGTGGTTTTATATACAGCCTTCATGTTTTCAAACATGCTCATTTTTTAAAAGAAAGAGCTATGCACCAACATTTTAATTAGCTTGTGGGAAAGGTGATGGTGTGAGCACGCATCATATGGGATAAAGTATCCCCTGACATACATGATAAAGATATTGCAAGTAATTCGGCCTCATTCCATTATATGGTTATGGAACGCCTCAGTGACTTGCAATATCCTTATAATGTACGGCAGTGGGTACTTTTTTCCTTATATTGCAATCACATAGACAAGTGGACTGACAATCTAACAATTCCTTTTAGCGCTCGTTGGTGTAGCTTGTTAATAGGGCCAAGATGTTACAGACACTTTGGGTCAGGTTTGCTTTACTTTTTGAACACAAGCCAGACGCAAAATGTAGTGGTGGTGTGACAAAGAGGCAAAAGCGGTATCTAATCTATGCTGATGACAAACATTATACCACCAGGCTATATATGAAATATTAGAAGAACATTTCCAGTTAATTGTAACTTGCTGAAAAGCCAAGGCCAACATGAGATCTAACAATTTATGTTCATGAACACCAAAATTGGAAATATCAGAGAGACCTCCTAAAAAAAAAAAGGAATAATGGGGAGATGGAACATTGCTTATTAAAAAAAGTTTGTTAGTTCTATTTGTTAACCCTTTTTTCGCTGCATAGGTACCGGAACGCATGCCTGTTTTACTCTTGCACGCAGTTGTGGAGGTGCAATCACCTGCTAACCACCACTAGTGCAACCCTCTTTGACCTGCTGAACCAAGCAGACCTTATTGGCGGGTTCCTTGTCCGCACTACACACTAGTCTCCACTTCCCACACACATGACTTTTTGGATTTTGTCCTGGAATGTCAACGGCTTACTGGATCGGGTGAAGCAAGCAGCGGTTTTCACCTTTGCTTAGCGACACGGTCCTGAGGTTCTGCTACTGCAGGAGACCCACCGCCTTGGGGAGCACTGCCCCTTGCTAGCACGTAAAGGCTACGATAGAACAGCGGCGATGCGTCCATTGGGGGCGTTGGGGCGTTGCCCCACCGACCGTCACTGTCACCACCACCAACTTCCTTAAGTAAATCAATTAAAAACAAAGTCTCGTGATTGGAGCCCGACTCGAGGCAAGCGGACGGCCGAGGGGGTGGAGCTGCGACAGCTTGAGTGACAGACTCAGCGCGGCACCACTAGTGCGCATGTTCATTTTTGGACTGGTCATTTTCATGACCAGCCCAAACATGCGCAGTACACCACCTTCCCGCAGAGCGACTGGCGAGGGAGGGACCCAAGGGTGCTTCATACAGCAGCCCCCGGGTCTCTTAATGGGCGGTGACTCACCCTGCTCTTAGCCAATCCTGGCGCTGCAAGCAGCGCCAGCATTGGCTGAAACACTGCAAGCCTGAGCCTGAGCAGTCACGGGGTGGGACCGAGCCTGACCGAGGTGAGGTCATAACTTGCTCGGAGCACGCGGCAGGAGTCGACTGGAGAGGAGGAGCGGAGCCTGAGGAAAACATAAACTCATCATTCTCGGGCCGTGAGTGTGTTTAAACCAATATTTTATTTATAAAAATGTATTAGAAATGTCATGTGCACAAATCGTTGATCACTTGCGAACACAACACGTCGAACAGAAGTTGATATACAGAATTCCTTCACTTTCACACAGAGTGCTGCATTAGTGTCATACCACAACATAAACAATGCAGCGCGCTGTGTGAAAGTGAAAGAATTCTGTATGCTGACTGCATTTTATCAAGGTATGCCAGCGTGATTGTTCGGCTCAATTATGCATGGTCCTGTTTGAAATATCCTTGGAAAAGATGCGCAGTTTGAAATCACTCTAGATGTAAGGGCCGAGACAGCATCTGGTGCAAATGTCAACATTTTAGTAGATCGCTGGATGATATGCTTGGTCTTTTTTGAGATTCTTTACTCAAGACAAGCATTGCACAGGCCTTGTGAATGTTCTACGTTTTGAACAGTCCGTGTTGATTCGGTAACCGTGCTCAGTTTTCCACGTTATGCGCGCAGTGTTTCACACACCATTTGGTGAAATGTTTGAACTGATCATCTTAAAACGTGTACTTTCATTGCAATTACCTTAGCTGTGCACCCGGGATGCCACAACGTACCCATAACTGTGTACGCTGACTCAGACCAGGACAGTGTGCCCAGTTACAGTGAATGTACCATTCAGAGTGCAGGCCTGCACTATGAGCTGCACATTAGTGCTAGGCGGACCTACTGTTTGAAGCCGCCGGAGGCAAGAACCAAAACTGAGTTTTTTAATTTGTGATAGCATGTTGGAGTTTTCACGCGTGTCTTTTATGTATGCCGAGAAAGAACAAAGATAAACTAGATGCGATAGCAAGGAATATTTTATCTGGCTTTGGAAACTCAAAATCCTTATTTGTAGGGCAGTGAAGGACAGGAGCTCGTTTGCATGATGTAAACCAGAAAGAATAATGCCCGCCACAGCAGCTGAATGGGACCCGTGGTTTTGAGTGCCATGCAATGAGGTCAGACAGAATGAGGCGAGAATGATTCCAGAGCACCGTGGTTGACATAGAACCTGCCTTGTGTCAGTGTTATCTGTTTGCTGTAGATTACTGAATTCATAAAAATGCCATTTGTCAAGTTCCTGCTTCCTCAAATTTGCTTAAAAATGCACTGTTTGTCCATTCTTTTTTTTAAAATTCCTTGCCACAGTGCAGTACGACAATAATGTAATGCTCACCACTCTCAAATGTCACCAGCCTCCACTGCGATAGAATCTTCAACTCTCGGTATTCTCGGGGCGAGGGGAGTCACCATTCTCCTGCACCTCTTGTCCCCTAGTGGTTACTCGGGTAATGTGTGACCCACATGGGCACTTTCTTGCTCTGGAGGGTACATTAGAGGGACTGGCAGTCTCACTAATATGCGTGTATGAACCCCCTTCCTCCTTGCCTTCCAGGTGCCAGGACCTCTTGCACCTTCTTTCGGGCCTTTCACCGGGGCTCACGATAATAGGGGCAATTTCAAAGCGGTGCTGGACCCTGACTTTGATAGCATTGGAACCCCATCGGTATCACGATGTGCCAATGCCCACCGACTCACTGACTGGACCAGGACCCTGGGTCTCTGTGATGCGTGGAGATCCTGGCACTCCCGACAGCAACATTTCACACATACATCCCCACACCCATTCCCGGATAGATCTCGCTTTCCTACCCACCCTCAATTGTCAGTTACTGACCCAGATCCAGATTCTATCCTACAGAATCTCATACCATTCCCCTTTGCTTCTCCAACTTGGGCATCCACCTCCGGGGTAGCGTCCCATGTGGCATTTGAACGCCTGGTTCTTCCAAGACAAGGAATTTGTCCATTTGCTTGGGTCCAAGCTCTGGGATTTTTTTCTTACCAATGAGGGCTCGGTTACACACACGGGCACCCTATGGGCAGCAAGTAAAGCAATGGTATGAGGCGCCACCAGGAGCTACGTCAAAGCCCGGGAGCGCGATTGTTCCTCTCTGATTACCCGATTAGAGGCTCAGGCACTTCGTCTGGAGCAACAGATGGAGTCCGACCCTCAGGCATGGATAATTTTGCAGTTAAGTCTTGCCCGTGAGGATATCCGATTGCATTTTCTTGAGGCAGCCAATCACCTCTGGTGGGCCACGACAGCTCAGATTTATGGCTGGAGAGACAAAAACAGAAAATTGCTCAACTGGTTGTCTCCCATCAACAAGCCAAAAAGATTGTTTCAGAGGTCCTGGACGGCGCCGACCATCCCCAGCAGACCCTCGTTGAGATAGCCCAAGCTTTCGCCCACTACCATGGCACTTAGTATGCCTGCACACCATCTTATTGGGGCTACTTTTTACCCCAAAGCCAGTGGCGACAGCCTGTTGCTGCAATTGCAGATACATTTAATCATTCATCTTCTTCAATTAATTTTTCCTTTTCTTTCCACCATGTTTTTCCGTTTCTGCTTTTACTGAACATACATCATCCCATGCAAGGAAATGCAATTTCCAATTTTTCTTATGTTCTAGTGGGCCATCCGAACCTCTTCAAAGAACACGAATAAGGCAACGTTCGTCGAAAGCAGTTTATTAAAACCCAATGCATTTCGGGCCCCTCAGGGCCCTTCGTCAAGGGTAACTGTAAATGAACAATAGGACATATATTCAAAACCTAAAAGCACACTATTACAGATATACCATAGCGATACACTTTGTTAATCCAGTTACATTAACACAATTCATTTCTCCATGTGAATTAAAACGTTTAGTAACTGTCAATTAATGTCCCACATTCTTTCTATGGCTTTTACTTTTCTACTCTGTTTTCTTCAATCAATGGTACCCATCCTTTTCTTTCCAAACCTTCCTTTTCTAAAAGATTCCTCCCCCCCGGCTTATGCTTCCTTACTACATGAACCCTCACTCCTGTCGTTCCCATGTCTACATCTCCATTTCCATTGTTCACCCTTCTCCCTTCTTTCCTCCCCCTTCCTCATTCAAACCAAGTCTTACCCAAAATTCTCTTCACCTTCCGTTATTCTCAACCCTTCCCATTACACCATGTTCCCTTTCACGTACCTGCTGAAACATAAGCTTCCTCCTTTCCCGTTTCCCAGAGGAATTACCATATCTGATTGTCTCCACCCTCTTTAAACAAACCTCGCTCTGTTCTAATCCCTCCTCCTTCTGTCATGTAATTGTTTACACCTGAATCACCTAACCTCCCTGGAACACTCCATCTCCCATAATGCATGCTAAACGTTAGGTTAAACTTTAGAACATTTACAATGCGTGCACTACCGATTAATGTAACGCTTTTTAAAAAATACCGATATGTCCAATGTTTTAGTTTGTCATTTCAATATACATCTGACTCCTATTCAAAAATAAAGTTGCTTGACAAACAAAGATGTTCCGCCTTGCATGGAAAAACAGCGTCATTTACGCAACAGTCCATTGTTGAAACTCTATTTGATCGTCGTGGGTGCCAACCCGATAGGACAACATTTTCGACATCATCAATTCTGGGGGGGCTGCACTCCGTTTTTCTTGAAATTTTAGCTCACTTTTAAAAAACACAATTCATCTTAAGGCGTGCTCACTGGTGACGTGCCAAGCCCAAACAACACGTTTATAAACTGAACACCATCTTATTGGGGCTACTTTTTACCCCAAAGCCAGTGGCGACAGCCTGTTGCTGCAATTACAGATACATTTAATCATTCATCTTCTTCAATTAATTTTTCCTTTTCTTTCCACCATGTTTTTCCGTTTCTGCTTTTACTGAACATACATTATCCCATGCAAGGAAATGCAATTTCCAATTTTTCTTATGTTCGAGTGGGCCATCCGAACCTCTTCAAAGAACACGAATAAGGCAACGTTCGTCGAAAGCAGTTTATTAAAACCCAATGCATTTCGGGCCCCTCAGGGCCCTTCGTCAGGGGTAACTGTAAATGAACAATAGGACATATATTCAAAACCTAAAAGCACACTATTACAGATATACCATAGCGATACACTTTGTTAATCCAGTTACATTAACACAATTCATTTCTCCATGTGAATTAAAACGTTTAGTAACTGTCAATTAATGTCCCACATTCTTTCTATGGCTTTTACTTTTCTACTCTGTTTTCTTCAATCAATGGTACCCATCCTTTTCTTTCCAAACCTTCCTTTTCTAAAAGATTCCTCCCCCCCGGCTTATGCTTCCTTACTACATGAACCCTCACTCCTGTCGTTCCCATGTCTACATCTCCATTTCCATTGTTCACCCTTCTCCCTTCTTTCCTCCCCCTTCCTCATTCAAACCAAGTCTTACCCAAAATTCTCTTCACCTTCCGTTATTCTCAACCCTTCCCATTACACCATGTTCCCTTTCACGTACCTGCTGAAACATAAGCTTCCTCCTTTCCCGTTTCCCAGAGGAATTACCATATCTGATTGTCTCCACCCTCTTTAAACAAACCTCGCTCTGTTCTAATCCCTCCTCCTTCTGTCATGTAATTGTTTACACCTGAATCACCTAACCTCCCTGGAACACTCCATCTCCCATAATGCATGCTAAATGTTAGGTTAAACTTTAGAACATTTACAATGCGTGCACTACCGATTAATGTAACTCTTTTTAAAAAATACCGATATGTCCAATGTTTTAGTTTGTCATTTCAATATACATCTGACTCCTATTCAAAAATAAAGTTGCTTGACAAACAAAGATGTTCCGCCTTGCATGGAAAAACAGCGTAATTTACGCAACAGTCCATTGTTGAAACTCTATTTGATCGTCGTGGGTGCCAACCCGATAGGGCAAAATTTTCGACATCATCAATTCTGGGGGGGTTGCACTCCGTTTTTCTTGAAATTTTAGCTCACTTTTAAAAAACACAATTCATCTTAAGGCGGGCTCACTGGTGACGTGCCAAGCCCATACAACACGTTTATAAACTGAACACCATCTTATTGGGGCTACTTTTTACCCCAAAGCCAGTGGCGACCGCCTGTTGCTGCAATTGCTGATACATTTAATCATTCATCTTCTTCAATTAATTTTTCCTTTTCTTTCCACCATGTTTTTCCGTTTCTGCTTTTACTGAACATACATTATCCCATGCAAGGAAATCCAATTTCCAATTTTTCTTATGTTCTAGTGGGCCATCCGAACCTCTTCAAAGAACACGAATAAGGCAACGTTCGTCGAAAGCAGTTTATTAAAACCCAATGCATTTCGGGCCCCTCAGGGCCCTTCGTCAGGGGTAACTGTAAATGAACAATAGGACATATATTCAAAACCTAAAAGCACACTATTACAGATATACCATAGCGATACACTTTGTTAATCCAGTTACATTAACACAATTCATTTCTCCATGTGATTAAAAACGTTTAGTAACTGTCAATTAATGTCCCACATTCTTTCTATGGCTTTTACTTTTCTACTCTGTTTTCTTCAATCAATGGTTCCCATCCTTTTCTTTCCAAACCTTCCTTTTCTAAAAGATTCCTCCCCCCCGGCTTATGCTTCCTTACTACATGAACCCTCACTCCTGTCGTTCCCATGTCTACATCTCCATTTCCATTGTTCACCCTTCTCCCTTCTTTCCTCCCCCTTCCTCATTCAAACCAAGTCTTACCCAAAATTCTCTTCACCTTCCGTTATTCTCAACCCTTCCCATTACACCATGTTCCCTTTCACGTACCTGCTGAAACATAAGCTTCCTCCTTTCCCGTTTCCCAGAGGAATTACCATATCTGATTGTCTCCACCCTCTTTAAACAAACCACGCTCTGTTCTAATCCCTCCTCCTTCTGTCATGTAATTGTTTACTCCTGAATCACCTAACCTCCCTGGAACACTCCATCTCCCATAATGCATGCTAAACGTTAGGTTAAACTTTAGAACATTTACAATGCGTGCACTACCGATTAATGTAACGCTTTTTAAAAAATACCGATATGTCCAATGTTTTAGTTTGTCATTTCAATATACATCTGACTCCTATTCAAAAATAAAGTTGCTTGACAAACAAAGATGTTCCGCCTTGCATGGAAAAACAGCGTCATTTACGCAACAGTCCATTGTTGAAACTCTATTTGATCGTCGTGGGTGCCAACCCGATAGGACAACATTTTCGACATCATCAATTCTGGGGGGGCTGCACTCCGTTTTTCTTGAAATTTTAGCTCACTTTTAAAAAACACAATTCATCTTAAGGCGTGCTCACTGGTGACGTGCCAAGCCCAAACAACACGTTTATAAACTGAACACCATCTTATTGGGGCTACTTTTTACCCCAAAGCCAGTGGCGACAGCCTGTTGCTGCAATTGCAGATACATTTAATCATTCATCTTCTTCAATTAATTTTTCCTTTTCTTTCCACCATGTTTTTCCGTTTCTGCTTTTACTGAACATACATTATCCCATGCAAGGAAATGCAATTTCCAATTTTTCTTATGTTCGAGTGGGCCATCCGAACCTCTTCAAAGAACACGAATAAGGCAACGTTCGTCGAAAGCAGTTTATTAAAACCCAATGCATTTCGGGCCCCTCAGGGCCCTTCGTCAGGGGTAACTGTAAATGAACAATAGGACATATATTCAAAACCTAAAAGCACACTATTACAGATATACCATAGCGATACACTTTGTTAATCCAGTTACATTAACACAATTCATTTCTCCATGTGAATTAAAACGTTTAGTAACTGTCAATTAATGTCCCACATTCTTTCTATGGCTTTTACTTTTCTACTCTGTTTTCTTCAATCAATGGTACCCATCCTTTTCTTTCCAAACCTTCCTTTTCTAAAAGATTCCTCCCCCCCGGCTTATGCTTCCTTACTACATGAACCCTCACTCCTGTCGTTCCCATGTCTACATCTCCATTTCCATTGTTCACCCTTCTCCCTTCTTTCCTCCCCCTTCCTCATTCAAACCAAGTCTTACCCAAAATTCTCTTCACCTTCCGTTATTCTCAACCCTTCCCATTACACCATGTTCCCTTTCACGTACCTGCTGAAACATAAGCTTCCTCCTTTCCCGTTTCCCAGAGGAATTACCATATCTGATTGTCTCCACCCTCTTTAAACAAACCTCGCTCTGTTCTAATCCCTCCTCCTTCTGTCATGTAATTGTTTACACCTGAATCACCTAACCTCCCTGGAACACTCCATCTCCCATAATGCATGCTAAATGTTAGGTTAAACTTTAGAACATTTACAATGCGTGCACTACCGATTAATGTAACTCTTTTTAAAAAATACCGAGATGTCCAATGTTTTAGTTTGTCATTTCAATATACATCTGACTCCTATTCAAAAATAAAGTTGCTTGACAAACAAAGATGTTCCGCCTTGCATGGAAAAACAGCGTCATTTACGCAACAGTCCATTGTTGAAACTCTATTTGATCGTCGTGGGTGCCAACCCGATAGGGCAAAATTTTCGACATCATCAATTCTGGGGGGGTTGCACTCCGTTTTTCTTGAAATTTTAGCTCACTTTTAAAAAACACAATTCATCTTAAGGCGTGCTCACTGGTGACGTGCCAAGCCCAAACAGCACGTTTATAAACTGAACACCATCTTATTGGGGCTACTTTTTACCCCAAAGCCAGTGGCGACAGCCTGTTGCTGCAATTGCAGATACATTTAATCATTCATCTTCTTCAATTAATTTTTCCTTTTCTTTCCACCATGTTTTTCCGTTTCTGCTTTTACTGAACATACATTATCCCATGCAAGGAAATCCAATTTCCAATTTTTCTTATGTTCTAGTGGGCCATCCGAACCTCTTCAAAGAACACGAATAAGGCAACGTTCGTCGAAAGCAGTTTATTAAAACCCAATGCATTTCGGGCCCCTCAGGGCCCTCCGTCAGGGGTAACTGTAAATGAACAATAGGACATATATTCAAAACCTAAAAGCAAACTATTACAGATATACCATAGCGATACACTTTGTTAATCCAGTTACATTAACACAATTCATTTCTCCATGTGATTAAAAACGTTTAGTAACTGTCAATTAATGTCCCACATTCTTTCTATGGCTTTTACTTTTCTGCTCTGTTTTCTTCAATCAATGGTTCCCATCCTTGTCTTTCCAAACCTTCCTTTTCTAAAAGATTCCTCCCCCCCGGCTTATGCTTCCTTACTACATGAACCCTCACTCCTGTCGTTCCCATGTCTACATCTCCATTTCCATTGTTCACCCTTCTCCCTTCTTTCCTCCCCCTTCCTCATTCAAACCAAGTCTTACCCAAAATTCTCTTCACCTTCCGTTATTCTCAACCCTTCCCATTACACCATGTTCCCTTTCACGTACCTGCTGAAACATAAGCTTCCTCCTTTCCCGTTTCCCAGAGGAATTACCATATCTGATTGTCTCCACCCTCTTTAAACAAACCTGGTGTAATGGGAAGGGTTCATCTAGTAAGGAAGCATAAGCCGGGGGGGAGGAATCTTTTAGAAAAGGAAGGTTTGGAAAGAAAAGGATGAGAACCATTGATTGAAGAAAACAGAGTAGAAAAGTAAAAGCCATAGAAAGAATGTGGGACATTAATTGACAGTTACTAAACGTTTTTAATCACATGGAGAAATGAATTGTGTTAATGTAACTGGATTAACAAAGTGTATCGCTATGGTATATCTGTAATAGTGTGCTTTTAGGTTTTGAATATATGTCCTATTGTTCATTTACAGTTACCCCTGACGAAGGGCCCTGAGGGGCCCGTAATGCATTGGGTTTTAATAAACTGCTTTCGACGAACGTTGCCTTATTCGTGTTCTTTGAAGAGGTTCGGATGGCCCACTAGAACATAAGAAAAATTGGAAATTGGATTTCCTTGCATGGGATAATGTATGTTCAGTAAAAGCAGAAACGGAAAAACATGGTGGAAAGAAAAGGAAAAATTAATTGAAGAAGATGAATGATTAAATGTATCTGCAATTGCAGCAACAGGCTGTCGCCACTGGCTTTGGGGTAAAAAGTAGCCCCAATAAGATGGTGTTCAGTTTATAAACGTGTTGTTTGGGCTTGGCACGTCACCAGTGAGCACGCCTTAAGATGAATTGTGTTTTTTAAAAGTGAGCTAAAATTTCAAGAAAAACGGAGTGCAACCCCCCCAGAATTGACTTAGTATGCCTGCCCCACGGATAGGAACGCTGCTGTGTCTAGATCATTCCTTGACTCGGTCTCCCTTCCCAGGCTTCTGGTAACAGACGTTCATCTACTAGATGACTCACTTATGGCATAGGAAATTGGAGAGGTATTGTCTGGCATGACACCAGATAAAACCCCGTGCCCAGATGGTTATCTCATGGAATACTATACTGCGTTCCAGGAGACCCTCATTCCCTATCTTTTATCGCTATACAAGGAGGTTTGCCACACCGGCTCCTCCCACTGGAAATTTCTTCGGCCACCATCATTGTAATACCTAAGACGCAACCTCTGTACACGTCAATAGCAGCCTATTGGCCGAAATTGCTCCTCAACTGCGAGGTCAAAATCTTCACATCGGTATTTGCTAGCAGGCTCAAACGTGTACTACACAAGCTGGTGCAACGAGACCAATGCAGGTTTGTGCCATCCAGAAGCACAAGACACTGTGTCCGGCGGCTCCATGTTGCCCTGGCTCACCTTCACTGACTGCCACCCGATTTAGCCCTGCTTCTTATTGACTTTCAGAAGGCTTCTGATGTAGTGGATTGGGACTACCTCCATTTTGGTGCTGACTCGTGCTGGCCTCAGGCCGAAGTTCCAATGCATGGTCCGAGTCCTATACCCCAACCTCAATGGAGTCCTCTCTGACATGTTTGCCAAAGAGCGAGGGACTCAGCAGGGTTGCCCCCTGCCTCTCCTCCTCTTTGCCCTGGTGATAAAGCCTCTGGCCCACCTTCGCACAGATGCCCAATATGCGGGCTGGGCCTGGTACAGGGGGCATGAAGACAGTATCGCGTTATACCGACGGTGTACTGCTCTTCCTTGCACGCCTGGCGATGAGTGGTCCCAGATGTCTCCAGCTGTTGGAATGCTTTGGGAAGGATGCAGGCCTGTGGATGAACCCTTCTAAATCGGTGATGTTTCCCCTGGCGCGGTCCAGAGACTGCTTCCACTGGTAGACAAACTTCCCTCTCCACCGTCTCAGTTCTAAATACCTAGGCATATGGGCCGCGCTACACCCAGAGCTTACTTGGGCCCTAAACCTCCAACCCCTGGTTCAAAAAGGAAAGTCAGACCTTGTCAGGTGGTGGGCTCCTCTCCTCAACTTCCAGGGACGCGTTGCCATCTTTAAGATGATGATCTTCCCACACTTTATCTATGTCTTTAAAACCTACGGATCCACTTGCCTCAAACGTGGTTTTCTGCTCTGGATGGCGCCATCAAGAAATTCCTATGGTGGGGCTCACAAGCGCCTACGGCCTTTAAGCACTGTCAGCAAGGGCCATACAACGGCGGCTTGGGGATGACCAACCTCCACCTCTACTATTTTGCTTCCCACCTCCTCGTCCTTCATGATTGGCTCAAAAGGGGATGGTCTGATCCCTCCTATCACCTGGAGATTTCATTGATGAGTTTCCCTCAGCTACAGGCTATGCTCTGTGGATCTCCGGTTTCTCTCTCTCTGGCCCTGGTAACTTGGATGGTGTTCCCTGCATGGCACACTGTGCTTTGGCATGTATGATGGGAAGCCAGACTCACGCAATAGACACCGCTCTGGCATGGCACCTGGTTGAAGGAGGTAGCCTCGCTCCAATGTTTCCATTCCTGGAATCTCAATGGTATTACACAACTTAGGGAATTTTGGTCTGGGACACACATGCACTTCTTCCAAAACCTTCAGCACAATTATAACCTCACACGTAGCCAATTTTAGAAATAACTTCAACTCAGACACACTCTCCAAGTGCATTCCCTGCCCACCGATACACTCCCAGAGTTCAGGGCCCTGGAGGCCAAGCTACTTATCTGCAGTCTAGGCCACATTGGAATATCCTAGATCTACAGCACACTTGTCACCAATTCCCCTGGCTCACCTCAGAACCCGTTGGGAGAATTGGGTGGGATCTGTATAGGGAAACAGCGGTTTCAACGCTGGTAATACCACGCGGGTAGGTTACAACGCGGACGTTACATTGTCCGCGTTGTTACCATGCATGGCATTACATCGAAAGTCGTTTCAATGACTTGCGCTAGATGGCTCGCAACACCAGGGACTGTGTTGGATTTTAAATCCAACACATTCCCTGCAAGTCCAGCATGCCATATAGTGCAAGTCGTAGAAACGACTTGCGATGTAAAGCCATTCGTGGTAACGCGGACAATGTAACATCCACGTTGTAACCTACCCCGTGGTATTTACTCTGTATTCATCTGTAGATGACGAGGACTGGCAGGACACCCTGATGGTCCCCCCAAGAACTTACCACCTCTTACTGATTACAACTTGTTCAATCCTATTACCTCTATTTTGCATACCTCTTCCCAGTCCACCTATGCCAAGCGGGCCTACGCCCCACTCCTGTATGCCCTTGATGCGGAGTCGACCCTGCAGATTTCTACCACATGATATGGCCATGTACAGTGATACTTCAATACTGGACCAAGCTGACCTGTGAACTGTCAGGGGTGCTGTGATGGTATGTCTCCCTCTCTCCCCTATTGATTCTCATGGGGGTGTTCTAGGGCTCTGGTGGCACGAGGGAGAAAAGTTTCTAGGCATGGCCCTTCTGGTGGCGAAAAGGGATATCGCAACATGCTGGTTGACCCTTGGGCCTCGTACTCTGTCGAAGTGGAGAAGGCGAGTTGACTGGTGGGCACAGCAGGAGTGAATGGTGTTTGAAGCCCAGGGCTGCTCCCAGAAACATAGGCGGGTGTAGGGAAAGTGGCTGGGTTAGCTTGCCTAATTACTTATGAAACTGTAACTGTGGTCATTCTATATGTGCATTACGGTATATCTGCGTGATATTTCCGCCCTGCGTGGCCAATATATCATATTATGCCATGTTTTATGTGTCTGCTATGTGTTCACCGGGGCCATCTTTGCTGGCTGGAAATTCAATAAAGTTCATTATGAAAAAAATGTTTGTGAGTTGGGACCAGACTTTTGCCCAAAAGTATGCAGTGGTTGGACATTAAAAATAAGGTGCATCAGATGACCATTGGGATGTCCGCATGACCAGCAGCTACTATTAGTATTCTTGGAGGATTAGGCTATAGAGGAAGGAGTGTGATAAAGTTGATCATTTAAAAAGAATAGAGATTGAGTAGTAGTGACTGCTCTGGAAACCTTGTGAAGTCTAGTCCATTTTTTTCCAGAAGGAGATGGAGCGAACACATCCCAAATCTGCATCCCAACTTTGGGCCTAATAACGATGTCCGGCAGACCGCCACCGGCTGGCCGTCGGTGGCCGTCCGACTGGCGCATTATGATGCCGGCGGTCAGATCCTTGTTGGACGGGGGACAGACCGCCATCTCCAACAGGATCTACTGATCCTGATGGAGCAATGGTGGGAATTGCAATCCCTAATGACAGTGGTGCCGAAGCAGGCACCACCGTGGGGATTACGATATCCCTTTCCGATAACCTTTTCATGGCAGTCCCGCCACCATGAAAAGGCTGTTATAAAGGGCCTTTGGGGGCCCCAAACAGGGCCCCTGTCCCTCGTGGGCAACTGCTAAGTGGCCCAGGGTGCACATGTAGTGCTCGCATGCACATCCATGTACTGTGTGTCATGCATTCACAAGGTGCATGGCACACAGTGCATGGATGTGCACAAAGTTCTCTTTTACACTGAGACTTGTGCTGTAGCCCTTTGTCAGGGCCACAGCACAAGCTGCCATGTTAAAAGCCCTTTTCTGACTGCCAGCCCAGCGGTCACATCATAATTCGGCAGTCAGACCGCTGCCTGCTTGGCAGTCGGTCTCCTGTGCGATGTGATAGAGGGCGGTGGTCTGACCACCCGGTATAGTAATAAGGCCCAAAGTTCTGGCTTAGATTTTACTCAAAATATATCTGAGGAAATTAATCTGTAAATAGGAGAGGATTTAGAAGTACAAGCTAGAATAGTATATTAAGAAGAGTCAGGTGGAGAAGAAATATGATCTATCGGTAGCAAATAAAGAATGTACAAAATGATATTCCTGAGAAGGGGAAATGCATACAAAAAACTATGGGGACAATGAAATGATGCCTGGAATTTAGGGAAGGAGTATGGTGTAGCACCATCAAATAAATCACAAACCCACTTTATACCTTTTTGCCTCCAAGATTTCCAATAGAGGGGTTTATTATTGATAGAAATGAGATGCTTATTCCATAAAGGAGATTGTAAAAAGAGTCTTGAGATCTATTTTGCAGTTGATGACAGAGTTTCAACAGGAAACACATATGCTTTAACAGCAGCAAAGATGTGATTGTGTTCTTTGAGGAAAGAGATAGAACTTCTCTAGGAGAGAAAGGAGCGAGTGGGGGATATTCAGTATTACGCCATAAGGGCGTAATGAGGAGGGTAATGTGAAAAGTCACTTAGAAACTTGTCTCAAACAGAAAGCTTTATGATAATTTCGAAAGTCCGGAAAATTAGTGCCACCTTCTGTCTTAGCCTTCTTGAGATGCTTCAAGTAGATTCAGGGGTTTTTATAATGCCATAAAAATTTGGAAAGTATAGAATGCAATTTTTTTGAAAATATGAACAAGGCTTTTGCACTGGAATCATAGACAAGCTATAAAGCAGAATAGGTGTAATCATCATTTTTATGGAATCAAGATGATCCCACCAGGATAAAGACAATGGATTCCAGGAGGATAGGAGCTTATCTATTATATTAAATCCTTCCTCCCAATATATTGCCTCAAACTCTTTAATAGAGTTAGTGAACCAAAGACCCAAATACTTAAATTTAGAAATATTCCAAAGAAAGCCAGTAGGATCAAAAGCTTGTTTAAGACAGAATTTGATAATAGGAAAACAACATTTAAAAATCCGAAATAATCTTATATCCTAACACGAAAGAGAATTCAGAAATTTCGTGGATAAAAGCTTTAATAGTATGGTTGGGATTAGAAAGAAGAATAAGAATATCATCTGATTAGGCAAAAAGCTTCAAGAGTTTATCTCCGTATTTGAAGCCTGTTATGAGGATGTTGTTTCACATTCGGTAGAGGAGGGGTTCAAGCGCTAAAACAAAAAAAAGGGAAGAGGTTAGAGAACTAAACAAATAAAACAAATAAAAGGACATTCTTGCTGAACTCATTTTAATTGAAAGTATTGGGACACTTTTCCATATTACTCAGGAATTTTAGAAGTGACATGGAATATAATGGACATTGTGTACAACAGTTCATCTTCCTATGATGTATGAATAGCAGTTTTAATATGCTTTGCCACTGTAACCACATTGTGGACTCACAATATGTGTTTTATCTAGTAATACATGTTCATATATGTATGTTTGCGGTTCTGAATGACGCCTGTAAATTCGAAAAAAACGCACTAAAGATATTTAAGAAAAAAATGTAAAAAAAGAATTGGGACACTTTTCCATTAACCAAGACAGAGGCTTTTGGGGAGTTAAAGAAGTAAGTGAGAAAATATTTTTGGGAATCCATGCCAAGTAAGGGATTTAAGCAAATAGGCCCATTTATCCTATCAAATGCCTTTCCGGCATAAAAACCAACAGCTGCTAGGGGATAGGATAAAGAAGAAGCATTGTTCAGTATGTTAAAGAACAATCTAGGGTTTTCAGATGCAAGCCTACCCATAGCAAAACCAGATTGTTCCTTACCTATCAATTTGGGTAAAAAAGGTTTCAGTCACGGAGCTAGTAATTTTGCAAAGAGTTTATGAGCTACATTTACAAGAGAAATTGGAAGATCATTTTTGCACTGTGTGAAGTCACGCCCTTCCGTATGAATAAGAGATATAGTTACTTCTTAAAAAGTGCCTCCAGCTGTACCAGTATTTCAGAAAAATTCAAAAGTTGCAAAAGTGTAGGCATCAGTACTTTAGACAAATGTTGGTAAAACTCCACAGTAAATCCTTGAGGTCCTGGAGTTTTGCCTTGTTCAAGAGATTGGAGTGTTTTAAGGATTTCTGAGAGGAATATGTCATTCTCAAGAGGGGCAGAATTAAGATTCTCATGATTTGGGGGATTGGTATCTTTCAAATAAGCATCAGTAAGAGAGGCATATGCAGAAGATTCCAGAGTCTACAGAATTTGGTCGAATTTCATAAATTTCTCCAAAATATCATGGTCCTTAAACACACGTTTTCCCATGTAGGAGTCCATAGACTCAATATTAGTACGTTGTTTCCAGACCTTTAAGTAATTCGCGAAAATGTCCCCACTTTATTATTACCTCCATGGTAGCAAGCACTGCTATGAAGTAAAATGGATGAAGCATTGTCTTTAGTTATTTTGTTGAAATTAAATTTAGCCCGAATAAGTTCTTGTATATCAGAACTAGAGGCCAAGGAATAAAATTGATGTTTATAGTAGAGAGTAATGACTGGTGATAATTGGCAAATTGGCTCTTTTTTTAAACAAAGTCAATAATATGAACTCGAAATGCAGCCATAAAGGTGCCCCAAATTAATTGAGGAGATGAATCAGAACCTGCATGGATCTCAAAAACGTAATCAGTCACAGAACTCAAGGAGGAAGAGGAGAAGACTGGATCTCGAAAGAGAGAATTGTTGAACCTAGGAAAACATTGACCTACAAAATTATTGAAGCAAAAATATTAACAAAAAATATTGAATACCTATACTTAAAAAGGTAAGTGCAAAAATATTGAAAAAAAGACATCATTAACAAAAATTTAGGGCCTAAACACGATGTCGGTCAGAGAGGTTCTGAAACAGATTCGGTTTTACAGAACCTGTGTCGGAAGCCAAGTTTCCGACAGATTCGGAAACATTTCCGACCGACCGATTACTATACAAGGTAGTCGGTCGGTCATTCCCAATCGGTTCCGACTGGCATTCGGAGAGCCCAAGTACGGTCAGAGCCGAATCGTGGAGCTCTACGGTCCGCATTTCTGACCGATCTATTACGATGTCAGATTCTGACAGCCGATCCAACTCGGTCAGTCTGACATGGATCGGCTGTCGGAAACCAACTTTGGGGGCCTGTAGCAGGCTTGCCTTCACCCAGGGTCCCCTCTTTTGAACCATGCACAGTGTGGCAGGCAGGCACCATGGGTGCACGCTTTTCCTCACCCACCCCTTTTTTGAATGGTAGCTTGTGTTGTCGGTCGGAACACTGTCGGACGGAAAACAGGCTCCCACTGATATCAATGGGAGTACGACCGAACGGGGTTCGGAACCATCATAATCGGTCGGTTGGAGTACCCGAACCCAAATCGGTCGGGCTCCATTGATTTGATTTTGGATTTATTCACATTTAAGAATTTCCAAAGGTCTGTGAACTCCAGAAATAAAACAATCACTGATGAAGATTTGGCAGGTGAGTCAAAAGTAGAGAGACAATGAACCAGTCTCTGCGCTCGTTGGATGTTTAGGTTCCTGGATGGAGGTAAGTCTACTAGTCAACAAGTCAACAGAAATGAGGTAAAGAAGGTTACAGGATCTTTCTTCTCTAATCCTTCAGGAAGACCATACATGCATAAATTGTTGCACCTATTTCTGTTTTCATGTCTTCTGAGTGCATCTGAACCTCTTTTTTGAAAACAGCGATTTTATTGGTTTCGTCTTGTATATCACTGACACGCTGCTCTACCACGGTTACTCTTATCTTTATAGATAACCATTTGTCATCAAGATTTTGGAATTGCATATTTGTTTCCTCAAAAACTGTCGTAAGGCTCGAATTTCCTCATATACATTCTCTAAAGAAATAGGTGAAAGTGATTTTTCAGGAGAAGGAGGATCTTGCTTGAAACTTTTATTCATAGAAGAGGGGCACTGTTTTAAAAAAAGTAATTGGTGTAATTGCAGAACATGGAGTGATTGAAAGTGCCATGCTGATAGATGAGATGGAACCACCCATTAAAGGCAGACCTGAGTTAGTGATAGTGATAGGCTGCACCTTGTTGGTATACAATCACTTTTTTAGTTTGTCTATATACGTATTGACCCATCAAAAACAATGAGGTTGCCCTGTGTCCCTCAGAACGTTGGTATCCTAATGTTACATACCACAATGCATTCTGACAGGTGTCACAACTTCTTTGCATAAAAAATAGGTGTTGAATTGTCAAATGTATATAAAAAGATCAATATATGTTCTTCAAAAAACTGGGAGAGTGTGTGCCTATACTGACCATTTTTCAACACTCTCAAAGCACATCACCTAAATAAGCAACACACAATGACAAATGTATTTATTTAGTATATTCAAAGTCAAAAACACAAAAATATATTGTTGGACCTGGCCCTTTTGGCCGGATGGTCCCTAGACTTTTCGCCTTCCACCTGTACTTTTTCTGACCTGTTGTTGGCTATTTTATGACTCTGGGCACCTTACCACTGCTGTTCAGTGCTAAAGTGCATATGTTCTCCCTATTTAAAATGTATTTGTTGGTTGGATTCCATGATTGGCTTATTTGGTTTACTGTCAGACCCCAGTAAAGTGCACCAGGAGTGCCAGGGCTTGTAGATACAAATGCTGCTGGTGGGCTTGCAGCACTGGTTGTGCCACCCACAGAAGCGGCCTGGTAAAATGTATCTAAGGTCTGCCATTGCAGAACCTGCGTGCAGTCTGGTACTGTCATGCTGACTGGGTAAGTGCACACACTTGCCAGTCCCTAAACCTTCCCTTAACTTCATATCAGTCACCCCTATGGTAGGCCCACGGGCAGGGTGCATTGTAAGCATAAGGTAGGACAAGCCCTGATGTGTGTGGCATGCCCTAATAGTGAATTACAGCCATTTTCGTTTTTCACTATTGTAAGGCTACCTGTTCTCCATAGGCCAGAATGGGCTGTTAGAATTGTTACATTCTATGATCCTAACAGACCCAGGGAACATGGTAGAAATTCGAGTTTAGTATGCCTGAACTCAGAATGATAAAATACATCTTGTAGTAAAGTTTATTTTAATATTCTGTGTTTGCAAATACCACTTTTAGAAAGTTGGTATTTGCTTGCTTGACCATTTCAGCCCGCCTCTGCTCTGATGTGTATCTGCCTGTCTGGTTGTGTGAGTGACAGGGCTGGGGAAACCCAGAGGGGCCGGGCTAGGTAGCCTGGTGGTGAATAGGAAGATTGGCAGTCAGATGGGTGGGAGGAGTACACCTGGGCTCTGAATAGGGTTGTGCTCTGCTACCACAATGCTGGCTCCACCTCTTGCGGAGCGGCTGATGTCTCTGCCCTGCACCCTGAATAGAAAGGCAGAGTCATGTCAACAAAGTGCTCAAGAACTGGTTTGGACTGGGCTAAGGCCCCTCAAACCCAGAGGAACAAAGGGGTATAAGTATTGGGACCCTGCTCCCAAGAAATTAGATCCTGCTGAAACAAGAAGAACCTCTGCCAGAGGAGAAGGAACTGGGAAAGCTGTAGGAGGAGTACTGTCCCTGACCTGGGGGATTGGCCTGCAGTGGTTGCCTTGCTGCTGAAGAAGAGGAGAAAGACTACTAAAGACTTTGCTTCAACTTGTGTTTTGAAAAAGATCTCCAAGGGCTTGAGCTGAGCTTGCCCCCTGAACGAAGTCCCAGGACCAGTGGACTTCACCCCCAGCTCCCCAGAGTCTTTTGGAAGTGCCTGCTGCTGTTGTTGGGCCTTCTGAGGGACTGCGTGTCGTAAGGAGCTGGGAGCGCGACGCAAGGAAGAGAAGCGTTCCGCCGTCGGAGCTGTTGCCGTTGCGTCTCGCAGAGAGTGTCGCCGCTGCAGCATCGCATCGAGCGGAAGCGTCTCGCATCATTCCGGAAGTGTCTCGCAACGCCGAAGAAGCGTGTCGCCATCGCAGCCATTGTAGCTGTCGCATTGCACCGCATCGAGAGAAGAGTCTCGCATCGAGGAAGAAGCGTGTCGCCATCGCAGCCATTGTAGTTGTCGCATTGCACCGCAACCAGAAAAGCGCCTTACATCCACGGAGAAGCGTGCCGCCGTCGGAGCCGCTGTCGTCGCATCTCGCAGAAGGGGTGTCGCCGCTGCAGCATCGCATCGAGCGGAAGTGTCTCGCAACGTCGGAGAAGAGTGCCGCTGCCAAGGTCGCTGTCGTCACATCTCGTCAAGGGTGACGCCGCTGTAGCTGACGCATCGAGTCGAGCCTTCTCGCAACATCGGAGAAGCGTAACGCATCTGGAAGATCCCGTCTTTATTTATTTTGCACCAAGAACTTCAACACATCTGCATCGCTGCAACACTTTCGTTGCCCTGCGTGTCGCATCTAAGGTACATTGACTTAAAGTGTCGCATTTAAGAACTTAAGAGAAACTAAGCAATCTTCTACCAACTAAGCAACCGTATTGTGTATTTTTAATCGTTTAATGGTCTTGTGATAATCCTATATAAAGAATCCTTATTTTTAATATAAATACCTGTGTGGTGTCCATTTGTAGTGTTGTCACTTGGTTACTGTATGTGTTCACAAATGCTTAACCTATAACGCTCTGAGATAAGCCTTGTCTGCTCGCGCCAAGCTACCTAGAGGGTGAGCAAGGGGTTGTTTTAGTAGTGTAACCCCTTACCCTAACTAGAGGAAAGGTTCCCTGCTTGTCACAAGTACCTACCTGTGCCAACCAGAGAACCCGGATTCTAACATATATCAAATAACATGACTTGGTTATAATCTGACACAGTGAACAACAATTAAGTTTGACATTACATAAGACAGACAAAGACGGATTTTAACATGATATACATAAATAAATTATTACAAATATGTCTAATCTTTCTCATATCCACAGTTCAGCAAACACTCTATATTATTATAAACACTTTTGTAGAATGGTTGACAGAGAACATGAAACAATTGGACTGCCTTCACTGTTTCAACCCTAAGTGTATGTGTTAGTAGTTAGACATCACGGCGTGTCTTCCTCAAGACTAGAGTGATGTGGACAGCGTAAATGTTGTATTATTCTAGGAAAAACGAACTCCTACAAGCCTGGATGGAGTCCACAACACTTACCCACAAGTATCCGTAACCATAAATCCAGATCCAATATGGGGAGACCCCCAATGGGGTTCACTTTCTAAATTTAAACACACTGTCTGTATTAAATACAGCAACAACTAGTACTTTCTTCCTGGTCTCCAAGTGATTCAAGGAGTGCATGCATCAAAAAACAAAGCTTCCCTACAGTGCATGAATGCCAAATGACAGTAAAAGAGTATATAAGTAAAAAAGGGGTCAAACTGATGGTCTTAATATGACTAACAGTGCCTCCGACTCCAACTAGTAAATACAAATGATCCCAATATATATGCCAGTGAACAATCCATCTCCACCAAGTGTTTCTGTGAGGAGGTCCTGCCAGTCTTAATGGGGTCAAATCAGTGGTGGCTGGCATGGCTCGCTGGTGGGGAGATGGGTGCGGGGGTCACAGGGGTGCATGTGCGGGCAGGTGGGGGTGTCGCGATTGCGGGAGGGAGCTAAACCAAATTCTAAAAATTATCTTACCTTTACACCGCATCCCGCGTCCCACGTCTCTGGTCCTGCTAATGCTCACCTGCTTCCGACCTCAGGAACAGGAAGCAGGCAGCTAGGCTCCCTCCCCTAAGCCAATCACAACACTGCAATGCAGTATTGTGATTGGTCAGACCACTGTGACACAGCTCTCGCCAGGGGCTGTAGGAGTGGGCATGATCTTTATGCAGGCTGTAATGCAGTCTGAATGGAGAAGGGGAAAGTGCGCATGACTGTTTTGGGTGGCCCGAGAGGGCCGACCAAACAGTCATTGCGCACTTAGGAGTGGGGAAACCACTCCTCCCCTGCCCTGTTCCGTGAGCAGAGCAGCCCCGCCCGCCCACAAAGGAAACATAAAATGATAATAACCTTACGTTGCTATCATTTTATATTTCCTTTCCTTTC
This sequence comes from Triturus cristatus, assembly GCF_964204655.1. Taxonomy (NCBI): domain Eukaryota; kingdom Metazoa; phylum Chordata; class Amphibia; order Caudata; family Salamandridae; genus Triturus; species Triturus cristatus. The sequence continues at coordinate 371,394,447 of NC_140591.1, read as the reverse complement.
CACTGCGCAAAAGCAGTGGGGAGATGCTCCTCCGCCTTGGAAGAGGAGCCGCCACACTAGGAGCACATAGGAATACCAACATTGGAGACCACTGCTGATATGGAATGAGCGAATGTGACAGGTTTTAAAAGAAATACAGCACTAATGCCATCCAGTGTGCAGTAAATACCTATGATGTTAGCCGCGATAGTCTGAGAAGTACCGTACTCTTCAAAGTAAACATGCGGGCGCATTTAAGGATTGACCGAGGGTAACGTTGGTCCTCCAAACCACTGTTGCATGTGAGAAGATAGTTTTCCCAGCTTAAGTACTTCAAAACCGCCTATTGAAAGAAGGTGTTTTCGGCAAGGTACAGAGCACCTCAGTTAAGCGGCCATCTTGAGTGACATCTAAGTCACGCCCTTTTTGCCACTGCTTTGCATTACTTTGCATCCAGGGGGCGTTCCATGGGTGGAGCATGGGTTTTGCCATGCAACCACCTATGGGTTCCAATGCAAATCCCTATCTACAAAGAATTGCAGATAGGGATTTGCACCAAAATCCTGCAGCTCCTTGAGGAACCCAAAGTGCTCCAGCACAGGGTGAAAGCAGATCACATCTTAGTAGTTCTTCTCTCGCCTGCTCACACAATGAACGTAGCAATTTTACTTACTGTGCTGCGTGATTTATTTTAGTAAATCTGGGCCTGCATGTCTTTGTGAATAAAATAAGTGGAAATTATCTTTTGCCAACCTTTGTTCTGCTATTTGTTCCACACTTTTTTTAGTCAATCAATCAGGTGTTTGTTAAGCGTGACTACTCACCCGTAAGGGTCTCAAGGCGCTGGGGGGTGGGGGGTTGCAAGTTCCAGTCCATCAAGGAGGGGGGTCTGTCGAAGAGCCAGGTTTTGAGGTTTCTTGCGAAGATGGGGAGCGATGTTATCTGTCTGAGGTGGAGCAGAAGGTCGTTCCAGGCTCTGGCCGCTCGGAAGGAGAAGAAGCGGCTTCCCGATCTGGTCTTTGTGGTGCGGGGGACCACGGCATAGGAGAGCTGGGCTGATCGTAGGGTCCTTTGGGGTGCGTGGAATTTGAGTCGGCTGTTCAGGTATGCTGGTCCGGTGTCGTGGAGGGCCTTGTGAGCGTGGGTTAGCATCTTGAAGGTGACTCTAGCTTTGATGGGGAGCCAGTGGAGTGTGCGCAGGTGCTGGGAGATGTGGCAGTTTCTTGGCAGGTTGAGGACCAGACTTGCGGCGGCATTTTGGATGTTCTGTAGCTTGCGGGTAAGGTTTTTGTTTATTCCGGCATAGAGTGCATTGCGGTAGTCGAGCCTGCTGGTGACCAGGGTGTGAGTGACGGTCTTTCTGTGTTCGAAGGGGATCCATTTGAAGGTCTTACGTAGGAGGTGGAGGGTGTGGAATCAGGAGGACGAGACGGAGTTGAACTGGCAGACCATTTTGAGCTCTGAGTCCAGGATGATTCCCAGGTTGCGTGCATTGTCCGTGGGGGTGGGCGGGCTTCCGAGGGTGGGGGGCCACCAGGTGTCATTCCAGGTGTTGGGGTTTGGGCCCATGATGAGTACTTACGTTTTGTTGAGGTTTAGTTGTAGGCAGCTGTTTTTCATCCATTTGGCGACGGCTTCCATGCCTTCGCGAAAGTTGTGTCTGGCAGTGTTGGGTTTGTTGGATAGGGAGAAGATGAGTTGGGTGTCGTCTGCGTATGACACAATGTTGAGTCCATAGGTTCTGATGGTGGGGGCGAGCTGAGCCATATAGACGTTGAAGAGCGTAGGGCTGAGGGAGGACCCCCGGGGGACTCCGCAGGTGGTAGGTGTAGGGTCCGAGAGGAAAGGGGGAGTCTGACCCGCTGCGTTCTGCCAGAGAGGAAGGAGCGGATCCAGCCGAGGGCCTTGTTTTGGATCTCTGCGTCGTGGAGTCTGCGTATTAGGGCGCGATGAGAGACTGTCTCGAACGCCGCTGAGAGGTCGAGGAGGATGAGGGCTGCTGTTTCTCCTTCGTCCAGTAAGGTACGGATGTCGTCTGTTGCAGTGAGGAGGGCGGTTTCCGTACTGTGGTTTTTTCTGAAGCCGGATTGGGAGGAGTCGAGGATGTTGTGCTCCTTCGATGAATGTGGCGAGTTTGCTGTTGATGGCTTTCTCGATGACTATTGCTGGGAAAGGGAGCAGGGAGATGGGTCTCTAGTTTTTGAGGTCGGTGGGGTCCGCCGAGGGTTTCTTCCGGAGGGGGTTGATCTCAGCGTGTTTCCAGTCATCAGGGAATGAGGCGGTTGCCAGGGAGCGGTTCATGGTGTGGCAGAGCATGGGTGAGATGGTGTTGGTGGCTCTGTTGAAAATGTAATGGGGGCAGGGGTCCGTGGGGGCCCGGAGTAGATTGACTTCATCATCATCAGTGTGTCTTCGGTGGTAAGGGCTGTCCAGTTGTCGGTGGTGGTTGATGAGGGTTCAGTGTGTTGGTTATCTTCGTCGAAGTTGTTGTAGATGCTCTTGATTTTGTGGTGGAATAAGGTGCTGAGTTTGTCGCAGAGGTCTTGTGAGGGAGGGATGTCGGTGGACTCGCTGGTGGGTTGGGCGAACTCCTTGATGATGTTGAAGAGTTCTTTGCTGTTGTCTGTATGAGTGGAGATTCTGTCTTCAATCGCTTTTTTCCTCGTTTTTCTGATGAGTTGATGATGGGCGTTGGTGGCGGCTCTGAAGTTGTTGTGGGCTTCTGTGGATTTGGTGTTCCTCCAGGCCTTTTCGAGGCGGTGGCAAGTGCATCTGGACTCTCGAAGTTCGGTGGTGAACCATCTAGCTTTCTTGGCGCGGGTGTTGTTGTTTTTCTTGAGGGGGGCTGTGGTGTTGGCGCTGTCAGAGATCCATCTGTGCAGGGTTCAGTCTGCGGTGTTGGGGTCATCGTTTTCTGCGATGGTTGGGGTGGAATTGCTGAGTGATGAGGTTAGCTGGTCGTCGGTGATTCTGGTCCTGTTTCTTCGTGGGAGCAGGTGCTGGTGTCTGTGGATGGTTGGTGTTCTGAAGGTGAAGTGGAAGCATCGATGGTCAGTCCATGGGAGATCGGTGGTGTGGCTGAATGTGATGGAGTTTCCTGATGTGAAGATGGGGTCGAGGGTGTGTCCTGCTGAGTGCGTGGGTTCGGTCACGATCTGGCGGAGTCCAATGTTGTGGATGTTGTCCAGGAGGGATGTGGTACTGGGGTCCAGTTGGTTGTCGAGGTGGAAGTTGAGGTCTCCCAGTAGGGTGTAGTTGGTGGACGCGATGGCATGCGGGGATATGATGTCTGGGATGGAGTTGGCGAAAAGTCCGTGGGGTCCAGGGGGTCGGTAGATGAGGGTTTCTCGGAGGTTGGAGGTAGAGCTGGCCAGTATCTTGAAGTGAAGGTGTTCCATCATGTCTGTGGGCTCGTCGGGGAGAGTGCTCAGGCGGAGGGTGGATTTTTGGACGATGGCGATTCCTCCTCCTGGGCAGGTAGGGCAGTCCTTCCTGGAGATCTTGTATCCTTGGGGAATGGCGATGGCGATGTCTGGTCCCGAGTTGGTGTTAGTCCAGGTTTCGGTAAAGAATGCTACTACCAGCGTGGTGCTGTCGAGGAGGTCCCAGATTTCGGTGGCATTTTTGTGGAAGGATCGGACGTTGAGGAGGATGCATTGCAGGGTCTTCGGTTCGGTTGTGTTCTTGCGGGCGAGTTATGCTGGGTCCATGGTCTTGGTGGTGCTACAGGTGTGCCGGCAGCAGTGACAGCTGAAGGGTCCGTGGGTGTCGGCTGGTGATGCTAGCTTGCAGTTGTTGTTGCGGCCTGGGTTGAGAGCGTGGAGTGCCGCTGGGTCGTGGCGTTGGCGGTGCAGAGATCCAGGCTTCCTGGCATGTCGCAGTCGGGTTGCGGACGGGCACAGACGGGCTTGCCATTGGAGCGCCATTAAGTAGGGATCGGGGAGGGCTTTACAGCTGGGAGGCGAGAGCGGGGAGGGGAGCTGGACTGGGCCGGTGGCATGGTCGTGCTGGGGGGGAAGGGCCGCGGGGGCAGGAGCCGTGGGGAAAAACGGGCTGATAAAGGAAAAAGGAAAAAGGCAAAAAGAGAGAGAAAAGTGCAAATAAGGCAGCAAAAGTGCAAGAAAGAGGACACAGAAGGAGAGTAAAAGGGGGAGATTGAGATGAGGGTAAAAACAAGTGAAAAACGGAGGAAAGACACAGAAGGAGAGTGAAGGGAGAGCTTGAAATGAGGGGAAAATGACAGAAAATGGAGGAAAGACCCAGAAGGAGAGTGAAGGGGGAGATAGAAGTTAGCGAAAAAAAACGAGTGAAAAAGGAGAGAAAAAGCGGAGCGAGAGAATGGAGACAGAGGTCCACTGGACCACCAGGGATGAGGCGCAGGTGAAACCTTCGGGTGGAGGAGGGCCTCGAACACCAACACTCAAGAGTGCAGGGGCTTGCAGGAAGGCCTCACTTAATGGTGGGGCTGCGAGGGAGGAAGAGCAATTTCACTGACAATGAGTCAGTGGTCTTGCTCGCCTGTCCTCGCAGCGGCCGCCATTAAGTAGGGGTTAGGGAGGGCTGGACAGCTGGGAGGCGTGGAGGGGAGCTGGATTGGGCCAGTCGCACTGGTCGTGCTGGGGGGAAGGGCCACGGGGGCAGCAGCGGCGGGGAAAATGGGCTGAAAAAGGCAAAAGGAAAAAGGCAAAAAGAGAGAGAAAAGTGCAAATAAGGCAGCACAAGTGCAAGAAGGAGTGGAGGAAAGACACAGAGGACACAGAAGGAGAGTGAAAGGGGAAGATTGAGATGAGGGTAAAAATGAGTGAAAAACAGAGGAAAGACACAGAAGTAGAGTGAAGGGGGGAGCTTGAAATGAGGGGAAAACGACAGAAAATGGAGGAAAGACCCAGAAGGAGAGTGAAGGGGGGAGATAGAAGTGAGGGAAAAAAACAAATGAAAAAGGTGAGAAAAAGCGGAGTGAGAGAATGAAAACATAGGTCCACTGAACCACCAGGGATGAGGGGCAGGTGAAACCTATGAGTGGAGGAGGGCCTCGAACACCAACACTCGAGAGTGCAGGGTCTCGGGGGAAGGCTTTACTTAATGGTGGAGCTGCGAGGGAGGGAGAGCAATTTCACTGACAATCAGTCAAAAAATGTAAGCTATTTTCTTTTAACATGGTTATGACGGAGGGTTTCTTAACACTAATGATTTTTAATCTAATTCTTTCTGATATTGTTTGTCATGAGACTGATGCAGGAAAAGGAGGAGAGCCCAGAGCAGAAAATGGAGTAACATACTCTATAGCACAAGCGGCCCGGCTGTATGGGCTGGGGGGCCATGCCTCCCACATTTTTCCAGGCAAGAAAAGTGTCTGTCAGGCTTAACAAAGGTCATCTTGACAGAGTCTTCTTGTTCAGGCCAGGCAGGCAGGCAGGAGCTCAACATGTACTAAATGAGCAGGTTTGACAAGCTGAGGATTTCACATCCCTGCGGGCACGACCTCCACAGCCTGGCAAAAGTTCCTCTAGGCCCTCCCCCTCGGGATGAAGGGGAGCATCACTGATTGCCTCGTACCTGGGCGCTTCAGGTTTAAACCCTGAAGTACCAAGAGCTGAGCATGAATCAGTGACTCCTCGTCAAAGAGTGGGGTTGGGTCAGCAGTCTCACTGACCCCATCCCACTCTGTGATGAGATGGGACAGTCAATGACAGGGCCGGACTAGGAAGCAAAACTGGCCCTGGCAAAGTGCTCGGCCAGTCCCCCAGGGGGTTAGGGGTGCGGCCAAGCTGTTTGCCATGGCTGGTTTTGGCCGATTTTGTTGCAGGTGGCGATATGCTGCAAAAACGGCCCCCCAGGGGCCTAAAACCAGCCTCACCGTGGCAGCCCACCGGGGAAATACCCAGTGCTCGCTACGGCCAGTCGGGACCTGGTCATGACGGTGTAGTAAGTTCCCTTTAGGGCCCACTCTGATTCTCCCTTATTTTAGCCTAACTTCATGTTTCTGGCTGACTTTGCTTTGCACAGCCACGAATAACGCATGTATTTCTCTGCCATGATATTATTTTAGAAGTACGCTGTATATGTTATTGTTATTCAGTTCTTCTTTCGGGATTCAGTCTGAACACTGATTGCACCACCACTGCATAAAAAAAATAAATTACGCTGCAGCGGAGCCAGTTCCTTGAAAATATGCCCCTTTGGAGCATATGTAAAAGTACTGACGCATCAGCATTGATGAGTCAGATTTCTTACGCCTGCCGCAAATGCCACAATGACACAATGGATGCACTGCATTTACAATACAGTGCTCCATGGTGCAAGGATTCACGGATGCATCAGAAATTCTGATGCAGCTTTTGGCGCTAAAGTGAAGCATTGCTGGAGTTGGTCATAAGACTGATGCAACTGCAGCAATGTGTCAGAACACAGAGGTGAGTCCCATGTTAAACATCCTGAGTCAATCCTTATGCCTGATTTGATAAGGCGTTGGGATTTTGACGCTATCAAGTTGTAGAGTGACGCAGTAAAAAGTTGTAAATTTCACTGCGTAAAGAGGTTGAGCAGTTCCTAATTAGCTAAGACTAAGGGGGAAGGGGAGGAAGGGAAAGGGGAAGACAGGTCTTTCTTCATAATGCCCTCACACACCCCAAGGGATGTCATGCTTCATCATTTGGGCATTTGCCCCTCGTCAAGCCGGCACTGCAATGCCTGACGGGCTCCCGGAAGCGGGGCTCTTTGTCGGGGATCTTTTGAAGAAGCCGTAGGGTGCGTGTGGGTGTGAGGGCTGGGTAGTGCACAAGGCGTCAGGTGAATAAAATAGGTATAGAGCAGTCCTACTTAGGTCAAGTGTTTATTATTGAGGTAGCTCTAGCCTAGTTTAAAAACTGTGTAGAAGCCTTTGTTTTGGATTGATGTTCCTAAAGGGCTAATGTAGTGAAAGTGGTCAACATGTTTCGTGCCCAGACTGCCCCAAGGGGTCAATGGCACTTCGTCAGGACCGATGAGATAATTGTGTATTGAGTGCACTACCGTCTAGCTCAATGAAGTCAAATGTGCTAGCGACGGTAGGGAGTATACTAAGGGACTGGTACTGGGGTATACTATAGACCTGTGGGAGAAGGGAGAGATAAAAACAAGGGACAAACAACCAAGAGTTAAACCAACGAAAAGACGTATGAATAATGCACTGAGCTTATTAAGTGCAGATCGTGTGAACACACGTGTTGTGTTTAGTGCCTTCACTGGGGGTGAACTAACCCTCAATTTTGGAGCATGAACAATCAACGAAACAAAAACAAAGTTATTGCAGGCTAATTGCGTTAATGGTAAACATACAGTTGTTACATGTACGTAGTGAATAAATAAACGTGAGGGTGCCTTGAGAATTGTGTAACACCAACAACCCGTAAACAAAGTGCTGATGGTCGTGCTAGATCTCATGACTCAGGAGTCGAGTCGTGGTGAACTCCAGTGAAGCCTTAACGGATGAGAGCAAGTAGATCTCTTCGAAAAATTACATGCGAGAACTATTCGTATGTACGAGAATCACCGTTACTAGGAGTGACGCGGCCAGGGTAACACGCTTGCTATAAAGGCTCCGTACTTGACCTAAGTAGGACTGCTCTATACCTATTTTATTCACCTGACGCCTTGTGCACTACCCAGCCCTTACACCCGCACGCACCCTACGGCTTCTTCAAAAGATCCCCGACAAAGAGCCCCGGTTCCGGGAGCCCGTCAGGCATTGCAGCGCCGGCTTGACGAGAGGCAAATGCCCAAATGATGAAGCATGACATCCCTTGGGGTGTGTGAGGGCATTACGAAGAAAGACCTGTCTTCCCCTTTCCCTTCCTCCCCTTCCCCCTTAGTCTTAGCTAATTAGGAACTGCTCAACCTCTTTACACAGATCTCCCTTTGGAGCCTGTGAGCAGGACCTCATAATCTCGGCTCTGTGTCCCACCTTTGTTTGTAAATTTCACTGCACCAGTTCTACATGGCTTTCAACATGGCAATGCCAACCCTGCATCTATTATACCTGGTGCAGGTATAATGTGATACAGGCCTCTACAAAAGGACGCATAGGGTCCAATGTGTCAGTTTGTAAATCTGGAGCAGTGTGGAACACTGTTTGTGCTGTCACTGAGTAAAAAAAAAAAAGGACACCGATGGTGGCGCTAGCTCCTTGTAAATATGCCCCTTGGTTTCCAACTAGAAAGAAATCTTAAATTATTCTCTCATTAAAGAAATTAGAATTCATTAAGATATACCGACAATGTGAAAGAAGATATAGACATCTGAAAGCAAATAAGCAATATTTCAAACTGTTTACTACATGAGTAATACATGTTTGTAAATAGAAATGTCACTCAACTTGTTATTTACGATACATTTGTTGTATGGTTCCCTTCTACTGACTAACAAGAATCCAGCATTAAGTAGTATGGTTGACATTCTATTATTATACTGTAACTGAGAACCTTTTTATTGCCATAACTAGTTTGAAAAAATTAGTTACTTTTTTACCCTAATGGTTTCTTGATATCGTAAGGGGAAGAATAGAAAATATAATGTGACAAAGGCTGATATTTGGAAGCAAATAAGAAATTGAAGATGATTTCATACTGTTAATTGATTAATGAACACAAGTAAATAGAAGCATTGTATGGCTTGTTAATTACTTACAGCTATCGTTTGGTTCCCCTGATGCTGGCCAAGAAGAAGCTAGTATTAAGTAGTATGATAGAAACTGTATTAACATTTTCTATCTGGTGACATAAGTAAGCTCATAAATAGTTAAAACAACCCTTTTTCTGTTAACAGAATGGGTACTGGATTCATGTTAATCTTGTAATAACGCTACAAAAATGAGCAATAAATTGTCAGAGAATGAAAAAAGGAACCACTTACTGACAATGTGCTAAATATTCCAAAGATCTTTGCTGGAGAACGCTTTAACATGAAAAAACATTCTTAGCTAAAGAACAAATACAGAATTATCAAGTATCTGGACTATAAATGCAGTTTTCTCCCTGTGTGTCCGGAGCATTATGAATTTTTCCTGTCCTTGCCCACCATTTGTTTCAGGGTAGACATGGCAAACACAACAAGATGATGGACGGAATGGTGCAACTTTTGAACCACTCAACCCAGTCACAGATCTGGGTTATTCTATCGTTCTTTGCTCACTATGCCACCCCAGTTTGGACCCAGCCATTTTGAAATCATTCTTAACCCTGTTCCTCATGGTAACATTCCAGCCCGAACTGCCAGGTCAGGTTCTCCCTGGACTGGAAACAAACATCCTGGGACCAGTTTCAGGAGTATCACCCCTGATCAGCCTAGCTAGCTTGAATTCAGTGGCACAGCGAATTGAGCAAAGAACAATGATGGATTCAACTCTGGGGGTGAGTGTCTGAAAAGTTTTAGTGCTCTGTCCATCAGCTCCTTTTGTTTGCTTCAAGGTAGATATGAGCAGGGAAAATGAGTAATAGTAGCACTGCTCTGAATAGGGCGGGACAATCATTATTGTGACCTGGCAGCGGCTTTAGGAATGGGCCTCCAGGTCAGAGGTTTACACTGGTGATGTGAGAAGAGGATCTCAAGGCATAAACAAATTGCTTTCGGGACTCCTAATAGTGAGTGGTAAATGATAATTTAGCAGGGGCATGCCTTGTTAATTCACGGCGGTAATCCCATTCTGCTAAGCTCCAAATAAGGCCAATATATTACTAATATGATTCGCTAAGACATCAACTATGGGCAACTGTGATTCTGAAACCTATGTTTAGCCGCAATTTGTATACTTAAGTGTTTCATTCTCAGTGAAATTCAGCATAAGCAGACATTTTAACAACCTGCCAGGAAATATTATTCCAATGAAAGTGAGAAAGTTAAATCGTCATTTAGAATCAGGATATGTAAACAAGCAACACAGTTAAATCACAGCATTGCAAAAGTCAAACCAAATGGGCTTAAAAAAAACATAACCAACAAAAGCAAACCTGTAATTGTAAAAACAGTGCTGAATATAAAGAAGGATGATCTGCAAAATACTTTCACTGCGGAATGACCTTTCCATCCTTTCCTCTCAATGGCCAATGAATAGGTTTCCTTCTTTTCACCTAGTGTCATGTTCTGATAGATAAATATATTTTTAGTCATGCCAGAAGATACGGCTCCAGTAGTGTGGGTTTTTTCTTCCTGACTAGAAACACAGGCTGCTGGTGAAAATGGTGACATAGTGTCAACACCCAAACAATATTTTGTGGATGCATCTTAGACAGAGAATGTGTTGCATTCCCAACTCTTCTTCCACTTGCAGAAGGGTTCAGCTGATGATCCGTAATGTGTATATCTGAGTAAAGGAAAATCCAGCATTGATCACTTTGAAGAGAAGCAAGAAAAAAGTCTAATAGAATGGCAAATTCCTAATTTCCTTTGTTCCCTTCTGCTCTCCACTCACCCCTTTTGTATGACTCTGACCAGGCACTATATTTGACCTCTGCAACGTTTTCATTCTACTATAACCCCACCCCCTTACATACAATGTCCTTCTTCACTCCTTAATGTATTTATTGTACCACTTATTTGCTGATGACACACACATCTAGTTATCCTTTTCGCCCTCCCTTACAAATTATCCCAACTCATCTGTCTAGCTTTGTTGCCTAACCAAAAAATCACAGCCATAAACCACATAGACTTCATCCACTTTATAATCTTTCACATTCATGGCAGCCATCTTTGTAGAATAAGTGTTCCAACTTTTCTCATCACCTACACAAGTCAGATCCCTGAAACTATAATTTTAGCCAAACAGAAATCACCAATCCACACCCAAACACAGAATGTGTCCTGTGCATTTATTTCACATCACTCCTGGCACAATTCATATATATATTTAATAATTAATTTCTTAAACTGTAATACTGACGACATATAATTTATTTTGTCAGTATTTGTTGGAAATGGGGGCCTCTAGTTGGCAGAGGTATGCACCCTGGCCAAGAAGAGACCCTTCCTTCTAGTCGGTATAAAGGTGTTACACACCTAGATAACTCCTGCTCGCCACTTTGGTAGCTACGCACGAGCAGACAGGCTTAACTCAGAGGCAATGTGTAAAGCATTTGTATGTAACACACACAAAAACAGTGTAAACACTACAAATGGACACCACAACAGGTTAGAAAAATAAAATATCTTTATCTAAACCCAACATGACCAAAACTACAAAAATCCAACATTTATAAAAATACCACTATTAAAAGGTTTTGGCAACTCTGTCCATAGAAACCTATTGATGCAGATGTTTTTCACAAAGTACCTTAGGATGCCTCAAAATTCACCAAACAAAGCAGCAGCAGATGAGCAAGGCGGGGAAAACACAGCGAGGCCTCCATTCCGAATCTCGGGGCTCAGTACTAGGGCTTCTGCAATTTCTTGGGCCACAGCGATACATGTGTTTTACGGCCACACAGCACTTTGTGGCGGCAAAAAAGGCACTGGAAGGGCAATGCATGGATTTTCACCAGGAAAGTAGGCAAAACAACCTCCAAGGGCCCAGAAACTGTATTAGGCACAAGAGGCAGGTCAGAACTCCCAGCAGTGGATTTCAAGGTTGCTGTAGGTGAAGTCTGTGTGTCTTTGAGACTTCTTAGCAGGAGGCAAGCTCTACATCAAGACATTGGAGAATCTTATCAAGTAAGTTTCACAGCAAAGTCCAGTCTTTGTCCTCTTTAAGGCAGAAGTAGCAACTGCAGGCCAACCCAGAAAAGCAACACACAGCAAAGGGGCAGTACTCCTCCTTACAGCTCCTCAACGCTTCTCCTTGGCAGAGGTGTTTCTTGATCCAGAAGTGTTCTAAACTTCTGGGGTCTTAGGTCTAATACTTATACCTATTTTTCCCAATGAAATCTTTGTTTAGAAAGGCTCTCTTGCTCAGCAAAATCAGTTCTGTCCTCCCTGGTCCAGCCTAACTACAGTGGGTGAAGACGGCATTGTGCAGGGCAGCCACAGACTATTCAGGTGCCAGTGACAACTCCTCCCACCACTTTAGCCCGGGATGGCTCATCAGCATATACAGGGCACACCTCAGCTCCCTTTGTGTGAGTGTCTGGAGTTAATACACAAACGCGCCCCTGTAAGTCTAAACCAGATGTTGATTCCACAGGTAGGCAGAGGCACAGGATGGTTAAACAAGAAAATGCCCACTTTCTAAAAAGTGCCATTTTCAAACACAAAATTTAAACACAATGTTTAATAAAAGATGCATTATTAAATTCTGAGCTCAGGAGCTCAAACTCCAAATCTCTGGCTGTTCCCAATTGAAAGTTACACTTGTAAAATTTTACACGGCAGCTCTGATGTTAGCATATGGGAGAGCTAGACCTTTCAATAGATAAAAACGAAATACACAGTATTTCACTATCAGGACATGTAAAACACACCAGTACATGTCCTTCCTTTCACATACACTGCATCCTGCCCATGGGGAATCTTGGGCCTACTTTAGGGCTGTCTTACATGTAAGAAAAAGGAAGGTTAGGGCTTGGCAAGTGGGTCACTTGCCAGATCATCATGGCAGTTTAAACCTGCGCACACAGACACTGCAGTGGTAGGTCTGAGACACATTGGAAAGGCTACTTTTGTGGGTGGCACACCCAGTGCTGCAGACCTACTCGTAGCATTTGATTTACAGATCCTGGGCGCACACAATGCACTTTACACTGGGTTTAGCATTAAATCAAATATCCCAATAATAGATAACCAATCATAGTCACAATTTACACAGAGAGCATATGCACTTTAGCACTGATCAGCAGTGGTAAAGTGCCCAGAGACCTAAAGCCAACAAAAACAGGTCAAAAAGAATAGGAGGAAGGAAGCAAAAAGTTTGGGGATAACCCTGCAAAAAGGGCCAGGTCCAACAGTCATACATGCAAAAAAATTAATATTGAAGCAGCTAAAAGACATGAGACAATAAGTAAACATTAAGAAGTGAAAAGGTAGAAAGTTAAGAAGAAAAAGGCGACTTTAACCATACCAATATAAAATCGATGTTTGAAGTTCAAAAAGCAAAAAAACTAAGGCTTAAAATCTAAACAGCTAAAAATATTTGAAACTTAAGAAGTGTAAAATCAAATGACTTAAAAGTGTTAAACTAAAACTTTGAAAAGTTTAAAACAGTAGGTTGAAAGTCACAAAAGCACAGACAACTTGATGCGTTGCGCTGCTTGACACGTAGCGTGCAAGAATGCACCAAATTTACTAAGATACAACGCATTATTGCTCTCTCCCTGTGCTGGCACAGTGAGTGCTGCCTAGCACCAACACAGATAGCCTTGCACCATAATGCAGGCAGGATTGTTCTTGTGCAGGAAAACAGCTCCTTGCACTAAAACAATTGTTAGAGGCATTTCCTCTTCCTATGTGTGAAGTAGGATGCAGCACATGTATAAAGATGAAATAACGAGTATCAATTAGGATATTTCTCCTTGTTATGCCTCTGTTGGGAAGGCATACCATTTTGTCGTTATACCAGGTTTACTACCCTTAGTAAATCAGGGATTTTTTCAAAATCCATGGGTGGATACAAGGAAACGGCCATGCGCCGCCCATGAAACGTCTTTCCATAGCAGATTAAGGCAAAACAGTGGTTTGCGCTACCTTTTGTTACTCTCTACTTACTAAGTCACGCAGAACCACACAAGGTGGCTTTGTTTGGGTTAGTAAATGTCACTTAAGCCCTCACGTTGGCTTGTCTCGCCTTCTGTGGTGCAAGGGCAACTCAAGAGATTAGTAAATCAGCCCCTAAATATTGCCAGGCAGGCAAACACTGCGTTATTTCGATAAATGAATAGGGGGACAATGGGAGACAGAGAAAATGGAGCTGTCAGACAGATACAGGGACTTGGGGACACATCAACCTGAAGACACAGCTATAGGTACTGCTGCTCACAAATATTCAGATGACACACAGGAATTCCCTCCTTCAGAAGGAACAGGCATTTGGTCCTTTTGGTTTTTATCTAAAGGCACACCCCTTTTAGTGACTAGATGTAAGTATTATGACAGTGAGCTAGCATGGGGTTGGGGAGCAGCCAAATTATATACACTGATAACTAATTATTTCTCTGTGCTGCTTCCAGAGAGATTATCTCAAGAATTTGTACTTGGCCTCATCTTCTTCTCTCTTTCTCTCTCTATTCCTCTCTAGTGCAACTCTTGCCCCTCCTCCTGCAAAATCAGGTCCTTCTTAGCGTCTCATTTACATCTTTAACTGTTGAACATCGCTCCTCAGGTGAATGAGGAGGATGGCTTTTATTAATCTCGTTTTTCTTTTAAGTTCAAAAGGTTTTTATTGGATAGGTAAAGGTGTCAATACATGAGAAAGAATACAAACATATCTTCAATTAGAGGAGAAAAGTAAAACATGGCAATGCAAATATACAATTAATCAGAGGATAACAGAAGTTTAAGGCTAAGTAACAAAAAGCAGCGCTGGTAATAATGAACGATAAAGTAGCTTACATGGAAAGAGTAGTACAAATGAAAAGCAATGTCACTCAGGGAGGCTTAGAGACCTCTTGCTGAATGGGTGAAACATGAGAGGAACGTTTAGCACAGGTATCTAGATACAAGGTTACAGGAAGCCATAACTCATGTCGTTTAGCAGCCAAACTGAGGGGGTGCACAAAAGCAGTATCTAGCCTGTGATTGTAACAAACATTGTACCACCATGCTTTAAAGGAAATATTCGTAAAATTTTTCCAGTTGACGGTGATTTGCTGGAAAGCAACAGCTAACAGCAAGTCAACAATTTGCGTATTAAGATCAGTGTCATCCCAACAAGGAGAAAGGCTACCTAAAAAAATATTGACAAAAGAGAAGGGAGATGTAGTGCGGAATATGGCATTGATTTGGGCCCAAACTAGTGTCCAGAAATTTTGCGTGAAAGTGCAAGAGAAAAGCATGTGGAAGAGAGTGGCCTTAGGAGCAGAGCAGGACCAACAAAGATCCGGTGTAGAAGAGAATCTCTTATTCAACACCTGGGGAGAAAAGAGAAGCCTGTTGTATGCGAAAAAGAGAGTTTGTGTAAGAGAAGCAGCTCTAGATGTCTTGCGAAGTTTGGTCCATAATTTATCCCAAAGGGATGTGGGCCAAGAAATGGCAAGGTCAGATTCCCACTGTTCCTCAACTTTGGACTTCGGCCTAGGTGTGAGAGTCGTATGAAATGAGTGGTATATTGAGGAGTCTGTAGGGTGAGTGCGCAAGAAGGAATGAAGCTGTGAGGTATGATTTGGAGGATGGGTATGCATGAGGGGGTTAGAGAGAAGAGCATAAGTGGACATGACTGCATTTTTAAGCATAAGATATTTGCAGGCAAAAGAACGGGGGAGATGGAAGTGTTGGCTGAGAACGGAGAAGGATAAGAAATCAGAATTAGAGAAGAGTTGAGATACCCAGATTAAACCCCTCTGTCTCCAGGTTTTCCAATAAAAGGGCTTGGGATTGATGGTTATACTATTGTTGTGCCAGATAGTGGAATTGAGAAACTCTGCTGTAGAGGAAGGGGGGCTTGGAGAGGTGGAAAGAAGCAACTTGGCGGTAAACTTGTGGATAGGAATGGAGGAAAAGTGAGGCTTACGAGGGAATGAGAGGTATTCAGCAAAAGTGAAAGGGGATAAAGAAAGTCGCTCAATGGCAACCCATAAGGGGGACGGCTCAGCAGGGTCTTGCAGCCAATGGGAAGCTTGCCGCAGAAGGAATGCTTTGTGGTAAGCGGGAAAATTCGGGAAATTAACTCCACCTTCGGATTTGGGGAGTTGCAATCTAAGCAGGGACATACGTGCTTTTTTGCCGGACCAAAGAAAGGAAGAGAGAATAGTATTGATTTTCTTAAAGAACTTAGCAGGGATAGGAATTGGGATGTTGGAGATGGTGTAAAGGACTAACGGGGAGAGCATCATTTTAATCGTATCAAGACGACCCCACCAGGAAAGGTATAATGGGTGCCATCTGGAAGTGAGGTCGGATAATTTCTGGGTACATTTATTGAGGCACAGCGAGACAGTGTCGGAGAGGGAGGGAGTAATGTGTAGACCTAGATATTTGATGTGTGAGGGGCTCCAGGTAAAATTGGATGCCATAAAGTCCGGTTTAAAAGTGAACTTAGTAAGGGGTAGAATCTCACACTTGTCATTGTTTAGCTTATAACCTGAAATCTGGGAATAGTCATGAACTTCAGCTAGGAATGTGGGAATAGAAGTTGCGGGATTAGACATGAATAATAGAATATCGTCTGCGTAGGCAGCAAGTTTAATATTAGTGTGGGAGAATTGGAAACCATGTAAGTTGGGATTCTGACGAAGCTTTGAAAGAAAAGGTTCCAGGGCCAAATTAAAAAGAAAAGGGGAGAGAGGGCATCCCTGACGAACACCCCTACCTAGATTGAAAAAAGAGGAAACTAGACCATTGGCGCATACCGCCGCTCTAGGACTGGAATAAAGGAAGGAGATAAAGGAGATGAAATGTGAGCCAAATCCAAACCATTTAAGGGCGGAGAAGAGGAAAGTCCACTCCACTCTATCGAACGCTTTTTCTGCGTCTAGGGCAATGGCTGCTAGTGGGTGTTGGAACTGTGGGGATTTGGAGAGGACATTAAACAAAAGTCTGATGTTATCTGTGATGAAGCGACCTTTAACGAAGCCAGATTGTTCAGGGCCTAGCAGTTCAGGAAGATAAGGGTTTAATCGAATGGCGAGAGATTTGGCATACAGTTTATAATCAATGTTGACCAAAGAAATTGGTCTGTAATTTTTACAATGCTGGGTGTCTTTGCCTTCTTTGGGTATAATACAAATGTGGGCGTCTGAGAATGTACCTGAGGAAGAACCATTTAATATGAAGGAATCAATAAGGGAGTGGAGTCTGGGTAACAACAATTTGGAGAAATGCAGATAAAATTCAACTGTGAATCCGTCTGGTCCAGGGGCCTTATCCTTCTTGAGTGACTGAAGTGCTTTGAGTAATTCAGCACCTGATATTGGTGATTCAAGGGCAGATAAATCAACAGGGAAATTGGAAGGTGGTTGGATGGTGGCAAAGAAAGTAGCAAGAGAATGAGCAGTGGGGTGCGTCTCAGAAGAATAGAGTTTGGAATAAAACTGGGAGAATTGCTCTAAAATGTCAACATCTGTATGCTTTAAAACAGAATTAGCATCGTAGATAGATTCAATATTCAGTTTGTTTTGTTTAACTTTTAAATAGTTGGCTAAGATCTTCCCCGCCTTATTTTTACCACCATAGAATTTTGAACTGGATTTCAACAAATACAATGAAGCATCCTCAGTGGATTGTTTGTTAAACTGCATCTTAGCAGCAATGAGGGCAGTCAGATTTTCTTGCGAATGAGATGTATAGAAAGAATGCTCTAACTTTTTAATCGTACAAAGGAGGTCACTGGTGCGTTTACGAGCAATCTTGCGTTTGGTAGCCACAAAGCTGATAATAAAACCTCTAGCTGCTGCTTTATAGGCGTCCCAAACAACGTGGTTAGGCATAGTGGGTGTGTCATTAATGGTGAAACATTCTGTGGTGAAATCTGCAAAGGAGGCGGAGAATTTGGGGTCGAGGAGTAAAGTGTTGTTAAAGCGCCATCTCTTTGGTCCAGTGGATTTGGGTAAGATGTCAATGTTTATCAAAACGGGGGCATGGTCAGAAAATAAGATGGGGCCTATATCAGCGTGGGTTAGGGATTGGGACAAATGGTGGGAAAGGAAAATATAGTCAATGCGCGACTGGGAATGGTGAGTCGGGGAGTAGAAGGTGAATTCTTTAGAGGTAGGATTGCAGAGACGCCAAGCATCAATGAGCTTATCTTGGGATATCGCTTGAGCGAAAAGCTTGTGAGATTTATTAGGGACAAAAGATACCTTGGAGTTTCTGTCTAAAAAAGGGTCAAAGGGAAGGTTACAATCACCAGCTAAAATAAAGTTATCATCAATATATTCAGTGATATGGGAGGCCATTGCACGCCAAAAAATCTGATCACCACCAGTAGGGGCGTAGATATTAAGAAGGGAGAGAGGGGCGCCCTTTGAGGAGAGTTTGACGTACAACCATCTACCTTCAGGATCTGATTCAGAAGTCAGGAGCAAATGAGCAAAAGATTTACGAACTAATACAGCCACACCGTTTCTCTTACCATCACCCGGAGATGAGAATACAGCACCCACCCAGCCTCTTTTAAGTTTAGCAGCCTCAACGTCGGACAAATGGGTTTCTTGTAAAAAGGCAATGTCTACATTCAATTTGGCTAAATGAGAGAGGATTTTTTGTCTCTTGATAGGAGAATGCAGACCTTTAACATTCCAGGAAACAATTCGAACTGACATTAAGGATTAATCAAAAAGTGGATCAATTGGAAGGTAGGACAGCAAGGAAATGTCTCGCAGCGAGTAAGGGCACAAGAGAAAAAGAGAGTAAGGTGAGAACTAACGTGATGGAACAGGGGTAGAAGAAAAAGTGAGAGAGGAACCGGGGAAGCCATAGAAATAGGAAAGAGCCAAGAAAATAGAAAGAATGAAAAGAAGATACAGTAATTCTTAAAGATAATGATGAGTAAGGTCCGAGGGAGAGTCAAATAGGTAAAGGGAGATGAATACAAGCAAGAGAGCCAATATACAATGGGGAGAGGAAAGAATGGCGAAAGAGAAGTGGAGAAGAACCATGAAAGAGGTAATGACACCAATAAATCTGAAAACAACGAGGGGAAAGGTGAGATAAGAAAACATAGAACGTAAAAAAACATGATAAATAAGGAATGAAGAGTACTTACGAGGGGTAGCATGGGAAAAATACAATCAGGAACTGGGAGCAAACGGAAACACATGTGGAGATGAGGGGAGGGAGGTAGGGCCAACTGGGAGAGGCAGGGCAATCGGGATGAGGGAGACGTCCAACCAGAGATAACACAACGGAACGCAACACAATAATCTGTGAAGGAAGAAAAAGAACATGGTTAGAAACTCGAACACAACGAAGATAAGAAAGAAACATGTGACCAACTGAGGAACTAAAACAACATTATCAGACGATAAAATGAGAAATATAATCTTAACTAGAAGTCATACAATCTGAAGAACCTGCAAAAATGAAGGCATTAAAGCAGAACAAATTAGAGGATCAAATTGCAACTACAAAAACAAGTCATGGTGGGTGGGAAGAGGGACCGGCTGTCTCCATGTCATGTTGACCACAAGAGTTCAGGAAGCTTCGAAGGCGCGCTGGATCCTCATATGTCGTAGTCTTGTTATTATGAGTGACCTTAAATAGACAAGGATGAAAAAGCCCATATCTGGCACCAATGGAGCGGAGGTCAGGTCTCATATCAAGGAAGGCCTTACGGCGATTTGCAGTGGTCCTGGCATAATCCTGCGCAAAAAACAAAGTGGAGCCTGACCATGTGAGGCGAGGGGAGGCTTTGGCGGCTAAGAGGACTTTCAACAAGTCTGTGTACTCTAGAAAGTACATTATTACACCTCTAGGCTTCGTTGACGTGGAAGGAGAGGAGGAAGCTCGACCAAGCCTGTGGGCACGTTGGATATTTAGTGAGGTGTCTTCAGGTAGGTGAAGAAGCTTCGGGAGAAAGGACTTGAAAAAGCTTATGGGATCATTTCCCTCACAACCCTCCACCAAGCCGTAAATACGGAGATTGTTGCGCCTGTTGCGATTTTCAAGGTCCTCCACCTGCTTCTGAAGAGAGGAAATCTGCGTGTGCAAGTGGGAGACCTTGGTCGCAGAGTCCTGAAGAGAGGAGATATCACGCTCCACCGACGATACTCTTTCATCCATCGAAGCCCAATTGTCAGTGAGAATCTGCAACTTAGCATTAGTCTCTTCCATGTAAGGGCGCAAGGCCCGTATCTCTTCGAGAAGTAACTCCATAGAGATGGGCGAAGAGGACTTAGGAGGCGAAGGGGGATCCTTTTTTAACCTCTTAGAGTTCGCTTTTGCTGAGGGTTGTGAGGGGGTGTCCGGAGTCGACGCCATCTCAGTTGAAGCTTCCAAATGGGCTAGTGCCGTGAATAACTTGGAATTTTTAATAAAATTACGCTTTTGAACTCTGCTGGAGCAATCCGCCATCAGCACGCCTATGGAGCGTGAAGTCTTAAGATATCCTATTGCCCGACTCAAAAAGGATCAGAAAGCAGATTAATACAGAAACATGCCAGGCCGAAAGATTGGACTCATAGGTGTTGGAGAGTGGAGTCCTAAAGATGGCCGCCCTTCATGAGGAGAGGTGGAAATTCCAGTCAAAACATGCAAGATGATCTCAACGTTCGACTAAAAAAGCTCCAAAGGACAAATTAATGTAGAGGCGTGCCAGACAAAAAAACTGTAGACATAAGTATCAAAGACTAAAGTCATAAAATGGCCGCCGTGCATGAGGAGAGCCAAAAATTCCAGTCAGAACCATGAAAAGGGTCATCCCTACAGAAGAAAAATAAAGAAAAGTCACCTTAGAATATTGATCCGCCACATTTGTGCCTCAAAGGATGCTGGGGTCAATTGAGTGCGAACGAGGCATCCAGGAATCCCATGCGAGCTAGGACGCGCTGCTGAAGCGTTCGCGGGCAAAAGTAAACAAAATGGCGGTCGCGGCCGATGACAAGCCGCGACCGGAGGTAAAATGGGCTGTTAAGTCCAAAATAGCTGTGCCTTAGGAACGAAAGGGGAATGAAAGTGAGCCTGGCATCTTCCGATGTAAGGGGCTTCCCTCCGTTACTGGGAACAGGTGCGCGAACCGCCGGTATCCTCCGGTTCGGACGGAGCCGTCACCCGAACGCCGCCATCTCCTACGGGCGCCTAGCCACGCCCCGTCTCATTTACATCTTAAGTCAGAACTGGGAGACACTGGAACAAAAAGATATTGGGACAGGAAGAAACAGGCATGAAAGCCATAACAGTGCTTAATTTAAGTCATTGATTGCAGGTGGGGACCATTGGGATTCAGTTTTGGGGAGAGGAATGTATTTTTCCTCATTAGACTTTCACTCATAGCAAGATAGAGGAAAACACAAAAAAAAGAAGGAAAAAGGAAGAGAAAGGTGGAAAAACAGTGACAAAACAGAAAGCAAATATGAAAATCAATGTCCAAGTGTGAGTGAGATAAAGGGGCAGGATTGTCTGCTGTTGGATGAAAAACGCATGAGGTGGAATGAAGACTAGGCCAGGGCGGTAAATATTGTTCCGCTCGCGGAATTTGCGATATTTTGACATTTCCGCGTTCCGCGGAGAGCGCGAAAATGTCAAAACTTTCGTAACCTGCCGCGAAACGGAAGTTTTTTCTTGTTCGCGCTTTAAAAATGTATTCTCGCGCGCACGGTTGCAACTTACCGGGTCCCTGCGTTCGCCGACGAGTTTTACTATCCGTTCGCGCGCGCCACAAGATGTTGTATGTTGGTAGCCAGTCGCACTATCCCGCGAGAGTTTGCGATCGCAAACATGTCATTGCGATCGCGAACAGGAAATAAGCATCGTGAGCAAGATGGCCGCACCCATTAGCGACCGCATGGGCAAGTCGGAGATATATTTTCCAGTGAGCACGCAAAAACACACCGCAAACGGGCAGGAAAAGCAATCTCCGCATCTTCGCGAAAGTTTAGCATGCTCATGGAGATTTTGCTAAATTTCGCGATAATTTGCGAAAGTCAATTTCGCAAATTCCGCCCACCCTTAATGAAGACGATTAAGCCTTGGTGTTTGGCACCCCCATATTGGTAGCACTGGCCGTCACCTTGAAAGCAAAACTTTGGGCACTGGCCTTTTGTGTTGCAAAAATTAGTCTCTGGCCATAAGACACAGACGGATGCCTGGGTGACATTGGAACTAACAGACTGAGACACAGAGATTGGAAAGCACACACATACAAGAGATACAAACACAGAATGAAGGACACAAGAACTGAACACTAGTAATGTCAGGCACAAACACTAACACTGGAAATTACAAGTATTGACATATACAGATAAAGGAAACAACATTGTACTAATTAGAAACCTGTCTAAGTAGACCTTGAACCCTTATGGATATGCTCTAGTCAGACAACCATAGCCCTACAAGGGTAAACCCATGAGTGGAGTGTGCTCTAAAATTCAAAGGAATATGCCAAACCATATCATAACTAAATGTTGTTTTGGGCTTGAATATTTTTTTAGAGGTGGGAATTTCATTTGCATTCCCCCTGGCACATCTTCAAGCAATGATGCTGGCAGTTATCATCCCAACAGCACCTGGCTCTTTGTGTGCAATTTACCAGTCTTGCTTTCAGTTTCCAGATCTCTTTGGCCCACAGGCATTTCCATCTCAGACACATTCTTTCCTCTTATTCTTGCATCCTCAAAAACGTTTTACAATATATTGAATGAAGATTGTCAAGTAATCAATTAAGAATTGGTATTTCTAGGAATCTGTTAAACCGGACAGCCTTAGGGTAGTCTTCCCTCCAACATTTTGCCTACCTACTCCACTTTATTGACCTTGTTTTTGCTGGCTTTAGGACTCTGTGCACTTTACCACTGCAAACCAGTGCTAAAGTGTTTGTGCTCACCCCCCTAAACATGGTAATATTGGTTCATCCCCGACTGCCATATTTTACTTACCAGTGAGTCCCTATTAAAGTGATACCCCCTGTACCCAGGGCCTGTAAATTAAATGCTACTAGTGGGCCTGCAGCACTGAGTGTGCCAACCAGTGAGGTAGGTGCCTTAGGCCTGCCACTGCAGAGCCTGTGTGTGCAGTTTTACACTGCCATGTTGACTTGGCAAAGTAAACCTTTTGCCCGGCCCTAAAAAATCCCATCTACAAATAAGTCACCCCTACATTAGGCACTGGGCAACCTAGAGGTCAGGGTGCAATGTATTTAAAAGGCAGGACATGTATTTTTACGTTTTATGTGTTCTGGTAGTTAAAACCTCCCAAAGTTGTTTTTCACTACTGCAAGGCCTATCTCTCCAATAGGATAAAATTGGGATTATCTTATTACATTTTATATGTGTAATTTCCAATTGGGAAGAGATATGAACCCAAGACTGGTGCCTCTGGAATCCTAACTTAAAATCCTAACATATGGTAAAGTTGGATTTTAAATTACAATTCGGGAAATACCACTTTTAGAAAGTTGGCATTTTTTTGCTTTTGACATTAGGTGCCTGCTGCCTGTCTCTGATCCGTCTGGGGTTGGTGACAGCTGGGCTTTGTGTATTCCCCCTAGACAGCCACACACAATGGAAGCTTAGGTGTGACTTTTTGGGCCATCCTTGGAGGATTCCTGCCTTGCTGTGCTGCCCTGCTGTTCCAATGGCTGGGTGAGAAGGACTGGACCTGCATCACTTGAACCCAGAGTGACTTCAAGGTTGGCCTACTGAGCTGAAGTCTCAGGTACTTCCACCCACCCTGCTTCTGCATCTGGACTCTGCCTTCTGAGAGTCTGCTCTGCCAAGTTGTGCCACTTCAGTCCTGGACCCTTGAAAGTGGGCATAAGGTGCATGGTCCAGCAAAACCCATGCAAACCTCTATAGAATCAGTTCATTGCCACCGTTGTGTGGATCAGAACTGGTACATCATCCCTGTTGCGTGGATCAGAACTATCACATCGCTCCTGCTGCGTGGACCAGAACCCGTGAACTGCCGCTGATGCATGGATCGGCTTAGCGCATGGCCTTTGGAACCACCACTTCGCAATGCTCTGACTCATGATCTTCATAGATCCGCCGATGGCATCCTTGGTGCTGACGATGAATCTCCACATTGCAGCTCTTCGGTCATTGTTGCTGATGCATCGCCGCTGCTGCGCAGATCAGGACCGGTACAGCACCATCACTGCATGGATCGTCACCAACGCATCATTTCAGCTGCACTCATTATCTTCGTAGTCGAGGCTAACAGAATTAAGGTATTTTTGTTTAACGGGCTTCACCTATCCCTATATCCAGCCGAGGACCATCGCAGTCGGCCTGAACTTTTGACTTTGTCCCAGGCCAGGCCGACCAAATATCCCAAAAAAGCGCCTATTGCTTCTAAGCACTATTCTACAGTTTATTCTTTAAAAATGTATATCTCAAGTTCTACTTATTGGATGTTTGTCGCTTTGGCCTTATTTTATTTATTACATTAAGTATTATTTTTCTAACCTGGTGTGGAATCTTTTTGGGTGGGGTTATCACTGTTTTACGGTTTGAAGTGTTGCACAAATACTTTACATATTGCCTCTAAAGTTCTGTCTGACTGATCTGTACCAAGTTACCAGAGAGCGAGCACAGGTTCATTTAGGGCTTGCCAGCTTCTTACCCTGACTAGGATTGCGGTTGCTGCTTGACTTGGCTCATACCCCGGTCAACCTACAACCCAATTTCTAACAGAATGTTAATCCCCAAATGAATAACAATGTACTATATTCATGGTAATTATTAGACTTGGCGGTCTCTAGTTGGCACAGGTATGCACTTGTGACAAATAGGGACCCTCTCCTCTAGTCAGGGTAAAGGGGTACACTCCTAAAATAACCCATGCTCACCCCCTTGGTAGCTTGGCAGGAGCAGACAGGCTTATCTCAGAGGTAGTGTGTAAAGCATTTGTGAACACATACAGTAATCAAGTGACAACACTACAGATGGACACCACACAGGTTTTATATCAAAAATAAGTATTCTTTATATAGATTTACCACAAGACCATTAAAGGACAAAAATACACAATACTGTTACTTTAGATGGTAGAATTTTGCTTAGTTCTCTTTAGTTCTTAAATGCGACACTTTAAGTCAATGTACCTTTTAGATGCGACACGCAGGGCAACAAAAGTGTTACAACGGTGTTGATGCGTTGAAGATTTTGGTGCAAAGAAATAAAGACATGAAGATCTTCCAGATGCGGCACGCTTCTCCGATGTTGCGAGAAGACTCGACTCGATGCGTCAGCTACAGCGGCGACATCCCTTTATGCGATGCGACGACAGCAGCCTTGGCGGCGACACTCTTCTCCCACGTTTGCGAGACGCTTCCTCTTGATGTGACAGCTTGCAGCGGCGACACACTTTACACGATGCGACGACAACAGCTCCGACGGCGGCATGCTTCTCCGTGGATGCGAGGCGCTTTTCTTGATGTGGTGCAATGCGACAACTATGATGGCTGCGATGGCGATACGCTTCTTCGGCATTGCGAGACACTACCTGGATGGTGCGAGACGCTTCCGCTCGATGCGACAGCTGCAGCGGCGACAAACTTTACGCGATGCGACGACAACAGCTCGGACGGCAGCACGCTTCTCCTTCTTGAGTCGCGCTTCCAGCTCCTTACGACACGCAGTCCCTCAGAAGGCCCAACAACAGCAGCATGCACTTCCAAAGAACTCTGCGGAGTTGGGGGGTGAAGTCTGTTGTTCCTGAGACTTCAGCAGGAGGCAAGCTCTTTTCCAAGCACTTGGAGATCCTTCACAAGTTGACCAAAAGTACACACAAAGTTCCTTTCTCCTCTCTTTTGAAGTAGGCAACCCCTGCAGGCCAACCCCCCAGTTTCAGAGATAGTCTCTCCTCAGTTTCTTCTTGGTTCCTCTCCTCAGCAGAGTTTCTTCTTGTTTCCCAAAGTGATCTAAATTCTTGGGATCAGGGTCCCAATATTTATACCCCAAATACCTTTGTCCTCTGAGGGTAGAGGGGCATTTGCCTTGTTCAAACCGGTTCTGGTCAGTCTACCTGACTCCTTCTTTCCTTTCAGAGTGCAGGGCAGAGACATCAGACGCACCACAGGAGGTGGAGCCAGCATTGTGGAGGGAAGGCACAGCCCTATTCAGGTCCCAGGTGCAGCTCCTCCCACCCATCTAGATGCAGAACCCTCTATTCACCACTGGGACACCTCACCCTGTCTCCTGGAATTCCCCAGCCCTGTCACTCAAACTCCAGACAGGGAATACACAGCCTAGCGAGGCAGGTTTGAATGGTTAGACAAGAAAATGCCTACTTTCTAAAAGTGGCAGTTTCAAACACAGAATGTTAAAACCAACTTCACTAAAAGATGTATTTTATCATTCTGAGTTCAGGCATACTAAATTCGAATTTCTACCATGTTCCCTGAGTCAGTTAGGATTATAAAATGTAAGAACCAAACTGCCCATTCTGGCCTATGGAGAACAGGTAGCCTTGCAATAGTGAAAAACGAAAATGGCTGTAATTCACTATTAGAACATGCCACACACACCAGGGCATGTCCTACCTTATCCTTACAATGCGCCCTGCCCTTGGGCCTACCATAGGGGTGTCTGATATGAAGAAAAGGGAAGGTTTAGGGACTGGCAAGTGGGTGCACTTGCCCAGTCAGCATGACACTGATCAGCAGTGGTAAAGTGCCCAGAGTCATAAAATAGCCAACAACAGGTCAGAAAAAATATAGGAGGAAGGCAAAAAGTTCAGGGATGACTCTGCAAAAAGGGCCAAGTCCAACACAACCCCCTTCCAGCCAAATCGCAGGGTAGATAAATCACTACCTTGATGGGCTTCCCTGTTTTGGGTGATAGAACCTGGACCTGGCCTGCAACTGCAGGGGCATATTCCAG
Organism: Triturus cristatus; assembly: GCF_964204655.1. NCBI lineage: Eukaryota > Metazoa > Chordata > Amphibia > Caudata > Salamandridae > Triturus > Triturus cristatus. Next base: position 371,367,874 of record NC_140591.1, on the reverse strand, counting down.
TTCTACGCCAATCGGAACCCATTTCAATTCCTCTGTCCATACTCTCAGGGCCCACAAAGCTAACCCATGTGGAACCCTTCTCCTCACCTTTGGACACCACCTATGCAGCACCTAATCTTAACTTGCTCACAGGTGTGTCCCAACAGACAGATAGCAGAATGCCACAGTGGCCACGGACAGTGGTCAGGGATGAGACCCAGGCCTTATGCCTCTCAGGGCTCTCAAACCTCTGTGGTGTCAGAGAGCGGGGGGCAGTAGCCCAGGTGCTTGGCACCCTTTGTCCATTCTCCCTCTTGTCAGGTCAGGTATGACATCCTGGCACTGACCCACCAGCCCCAGGCCTGTACCCAGCGGCTGGATAGGAGCCTGGGGTGGGCTTTCCCACACCCGGTCCTCCTCCTCCTTGGTGGGGCTCGGTACCCTCCCACCTGGAGTGGTACCCCCTTCCAGAATTGCCAGGGCACCAGTGGCAGGTGTCCTGCTCAATTCGCCCACCAGTTCAGGGGTTCTATCTTGCAACTGGGTGCCCAGGTCAGGGGAGACACCTTGAACCTGGCCCTCCAATCTAGGGTCTAAATCCTCAGGCTGCACCGGGGTCAGAGGTGATGACTTCCTCCCTCTGCACCCCCTTCCAGAGTGCTGTACCCTCCCACCTGCAGTGGTACACCTAAAAGCTACATCGGTCAGGACACTGATTACAGTTGCCCCTTCCTCCACGTCAGTCAACACCTGAACCCGGCTTCCCAACCCTGGGACCAACCCATGCGGTTGAACACTCGCCTGGCGCACCAGTACTTCCGGGTGAGCATGCATGCCCCCCCGAGGGTAACACATAACTCATGTGTGTTGTGATAGTCTGCCTGGTGCAGATCTCCCAACCCCTGTCCATTGACAGTGCGCGTAGATCCCCCAGGACAGAAGTGGTGTCACCATGGTCATTCACTGGTGACACAGCCCTTCTGGCTGGCCCCTGACCCACTGGTTCTTCCACTGGGGATTCTTTTACCCTCTCACCCCTCAGTCTGGACTTCTGTACCCTCCACTTAGAAGTGGCACTGCCAGTCACCAGAACGGATGGAGGCCTGCTTACAGACACTCCCAGTTCACCAGACACTAGGGGATCCCCCTCAATGGGCGGCCCCCAGGACAGACTAGGCTTCCCACCTGGTGTTCCCTTAAAGAACCATCCAGGCCCTGAGACTGGGTTTCGCGCACCTTGGGACACGCAGCCCCACACTCACTCCTTCTCCACTGAGACAGGACGTGAGTCCCTACATCCCTCCCACTACAATGGGACCTAGCTGGGCTACTCTGAACCACTTCCACCACTCTGGGTTGGAAGATACCTAAGCCATTCCCCTCAGGGTTACTCCCCAATGCCTCTCCAGACCCTCTGGAATCCACCAAAAGGTCTGCCTCCAATGAGAGCTCTCTGGGGTCAGAGAACTCACTCTCCAACAGGTGTTGGCATAGCTCTGGAAAACAGGGACTTACAATATGCTCTCCCACAATTGGATCACTCAGCCCCCTACAAGGGTTAACCAAACTATCCTGCACCTCAGCATCCACTGCCTCGCACACGTACTCCACACCACTCTCCTGAGATTGGCGAGACAGTATCTGACTGTCTCTGTCATTCAACCCACACTCTTCTGGGCGGTCTTCACACTCACACACCAGGACTTCAACCATGGGGGAACCCTTCTCCCTGCACTTCTCATCTAGAGTCAGTAGAGTGTCCCTCCCGCTACTAGGACTATGAACCCCTGTGCCAGTTCCCCAATCTATCCCAGGGACACTGCGCACCCCTGGAGCTACCTCATATCCTTGAACCTCCTGGTGTAAATTAACCCCCTCCTTCAAGTCAGGCGCCACATCTCTGGGTGTGTGTACTACTCTTTCAGCACTAGAAAACTCAATTTTGCTGCCACCATCTGAGCTGGATTCCTCCTCCAACTCAGCAAAGCTCAATATCTGAGCTACACACATTTCTTGTTGCTGGGCTGAGACACTCATGGCCTCAAGCCTCCCGAGCTCTAAATCAAGCTCCCTCATTCTCAACTCATGCTCCATTTCCATTTTCTTTTCTTCTAGGGCCAATTTCCTAATTTGCAATTCAATTTCCAAATGCCCACTTAACTTGAGGTTGGTCAGCTCCATTTCGTGCATCCTACACTCTTTTCTATCTGCCAACTCATTTGGAGACTGACTTTTAACAGAAACACTGCTACCGGCAGGGAAAGGGATTCTCCTTCCTATTGGACCTTCCAGCTGCTCCTCTGCATTATCATCATCAGTGGCATTCCATGCTTCTACCCAGGCCCTCAGCGCCTTGTAGAACTCTGGCTTACTTTTACATCCAGTAGTGCAAACATTAAATTTTTTGCAAAAGAATTTCAGCTGTTGTACTTTGTAGCTTTCCAGTTTCTCTTCTTCCCATTCCAACTCATTATCAACAGAGACTATGTATGCTGCTTTCTCCACCATGGTTAACTTGGCAGTTCTCAAAAATAGAAAGTCCCAAAAAGAAATCTACCAACAAGTATTGGTTTCGTTTTGGTCTGCACTCACTAAGTAGTGTTCACCAATCACTGTACATGAGTCACAAATGCAAGTCCAGAATCCTCACTGCTGACCACCAATGTTAGACTTGGGTGTCTCTATTGCCACAGGTATGCACTTGTGACAAATAGGGACCCTCGCCTCTAGTCAGGGTAAAGGGGTACACTCCTAAAATAAACCCTGCTCACCCCCTTGGTAGCATGGCATGAGCAGACAGGCTTATCTCAGAGGCAGTGTGTAAAGCATTTGTGAACACATACAGTAATCAAGTGACAACACTACAGATGGACACGACACAGGTTTTATATAAAAAGTAAGTATTCTTTATATAGATTTACCACAAGACCATTAAACGACAAAAATACACAATACTGTTACTTTAGATGGTAGAATTTTGCTTAGTTCTCTTTAGTTCTTAAATGCGACACTTTAAGTCAATGTACCTTTTAGAAGCGACACACAGGGCAACCAAAGTGTTGCAACGATGTTGATGCTTTCGCTCGATGCGACAGCTTGCAGCGGCGACACACTTTACGCGATGCGACGACAACAGCTTCGGTGGCGGCACGCTTCTCCATGGATGCGAGGCGCTTTTCTTGATGCGGTGCAATGCGACAACTGCGATGGCTGAGATGGCGAAACGCATCTTTCTCGATGCGAGACTCTTCTCTTGATGCAGTGCAATGCGTCAGTTACGATGGCTGTGATGGTGACACGCTTCTTCGGCGTTGCGAGACACTTCCTGGATGATGCGAGACGCTTCCGCGATGCGACGACAACAGTCCTGACGGCGGCACGCTTCTCCTTCTTGAGGCGCGCTTCCAGCTCCTTGCGACACGTAGCCCCTCAGAAGGCCATACAACAGCAGCAGGCACTTCCAAAGAACTCTGGGGAGCTGGGGGGTGAAGTCTGTTGTTCCTGAGACTTCAGCAGGAGGCAAGCTCTTTTCCAAGCCCTTGGAGATCCTTCACAAGTTGAGCAAAAGTACACACAAAGTTCCTTTCTCCTCTCTTTGGCAGTAGGCAACCCCTGCAGGCCAATCCCCCAGTTTCAGGGATAATCTCTCCTCAGTTTCTTCTTGGTTCCTCTCCTCAGCAGAGTGTCTTCTTGTTTCCCAAAGTGATCTAAATTCTTGGGATCAGGGTCCCAATATTTATACCCCAAAATCCTTTGTCCTCTGAGGGCAGAGGGGCCTTTGCCTTGTTCAAACCGGTTCTGGTCAGTCCTGGAGCACTTTGTTTACCTGACTCCTTCTTTCCTTTCAGAGTGCAGGGTAGAGACATCAGACGCACCACAGGAGGTGGAGCCAGCATTGTGGAGGGACGGCACAGCCCTATTCAGGTCCCAGACGCAGCTCTTCCCACCCATCTAGATGCAGATCTCTCTATTCACCACTGGGACACCTCACCCTGTCTCCTGGAATTCCCCAGTCATGTCACTCAAACTCCAGACAGGGAATACACAGCCTAGCAGAGGCAGGTTTGAATGGTTAGACAAGAAAATGCCTACTTTCTAAAAGTGGCATTTTCAAACACAGAATGTTAAAACCAACTTCACTAAAAGATGTATTTTATCATTCTGAGTTCAGGCATACTAAATTCGAATTTCTACCATGTTCCCTGAGTCAGTTAGGATTATAAAATTATCCAGGTTGAAACGCCGTCGACTACACAGCCTAGAACTCAGGCACTTCTGTGGTCAACTAAATCATTTAAATAATTTTGTACATAATTGTATATATCTGCATTGTTTTTTGACCACTGTATTTCTTTTCCATTGCGCCGTTCACGCTGTTTCTTGCACCCTTGTGTCACTGCACCGTTCAAAATTCACTAGCACGCTCAGTGCCCACCTTGTGTGTTATGGTCATTGTACAAATATATGTACTGTAGTGCTTCCTAACTACTTACAGAATTGTATAAATACTTTAATCTTTCAACCTTACCTCACGCTGTGGTCTCCCTTCCTTTTCCCCGCTCTTTTTTGATTTATCTCACCGTCTGCAAATTGTCTTTTCTTAAAATACCCTCCAGTTGAGACGTTGTTTTTTGTTGCATAGCAAGCCCACCAGCAGCATTTGGATTTACAAGCCCTGGGCACTCCTGGTGCACTGTACTAGGGTCTGACAAGTAAAACCAAACCACCAACCAATCATGGAATCACTAATTCATACATCAATTTACAATAGGGAGAGCATATGCACTTTAGCACTGATCAGCATTGGTAAAGTGCCCAGAGTCATAAAATAGCCAACAACAGGTCAGAAAAATATAGGAGGAAGGCAAAAAGTTCAGGGATGACCCTGCAAAAAGGGCCAAATCCAACACTAATTATGGGAACAAGAAAAACAAGGACCTTGTTTTCACAAAGGTGCACTACAAAATGATTCAGGCACTTTTCTTTTAAATTACAGATCCAAATTGGCTCTGTATCTAAAAAGAAAATGAAAATGACTCATGCAAAAAAGAAAAAATGTTTAAATTGGGTAGAGAGTGGCAGAAGCAATGAGGGCAGAAGTAACACCAGCCACAGAAGCGACATGTGGTGAGGGTGGTTGGCATGAACACAATATAAGGGAGGGCAGGTGGAGCCGAAGCAACACAGGGAGGACAAGAGGGGGCCGAAGGAACACAGGGGTTGGGGGAAGCAACAAGGATGTCACGTGTGGGGAAGCAACAAGGGTTCACAGAGAAGGAGGGCACAGGTGGGATGAAGTAACATGGAGAGCATGGGTGGGGGAAGCAACAGGGAGAAGCACACAGGTGACAGCAACATGGATGGGTAGAAGGAGATGTATGACAAAGCAACACAGAATGCAAGGGGAGGAAAGCACACAAAGGAGACAGCTCAAAACACTCACACTCACACTCACACACACACACACACACACACAGTCTCACTGAGTGTTTAACACAAAAGAAAAAAGGTTCTCGAAAAGCAAGAAATGGAAGCCACAAAGGCAACCAATCATATGTCAAGAGGCAATGCTTCATGGCAGGGACAAACCCCAGATTGGCAAGCTGTGACAAGAATAAGAAGCAGGGAAAGGAGAGAGACAAGAAAAGCCACCCAATGGTAGGCTATGGGCAAGTTCCAGGTCCCTGTGTGTTCTTGGTGAGCCACAATATGTCTCACACTAGTAGGCTTTGATCTACGTACAACCACTTGATTGCCTTCACACCACCAGTAGTTAAGGCTGAAATTTGAAAGTGGTAGGGTGTAAAATCTGCCCAAATTGCACAGAGCGAGTGAGCGAAAAACCGAAAAGTAGGTCAACATGGTGTGTGATTTTGCATCACATTCTGCCAAAGACATTGTCTTGAAAAATTAGGTTTAAAGGGCAATTCTGTAGTGGTAACCTTGAAATATTCAACTACTCTGCGCACTCAGAGAAATTATTTGGGAACAGTAAATATTGCTCTGAGTGCAAAAACTGCAGCTCATGTTTGAAAAGCCCATTTTGTGAAGAGACACACAACAGAAAGCATGGTGTGAAGTTCATGGTGATGCAGTTTGCAAATGTGACTCGCTTACTGCATTAACGAAAGAAATGTTGCCAATGATTTGGTCCGACTTGTTTCTGTGAACACTGAATAATAACAATTTCTTTTGTTAAATAGCTCTTTGTCCCAGTTCTTAGCGCTGTAAGTAGCAGATGCTACTATTGTCTAAATGATTGTACTCAGTTTATCGAGCTCGACCTTGGAAGGATGTGTGAGCGCCTTTTACATCAAACGGGTGATTGATGGATTGCGGCTTTGTGTGGGCCTCTAAGAGACAAGTATTCACAATCAACAAAAGAAAGAAGAAAATTCATGACGGAAAATCCACATGAGACAGGATTCAAAGTATAAACCACTAAAGTGTATTTAAAATGAAGAATCATTGCAGAAAGAAAAAAACTATATGGTTTGTCAATTCAATCAGAAGAATGCAAATATGTGCAACATTTATTGGCAGCAGAAATTGAGCCCTAGGGGCGTGGCTTGGATGCCGCGCAAGATGGCCGGCTAGGTACGGAGCTCCGCCGCATCGATCACCTCACGGCGTATTTTTCCCGATGTAAACGGGACCGCTATTGAGCACCGTCGCCGGATTTGGCTGGCGGAACATTAACGGAATCAGCGGAGCAGCTTTTCACCGCTTGTGGAGCCGTTTTCGCCCCTCTCCGCGATGAATTCCCTGCCCCTCACGGAGCCGCCATTTTGAAGCTCTTCCGAACATCGGAGCCTCTGCTGACAGGAGCTGTCACTACACGACGTGCCACTGGACACCAACGAACTTTCAGACACCGACTTCACTTCAGGGGTGAGATTTATATATATTGTGCAAGACGCCTTTACTGCATTTTTTCTCTCCTCCTCCACATTAGAGGAAACGTCCAAATACGCAGTTTTACGGCGCTTCACCCCTGACAACTGGATGTTTCCCGCCCTAACATGCTCACTGCTCTGAAATACTTTTTATCCTAAATTTCTTCCTCATGGCACTATGACAACAACGTTCTCTGAGACTTTCTGCCCGTTTCTCCTGCGCCTCAGCTACTTCAGGATGCTCCTTCCTGTGCTTCCATTTTAGTCATCCTCCCCTTTTTGTACTCGTTATTTAGCACACTCTAATTCCCTGTCGCCTTTTCCACTGAGTTACGTCTGGGTGCTTCACCCTCTCTTTGGAGATATTTCTGGAACATTTCACATGCACCTTTAGTCGTCTCACAGGGAATTGAGACTATATTGTCGCACGTTCATTTCTTTCTATGGTCAACTTACGCAAACCTAAATTTGTCTTCACACCATCGGGGAGTACTTCAGGAGCATCTTCATCTGGTACAAATAGAGCCACTGCATCTGCGAAAATGACGACTCCAAAATCATCATTGGCTCATACTAACACCAGTAAGTCTTCCCCACCCGCTCCGGCGGGCAAGCGCCTCAAGCAAAATTCTCCTACGCCAGAAGACAATCCTTCACATTCTTCTACTGACCAAATTCTAGAGGAATTGCGTGCGCTGCGCCCATTTATTGAAAAAACGAGTACAGATATGCAGCTTTTAAAGGATAAATGGGAAAATATGGATGCCCGTCTTTCTACTGTTGAACAGCACCTTCCTGAAGTTCAGTCCAACACACAACGTATAGACTCTTTAGAAAAAACGGTCCTCTCACTCCAAAAGCATACAGAGGATTTGGAAAATCGAAATAGGAGGAATAACCTCCGTATTTACAATCTGCCGGAAAATCTTGAGGGGGATAATCCAGTAACTTTCTTCACCACTTTCTTGTCGAAACTTCTGGACCTACCACCTTCCACCTCCATTAGTATACAAAGAGCCCATAGACTAGGTGCCAGAACGGGCTCCTCCTCAAAACCTCGTGGAGTCATCATTTTATTTCTGAAATACACAGATCTTTTATTGATTCTCTCAGCTGCGAGGAGTAAAAAACAAGTGTCTTGGCAAGGTCAACGAGTATATCTATCTCAGGATGTCTCTAACGTCACTGCCTCCAGACGTAAAGAATTTCTGGCTATGCGTCCCTCTCTGCGCGCCTTGGGAGCAAGATATGGCTTGTTTCATCCTTGTACTCTCAGAGTCACCTATCGAGAAAAGACTTGGTCATTTCAGGAACCTGGAGAATTAAGGAACTTTCTTCTTCTACACAGTGAAGAAGGGATGGACGCCTCCTCTTCTGCTTCGACCAGTGGCTGAAATTGGATTTTTATTGTTTAACTTGTTTGTCTTCCTAATGGCTTGTCTTTGACTTCATGTATTCTCCTTACTTCTCATCTCAGTTCTTACACTCTCTTTTCGTATCTCTTCTCTCCTTTATCTGTTTCTGGCATCTCCTATATATCCCTCTATTTTCTTTTTCTACTTTCTGGACTTTTGTTTTTACGTCTACATGTTATGTATGTTAACATTTTTTCCCTTTTTTCCTCCCCAGACGGATATGTATCGGTTACTCCTCTCAACACCTTGTCCCATTCCATGTTCCTTTTGTGCGGTCTCGATGTGGTTCTCCTCCTGATCCTGGTCCGTACGTCTTGTAAAGCATCACCACCTCCCCACCTTCCCTATGTGTATTTTTTCTCTTTCAGGTATGTTTAATACAGTCATCCTTCTGGATTTGTACTGTCTTCTATGCATTCTCTCTTTTCTTCCTTCTTCCTTCCCCACTGATCTCCCTTCCCTTTTCCCATCCCTCTCCTCCTCCCTTTTCCTTTTTCTTCTTCCTTTTCTACCTGTTCTTCCTTCTTCCTTTTTGAAGAGTTTTATGGTTAATACTTCTATACAGTTTGAATTATTATTACATGTACAGTATGCTTTTGCAATTCTTGATTTAGATCAGTTTAGTAAGCTTTCACCTTCAAAGTTGTTTCATGGAATGTGAAAGGATTTAATCACCCTATCAAAAGGCAAAGAGTACTCTCCCACCTTTCCTCTTACAATCCAGATATCGTCCTTATCCAAGAAACTCACCTATCTGACATCGAATCTTTAAAGCTAAAGCGACTATGGGTTGGAACTGTTTTATTTTCTCCTGCTTCTCAAAAAAAGAATGGAGTAGCCATTTTGATTCATAAGCGACTCCAGTGTAAAGTAGTTCTAGAAGAAAAGGATGACGAGGGACGCTGGGTCTTAGCTAAACTACTAATTAACAATATCCCACTTACGATATTCAATGTTTACGGTCCCACATGTTTTGACTCCTCTTTTTGGCCCTCCATTACAGCAAAATGTATTCAACATAAAGATGATGCTTTTCTATTGGGTGGAGATTGTAACCAGATCATTGACCCATTTTTAGACCGAAGATCCTCTGTTCGTTTCTCCCCTCATAAATCACATAAACAATTCCTTGACACTATTACCCAAACTCATCTTGTAGACTCATGGAGACTCACTCACCCAGACGTTATGGATTTCTCCTTCTTCTCTCCTCCTCATGCTTCCTTCTCCCGCTTAGACTATATCTTTCTCTCTTCATCTCTTTCTCAACACCTTATTTCTTCTTCTATTGAACCGATTGTTATCTCTGACCATGCTCCTATTATTACTATTTTTGACCTTCTTCCTCCTACTCCTAAATCTTCTCGCTGGCGCTTCAACCCTTCTCTTCTTACTGATCCTCTTTTTTCCTCCTCTTTTCGTGCTTTTGCTTCTGAATTTTTTCATCTTAACTCTACGCCTGATACCCTACCTCATATTCTTTGGGATTCCTTCAAGGCCACAGCCCGAGGTTTTATTATTGATTTTGTCTCTAAAAAGAAGAAAAAATTCCTTCAAAAACGTAAAGTCACCCTTGCTCATATTAAATCTCTGGAACATCAATTCTATACTTCCTCTGATAAGATTATGTCTCCTGAATTGCTTAAGGCTAAGATTGCCTTTAACAAACTTACCACAGACTCTGCCTCCTCTTTTCTTCTCCGGAGCAGCGCGCGATTTTATGGAGGTCGAAATAAATCAGGTAAACTGTTAGCTAACTATTTAAAATCTCGTAAAGAACGTACTAATATTGATTCTATTTATTCCCCCTCTAATGTACTTCTTCATACCAATGCAGAAATTTTGGAACAATTCCACTCTTTTTATGAGACTTTATATACTCCGGAAAACCCTCCCACCCCAGAGCTTATTCAATCCTACTTTGACAACATACCTCAACCAGATACTTCCCACCTTAATATTTCGGCGTTGATTCTGATCTTACGATTTCGGAACTGTCCTCTGCTCTATCCTCCCTCACTAAGGGGAAAACCCCAGGACCTGACGGCTTCCCAGTTGAATTTTACCTACATTTCTCAGACCTTCTTTTACCCCACCTTCTATCTCTATTTCAGTCTTTTTGTTCTACTGGATCAGCCCAAGGCTCTTTTCAGGACGCTACCATATGCCTTATCCCTAAAGATGGTAGAGACCCTAAGTTCTGTAAAAATTATCGACCTATATCTCTAGTTAATGTTGACTATAAAATTTTTGCGAAACTATTAGCTCTTCGCCTTGACCCGCTCCTACCACATCTTATAGGGAAAGAACAATGCGGCTTTGTTAAAGGCCGCTTGACCTCGGATAATTCTAGACTCTTCCTTAATGTTTTAAGTAAAGCCCCTTCACTATCGATTCCCCTTGCAGCCATTTCAGTAGATGCTGAGAAAGCCTTTGACCGGGTCGACTGGTCTTTTCTTCTGGCCTCCTTAAAATGGCACGGCTTTAACCCCAAATTCATATCTTATATTTCTTTGATATATTCTATGCCCAAAGCATCTGTTCTCGTTAATGGTCAACTCACTTCCCCATTCACACTCCAACGTGGTGTTCGTCAGGGCTGTCCCTTATCACCTCTTTTATTTATTTTAGCGCTTGAACCTTTCCTTACCTCCATACGCAATAATCCATCCATCTCTGGCTTCCCGTACGGTAAACGTCATCTTAAATTGTCTGCATATGCTGACGATATTCTTTTATTTATTTCTAACCCGCCTACCTCAGTCCCCGCATTACTAGACGAATTTCAGAAATTCTCCTTGGTCTCCGGTTACAAAATAAACTCGGACAAAACAGAGATTCTTCCTTTAACCAAACTTTGTCTCCCCCACTTTTTCACGGCTACTGGCTTTGCTTGGAATTCTACAAAAATTCAATATCTCGGTTTTCTTTTTTCTAGCTCTATATCCTCTTCCATTCAACTCAACATGAATGCAGTCATATCTAGGATAGACTCATTACTCACCTCTTGGAATCCACTATTTCTTTCCTGGTGGGGCCGTCTTGACTCCATCAGAATGATGATTGCCCCTATTTTGATTTACTTATTATCCATGCTCCCACTTCGTATTCCAAACTCCTATTTCCGTCGCATTGATTCTGCGTTGTCCAAATTTCTTTGGAAGCAGAAAAAAGCCCGCATATCGCTTTTCAACTTACGTAAATCTAAACTTAATGGTGGTACCAATTTTCCAGACTTTCGCCTCTATCATAAGTCCTTTTCCCTTCGACAGGCTTCCCGCTGGTTATCTCAGGAACCCTCCCCTTTTTCTCCCCTCTGGCTTTCTGTTGAACAGGAACTACTGCTTCCGTACTCTTTCCAAGAAGTAATTCGTTTTACCTCTAAAGCCCCATGCCTTAATCCCCTTTTATTCAAGCATACTTCTTCTCTTCTGCGCCCTTTAGTTTCACCTTCCTCAGTAACGCAGGAATCCTTCCTACTATTGCCTATATGGTACAATTCACTTCTATTAATTAACAACCGACCTATTGCATGGCCCTCATGGAGAGCGAAAGGTATCATTTGGATACGTCATCTTTTTGATGGGTCATCCCCTTGCTCATTTCCTGCATTTCGGTCTCAATTCCACTGCCCTCCTTCTTTTGCAAAGAAATTCCCTATCCTTATGGAAACCATTCTAGATCGTTATTACTCTCTCTCCTCTGAAGATCTACCTACCTCATCTTCCTCTCTACTCACTGTCCTTTCTACAACTCCTAAAGCTTCCATCATTTACCGGTACTTTTCAGCCCCCAATCCAGATCGTCTCAAATCAAAATTAGAATTGTCCTGGGAGACAGACTTACATTCTTCATGGCCGACTTCTCTCTGGGACAAAATATGGGCTCGATCCTTGAAGATTTCCCGTACTGCCTCTCTCACTCAATCCCTATTTTTCTTTTACCACAGACTATACCTTTCTCCTCTTTCTATCTCTCGCTTTCAACCTGATGCTGTATCTAATTGTTGGACCTGTAATGCCCCTTCTGCGGATCTTTTCCACCTCTTCTTCTTCTGTCCTTCAACTCGTATTTTCTGGTCTCAGCTATTCTCTCGCCTTTCTCGCATTTTCAACCTCTCTATTCAATTTTCTCCTTCTTTAGTATTTCTTGGTAGCCTTTCAGAGGATTTAGACCTCCCCCCACATTCTCGCGGTCTTTTTGACCTTATGCTGGCTCTGGCATTACAGCATATTGTCTCTAATTGGAAATCTCTGAACAAATTGTCTCTCAATTGTTGGTGGAATCTTGTATGTCACTCACACAGACTTGATGTTGCCTTTGCTTCCTCCTGTAAACCCTCCCGAAATGTTGAATTTTACTGGCTACCTCTTACTCTATACCTTGATCAATCCGCCAAAAAGAGTTACTCTCCACTATCTTCAGATAATTTCAAGCCCCCCTGAACACATGTACTCTTGCCTGCAGTTTTTCATGATATTTTTCAGTCTCAATATGGTAATTATTTAGCTTTATATTGACCTTCTTCATACTTCTTTTTCATTCATGCAATTACTCATATGATGGTTTTTTACTGTACTTTTTGATTGCCATTTACTGTATTTCCTATTATTGCTTACCCATCTTCTACGATAAATACCATGTTTTTGTTTTCTTCTCTCCTCCCTTCCCCCCCCTCCTTCCCTCCCCATAACTTAAAATGCTTTGTTTTTCATTGTGATATTGGCTGCTTCTATTTTCTTTGTCCCATCTTATACCTTTTTTCTCATATTTGCTGTCACCTTATTGTAATACTTATTTTTCTCTAATAAAGCTTTCAAACATAAAAAAAAAGAAATTGAGCCCTACACAAGCCAATAGCCAGCACTGAATACAATCTAGTACAAAACAAACAATGATCAAATGCCATTAGGACTGCTCAGCTGAAGGCAAAAGAGGAGTTTGAAAAATATTCTAAGAGTGATAAATAGACTAACATAGAGTCATGGCTCTAAAAAGGCTAGAGGAAGACATGGCTCCTTTCCCCAATGGTGAGTTTGTATGCACTTTCTGCCATTGAGCTGTGCAGTCATCGAGGTACACCGAAGAAAGTTACATCTCACAACCCAATAGTAAAATAGAAATGACATCACACAGAATAATGACATTTGCTCCACATCTAAAGCATATGCTGTGCTATAACTTACATAGAAAGCAATATGACATTCACAAATATGAACTGCATCTCAGTTGGGCAGAAGGACGTGACCTTCAGTTATATACAGTTGTAAATCCTTTCTCTCCAGGAAAAGAAAGTATTACATTTTTATAAAGGTTACAGAGCCAGCAAGACCATAAAGTTAACTTAATTTCGAACATCTATTTAACAACGAAGGTCACAACCGTCATTGGTGCAGGGGCGGAAAAAAGGAGAAAAAATAAACGTTTTATGCACTGCGTTTTGCACACATTTTAAATACGCAGTTTGAAAGGCCAAAGCCTTCTCATGTCAAAAAAACAAGACTTCATTATATTAAACACAGTAAAATATTTAATTTGCCTCTCGTTACTTAATTAGTTGAAAACCCAGAATTATTAATTTGTGGAATCTGCTTCTAGTGATGGAAGGCAGAATCTGCCTTGCTAGAATTTTAAATTGTGACCTTTCAGATCGCCCCAATTTTTCAGCATCCTATTGGCTGTGAAGAGACAGCCTTTACAGAATGAATGCATAATGTCTGTATAACAAGGGCCCTGAGGTGCACACGTGTTTCAGTCAAGGGATATATGAAGGTCTCTCATATTGGTCCTTTGCGTATTAGAGACCTGTTCTGTCACCTTGTGAGGATCCAACAGCCCATGTTCTAAAGGCAGAGCTCATCTCTCTTCAATCAAGCTGCGCAGCACCTGCACACACGTCTAACATGACTGCCTATTCCCAGTGCTAATGGCCCTTCAGATGTGATCCCAGCCCTGGGTACTAAGAAGCAAGTGACATCTGACACATAATCAAGTACATTTCCAGCCCAGTTGCCTTTGCAGCATTACAACCCAATCTCGGCAAAGAGACTGTGTGGGACAGCAGCAGTCTTTTAGCGGTGCCCAGACCCGGTACAGGCAGGAGAGTAGTGGGAACCGGCTCCTCCATAGGAAACAGCGCTCACAGCTGGAAAGTGCTCCTTGACACAGAAGCAACGCACCACCTAGCATAGCGTGGACAGCAACATTCCTCGCCTACTCACAATTCATTTTGAAGGATTTCCAAACAAATGCAGTATACTTTCAGTTTATGTTTTAGTTACTACTACATGTTTGTGAATGCACTTTGGAAGTCGATTGCGCAGGGCTAAATAAAACACCATAATTTTTCAGCAAATAGATTTGACTCATTTTCTATAACAAAACACACTTATTATAAACATCCCTACCAAAGAGACAAATATCTATTCAGGTTACTTTGCAATGTTTAGCTAAAGTGTCGTATACAATTGCACATTGAGGTTTACATGAAGAGCTAAGCAGCCTGCAAATAACCCACCAAGCTGTGCTCTCAACTTCACTCTGGTCAATGTAAACATACTTACATTTTCAGATTTGTCAGAAAAGAGAACCGAGACACAGCAAAAAAATGTTCAGTAGTACAGGGGCCTAAAGGCCTTAATGGACCTTTGAAACTTGTTTAGGCCTCTGGGCCCCAGTGCTACGCCCCTTCAACGTCCAACTCCACTATCTGATTGGATGGTGGAAGGAGGAGAAGAGGTAGAGAGGAGTCCCGCAGGAACATTATGTCCAGACTACGGTCAAAATAATAGTCAGTGTTAAAAAGAAAATGAGGATTTAATCCACTCCAACATCACCCTCAATCTAGTGCCACCCACCTACTCCCGCCTTGATTTTGTCAGCCTAAATCCTATGATTGTACAAAAATAAAGGTCACAGTGGAAAGCTGATTTCAAATTCATGTACGTGGAACTGAATTCAAATACATTAAATAATTCAAACGTCACTGCAAAAACGGATGATTTCTTGTGATTTAATTTGCATCACAGAAATGGAATTAATCAAAACATAAAAATATGAAATAAATCAACATTGGTACACATTGGTGCTCAGAAGAAGAGGGAAGGGGTGAGTGCTCAGGGAGAATTGAGTGATGGTGTGAAGGAACGGAAAGCTAATGTGTTTCAATTACATCCAAGCTTTTTACAACCAATCTGGCATTTTACTTGGCAAAACAATATAGTCACAAACATAACATTGTAGACACAGATAAACATGTCTCTGTCACCTATGTTTGATATAAATAATAATATGTTGACGCTTCGACCCCTGTAATCATAAAGGTAGCTTCATCCTTATTGGGGGTTCTTCATTAGGACTCAAGAAAATAGTGAAGGAGGGGAGGGAGCACCTAAAAGTAAATAGGCCAAAATTAGGTGACGTCAATAGTGAGGCAATGCTATATCGAAAGATAGTCAGTGGTAATTACCATTAGATGACAGCACGTACAATCTGGCCGTATTTTCAAGATGAGGGCCCGTAAGCTCCTAAACAGAAAATCAGAGACGGAGAAGGAAGGTAAAAAAATGACCCATAGAAACAGTCCCATAGTAGGTGTAATTTCAGAGAAATTCACTTCAAATTGGAACCAAATTCCAGTAAATGGGAGTGATGGGTGCCATGAGTACACCGGGGTATCCGGACTGGGTTGATTAGTAACCTAGAAAATGAAGGCCAAAAATGCTTCAGACCGCATCAGAACATAATAAGTATATCCAAATTATAGAGACGACATTGTATTAGTGGAGCATACGCAATAAAGTCATATGGATAAGCGCAAAATACATGCCAAAAGTGTTTACTCAAAAAGGTCATATGCAGACAAACACACCAAAACCATGGTAAAGCCAGTCCTCAAAAGAGAGATGTAAATTACGGTAAGACCTCAACACACGGTTCCTTGTTATCAGAATCAACCATAAATGCCACCGTAGATAGAAAGTGCATTAATCCAATGAGCCATTGGTCTAGAAAAGCCTCTGGGAAAACGAGCAGTACAATGCCCATAGTATAAATTCCAACAGGAAATGGTCTCATCGTCACGTTAAGGTAACGGGAGACCAGCCAACATTAAAAGCCGATTTCAGATGTGAACATAACGGGTCAAGTTACAATATTGCTTAAAACACACCCCATGAAGTTAGGGCCTGTACAGTGAACTAAAGCAAGGCTCAGCCAGCATTAAAAACGATTAAAGATGACACAAATTGGTCAACAAAATCTTTTTAACAAGTTACAATGTTGCTAATTCCAGAAACTCCCCGTGAGGTTAAGGCTTGTGCACCGTACAAAAACAAGGCTCACTGTTGCTTACGCAAAAAACCCCATGAAGTTAAGGCATGTGTGCCATGCTGTACCAAGGAACAGGGGGCAGAGCAATTTACTCACCGGCGGTGGCTCCGGTCTAAGTCGAAGATGCAAGCGGCCCCAGTAACGCTGCCTATTTAACGTGAGCAGAGATGTGTGCACGTTGGTGGCGTGGCTATGAAGACGCTTGATGCTAACTATAGCATCACATGACTGAAAATGACTAAAAAAGGGGCATAGTAAAATGATGGGCTATTTGTGAAAAACATTTGTGTATAAAACTAGATATTGAATGAAAAACGTAATTTTTTTGGGACATTCTAAACATAAGGCATTAACTACTTAGCATGTGAGCTTAATGAAAAATACATAAAAGTTCTAAACATAAAGACGTCTTAATATGCATAAGATCAGGTGGTTTTCAGGGGTTAATGTCCAATCAAATGGCGCACAGTGTACATGTAAACATTACACGTTGGCACATATCATTACAGGTACTCTACGAATAATACAGTAACATTTGTTCTATAATCACTGTATGGTCTAATGTTATTAACATGGTGAGACATACAGAAATGCCACAAAAAAAGAAGACAATTTATTACAGAATTGTGTATGGGCTAACCATATTTGGAACAGTGTATGGGATCAGTGGATACAGATTCCAAAGGAAGGCCTG
This sequence comes from Triturus cristatus, assembly GCF_964204655.1. Lineage (NCBI taxonomy): Eukaryota > Metazoa > Chordata > Amphibia > Caudata > Salamandridae > Triturus > Triturus cristatus. The sequence goes on along the minus strand of NC_140591.1, from coordinate 371,350,559 downwards.
AGACAGCGATGTTTTTCTGTTAGGGAGGAAATACGGAGAAAGGCGAGATACTTCCAAATACCCTTAAGTTTTAGAGATCTGATGGTGTAAATGTTCTAATATTTAATTAAACAGGACAACTGGGCATATGTGACATCCATCTCATTAAGGCCATCTCTGACGAATCAAAAAGGTCCATCCATTTGCACTCACAAATGTTTTATATTGATTCCAAATCACCCCCCCCTGGCTCCCAATGTGATTTTCTCAAGAACAACCCATTTCATGGATTCTGGTTGATGATTGCTCACTTGAAAATGTTCCACCAATGGAGCCCCAGCAGTGTTACACCTAATCCTGCTGCAATGTTGGAGTATCCGTGACTTTACTTTCTGTCTGGTTTGGCCAATGTAAATTAGGCCGCAGGGACATAAAATAGCATAAATCACCGCAGACGTATTGCAGTTAGAGTGTACCTTGAGATCAATCTTGTGATGGCGGTAGCAAAATTGTTTGGTTTGCAAAGTCATTTTGCAAACATTACAGCGGCTACATTTATAGTGGCCAATAACCGCCGGAAGCTGCCACAATGTCTGGATAGTTGGTTCAGGTGGTATTTCAAGTAGGGATCTAACCACAGGGTCCTTAATGTTCTTCCATTTATTAAAGGAGTGCATTGGAGGATCGTGAACCTCCAGATCGTCAGCAATAATTCCCCAATGTTTGTTAACAACTTGTCTGATGACATTGCTGCAGGTATTGAAAGTTGTGACGCAGATCATTCTTTCCTTTTTGTCAGTGGTCCGGTCTTTCGGCGTTAGTAGTGTGTCACGTTGGTTAAACAAAGCCCCTTTCCTTGCCCTCTTCAATCGTGATATTAGGTCATCAGACTCCAGGAAAAAGTCTTGTTTGCGGGAACAGTTCCTTCTGATCCTAAGGAACTGCCCAAAGGGCAAATTATCACGCAGTCCTCTGGGATGATGGCTTCCATATCTCTAAAGAGCATTCCTCTCTGCAGGTTTACAGAATAGGGTAGTGTATAGTTGCTGATCCTTAGCTTTAATGGAAATATCGAGAAAGTCAATAGACTTAGTGTCCCAGTGAATGGTGAATTGAATATCATTCGATCTACCATTAATCCAAGTATGAAATTCCTGAAGGTCTGCCGCAGTGCCGGTCCATATTAACAGCATGTCGTCAATGTACCTTTTCCAATAGGTCACATTTGTGCTGAATGGGTTCAAGGTGTTATAAATGAACTCCTGCTCAAAATGATCCATGAATAATATTGCCAGATCCGGGGCGAAGGTGACTCACATGGCAACTCTCTTCGTTTGAAGATGATATTCCCCTTGAAACATGAAAAAAATGTCATCATGGCAATTTCCAGTAACTGAAGAATGAACTCCGTGGGGATCAATGATGGCTGCACCCTTCTGTCCAATGCTTTACGTATCACCTCCAATGCAGGGCCCTGCGGAATGCTCATGTATAACGACACAATATCCATGGAGACCAGAAACATATTAGGATGAGTGGTGGGAACTTTTATGTATTTTTCATTAAGCTCACATGCTAAGTAGTAAATGCCTTATGTTTAGAATGTCCAAAAAAAAATCAGTTTTTCATTCAACATCTAGTTTTATACACAAATGTTTTTCCCAAATAGCCCGTCTTTTTACCATGCCCCTTTTTTAGTCATTTTCAGTCACTTGATGCTATAGTTAGCATTGAACGTTTTCAGAGCTGCGCCACCAACATGCATGCGTCTCCGCTCACGTTAAATAGGCAGCGTTACTGGGGCCGCTTGCCTCTTCGACTTAGACTGGAGCCACCGGCGGTGAGTAAATTGCTCTGCCTCCTGATCCTTGGTATAGCACGGCACACATGCCTTAACTTCACGTTTCTTTTTGCGTAAGCAACAGTGAGCCTTGTTTTGTATGGTTCACAGACCTTAACCTCACAGGGAGTTTCTGGAATTAGCAACATTGTAACTTGTTAAAAAGGTTTTGGTGACCCGTTTGTGTCATCTTTAATCAGCTTTTAATGCTGGATGAGCCTTGCTTTAGTTCACTGCACAGGCCCTAACTTCACAGGGTGTGTTTTAAGCAATATTGTAACTTGACCCGTTATGTTCACATCTGAAATCGGCTTTTAATGTTGGCTGGTCTCCCGTTACCTTAACGTGACGATGAGACCATTTCCTGTTGGAATTTATACTATGGGCATTGTACTGCTCGTTTTCCCAGAGGCTTTTCTAGACCAATGGCTCATTGGATTAATGCACTTTCTATCTACGGTGGCATTTATGGTTGATTCTGATAACAAGGAACCGTGTGTTGAGGTCTTACCGTAATTTACATCTCTCTTTTGAGGACTGGCTTTACCATGGTTTTGGTGTGTTTGTCTGCATATGACCTTTTTGAGTAAACACTTTTGGCATGTATTTTGCGCTTATCCATATGACTTTATTGCGTATTCTCCACTAATACAATGTCGTCTCTATAATTTGGATATACTTATTATGTTCTGATGCGGTCTGAAGCTTTTTTGGCCTTCATTTTCTAGGTTACTAATCAACCCAGTCCGGATACCTAGGTGTACTCATGGCACCCATCACTCCCATTTACTGGAATTTGGTTCCAATTTGAAGTGAGTTTCGCTGAAATTACACTAACTATGGGACTGTTTCTATGGGTCATTTTTTGACCTTCCTTCCCCTTCTCTGATTTTCTGTTTAGGAGCTTACGGGTCCTCATCTTGAAAATACGGCCAGATTGTACGTGCTGTCATCTAATGGTAATTACCACTGACTATCTTTCGATATAGCATTGCGTCACTAGTGACGTCACCTAATTTTAGCCAATTTACTTTTAGGTGCTCCCTCCCCTCCTTCACTATTTTCTTGAGTCCTAATGAAGAGCCCCCAATAAGGATGAAGAATAGATACCTTTATGATTACAGGGGTCGAAACAAGTAATCTTTAACTAAACCAAAAAATGACCAAAACAACAAAAATCCACAATACAGTACTAAAAATATGATTCTTTAAAGGTAGAAACAGTTCTCTTCCAAGAAAGTGTTGGATGCAACACTTTTAAATAAAGTATCTTGGATGCGTCAAAAAATACTAGCAAAAAGGGTCGCAGGGAACGTGATGCTTCGTTTCCTTACACTCAGGAAAGGTGATGCGTCAGTTCCTTGCTCCGGGGGTGGGGGGGGGGGGGGGGGGTGATGCGTCGGTTCCTTACCAGAAAGGAGGTGATGCCTTGGTTTCTTACTGAGTGGTGAGGTGGTGCGTCGGTTTCTTACTGCATCCCTCAACAATGTGACAGACTTGACGCTTCGATGCAATATGGTACGATGCAATGCGTGATGACATGGGATGCGGTGCGATGACTTCAGCCGCATCCTCTCAAAGCGTCGGTCCTTCTCCAGCAGGGCCTGCATCAGAATCTGTGTGGTGATCTCGAATGTCGGAGATCGGTGCACAGGGTTCGTCGCATGGCAGACACTTCAGCCGCGAGCAGGCACTGCATTGATTCTTCGGCGGAGGCTATGCGTCGGAAAATTCTTCTCGCACCGCTGCGATGCGTTAGAACCAGGCAATGCGTCCATTTTCACAGTTCTTGCAGTTTCCAGTTCCTGCAGTTTCCAGTTCCATTACAACCTCCATAGGCCCAGAACACTGGCCCCCTATACTCCCAACAAAGGAGTACAGGGGGCACTGGGGCTGAAGTCTTTATGTCCCTGAGACTTCAGAAAAGGATGCAAGCTCAATTTCAAGCCCTTGGAGATCTTCCTCAAGCAGGGGACACAGCAAACAGCAAAGTCCTTCTCCTTTCCTTGGCAGAAAGTAGCCACTGCAGGGCAACCCTAGACAGCAAACAGCACAGGGGCGGTATTCCTCCTCAGTTTCCCCAGCTTTTCTCCTTGGCAAAGGTTCCTCTTGATTCCCAGAAGTGATCTAAAAGTCTGGGGTCTGGGCCCCTCTTTTTATAATACACAAGCCTTTGTTCTCTGTGACAGAGAAGCTCTTTGCCCAGCCAAAGCCAGTTCTGTCCTCTCTGGTGCGGCTTCCTGGCAGGAGGTGGAGACAGCATTGTCCTTGGCAGACCAGGCCCATTCAGGTGTGAAAGAAATATCATCCCCCTACTCTGAATGCAGCGCAGGTCTATTTAGCCCAGCTTTGAATCCCCTGGAAAGGCGGGACACACCTCAACCCCCCCATGTGGTTGTCTGAACAGAATGCACATCCCCAGCCCCTGTAAGTCCAAAGCCGGACAGTCAATACACAACCTAGCAGAGGCCCACTGGATGGTTTGGCAAGAAAATACCTACTCTCTGAAAGTGGTATTTTCAAATCCAGAATATAAAAATCACCATCATGAAAGATGCATTTTAACAGGCTGAGTTCAGGCATATCAAACTTTATTGTCCTATCTTGTTCCCATGGGAAGTTATGCTTATAAGATGTTATATGCAAACTCCCCATTCTATCCTATGGACAGATAGCCTTTCAATAGTGAAAAACGAAATTGGCAGTATTTCACTATCAGGACATGCCACACACATCAGTGCATGTCCTACCTTTCGCAGCGCTTTCGGATGTTTGTAGATTTTCACATCTAATATTTTAAATATTTCTTGTTAGTATATTTCTGTTTGTTCTACTTTCTTCTTCCTAGTTCTTACCTGGCTGTTGTCCTCTCACTTGCACGATAATCTGTGAATGCACCACTGTTTGGCGGGTCCTTGTCCTCGGGGGGAAGCCGGGGGATATTTTGGCGGCCATTTTGGGTTGGGTTTTCGGCGGGCCATTGTCGGGCGCCGTACTGGTGGTGGAGGCGTGCAGCACATGCGCGGACGGGGTACTTTAGCCAGCCACTTGAACGCGCAGCGGTGACGTGCAGTGGTGGGCGCCCTCTCTGCGCCTGAGTCACGCCAGAGTCCTGCCCGTCTGCGCTCGTCAGCGTCTCGGAGGTGATCGGAGCGTAGGAGGCGCTATTCTTACACTCCTCAGTACAACAATCTGCTGCTGGCACAATGGTATGCTATACGGCACATGCTCTACGCTCTCTACAGAGGGTGTCCTGTACCTGTCGCAAAGTATTTCCTGGGAGGTATAAGGGGAAGAAACGATGCCCTGGTTGTGGGTGGCTCCCTAATACGGCCTCGGCCCACATATCAAATGAGGAAGTGGGTTGTTCAAGGCACTTGTTTTTCCTCCTCAACACTAGATCCGTGCGCAGACACGCACAGGATATTTACGATCTTCTAGCCACCGAAAAGCCGCTATGTTTAATGTTGACTGAGACCTGGTTGGGGGAGTCCTCCAACCCTGATATAGCTGTAGCAATTCCTCCAGACTACAATATCTACCGTCATGATAGATCGGGCGGGAGGGGCGGGGGTGTGGCTCTGGTAGTGAGCAAATTGGTTGCATGTTCCATCATCCCTACAGATGCCATCACAGGATCTGAATGCCTCGCCTTTTCCTTAGCATTGGCGCCCCATCATTCCTTCAAAGGGCTCTTAGTTTATAGACCTCCGGGTCCGGTTGGCTCTTTCTTTGATGAGCTCCAGTCGATAATTGCTGTGCTTGCTCTTAGAGCGCAGCACTGTGTTTTGGCTGGGGATTTCAATTTCCATATGGAAGACGGATTAGATTTCGACACGATGAAGCTCTCTGATGTTACGGTTCCTTTAGGTTTCGTTCCTTATCTTTCAGGACCTACACATGATAAGGGTCATACCCTGGACCAGGTTTTTTCTACGTCCCCTATAGAAGTACTTGCACTTCTACCGGTGCTTTGGTCTGATCATAGGCTGGCCAAATTCTATGTACTAGGTACGAAGAAATCTTTCAGTACCGCTCCTAGGCACCAGGGACGCTCAGCTGGGGCATATCATCGGGTGACCCCAGAATTGCTGATGCAAGCATCTCGTGATTATCCCTGCTCCTTTACGGGAGATCTGGAGAGTGACCTAGAATCCTTGCAGGCTTGGCTAACGGAGAGACTGAACGATCTGGCTCCTGAGAGGGCCCCCCGACTATCATCTAAACGGGTCTCGGCCCCTTGGTTTACTGCAGCACTGTCGGCGTCTCGCCGGCAGTGCAAGGTGGCTGAAAGGGCCTGGCGGTCGCAGTACGACCCGGAGGCCAGGCTGACGTATAGGATGGCGGTCAAAGCATACCATCGCGCTATCCTCTTGGAAAAAAAGGGTTACCTGGCTAAGAGGATAGAGACTGCCTCTAACTCCTGCAAGGAGATCTTCACGATTGTCAGGGAATTCACGTCTCCGCGACAAAATGTGACTGTGGCTGCTCCCTCTGAGTCGTAGGCCTCGGCCCTGGCTGACTTCTTTATCACTAAGATCAAATTGATCCAGGATACTTTTCCTTTGAGGATCGCCGAGGTATGTCCCAGTTATGAGGATGACCTGGACCCGGTGACACCTACGGGCCCAGTCTTAGCAGTTTTTCCGCCTATTTCGACTGCATCATCTTTGGCACTTATGGCGAAGTTTTTGGCGAAGGTGGCGGAAGTTGTCAATCCATTGGCAAATCCTCTTTTAAATCTCTTCCTCAGTCGGGGGTCGTTTCCGCAGGCCTGGAAGCAGGCGTTGGTTATCCCTCTTCTCAAAAAGCCTGGCCTGGATCGAAAGGCCTTGGCCAACTATAGGCCTATCTCTCTCCTTCCGGCGTTAGCCAAGATCTTGGAGAAACATGTGCAGACCTTGCTCTCCAATTTTTTGGAATCTCATAGCCTGTTGCACCCGTCACAATCAGGTTTTTGCCCTAACTTAAGTACTGAGACGGCACTTCTGGAAGTGTCTGAGGCTGTAAAAGAGGTGCTGGATGCAGGGGGCAAAGCTATGCTCGTGATGCTAGACTTGTCGGCGGCCTTCGACACCGTCCCCCATGAGGGTTTGAGGGGGACGGTGCTCAGGTGGTTTAGATCTTTCCTGGAAGGCCGGCAGCAAACGGTCTGGGTCCCGCCCAGCTCTGCCGTGATGCCGCCTCTGGGAGTAGGAGTTCCACAGGGTTCTGTGTTGAGCCCTACTCTTTTTAACATCTTTATGACCCCTTTGGCGGCCCGGGCGGAGTCTCGGGGGGCTCAGATCGTTTCCTATGCCGACGATACTCAGCTCCTCTTTACGTGTAGGAAGGGTGAAGACTTTGATGGGGAGAGTATTCGCGAGTGCCTTGGGGCTGTTTTTAAAGGGTTTCAGTGTAACAGTCTCAAGTGCAACTCAGATAAATCAGAGGTACTCTTCTTTGGTTGTCCGTCTGACCCTTACTGGCAGGAATGGTGGCCTGTCAACATGTTCCCTCCAGCGAGTTCTTCTCAGTTAGTAAAGAATCTGGGGATCAAGATTGACAATGGTTTGTCTTTAAGATCCCAGATTCTTGGTCTCACTGGAACATGTTTTGGCCTCCTGAGAATGCTCAGTAAGTTTCTTCCTTTGCTCTCAGAAGATCACAGGAAGACGACGGTGCAGGCCTTGATTGGCTCAAGATTGGATTATTCTAACATCTTATATCTCGGCCTACTGGAATATCTTTTGCAACGGTTGCAGGTAGTCCAGAATTCGGCTGCGCGAGCCATCTTTGGCCTGCACAGGCGAGCCAGTGCTTACAGCCTTCTACAATCACTTCACTGGCTTCCGATCCGGAAACGGATGGTTTTAAGGCCTTGATTTTAACGCATAAGGCCCTTCATGCTTCGGGTGCGAATTATCTTCAAAGGAGACTTGCTTTCTATCATCCGGCCCGAGTTTTGAGGTCTGAGTCATTGTTTTTGGCCGTAGTCCCCCGCGTTAAGAAAGCTCGCATTGGAGGGCGTTCTTTCAAGCTTTTGGCACCGCAACGCTGGAATGCTTTGCCTTTGGCACTGCGTAGTACTTCTAATTTGCTGACCTTCAGGAGGGGCCTTAAAACCTGGCTTTTTGCTCTTTAGTTTGGCTGTCATTTCTTTTTTGTGTTCTCTGTCCTGTCTGCTGTGCTGTGTCTTCTGTTTCAGGTGGTTATTAATAAAAGCACCGGGACACTCTTTTAGAGTAGCCGAGCGCTATATAAGACCAATTTTTAACATAACATAACATAACATACACTGCACCCTTCCTACAAGGGTACCTTGGGCCTAATTTAGGGGTGACTAACATGTAAGAAACTGGAAGGTTAGGGCCTGGCAAGTAAATACACTTGCCAAGTCGACATGGCAGTATCAAACTGCGCACAGCCACCGCATTAGCAGGTCTGAGATACAGTTACAGGCTGCTTATGTGGGTGGCACAACCAGTGCTACGGGCCCACTAGCACTCAACAAGGAACAAGGGCCATACATTTTACCAACTATTTTCAACTGCAGAATACTTTCTTTGTCTGCAGTAAAGAATTCTTCTTTTATTTCATTTTTAACCATTTAAATTGACAGTACCACTATTCTAAGCTCATCTTTCTATAAACACCAAAACTCACAGTGCACATTTTGACAGTGACATTGATTTACTTGTCATTTTTTTTTTATTACCAGAATTGACAAACTTATACAGTACAAATAATGAATTTGCTTTATACACAACACAAAACGAAGTGTTGAATAGATCTATATACAATGTTACAAAAACCAAGCATATAAAACATTAACTTCTATCATTTATTTTGTGATCTATTGTGCAGTCCTACTGCAATCATGTGGTATAGGGTCTCTGGAGTGACTCAGACCTCTATACAAGCTTATTCAAAGGTCCATAGTGGAGAGGTCAGGGAAAGCCTGTGAGAAATCTATAAAGTGAAATACAAGCTGTCTAGATCCAGCCTGTAGGTCTGTCGATCTGATGTCTTCAACACTTCAACGCTTCAACATGGGGGATCCCTTGGCGTCTGTGTACGGGCCCACTAGCAGCAATTGATTTACAGGCCCTAGGCACACACAGTGCACTGTACTAGGGACTGACTAGTAAATCAAATATGCCAATAATGGAATAAACTATCCATAACAACAATTTACAGGGAACACTTGCACTTTGGCACTGAACAGCAGTGGCAAAGTGCCCAAAGCATCCAAACCAGCAAAAACGAAGTACAACAAACAGCAAAATAACGGGCGCAACAGCAAAAATACTGGGGTAATCCGGGCCAATTATGCCAGGTCTAACACAGAGGTACTTCTTTTTTTACGTTTAGTCTAGCACTCCATAAGAGTGCATGTGTTTGTAGACCCTCTCTATTCCTCTATGTCCCACACATGCCTTCTCCCGTCTTTATTACTTGCCGCATGCCACCCCTTCCAGTTCAATTGTTGCCTGCCCAATCATGCCCACACCCTCTCGCATCCTTCTTTCCTACCCCATCCCTCTCACACCCTCTCACTTCTTTCTTTTTTGCCCTTGTCCCTCCCACCCCTTGCTCTTCCTTCTTTGTTGCCCCCCGTCCCTTCAACCCCTTCCTGCTTTCTTTAACTCCTATTCCTTCCACCCCACCCCCTTCTGCTTCCTTCTTTCTTGCTCCCCGTCCCTCCCACATCTGCTTCCTTCTTTCATGCCCCCTCCTGAGTCAGAAAAAAAGCGGCATGTTGCACTCTTACATTAAGTACACACTATGAGCGTGCATGTGATTTACCTGTAGAATGTAGTAGTTCTAGCATTTTAAGGAAGTGTTTGTCACATTTTCATGACTTTACAAGTGAAAGCCATTAAGTTGATCTCTGTTACGACAGAGGATTATAGTTTGCAAGTCGAGCCGAACTCACTGCTAATATCTTTATCTTCCTCTGGCATAGCTGTCCTTAAATTGGTCATGCTCAGTATTGTGTTTACTCTAACAAATGCCCTGCAATCTGTCTTGCCTTTGGGACCATATAAGTATTTAGCTATGCAGCACATTTTTATGGGTACTGCAATAATAATTCCAGATAAGCCTAAAAATAAGAATAAATCAGAGGTTATACATAGCGACTTGGTGATTTAGGGCAGTGGTCGAAGTGCATTAAAAAAGTAAAGGGATCTTTGATATTGTGTGCAATAGGGCAGGGTCAGTGCGTGAGGGGGCGGGTCAAATGTGTGGTTAAAAAAACATGCAAGCAGCGTGTGCGACGCTGCTCGTTCCCGAGGCAATACTCCATAAGAGTTAACTTATGAGAAAAGGTGGGCGTGCACAAACCATTAGCCATTTGCAGGCTAGGATTTTGGAATGACAGAGACATAAGCCAATCCAAAATGGTGGGATGGGACAGACCCCACAGAGTACATACAACAGATCACCTGACAGTTGCGCTGTCTATGTTTGGCCTAAAAATGGCTTCTCTTGCAATGTAAAGTTAATGAGAATGGGACTCCAGCATTGCTACACCACCCTGCTTCACAGCCACAATTTTGTGCACTATGATCATCATGGGCGTAAGAACTGGGGGAAGGTAAGCGAGCATCAAGGAGGTCGGGAAATTACCACCCCACTATTTATTTTAATGGAGGGGATAATATCACCCCTCTCCTCTGCCCCCCAAGATCTTAAAGTGAAAACTGAAGATTAAACAGGGGCAGTCACAACAGGTTTCTCTGATGTCCTGCCACATCACAGGCCTACTTCAAGCACTGTGATTGGTGGAGCAAACTCGGCTGTGAGGAAGGGGGAGGCAGTCTGTGTCCTTGATGTTTTGTTTATTATTAAATTGTGGTTACTGGTGTGTTGAAGCTCTCCTAAAATCCCCCGGCAAGCCAGCAGAGTAACGCAAGACGGGAGATGGCGTTTTATGTTAACTGACTGAGAAAAAGAAACCATTTTATGAAAGGCTTAACTGACAGCAGTTAAATAATCAGCAATAACAGAGAGGTCTCTGAGGCCCTGCAGAGTCTGCTCTTCCAGAGGCGCTTGGAGAAGTGCAGCATGGTTTCAGACAGGCATGTTGTTCTCTTTGATCTCCAGAATCTCTGCAAACATTAAAAAAAACGCACAGCTTCACATCTCATGACTTTGCACATGCATATATGTGTATAGCGCAAGTCTGATTTAAGAAGTGATAAATGTATTTGTTGGACTTCGTATACTATCACTAATTACAAAAACAATAATTAAATACATGAATGCCGCTGATCTTTTATGCTCACAAGAAGAGAGGGATTTGAGAATATAGTCTCTGCCTGAAATGCACAATGTGCAACCAGGAATCCTGGGCTCAAATCCCAGCTTCCCCACTTGACCAAACTGTGTGATCCGTGGTCATTGCTTTGCTTCACTATGTATCATTTTCATTAACCAACCAGTCTGAGAGCACATTGAAGTAATTCAGCACAAGTTCCCACTATTACACAGTTAATATAAAATATTCACGTTTCGCATTTAATGGCAATATAAGCTATTTAAGACAGACAGCATGATAGTGTGACACATTTTGGATAACTAGTGGCAATGACATCGGGACTTGGGGGCATTCTCATATTTTTTAGAAAATACGACACTGAGAAATGTTGAAAATACATTTGCTCCATTTAAAGGTTATCATATTTTTTTTCATTAGATTTATTCCATGAATTACTTAGTTTAAATATTTTGATTGCTCGTCTCCTGCTTTGGTTATTAGAGCCAAGCCAGAGCCCTGGCATGGCTATTTCCAAAGTAGTCTTGGAGGGAGAGAAGGGTCACAGGCATATCCCACCGATGAGTTGAATCAAATCCAAAGAAACGTGGCCTTCCGGAGCCCTGCAAAGTAGGGGAAGATGAGAGCATATGGCCTGGTACTGCCTAAGTCCCTTCTTGTACTATAAACCCCAGATATACCTCGGTTGAGAAGAAGCTCCCTCCCTCATGCAACCATTTCAAACCACACTATTTATTTGGATTAAGGGGAGTGACCCCCTGGCCGTATTTATTACATACAAATACGTGAATTATTCATTTACATTGTTACACTTTACGCAGAAAGTCCAGATACATTGATAGATACATAATATCATTTGGCTAACCATAACATGTTCTAATACAAACTCAGTTCCTAACGTAATCTAACAATGCATATACTTTACTTTCTGCGTGTCTCCTCTAGAGCCAACGGCAAGGTCAATGACGGCAGCCCCAGAGCTTGCTAAGGGTACTACTCCACCAGAGGAGGCTTGTGTAGGGGGTACAGCTTATCAGACGGATACTTTCCCCCGGGAGCCCCAACGCCCAGCGCCTTAACCTCCCTAACGGGGGCGGCAGTTTAACGTACTTGCGCCATGATGCACATGCACGTGCGAGGGTGGCAACAGGCCTACTGGAAAGAGTGACTCTTCTGGCCCCGCACATCGACAGCCTACTGACCGGCTGTCACTGCCCCTGGAGTTACATGATGCTGGCCGCTCAGGGACGAATACTAGGCTTACCAATCATGACCTTACCGCCTGACCAAGGACACACTAAATACGACACTTATTGCAAACGAAGTAGTAAACTGTTATGCCATGCTACCTTAAACAATTTTTAGACATTAATTACATAATACATGACATTGCACTGAACTCCACAGTATACAAAAAATTATGTAGACATACCTGTAAATAAAAACACATCAAAATAATACCTAATATCTTTACACCACACATTACCTCTATTTTGTATCAAACACATACCCCCTACTACACCTTCAAACGCTACCTGCCCTAGGGGATGGTGGGTGGGAAAACGAATCAAGGAGCCGCTGGTGGCCCGGGTACCCCTTGGTGCAGTGGGAGAAAACAAGAGACTGCACTTGCTCCCGCTGCCCCTTTTTAAAGGTTGCCAGGGGCTAACCGGTCTAAACCTGCCTGCCCCCACGTTGGCCGAACGCGTGAACCGGAAACACCTGAAGTGTTTCCGGTTCACGCCCCCTGCCAAATAACCCATTGGATGGTTCAGAGGTGGGGTCGGGCCGCGTCATCAAGTGGCGCGAGACACCCACCCCCCTTTCCTCTTGGGGACTGGCCAGATCGCCATAGTGGCGGCGCACGCTAGTCATCGCTCGCCTGGCCCATATGGCCTGGTACTGCCTAAGTCCCTTCTTGTACTATAAACCCCAGATATACCTCGGTTGAGAAGGAGCTCCCTCCCTCATGCAAGCATTTCAAACCACACAAATTTTTTGGATTAAGGGGAGTGACCCCCTGGCCGTATTTATTACATACAAAAACATTAATTATTAATTTACATTGTTACACTTTACGTAGAAAGTTCAGATACATTGATAGATACATAATATCATTTGGCTAACCTTAACATGTTCTAATACAAACTCAGTTCCTAACGTAATCTAACAATGCATATACTTTACTTTCTGCGTGTCCCCTCTAGAGCCGACGGCAAGGTCAATGACGGGCAGCCCCAGAGCTTGCTAAGGGTACTACTCCACCAGAGGAGGCTTGCGTAGGGGGTACAGCTTATCGGACGGATACTTTCCCCTGGCCCCCCCTACGCCCAGCGCCTTAACCTCCCTAACGGGGGAAGCAGTTCTACGTACTTGCGCCCTGATGCGCATGCGCGTGTGAGGGTGGCCCAGGCCTACTGGAAAGAGTGACTCTCCTAGCCCCCGCACACCGACAGCCTACTGACTGGCTGTCACTGCCCCTGGAGTTACATGATGCTGGCTGCTCAGGGCCGAATACTAGGCTTACCAATCATGACCTTAGCGCCACAGGCCTGCATAGTTGCCTGACTATCTGGCCTCCCCCTGAGCTCACTAGGAGGTCATGCCCTGAGGCCCATGGTCTCCAGCCATGAAAAGATGTCTTCCATAAACGCCCCATTCCCCTTGGATGATAGATGAACCCCGTCTTGCAGAAAGAACTGCTCACCTCGAATATACCCATGTCCTATGGATTTTAATTTCGTCGTCCTGAACAGTTTATCAAACTTATTGTTGACCCGCTTTACTGCGTGGTTCAACGCCCAAACTGATTCACCTCCCCTCCAGTGGAACCTTGGGATCATGTGAGACCAGACTATGACTGCCTCGGGGTACTGTCTTGCCAACCACCCCACCTCGCTAAGCAGTTCCTCAACTAACCGTCGTCGCCCTAGGCGCGCCAAGTCGTTGCCCCCGAGGTGCAGGATCCAGATCGCTGGTGGTCCCTTACTTTGCTTTAAAGCGCTGTTCACCAGGTCCCTGAATTGCCCCACGCACAATCCACCCTGCCCATGAAAGACTATCTTTGCTCCTAACTTACGCGCTCTGGCCTCGTGAGCCCCTGAAAAGTAAGTTTGTAAACGGCGCACATAGGAGTGGCCAATGAGCCAAACTTCCAGCTGTTGCGGGCACCAAGAGTGAACGTGGGCCATGACCTGAGGCGTCCGTTCCTGTACTGTTGACTGCTGTTTGTCTGAGTAATACTGTGGCTTCTTCTTATCTTGAATGTGGACACATGCAGACTTCTCCCCTGAGTCACAGGATGAAGGAACTGTAAGCGAACACAAAATTGAACAATGGTCAGTGCACCGCTATATCTACTGGTTAACACATCCACACAATGGGTTAACACATCCACACAATGTGTTGCATAACGTAACCGTGTATCATTTTTGCAAGCTTCCTCCTGAGTCACAGAAAGAAAAACACGCAGTTAACCTGAAGCAAAGGGGGCCTCCACGCGATGAAGCACCTATACTAGAGCATGTGCAGCCGCACGTAGCGTTTATAGCAGTTCAAGGACCACCTGCCGATCCTTTTTACTTTTTCCCCCCGAGACCCATGGCCACTGCCTGCATGGACGCTCCAATCCTAAAGGAATGAGTCCCAAAATTAGCTGAATCTAAGCCAGCGCATTGCATGGCCAAAGCCATGACTCTTTTGAATTGAAAAATAGTGAGGGGTGACCTGTCCTGATGTATCAGAAGCGGCCCTGCGGCGGCCGACAGCCGCTGTGCCAGGAAAGTCTCTAGGCTAGCAACGGAGCACTATGTTCTTGCACTTTCCTCCCTGATCCATCTTAGACCATGGCAAAGTGATCCATATGGAATCACCGATTAACTTAACATGCTCTACCTGTAGGCCCCCTTGCCAGTCCGTCTTGTTTCTTGGTATCAGTTCCCCCACCCGGAAGGCGCCGTAAAATGCCAGACAGAAAGCCGCATGAAACAGCATAACCTCTCCTGGAGAGATACACACCTGATGCAAAGCGACCAGCAACTTAGTTAATGTGTTCAGACCTATTGGCCTCCGCCTATCTGGCTGTGCCCCTTGCAGGCGTTGCCACCCCTTCAAAGCCTGGCACACCACGAAATTCTTTGTGGTGTGGTAAATAATTTAATTACCGGGACTTAATTTGATACAGAAACATAATAAAAATAGCTCAATAAATAAGAGGCAGAATCCGTGGTATTAGAGGTTCGGAATGGGCTTTATTCCAATGGACGATTCGAATCGGTTGCTCCAACTTCCATCACCACGAAGGTTCAGGAAGTGAAGTACATACATTATTGATAATTAATCACTTTTATACAATAGGCATTACAGTGAAGCAAATGCAAGAGGCGTAACAATTGATAGTGTGGATAAAACATACATACGTAGCAAAAGTAGGTGTAACTGGGTGTGACTAAAGAACGTCATCAGGTGTGATGTCATAATAGGGTGGTTCCATGAAAGAATTTCGCAATGTCAGCAGAAATACTTGGCAGAAATGCGCACACAGCAGCATGACGTATGATTGACGTGCAACTAGGGGGTGAAGGGGACTTGACATTTAGCTCTACATGTGGCGACAGATGTCTGGAGGGTCAAGTCAACCTAATCCCAAATCATATCTAACATCCTATGTTTAAAGAACTATGTTATCCAAAAGAGAGGTCTCTTAGAGTAGAATCTTATTCTATACTGACTATACTGACTGTTAGTGCGTGTACAAGCGTCTAAGTGTCTACACTAGATGCGAGGGCAGGAATCTTCCATAGTAACAGGGCTATGAATTACTTGCATAAAGACAGAGAAACCGGGCCTTTGCTCGGTAGCTGGAAGAATGTTTACTTAAACTACTAGACAGGAATGCATTGGGCAGGGAGCGGAGCAGATAATTTCGAAGGTGAAATACAGTTTCTTGGCAGGCAACAGGCTGATGTCAGGCATCGTGAGCCGCGCAGGGAATGAGACAAAGTTCATGGTCACAGATGCAGGCTCAGACTGGAGCTTCAGAGGCAGAAAGCAAGAAAAGCTTGATGACAGAATCAGGGCCTACTTGCCTGGACTGTAAAATGGCATAAGTGAACCATATAGAGCCGGTGGCCTTTCATACTTAGGAATGGAATATCCAGTCTATTCATGGCGGATCTGAAAGAGGACATGTTAACGGTGGACGCACATGTATTTGCGTCTTCATAACTGGAACTGGAGGGAACATACATGTACTTGTGATTCATACATGAAACCGTTGGGGTCCAAGATAGGGGACATAACTGATCAGAAAAATCCATATTTCCACATTCCCTCCTTGTCCCCTACTTGCCCATCAAGAGATATCAATCTTCATCAATCCATTGATCTGTTCATATAGCATCATTTGTTCTTCTTTTTTCTTCTGGGACGAATGAAATCTTGGTGATGGAATACACGATGTGGCACACAGACCACAAATCGCTGGTCCACATTGTAGGCATAGACAGCAACTGAATAATATGAGAAAGCCAATACCTAGGAAGGATAGGACCTTCCATCCAAAGGTAGATAATACACTCCAAAACCAACCGGACCAAGTCCAGGTGCCTGGATTCTGGTGTATCTGGCTTACAATCTTATGAAGGCGGGTTATGGCTTTATATACAGACGGCGAATTTTCTGGTATGAAAATGCAACAACTTGATCCGATGACCCTACAAGCTCCGCCCCTATCGGCCAGGATGACGTCAAGGACAAGACGATTTTGAAGCACAACAATCCGCATAGCAGACTGCTCTTCTGTTAAATTGCCTAAGGCGGAAATAGTTTCGTTCACTACTGCTTCAAGGGTTCTAGTTAATCTACGTATCAACTTACTATTAGTAACGGTACCTATATAGGGAAAGAGACCTTTATTGAAATCTGTGTATTTTTTCCATGCTGTTTCAGTGTAATCGACTATTGGGAGATCTCTCCTTTCTCTATTGTGTACTAAATGAGTATTTCTGTGATAATCAGGAGGAGCTAGGAAAACAGGTGGCAAAAGGAATCCAATGTAGCAGGTACCATCCCAATCTAGAGGCAAACGTACATATGCCGTCTGACCACATATGAAATAGGAATGGCGGGAAGCTCTAAATGTAGACTTGCCCTGATCACTAAATTCTATTACAGTGGTGCATCTACTATGGCCCATATGTATGGAACCATTCTTTCTTACACATAATTCACCTTTTACTGGAAATACTGACATGGCGGATAAAATTGGAGTAGCTTCGGATTCGACATTTAGGATCATAAGATTAAGCGTAAAATTACCTAATCCATATACTTCATTTTCTAGATCAGTTCCTGTTCTCTTGGGAAGTCCCTCCTTGTTAGGGTAGCAGACTTTAAGTAAAACTAAGTTCAAATTTCCCCATACCCAGTTGTCTTGATAAACTGCAGAATTTGAATCTAGGGAATTAATTAAACTAAACCATGCTCCACAGGAGCCGTTGTGTGTGAATGGGTATGGAAAAAGAGGTAGAATTCCTTTATAATTCTGATAGGGAGGGAGTCGGCCACATATCCAACAATTTGTAGCATTGCTAACCTGATGGGAATGATGTAACATACTAATAAACGTATTATTGCGCAGCGCAAATCTATAAGACAACTCATGCGGAGGTAATTCACTAAAAGAATGTTCAGCAGTAACATTATAAACATGTCTAGAAATAGGATAATATATGTGCAACAATATACTTGCAGTAATTATTAAAAGACTTAAGAAAAACTAAATTAATAACGTCACTGTGCAATGACTACGCAGTGATTTACAGTATGCATGTCGTTTCAACATTTTTCGGGTTTTTTCTCTATTCAGGTCTAAGGGATACATGTCAGAGACAAATTCAACCGCTTCACCTTGGAGAGGACTTAAACAATCAAATTGCCCGACTGATTAGACCTGAGTTTTAGTTTATATTGTTCGTGATTACTAGATTCAACCAAAGGAAGTTTTGAGTCAATGGGTGAAGACACACAAGGTGTGGTATTTACATCCGATGGTAGTCCATGAAATTTCTTGATATGACTTGAATGTACCCAGCCTTTCCTGCCTTCGATCTTCACGGCTGTCCTTGTGGTGAGCAAGACCAGTTGCGGCGACCTCCACCTAGGATCCAGCTGAGTCTTTCGATCAAAGTTCCTCACCAAGACCAGGTCCCCCGGAACTACGTCATGGGGTTTCACCTCAGTGTTGTCAGGAAAAGCTGCAGCTACCTGTGAACGACAAGATTGTAGTGCAGACATCAAGGAAGCCAAATAATCTGTCAGCATATTACAGTCAATATCAGTTATTTTACGTGGTATAGGCGTCCCCCACATATTTGGTGGTCTGCCAAAAATCACCTCATACGGGGATAGCCCTGTTCGAGAGTGTGCTACCATTCTCATGTAAAAGAGTGCAACTGGTAATGCTACTACCCAGTCGACACCTTTCTCTCTGCATATTTTGGACAATCTAATTTTCAGAGTTTGATTATGTCTTTCCACGAGACCTGCTGCCTCGGGGTGTCGGACACAGTGGAATTTCCACTGATAACCTAACAAAAGTGAAACGTGTTTCATTAGTTCGGATGAGAACGGCTGGCCGTTATCTGAGTAGACAACACGTGGTAAACCGTATCGTGGGAAGAATTCTCGAACTAACTGTTTGGCAGTAGTCGGGGCAGTGTAATCTGAAACCGGGTATGCCTCTGTCCAACGGGAAAGAGCACAGACAACTACGAGAACATATTTGAATCCTCGACATCGTTCCATCTGGATATAATCCATCTGGAGGATTTCAAAAGGGTGATCAGGAGGCTGAAATCCACCCTGTTCCACGGGAATGCTTTTTCCTGGGTTGAACTGACAACAGATCATACAGGTACGAACTTTTTGTTTAGCTGCTGCTCGTAAATGTTTGTTGAACCAAATGTGTTGAATGCTGTCTAGCATAGCTTTTTCTCCTAGATGTGCTGGACTATGGACAGTGTTAATAATGACTTGGACCATTGAATCAGGAAGGAACCACACAGATTTTTCCTTTGTCATCCATCCTTGATCCGTTTGGATCCCTCCTAATTCAGTCCATTTCTTTATTTCGTCTGGAGTAGCATGTGTCTGTATGTCAATTACGTCAAGAGCGGGATCCTTAACCATCATGCAATGTGTTGGCGTCGGGACTATTGTCTTTGTCATGTCGGATGTTTGAGTTTGAGCAGTCTGTTTAGCTGTTCTGTCAGCTAGATCATTGCCTTGAGAAATGATATCAGTAACTTTCGTATGAGCTTTACATTTCATAATTGATATTGCAGTGGGTAGATGTATTGCATCTAATAAGGCATGAATGAGGGGTCCGTGCTGAATGTGGGCACCGTGAGAAGTTAAATAACCTCTCTCTCGCCACAGCACGCCGAAGTCATGTACAACTCCGAATGCATAACGTGAATCAGTGTATATGTTAACTCTTTTATTTGTGGCTTGAATACAGGCTTGTGTCAGAGCGACGAGCTCTGCTGCTTGAGCGGACAAGGTATTTATGCAGTTTGTTTCAATGATTTCAGTATCTGTTGTGACTGCGTAAGCGGCCACTAATTCTCCTGTACTTGTTCTCATACATGAACCATCTACATACAACGTTAGGTCTGGGTCTGACAATGGGACGTCTGTCAAGTCTTGTCTGGGTTTCGTTGTGATAGTGATAACTTCAATACAATCATGAGCTAGTGGGTCTGTTCCGATTACGGGTAAAAGTGTGGCAGGATTCAATGTGTTACAACGTCTAATTTCTATATGTGGCTGAAACAATGTTAATTCATACCCTGTAAGTCGCGCTATGGTCAAATGTTGTGTTTGCGTTCGATTCAAAAGAACCTCTACTGCATGTGGTACTTGAACTGTCAATGGATGTCCTAATACTATGGCATCGCTTTGTCTGATTGCTAAGGCTGTTGCTGCCACTGATTTCAGGCATGCAGGCAAAGCCTGAGCTACGGGATCTAATGTACTAGAAAAATAGGCACATGGTTTGTGTGATCCTGCTTGTTCCTGTGTGAGTACTGACAAGGCAGTACCTTCGCGTTCTGTAACAAAGAGTGTAAACTGTTTATTGTAACATGGTGTTGCTAAAACCGGTGCTTGGCATAAGGCTTTCTTTAGGCTTTCAAAAGCTTGTGCATGTTCCTGAGTCCAAGGGAGAACAGTCGATGTGGCTGCCTCCTGTGTTGTCAATTGAATGAGTGGTTTTGCTAGAAATGCATACTGAGGGATCCACTGCCTACAATATGAAGTGAGGCCTATAAAAGCCCGCACCTCCTTTTGTGTCTTGGGTATTGGCATGTTAGCTATTAACTGAATGCGGTCGGGTGTAAGCTGCCTTCCCTCCTTGGACAGCGAGTGTCCAAGATAAACAACTCGCTGGACACAGAATTGCAGCTTAGAAGGGGACACCTTGTGCCCTTTTTCGGCTAGAAATTGTAAAACTGTCAGTGATGCTTTCTCACATTCAGGTTCGCTTCTAGCGGTGATCAGCAGATCATCGACATATTGAAGCAGGGCAGTGTTTACTGGCATGTGGATACTGTCGAGTTCTCGTTTCAGTGCTTGGCTATAGATGCTGGGGCTTTCTGTAAATCCTTGAGGTGCGCGTGTGAATTTAAAGCTTCGTCCATTTAAACTAAATCCGAACAAGTATTGGCTTTCCGGATCTATAGGGACGCTGAAAAAGGCATTCTTGAGATCAATTACAGTAAAGAATGTTGCTTCGGAATCAATAGCTGTCAGTAATGACGAGATATCTGGGACCACAGGGAATTGTGGCACAATGCATTTGTTCAATTCGCGCAGATCAATAACCAATCGATATACTGGCGGGGCCTTTGGATCTGTTCGTTTAAGAATCGGAATTATCGGGGAATTACATACATTGGAGTCAGTTTCCACAACCACTCCTTGGGCAATGAGCTCGTCAATGATTTGTAGTAAAGCCACTACAGCATCTGGTGGTAACTTGTATTGTCGCATTCGTGGTAGTACCACTCCTGCCTTTAATGTAACTCGATATGGTTTAATATTCATGCAACCCACATCAGTAGGGCCTTGTGCCCATAAATGTGTAGGTAAAGTCTGCAGTCGAGGATCCATGTCTCGAGACACATAGTGACCTTTGAAATCACGTAAAAACAATCTTACTCCTTCCGGAGAACAACATATTATAGCTCCTAGAGCTTTTAGTGTTTTTATACCTAACAAGTTTTCTGGACATGATTTAGTAAGCAATAAATCTGTAGTTCTGGTCAAGGGTCCTATCGTAAGTGGAAGAGGCTGTGATACTTCATTAACAATAGGTTTTCCTGAAAAACCAAGGGAAATATTCTGTGAGCCTGAGAGGGGTGCCCCTGGAACTTCACTGTGTTTTATTGTTGTTCGACTTGCCCCTGTATCAAGTAAAAATTTTCTATCTTGGCCTAATAATTCACTATGTACATAAGGTCCTTCTTGGTCTACAGGGACCTCGATAAGGGGTAAGTCAACTTCCCTCTCTAGGCTGGTTCATGCGTATCGTTGATAATCAGGATAATCATACTGTGCGGTCTGGTACAGCTGTCGTGTCGTGGTTTGTGTGGCAGCAACCGGCAGCGCTGGTGCAGCTGGCACAAACTGTATAGACTGTTGTGGAGCTGGCATGGACTGTGCATGCTGTGGTGTTCCTTGTTCATTCTGATCCTGTCTAGGTGGCCGTGGTCTTTCTTGTGTTTTACCTGTGGCGATATTACGCTTCAGGACTGGGCAATCGTGTATGTAATGTCCTGGCTGTTTACAATAGTTGCATGTCCCTTTTACAGGTCCTGCTGAATCACCGGAATGTGTCGTACCCTTTTTATGTCCTTCAGCTGGAACTGTCTGAGAGACTAGCATTTTCATTTTCGTGTCTTTCATGCGTTTCTGTTCATGTTCTTGTTCCTCTCTAATTCTATTGTAATGGTACTGTAACATTTGTAACATTTGTGATGGGGTATTACCTTGCCAGGTACTCTCGAATTTTAATACTCTATTCTTCACCTGGGGCAAGGAATTTTCAACTAATTTTGTCACAAACAGATGTGGGTATGACTCGCTACTTGCTTTTATACCACTATTTATACCAAAACATTTTTCGAATCGGGCATAGAAATCACTAGTGTCTTCATCTTGCTTTTGTTTACAGGCTGAGATTGCACCCCAGTCTTCCTTTTTCGTGGTTAATAAACGTGGCAGTACCTGTACTAGTAAACCTGGTAGTGCTTTAGTTTTGTCCCCAAGTCCCGAACCTGGACCTCGGGCCCTTTCTTCATTTTCTAATGCTGTCCAGTCTATCTTTTGGTCTCCCACCTCCCACTCTTTTTCCTTGAGTTTTTCATAAATGCCAGCAGGCATTAATACCTTTAATATTGTCATAATGTCGGGATAGGTATACTCTCCCATGAGTAACATGTCTTTAATTTCTCGGTGGAAACCCGCTGGGTCTTTGTCATGACTGGGTACCACTTTCTTCATTTCTAACAATTCTATTTTCGATATGGGCGTATATACAAATACACGTTTAAACTGATTGTCCTCGCCCTTTATTGGGTGTACTTCTCGTAAGGGATTCTGTCTGTCCATGTAATACATCGGTCTTTCCTTGATGGGCAGTGAGACATGTTCTGGACATACAAAAAGAATGTACTGCTTTCTTGATTCTAGTATTTCTTTAATTAGCTTAGTACCTGAACCTCTCCATCTATTCGTGAGTAATTCAGTCAATATATCAGGTAAGGGACCAGGATCTGAATGTTGGCTTTTATATAGTATAAGAAGTTGTTGAATCATATAAATCCCAGCTAAACGCTGTTCATCTGGGGTGAGGTTCAAAAATGTGTGTGCTACTGTATCATCACCATATTTTCCGGGACTGTCAACCCAATGAACGGCTGACCTGGCTAATTCTTGTTCATCCATAGAATCGAGTAAATGATAACCCCTTCGTTCTCGCAGTAATTTGTCAGCGGCTTGGAACGAATGCTCGGGGGACCTTATATTTATTATAGGTGTTTGGAAATTCCTGTTATTATCTGGACATATCGGACGTATCGGGTCAGTAAAACATCTAGTACTATTACAAGATCTTCCTCTACCTACATAGGCTATGGTTTCTGACTGTCCTGTGGGCAGTCCTGATCCTTCCTCCTCCTCGTTTTGTTCAAACTGGTCTACCGCTAATCTCTCTTCGTGTAGGCGTTCTATTTCTTTACGGATCTTTCTGCACATGGCTATTATACATTTTTGCTTATCATGTCTCCCTTCTGATATATTCTGGCTCCATCTGGTAAGAATTTGCATTGCTTCCGGGTCTACCCCCGGTCGGTCTTGATTTCTGATCACACAATTTATGAGGAAACGTAACAGTTCCCCCTGTATTTCCACTTTCTGGTATTCCATAGCTCTGTTAATACATTCAGAATCTCGCCCTGTTTGGACAAAATGATATATATTATCTAGATGCATAGTCATTCCTGGTAACTTCCCTAAATACACCGCGGCTCGTCTGATACGTAATGATGCCATGATCATTTCGTCCTCTTTGCCGGGCACAGGGTCATATCTACAATCTACAAGAAGTTCCTTAAGCGTGCGGGCATTTATGAGTTTGGGGGTACGTGGATGTGCTGACTCTTGAAAAGTAAGTTTATTTATTCTGGGTGGCGTAGAAAAAATGTGGTAGCACCTCCCGTAGCACCGTCTGGGGTATCGGGCGTGAAAGGATTCGTAGAACGCGATACAGCAACTATAGGTGTGGGCACAGCTGTGGAAGCAGCTGTAGGAACAGATGTGGAAACAGATGTGCTTGCCGGAACTGGTGTCAGGATTCGTTGTTGTAGAGATACAGATACAGGATCTTGGCGTTGAACCTCCCCGGCAGACGGTCTATGTGGGGCGGGGTTAGCATACTCGGGAGCTGCGTCATCTAAATATGAGGAAAGAAAAACATCTTCTGCTGTTCTAGGATGCCCCTTAGGATGTACTTTTATTGGAAATAATGGGGGTGGCAAGTCTTTTGGTATCTCTGGAGTAGCCTTAGGTAATCCCTCGGCCAGAAGGGGATACATACCCTTCATAAGGGCATTTCTTTGTCTGTCTACTTGTTCTGATTTCACTCGTGTACCTTCTTCAATTAATAGATTTTCTCGGACTTTATTTGAATTCTCTTTACTCTTCTCTTCCTGTCTACGTGCTTTTTCTGTACGTCTATACGATTCTTTACGCCATAATTCAATGGCGTCTTTCTGTGATTGTCTAGCTTTCTTTTTCCATAATTCTTCCTCTACTTTCACGATGCAATCTGCATCCCAGGTCCCAGCTGCGGGCCACCTCTGACTTTCTGGTAATTCCTTAGTGTAGTCTACCCATAGATCAAGAAATAATATGGCGTCTAGGCCATGTTTATGATACATGAAGTACCCTGGAGTGTCCCTAGGAGGAATGGGAACAGCTTCTTCGAGTACCCCTTTTCTAGTTGTGATCTGTCTTAATTTCGAAAAGAGCGGCATATTGAGAACTGATCTGGTACTTGATTTTGAACAAACTTAATACAATAAAACACGATAATGAACAGTCATTCACACCACAATATGCAGAACGTATTAAAAACATTTAACATTTAACATTTAACTGAGCAACGATGATGATGACGATCTAAGGAAACTTAATCACTAAACATAATACTCGGCATTAACTGAATTATTCTGAATTTATATACTTGATATACTAGATATACTGCTAAACAGTACAGATACACTGCTAAAACAGTGCAGACCGGATTTGTGTACCCAAACCCGTCTGGACCGGCACAACTTATGTGCACGCCAGAACGCCTCCCCAGTAATGGTACTCACCGGGTAGCTCGGAACGGAAGGCCTCGGAACGGAACTGAACTGAACTGGACCGGACTGGACTCGACTCGACAACTTCGGACACTTCTGAGCTTCGGAAACCTGGTGGGCCTCTGTATACCTCGGATCTTGCTCTCTCAGCTAGGCTCTGGTCGGGATACTTCGCACTTCTCACCGCCTCGTCTGGGTGTTGATCGCAGCCTCAGTCGCCCCCGCTTGACCGGAGGGAGATACAGGAAATCCTGCTGGTACGCGTTGTTGTCCGTCCAGCTGTGGCAGGAGACCGGGCCTGCAACGCACTGCCGGCGCGTGAGATGAGAAAGTGTCCCTATTCGGGCGCCATTCATGTGGTAAATAATTTAATTACCGGGACTTAATTTGATACAGAAACATAATAAAAATAGCTCAATAAATAAGAGGCAGAATCCGTGGTATTAGAGGTTCGGAATGGGCTTTATTCCAATGGACGATTCGAATCGGTTGCTCCAAGTTCCATCACCACGAAGGTTCAGGAAGTGAAGTACATACATTATTGATAATTAATCACTTTTATACAATAGGCATTACAGTGAAGCAAATGCAAGAGGCGTAACAATTGATAGTGTGGATAAAACATACATACGTAGCAAAAGTAGGTGTAACTGGGTGTGACTAAAGAACGTCATCAGGTGTGATGTCATAATAGGGTGGTTCCATGAAAGAATTTCGCAATGTCAGCAGAAATACTTGGCAGAAATGCGCGCACAGCAGCATGACGTATGATTGACGTGCAACTAGGGGGTGAAGGGGACTTGACATTTAGCTCTACATGTGGCGACAGATGTCTGGAGGGTCAAGTCAACCTAATCCCAAATCATATCTAACATCCTATGTTTAAAGAACTATGTTATCCAAAAGAGAGGTCTCTTAGAGTAGAATCTTATTCTATACTGACTATACTGACTGTTAGTGCGTGTACAAGCGTCTAAGTGTCTACACTAGATGCGAGGGCAGGAATCTTCCATAGTAACAGGGCTATGAATTACTTGCATAAAGACAGAGAAACCGGGCCTTTGCTCGGTAGCTGGAAGAATGTTTACTTAAACTACTAGACAGGAATGCATTGGGCAGGGAGCGGAGCAGATAATTTCGAAGGTGAAATACAGTTTCTTGGCAGGCAACAGGCTGATGTCAGGCATCGTGAGCCGCGCAGGGAATGAGACAAAGTTCATGGTCACAGATGCAGGCTCAGACTGGAGCTTCAGAGGCAGAAAGCAAGAAAAGCTTGATGACAGAATCAGGGCCTACTTGCCTGGACTGTAAAATGGCATAAGTGAACCATATAGAGCCGGTGGCCTTTCATACTTAGGAATGGAATATCCAGTCTATTCATGGCGGATCTGAAAGAGGACATGTTAACGGTGGACGCACATGTATTTGCGTCTTCATAACTGGAACTGGAGGGAACATACATGTACTTGCGATTCATACATGAAACCGTTGGGGTCCAAGATAGGGGACATAACTGATCAGAAAAATCCATATTTCCACAGTGGGATCCTTTTTTCCTCTTGCCTTTGCAAAAAAGGATATGGCCGTATTGTGGCGTCTAACCCCCGCTACTGTGCGCCCCTCCTCCCTCAAAAAACCAAGATAAGTGACCACCGCACCTGGGTCGTGCCATTTCTGCTCCCAACTGTCCCCCAAAAACTGACAAAAAGACCAAAACGCCCCTTCATACGCTCTCCTGGTCCTTTGTGTTAGGCTAGCTGCCACGAGGTCCGATAACTGGGGGCACCAAGCTGCCAAAGTAGTTCGGGGAAAGGTGTTGGGTGTAGCGCTGCCTCTTGGAGGTGGGACCTGAAAGCCTGCATTTTAAAACGAGACATCGCATCCGCAGCATGATTTAATACACTAGGCACGTGTTTAGCTCTAAAAAGTAAATTCAATCTCATACATTGCAACACAATTTATTTTAAAAGTCGCAGGAACATGCTGCACTTAGCTGCTTGGTTATTGATGCATTCCACCATGGCCATGTTGTCTGACCAAAATATCACAGACTGGTCTCTCAATTGCTCAGGCCACACAGCCAGTGCTACCAATATGGGGAAGAGCTCCAGAAAGCTAATATTACTTGTGAGTCCTGCGTCCCTCCACCACCCTGGCCACCGCTGTGCAACCCATGCAGACCCCAGAATGGTACCAAAACCCTCACTGCCCGCCGTGTCTGTCATCAGACCCACTTCAGGCCAGGACCTGGGTGGGCTAGGCCACACCACTCTACCATTGAAATCGCGCAGAAATGCCTTCCAAATGAGCATGTCCTGCTTGACCTTGCTGGATAGCCTAGTGTGATGGTGCTTCTCTCTGAGGCCGGACATGGCCTGTGCGATGGTGCGGGAAAATGGGCGTGCCATGGGGATTAAGGCGAAGTGCAAAATTCTATTGACCCACTACTTGTTGTAACTGATGCAGAGTCACCTTCTCCTTTGCTAAGCACTGCTGTAACGTTGCCCTGAAATCCTCAACCTTCTCCTCAGGCACCCCGAACTCCTGCATGAGTGCGCAGAACCCTGTTAATGCTTCCCCGCACTCCTCTGATTTTGGCGCCACTAGGAAGAGAAAATCATCAAGATAATGCAACACCCGTTGGTGACTCGTGCCCTGCCTGAAAGCCCACTCCAAGAATGAGCTGAACTTCTCAAAATAGGCAAAAGACACTGAACAACCCATTGGCATGCATTTGTCCACGTAGTACCTAGAAGGTGAAAATCCAAAGGGTGCACAGGCAACAGGCGGAAAGCGGATTCAATGTCACATTTTGCTAGCAATGCCCCCTGCCCTAAGTGCCTCAGCATATCCACCGCTTGGTCAAAAGATGCATATTTTACACTACACAATGTGTCAGAAATTTCTTCATTCACAGAATTCCCCCGTGGTGCTGATAAATTGTGTATTAGGCGGAATTCATCTTGCACTTTCTTGGGACTACTCCCAGGGGTGAGCATACGAAATCCGTCATTGGGTTACTATCAAAGGGACCTGCCACCCTACCCAGTCTGATCTCCTTCTCAATCTCTGCTGCTGCAATATTACCATTTTCCCTAACTGATAGTTGGTTCCTGCAGTATGCCACTCTCTTGTAACCCTGCGCCGGTATCCTAAAACCGGTCAGGAACCCCTCTCTGATAATTGGTGCAGCTTCTGGGCAGTTGTAAACGTTTAACCAATGAATCATGGCGCAAATGTTTATGGGGGAGATGGCTAATTCTAGTGAAGTTCCATCAATCCTGCTTCCTGGCACCTTTCCCCCTGGACTTTTTGAGACACTTTGACTCAGGATGTAATGCGTTACCACAGAAGCCACAATTATGTTTGAGCCGACACGTGCCGGGAGCTCTGTTACAGGTCTTTTTATTGAAATCAAAACACACCCCTTTTTTCCCTGTTTTTCCCACCCTCCCTGCGGCGCCCCCCGCATTGCCTGAGGGGCCTGCGCGAAAGGGCTGAAACCTACCATTCTCTGGCACTGCTCCCCGGGAGCCGTCTGTCTGGCCCTGCACCAAATGCCTCAAATAGATAAACATGTCTGTCTGAGTACACCTTAAAGTTGGGTCATGGGCCTTTGCCCTTCTAAATTCTTTATCATATTGTTTCCAACCATAACCCACCTACAAGGCCTGCGCTACCTTTATCCTGTTCTGGTAGCACGCCATTTCTGACCCCATTTCCGGGAAATCTTCCAGCATAATTGCTGTGTAAATGGTAAAGGCCTGCACCCAATTTGCCAAATTTTTCTCAACTCTATATTTCATGGCCACATTCGCCCATTCCCGGGGAAGTATCCACTCTTTGCTTTTCCTATCTTTCTCCCTGTCTGCCTCATCTATCAACAATGAAAAAATGTTAAGATACACCCCTTTCCATATTTTTTCCTTGGTCTCTTGAGACAAATGCCGCCCCAACTGTTCCCTAGACGAACGCAGTTCTCCGAAACCTAGTGGCGGCAGGGTTTTTGAGATATCTGCTGCTGCAGTGTCAGCCGGCTTCTGTACTTCTGGGATTAGTGGTGTGCCCACCGCCGCTGGACTTCCGCCACCAATCACCGGTCTTGTGCCCCCAGGCATTTCTGCTCCTGTTGGTACCGCCGGCGTTGTCCCTCCTGCCGGTACTACCGGCTCTGCACTTGGTTTTGCCTTCCCCATCTGAGACATTATTTGTCTTGCCTTTTCGATGGCATCGCCCCCACTGCCCGATGACCCTGCTGCTGGCAGCCAGTTCCCCACTGTCTCCAGCCATGGCAATACTGCCGCTAGGTTGGCTAGAATATCTGGCTGGACCGGCGTAATCCCCCCCGGGCCTTCCACTGGAGAAACCCCTGGGGCCTGTGGCTGTGTCCCTACAGGAGGAACCCCTGGGGCCTGTGGCTGTGTCCCTACTGGTACTTCAGGGATAGGGGGAGTCTCTCCGGTACCCAGCGGGTCTGGCGTGGGAACAGCAGGTTGGGCTACACTCTCTTTAGGGGCATTCCCTGTGCCACCCCTGGGCCCTTACTGCCTGACTTGGGCCTACTCCTTTTTGCCACAGGCGGAGAGTACGGTCTAGGAGGTACTATAGGACGCCTGGACCTCCCCCCCCCTCCGGACCATCAACTTTGTCTTGCAATCGCATCATGGCCTGCCCCATAACCTGAACTTGTTGCATTAAAGCCTCCAACATAACATCCATGCGGGACCGCTTTACAATACGTCTCACCTTAGGAGCTATTGCGCCCCACTAAGCGCACTGTGCAATGGGTGACGCACAACCCCCCTGCCCACTGACCTGGGACACTGCCCAAAACCTTACCTGACAGTAGTTGCACAGCACCCCCTGCACCCAAAGATAGTCTCACCAAAAAATGCTTAGCAGTTTAGGCTTGCCGGTGTTGGCGCCCTCGCGAAAGAGTCTGACCCAGCTGTACTCCAGAGGATTTGTGAAACAAAAAAGACACAAATGACCAGTACCGAGCTACACAACTAGCTGATGCACTGCAGTGACTGTTAAAATGACCCCCAAACGTTATATGCAGTGCAGTACTAGCATTCGTGTAATCAGCAAAAACTTGTGTATGAGCGTTGATCACATTTGCCTACATCTCACTTGAAAGCACAGATGTTTATAATCAAGCTAGATATATTGAAATACCAGGAATTGAAACACTCAACCTTGAGAGAAAGAGTCTAAAACCTTAACCATTGGGCCACAGCGACTCTCCGTTAATTGAAAACACAACTGACTATGTGCAGAAAAAATTGTATGATGAGCATCTAAACTCGAGGTGCAAAAACAGCTGATGCCTTTTAGCGCCGCTGGCGGTACAAACAAAAACGCACCGAATTACAATCCCCAAATTCTGTAACACAGTGAGACACCAGGGACTGAACGCTTACGATCGAGAATAGGGGTCTCCCGTTTAAGCTGAGGCCAGTATCCAGCTCAAATGCGCAGCTGAAACCACCCGACCGCACAAACAAATGCGCCTCTTATCGTACGCCCGGCCACGCCAGTGTGCAATGCCCAATGCCGAACACTTAACTGATGTCTCGGCGATCCCTATGCTCTTCCGCTCGAAGCGCCGGAAAAGATTCCCCGAGGCACTCTCCGCCGCGCCGCCAACAGTTCCTTTCCTAAT
Organism: Triturus cristatus; assembly: GCF_964204655.1. NCBI lineage: Eukaryota > Metazoa > Chordata > Amphibia > Caudata > Salamandridae > Triturus > Triturus cristatus. The sequence continues at coordinate 371,319,882 of NC_140591.1, read as the reverse complement.
CACCGGACTACTCCGACTGTTCCTTCCTGGTCACGGCCGCCACGCCGCTGACAGTTCCTTTCCTGATCACCGGACTACTCCGACTGTTCCTTCCTGGTCACGGCCGCCTGAAATCGCACGAAAGACGACCTGGAATGAGAAAAAAACAAATAAAAACAAATCAAGGAACCGCTGGCGGCCCTGGTACCCCTTGGTGCAGTGGGAGAAGACAAGAGACTGCTCTTGCTCCCACTGCCCCTTTTTAAAGGTTGCCAGGGGCAAGCCGCTCTTAACCTGCCTGCCCCCACGTTGGCCGAACGCGTGACCCGGAAACACCTGAAGTGCTTCCGGTTCATGCCCCCGGCCTAATAACCCATTTGATGGTTCAGAGGTTCGGTAGGGCCGCGTCATCAAGTGGCAAGCGACCCCCCACCCCCCCTTTCCTCTTGGGGACTGGCCGGACCGCCATAGTGGCGGCGCACGCTAGTCATCGCTCGCCTGGCCCTGGTACAGCCGGGGGAAAAACAGCGTGTGGGGCAGTCTGTCAAGACTCACATGGTGCCTAGTGAGTTAGCGCAAGCTTGTAGCAGATAGGCAAAGGAACTGCTCTAAATTATTGAGCTATAGATAGTTTAGGGTTGGGGGTAGTTTGTATGAAGCCAGATCATGGAGAAAAATAAACGTCTGGTTCCACATCAGTACATGTACAGCTGCCTGCCCATTGCTGCAACACCACCACTTCCAACGCGAATCAAATGACGTCAGCAGTACTGCCACATCCCAGGATAGACCGGAAGGGGAACACAGGTGTGGCTACAGATACGACCAACAATGAGCCCTTAGGAATCGGGCACGCAGAATGAAACTGCAGACATAAAAGAAGGACCGTGCCTCGCTTGTGCTGTTTTATATTACAACAAAATACACTGTATCCTTGCCTTTCCTTACCTGTACAACAACACACTCACCCTTCCCAGTGCCTTAAAGCATTACAAATATTTGCTTTTAATTACCAATTAAAATAACTACTATTAGTCTACTCTACCCAGCGATTACCACTGATCTGGATACTGTATATGTTTTCACTGTACCAATAAAGATTACTCTGCCTTTTTAAGATTACTTTCTTGTGAATGATTTGATGTCAGTGCCTGTAGTACACCTCTTTGCCCAAAGCCTGCAGCCATCTTTAAGTGGGGAGTTAGGTGTGTTAGGAACCTATCGACAAATATAGATGTCTCAGTTACCTCCTTCTAGAATCTTCGTACACTTCATATTTTCAGTAAGAAAATAGATTGGACTGTTGTATGCAGAAAATATGTATCATGAACTATATTTGGAGATTTTATTTGATAAGTGTAAAGTTGCTAAATTTTCCAAAGAAAACATAACACGTAAACAATAATTCCAGTTAAGCATAAAAATAATAGTAAATCAGAGATTATACAGAGCGACTGTGTGATTTAGGGCAGTGGTCGAAGAGCATTAAAAAAAGTAAAGGGATCTTTGATATTGTGTACAATGGGGCAGGGGCAGTGAGTGGGGGAGCGGGGTCAAATGTGTGGTTAAAAAAAACGTGCAAGCAGCTTGTGCGACACTGCTTGTTCCCAAGGCAATACTCCATGGGAGTTAACTTGTAAGAAAAGGTGGGACATACACAAACTCAGACTATGATTTTGGAATGACACACACATAAGCCAATGCAAACCAGTGGGATGGATCAGACCCCACAAAGTACATACAACAGATCAACTGACAGCTGCGCTGTCTAGGCTCGGCCTAAAAAGGAGCGGGGGCTTTTACTTTCATTCCTTTTCTCACTGTCTCAAGCAGACAACTCTCCCTGGATCTTTTGCTGCTCTGAAGTGTCTTGTTCTGCTTGCGTGCGGGGTTAGCCTTTCAGTAAGTATTATGTAGTTACAGTGCTATGGAATATGTAACAACATCGGGCCTGGCAGAGCCTGAAGCAAGACCATGTTGCACCTAGCCACAGAAAGCTTCCAACCCACCTATGCATGGCTCCTTAGAACAGATTATAGTTGGATAGACTTCTTTCTGCTCAAGTCTCTATTATTCTGCTTTAAAGTCATTGCAATGATCATCGTGGCTTGGGCAGAAACATATTCTTAATGTGTGTGATTTTACAGAATAAAAAAAGTACACATTTTTATTTTTGGTTTGTTTGTACGCAATTTATTTTTGGTTTGTTTGCATGCAAAAGTCTATTTTTTAATTAAGTAAGGTTGCTCCCACACATCCTTATGAGTGCCCTCCTTCACTTTGAGTTAAATGAGTTGCCTTTTTTATTGCATGTTGCCTTTTCGCCACTGCAGAGCGATATTGACCGGTACAATAATTGGAATTAACTTGTAGCTGCCTAGAACTTCTATGTCCAGTAGCTAAATCATTTTGATTGTTGTTGTGGTTGTTTTATTATTACTATTCTTTTTCTTTCTTTAAGGCTAGTTGTATTTCTTGAAACATAGTGGTACAGTGTGTAATGTTACCGCATGGTAACCTTAAACACTGGCCTATTTTTCGAGTCCTGAAAGTTTTTTTTTTACAACTCAGCGTTTTAAGTTATGCGCATTCAATTGGTTAAATAGAACTAAATCAAACTACAAACTCCATAATGCACTTGTTTAGTAAATGAATGTCCAGGACTGGAAACAGTGTCAGTGATGTAGAGCCACCTTGTAAGGCCAAAGGAAGAAAGGTGTTTCAATGCATTCAGGAACCTCATTGTGCATTTAGAATGTATTTAAATGCATTCACAATATGCCTTCATAAGGCGTTTAAATGCATTCCGGAACCTCAGTAATTTAGACAGCAGGTGTTGTTGTTTACTCACTATAAATGCCGCTCTTGTGACTCTCTGTATTAAAGGACCCACATTTTGAAACTAATTTCGTTTTAAACTGTGCTGCTGCCAGTCACAGAGAAGCTTTAGAAAGCCTTTTAAAGGACACCTGTTAAGGTCCAAGACCCACGCGAACAGACTCTCAGGGGAAATGTGTGCTTAGTAAATTGTTCATGTGCCAAAGTGTGTTGGGGCGGGAAATAAAGGTGGCTGTGGAAGGCGCTGATGTCTGGGGCTCAAACTTGGAAAATGTCACACTGTTTTGCATAAAGTGCTGCAAGATATGAATGCGCATCGGCCAGGCTAAAGCCAAGTCCAGACAGTATTCCTAATAGATAACTGAGTTTTACTAAGTAGCTCCTAGTGCCCAATCTGGATCACTTCAGTTGTTTGTGTGCTGTCTGCTGAAAACAAGTAATTGGCGGGAATGTCTGCTTTATCATGAGAGACATTGCCTCCTAAAAACTTTAAAACTACTGATTTAAAAATGGACCTAGGCACTTCAAAATGAATCATCCACATCAAATGTAGGGCAAATCCTTAGTATTGCAGTGTGACGTTATCACTTTATTAGTCTTTACTTTAAGCCATGTTGCACAGTAACCCGCGCTGCTGTGGAAGATGTCTAAAGAACATTGACAAAGTCAAAAGATCTGGCATAGCTGAAACCTATTGGCTTCGTCAATGCTTGTTCCTTTAGGGCGAGCGTGGATCTCGCTCAGGCATGTGCAGTTGAATTACTCATCTTAAACAAGCATTTGCAATCCAATAGGTCTCGCATTTGCGAGGATTTGAGCTATTGGCATTGTAAATGGCAATGCCTTTTATTTACATGTTTTGAAAACCTGCTAGCGGTGCGTAAACACGTACTATGCACTTATAGTCGTTGTTTACGAGAAGCAAGGCTGGTAGTAACTGCACTTCTTTTACTGCCAGCCTTACTTCTCGTAAGCAAGGACTGTAAGTACAAAGAGTGTGTTTACCCACCGCTTGCAGGTTTTCAAGACATATAAATAAAATGCATTGTCATTACAATCCAATAGCTGAAACTTTTGCAAAGGCAAGACCTATTGCATTGCAAATGCTTGTGTCTATTGCGATAAAGCAATTTCCACCAGCTTTCAAAGGTTTCGCTTCAGGACTCGTTACAATTGGTTATGCCTGACAAATAAAGTATTATGCTTGTGCCCCGAAAAGATAAAAGTGTGTTGCGTCCTGCATGTTGATAGCAGTTAGTTAGTGCGGTGTGTATTGTAGCTTTGGACTTGCTGTTATGCGTGTAGTTTAATTTTGGCCACAGTGAACCATACTAATACTGTCACGTAAAATAGCAACAAAAATGCTTTGAAAATTAAAGTAGCAATATTAAGCAACAGATTGTTGTCAAACAGAAGAAATTAAATTAGGTATACCCTCGCAGTCAGAGTAAAGTATACTAACCGTGGATAATCCGGCTCAGGTGGGAGAATAACAGTGATTTTTCGAGATGGCAAACTTTCCACTAACTGAAAATTTGCTTTTCATGTGGAGCTCCAATCAAAAATAAGGTGGATTTGGAAGTAATCTGCCCCGTTCGCCTTTAATGGACTGCTGCTGGAAGTTCAATAGAAACATTGCCCAGGCTGATCTAGTTAATAAGAGATTACGGACTGACCCTTTGTGAGGGGTTTACGGAAGGCGGGTGGCAAGTCTGGCTCAAGACTGCAAGATGTGCTTACCTCAGGCGGGTGCATGGTGTCATCTTGTGCCTTCTGGAGCACGGCTCTCTGGTAAGGAGCATCGAAACACTGCATGGAAAAGAAATATCGCATTTTATCTGTTCGCCAGAGTATTATATTGTTTTGGCAGTTAGAAGCATCCTAACGCAAATGTCGTACTTGCATTCAATATTCCAAAGTGTTGTGGGTTCCAGCACTTACAAAGTGCAGGCGGTTCATTCATGTAATGGTGGAGTGGGGAGACCACCAGGAGGGGAGGTCAGAGGTTGAGCAGAGAAGCAAATTTTGCAGAGCAGGAGCGAGTATTGAAGAGGCGTTGGTGCCTCATTTAGGAAAAGGTTGCATTAATGCTGAGTGGGGGGCTCATAATGTGAAGAGGGAGAGGGAAGAAATGCCGCGGCGTGCAAAAGAAAAGAAAGGTTGTGCCCGCTTTATACCCAAGTGTACCGCCAAGCATAATCGACACCCAAGTGCCATCTCTCTCACAGGCTTCGTTCCAATATGCAGAGAGGCACTGGAGCAAGGGTGAAAGGAAGTTGTGCGAGCCGGCCAGAAAGAAAAAAAAAAGCATTTGCAATCCAATAGGACTCGCATTTACGCGAGACCCATTGTATTGCAAATGCAGGGGAGAGGGAGACACGAGCGGTGCAGACAGGGCAGTAACGGTGGGCCCGGGGGCTGCAGCTCAGACATGGTGGGGGCTGCCGGCGCTCAGCGCACTCGGGGCAGCAGATGTCCACGCTGCTCTCGGTGATCTCAATGCGCAGGCAGGCCAGACACGAGCGGTGCGGACAGGGCAGTAACGGAGGGCCCGGGGGCTGCGGTTCAAGGCACAGAGGACATTCAGCGGGGAGCACATGCGCCGCCTATGGCGGAGACTTAATAAAACAAGGAAGTAGTTCTACATTGAAAGATACCGCCCTGCAGCGTAAGTTTACTGTAGTTGGTCGATGCTGCTTCCTGCAGAAACAGAAGAAAACGGAAGTGACGGATGGGACCACTAGCCAACAATGAGCGAGATAAGAAAAGCAATGCCAGATTTCACAATGGGCAAGCAACAAAACAAAGAGAAAACGCAATGGGTGGAGTTTCACTAGTAATACTGATTACTTGATGCCTCGGAGAGGCAGGCGTATGCGCTGCCTGTGCGAGGACCTAACAAAAATGATCTCCAATCTTGCCCTTCAGTAAGGCAGCAGCCCTTTTTGATGAACAGTTCCACGTGTTATTCTCTCTTTTTCCTCCTGCCATGAAAGATGGCGTGAGGCCCCTTATGTCCATGTATACCAGCTGCCCCAATACCACAGCACAAGTAGCAACATAAAACAGCTCCTGCATGTTCCATTTATGTGTAGAACATATATTGTTCCCCTCTTTAAAGGAGCCAACAGCAACATTTCTCAAAGAGGGCTAGTTGTAAGACGCAAACTGTGACCTCTGTGACATCACGGGAAGTGTAATCATAGGAAGTGGCATTGCCAGAAGTGGTGCTGCCAAAACTCCAAAAGTGGCATTCATGGAATTCATACTTATTACATGGAACCGAAGAAGCCACTGGAGCTTTAAGTTGTTGAAGGTTTCGGGCTCTATAGCAGTTTTCCCATAACAGCAACGTTACTCACCTAGTCAGACATCGTCTGTCTTTTTGTCTCTTTGCCACCCTATAGCACATGCAATACGCCACTAAAGCTATTTTACCAGCACTGAAATGAACCTGTGATCTCGAGAATTCACCCAATTAGCAGCAGCAGCATTTAATTAACCACCTCAGCCATCACATTGGCCTTGGAGTGTCTGCATCCTGCTGGTGTCAGTTGTGGCCTCTGTTTCTCTCATCATTAACAGAACTAATTATTGCTGTGTTGCGAGATCTGGTAGACACAACATGCAGAATCCTCGACGCTTGGATACAATGAATAGGTTTAAACGTGGCCAGAGTTCACAGAACTGTCCTTCCTTGCAGTGTTCACCCCCGCTGCCTCTGTTCTTGAATCGACACTGCATAATTTCACGACCAAGCACACCTTTTTGTGTGGAGAGGTCACCCTACTTTAGAGTGGGACAAACAGTGTAAAAACCCATGGAGATTTAAGTGTGCTTCAGTGGTAGGCTTACACATGAGTCCACACCACTAGGAAATTGTAGTAATCAAGCCAGGAATCCAAGAGGTGGTTTCAAGTAGATTTATTGAAGATAGTTACAAGATGTAGGTTAGTTGTAAATAAGCCAGAGTTAAGCCAGTATTTAGTCAAAGTCTAACCCCACCAGGAGCAGCCTTCCAGGTGCTCAGCCCTTCTCCAACTGTCCATTCCCACTCCCAACATTCCATCCAGCATCACACTGTCAGCCTTCCACTGGCACATCTTTACCATACCAGACCAGGATACTACATATCCTCCTTTGTTCCAACAAAAACAAAAAGGAACGCCAAAATCTAGGATGACAAGAGAGAAAGAGAACAGAAGCTAGACACAGAAACGAGAAGACCGGAAAACAGGATAGAGGAGAGAGAATAAAACAAACCAAACCCATCTTCCCTTCCAAGGATAGCAACCTAACCAAAAACACCAAAGAGATCGGGATAAGATATAATGAAAAGACATGAGAAAGGAAAACGTAAAACACCCATCTTCCCTTCCAAAGAATAAAAAGAAGAAAACATCCATTAATGACTGTCCTCTGCATAACCACTGGCCAGGTAGAAATACAAGAAAACAGCTCACCTCAGGAAGAAACAAGGCGACAGAGAAAAAGCGGAAAATGAATACTCACTTTTCCCTGACGACAGCATGAAAAAGAAATCACAATAAGAAGAATACAACTGGGCTATAGCATGCAAAACCAAACTTAAGACAATTGAAACGCCCATAGTAACGCAACCCATGCACTGTGGCGACTTAAACCACACACCCACCAAGGGTAACAACATTTGCTTCTGCATGGGCAACCTCGAGTGGAGGTAAATGTGCACTATTGAAAACAAAACAATTGCCAACACTAAACACCTTAAGAAAGGTAAAATGTGCACTAAGGGAAGGCAAAACCAACATAATGTGATGTCCACCTACGGACATAATGTGATGTCCACCTACGGACGCACCTCGACTGGAGTTAAACAATGATACGCACAGGATAATGGGGAAACCCCACAACACACCTCCGGAGAGGTCAAGAAACTGTGCCTAGAAACACGGGACACACGTCCGTGCGACGCACCTCGACTAGAGGTCAAAAATATGCACATGAACTAGGGACATAACCCTAACACACCTCGCAGAGAGGTCCTCAGATTAGCATGTGCGAGTGAGACAGTAGTCGACACATAACCATGTGTACAAGAGACACAGTACACTATAATACTGGTGAAAACAAACAAAGAACATTTAGTGAGGTAAGTAAACAGTGAAAACAAGCACCTCATAAGTACGTATTAACGTTGAGTACCCCACACTGTGACCAACAACACCACAAAACCCTAAGAAAAATGAAGTCAAACACACCTCACGGAGAGGTCAGCAAACATTGTGCATAACAAGATATAGGGTTAAAAAGTGTGATCCATAACCAAAAGGAAACACTTTGACAGAAATACATTTTGACCATTGTGATTAAATACACATTGAATGGTGAAATATTTACCATGGAGCATCACACTCGAAAAAAATACAAAACGTCACTAGATGGCATAGAACAGTGAATGTGAACACAAAAACAAATTTTCACAATTTTTTAACACCATTACACTCCCCTCGAGAAAAGCATGCCACGTCCCATAATAACAGGTCACTGTTATAACTGAAAAGACACTTGTGTACCATTAACCTTGTCACATATGTATTTCCCAATAAAGAAAGAAATACCAGCAAGTTGAAGTCTTTAAAAACGCTAATGTGGAACAAAAAAACAAAAACACAAAGTCACCGGATAAGGCTCGATGTTCAGGAAAATCCAGGAGCAGGCAATCGATATGGATAGAGTGTGTAAATCTTGCTCCCACGACGGCTCCGCTGACAAAGTCAGATTGAAATAACTTTATTTAACTCGTGGTTGGCCAGTGTGATCGGCAATCAAGACTCTAGGGCCCATACGAACTGCATGGGGTGCACGGAGCTTCAGGTTCCAGCCACAAGATGGCGGCACGTTTTTTCACGCTGTGCTGGGTGGCTCCCGGCATCAGCGTGCACCAAAACGACAAACTGAAGATTACAGATTCGAGATGGAGGTGACATGGGGATTCAGAAGTAGCAGCGCGCGACGAAGAGAGAGAAGAGGTAAGCGCGTGCATTGCATGGCTCGGGCGCACCCATTTTGAATGACTATGGTGACAGTTGAACTGCCACATGTTGAGGGTGCAACTGGGGGCCAAAGTACAAACAAAAATAAACTCACCCCAGATGTCACAAACGTAGGCACCACTCGAATGGTTGAAAACACAAAACCACACGTCCACCACTCTGGTCCTGTGTAACAAATGTCTGCACAGAGAGAAAATATGTAGGAAATTCCCACTTAGATTAGCGCGAAGCTTCAACTCTCCAAAACTTCCAAACCGGTTAAAATGCACAAAACTCACGATCCCAGTGTGGGAAGGCAGCAGCGAGGGAAACTTAAAAAACGATGACAGCTTGTGACTTGTCACTGGACTGTTGAGAGAACTGGCACAGTAAAATCTTGAGAAAAAACGTTGTAGAGAGTCAGGCTTAACCTTTCCTGAAGGCACAGCGCACAGCAGAGGCTTACCCTCACTTGAGGGCACAGCACAGCACAGGCTTACCCTCTCTTGAGGGCACAGCACAGGAACAAGACGTAGTAAAGTGTCAAGCTTACCCTCTCCTGAGGGCACAGCACAGGCTTACCCTATGAAGGCACAGCACATGAAAGAAACGTCGTAGAGTGTGAGGCTTACCCTCTCCTGAGGGCACAGCATAGGCTTACTCTCTGTTGAGGGCACAGCAGAGCACAGCGCTAGACCAAGGCGTTGGGCTTTCCCTCTCCTGAGGGCACAGCAGAGGCTTACCCTCTCTTGACAGCAAACAGAGACTTGAGCTGCAGTTAAAACAGGAACTGGCACCGGAGCGTAGAGGGCGACCGTTGTAGAGGTCACTGGTGGGGCTATGGTGTGCCAGTTAGTTGAATAATCGCAGCTGTAGTTGCTTGAGTTGGTTTAGCTTGATAGTAGGTACTCCAGACTTGAAGTAGACTTGAAATTGAAGGTCACAGAGGTAGCACACGCAGGTTCTTTAGTTCAAATCGTCACCATAAAATTGTAGTAATCAAGCCAGGATCCAAGAGGTGGTTTCAAGTAGATTTATGGAAGATAGTTACAAGATGTAGGTTAGTTGTAAATAAGCCAGAGTTAAGCCAGTATTTAGTCAAAGTCTAACCCCACCAGGAGCAGCCTTCCAGGTGCTCAGCCCTTCTCCAACTGTTCATTCCCACTCCCAACATTCCATCCAGCATCACACTGTCAGCATTCCACTGGCACATCTTTACCATACCAGACCAGGATACTACAGACATGTCATTTAAAGTCCTGGACTTTCCTTTGAAAGGTCGTTGCTTTCAGGTCAATGTGTTCATGTTGAAAAGTGGATTATTAGTAGGGGCAAATGTAGGTCTGCCACTAACACAGTATAGGGCTCAGAATAGGTCGTAGAAAATTATTCCTATGCTCAACCCTTGGTAACGTGGCTGCGAGCAGGCAGGCTTAACTTCAAAGGCAGGGATTGAAAGCATTTAAAAACACCAATTCAGTAAACAATTAAGACACAACACAAAATAAAAATCCAACACCAATTTATAAACATAGATAATATTGTCATCTTTTAAATGACAGCAAAACAAAAACAATCCACTGTAGGGAACCAGAGATATGAATTTTTAAAGTTTAGTCACTTTCTAGTGCTAAGAAACCAACAGTGCCCCTTTTAGTCATTTTGTTTGCTCTGACAGGGACACATTCATGTTCTGGAGGATCTCTCACCGCTCTGTTGTGCAGCCCCCTCCAGCATGCTGGGTCCAGTTAGAATGCCTTCCTGAAGTTCTTCTTGCGGGTCCCAAAGTATCCAACACACAAACCAAGATTCTGGAATCTCCAAGAGGGTCCTTGAAAGTGTGAAACTTCAATTCCCACAATCCACTTGAACAAAACCCTTACAAATAGATCCACTGGTAGCCCTCCAGGCTGGGGATTCTTTGTGAGGATGTCCAGGTGAGCTCTGTTCACCTGTAGCTTGCAGGGAGTCCACTCTTAAGTTATTTTACAGCAAGGTAGTCCACTGGGCTGTAGTTTCAGATGGTGCAGTCTTCAGAGGGCAGGCCTTAGAAACTGCACCTCAAAATTCTCAGCATGGCAACGTCTTGCTTTCTTAAGTTTCAAGCAGCAGATCTGAGAGACTCTGTCCCTCTCAGATACTTATTCTAAGTTCTCTGGGTCAAGCAGGAGGTCACTCCTGACCAATGGGACCGGGGCAACTCCCCAAGGATATGACCACATCCTGTAGAGTGTGGCATTATTTTGTCCCTGAGTGCACCAAATCCTCCAAATTCATAATGGCTGATTTTCCAGCAGGGAGGTAAGAGCTGGCTAAACACATCCAGAGGATGGCTATTTTCCATAGTCTCTCCCCCTTGCATCTGTGCATCCCTTCCATAAGCCTAGCTCTGGCTGAGATGAAAAGTTTAGAGTTGTAAATGACACTGGTTTCTTCCCTCCTCTTTGAAGACCGTGGTTTATGACTCCTCATCCCTGCCCTGGCCTTCCTGTGTAGCAGCACACTGCCCTCCCAGAAGAGCTGGTTAACCCCAGGGGCTCTTTATCACCTCTTCAAAGCAGCCTGGCTAATCCACTTAACTCTGACCAATCAGGACAGACCACTGGAAGGCTGAATCTGGACTTACAAACAAGAAATTCTTATAATTTCTTGTCTGTACATTTTGGAAGAAATTCGACAATATTATATGGTTGGATTTATCACTACCATTCTGGGAAGTTTTTGAATGGAAGTTCTATCATTCTCCTATCAGGAGTTATTAGTTAATAACCTATTGCCATGTTAACCTATGTGGCATGGGATTTGCAATGGGAAAAATGACTTGGGTCATTTTTCCAGTACCAGGACTTACAAAAACATATTTTATAAGTACTTCGCTTACATCTACAGGACCCCCACCCCATGGGACAGCTAGGGGAGACTTAAGGGTCTCTGAATATGTAGAAATATTGCAGATCCTCCCTCCACAGTGCTCCTAGCATCAAAGTCGAATTTGGGCAGCACATTATCACAGTGTGGGGAGTGAAATGCGAAATTTCACTTAACCCAGGGCATATAAAACTCATTTTAGAAGTGTCTACCTTATAAATACCTGAACCCCACCCCTGGGACACCTAGGGGAGACCCTGGGGGTTCCTAATATGCTAAACATTGTAGGTTATCCATTTTAAGTGCTGCAAACACAAAAGTGGATTTTGGGCACAATATACTTTTTAAAAGCAGTCCTGCCACACAGAGCCACTTTTAAAAATACCTCAGGCTTCAGCAGTGCACACATGCAAGTGCAGATAGGTCTGCTGGCCTTTAAACTGCCATGCCCTATTTATACTAGGGACTGATAGGTAGTTTCAATCCCCCTGCCCTAATATGTACTAGGGCCATGTGGGGTAGATCATGCCAATCACAGGGGTACCCCATACCATAGTGTACCCTAGTGTATGTAGGTGTTTTCACTGTAATCTAAATGTGTGTCTTCCAGCATAGCACTGGCCTTGGGCCTGGTTAGGCAGAGCCCAGGGTCAGTCAGAGTCAGTTACCACCAGTACCAGTCAGCAAACAGTTGGGGGGTGCACAGGGCACAGGATGACTTTGCAACAGTTCAGCTGAAGTAAGTCAAGACTACAAGTCCCATAATGCCCAAATGCAGCAGGTGCAGTTGCAGCGTGACCCAGTACCTTAGGGATAACTGAACCCTGTATAGACGAAAATCTAGGACTTGAACTGAGCTTTCTTTCTGCTGTGAAGTCATATGGCAGGCATATTTGCTGTCCAAGACTATTATGAGCTGCACAGAAGAAGCCAACTGTAAACTGTTACTGGAAAAAAACTATTGCTCATTGTTGTTGCGAAAACACATTAATGAGGCGGACAAGTACAAAACCCCTTCTAACTTTCAAATGAAAATGGAGTTTGGACAAAGAACAGGGAGAGGATGCTCTATCTGTTTATAGAATGTGGAACTTTATTCCCCTGATTCAACTGAAGTGAGTCAGGACTTCAGCTGCCAGAATGCACTTAGTTTTGTTTCGTACAGTGTGCAATGCAAATTAGTTTGCCTTTCACCAATAAAACCAGTGGATAGAGTAAATCTGCCTGCATCTGGAGTCCTCTAAAACTTCTGATACTAAGTCTAAAATATTTAGGAATTGAGTCAAGTCTCTATTTCCTGCTCTGTTTTTAGGTCAATCATTAAAGACCTGTTGTACGTTCTCTTGTGGGCTTAAAGCCATCCCCCTACTTTTGATTTGTTTGTTTCGGTGTCCTTTAAAAATCCTTGCTTGCTAGTGGTCAGTCCTGACTCTCTGTCCCTTCTTTTTCCCTTCTGTTCCTCCCAGGCAGCATGGACTAAGTACTGTATCATTCCGCTATAGTTCTTTATGTTTTCTTTGGTGGACTATTTTTTCTTGGTTCCTGGTCTGTTACTGTTTGCCTGTGTTCAATTCCAGCACCATAGCTGCTCACATGTAAATATAGCATTCCTCTCTCCCACCTTCTCTTAATTCTACAGTTGTGTTAGTGCTACCTCCCCTGCTGTGCCTCCCGCTCAGTTGATTTATTTATTTAGCCTTTTTGCACTTTTCATGTCCACCAACAGTTGGGCTTCTTTTTGGTTGGATATTTGTTTTGGGTTTTCTTTAAAAGGGGATTGGGCTTGTTGAAGTCATGTCGCACACTCCCCTTGTGCCTGCTACCCTTGTCCCATCCCTTACCCCTCCCACCATTCTAAAACAGCTGCAGCCTCCTAGGAGCCACGGAGCCGAGGACGGGACAGTCTTGACAGGCAGCACCTCCCGTATTAGTGCTATTAAGCACGGGGTCCCTCCGTATTACAGGCTCATGATGCAATTCGCCAATTTGTAGCAAGTCCTCATTGCAGGTACTTACGATTTGGAATCTAGTAATTAGGCACATTTAGTCTAGTTTTTGCATTTATATCACATATATTGTTTGTAATTTAATGACAATACACAACCCTGACGTGAGTAAGGTGGGGATCTGTGCACCCCGTCCTTAAGAAGAAGCTTTACGCTCCGAAACATGTCAATGCACACGAGTGGTATTGTACATTAAATACAAAATACCTCCACCACACCCCTTTTAGCAATACCAGCACGGAGGTTTATTAAAATATTTTTAGCCCTCACATGCCAGGTATTTTTTAACATTCACGCATTAATTCACATCTGACCCCACCACTCACTTACCATCTAAACCCTCACGCATCACACATAGTTATTACATCAGTGCTCCCGCGAAGTCGTTGGTTAGTAGCACGACGCATTCCGTAGAGGGATGTGAAGACCCCTATGATGAAGCATGACACCAAGGGCCCTTTTGGTGTGTGAGGGGTATTTAAAGAACACAGTGTGCTCCCCGCCATTGTAGGGACCATACCAATCTCATTCAGGTGGATTCCTTTTGTTTGTTAGAATTGTGGCCTGGGAGATCGAATCCACTTGTGTGTCCAGGTGGACACTTCCTTTCTCCACTCCCCCTTTTGTTATATTTAATAAGCCTCCTAGGAGCCACCATTATATCTTACTTTCACATAACTTTGAAGTGAAAGCACAAAGTAGGGGTTTTACTTAAAAATGCTTGTTTCCCAGGTCACTGTTTGTTTTGTGCTCAGAAAGGGATCATTGCTGTGCAGACGGTTTGGTTATATCGTACTTTAAGGTAACTTTAAAGTGAAAGCGTGAAGTGGTGCTTTTACTCTAAAATGATTGTTTCCACCGTGCTGTTTATTTTTTTAAATGGAGCGCGGTGAGCCGCTATCTTGCAGTTGACAACGGAAGCTCAGCTCATCTTGTGAGTTGCGACTATTTCTGTCTGAGAAGCTGTTATGCGAGACGGGGTTGGGGGCTAAGAAAGAGCTCCCCGTGATAGGCCGACAGGCAGCTGGTCACGAAATTCCATGGGATGCCAGTTTTCAGTCTGCTTTAGTTTATTTTCTCCCGATTCTTTTTTTTATTGTCTGCCCAGCTATTACCATGCCCAGGTTCAGCATCTCTTCCTCCACCTGCTGTTTAGTTCCAGCGAGCGGAGCTCTGGTGCCCTGCAGCACCTCTGTACATGGTGTCCCTTCCTTGCCCTCTACAAGTGGCTGCATGTGGTGCTTGATACTCCTGCCAGTCCAGGCTTTTTAGCCAACACCACTGTCCACATTGGGGTGTCTGAGCCCATGCTGACAATGATAGAGGAAATGCTATAAGCAGGACCGGACTGGCTACTGGGCGTTTTGGTGGGCTGCTGAGCTGGGGGCCGATTTTACTGCGGTGGGGGCTGATTTTGTCGATGGGGAACTGTATGCACTTCTAAATAAACAAAGCAAAACAAATGGTTTTAAAGCATACTTTAAAACCATTTGGATTTGCATTGTTTACTTAGAAATGCCCGTTAGCCAGTACGGCCCTGCCTATAAGTCCTTATTACTTCCCTTTCCACCAATCCTGCAGTCTCTGCAACTCCTCTTCTGCCCCATTAGCTCCCTGCCTTCCTCTCGTTCCGTCTCATACAGTCTCCTAATCTCCCAACCATCAACCTGCACGGAAAGGAAGTTAAAGTTCCACAGACACGTTACTGGGCGACTAATGAGAAACTTTAGAATTTCCCACACTGATTAGCGTTTCACCTTATAAGAAACATACTAAAAGAAAAAACAAAATAGAAGTCTTTCGCGGTGGATTTAAACCAGCGACCTAAGGATCACTGCTTCTCGCCTACAGTCGTCCGCTCTACCAACAGAGCTAATGTAGGTGATGGAGGTAACCCTCTGCCTCTCATCTTTCATCTCATTCAGGCATAGGCTCACTCCTAGTTTGGAAGTATTTCCCCTCGGACATGCGCACAGTGTTCATTGAGCACACACGGAGAGCTGCAGATAAGTGTTCGGCTGTTTCTAGGCGCTATAAATACCAGCAGTTACTGCAGCATAATTTAAACCTGGGTAAGGTCCACAGAAAATTGGGTAGACAGACTTATGCAACTGAAATACTGACGACCTCATTCATTTACAACAGCCACATTTGTACATGAAATGAAAATATCCCTCAAGAAATTGTGATATCCCTGAAACATTGACAACCAGGTGAGTCAGTACTGCTGGCTATTTTTTTTTAGATGTATTGTAAATGAGCTGGCAGCTAAACTGTGAGGTGTGTACTGTCAAAAGACAGTCATTAAACAACCATTTGCAATGAATAGGTCTCTCATTTGTGAGAGTTTGGGCTATTGGCATTGTAAATGACAATGCCTCTTAATTATGTGTTTTGAAAACCTGTAAGGGGTGCGTAAACACGCACTTTGTACTTATAGTCCTTGCTTACGAGAAGCAAGGCTGGTAGTAGAAGAGCCGCAGTTACTGCCAGCCTTTCTTCTCGTAAGCAACTACTATAGGTACAAAGTGCGTGTTTACACACTGCCTGCAGGTTTTCAAAACACATAAATGAAAGAAATTGTCATTTACAATGCCAGTAGCTTAAACACTCGCAAATGCGGGACCTATTGCATTTCAAATGCTTGTTATATCAACTATTTAATATAGTGCATACTTGCTACCACAGTTTTCAAGCAAAGTAAGTGAGATTATGACAAACTGCCCCTAGTGTATGTGTGCGAGCTGATGAGGTGAGTGAGAGGTATGGAATGAATGGGAGATCAGGAGAAGGAAGGAACGAACAGCAGAAGTGGGAGACACAAGCAGGAGAAGGGAAGAGACAGCGAGAGACTTGTGGCAGAAAGAAAGGGAAGATTGTGGCAAGGCTACATAAGAAGTGAAACGAGAAGGGAAAGAGACATATGAAGACAGAACATTGGAAAGAGGTGGAGACAGTGGCAGCTCCTCCGCTTAGGGAAAG
This sequence comes from Triturus cristatus, assembly GCF_964204655.1. Taxonomy (NCBI): domain Eukaryota; kingdom Metazoa; phylum Chordata; class Amphibia; order Caudata; family Salamandridae; genus Triturus; species Triturus cristatus. The sequence continues at coordinate 371,303,195 of NC_140591.1, read as the reverse complement.
GAGGGTCACCCGTTGAGCAGTGGAAAATAAAAATAACATGATAATAACAAGAAGTTACTATCATTTTATTTTCCTTCGTGACTCAGGGCGGGGCGGGGCAGGGCAGGGCTGGCTGATGGAGAGGGAGCAAGAGTGGCTTGCACTCCCTCCCTACATGCGCATGACACTTTGACCGGCCCTTTAGGGCGGCCAAATAGTCATGCATAGTTGTCATGTTCTCCATTGGGCTGTGTTGCACAACCCCATGGAGAACATGCTCAGCCTCTCCAGGCACTGCCTAAGCGGTCAAACAGGTCGCTCAGACAAATCACGATGCTGCTCCTGCAGCGTCGTGATTGGCTAGTAGAGTCGAAAGCCTGGGTGCTTCCGGTGCAGGCTGCAGGCAGGAGCCAGGAAGAAGAAAAGAAGACGAGGAGAGACGTGTGGAGGATGCAGCAGCAAAGCAGGTAAGTTTATTTTGATATTTTTTCATTCTCTCCTCCCACTCCTCCACTTCTGTTCGGAGGCAGCCGTCACTTGGTGGAGCTATGGCAATGGAGGAATGAGAGACAATATGAGGATGATAGGTAGGTTGTGAAAGCAAGAGAGAGAGAGAGAGAGAGAGAAAGAGAGAGAGAGAGAGAGAGAGAGAGAGAGAGAGATAGAGAGAGAGAGAGAGAGAGAGAGAGAGAGAAAGGGTGACTAGAATAGGGAAAATGGAGATGAAGATAGGAAAGTGAAAAGAGCGACAGAGGAAGGACATGAGGAAGAGATAATGGATGACTGGGTCACAGAGGGAGTTGGAAGAAGGAAGAGGGATGCCAAAAGAGAGAGATAGAGACTATAGAGACAAAAAAGAAGTAAGAGGACAACAAATAGGTCTAGACAGTACACAGTTCACATTAAAAGGTAAGAGTTAAAGGGACAGATGTACGACCCTGAATTGCAGTCGCAAACGGGCAATCGGCCCGTTTGCGACCACAATTTAGGGGATGGCCATGTACAAACCTCATTTTGCGAATCAGTAAATTTTACCGATTTGCAAAATGAGGTTTGCGACTCGCTATTAGAAAGGGGCGTGTCAAGGACCTCCCTTCCTAATAGCGACTCGCATTTGAACATATGAATGTTTTGGGACCGCAATTGCTGTTGCAATTTACCACCTACTTCAAGTAGGTGGTAAACCATTTGCAAATGGGAAGGAGTCCCCAGGGGACACCTTCCCCTTTTTGAATGGACCAAAAATATTATATAAGGCCTGCCCTTAAAAAATTAAACTGAAAAGTTTCATTTTTCTTTTTTTTAAATGCATGCCGTTTTCCTTTAAGGAAAACGACTGAAATGTAAAAAAAAATTTGATTTATTTAAAAGCACTTATAGACATGGTGGTCTGTTGGCCCCAGTAGGCCACCATCCCTCTGAGTGCTAGCCATTTCTAATGGGGTCGCAAATTGCTCCTGCTTCATTAATGTAAATGAGGCATGCAATTTGTGACCCCCTTAGGAATCACAAACAGTGTTGAGACACTGTTGTACATCCCAATTTGCGAGTCGCAAATTGGCGGATCGTACATCTGGCCTAAAAATTATTGGCTCAATGTGCAGTAGCATGGACTACTTGACAAAAATGTTACAAGACATTCCTTGAGGGATATAGAGTATATTGCCTAACTGCACGTCTCTACAAGCTGAAGGCTCAGTGTCCTTCAAAATGATAGTACAAACTTGACCAGCATGTCTCTTTAGCAGAGGCTCATCACATACTTTTTCTTTTGGCAAAGAAGGGTAGCCGTTCCACACTGTATCAAGGTTCCTTTCAAACACCGGGAGCATAACGTTTTTCTGGATGAACTAACCCATCTAATGCACATGATGGTATTTATATAGGGCAAATCATTGCCTAATTTGTCCGTGGTTGCCCGTGGAGCCCATCCCCACTCATTTTTCGGGACTGACTCTTTATCTTTCCTCATCAGAGTTTGACCCAGATCAAGAGAGAGAAAAACACAAAAGGGGGACAGAACAGTAACAAAGAAAGAAAGCAGGGATGAAAAAGAACCTGAAAGAGTGATAAAGGGGCAAGGAGATCAAACTGCCATGAGCCAAGAACCTGAAAACGTGAGATAAAGAGGCAGGGAGTGTCTGGTGGTCGATGAAACTGCCAGGAGATCCCTGACAATCATCGAGACCACTGACATTGGGCAGTACTGGCCACGGGCATCTGAGCAAAACTTTAGGAGCTTATTCTTTTGCAAATTAAGCTCTGGGGCAAGCTCAGCCTAGGCGCAACAGAGGGCTGCACAATCGGAGTGGAATCCTACAACAGATGCTGATACTATATACTGTATGTACCAGTTAGGTCGATGTGGTGGATGCAAAGTTGTTGCCATGCAATTTAACACATACAGTATGGTCAGGGTTTAACAGTACTGTGCCCTGAACGGCTCTTGAAACTCTCATGTCACAACAGGGACAATACAATGTCAGCCCATGGCATTTCCAAAACTAGACATTAGCGTACCAAGGATTTCATTGACAAAGGTGTGAGTAAGGAAAATGCCCCTTTTTCTGATGTTGGGGTAGTACAACACAGCAATTATCAGGGTTCAATATGCCCCTTGTGGTTCAGGTCCCCGATGCCACTGCACCTGCTGCACCAATGGTAGGTACGCCTCTGAACCTAGAGTGCTTGTCATGAATGTACCTCCAAATTTAAAGGGGACTTTTTTTTTTCTAATATCTAAGTCGTCATACACGGACAGCATAACGCCTTATTTAACACTTCAAATGGTACATAACAGTGCACAACTGTGTCACTTGTAGAAGGCCCTGGTATTCCCAAGTATAACTCTGCACAAACTATACATGAAGCGCATCTCTATGCTCAGTGCAGAAATTATTTTCATTATAAACACAAAACCAGGGCCATAATTTTTAGGCGAAGACCGAGATTAGGGCAAACAGAACAAATAAGCATGTGCAGCGGGGCATGGCAAAGATGGTTGTGTACTATTGAGCTCTGTCCATGGCCCTGCTGATTATCCTGCAAAATCTGATCTACCCCAACCAGAAACTGAGTCATCCACAGCGGAGAGGCACCCCCGCAAAGTCCCAAGGATCTTGGCTGGTGTTCGAGGTGGGACACAGCCCTGGTGTGTGTGCACCCGGAGCACCGAGTGCAGTGCGGCCTGATGTCCTGAGGTGGACTGTGACTGCCCTGGAGGAGCGTGCAAGACCGGGATGTGGCAGAAAGGAATGGAGCATGGCTCGCTGGGATGGTGAGGAAACTGCTGTGGAGGGGAAGAAATAGTGGCAAGCCCATTGCCGGTCTTGACAAGCAGAGCGGACCCTGTCGACCACAGTAGGAGGAAGCGGGTGGAGCACTGGTGTTTCCCGGTGTTCAGCACAGTGGGACAGCGGGGACACAGCTTCGCTCTTTAGGCTCGAGAGGGTGGTGCGGGCTTCGGGCGAACTGAGCTGAGTGATTGGGGAGTCAGTGAGGTCCATCACGGAGACAGCGTGCACCAGTGACATGGCCCAGGGGTGTGGGCGGAAGGTCAGTGCTGACTGCAGATGGGGCCTTCAGCCTAGATTGTTGAAACAGCTGCAGAGGCCTTTTGGCATCTGGAGGGAGAGGGAGGCAGCTCCGTGGTGGATGGTGAACTGGGGCACCCACCTGATTGGTTTTCTTGAACCATCTCGGCACGTGCAATGGACAGACAGTGGCACCATGGCACCCGGTCACCTCACCAGGCCTTCCATGCCGGTGGAGTGGTTACTGCTGCTGTGAATAGCCACCACATGGCTGCCTGACCCAATCTGAACCTCATTGAAATGTGTTTGTGGGAAGAGTCCCACCCTCCACCGATGACCCCTGTGTGGATGCATTAAAGACAAAGTGGGTGGCTGCTGCATGTACTGGAAACATAACTGAGGACCAGACCCTTGGGGGTGATCAGGTCTTGTTGTGTTGCAAGTCACCGAAGTTGATTTGGAAGAGGGACTAGAGGGGCTCAACTGATATTGCAAACACCATCCATATGCTTGGCTGTCGCAACACTCACACAGCAATGGGGAAACACTGAGTGATGGCATGTTGATAGAGATTCAGGGGCCCCGCTTGTCACTTAGCACAACTGAAGAGTGATCTCTCTGCCACAGGTGCCAGACATTGCCTTTCAGACTGTGCTTCTTACTGCTGTTGAGATGGTCAAACCTAAAGGGCCCAGGCAGCAGAAGGTCAATTTGCTGTGTGCAGATAATACAAATCTGTCTTATCGAGTGGATAATATGGAATCCGCAACTAAGTCTCTGTGCCCTAGATTCCAGTATGTAGTACATGTACACACAGGAAAACCAAAGATCGTAAGGAACGAAGGGTACTTGAGTAATTCTAGAGACAACGACCCCTTAACAAGAAATAAAATGCAGTTGTTCAGGATACAAAATTCAGTTCCATAAACAGATGCAATTATCAGAGTTTTCAATTTTATTATCACAATTCAATCAAATATTTGAATTACCCCAGCCAGGATAATTTCAAAAACCAAAGATCAAGAGAGCAAACAAACAATGAACTGAAACAAACGATGAGCAAAAAAAACAATAATGCACAGAAAACCAGCTGTTAAAAACTGACAATAAAAGACATATAGACATATACAGGCGACCAACAGTAATATAACACCTTTAGGTTACTTCTTATTAAAAGCAAAGCACTACTGCACCCAAAACAAAAATACTACAAAGCATAGTGTACCGGGTTAGAGTGTTTGTCGACGATGTTTCGATCCCGTAAAAATATGGGATCATCATCAGGACTGAGGATCAATTGCCTGGCATGGTATCAATTGATATATTACATGAAGCACCTGATTTTTCAACAATCTGTAATTAAACAAACAACAATCTTTTTCAACACAATTAGTGTCTGTTCATGAGTATCATACAAAGATAAAGCACCTTCAAGGTAGCTTACTGTTGTATCTAAAACTTTTAGGGGATATGGGGGAAATCCATATATATGCCTATATAACAATACAATACATTTTAGTGCTGCTTCTATCGACACACGTTTTCAATACGATGTGAGTGTAAACCACAAGTGGGAATCAATGCCTTAATAGAGAGGTGATTATCGACAACAGGGGCAGCCCTAATACCTGAGCCTGGGGCAAACTAAATATCAGAATCCTAACAAGAGTTCAAGTGCAATACTTACATCAACAAAACATACATTCTAACATAACAAAAGAATATTGAACTGTTTAGATAAAGGATACCCATGCATCAATCTCGGTTTATAGAAAATGTATTAACAAAAGATAAATAGTTAAATTGAGAAATATATTAATAGGGCGCTCAACAAATTACACAAACAACAATACAAACAATACAATGTGTAATCAAAAAAGTGGCTGAGGAAAGAGTTATACAAAATAAGAAGTTCAGTATAAAACAGAAACAACAGATAGCAAAAATGCGTCCTCTTCAATTAGGGCCACATATATGCGTCGACGGCGTTTCGACCATAGTGTAGTTAGATGGTCATCATCGGGACAAAATAATGAATATGGGAGCATCCAAGAAAATTCAATAAAACATCTAAAACAGGGAGGAAATATATACACACAGATTTCAGAAATTAAAATCTGTATAGTCATACCATAGCATACGTTTGAATATTTGGTAATATGAAAACTGAACAATGAGGACAAGGAAATTATAAAGGCAGGAGCCAGGAAAAGACCCTCAAACCCCAATCCAGAATCCAGTGCTTGAAAAAGTGAAATGAAAATAGCAAGGAAAGCTGTAACCTGAACCTAAAGAGAGGAATATTTAGAAAGTTAATCACCTATTCCAATGGTAGGTCCAACTGGAAAAAATCAAGAAAGTATCATTTGTATGAAGTAGAAAGGCGTCAGTGTATAGTTAAAATGGCACCCTTCTGTGAGTACGGAAAAGAACAAAATACATTACTAAACTTAATTGCCCCTGACTACTGGCCACAGTACAAGAAAGTAACCCTAGAACACAACTCACATCCAGCACGGAATGTGGCATATCCAGAAAACTAGATCTTGGTGTCTCTACACCAACAAATTACAAGGGACTGCCACCTCACAGCTAAATGAATAGCTGTTCTGCTTCTTCGAGGTAAGCAGAGCTGCAGAAAAATAACAGGGAAAAAACGTATGTTCGTTAGAAATTGGATACTATGTTGCACAGATAGTGAATATACACATGTGAACCCGGCACATTCACCTTTAGCCAAAAATTATGTAATTATACAGATGAAAACATCCATACCAATATATGAGGCGGACACTTGTCTGACTTATATGGAATAAATCAGAAATGAAATGAAACTTTAAACTGCTTGGCGTATTTTCATTGGACAAACAGCAACGTGTGGGTTCGAGGTCCGTACCTGTTTCTAGACTCCCCAGCTTGATTGGGAGTTCAGGACTTGTCTTCATATATATATATATATATATATATATATATATATATATATATATATATATATATATATATATATATATAGATATATATGCACGCCAGTCCAGAAGGATCTAGCGAAGACCTTCTCCGAGCTGGTAGTCACATTACTTAAAAATGCTATATCGTTGGCGTGAAACTAAAGAAAAAAGGAAGATGTGGGCTTTATGATTAAGCAAATCCCATGATTATTAAAACAACTAGAATACGGCCAGATACCTAATATTATTACCTTCATATCAGAATTACAGACTAAGCGTTGACAGAAGTGGGCCTTTACTAGTTATGGTGGTCCCGGTTAATAGAGAAGTGGTCCTGAATGAAACGTATTCGTGTCATGATGAACTGATAGCAATGTGCAAAACTTTTGATCAAATTGTGGTAATAAAATTGAAAACTCTGATCATTGAATCTGTTAATTAACTGATTTTTCTATCCAGAACAACTGTATTTAATTTTTTGTTAAGGCTACAGTTCATTATGTGCATCACCGACTGCATGACCTACAGATGGAAGTCAAAGAGCTGAAACTGTGGGCCGAGGATGCGGAAGGCAGACCTATATGGAATATTAGCCGTCTCTTGGGCACTGGAAAAAATAAAGGGCTTAAATTGATAACTTTTCCTTGAAGAATGGTTAATGGAGAAGGTGCTGTTTGGAAGGCTTTCAAAAGTTTTCTCCACTGAGCTAGTGCATCGCCTGCCCGGCCGATTGCCGCGGCTGGGAGCGGCCCCTCATCATGTGATACCTAGAATACTTAATTACCGTGATAGGGACCTCATTCTGCAACTTTTCCAGACTAAAGTTTCCTGGAGATACAAAAATGCAACAATCATGGCCTACCCAGGCTACACAGTGGAGGTCTAAAAACAACATAACTCTTTTGGGGTGATGAAGCAACAACTGTGGAACATGGACCATTAAGTAAGCCCTCCTCATCCTGGCCAGATTGCTTGTGGTGCAGGATGACACAGCACACTTATTCGATACCCTAGAGCAGGCATGGACATGGCTACAAGCTAAAGGGGCTGTTGGGCCATATGAAGTGGGTCCGGAGGCTGAGGGCTAGGCAAGGGCAATATTTACTAGAAGTCACAGAAGAAGTCCTCACAGCCTCCCAATGTAGGAACAGCCAGCCATAGCAAGAGATAGGGTGGCTGCAGAGGTTCTACAGCACAGTGGAAAACCCTTCACAGTTCTGCAGCCGGATCATGGTTCGTACTCCGACACAGACACAGATATATCTGTTACCTCATTGGGGTCCTCTTATGGTGCCCTGCATCTGACTTTGATACTGGCTTATGACCTGAGTTGAGGACGAGATATGGAAACTCAACTTGTGTACCAGGGGAAGGGCCGAGGACTAAAGCATAAACCGCAGGTAACACAGCTCTAGGCTGGTAGGGGTGACGACACAAAGATGCAGGCTGACATTACAAGAGTAAGTTGTGGGCGTATGCTATGCTCTCACACAATGTATGGGACACTAAAATGTATCCTGAGTTAAAAATGTTTTAGATCTGAGTTATATATTGTTTGTGGCGGGGCTCATACAAAGCACCATGCCTGGCCGGGGGAAAGTGGGTTAATTACTACCGTGGTTTACACAGTTTGTAATGGAGGGCACACAGTACATCATAGAATCTCTTACTACTGGCATGTGACATGGCAAGTCCCATTGGCACAAGGGGCGGTGGGGGACATGGATGCAACTGGGTCAGGCGCTGCCATGCAGCCAATTGCACCCTCTTACTCACCTGAAAGATGGCATGGAACAGTGATGCACTCGCCCTTTTGTAAAATGTTCTGACATGGAATATCCATGGCATGGCAACTCCTACAAGACGCCATGAGGTCTACATGTATCTAAGGCACAACAACATAGAGATTGCCTATCTTCAGGAGACTCATCTGGTACAGTTAGAACTCAATAAACTATGTAGGAGGTGACGGGGACACCTATATGGCATGATCTACTCTGCCTTTGGTAAGGGGCTGTTGATCTGGGAGGCCTCGGCAGTACACTTTGTATTGGGTACATGCAAAATAGACCCAGATTGCAGCTATGTGGTTGCAGGGGATGACCAGATGGAGTCTTTCTGACATTCCTAGTGATATATGCCCTGAATATGAACCACTCTGACTTCCTTGGCCGACTGTTCCCATCCCTTACATGTAGTTTGTGAGTCCTGTGCATATGGGGGTGACTTTAACTGTGTTATGGATCTGCGGCTGGACCAGTCCACTTCCCAATACCCAATACAACATGTCACAGAGTAACTCAACACCCCCTGGGCTAGTCCACAAGCAGGCAACTTCATGAGGTGTGGAGAATTATGCACCCTGCTGAGCGGGAATACTCAAACTACTCAGCAGAGCACCAGTTGCATAGCAGGTTAGCAATGTTTTTCCATGGGGCGAAATTGTGTACGAAGTATCTGGTGAGCATGATCTCCCCATTGCCCACGGTTGCTGTTGTAACATTGCGTACGGGTCAGAGCAAAGATTCCTACCTGGCAGTTGTCTTCAGAGGCATTGTTTGATTCTCCGTTTTGTGACATGATAGGTGCACACATAACACAATATTTTGCTGAGAGTCGGGGGTTAACCACCACCAGAGCGATGCAGTGGGAAACATTTACGGTAGGGATAAGAGGCATTTGCAATTTTACAATATGGGGGTAAAATCCACACTACGGAAGGCGATACTAGACATGCAACAGACATTCTGCGCAACATAAAAGGAAACTCCTACTCAGCCCATCCAAAGGGAGCTGCTACGAAAGCTATGCAAGCAACACACAGATATGATCACTAGACTTGGTAACATAGACTACAGGGAACAGGTGACCAAGCAACATGGTGAGAGGGATAGGGCAGGTACCTTATTGGCTTGGCTCCTGAGGGGGAAACAGCGAGACCACTTATAGGAGCCATCATAACCCCTGGGGGAAGGTGGTCAACACACAGGAGAAACCATCATCAGAAACCACGGGCTCAACATAATCTACTACGCCGATGACACCCAGCTCATCCTCTCCCTCACTAAATAACCCAACATCACCAGGCACAAATTCCAAGAAGGGATGAAAGCCGTCGCCACTTGGATGAGAGGAGCTGCCTGAAACTCAACTCCGAGAAATGGGAAGTCCTCATCCTCAGCTCCACCCTTTCTACCTGGGATGACGCCCTGTGGCCCCCCGCCCTCAGAACCCCCCCACCCAGACAGACCTATGCACAAACCTCTGCATCATACTAGACGCAGCACTCACGATGAACCACCAGATCAACGCTGTATCCTCGGCATGCTTCAACACAATCTGCATACTTAAAAAAACGTTCAAATGGATCCAGAAAAACAGTCATGCACGCCCTCATCGGCAGCAAACTAGACTACGGCAAAGCTCTCTATGCCAGAATCAACAAGAAACTTCTTCACTAGCTCCAGACCGTACAGAACACTGCAGCCAGATTAGTCCTAAGCATACTCATCCACCCCCACATCACCCAACACCTCTAAAATCTCCACTGGCTCTCCATCGAAAGAAGAATTACCTTCAAGCTCCACACCCACGCTTACAAGGCCCTCCACAATATCGGAGCAGCATACCTAAACAATCGCCTCTCCTTCTATGCACCCAAGAGACTCCTTCGATCAGCTGACCTCCCTCTGGCCACCATCCCATACATCTACAAGACGAGAACAAGAGGGAAGTCCTTCTCCTACCACGCAGCCAAGGCCTGGAACAACCTTCCCCTCTGCTTCCGGCAAACCCCCACACTACCACAGTTCAGGAAAGACCTCAAGACCTGGCTCTTCGGATGACCCCAGCATGCTACGGAGTCGCCCCTAGCTTAGCGCAGTGACATCTTCACGGGTGAGTGGCTGCACTTTATAAACCCCTGATTGATTGATTTACAGGAGAACTTTGACACAGCTTTTGTTGACTGGAACTTATATCCACAGGACCACGCTGCCCAAACTTAACTTACTTTAACCACAGGAACTCAAACAGCTGCTACAGACTGACAAGATCCACGCAGCAATCCGACAACTTGCATGCATTAGGAAACCTGGATCAGATGTTCTGACAGTGGAATTTTACACCACTTGCAGTACACTGGCTGAAACTTTTACAGACTTATGAGGAGGTGAGGGCAAAGGTTATCTTGCCAGACTCCATCATGGAAGCATTAATAGCGGTAATAGCTAAAGCAGGGTGGGACCCTTCGGACGTGCTATGTTAGCACCCACTCTCACTCTTCAATATAGATTACAAATTGTTGGGTAAATTAATTGCAAATGGGCTGCTGCCTCTCATGGGGCCATTTACCCATGCAGACCAACTGTGTATTTATACCCGGTAGGAGCACCTTCCTCAATGTTCGTCGTCTCTGGAGCTTGATGAAATATGGTGAGGTGTCAGCAGAGGACTGCCTGGCAGTGTCCCTGGACATCAAAAAGGTGTTGATATGATGGGCTGGTCATACCTCATTAAGGTCCTATTTGCCACAGGATTTGGACCAATATTTCTTGGATGGGTCAAAATATTTATCATCAACTGTTAGCCAGAGTTAAAACAGGCCAATTGATCTCAGATCCGTTCAATATGCAGAGGGGCACCAGGCAGGGTTGCCCACCATCAATGCTGATTTTTGTATGGACAATATAGCCTCTGCCATGCAGACTTTGTACGTGGGTGGGTGGCTGGGGGGGGTGTGCATTTAGGAATTGGCACATGATATCCTTATATGCAGATGAAGCACTGATCTACTTATGACATGCCAACGAGTCTTTGTAGGCCCTGAGGGTTCACTTGGGTCGTTTTGTGAGGCATCGGTCGCAAGGGTAAATTGGAACAAATCGGGCCTATTCCCTTGAAGGTCCATGAGCTCGAATGGCGATATAACACATACAGGTATCTGGGCATCCACATACATCATACAGAGGTGTACATAATAGATGGAAAGCTGGGTAGGGCACTTACATCAGTTAGACAGTCCATGAGTTTCTGGATATCCTTGCCATTGTCTCCGATGGGCAGAGTGGTGATAGCCAAGATGTCACTCTGCCCCAGCTATTGTACTTCTTAGCCATGTTGCTGGTTCCTTGTTCTTTAGGCCTCTGAATGGCATGCTCTCGGAAGTGATATGAGGGAGTGGCAGGAGGCGGAGATGCCTTTACAAAGCAAAGCACCTACTGAGGGAGGGGGGAATGGGTGGCCCAGACCATGAGCTGTACTATGCGGTGGCACATCTTCAGTGACTGGTGCGATGGCTGGGAGTAGGTCCCTGTGCAAAGAGAAATGACATGCAGGCAGTCATTATTGGCAGATCAGTACTGGCCTGGCTACTGTCCCCGACCAAATGGACGAAACAGATACCATGCTTATGTCCACTGTGAAAATATCTATATAAGCGTGGATCCCCACATAAATAGGTACTGTAATTGGATTGATGGGCTTTCCCTGACCTGCTCGAGACTCTGTTGGTCCACAAGGTGAGACCCTGGGAGGAAACAGGAATTACTTGGGTTGGAGAGCTGTGTGAGTAAGGGAGGTTGCCAACATATCAAAAGTTGCAAGAAGCATATGGCCTGAGTGAAGGCTACTTTCTTACATATAATGGTATAGTATATATGATTGAGATCAGGTGGGGCAGGGGTAAGGAGGAGATGTCAGTGTGAGCCCCTCTACAGGGTGTTCTAACACACAGCACGGCCCGTAGGGTCATCACGACCTTGTATAGCTGATTTGCAGCACAAGCATCCACAGATCGCCCATTATCTAAGAAATCATGGGAGGAGGACCTTGGGCGGGTCATTGTAGATAATCAGTGGCAAAAAAGTAGGGAGCAAGTCAAGTGAGCGTCGAAAAATCTGAGATTTCATTACATTATCTCTACAAAACGTATTTCACCCCAAAACGCTTGCACCCCATGTACGGGGGGACGTCCTAGGCCTGCCCAAGATGCTGACAGTCAGAAGCATGATTCTATCATATGGTTTGGATGTGCCCGGTGTTAAGCCCAACATGGAAGAGGGTGACGAAGATAGTGTCAGACATGGGTGGATGGATAATTCTGAATACCCCTGATATATGTCTGCTTGGATTGACATACATAGATTTATAGACCCAGCCATGCTGTTATTTAAGAGATGAATAGCTATGGCATGGAGAGCTAGCCAGCCTGTGGCAGTGCAGGACTGGCTGCGGTACCTCAATAAATGGGCCAGAGCTGAGGCAGACACCATGACTCAGGATCGGCAGAGGGGGAAGGAGGGGTCTAGATGGTGCAATACGGAATGAGTATCTTGGCAAATTGGAAGCAAAAAACAACCACAGGCCACCATGAGTGGAGCAGTGTGAGACAAATTGGAAGCTGGGGTGGACCACACAACGGCTATAAGACATATAAGAAGCATGACTGTGCGGTAACGTTCTTGTCTAGGGTGTGCAGCTCCCTTACGGACTGCGACTATTTATATGGAACTGTATCTCACCACAGATCTATGTTACACATACACCTAGCCTGCGACACACACCCACATACTTATTGGGAGTGCCACACACAACCACATAGCACGTATGTTGAAAGCCAGTGACTAGTGGACCAGTCATGTTGAATACCATTTTCTTTGATGTACCGGGCCAATGTATTTGTTGAAAACACAGCTGAGCAGTATTGGCTCCAGTCCATTGCGCTGTAATCTGTTATTGTTAAAAATGAATAAAGATATTTAATCAAAAACAAGATTCTGCAGCACTTAGCAGAGCAAGACCTCGAGAAACCATTAACAAATGTTTACACTGAGTCATATGGGTGCACCTTGACCTTGAATTAATCACAACAGCCCTCGTAGTACCCAGGCGAAGATCAGCAATTGTAGTATATGATTTGCACGTAGACTTGCTATTTACAGCGCCGCAATTCGAGCACAGGGCCCTGGGCTAAACTCATCTGAATGCTCGCTGCCGAAGACATATTTTCCTTTCACTGGGAGGCCTTTCAAGGTCACTGCCTGCATATGGCCATTGCTATAAAGATACTTTCACTGCCAGCTCAGATTTAACACTGTGTATAAAAATACAACATTTGTAGCAAGGGGCTCGTCTGGCAGAAGATACCATGGATTTATTCTTCCTGCAGACACAGGCTGGTGTGAGTGGAATCACAACAGATGGATAACTTCAGTCGAATACACAGGGGATTGCCTGGCCCATGCAAATTATCCAGGTTCCCTCCTCACTGCACCTTTGTGAGCAGGAAGTGATCTGGTAAACAGAATCCGTGAAGACAGTTCTTCTTCTCAGCAATAAGAACATCTGTTGTTGTTACATTTTCTGTACTCTGAAATGACCCCCCCCCCCTCCCCCCGACGCCATTGTCTGATGATGCCTTTGCACTGGTAGAAATATTTAAGCTTTTCAGTGGTATCCTCAGGGTTTATGGGATTATGTGACAGGAAAGGATCAAATTATGTGGCAGGTTTAACTAAATTATGAATCAAGAAAGGACAAATTATGCGCCATAAAGCGTCACATTTTGTGAGGGCATTAATTTATTATTTTGCCATTTGTACTCATGGCAACGCTGTCTGGAGAAACATTTCACCTCATTAGCACTGGTTTAACAACCAAATTCAGCAATAAGAAACTGAAAGTTGAATACTCAACTTTTGCGCAGGAACACACATTGCAACATTTTAGTAAGTTTTGATCCGTTTTAGCTAGAAACAATTTTATGCAGATGATGGATGATGTGACGAATGCATCAAATTCATCATAATGCATAAAACGCCAAGGCCACATAATCGCATCAAGTGGCCCTGGATAGAGATAATTACATACTCTTTGAGAAGCACTGCAGGTTCTTCCCCTCGTGGTTTGTTCTGAGTAATGGTTAACAAGTTACCACTGGAGCTCTCACTATAACGTCCCCTCAGTGAGTTCCTCCCTCTGCCATTCAAGCCTGTCATTAATGCTCCTTAGGCCTGAAGACCACCACAGCTTGTGACCCATGGCTCTCTGACCCCTGCTCCTCAATCCCTTAGGAGCCTTTGTACCACAGTTTAAATATGGAATATCATTTATTGCACTGAACTGTCACAGACTTTGTCCCATTTTTCATCAGCTCGAGCACAGGCCGCCGCCGAAGGGGGCCTAAAGGGCCGGCGCCATAACCGACGCTGATCCCACAGACGAAACTGGTTTGTCGTGCCACGGAGCAGGGAGCTCCCGCACGACCGCTGCGACCGCCAGAGAGGCACCGGTTCCCCCGGCCAATGGGGGCGGAGGCGCAATACAAACCCCCCAATGGGGTGGGACCAAGCACAAGGCGTCCCAGCACCTGGGGGGGATATAAGCACTGCTCCCCCAGGTATGCTCCTATCTGTTGAGGAGCGGGGAGCAGCACCGGAAAATTGTTGTCTCATCCACCCACACCTAAGGGGCAGCTATGTCGCAGTCAGGAGGAACAAGCAGGATGATGGCAAGAAACTACAGGGATAATGGTTGGTACGGAGGCACACCGGAGTGCGGTGCACTGGAATAGGACCACTCACCTTGGGATGCCTTACGGCTGGGTGAGTTGGCCTAAGGGTGGTGGGTAGGACCACTCACTCTGGGATGCCTGACGGCTGGGTGAGTTGGCCTACCACAAGGGGGTAGCTATCAGAGACGGCGCTCGCTGCCCAGCCCCCGCCGGATGGCAGGGCACAACAAGAATCAGCAAGGTAGCGAGTTGTGGCCTAACTCTGGGATGGAAGCTACACCCCTGCGAGGGCAAATCCAACCGAACAAAGCAACGACCCAGTTGTAGCTACTTTCCTTCCTTTCCCTGATAGTGTCTGGGTAGATTTGCAAAGGGCTGTGGGCATGCAGATATCCTACTCAGGGAGAGCTAAATACTCATAGTCCTTAAATACTGGCATCAATGCATTGGTATTAACCTTGGGCGTAGGACTACGCTACGCTCGCGTAGTTTGCGTAGTTTGCGCAACTACGCGCTACACGAATTGCACATTGCACAGTGCAAAAACACGTAGCGTAGCAGGCATGTTTTGCTTGCTCGCGGTCTTCAACGTCAAGTTGGCGACCGCGAGCGAGCAAAATGACATCCTGGCGAGACTTTTTCCTTGTTCGCGATCAGCAACATCAAGTTGCCGATCGCGAGTGTGGAAAATGAACCTCCCGGCGAGATTCTCAACGCGGGGAGGTCAGGTTTCTCAATGCGAGTGGTCGCATATGCTCGCGACCGCCTGCGTTGAGAAACTACCAGTCCGCGTTGAGAAAACTGCCGCTCGAGTGCAAATCTACTCGAGCGGCAGAAAATGACCGCTTGCACTGTGCAAGATGCCATATGAAATGATTGCACAGTGCGGACAAGCATCCGGCACTGTGCAATCAGTGCGGACAGCATTTTCCTTACCGCACTACGCAGCTCACGTAGCTACGCGTAGCTTGTGTAGTGCGAAGTGCACTTCTCGTAGCGTAGCGCTACTACACAAACTACGCCCAAGGTTAAATGGTATCCTGGTTTAGAGACTTTTCCATATACAAATGGAAACAACAATTTCACAGTAATTGAGAAAAATATTTTTAAGAATGTGAGGTCATACCTGAACTACTTTCGCGTCCTTTATGTTGAAAGGTTTTAGGCTTATAGGGAGCTGCAAAAATAAAGTCTCACATTGCTCCTTTTACTGCCCCCTGTTTATCTGTCGAAACAAAGGTGGATATTTTGGATTAAGCACATTTGCCTTAAGCAGGGTTCTCCAAAGCCTGTCCTAGAGGGCCGGATCCATGCCTGATTTTTAAGATAACTACATTTATTTAAATGTGGCTATGCTAAAAATCTGGCATGGATCCGGCCCTCCAGGACTGACTTTTCAGAACCCTGGCCTAAAGTGACTCTTGGCAAGTTGGCGCCTACCATGCCCAATGAAATCTAATGTACAGTCTTCTTTAAATGTCTTTCCAAAAGCAATATAGTAAATGGATCTTTGTCAGAAAATAACCCATTAGGGTCAAGGTTTAACTGCTTCTTAACAACATCAGCTGGTGCCAGCTGTTCTTCATTCATCTGTCCAGACATTGACCACCAGTACAAGTCAATCATGACCCGGCAATATCCAGAGACAGACATGCTTGCCACTTGCCTGAACGACTCTCCAGGCCAAACCCAATTGATGAACAGTAGTGCCATGTACCAACTAAACACTGTAAACCTTCAGTTGAAGTTTAGTACCACTTAATAATGCAAGACCCACGTTGACTAGCCAAACATGGTAGCATGCGAAATGTGATTTTAGTCTGGACCCACACCATATCAGATATTTCCCTCTAACATATAGGTGGGTTTTTTATTTCATCTGGCACTTGCATAGCAAAAACAGGCATAATAAATATGATCTTGTTGCATGGTTATCACTCCCCACCACACCATTAAAAAAAGTCTAAATACATGCTGATGTTGTGTGGCTTGCTGTATCAACATTACAGAACTATCAATGTCACAATGTTGCTCTGTAGTTCACAACCCAATCATAACAGATTGAGAAAATACTAAATGCTTGTCATTTACCCCCCATCCACCAAAGGAACAGATAATGCATGACTCTGATCTGCACTTAACCACCCCACTGTCACAGGTCTGCATGCATGAAGCTGTTGTGCACTACACATCTGGCTGTTGCCTCAGCCATAGAATGTATTCACCATTCTCACTGTCTAAGCTCTCTCCATGCATTCAAGAAGTGCCCTTATTTCTATGCTTCTACTAAAACTCACAGAAGAGTCCTAGAAATAGCCCCAATACTACTGCTTACTATTCAAGGTGCAAGGTCACTTTTGCCAATACTTCTCACTTGTAAATTTAATTATTTGGTACTTACTTACTATTCCAGCTCAGTCCTTGTTTAGTTGGGAAAGATTGTGTGTAAGTAAAAGGATTTACAAGTGCAAGGTGACTTTTTGTAGATGCCTCTCATTTGTAAATTGTGTCATTTGTGTCTACTAAATCTCACAGAAGCGGCCGAGAAATAGCCCTATTCCAACTTAGTCCTTGCATAGTTGGGAAATGTGTTTGCTTTTGGCCTGCCATACTTCTAGCAAACAGGCACTTGTGCAGAAGAGACTGTAATCAAGGACAATCAGGGAGCTTTAACGAATGGAATGCCAGTCACTGCTGAGAGCATTAGTTCTCTTTGGACCTGTCCAGAGAACAAGTTCTAGAACTCGACAGCCAACAGCTCTGCGGCTGTTGTCAGTGGGATTTTGGGGAACATTCCATGTTCCAGGCAGATCCCAGCTGGAGTGCCTGCGACATACCATTTCCTAGCACAATGTCCAACAAGGGCAAGCAGTATACCTGCAGCACAATCTGTTCTTATGCACGGTAGAGGGGAGCAGACAGGCCAGATTAGCTAATTGACATTCTCAATAAAGGTCCCATCTCATCTGCGGACCAGTGGGTCTTACACAGCAAGAGGTGAAAGAGATGAGAACCTAGGGTCAGACATGTCTAACTGGAAATGCTACTAAAACAATGAGGAGGAAGGGAAAAGGACGTGCTGTATCAACAACATGAAAGTATACCCTTTGTGCTACCCTTGATATAGTGTGCTTTTTAGGGGGCAGAGGGTAAGGACACCAGCATCCATGTACACCCTTTCAGCTGCATTTGAAGAGCTGTTCGAACCCTGCTCCCACATCACAGATATAAACTAAACATGTTTTGTAGGGGCGCACAGAAATCTGCACCTAACACAGCATGTATAAGTAAAGAGTTCTGTTCAATGAGCATCTGCAGAGCTGCTGGATAGTTCATTAAAGTTAGCCCTCTTTGCAGTAGGATAATTGGTGGGATTGAGCCTCAAAGTCCTTCCTAAAACAGCCACCACTTCCATTTTGCAAAAAAAGTTGTATATGTGTCCTTGCTAAGTTACATTCTTGCATGAGAGCAGTTTGAGGACTTGTTGGGATTCACAAAACCTTCCTGAAGAACACCTGAAAAGCTGCACCAGTCGTCGGTTGGCAAGCATACTTCAGGAAACCTTTTATCAATTCCTTTTATCTGCCTTTAAGGAAGTGTTTCCTCCTCCTGAAAAGATGTTGTATTTTTGACATTGGTGTTGGTTTTTCCTCAAGTAGAAGCCACTTTCATTACACTATACTATGTACATCTGCCCAGGGCAGTGCCAACTATTTCCAGAGTGGGAGTTTGAGGCTATCTGTGGTGTTCCCAAGCTTACCGTATAATTATGAAACTCAGCGCTGGAGTGCCCTCCACCCCTGCTAGAATGGAATTCACTAACAGGAAATATTACATGATTATGGAGTAATATTGTGTGTAAGTAAAAGGATTTACAAGTGCAAGGTCACTTTTTGTGAATATTTCTCAATTGTAAATTGAGCCCTTTGCACATGTAAATTAGATTTAACACACAAATGACTCTGTCAGACCCTTAAGGTTTTGTTAGCTAAAATATCTACTTTACTGGGTAGCGGTGTCATAAAGGACACATTCATAATCGGTGAAGACAACAGTGGAGAGGATTTTTTTTGTTTTTCACATCCATTGACTCCATGAGACCTGGGTGTTCAAGTAAATTTCTAACATTGGACTGCCGCTTTTAATGCCTCAGCTCTGTTTTGACTTTATAACACCAGTTAAAGCATTGACCAGCTTGAAGAGTCTTGCCTAAATGATCATTTTCACCTACTGCACTATGTGTGCCACATAATCATTCTCGAACTTTGACCGTATCCAAAAAGAAATGCAACAATAGACTATTGGAAGTGACACCAATGTGTCGTCTAAAACCACTGTACAAAAAGGTTGACAGTGTACAATTAATCTGCATGACAGGCCTTACTATGCCATTTAATACATGCTAGTTCAAACAGTACAGATACTCGGATAGACCTACGCATGTAACATGTATGTATGTATGTAATTTATATCGATAGAGCGCGTTATCACCAACAGGTCTCTAAGCGGTTTCAGAGGGCGTACCTATCAATGTTACAGGAGGAATGGCAGAAGTTACATGATGCCCCAAGCTTCTGAGAAGAGAACTGTCTTCAGCTTCTTCCTAAAAGGGAGGAGGTTTTCTTCCTTCCGTAGGTTTGCCGGTAGACTATTCCACACCTGAGGGATAGATGTAGAGAAAGCTCTTCCTCCGACGGAGGACAGGCTGAAACGGGGACAAACTAAAAGACTGGCCTCTGCTGACCGGAGCACCCTGCTGGGGACATAATTGGCTAGACGGTCTTTGATATAACTTGGTGCTTGGCCATACATAGTTTTATGTACAATGCAGAGACCTTAAACTTGATTCTCTGTCTGACCGGGAGCCAATGTAGCTTGCGTAGCAAAGGGGTGGCATGGGCTTGTCTCGGCATTCTGTAGATAAGTCTGGCCGCGTCGTTCATGATAACCTGCAGTCTGGCCAACAGTTCTTGTGTGAGGCCAGTATAAAGGCCGTTGCCATAGTCCAGACGTGACAGTATCATTGCCGTGACCGCCAGTCTAAGGGTTGGAGGGGTAAGAAGGGGGGCCAGTTTATGCAATTGTCTCAACAGGCCCACACAGGTACCCACTACTGCCGACACCTGTGGTATCATGGATTGCTTGGCATCAATCTTGATGCCCAGGCTTTTCACAGCCCCGGCTGGTTCCGGAAAAGGGACAAGTTCTTGCGGCCAAAAAAGATTATTCCAAGGATTGGACTCTGGTGACGGCCAGTACCTCAGTCTTGTCCGGAATAAATTGTAAGAGAGTTGGCCGACATCCAATTAACAGAAAATTTTAAAATGTGTTGCATCCTTAAGTGGGCCATCGGTGAACTGTCAATCTGGATGATGATCTGGGTATCATCAGCATAGTTGTAGATCCGGCACTCCATCTGGTTTATAGCAGATATTAAGGGCTGAAGGTAGGCGTTAAAAAGGAGAGGTGATAGTGCCGAGCCCTGGGGTACCCCACATGAGAGAGAGCCTGGCTCAGACATCAGATCCGCTAACATCCACACATTGAGCCTAATTCACAAAGGTGACTTACACTTTTGAGTAAGTATACACTTTTGAGTTAGTGTACTACTTTTCGGCATTCACAAACTCTGTGTAAGTTACTACTAAAAAGAAAACAGTAGCAAGTCAAGCACTATGCAAGGCTACCACTTGTACTGCAACACCCTCCCATAGAAAACAATTGCGGTTGCAGTTCCAGTGGTTGCCATGTGTAGTGATGGACTTACTACAAAAGCATAAATTACGTCAAAAGTGTGAATTACTATAAAAGTGCAGTTTGTGAATACCAAAAATTAGTAAACTCATTCAAAAGTGTAAATTTATTCAAAAGTGCAGTTTGTGAACCAGGACCTTGGCCTTGGTATTTAGCAATGTGAGATAGTGAAAAACTGTTACCACATTCACTGAGTTCTTTCTTCATCAGGAATATACACTGGACCTAAATAGTTAGTTTTAATAGTCGCTACAAACAACAAGCAGAATCTTGATGTGTTTAAGAGCTGTGTGATGATAACTGCCTATAGTCATGCATTGGGTTATAAATAAACATTTAATATAACCAGGGACTGGGGTGGCTATGAGTAAAATCTCCTTCTAATTCAACCATTTAAATATTAGAATTATTTTTCTTGACTTCTGTAATCCTATATTTTAAATGATTATAAATATGTATTGCCAAACCCAAAGTGGTCCTTTTTATAGTCTTATGATGAGGTGCATCTATACCAAGTGCTGGCAGAGCCAATAGGTCTGGTGACGGCTGCCAGCCTTTTGGTTTTGTCAATGATTGTTGTAGGAAATTGTGTTGCTGGTTGTGTGGGGTGGAACCATACTCAAGCAGAAACCACAATTACTGTCAAAGTGACATCACAAGCAAACCCCAGATGTACCTGTGTTCAACTCTAGCTTGGCACAAAAGCAGTCAGGTTTACATTAGAGACAATGTGAAAAATATGTATTTATTCAGCACTTCAAACAAAAATAAAGTGAAAACACAACACGAGAATAATCCAACACCAATTTAGAAAAATCTAGTAACATTTAATAAATTATTTGAGACGACAAATATCCAATTCGTAGAATTCGAAAATGCAATTTTAAATATTTAAGTGAAAATAGTGTCTAAAAGCACAAAGCACCAACTGTGGCTACCTAGTTGTGCTGGACTGGGACAAACTCACAAGTTCAGGCTGACTTCAATGGAGAATGGGCAAGATACAGGAACCACGTTTGGCCAGCTAATCAAATTACCTTAAACTTTGGTAATGAGGTATTGAGAGATCTCTTGTGGAGGATGAGTAACACAGTGACGGTTCTGTTGGGCTGTGATATGAGGCCCTGTGTCGAGAATGCATCATGCAGCGGCGAACCTGGGTAGCTGCAGGGCTGCGATGCGAGGTCCTGCATTGAGAATACATCATACAGCAGCAGCTCCCCTGAGTTGCAGGGCTGCAATGCAAGGTCCTGCGTGGAGCATCCATTGCACAGCAGCAGTTCTGATGCAGAGCTTCGAGGCACTGTGTTGCATTGCATTGATTCTGCAGGGACCACAGCTGCTCCGCTAGAGCACCTTCGGGCCCACTTGCAAGGATCCAGGACAGGCATGGCATCATTTGTGGGCGGGACCAAAACTCACAGCAGGCAGAGTCCAGATCCTGTGTTCAAGGTATTTGGAGCCTTTTTGTCCTTGAGGCTGTGATCAGTAAACCAGCCAACTAGCCCTTGGAGTCACTGTGGTGTTCCTGGGTTCAAGATGCAGGTCCTCCTTACTCAGGCAGCAGGGCAGATGAGCAGCAGAGTAGCAGGGCAGTAGAGTAGCAGTTCTTCTTGCAGCAGAGCATCACAACAGTCCTGAACATTCTTTCACTGTTCCAGAGGTGTATTGAAGAGTATGGTCTGAGAGTCTAATATTTATACTTGGTGCCAGCTTTGAAGTAGGAGAAGGTTCTGGAGATTTCCACTCCCAGGGGTGTTTGTAATTTCCTTCCTCCCTGCCTGGGTCTCAGCTTGTCTGTAGCTCAAAGGACTAGTGTCAAACCCTTTGTGAGTGTGCTGGAGTAGAGCCTTTGTGATGTGCAAGTGTGAGGGTGGAGGATGACAGCTCATCCCCTCATCAAGTTAGAGATGGTCCAACCTGCCAACACCTAGTACCCCTTTGTGTCACTGTCTGGGAGCAATACACTGAGACCAACGGCCAGTTACACCTAGTCTTGTGACTACAGACACCAAACATTTAGGATACGAAAATGCCAACTTTCTAAAAGTGAATACAAAAAGGAGAACCTGGCTCCGTTTGACGTTGTGCTCTTATTATTTTTGAGCAAGAAACAGACCACTATCACTTCTGTTTGAATGGAATTTTTATTAAACCATTCCTTTCTTTGCAATTGTTTATATTTACCAAAAAGATTTTAGTTGCATGAGAAGTGAAGAGACACACATTTTTCAAATTAACATACAAAACATGAAAAATACTTATGACAATTCACAATAGACAGTGCATGAAATACTTATCTACAAACGCATTTATATACAACATTGAACTTTTGCATCATAACATCAGAAAGTAGAATACTCTTATCGCTATCTTGTTTTTGGGGCCAAACATGTGCCAAACACGGGAAAATGTTTAGAGTGTGTGCGTGGGGCATACAATCCAATACAAATTCCTCACGTCACAACAAGTTGCATAGAAATAAATGAGCTCACGCTAAACAAGTTTCTCTCTTTCACAGAGATGTAAAAACCATTTAACACTGAGAATCGGCCCCACGCTGCCTACAGCGTATTTCAAGTAAGACCCTTCAATTCCATTCACATGACTATGACACAGTGAGTGTTTCTCAGACAGGATTGCGACGGTATGATGATTGTGTTCACAGGTGAGCTGTCATTGCGAACAAACTACTGCCTTTGAAGCTATGATGCAGGTAAGGGCACAAGCGCAGTGGTGGCATTTAGAGACAGGGGTGTCTAAGGTCATTCAGTAAGATAAGGTCATTTTCTTATGTCTTTCAGCTACTTTGGTCCTGATGAGAATCTCCGCAAGTGGAGGGATTCGAAACGCATAGACGTGTTGTTAAGGCCAATCTAAAAACGAATTGTGTATTTTTCTTGAATTTGGTTAAATTCATGATGTCGATGGCCTTTGTCTTGTTTTGTAATGTATCAAATATATGTTCTGTAAATAGTATGTAAAGTTTTTTGCAGGTTTGTGTCAGAATAGTGAGTGTAGTGTGTAGTGAGAAGTGTGGTATGTCAGAATTGTGAAAATAGGTGTATTGATAGAATGAATGGGATATTAAGAATGCACATAAATAATAACAGTTTTGAAGTAATACAAGTTTTTGTATCTATGTGAGAAAATGTGAGGATGTGTATTTATGCTACAACAATCAGAGGTCTAAGATGTCTGTTTTGTGTTTTTGATAATTTGTCAATGTAGATTGTGAAAAGCTCTTTGGATTAAATCCAACGGAAAAAGTGGTAAGTGTGTCATTGTTTTATTCAATGCACTGTGAATAAGTTGTGAATAAGGGTGCAGCATTGGCGCTTTCTTTGTTAATTGAAAATCAAAAAAAAGAGCAAAAAAAAAAGAAATTTGATCTAAAAAAGCACACATTTCCAAAATAGTCCCTAAAATAGGAAGCAACTGGTTGTATGGATGTGCTTGTTGTGCTTAGTGAAGTTAGCCAATGGTCCAAGTGGCCTGACCCTGTGCCCCATCGTAAATTCTATAATGGCCAAAAGAAAAATATGAGTGACACAATGACACCCCAATGGATGATATGGGCTGTCTGAAAGCCACTAGAGTATGTATATCATAATTTTAGTTTGAAAAAAAGAGTTTGGCTAACACCAGAGCTAAATATATTTGACCCCGTTGGAGGGGTGGAGATTCCATTGATCAAGGACTCTTCAACACACTGTATATTTTGTGTGCCACTAGAATAACATCTGACAATAATATAATGTCCTGAATAGTGCCTACAAGAATATCTATCCATTGAGGTTAATAATAGAAATCTACAAACAATTAGATGATATTGAGTACACAATATTTATGTCAGATGATATTCTTGCACAAAATATTCTGATGTGCAGTCAAACCTTTTTGACCAATGATTCTTCAGGCTTCTAGCGCGCCTCATTCTACAAGAGCCTTTCTCATCGGACAGGTGTGCATGTTGCCAGGGAAAGGAATTGTCACCCTCCACAGGATAAAAGCAAGACATCCCTTGATGCTGGAGTGCCTTTGTTTTGTCACATGTTTAAAGAAAACGATTTGCCGCTGTCAAGTAGCATTAAACAATTTTATCCTTTTTGTATTCAAGCATCTGTGGAGTGTTTAAATTTGAAGGGAAGCCCAGCACTTATGCCATAAAGAAATCCAATCTCCAATCCCTTTTCAATAATAATTATATATTACAAACCAGTGAACTTGATGGGTTGTTCTTTAAGGATGGAATTTAGGATCACACGTCATAACATTGTGATTGGGCAGACCTGTTATGAATGTTGAGGTGATGGCTGTCCTGAAGCCTGGAGGCTGGTGGTGCCCTTATGTAGCTCAAAAAGGATGTGAATTACATTCTGGCTGTGAGTGCCTCTTCACAGAGGAAGATGGTTACTTCTCCCCTTCAGACGAAAGTATATTCAGAAAAAAAACATGCCAAATAAGGTATTCCGCTCTTATCGGGATTTCTTGGTTAACCCTTAGACATGGTATAGTGGGCGTAAGCAGTAAATACAATGTAATTAGTATTTCATTTAAGGGTGGCTGTAGATGAGAGCATGCTGCTGATAGTGGAATTAATTGGCTGCAGCAATGAAGGTTAAAGGCAGAGCTGCGAACACAGCAGACATGCTCTGGCATGCACAAACTGAAAATAACAAGCATAGTGTAGTGTCTACACCCAGGGTGCACAGACGCCCAACCGCTCAGCCAGTTCCCTGCAAATGGCATCTCCAGGGACGTGTCTAGCACTTCGAGCTCATCTGCAAATGAATTTTCCTTGTATTGGCACAGATGGGCAAATAAGCATATGCACTCCAGGGGGATCGTCATTGACTCAATGAGTCTGTTTTTCATCCGTTTAAGGCTGCTTTCATGATTGGGCTGCCCCTAAACTGCTTTTGAGATGATCTTCGAATATTTTTCATACAGTACGGCAGCTGTGGTATGATGACAAATTTCCTGAACGGGGGTCTGCAGAATTGCTTTGCAAGTTATTTATGTGTCCTTTCTTTTTTATATGAAATTGTATGGGCTGTGATTCTAGTTTTCAATGAAAAATGCAACATTTTAGATACATTGTTGCATTCTGAGTACAAGATGGCTTTGGAACACGGCGCAGCTCATAGGATACAACCGCTAATATAGAGCAGTGACTGTTACAGAATGTCATCAAAGAGCTGCATGCAAACTGCATAAAATAGTTTAGGAGGTTATGCTTTCCCCCAGTCTTTCATTACCTACAAATGAAATGTGTGTGAGAGAGTGTCTATGAAGAGATGAGGTCCACTTTTGCCCTGTGGTACAGAGGGAATCCGAGGAGGAGATTATTGGTCGGGAGGGGGCGCTAAAACCGGCCCTGCACTTGAAAATGTCTCTATTGCCACCCATATCGTTTCTAGAATTTTTAGCCTTATCCAAAAAAAAGGTGAGCTCTTGAAGCTCTAAATTAGGGCACAGTCTATGCCATGGCTGACTTGTGTCTTAACTAGTTAAATTACTGGAGCAGCAATATTTTACTACATTAGACAGTGGTAAAAGGTTGCTTGTCACAGAAACCTTTAAGGCATGTGCTGCTTTCAGTTGGAAACATAGCAACATTTGTTGACCTATCTAAAGTAAACGGCAGAACACAAAACAATAGCATACACAAAGAAACATAACAACACAATTAAAACATTACAAGTCACATCAGAACAAAACAGTCAAAACCGAACGCAACACAATAAATACAGTACATGACAACAACATTAAATTGTAATAATTCCGTACAAATACAGAGCAGCACAAAAAAACACAGAACACATCACCACCACAACAAATATGCACACACATTCTTGTCACACATTACGACATCCAAAATCGTATTTTCATAATATGGTGGTAAAAGATGGGTGAAGTAAGTACTGTCCTAACTTACTGTCAAGGACATGAAATAGCACTGGTGTAAAATATTTAAATGTTTTGTGATTCGGTCCCATGAGTTACCTTTTTTCTTTCAGTGTGGTTCCTTATGCCTCATTATATTAAATACAAACATGTGTAGTGGAAGTTTCTTCTTGCGTCTTCCTCTAGCATCCTCCTCGAATAACAAGCTGCTAAATTATTATTTTCCAGACTGCAGTCATTGTTTCTTATATGGGGAAAATCCTGTGTGTGAATGCATCATGAAGAGTACTGACAAGATTCTCAACTATGGCACTGTGTGCTTTTTCAAGTAAAACATATTTGCTGATCTAAACTAATAAGTACATTGACCTTTGCATTGTACATGCATATTCACCTGAACAATTGTTTGTAACATTCACAGCCTCATAAAATACATCATACATCCCTTTTTATCCATCACCGAGACCAGGTTCACTGTTATATCAGCACCAATTCCAACCAATCAGAACTTCCTCTCTAGTAATTAAGAAGTACACAGTAATGTTTTTCAGCTCTTCCTTCGGCATAGGAATAACTGGATAATAATACACATCATATGAATGCCTGGTAATAAAACACATTGCTATCCAAACCATCTTTGTTGAACATGCAACTATTACCAACTCACCACTAAAAAGGTCATGTTTCGTTCCATAGGGGCATCTAGACCTAGAATCAAGGAGGTTTGATGTCAAACCTAATGCAACTGCCAGAAAAGGTATTATCTTGATGAACATTTTTTGTATTTATTTGATAGTTTTCTAGAGTGATCTTGTACTAAACAAACTTCTATAAAATATAGTCTGATGTTACTTCAGCATTAAAGACCAGATTAGTTGGCAATTGATAATCTGAGAAGATGGGATTGTACTTTATTAGGGAAACATAGAGCTGTATAAAAAGTGCAACATTCACGAAATAGAAACTCTGAATGAGCTTTTCAGATTATAGCTATGTAGGTCAGAATTGATTCAATCCAAGTTGAAGACCAAGTTTATCCAGAAATAACCTAAAGAGGTGGGTTGTCAAGTATTTTGGAAAGGTAGTTGGAGGGAGTTGAACAATGTGACCACCCCTGAAATGTCTGTCTTGGTGCTTTTGAGAACCTTCGAACTTCTAGGTAAAGTAATCCTATGCTTCTAAATCCCAGCTGGCATCCTAAAATGGAGAGCAGGTCAAATCTTACTCAGGGTAGGGTCAGTAATTGAATGATTGATTGATTGATTCCAAACTTAAGAGCAAATCAGTATATAGCTTATAACAATTAAATGATATATTAGTTTATCATCAGTGTGATGAGAGAATGCTTTTGGCAAAACATATGAATTTGCTACTTGAATTGAATCAGAGACATACGAGCATTAAGAGCTGAAGTTTCTTCATGCAAAAGGCTTGAGGTAGCAGAGCTCCCACTTCTGTAATCTCCTTTTCATTTCATTATCTTTATTTCGACTTTATAAAATCATAAAAGAGATTACAATACAAATGACACCAAATCTTTACACACTAAAACAAAACATTCTACAAAGGAAAGGAAAATACATCTTCTAAAAAAGATATTACTCAGCAATAAAGACTTCATGTATGCCAAACAAGATCTCATTTTGTCACAAAAGTTCTTCTAATATTCCACACAGCAGCTAAATACTTGCTGACAGCAAATACGGTTAGAGGGGATAAATCAGATTTCAATATTCGGTACGCATGCAAATGGTGCCTGAACCCCCAGTTTCTGCAAATGGGAATAATCCACTTTTTCCTAGATTTCACATAGGATGGACAAAAAAACATAACATGAATGTCATTTTCCAGCTCTTCAGTACAGGCTGGACAGTTTTTGGTGGTAGGTGGGTGACATCTACTGGTAAGGGCTCTGATTGGCAAAGCGTTATATCTCCATTGAAGAAATAGTTTCCTAAAACCAATGGGGTGAATGTCATCCAGGACTGTCTCCAGCTTGTAGTAGTCCTTCACTGTTAAAAATGTACTGGACATTATCCCCAGTTTGTCATTTGCTAGGGAAGCAGTCAAATTACAATCATAATACGTTGTAACCAAATCTTTGCGAGATATACTACTACAGGCCTCTTGCGGGTTCGTCCACAAGGCCGATAAACCCAGCCTAGCTAATTCATCCTTGATGTATTTTAGCCATGGAATTTTCCGTACAGTTTGATGTTGAAATAGTTCCGTAAATTCCCACCGGTAACTAGAGAGTTCGGGGGTTACCCAAAGTCGCCTCCAGAAATTTAAGGGCTTCAAACCTAATTCCTCCTTTACTGATCTTAATCCCAGATCAAGCCTGAGAGGGAGAAGTGGTGAGCTCGGTGGTAGGGCAGCTAAGTTCCGTAGGAACTTGTTTTCCGTTGCAACAATTTCAGGGGCACAATTGTGTCCCCACAATTCACCGCTATAAATTATTGCCCCACGCGCCTGCATTTTATAGATTTCAAGTGGCGGTCCAATGGGTTGTATCATGGATTTATTCCATAATTTAATAATACCCCCCACCTTTTGGGTTAACTTTAAATTTGATTTTGTCTGGTGAGGAAACCAAGTCAATTTTTCATTTAAAGTCAATCCCAAGTACTCAAAAGTATGAACTCTCTCAAGACTAACACCATGAATAACCGGGTTAGGGCGGGATGACTTAGGGGGATTAAAAATCATAAATTTTGTTTTGGCCGTGTTTATCTCTAGCCCCCGATCAGAGCAAAAAGAGACAAAGCCATCCAAACTTCGCTGGACGCCCATAGGTGACTTAGCGAGTAACAGGGTATCATCAGCAAACATGATAGCTGAGATCCCTGTGCCACCGAGTCTTGGAGCGTCTCTATTCGGGACCGCGTTCAAATGGGAGATAAGTCCATTTACATAGAGGCAAAACAGGGTTGGTGCCAAAACACACCCCTGCCTTACCCCCCTGTCGACGGAAAAGCTAGATGATAGGTCTCCTTCTCACCCACATTTGACCCTAGCAAAGTTGTTGGTGTGGAGACAGATTATAATTTGCAAAAGAGGTGCTGGGACACCTAATTCCTGCAACACAATCCAGAGTTTCCTACGTGGGACCAAGTCAAAGGCCGCACGCAGGTCAACAAAGACAGTATAAAGTGATCCCCCCTCCACCTTAACTGTCTTCCAAAAGAGCATACTCAGTCTAAAAATCTGATCAGTGGTTGAGATGCTCTTTCTGAACCCCTCCTTTTCACTTTAACTCCCACTGCATACATTTCCAGAGAGGGCTATAAAATGACCCGGTCGGCTTTGCCTTTGGAATTTGATTCTCAGTGTACTGGTTCGCTGCCCATATCTTGCTGCACCATACATGACACTCCACCACACTCTGGAAAACAATTCAAACAAAATATAAATAAGCATTTATTAGCATCTGTGTAGGTTCGAGATATCGAATATTGGCATTCCTAGTGCCTAAACGTTTTTTGTTTTTATACTGATGCAGGGAAATTTAAAATAGAACACCGTATTGAACTGGTATGCAAATATGCCAGATTAGGAGTAGAGTGCCGTTCAGAGGCTTGTCACCTTTTCAAACTGTCTCTCATAAACGTCTTTGCTTGGTGGCTTTACTCATAAATGTTCCAGGAAGCATTATTTGCTAAGAAAAATTTCAACGATAAATAATTAAAAGGTACTATAGTGGCTCAGTCTGGGCAGTAGAGTTCGTCCTCAAACTCAAGTGGTTCACCCAGAGGTTGGTCAGCTAGCACACTTGATTCTGACCAATCATCCTCCCCCTCCTTTGCTGTTTCAGGAATGGTGTAATCGTATGGTATGAAATGTTGGTTTGTTTTGTAATGGACAATCTCTCCACGGGTTGAGGCCAGAGACAAGTCATTCTCAATGTAACAACTGTGACAGCTGTACTGAACACACGCACAGCAGACTCACTGGCTACAGGACAAGCCAGCCTGCTGAGCTCTGCCCATTGGCATATCATCCCACACCAATACATCAATGGGTTTTGATCCACATAGATCTATTTTGGGTCATCCAGATACTCCTGGAACATCTTTCTCAACCAGGAGATAAAATGCACCAAACACAGTACCCTGAAATAGCCACTGTCTGCCATGGCCTGTACTATGACACTGTCATTGTCTGTGGCAACAAATCCAATTCTGAGACCTCTGGGTCACAGCCATTCAGAAACCTTGCTGTTAAATTCGTTCAAGATGTTTGCAGCTGTATGTGATTTCTCCATTGTGAACATGGCTACTGTTGCATGCTGCCGAAAGCTCTTAATAGATAGCTTTTGCTTTGCCCCCAAAAGAGATCTATTGTGCAGTGATGCACATGTAATTAGTTGCCTGAAAAATGGTCCACATATCTGTGGTCAGGTGGATAGTGTGAACAACACTTTGTTGCAAAGCTTGTCCAACCAATTGCAGCACATCTTGATGCAGCGCTAAAACAGCAGCTCTGGCAAAATAGGTCCGACTTGGAACCTTCCATTTCAGTCAGGTGGCTGCCACAAATTCTAAGAAGCCTACTCCTTCTACAAAAGAAAAAAAGAGGAGGTCCAGCGCTAACATTTTTGCCAGCTTCCCTTAGTACAAATGTGTAATTGGGTGGTTGTGGTTGTAGGGCCCCTCCTGCCAAACATAGAAATAGTAGCCTGTGTTTTCTTCTTTTCTGGGGCCACTGACGCAGGTGACTTTTTGAGAAGTAGGTGGTGGTAGACTCAGTGTGCATCATAGTGGTGCAGTCACTGTATGCTATGGTATCTCCATCTGACTCTTGTGCGATTCTGAAGTCACTAAGGCGGGTGATTCTGCTTATGCACTGCTGGAGATGGCTGCTTTGTGTGAGGATGCCGCCCTCTTTTACTTCATCCGCTCCCACCGTGATTGGACTTGTAGCTGATGTTTCCGGGCTCTCCTCACCTTTACCACCATGACCAAATTTAGCAATTAAATTTAAGGTGCTCCTGCTACTGCATTGAGTTTATTTTTTCATATGGATCTTTTGGTCTCTGGTACCAATATGTGAACCAGGCTTACCTCGACAAACACCTGTGTGGCAAATGGTGCATATTGCAATGTTCGCCCAAATTGAGAAGTACTTCCTTCCTGTGCCACTGCCAATGCCTGAGGAAGAACTGGAGGAAGGTGGGTGTGTCATTGATTGTGTCTCAGCAGTGCATACTTCTACTGAGGTAGGGGTTGGTCCAGGTGTCAGCTGGGGCTTTGCAAATATGGGAGCTGTTGGTGCTGCCTGTGCTACATCCCTCAGAGCAGGTTGAACAGTGATGTTGCCAGCTTCCACAATGACTAGCTCCTTTTCATCATTCTCTTAATCATCCCCTTCCATAATTCTAAAACTTTCAGGAACTTTTCTTTTCTCTTGTCTCCCTTGGAGTCTCTCGGACTCTGCCAGGGTCCACTCCATGTCCCTATCATAATCATTAGAAGAGGTGCTTGGAGAAGATGGTAGAGTAGTACCCTTCCTTTACCTTGCTGGAAATCTGGGAGCCAACAATTCTAATAGAGGAGCTTCTTGTTCGGCAGGAAGATCAACCTCCTGTTCTCCTTCAACTTCAGCAAGATGTACGATTGCTGGCTGCAGCTGCTGTCCACTTTGCTCTGTTTCCTGTAATGATTGGTTACTACTTTGCGAAAGGCACACATCAAATTCAGCGTCACTGCTAGTCAGCGTCACCATTATTACAATGGCCACCTTACTGACAGACATGGTCTTTGGCTTAGTTTGGGGTGGTGCTTTTGATGCAGGAGTGCTGCTCCCAGGTTCTTTCCCGGAGGGTGGTCTGGCAGGCACTTGTCTCCTGAAAATAGTTGTGGTACACATGCCACTGGTGGAAAGCTGCTTCTTCTCACTGACTACTTTCTTAGGAACAACTTTCTTTGGGGCCATTTTAAACCTCTCAGTTGGCAGTGGCACCAAGCTGCACAAGCAGAAGAGGACTGATGTCACTATACAGGCCTTCTGTTTGGCAGTACTGTGGGTGATGTTGTCTCTTCTTCTCTTGTGCACCTAAAAGCAAAAAAGCAAGAAAAACATTTAGTGAAATGTGGCATTGTTGCAGTTTGAAACAGTACAGACAAGGGCAATATTAGTGTAGTTACTTAGGTAATACTTAATCAACCACTTTAAAACCAAACCACTCTGCCATAACATGACATTTAAGTTCCAATCAGGATAACACAACATACATAGATAGCTCTTTACTTTATGTCTGTCCATTCTAACGGCGACACCTGTGGCATTCAGGGAAGTGCATTGGCAAATGAAATAATAATCTTTAAAAAAAAATGAAGGTTAGTGCGCGCCTTTGGCAGGCAATGTGGTCCAGGGGGAAATTGAATAATCATTAAACAAGCATTTGCTATGCAATAGGTCTCGCATTTGAGAGAGTTTGAGCTATTGGCATTGTAAATTACAATGCCTTTTGATGTGTTTTGGAAACCTGCAAGCGTGTGTAAACACGCACTTTGGATTTATAGTCCTTGCTTACAAGAAGCAAGGCTGGCAGTAACTGTGTCTGTTGTACTGCGAGCCTTGCTTCTCGTAAGCAAGGACTATAAGTGCAAATTGTGTGTTCATGCACTGCTTGCAGGTTTTAAAAACATATAAATAAAAGTAATCATTTACTATGCCAATAGCCCAAACTCTTGCAAATGCGAGACCTATTGCATTGCAAATGCTTATGTTGTTTCTTTTTGTAATGTTTCACGAAATAAAATACAAGGGCCTTCGCTATTTTATTTGAAAATCAGAGAACCGAATTGTTCAAATTAATTATGCAGAGCTTGATTATCTCAGGTACGGCAGTTTGGGAGACTGCACCATGGAAAACAAAGGTGCTGGAGACTGCAACTCGAGACAAGGGAATGTGGCTCAAAAATTACAGAACACTGGCTCCTAACATTGCAGCTCAAAAGACCAGAGATTATTATTGAAGAGAATGTCCCTCAAGAGACTCCAACATAAGAGGCAAGAGACTATGGCTCAGGCTTGACCTAAAAAGAGGGAACCACACAACACAAGCCAGAACTAGAATGGCTTCAAACGAGAGGAAAGAGTGCAACGCACTACACATGCAAACACCAGAGAAGCTTCGAGCTAGAGAGAAGAGGACAATACCACAACACAAGCCAGCACAACAAGGTACTCCTGAGACAAGGGTACAACTGCACAACTCATGTCAACACCGAAGGCACAGTAAACCAGACCTCTAGCACAGAATCCGTGCTAACACAAGAAAGGCTTCGAAACAGAAGCAGCAGCACAAGAGCGAATAATAGAGAGGCAACAATGACTTGTGGGCAATCACACAGCACAAGCAAACACAAGCAGTGCCAGAACCAGTAGTATAAAAGCAAGAAAGCAATCACAGAAGACAACACAATCCAACGAGAGGGCCACAGGGAGAAGAGAAACAGAAACAACTCGAGCACTCAGACTGAAAACTACCCCAACAAGTACCAGCACAAGAGGCTGTGTATGGGAAGTGTGAGAGGTCAACAGGGGATTAAGGCAAACACTAAACACACGCCAACACCAGAAGGTGATAGTGATCAGAGCAACAAGGCAACAGGTATAACTAAGGGCAAGACGGCCAACAAGAACACCCGGTGTAACAGGCTAATATCTCGACGGACGGAAAAGAAATGGGGAACATGAGGCTAGACAAGAGGGTCACAGGAGCAAGCGGGTAAACACTCAATGCAGGACAGCAAAAAAAGAGGTGAAAAGCAGGAGTAAGAAGGGGCCTGGGACCACGCCACCCAGCAATAGCCACTTTACCAGTGTGGCAAGAGACCACTCAGCTACTCCGGTGCTCCACACAAGCACCCTAAATACTCGCAAGGCCAATAAAGCAGTCAATTCTTGATGAGAAAGTGACCTAATGGTTGGCCACTGAATTATTAGAATATTGTTATGTTTGCTCGTATTTTCGATTAATGCTAGTGCTGTTACAACAAACAAATGATGGACGGAATGCTGACAATGCAGACATTCTCCCCCAGTCAAGAGATCTGGGTTAAATCCATCGTTCTTTTGCCCACTACGCCACCCCAGTTCAGACATGGCCATATGCAAATCAGTCTTGACCTTGTGCCTCATGGGAACAGTCCAGCCCGAACTGCCAAGCCATGTCTTCCCTGGACCGGAATCAAGCATCCTAGGACCGGTTTCTGGCTATCAGCCGTCATCAGCCAGGATAGCTTGACTCCAGTGGCGTAGTGAGCACGGGTCCCACGTCTGGGAATACCCATCCCACTTAGGGCGAAAATCGTTACAACAAACAAATGATGGACGGAATGCACTTGTCACCCCGAGTGGGAAGGGTATGCTCAGACGTGAGTCCCGTGCTCTCCATGCCACTGGAATCAAGCTATCCTGGCTGACGAGGGCTGAAAGCCCGAAACCGGTCCTAGGATGCTTGTTTCCAGTCCAGGGAGGACCTGGCTTGGCAGTTCAGGCTGCACTGTTCCCATGGGGCACAGGGTCAAGACTGATTTGCATATGGCTGGGTTCAAACTGGAATGGCATGGTGAGCAAAAAACGATGGATTTAGGCCCAGATCTCTGTACTGGGGTGAATGTATGACATTGTTCTGCATTCTGTCCATCAATTGTTGTTTTTGCACTTGTCACCCCGAGTGGGAAGGGTATGCTCAGACGTGAGTCCCGTGCTCTCCATGCCACTGGAATCAAGCTATCCTGGCTGACGAGGGCTGAAAGCCCGAAACCGGTCCTAGGATGCTTGTTTCCAGTCCAGGGAGGACCTGGCTTGGCAGTTCGGGCTGGACTGTTCCCATGGGGCACAGGGTCAAGACTGATTTGCATATGGCTGGGTTCAAACTGGAATGACATGGTGAGCAAAAAAACGATGGATTTAGGCCCAGATCTCTGTACTGGGGTGAATGTATGACATTGTTCTGCATTCTGTCCATCAATTGTTGTTTTTGCACTTGTCACCCCGAGTGGGAAGGGTATGCTCAGACGTGAGTCCCGTGCTCTCCATGCCACTGGAATCAAGCTATCCTGGCTGACGAGGGCTGAAAGCCCGAAACCGGTCCTAGGATGCTTGTTTCCAGTCCAGGGAGGACCTGGCTTGGCAGTTCGGGCTGGACTGTTCCCATGGGGCACAGGGTCAAGACTGATTTGCATATGGCTGGGTTCAAACTGGAATGGCATGGTGAGCAAAAAAACGATGGATTTAGGCCCGGATCTCTGTACTGGGGTGAATGTATGACATTGTTCTGCATTCTGTCCATCAATTGTTGTTTTTGCACTTGTCACCCCGAGTGGGAAGGGTATGCTCAGACGTGAGTCCCGTGCTCTCCATGCCACTGGAATCAAGCTATCCTGGCTGACGAGGGCTGAAAGCCCGAAACCGGTCCTAGGATGCTTGTTTCCAGTCCAGGGAGGACCTGGCTTGGCAGTTCGGGCTGGACTGTTCCCATGGGGCACAGGGTCAAGACTGATTTGCATATGGCTGGGTTCAAACTGGAATGGCATGGTGAGCAAAAAAACGATGGATTTAGGCCCAGATCCCTGTACTTGGGTGAATGTATGACATTGTTCTGCATTCTGTCCATCAATTGTTGTTTTTGCACTTGTCACCCCGAGTGGGAAGGGTATGCTCAGACGTGAGTCCCGTGCTCTCCATGCCACTGGAATCAAGCTATCCTGGCTGACGAGGGCTGAAAGCCCGAAACCGGTCCTAGGATGCTTGTTTCCAGTCCAGGGAGGACCTGGCTTAGCAGTTCGGGCTGGACTGTTCCCATGGGGCACAGGGTCAAGACTGATTTGCATATGGCTGGGTTCAAACTGGAATGGCATGGTGAGCAAAAAAACGATGGATTTAGGCCCAGATCTCTGTACTGGGGTGAATGTATGACATTGTTCTGCATTCTGTCCATCAATTGTTGATTTTGCACTTGTCACCCCGAGTGGGAAGGGTATGCTCAGACGTGAGTCCTGTGCTCTCCATGCCACTGGAATCAAGCTATCCTGGCTGACGAGGGCTGAAAGCCCGAAACCGGTCCTAGGATGCTTGTTTCCAGTCCAGGGAGGACCTGGCTTGGCAGTTCGGGCTGGACTGTTCCCATGGGGCACAGGGTCAAGACTGATTTGCATATGGCTGGGTTCAAACTGGAATGGCATGGTGAGCAAAAAAACGATGGATTTAGGCCCAGATCTCTATACTGGGGTGAATGTATGACATTGTTCTGCATTCTGTCCATCAATTGTTGTTTTTGCACTTGTCACCCCGAGTGGGAAGGGTATGCTCAGACGTGAGTCCCGTGCTCTCCATGCCACTGGAATCAAGCTATCCTGGCTGAAGGGGGCTGAAAGCCCGAAACCGGTCCTAGGTTGCTTGTTTCCAGTCCAGGGAGGACCTGGCTTGGCAGTTCGGACTGGACTGTTCCCATGGGGCACAGGGTCAAGACTGATTTGCATATGGCTGGGTTCAAACTGGAATGGCATGGTGAGCAAAAAAACGATGGATTTAGGCCCAGATCTCTGTACTGGGGTATGACATTGTTCTGCATTCTGTCCATCAATTGTTGTTTTTGCAAGTGCTAAAACAACAACAATACCACTACATGGTACACAATACATGTTTAATCCTCTCTTGAATCCAAGGTTATGGATATTTTATTTGATCTATTTTCGTTCATATTACCAGTATAATAATGTGAATATTTTTCATGGTACCACTCGCATTAACAAGTGACCTTCTACATTATGAGCATGTAATGATGCGTGAGTGAGTACTGATTTAACGAGACTAAAGGTGCAATCAGCTACATGCAGCGCAACCTCTGCGATGTTCCAAATAAAGAAAAATTGATCTGAATCGATCACGTTTGATAGGTGTTTTAATGGTTATTACTTCATAATAAACATAGAAGAAAAAAAGAATTTTTAGGACAGAATTTTCAACGCGCCATTGTGTCTTTTGAGATTCATTTGCGTTTTTCTTCCTAATATTTCTAGACAATTTTAGAATAACTATGACATATTTCATATTTATTTATTCAAGACTTTTATAGGCTACTGTCTCCATTCGGTTACTTTCACATGCTGGTTATATTGTAGTATTTAAAAAAGTCAGACGTGTTTTTAATTTAGAAACACTTGAACCCTTAGCGTGTTTTCAAGGTGGAAAATAATACAATTGCGTTGGTGTCGGTATTTAATAATGTGGGAAGTCGGTGTGTATTCAGCAGATTATCTGTTGTAAAAAAATGTTGACGGACAATAAAAAGATATTTTACAAATGTGATTTTCAATGCCTCATGGATAAGACGTAAAAAAAGAACAATAAAACTTGGAAAAAGATGTTTGGTTGGTTTGTGCTTGAGTGCCCTTTTTCAGCACAAGTTGTAGCTTGTTATGAGAGCTGTGTGGTTTGTGTGTGGTGAGATGCGTTATTTTCATCATTAGTTTCACTTTAACAAACTACTCCGCTTCGGGACTTCCGAAAACATATTGATCTGGAGAGAGGCCTTTACAAGTCACGTGAATTGTTTATTTTAAATGGGTCAGTGTTTGTGTATTGGTTGCTTTATTTTCAGTCTTAGCGTCCCCCGATGTTTATTCAATGATCGGAGCTTCCTTTGTACGAGTGGGCGGCTATTGTGGGCTGCAATTTATTCATGGTCATTTGCACATTTTTACAATGACAAATGAGTTTTGCCGAAACCGACCAGAGAAGAGAGAGCTTCATACCACGCCCCCTTAGCGCGAGGAGGTAATGCCACTCTAACTCACTATAGTAACATATTTGACCGCATATTTTCATCGGGATTCCACAAAAAGAGTTTTGTGTTTTTAATCTATTTCAAACTACCTAATGAGTATGACACTTTCCTATCCCGCGCTAGAACAGCAGAAGTTATTTGCTTTCTCAGAAAATACACCGAGGGCTGACTAGTTATCTATAGATCTATACATACCATTAATATATGTAGCACCTTAGAATCTGTTTGCCTGTAGCAGGAACTGCTACAATATTAAAGCCCACTGACAGTGTACACACTGAGAAACAGCAGCTTTCCTCCTTAGAAATACGCAGCGGGTAACACGAACTTCTGGAGGAAATCAACACTTGTGACCCGATGGAAGAGTTCATGTCAGATTGACGTTTCTGTAGATAATCACATGGAAAGGAAACTGCTATGTTTAATAAGCGGCCACCATTGTCCTGGATGAAAAGTGAAAGCAGGCATGGCGCGTGTTGTGCCTAATGTAGTAGAAGTCAATAAATACAATCGAACATGTATGGTGTAACAACCAATTAAAGGGGCCAGTAACCATGGGAGGATACAAATGATGACATGGCTGTACTAAGGAGGGACTAACTAGCCTCATAATGAATCAGAAGACAGAATTTACAAAGGACAAACATACAAGCCAATGAAAAATAAGGGTGGGGGAAAGGTGAAGCTTCACTCTGTACTGAACTACCACAGATCTTCGCAGAGCAGCGCTTGCGCGCTGGCTAATGCCCTACCTAAAATGAATGATGCTGATGTGTCTGCAGTGCACCACAGCCAGGGTTTCCAAGAGGAAATGGAATTATTCCTAAAGAAACTGAATGCTTTTGCCTGGCTGTGTGCCATTTAAAAAAATGCAAAAAAAGTTAATAAAAAAATCTAAATACAAATATTAAAATACAAAATTTAAATACAAAAGAGCAATCAATAATTGCCGGTGCTTTTATGAGAGGATGAGAAGAAACTCATTGTTAGGAATGGAGGTGCAAAATAAAAAAATGCAAAAAATGCATGTGATATATAAACACTATTTATCAAAATCATATTCTTAATATACATATATTACAATGATCCTCAAACATATTATTAAATTGATATCACATAAATCCATGCAAGTATATGGCAAAGGCACACTGGCTGGATGCACCAAATGGCCGCCAGCCACATGTTCAAATAACAACAGTAAGCAAGGAGGCATGAGGAACAAAGAACATTTGCAATCCTATGGCAAAGGCACACTGGCTAGATGCACAAAATGGCCACCAGCCACATGGTCAAACAACAGCAGCGAGCAAGGAGGCATGGGGAAAGAAGAACACATGCAAGCCTATTGCAAAACATGTCTGTGGTCAGGTGGATAGTGTGAACAACACTTTGCTGCAAAGCTTGTCCAACCAATTGCAGCACATCTTGATGCACAAAATGGCAGTCAGCCACATGGCCAAATAGCAACAGCGAGCAAGAAGGCATGGGGAACAAAGAACACATGCAAGCTTATGGCAAAAACACACTGGCTGGATGCACAAAATGGCTTCCAGCCAAACAGTCAAACAACAAGAGGCATGGGGAACAAAGAGAACACATTCCGGCCTATGGACACAGACTCCACAAAATGGCACCTGGCCAAATGACATTTAGAACTGATGGTGGCCTTTTCCCACACAATGGTGGCCTTTTCCCCCTGTGTAACATAATTTTTTGGCTATTTGGGGTAGTTCTTGCTTAGGCCCCTATACCTTTTTGTCCACTTAAGGTATCCACACCAAATTTACATCCTTTTCTTCCAACATCCTGAGGATTCTAAAGGTACCCAGGCCTTGTGGATTTCCCTGAGGGGACTGAGAAATTAGGCAAAATACAGCTTTTTTTTTTGTTTTTTTAGAACAAGGTGCTGCCAGAGACCGCATCTGTTGTTTTTCTATGCAGTGGTATCGATGAAGGGTTTGTGGTGCTAAAATCACCATCTACCCAGCTTTCAGGAACAGGCAGATTGTTGTCAGAAAATCACAATTTTCTACACAGTTTTGGCATTTTACTGGGACAGAACCTATTTTTCATATTTATTCAGATTTTTGTCTTTTCAACCTCTTTCTAGTTAGTGGTAGCAGTGGGTGTGAAACCAATAATGGATCCCAAAAAGCTATAGATTTCTGAAAATAAGACAAAATTCCTAATTCAGCAAGTGTTCATTTGTGTAGATCCTTTAAAGCTTTCCTATAGAAAGAAACATTTGAAATAAAAATAATATTGAAATTTAGTTGAAACAAACAGCCATTTGTGCCTACATTTTCACCTGTAACTTCTTCAAACGATGCAAAACTTTTTTAAAGCAATATACCAGTATAATTGCGGGGCCTTTCTGGTTGCGGGGATATATCGAGCTTGTAGGTTTACCAAGAACCCGAGGTACCCAGAGCCAATAGCTGAGCTGCAACTTGCAGTGTTTTTTCGTTGTGTACCAGGTATACAGCAATTCATTTGGTAAAATATAAGGAGTGAAAAATATGTATCGAGGAAACCTATGTATTTCTGAAATGGGAACAAGATATGGAGTTTAGAAGCAGTGTTTATTTGCACTTCTATAAATTTGTTGATAGTCAAGCTCGCATGTGAATTAGGGGACATTTTTAAAAATGTCTTCTTTTTTACACACTGTCTTACATTTGGAAAGCAGAAATGCATAGAAAGACAACTGGTAATAACACTACTATTCTGTGTTCCCCTAAGTCTCCCAATAAAAACGGTACCTCACTTGCCTGGTGCTTGTGATAGGAAACACCTAAAACGCAATGTGGACTCATCAAATTTTATCACAGAAAACTGACCCTTCTTTGCAAAGTGTCTACCTGTAGATTTTGGGCCCTATCTTAGCTAGCACTGAAGGAATCCTAGAAAACAAGCACATTTATAAAAACTAGATATCCAGGGAATCCAGGATGGGGTGACTTGTGTGGCTCTCACCAGGTTCTGTTACCCAGAACACCTTGCAAACA
Organism: Triturus cristatus; assembly: GCF_964204655.1. Taxonomy (NCBI): domain Eukaryota; kingdom Metazoa; phylum Chordata; class Amphibia; order Caudata; family Salamandridae; genus Triturus; species Triturus cristatus. Next base: position 371,261,751 of record NC_140591.1, on the reverse strand, counting down.
TCACGATTTGTAAAAAAAAACATTTTCCTCATTTCTTGGATGGAAAGTTCTCATATCAGTGAGGAGCCACTAACTTCTACCCAGCCAACATTCCAACATTCCCCTAAGTCTCCCGATAAACATTGTACCTCATTTGTGTGGGTAGGTCTCGTTCCCGCAGCAGGGAAACAGCCCAAAACGCAATGTGGACAGATCACATTATTCCACGGGAAACTGGCCTTTTTTTTCAATGTGCCTGGCTGTGGATTTTGGGCCCTAGCTCTGCCGGCACCTAGGGAAACCCAGCAAACCTGTACATTTTTGGAAACTGGACACCAAGGGGAATCCAGGGTGGGGTGTCTTGTGTGGCTCTCAGCAGGTTCTATTACCCAGAATCTCTTGCAAACCCCGAACTTTCTAAAACAAATCATATTTTCCTCACATTTCTGTGATGGAAAGTTCTGAAATCTTTGAAGAGCCACAAACCTCCACCCACCCAGCATTCCTCCAAGTCTCTCGATAAAAATGGTACCTCACTTGTGTGGGTAGGCCTAGTGCCCGCAACAGGAAACTACCCAAAATGCAACGTGGACACCTATTTTTTTCCAGTGAAGACTCATTCCTTTTTTTGTAATGTGAATAGCTGTGGATTTTGGACCCTAGCTCAGCTAGAACATAGGGAAACCTAGTGAACCTGTACATTTTTTAAAACCAGTCATTTAGGGAAATCCAGGATGATGTGACTTATGTGGCTCTTGCCAGGTTCTGTTACCCAGAATCCTTTGCAAAATTCAAAATAAAACCACATTTTCCTCACATTTCTGTGATGGAAAGTTCTGGAATTTGTGGGAAACCACAAAATTCTAACCACCCAGCATTCCACCAAGTCTCCCAGTAAAAATGGTACCTTCACCTGTATGGGTAGACCTAGTGCCCGTGACAGCAAATAGCCCAAAACGTACTGTGGAGACTTCAAAGGTATTGATCATAAAAAGACGTGGTTTTGCAAGGGAGTCACCTGCGCTTTTGGTCCCGGGCTTGGCGGCCATCTAGGGAACCCTACCAAACCCAGACATTTCTGATAACTAGACATCCAGGGAAGTCCAGGGAGGTGTGGATTATGTGGATCTCCCAAAGTTTTCTTACCTAGAATCCCCTGCAAACCTCAAAAATTGCTAAATCAAATTACATTTTCCTCACATTTCTGTGTGGGAAAGTTCAGAGATCTCTGGGCCGACACCAATTTCCTACTACCCTGTTCAGGGATGTGTGGCTTGTGTGGATCTCCCAAAGAATACTTAGCAATTTAGCTAAAAAGTAAAATGTTCTTCACATTTCTGTGTGCCAAGGATATTAGATCACCATGCTGGCACAAATTTCCCACCACACAGCATCCCCCTAAGTCTCCCAATAAAAATTATGCCTCACATGTGTGAGTGCACAAAGCAGAGTCAGCCTAATCACTTATTTTAAAAAGCTGCCCTTTTTACCCACTTTGGTTCCCTATCAGTTTTTCATTTTATATATCTTTACGTTCTCTGCTTTGTGCACCCACGCAAGTGAGGTATCATTTTCATCAGGAGACCGAGGGGAATGCTGGGTGATGGAAAATTTGTACCGGCGCAGTGATCCCACAACTTTTTCACACAGAAATGTGAGGAAAGTGTGACTTTGTAGCTAAATTTAGGGTTTGCAGGTGATTCTGGGTAATAAAACCCTGGAGGATTCATGCAAGCCACACCGCCAGCCAAGCACCATCCATGCACACCACCAGCCAAGCGGCATCCATATGCACCACCAGCCAATCATAATCCAAGCATATTGCCAGCCAAGCGACAGTCCACGCACACCGCCAGCCAGGTGAAAGTCCGTACACACCGCCAGACATGTGCCTTCCATGCAGACCACTAGCCAAGTGACAGCGAGCGTACACTGCCAGCCAAGCGCTAGTCCACACACCCCCCCAGTAAAATGCAGGTTCACGCACAGCCAGCCAAACGCCAGTGCACACAGTCCATCAGTCAAACTCCAGTTCACACTCACACAGAAAGCTTCGCTAGTGTATAGTGGTGTTCTGACCCCTTGGGGCAGATGAGCCTAAACATATCACTGATCTGCCCCCAAGGGGGGTGCCGAAGCCGCCAAAATGTGTTCATCAAACAAAAGGTGGAGCAATCCTTGACTAAAGGGCCACTCCATGACATGCCCAGAAACATATCTCTTGTGCCTAATGGGCTTTCTGCCCCCCGAGGGCAGATCGAGGGCTATTCACCCCATCTGCCCCAGGGGGTTGGATCTATTGGGGCTATTTTTGGGGGGAAGGGGTCATTGACATCACCCATTATGGGCAGCCCACACCCATCTTCTATTAAAACAAAAAATACCTGGACAGGCAGAAAGACTGTCCCTTTATTGTTTGGGAGGTGTGAGCATTGGCATGCCTATTAAGGACAGCCCTCACATCTGCGCATTCAAAACAAAAAATCCCTGGTGCCTGATCGGGTTTCTGCCCCCCTCGGGCAGATCAGGAGCTAGTACCCTCATATGCCCCACCAGGGGGGGCAGAAAGACTTCTGTCTTTGTAATTGTGGGTAGGGGCATGGCCTTGCCCATTGATGGCAGCACCATCCCTCTTTTATAATGAAAAGACAAATCCCTAGTGTCTAGTGGGCTTTCTGCCACCCGCCCCCCAGGGGGTAGATTGGGGATAATAACGCCCATATGCTCCCGGGGGCAGAAAGACTGCTTCTTTTGCTTTGGAGGGTGGGGACATTAGCATGCCCATTCTGGGCAGCACCCACCCCTTTTTTTAGATAGGACAAGAAATCCCTGGTGTCGAGTGAGCTTTCTGCCCAGAGTAATAACCCCATCTACCTTCCTGGGGGCAGAAAGACTATCCATTTTGTGATGTGGTGGGGGCATTGGTCCGTCCATTGTGGACAGCCCCCACCCCTCTATTATTAAAGAAAAAAACAATAATCCCTGGTGCCTAGTGGGCTTTCTGCCCCCCCTGGGAAGCAGAATGAGGGCAGAAAGACTGAATATGGCCAAATTCATATGGGAGGAGCAAATGCCCTTGCCCAATGGATCGTTCCTCCCTTTCTGGTGCCTAGTGGGTGGATCGTGGCTTGGTCATCGCCCTCCTGTTGCGATCCCCAAGCAGGGATCCACTAGGGAAGTGTACCATTGGAAAGGGGAGATTCTCCCTTTTCCCATGATACCTCTCCCATTTGCCTCCATTCTCAGGGCTGAGATAGCCCCAGGAGCACGTAGCACGTAGGCAGCGAAAGTGAAATGAGCCGATCGGCTCATTTCACTTTCAGTGTAGTGATGCTGGGGCGCCATGCTCGCCCATCATCACTACTCTGGGAAAAAAAATGCCTCAGTCAGCTGGGGAAACTCTTCCCCAGATCCTGAGGCTGAAAATAAAACAAGGAAATCCCTCTGCTGTTTGCAGCAGGGGGATTTCTAAATAGTGTGCCTTGACCGTAACAGTTACGTCCTTTGGACCGGAGCGCCACAGCCTTAGACGTAACCCTTACGTCCAAGGCATGGAAGGGATTAAAACAACATATACCACAGAAATATTTAGTACTGGTCTGTGCCTACTGACTGAATGGCCTGTTGGCAGACTAGGCCTCTTGGTAAAATAAATAAATATTGCAAATTTTATAGACATGGAGAAAATCTACTGAACTGTGCCACAATGTTTCTTTACCAACGCGGAAAAAGTACCTGGACAAATAGAACTAGGCCCCTACTGAAACTGAATGCCACCCACCAAAATAAATTTGAAAAATCGAATAAAAGTACACATAAATACTGTTGCCCCATCTAACAAACAAACAACACTCTTATACAAGAGTTTTTCAACTTACTTGTCAAATATAAAATACAAAAACCTTAAATCCAATGGTATATATGCAGCAGACAAAGAAGGTGATCCTTCCAGCTCCAAATCCAAGTGAAAAGTGACAAAGCATTGGGAGGAGCCTTCTGGTCAGGGACAGGAGGTTGGAGTCTCTGGGGCACTTCCTTCCTATTGAAAAAAAATGTTTTTAAAAAGAAGGCTGCTCTCACTAAAAAACAGGTTGGAGAAGAAAATCCACTCGAAAACCTCTTCCTGAGTTGATTTAACTGATTCTTGAGCAGAAAAGTTACTCGAGGTGTGTTTGCAAGTGACACTATATTCGTTTTGTCCCAGCCCGGAAGCTGTATGTGCGTGTGTGAAATCTTGTGCGTGTTCTCTAGCGGCCCAAGAATAGCCAAAAACAAATCCTGAGCGCATGAACGGAAACAGAAACTCCGCTTTGCACCAGAAGGCGGAATCCAGAAAGTAAGCGCTACTCCACGTATCGCTAACTCCTCAAATTCCCAAAACTCTGCGAGCAGAGCAGAGTTTTCAGCCTGGGCCTCCACAAAAGACTGTCAGTGGTGGAGAGAATTACACAACTCACAAGTCAGTTCTGCTACGCTTCCTGCAGTAGTATACAGCTGAAACCTTGTCAAGTCTTACACATTATTTGACAATAATGCATGACACCAGCTAACAATATATTATAAATTACCTTGAGAAGTGCTCACATATCCTTGTGTTTGCTTTGTTCGCCACAAGTGGGCAGGGTATGCCCAGACATGGGTCCCTTGCTCACTTTGCAACTGGATTCAAGCTAGCCTGGCTGATGTGTGGTGTTACGCAGAAACCGGTCCCAGGATGCTTGTTTCCAGTCCAGGGAATACATGGTTTTGCAGTTTAGGCTGGTCTGTTCCCATGAGTAACAGAGTGAAGACTGATTTGCATATGGCTGGGTCTGAACTGGGGTGGCGAAGTGAGATAAAGGACGATGATGGATTCAACCCAGATCTGTGACTGGGGGTGAGTGTCTGAAAAGTTTAAGCGCTCTGTCCATCATCTCCTTGTGTTTGATTTAAATTACTCCTGCATATTTTCTGTTCCTCCTGGTATGGAAGCCAGAGGAAGATGTCTACATTGTCTGCTGCTCAGTGGCTAAAAGATTTGCATGCACATTGACCGCGCAAGTTCCATGTTGAAGGAACTAAAGATACATTACACCAGATTCTGATTGATTCCTAATAAATGTAAACAATATTGTTTTCTGTCCAGTGTGGCAAAATACAGTATCCAAATATGAGGACATCCCCTTGCCCATGTTCCATTGACCTTACAGCAGGAAAAAGGTAGAAGAGACTAATTGGGGCTGACCAAGCAGACTGACTGGTTGCTGGGGTGAGATACTGAGTGCTGGAATTCTATGTCAGGACCATAAAAAAATATTATAATGAGTCTGCTAGACCTGTCAGCCCAAGGATGGTCTTCCCACAAACATTTTGCTTCAACTCCTTCATTTTGCTGAACTTATCTTTGCTGGCCTTAGGACTCTATGCACTCTACCACTGCTATCCAGTGCGAAGGTGCTTGTGCTCACTTCCCTCAAACATGGTTACCCAACTGGCATATTTAATTTAATTATAGATCCCTTGTAGAGTGTAATATCATTTTGCCAGAACCTGTAAATTAAATACCACCAGTGGGCCTGCGGCAATTATTGTGCCACCCACTTAATTAGCAATTTAAAACATGTCCCATACCTGCCATTGCAGCCTTAATGCAGTTTAAACTGCCATGTCTAGTTGGCATTAAAGCCGCCTTACCAAGCTATAAATTCCTTTTTTATTACATATCTGTCACCCCTAAGGTAGGTCCTAGGTAGCTTATAGGGAAGAGTGCTGTGTAAATAAAAGGTTGGGCAGGTACTTTTAATTGTACATGTCTTGGTAGTTGAAAAACTCCAAAAGTTGTTTTTCACTACTGGTAGGCCTAATTTTCCCATCGGATAACAGTGGAGATTTTTATTACATTTAATATTCTGTAATTTCCAATTGGGAACTGGGAGCTATGTCATGTTTTATGTCTTAGGAATTGTAGTGAACGTTCTGGGAGCCCAGGACTCTGTCTCAATTAATCATTCACAGTTTCAAATTGTGTCCAAAAACTCATGTGCCTTGATTTCTGACAAAAAATAAAGTGTCTTTCCTTTATGGATCACTTTTAGCTTGGCAGGGTTTAATAGAAACGCTTGCACCCCCTTAGCTTGAAAAGCTGAGATCATCTGACGTAGCCACCACCTCTGTTGTACAGTCATGTAGCACAAATCAGGGCGCACGAAGAAGTCACATCCCTTACCTTTTCGAGGCCTATCTGGCCTAGCCAGCAAATAGTTTCTCAGTCATATAAGAATTGCTCTAGGCTTTTCCGCAGCGCCCCCTGGCTTCCGTTTCTGCACAAAGGGAAATCTGTGTTCCCTCATAATTTCAACATCCCAGTTCCAATCTTTTAAATCCGGGAAGGCCTCAGCAAGTAATTCAACCACAAATCGTTGAGTATCTTTCCCCTCGCTACCTTCAGGCACCCCTAGAACGCAGAGGTTATTTCTTCGTGCTCGATTTTCCAGATCTGTCAGCTTCCAGCTTCCAGTCGATATCTTACTTTGTTTTCTGCAGTGTAGTAACTGAAAATCTTTGCTGTACCAGTTGGTCCTCAATGACAGATATCCGCTCCTCTACTTCATGCACCCTGGTTGCTACCTCTGTGCAGGATTTAGCAATGCGACGCACGGAATTTTGTAACTTGCGCACCGCCCCCTGGGTCCGCATCCCTTCGGCTTTAGTTTCTTCCCTATGGGCCATTATTACCTTATAGATAGTCATTAAAGTAATCTCGCCCTCTGGCTCAGAATAAAAATTTCCACTTGGGTTTACTTGGTCAGGTTGGAGACTAGGTGAATTATCCCATAGGGACTGATTAGCCACACTCGATTTATCCTTTAATGGCGGATTTACAGACTCATACATTTTCCGGACAGTTTCATGCCATTCTTGATTCATCGTTGAATCGATACTTAATACATCTTCTTCTAGTTGCGAGCTACCATCATCAGCTCAGTCATCTATATTACTCCGTTTTTCACTGTCATTTTCATTCTTTGAGGTAATAGAAACATCGGACATAGAATAGAACTGTCCCCCTGAGCCAGCGGACTCCCCATCATTCATTAAGTCTATTGCTGAGTCCATGACGCAGTTTCCTTAGTTCTGGGGTAACGATGCACTTGGCAGTAGATTCAGCCCGGGTGACATTATATCTGCTCCACCTAGCTCAACTCGCGCACCCATATCCGAACAAAATTCAGAGCTGTCAGCTAATAATATTGGAGAAACTGTTGCTTTACTTACAGCAATTACATTATTGCTTGTGAAAACGGGCATAGTTTGCTTGGGAGGCTGCAGATCAGATGAATCTTCGGTATTGGAACAAGGTACAGCTTTTAAAAAAAATATTTCTGGAACTATACGTTCCTTCATAATACTTGCCTGTTGTTGACGTCCTCGACCAGGCTGTGCACCCTCAACCCCATTTTCCTACTCTCCTCTGGGTTGTTCAGATCGGGTGTTGCCGGTGTTACCGGCATTCACCTCCGGGGGGCCCAAAGGTGCCTCCAGCACTCCTCCCCCTGCCCCCTCTAACCTTCTTTTAGTTTTTTTGGTTTGTTTTGGAGTGTACGGTAATTAGGTGGTGTTCACATTAAGAGGGCAGTGAAAAGGGGGTGTGGTAGCTATGCCAAGATAAAAGTGAGTCATAAAGGAAAGACTTTTCAGTTGTGTAGTCAGAATCAAGGTATAGGAGTTTTTTGACATAATGTGAAACTGCTGTGATCAATTAAGATGGAGCCCCAGTAACCAGTTGGTGTGTACACTAAGAGGGCAGTGAAAGGGGGGTGTGGCAGACCTTGGGTGGGCTACGGTGGGACGCACTCACAATCACTTTCCATCACTGAGGACATGGTCCTTACGCCTCTAGTGGGATGGGTGGCGGAGGGTGGGGGAGGGCTGGGGTGGAGGGGTTAAAAAAATAATAATCCATGATCGTGCAGGGAAGTGGTGTAGGATATTTGATTGTCCGCTCAGTACAGTTTGCAAAATCATAAATTTTGGGGAAATTGATGGCGGGTAGTGGATTGGTTAATGGTATTCGATGTACTTTGAACGTCAGTGGGCTAAATAATTATAATAAAAGGCAATGGGTGGCAAGGGAATTGGCAATACTTCAGTGTGATCTGATCTGTCTTCAAGAAACCCTTATTCAAGGAGGAGCCTAGCGCTTGACCAAGATGGCCGCGTGAGCTTTGAGCTCCCGAGACCCTCGTGCCCTCCGTCGACTATCCTGTCTCTAATCCTGTTTGCATGCATGGCATCGTGCAGATGACTTGTCAGGGAGGCGATTGATGCTACCCGCGGTCGGATCGCCCACCGGGAACCGGAGTTATGCATGGCGGAAGATTGAGGCCTATCTCCGAGGGATGCCAGGGGCTAGAGTTGGCAGGATGCCCGACCTCTAATTGAACAACAGCGGCCAGGCGAGGTGTGAACTACCGGACGGAGGTCCCCATCCTTTCACTTTCACTTTCTCGCCCTTTGTTGGCCCTGCCCAGGGAGTGCTCTCGGCTGCTTTATTATCATTTGGACGCTCTGCACGCTACTCTGGCGGCCCATCGCAGGACTGCGCACTTCTGCCTTCTTTCGCTGGAAGAGGGTCGTCCTGTTTGAACCGACCTGCTTGAGCCAACCATGTCGGGCAAAGCAGAGGTGGATCGGCTGAAGCCTAAGGCCACCAGGCGGGGAGCCTATACTCAGGCCAATAATATGGACCGCTACGCCCAGCAGAAGGGGTCACCGGGTGGACCGAGCCAGTCGCCGGATGCACAGAAGACTGCCTCACCCTTGGCCCCGGAGCTCTCGCTCCAGGATGTCATGGGCGCGCTCGAAGGGCTGCAGACTTCGATTGGGAGACAGTTTGATGCCCTGGCGCACAAAGTGGATGCCATCTTGGTGGACGTTAATCTGATCTGCGCGGATTTGGGCAAAACGAACGAACGAGTTAAAACCCTGGACCTCAAGACCACGGGCCTCGCTGATGATGTCTCGGAACTACAGACCGAGGTCCGTAAGTTGCGGACCGAGAGTGATCTCGCCGCCCGTCGGCTGGAGGACTTTGAGAGCCGGGCCAGGCGCAACAACGTGCGCGTTATCGGGGTCCCGGAGTCCTCGGACGAGACTTCTGTAGACCTGCTAGTGGAGGACTTGGTGCTTAACCATCTGCAGCCTAAGGGTCTTGGAAAGTTTTTCGCAGTTGAGAGGGCCCATAGAGTGCCGGGTGGTAGGCCCAAGGTGGGAGCCCCACCGAGGCCGATTGTCGCCCGGCTCTTTAATTTTCGAGATCGGGACGCTATCCTGCAAGCATCGAGAGTGACGGGCCCGGTCCCCTTCCAGAACGCTTCGGTGAATTTCTATCCTGACTTCACCCAGCAGGTGCAGAGGCAGAGGCAGGGCTTCCTGGGGGTGAAGAGGCGGCTTCGGGAGAGGGAACTGAAATATGCCATGCTCTTCCCTGCCAGACTACGTGTGGTGTACGAAGACCGAACATTCTTTTTTGAGTCGCCTGTCATGGCCGATGAATGGCTGGACGCTCTGCCCCGACGACGGACGGGAGAGGACACTGCCGCAGACGGGGACAGTGGCCGGGATGAACAAGGTTGATGTCTTCGGAACCGGACTGACTCGATTTGACTCTAGTTACTGACTTGAACAGAATGCAGTAAATACGGAGGGTTGTGGGAGGACGAGGGGAGCTCTTTCCTCCCCTAGGGTACTTTTTGTAGATTTTGGGTTTGGTAGGGCGACAGGCACACTGCAAGTTGGGGGGGCTTTGTAAGCTGCAGCAGGGGTGCAGGGTGGGGGGGATAGTTGGGATTTTGGGTTTGTTGTTGGGGGGTTTGTTTCTGCAAGGCGTATTGATTATTTTCAGGACTGTTCCATGGTGGCTCTTCGGGTGTGGGGTGGGCCTCCTTACGTTTGGGGATGGGGGGTAGGGGTTTAAGTGTTATTAGCTGGAATGTTAATGGTTTGGGGGATCGCATTAAGCGCGGGATTGTTTTGCAATTCCTGAAACGGTCATTGCCGGATGTCGCCCTACTGCAGGAGACGCACCTTATAGGTAACACGTGCTATGCTCTTAATAGGAAGGGTTATAAATTCATAGCACATTCGGGATTTTCCTCTGGGTCCAGGGGTGTGGGCATCCTAGTCAGAGCCTCGCTACCATTTGAGGTGGACTCCACCATTGTTGACGATAGGGGGAGGTTTGTGGCGGTGGCGGGGCGGTGGGAAGGAAGAACTTTGGTTTTAGTTTCGGTTTATGTCCCGCCGGCCCTGCAGGCCTCCACGTTTACAGATCTGGGTAGGGCCTTGCTGGATCTCCCGGGGGGTATGCTTGTGGTGGGGGGTGACTTCAATGCTGTCGGCTCTGGGCTGCTGGATAGATACCCGCCCAGAGACACAGGGGGGGCTCAGAAGTGGCTTCCAGACTTTCTTGACACTCTTGGCCTGATAGACTGCTGGAGGCTCCGGCACCCCACACAGAGCCAATACACCTTCCACTCCGGAGCGCATGGTAGCCTCTCTAGGATTGATTACCTGCTCACTCTGGCTGCGCATGCCTCAATGGTGTCCGAGGCCAGGCACATGGCGCGTGGTATATCGGACCATTCGCCAGTGTGGGTCAGACTGGATGTTGGCCGTGAGGGAGGGGGAAGAGTGGCTCCTATTAACCCTTGGTACTTCCGAGACCCCAAGATGCGCAGCGCACTGGTGAAGACGGTTGATAATTTTTTCAAGGATAATCAGGGATCCGTGGACTCGGCAGTGTCGCTGTGGGAAGCATTTAAGACCGTGCTGCGAGGGGAGGCCCTCTCCCTTGTAGTGGCGGCCAAGCGGCGGAGAGATGGCGAGGTTATGCAGGTTGAGGAGGAGATCGTGGCTTTGGAGGGAGCGCTAGAGGAGGAGGTTACAGAGGCCTCACTGCATGAGCTGAGCTTGAAGCAAGCCGAGTATAAGGACCTGGTGACGAATGCTGCTAAGACCCTCAGTAGGGAACAGCAGGGCCGCTTGTATGATGTGGGTGACAAGGCCGGGAAACTCCTAGCTTGGCTGGACAAAAAAGAACGGGTTAATAGAGTAGTGGCGGAGTTGACGGGAGAGGGGGGAGAGGTGATTGTGGAACCTGAGAGGATTGTACAGTGCTTCACGGACTATTTCCGTATGGTTTATGCCTCAGTGTCGGATAGGCCGCCCGAGGACTCGCGTGACCTCTTGCGTGATATCGCTTTGCCCTGTCTTTCCGACGTAGATAGGGACGATTTGGATGGAGACATAACGGTCGATGAGGTGGCGGGAGCTATCCGCGCGCTGAACTCGGGCAAGGCCTCGGGCCCGAATGGCTTGCCAATTGACCTGTATAAGCTGTTTCCGGATAGGGTTGCCCCTCACCTGCGTGCCATGTTCGTGGAGGCGCGGGGGAGTGGGACCCTCCCGTTGGATCAGCGACTGGCGACAATTGTTGTTATACACAAAGATGGTAAACCCCGAGATAAGTGTGCCTCATATAGGCCTATCTCACTTCTTAACGCCGAGCCGAAGATTCTGGCTAAAGTCCTTGCGGCCCGATTGATCAGGGTACTTGGAGACCTGATCCACCCGGATCAATCCGGTTTTATTCCGCATCGTAACACCGCGTTAAACCTTCGGCGCCTTCATGGCGTAATCGCCAGGGCGGGCACGCTGCGTGAACCAGCCGTTGTGGCGTCTCTCGATGCCACGATGGCCTTTGATACGGTGGAATGGGCATATTTGTGGGCTGTGCTGGCCAAGTTCGGCTTTGGCCATGGCTTTGTGAGCTGGGTGAGGTTGCTGTATGAGGGACCCCTTGCGAGTGTGGTGGTAAATGGCCGGACGTCGACTCCGTTTCAGCTTGGGAGGGGCACTCGGCAAGGTTTCCCCCTGTCGCCATTGTTGTTCGCCCTCGCCCTTGAGCCACTGGCGGCGTGGATACGCTGGAACCCGGATATACGGGGACTTAGATGGTCGCCCGAACACGAGGACCGCATTTCGCTATATGCTGATGACATCCTGTTGTATCTTGCCTCGCCCAAGAAATCACTGATAGTGGTCTGTGACGTTCTTACATCTTTCGGTAGGAATTCGGGTCTCGTCATCAACTGGAGTAAATCGTATTTATATGTTCTGAGTGGCGAGGTTCCACCGATCCCGCGAACTTGTTCCATCCAGATCGCTCAGCAGGGCTTCGTGTATCTGGGGATCTTTATCTCCACGGACTCCGCTTTGCGGTATGAGAGGAACCTGCTCCCCCCCCTGGCGCGCCTGCGGCGGAATGTAGAGGGCTGGCGGAGGCTGCCGCTCTCCCTCGTTGGGCGCGCTGCCTTGTTCAAAATGATGTCTCTTCCCCGGTTCCTCTACGCATTGCAGAATACTCTAGATTGGGTACCGGCCAAATACTTTCGGGAGATCGAAAGCCTCCAACGAACGTTGTTGTGGGACGGGCGGCCGCGAATAGCAATTGCTAAGTTGACGCTTCCATGGTATGATGGGGGTATTGCGCTTCCAGACATCCGACGCTACTATTGGGCCACCCAGCTGAGCGCGATTAATCATGGTCTCTATGGCCCTGCCCTCAGCCCTGGTTATGCCATGGATAGGTGGTTGCTGCGTGGTGGTAACTATCACAGGGCGTTGTACTCGCGGTCCCTGGACTCGTCCCTCACGGGGCCCACTGGGGTGGCGGTGCGTGTGTGGAAGATGGCAACTGACTCGCTGGGCTGGAAGGATAGGCTCACCCTCGCTACCCCGCTGTTTGAATCTGAAAGATTGGGTAGGCTTTGGCATACAAAAGGTTTTGATAAATGGGACCTGATCGGCATCTCCAGGGTCGGAGATGTGCTGATTAAGGGGAGGGTGAAGTCCTTTGAAGAGTTGCAGAAGGAGTATGAGCTGGGGACTTCCGAGTTTTTCCGCTATGTTCAGGTGCGTCATGCCCTCCGGTCAGTCCTCGTGGAGGGTGAGAAGGTGCCTGAGTCTTCTCCTTTGGAGGACCGGATCCTTGATGGCCATATGCCTGAGAGCACGATCTCGCTCATCTACAAAAAATTGATAAACGTCCGGGCGGATGCGCTTCTGGGGCTGCGGGACCAGTGGACTAGGGATGGACTCGAGTTGGATGACGAGGATTGGCAGTCTGCTGTTTCCTCTCCCAAGGAGGTTGCGATCCCGTCGCGTCTGAGGCTGGTGCAGCTCAAAATACTGCATCGAGTGTATGTGACGGGGCCAAGGCTGGTTCATATGGGGTTCTCTGAGGAAGGCCTATGTAGGAGGGGATGTGGTATGGTGGGTACTTTCCTGCATATCATCTGGGAATGTGGTGTCATTGCGGAATTCTGGAGGAGAGTCCATGCAGTGATGGGGGAGGTGACGGGCATTGCTATGCAGCCGGAAGCGCGGTGTTGTCTCCTGAATGTCTGGGGGCCCACTGATCACGATGCGGCACAGACCCAATGGGTGACTCTGGGTAACATGGTCGCTAAGAGAGATATCGCGCGATTGTGGGGCTCCGCGGGGCCCCCCACATTGACCGCGTGGAAAGAAAATATGGATTGGAGTATGCTCAGGGAGAAGACAGTATATTGCGCTAGAGGCCGCCCTCGGAAGTGGCACGCCATCTGGGGGCGGTGGAATCAATACAGGGGGGGAATATGTCTTGCCCCTGATTTGGATCCCCCCGAGGAACAGCTTTCTTCTTGACATTCTTTCCAGCTCAGTATATAAGATGTGATGCTTAATTGACTTCTTGGGCCTCTGCTGTCCCCCTTCTTCCTCTTATCACAGTACTGTGACTGTTAGATGATTGGGGTCCGGCCTCCCCTGGGGGGCTTTCACCATGGGCATTCAGTGTTTTCGCCTTGCTGGGGTTCGTTGTGTGTTTGTGTTTACTTAAAAATGGAATCTTTTCACTGCTCCTTTAATGCAATGTGGACGCTTCTTTGTCCTTCTCTAACGAAGCTGCCGAACCTCCGGGTTGTCGGCTGAATAGCTGTGTCCAGACTCTTGAAGAAATAAAGGTTTTTAAAAAAAAAAAAAAAAAAAAGAAACCCTTATTCCTTGGGCTAAAAGAAAGTTGCTTTCAGAGCTCGGCTTTAAAGTTTTGATATGTACACAGCAGTCTACTACTACAAGAGGTGTTGCAATTTTAGTTAGAAATCACATTCAAGGGACTGGTAGGGTATTAGCAGATACACAAGGGAGATGGGCCATTGTTGAACGTATAATTGGGAAGACGAAGCAGAAGTGCACTGTCTGCTCTATTTATGGGTCAAATTTTGACGAGGCGTTAATAATAGAAGGGCTTAATGTTGAGCTTGCCCAGTGGCCCTCCCCACTATTAATCTGTGGTGATTTAAATATACATCTAGGGCCGTCGGGTTTACGGGATAACAATTACTGTTATAATGGGAGGAAACCGAAATTTTTTAAGGCACTTCAATCACTTGTAGATGATCATGGCCTGGTGGATGCTTGGGCCACACTGAGAGGAGATGAACCGGGGTACACCTTTTATTTTTGCCCCCATCAAAAATTAGTAAGGCTGGATTATTTTTTGGTTTCACGTTTAATGCTGATTGGGGCTAGAATTCAGGTGTATCCACGTATTACCTCTGATCATGGCCCTCTTGTATTAAGTCTAAACCTTGGCAGGGTGGGGACTAAACCACGTGCTTTCTCATTTGATAGGAAACTGCTGTGTGATACACTTTTTGTAAATAAGATTAAAATTTGGATCAAACATTTTTTTTAAATTAATCGGAATACTGCAGGGATAGGATGTGTGTGGGATGCCTTTAAAGCCGCCTTTAGGGGGGAGGTGCTTAGTTATGGTTTATATAAGCAAAAACAACTACGCATTCTATTGCAGGGATTATATGCTGCGTTAACGTGTGCTGAAGAAAAACTTGTGACAGATATGCATGGGGGTTCGGATATTACTGAATCTTTGATGGAAGTAGCCAGCTGTAAAGGTAAGATCAATTTGTATTGGAGCACAGAAATGGCTAAACAACATGTGACTAAAAGAGATTTGAATTATGAGTATGGGGAGGCTAGTGGACGGTGCCTTGCTCAGAAATTAAGATCTAAAGAGACGGCCCAGCGGATCAATGCAATTAGAAATGTTCGGGGTGATCTTGTAGAAACAGAGGCGGGGATCTTGGATGTATTCCATGAGTTTTATGAGACTTTATATAAAAGTGAAGAGTATGATATACAAGCTGGGGAGGCTCTGGCCCTGTGCTTTTGTGAAAATAACTTAAATAAACAAGAGACTGATCTCCTCGAAACTCCTATAACTTTGGAGGAGCTGGAGCGGGCCATTAATAGCTTGGCAGCGGGAAAGGCAGCTGGGCCGGATAAGCTCCCACTTGAAATATATAAAACTTTCTTCGATTGCTTGAAATTTTATATGTTTTTATATGTTCATTGCCAGGACTTCCTCTCATTCCTCCTCATGTTTTCTTTCTGTTTGGCACTGTTATAGACTTTACTTTGGCTTTAAGGATGCATGCTGCGGCCAATACAGCTTACACAATGCATGGTCTTCTGTGGCATCGCTCAATGCATCTGTCAGTTTGGGCGGTATAGGCTGTGTTGTGGTCTGTCATTTACCAGAGTGTGCCAGAGGTAGTGTGCTAACAGTCTGTCTCTCTAGTTCGGTTGTAGTTTTGCCCGCACTGTGGTCCTTCTGCTGCCAGTGAATGACAGAGGCAACGTGCTCCACACTTTTTTTCGCAAATTTACCAATCACTTTAGAGTTGCTGTAAGACTACGAGTGCAGCAGGGACCCTTCATTCTCCCAAAGCCAACCCATTTTTTTAGAAAATCCCTTAGGCAAAGTCAGGCAAGGTTGGCATGCATCATCAGGACACTCACCATACAGTATGTTTTACTGCTGCCTAAGTTGTTTGTTAGATCCATCCTCAGTATTGCTTGGGAATGTTTTGCCTGGCCCATCTGTCTCTGGGTACCATTGCGGAGACATTTTATGAAGACCTCTACAAAGAGGTCGAGGTGGAGGAGGGATTTTACGCCAGAGTGAACATCCCTGGTACTACTGACTTCCCTCTCAGGAAGGCGGTGTCAAATGCCCTACAGCCATTGGACAGACAGTTACTTTTTTTGACCACTTGCCAACACGAACCCCTATATTGGAGGGGAGTCCTTAACATGATACCTATGGACCCAGAACCCTAGGGTGTGGGGGCTTCTGCCACACAGTTAAGATGAGGGCTAAAACCAAAAGAGGCATAGATGCCCCTCAGGATGCTTTTGAGAGGCTGAGGGAAGCTTTTATGAAGACAGTCCATCTGGCAAGTCCTTTACCCTCCAGCTCAGAGGTGGGTATGTGTCAAGCGCCATATACTGTTAAAGAGTACATAAAGGCTGACACGAATTCGGAGGCTTCTGACCCGCCGGATGAGGAGCCCAGGCCTAGTAAACCATGAAGACGGACAGATCTTACTTCGCTCCATAAAATGGTGGAACTGGCTTAAGACCTTGCGAGAGACTCTCACATGCTTGAACCACAGACTTGTACCAGCTCAGGTCCTCAAAGTAGATGGCCTCAGAGAAGATGGCCTAGTATGTTTCCCAATGAATTTGCAAGCCTCTTGATAAGAAGTTGGAGGGAAGCTTGAGAGGGTCAATGTTCCTTTTTTGAAAGGGAATGTTTCCAAGACCCCAGAAATTGACAGCAAAATGGCAACTTTCTTGACTGACCACAGGTCTTGGAGAGAGAATGTCAAGATATACTCCTAGATTTGGCCGCCCCTCTCACCATGTTACTGGAGATGGCACATTAAGTCATTCAAAGTAAGACAAGGGTTTTGAGGTCATAAATTGTATGTTTACCATGACGGTTATGAAGATGAAATTCAAGTTTTAAAAACTGTTGCTTTAATATACAGAGCCAGTTTATTGATTGTAGATTTAGATTACTAGGGCAACAGCATCAAACATTGGCTAACACGTATTTTGCAACTTATTATCTTTTCTTCTTCAGGAACATATCTCACGAAATGTAAGCCCTTCTGTACAGAAATAAGCAGGTTCACCACAGCATCTTCCTTCCTTGATAAAGCACAATTGTCCATTAAAAAGATCTTCAGCCCCAAAACAATTTGGGGGAGCTCGTCTGTCTATTCGCCTCCACAGACAACTGTGACAGTTTCAGTATCAGGGCCAAGCCAAGTTTGGGAATTTCTTCCCTTCCGGGGGAGCAAGAAGCAGAGCCTTCAGAGGTGCCAGAGGCACCCAGATAGGGTTTGTTAGCCCCTCTTTCTACCCAAGAATCGGGGGATACTTGCAGAGTTTTTACTGGCCTGGCCTGGCAGCAGTTGA
The DNA here is from genome assembly GCF_964204655.1 of Triturus cristatus. Lineage (NCBI taxonomy): Eukaryota > Metazoa > Chordata > Amphibia > Caudata > Salamandridae > Triturus > Triturus cristatus. The sequence continues at coordinate 371,244,399 of NC_140591.1, read as the reverse complement.
CGCCTGGTTCCTGCAAATTGTGATGAGCTTTTTCTTAAAGTTCTATGGCTCTCCTAAATAATTTTTGCTTCCAAGGCCCCAAAAGTTCTCTAAGGATCAGTGGTAGGATTCCCTCACCCGTTGATAGCACGCTTTACAAATACACCTAACATAATGCAACGCCCGCACATATGGAAATGGACCTGGAGGTCACAGACTTGGAGGCCACAGTGGCAATTATGAGGTCAATCCTTCACCTCTGGGGGTTTCTTAGTATTTTGTTTTTGGTCCAAAAGAAGGAAAGGTTTTTGGCTTGTGATCCAACAATAGTTTGCTGGTATACTGCCATTTCAAAATAAAGGGGATTCACCTTCTGAGGGACATTCTGCAGCAGTGTGGCTGGATGGTAAGGTTAGCCTTGAAGGACGCAGATATGATGGTACCGATATACAAAGTTCACCATTACTTTCTTTAGTTTTGTTGGCATTGCCGGATGTTCGAGTTTGCGGTTCTCCCATTTGGTTTGTCATCGGCAATGTGGTGCTGCACCAAGCTCCTGTGGCAAGTGTTTCTCAGGGCCAGCAGGCTCAAGATAATTGTTTATTTCGACAACATTCTACTGTTGGACTGAGATCAAGATTGTCTTCATTCTCAACTGGCAATGATAGTCGATCTTTTACGAAGGCTGGGCTTCCTAATCAACAGGGAGAAGTCAGATTTGGAGCCCACACAGACCATCATTTTTCTGGGTTTCGTGATCAGGCTAACCTCGACGTCCTTACACCTCCTACAACGCAAGATGATGTCCATAAGGAGGGAGCTGAGGAAGGCTAACCTCTCAGACAGGATCTCCCTCCTCAGAGTGGCCAGAATTGTAGGTCTCTTGTCATCATCAATTCAGGCAAATTTTCCAAGGCCCCCTTTGCATGACTGGGTTCTTCAAAGGCTCATGGCAGCTCATCTGTGGGAATGTCTTGGGAACTCAGACCTAGTTACCCTCGCACCATAAATCAGGATGGAGCACCAATGATAGCTGCAGTATGGAGACCTGGAACAGGAGGGTAATTTTCAGGAAGCCAAAGGAAAGCGGTAAAGAGGAATCTTTTAGCGCGTTTGGATTGAGAATCAAGTGCCAACTGGACTGCAGTGTCAACGGCACAGAAAACCAGATAAGGGGGTTGAGATTTTTCCCCAGCTCTCAGATTTGGATTTTTAGACAGAAGCACCGCTTCTAAAAGCAAGTCGAAATTTGGTACATCACCAGACAAGAAGGACCTACGAAGGAACTGAAACTATGATATGCTGTAGCCCTTTGTGATAAACTTACGTCTTCACTTCTCTGAAAAGTCCAATGAAGGATATGCTGCTTCGTAGTCTGAATCATTTTGGAATCAGCTGGATCTTGACTCTCTTGTAGTGCCGCGACTAATCGATATCGTCCCATTAAACCATATGGTAATCATTATGCAATTGCAAAATGGAGGAAAGTGAATACCTCTACTTTCCAGGTCTGCCTGTTTGCCCCACTCCACTTATTTATCCCTGCCCTGATGAAGGTGTTGCCCTATACACCGAAACACGCGTTGGCGTTTAATCTTTCTCGTGCCCTTGGACCTTGCGTCCATTCACCATTGGGAGGATACATGAGAACTTTCCACTCTGACATCTTGAGGCTGTCTTACCACATGGATTGATTTTGTTATGTTTTTAGGAATGATACTATTGAATGAATGTGTATGTTTCTATAAGTAAATGCAAGTATGACTGATGGCTATGAATGTTATGTGTGGGACTTGTATAAATGTATTAATTATACTTTACGTATCTAATTATCTATTATGTAAAATTTGATAATAATGTTTGAAATAATGAGACTAAAAGAAAAATAAATCTACTTATCTCTGAACTGTTGTTGTATAATATTGTGACCCCTTTTTCTCTTGGGGCAGATTGAAATCCTGATATATAGGCAGGGGGTGTTTGTTAATAATACTTTTCAGAGATGCCCCGCACCTTGTTATCAAAACAGATTCCAGCCGCTTAATTTGGGGTACCTGTTGCGGAGTTACCTCTACCAGTGGAAGATGATCAGGGAGTGAATAACAACTGCACATCAACTGCCTCAATCTGCTGGTGGAATCTTTTGCAGTGAGGTGTCTGGTGAGAGATTGAGTTTTATGTTGCATTCTGCTGTTAATGAATAATATTTCAGCAGGACAATACATCAATCAATTAGCAGGAACGAGATTCAAGATACTGGCGGAATTGGCCAAGGATTTCTGGCATTCTGCAACTTTGTAGTAGCAAAAATCTCTTTGCCTTATGTCTGACTCATCAAATGGGAGATATTTCAGCTGGCGCCCTGAACTAGGACTCCAGCAGTGGATGCCTTTCGTCAAGACTAGGGGATGAACTGCAACTATGCATTCTCTCAGTTCAAGATGATTGTGAGGACAGCAGCCCATGTATGCGGATGAATGCAAAGGTGGTCCTCGTAACTCTACTCTAGAGAGCCCTGCCTTGGTTCCCAATGCTGATGAGACTTTCTACAGATTTTCCAACTCTTCTTCATCATGTTCCGAGCATACTGATGGAATGAAGGACTACCACATCAATCGTGCCTGAAGGGTAACATTCATCTGATGATTTGTCGGAGATAAGGATTGATGGTCAGTGCCAGCCCTTTCAAGACATGCTCACAGCTTTATCCGGAGAACCTGGGCAGACAGTACCAGTAAAATGCATAGATACGCTTGTTGAAAGTGGTCCAGTTGGTGTATACAGCAGGACCTGGGCCAGTCTACTGTATGTGGCTATCTACATGTCAGAATTTGCAGAAAAGGGTCTGGCCTACAGAAAGGTGAATGCTGCTCAGTTGGCTATTTCAGCTGACATCAGCCTGTTGAGGCTTTGCCAGTGGGAGAACATCATCTGATTCAATTGAATGACAGGGGCTGTGGAATCTCTCAAATTGCTTTCATTTTAGTTAACCCTTGATCTGCATTTGCATCATGCTGCTTATGAATTCCATTTGTAGCCAGGTTCAGAAAGAGGTAAAGATTGCAAATTGGTGATCATATTGTGTGTAAGCAGTATATGACATTTTTTTTCAGTAGCAAATTACTGATTAGAGTAAAATTGTGTGTCACCTTATGTAGATGAACAGCGGCGTTATGTTGGGCAAGAAGTAAAGGGGGTTACATGGAGAAAAGCCCTTTGGAACTTCATATTTGACTGAGAGCAAGGAGGGTTCTGGAGAAGTGCATTTGGATGTACAGTTGGTTTAATGAGAAGAATTATGAGAAAATATTCGATGATGAAGAATGGAGGATGCTGATCAGGTCATAGACTGTAAAGTCTGGAAGGAATGACATTAGCGTATGTCCAGTGGAGCTGGAGAACAGTGGTGAGTGGGATTGCTTTGTGTGGTATCTGGCAAGGTCAATATTGTAGATTGTTAAAATGTTGTTGGTGACAAAGACATTCATGCTAATAACTCTTTCAATAGACCATGGAATGGCAGGGGTGGAAATTGTTTTTTTGCAATGCCTGACCCCTTTGTGCTTGACACTTTGCTGTATTTCTGCAATTCAGATATTCAATTCTTTGGGATGTCAATTTGGTGCAAAATCTATTTCTATCTTGGCCAGATAATGTTGCCCTTTGGAGGATGGAATTATCCGGTAAATTAACAATGCTTCTTTGTCTTATTTCCTGCAAGAGAGTTTTGTATGCGAGGGCACTCGATTTGGCTGATTGGGTCTTTACTCCTAAGGGGGTTATGTTCGTGATTTCAAGGTGAACCAAGTCTAATACTAGGTCAGTCTCTTATCCAGCTTTCTCTGAGGCCCAGGTTTTGTGTAGTTCACTGTTTGGGAGCTTATGAGGCTATGAATTCTGACCCACTGCCAAATGGCAACTATTGAACCCCATAATATAAATGTTTGAAGCGGTTTCCTCTCTGACTATCGTCAGGTGATTACACTGGGTGGTGTCAGAAATGGGTATTGATATGTCCAAGTTGGGGTCACACTCAGGTAGATAGAACATGGCCTTTAAAGCTTTCTCCCTACAGGGATGTCTGTAGGATATTATGAATGCTGCTGATTGGTCAGTGAAATGTACTTTTAATCATTTTTAGGGCTAGTCAATGGAAAATGTGGCTTATCTGGTGGTGAGTAAACTTTAAAGCAGCATAGTCCTCACCTCGGGTCCTGACATTGAATGTAAAATGAGTTAGCTTTCACAACCAAAAGTTTCAATTCTATTAAAGACATGGAGTCAAGAATTATTCCCACCCAGCGGCAGTGCTTGCTGGTCCCATACTTCTGGAGTCGTAAGGTATAAGCATCTCTGTCCAAGGTTTGTACAAGATTGTTTACTATGCTGCAAGATATGGATGCTACAAAAGGAACATATTATCTGTCTTCAACAACTTTATTCAGATAATAATATGGCTTCTTCTTTCATTCCATTCAAACACTAAGCAAGCCTGCGGTGTCTCATGGGCTGGTGGCTGAAGAGCTGCATGAAGAAAAGAGGAGGTGGAAAGAGAGGAGGTCCGGGTCAGGGAAAGGGTGTGGAACCAGATTTAGTTGACTCAGTGGGCAGTGAAGAATCTTGGGAGTTATTGTTATAATCAACTTGTTTTAATATGTTATGAATGGTTCAAGATTGTTCAATTAGATGAGCTTTGTAGTGGCTGGAGTGCTGAAGATTAAAACAGATTAAAGATAATCCTTACCTCTGAGACATTAATAGAATTGAAACTTTCCATTTGAAAGTAAAAACATTTTGCATTTCAATTTGCAGCCTACCGGCATACATGTATTTTAGAGGATTAGATGACTCACAATATTATGTTAGACTGACAGATTAAACTGTGAAGCAAGGTATTATAATGTAGTTAGGAAGTTATGCTAATTGGTTAGTAATATGTGATGAACAGTGTTTGTGGTGTTTCTAGCTTTCCTTTTTAATTGCTGAGATGTTTCTAATGTTGATGATAATTATTTATACAAGACCTGCATAGAATTATTTTTATTACATTATAATATGCCAATATTCGCATGTGTACTACTTCCCTGGTTCAGGGTGGAGCTCTGCAATATCATCTGTAGGTGTAAGAGATTCTCTGACAGGCTTGCCTCCTAACACTCCTACTTTATATGCACATAATGCACTTGGAAGGATGAAAGAAAGGATCATTACTTCCTTTTGGGTTTAGTAAACTACCAGGGCCCACAAATTGCATAGTACAGAACAATGTCAATTAGTTTCACCTATTTTTCCATGTCCCATAGAGATCGAGGACGGCGGTGAGTGGGATTGCTGTGTTGTGTATTCTGGTAATGTCAATATTTTTGCAGATGGTTTCATTTGTGGGTAAAAAAGATGTTCATGCTGACTAGTTTTTCAATAGAGTAAGGAATGAAAGGGGTAGAAGTGGGTTTTTGCATTGCTTGACCCCTTTGTGCTTGATCCTTTGCTATATTTCTGTACTTACGTAAAAAGTTTGTGGTGATGATCAAATTTTGGTGATTGCACATTGAGAGTAGTGTAGAACCATGAGTACTAAGCAGTATTGGATATGGGATGTACACACTGGTCGAAAAGAGCGTGTATGCATCAGAGAATGGTTTGAGGATTCCAAGAGACAGGGGCTCCAAAATTCCAAAGGTGGTCACTCATACTTTTGAAGTTAGGAGTTTTCAGGGGATTTTGATTAACTTGGATAGTGGTTGTTGCCATTGGCTATCCACTATAATATGATTAGAATAGGGAAGTAATTTAAAAAGTGCTTGACATACCCATTTGGACGGTGTATTCTGTACCATATCTCATGTTGGGAGAGGGAGAGGGTGACGTGAACTGGTGGTACAATGAGGGTAGTTATGGTGAATTTATGAATAATAGCAAGGCCACCACTGGTTTGTTTGGGAATGATAGATGGAGGGTTTTATTTTATTTTATTTTATTTAATCTGATTTTATATAGCGAGAACATTACCCAAAGGTGTCAGAGCGCTTCACAGAAGAACCAGTTGCGTTACATAAGGATTTTGGATTATATGAGTTACATAAGAGATATAAAACAGGAAAAAAATTGCAAATGTACAAGTGGAGCGAAAGGAGGGAAAAATTGCAAATGTACAAGTTGAAAAGTCACTCAAGGAAGCGGTACAAGCAGATAAACTCTAAAATCACATAGGAATGGTAGTACGTTCAAAGGTCTACTACATATACAAGTGGTTAGAGCGAATTACAGAAGGACTAGTTACATTGCATAAGGACTTCGGAGTACATGAGTTACATAACAGATACAGACAGAACAACTCTAAAATCGCAACAAAAAAAATCGTGTTATGTCCATTTGGAGTGAGCTTGTTCAAGACAGGCAGGAGTAAGGAGAGAGCCACTTCTCAATGATAAGTAGAATAGCAATCTGATGGTGTGTGAGGAGAACTTTATCACTAGCTGAGTGTTTGTGAGAGGTGAAATGCGAGTTGATGAGCATGGAAGCAAGTTTGGGAAGTGTTGGGTTGGGGATGAGTATTATGTAGTTATGTGATTGTAGCTATAGGGGGTGTTTCTGAAGAAGCATGGATATCTAAGATAATATGGTCTATGAAGGATAGCGACGTGAGTACTTAAAGGATGGAAAGGCACATGCTTGCTTGTTTCAAAGGAGAACAGAAGTGATGTTGTAGAACTAGCACTGGTGAAGATTTTTATCAGGCAAAGGTCAATTGCACCAATTTTCTTTGTGGTTTGACAACTGCTTCAAATGCACCTTTTTGTCAGGGAGCAAAGATGTCAGGAGAACAGTCCACTAAAATAATTCTTTTAGGAATGAGGAAGTAACTAGCACAATTGGTACACATATAGGGCACGATTCACAAAGGTAAAGTTAGCCGAAAGTCGAATTTTGCGACTTTCGGTATTCACAAAGGGCATTTACGAGTAATAAATGCCCTTTGTGAATACCGAGAGTCGTAAAGTTAGATTTTTGTCTAACTTTACCTTAGTGAATCAAGCCCATAGTTTTGAAAGTGCATTATTTTGCGACTCCTCGAGTAGTAGCAGCACCTTCTGTGCACAAACTAATACATTCCAAGAGAGGGTTGGTTAGTCATTATCAATAATGAGAAGTTTCTTAGCATTTCACTTACAGCAAAGGACTCTGTGACCTGCTGCTGATAACGTTTGCTCAGCTTCTGCTAAAATATTAGCTCTTTTTGCCATCAGAGTATTTCATGGGTGATAGGTGTGATACCAGAATATTTTCAGACTATCGCCTGACAGAAATATTATGTCCTGAATATTGTTAACAAAAATATTGCCCCATTTGAGTAAATAGAAGAAAATCTACACTCAATGGGACAACAATTTTGTAAATGATGTTTTGGACACACTATTTATGTCACACTTTTCTGGCATGCATCCTGTGTGATGTTATATGACTTAGCAATCTGGGCTGAGCCAACCACAATGGGGCCAGAGCCTTCTAATTTCGCTCTGTTGTGGGTCTGTCAAAGAAGGGCATTGGCCCAGCCATAAACTGGATCATATGCTTGACTTTATGTTTAGCATCTTTGACGACAAGAGGGTTAAATAGGCTTTACTAGTGCAATGGTCAGACTAGTATTAGTTCAGCTGAGCTTACTGATGTCACTACATCAACCAATCTTGAAATTCTGTTACCACTAAGAACAGGGCTGGGTCTAAATTGTCTAGCCCTGGTTCAAGAAAGCAGTCTATGGTAATCAATTGTATTAGTATCAGATGTTCTGATCAGTGCAGACAAGTTTACTAATACATGGATCACTGTGGCTTTCAACACCACTACACCACCCCACCGCTTAAAGAGATCACTAAACGATGCTCTCGTCGCTGCACCCCTAGATAAGATGCTTATGTACTAAAGGTTAAAATCACTTGCAAAATCTGAATGCCTATGTTGCCCTGATCATAAATCGGAAAAAAAGTTGCAACTTCTAAAATGTGGTCACTAATGCTCATGCTAAATATTATCAAAATCAAATTCTCAATGTAGGAAATAGTATAGAAAGACGTTTGCAACATCATTAAAGAACTCAACAGTCTTTATTGCTTGTATTAACCCATCTGAAAAATTCTAAAGCTTCTTTTCACATATAAGATATACTTAAGCACAACATCTTTTACTACAGGCACAAAGTTTGATTTCATTTCAGCAACTGTAAAGATTCGTTGCCTAGCCAGCCTCCTGTTCTCTAACTATCACTTTCACATCCTCTCTGTGATCTTTATTTTGGCAAGGCTTAAGTCTTTTAATTGATGCTTCCTGTTGAATGCCTATTCTGTGAAATATATCAAACAAATGACACAGGTGGTTTCTTCTTTGACTGCCATATGTGATCAGAAGACTGCAGGGGCTCGTGTCATCTCGAAACAGGTCTTTCTGATTCCTTTTTAAACAAGCAGTCTCAAATCCAATCGGTCTTGCTTTGCCAATACTTTATAGGTAACACTATTAGGTTTGCCAATCCCAGAGACTTTTAAAATGTGCTGGCAAAGCCAATAGCAGCAGACCGCAATGTGAAAAGTATGAATAACATTTTTTTCTATACTTTTTATACTTTAAAGATGGAGAGGATGTGATGGTCCTATGACCCTAAAGCACCAACATGTTTCAGCCCTTACCTAACGGCCTAACTAAGGTCCTGGTTTTCTCAGGGTGGGTAGGGAAGAAGTCACTTCCCCTGAAGACGTGAATGACATGTGCATGCAATTTGCCTGTGAGAGAATTTAAAGGAAGGCATATACTTGCCATGGCATTTTCCAGGAATGATCCAATATTAAAAGGAGCATCTGCTCCCACAGTAGCTACCACAAGCAGGGGAGCAGAGTCAACGCAGGGGAGGGTCTCTTGACGACTGTGTGACTACTGGGCCTCCCTCTCATGCCCCCGTGGGAGCAGATCCTTTTAGCCGTATATACTTATTAATCCTTCATCCCACCCAACGAATAAAGGATACTTTTGGAGTGGGAGAGGAATTGTATCTTTAAGGTTACGCCCCATACACCAGATCTTCATAAGTGTTCCATGAAATATGGTTGAGCCCACCCCAACCTTTAGTTGGGGTGAACTTGATGATGAAGCATGTCACTATTAGTTTGAGTGAAGATTATATCAAGAAAAGGGTCATATAACCTTCCCACCCACAATAGTGGGTGTATTGCCATCTGGCGTATCAACCATCCCCCAGTCCCCTTCCTTTTTCTCTTCTGCAGGAACCATTCTGGATCCTGAGGGGATACTAGTTTGTTTTTTGATAATATAATAGCCTTCTGAATTGGCAAAGCCAATTTGGAGATGCCACCATGGAGTAGAAGAGAGGCGGCGGTTGAGAGGTTGGCAAAGTGGGCACAAAGCGTCCCGTGGAAGCAAAGTGGGACAACCTTCTAGGCATCAACAAGGCTGCTGCCTTCCGGTGTCTGGTATGCTGCAGAGGAGTAACGAGAGGGAGGGTGATAGGGAGAGAAGTGCTGAATGAGGGGGAGCAAGGGAAGGGTCCTGTGGCACTCTAACCAAATGTTAGGAGCAAGATGTGCACTTCCATGAAATAACATATGGGATTAAAAAAATAAAAGTAGTAGCTCGACTTCAGCAGTGGAAGCATAACAATCAAAATCAAGAGCAGGACAAAAAAGTAATAGGTAGGAAAGCTATCCAAAAATGGAGCAACGGAGGAGGAGCCAAGATGGCGACCGGGACGGCAGCGTAGACTCCCGGCTCCGTGAACCTCCGCACCCCGCACGGATATCCTGCCTGAGATCCTCAACTTGTGCTACGTGGTCGTGTTTCTGAAGGAGAGGGGCTCCCGACTGTGTGACTCCGAGGTTTCTAGCCGTGCTATCGCCGGAGAAAACTGCATCTGAACTTTGCGGCCTGTGCGGCCCTAGAGCCGGGACATCGAGTGGGCGCCGTGGCCGGGTGGCAGTGCGACAACAGCGGCCGGTGGTGACTGGGTGGAGTCGGCCCCCCGAAGCGGTGTTAAACTCGGCCTACCTTTCGGCGTGGTCACTTCTACTGCCCAGTGTAGCTGACCAAGTGCATGACCGGGGGTGCAAATCTTAGATCCTCCGGTGACTGCCCCTGCCTTGCTGGTGAGCTGCCCGGCCGCCGTCCGTATCCTGCCCCGATCATTGCGGGCCGCCCCCGGATTTCTACGGGAGCTGGTCCGTGGTGGGGACGACTGTTGCCCGTGACCACGGATAGTTTTTTGCCTGCCCCCGGAACCCGATCACCCGCGACGTGGACATCGCGACGCTTGTCCCGGGGTCCCGGCCCCGGTGAGGGTCGGGCATACTTGGCGGCCATCTTGGGTCGATGAAGCCTACCATCCTGTCCGCTGGGCCGCAGCGGGCCTGTGAGCGTACGATTCTTGGGAGTGTGGCGGCGAGATCACAGAGAGCTGAGCTGGGGTACGGCGACCTCCTCGAGGCTCTTGGTGCTCTTCACTCCTCCTTGGTTCATGGTTTCGTGATCTTGGGGAGTAAGCTCGATGGTGTGGCGTCGGAGTTGGGGCAGTGGCGGCCCGCCTGTCCGCACGAACACAGAGTCTACCCACACTGCGCACAGGAAGACGCTGTGGCGGCCCCCCCTGAGGTTAGTACACGACTGGACGCCCCGGCCAGGATGCTACAGTGTGTTCGACCTTCTGAGGGCCTGATCTGTCCCGGAGGCGTTGGACCTGAGTGGGATGTGGTGGCCTCATCCCGTGCATGCCCTCCTGCGACCCAGAGACAACTCCAGCAACTAATGTCTGTTTTGGCTGCTTCTGCCTTCCTGAGCCTTGCGTGCAGTGCAGACCCTAGGGCAGCACTGGGAAGCCTGTTTCCTCACGCGGCGGACTGTGTTGATGCTCAGAGACTTCCACCCCACCTGTGTGCGTCGCTTCTCTGTCATTGTTGGACATTCCTCTGCCTAGGAACATTGGGTATGGTGCTGGGTCGAGGGGTTGGCATGGGCAGCATTCCACAGAGTGGTCAGGGATGAGGCTGGCCCCTCGGGGGTGGTCGCCTAGTGGACGGGCGGGCTTGGGGTGGTGTGCTCTCCTGACATGGCTACTGGCACAATAGGTGCATAATGCTCCCCATTGTGGTTTGAGAAGATTGTTTTTGTGCTGTTCCTTGTTCACTTTAGGGGAACCTTACCGTGCGGGAGGGAGAAGCCGGGGGTCTGTTATGAAGGCCCTCCTCCAGTTTATAAATGCTTTCTCAACCCCCCCGTCTGGTGGGGGTCCTTTCCTACTTCTTTTTCCCTATTCTCCTACATTTCGGGTCTGGTTCCAGGGCGACAGGCACACTGCTGGGGGGGGGGGGCCGTACTCATCTGCAGAGGTGCAGGGTGGGGGGTTGGGGGAGGGGACTCTGTATTCCTTCATCTTTTTCCATGGCCTCCTTTTTCTTCTCTGATTCTTTTTGTCTTTCTTTTTCTGGGATCAGCGTGATACACCTCCTTTTGCTATGCCTTGTTGCCGTTCCATGTGTTCACAACTTCCGGGGTGTTCTTGGGGAGTTCTGGCGGGGGACTGCGGGCGCGCTGTAGACTATGTTTTTTCTCCATCCTGATGTTCTTGTATTTGCGCCATTGACCGAATAGATTGCTGTAAATCGCCAACGTTCATTACTCTGCATATCCGTGATCGTTGTTTTAAAATTGCTTGTCACCTGATCCTTCTGCCTTGTTTCATCATAAAATGAAAACCTCTTTCTCCTGGTGCCCTACTTACGCTGTCCACAGTATAAGCAGTACGATTTTGCTCCCCGAAGTGCTGCCTGTGTTTATACTTGTCGTTCTTGCTCTGATTGCTTAGCGGCCGGCCCTGGGGGGTTGTAGGCCCATACTTGTTCTTCTTGAACTGTCAATAAAGGTTTTCAAAAAAAAAAAAAAAAAAAAATGGAGCAACGAAATTAGATCTAATCATGAGCACAGGCTGATAAAGTCCACTCTGTGTAGTTTGTATATAATGCTGTCTAGAACAGACAGATGTCAATGTTAATGTTAATTGATTCTTATATAGCGCTAATCACCAGCAGGGCTCTAAGCGCTTATGAGAGAGTTGCCAGATGAAGCTAGAAGAAGCTATATTTAATAAGACTGCAAAACGTCCACAATGTGCTCTAATGCTACAGCCATCTATCCTTCTATTTCCATCTTGTTTTCATCTGCCAAGATGGTAGAAAGCGTTGTCAACGTTTTGCTCTCAAGGGACAGCTCTTAGAAACTGCCTGATACAGCTACAGACAGTGCTGCCTCCTTTCTGCTCTCCTTTTTCCTGAACTTAAATGCAGTGTTCCTCAGGGGCCTGGCCATAGCCTTGTTGTTTTTTAATTCATGCATCACTCCCCTTGCTGCATTTACTTGTTATTTTGATTTTACTTTTTACACATAAACTGACGGCACCAACAGGATGCTGCCATTTTGCCTTTTAAATCCTTGCCTGAGTGAATTTCATTGAAATTTAATACAGACAGTATTGAGGTTCTAGTGGTTGGTCGGCTTTAAAACTTTTGATCCAAGGAATAGTGGGCGACAAATATGAGGCACCATACTAAGCAATTACCTAAGCCACACAATCAGAATTCATTTTAACATTGCTTTCTAGATGAAAATCTAAATTAGCAATTGTGAGAAGTTGGGTTGTTGGTTGACTTTAGTGTGAAACCTGGACAAACAAACTCCAATTTAACCTGTGCTCAAACCCCTGGAAGCTTGGCACAGAGCAGTGAGGCCTTACTTAGAGGCAATGTGTAAAGTAAGTGTGCAACACTGAAAACAGCAAAACAGTGAAAACACTTCACAAAAAGATCCCACACCAGATTAGACAAAAAGAGCAAAATGTAATAAATAAAACGAAAACAAAACAAATAAAATCCAATCAGAAGAACCTGAGTAATGAACTTTTATAGAATGAAGTAAAAAATAGCACCTAAAAGCATAAAGCGCCAACCAATGCTGTTTTGTCCTGCTGGACCAGGTGAAAGTCAAAAGTTCAGATCGGCCATTACGGAACACAAGTCTGACACAGCCACAGATTAGTAGTCCTGCTGAAGTTTTACCTTCTCAGGTTTTGTGCCAAGAGACCTGTTCGCATTGGAAAGGCTTGCGAGGAGCAAGGAGAGCTGCTCATGATTGTGTCACCCTAAGTGGGAAGAGTATGCCCAGACATAAGCCCCATGTTCACCGTCCCTCTGGATTCAAGCTAGCCTGGCTGATGAGGGCTGATACCCCTAAACCGGTCCCAGGATGCTTGTTTCCTGTCCAGGGAGGGCCTGGCCTAGCAGTTTGGAAAGAACTGCTCCCATCAGGAGCAGAGTGAAGACTGATTTAAATATGGTTGGGTCCAAACTGGGTTGGCGTGGAGAGCAAAATAATGATCTGTGACTGCAGGTGAATGTTTGATTTGTGCAGCATTCCGTCCATCATCTGTTCTTTTTGCAAACCCAGTAGTAGCATTTAATTTACAGGCCGTGGGCACATGGAGTGCCACTTTAATAGGAACTTATAAGTATATGTAATATCACAATTGGGTATAAGCCAATGTTACCATGTTTTATGGGGAGAGCACAAGCACTTTAGCAGTGGTTAGCAGTGGCAAAGTGTGTATAGCCCTAAGGCCAGCAAAAGCAAAGTCAGCAAAAACAGGAGGTCTGAAAGAAAAAAGCTGGAGGAAAAATCATGCAAAGGATGCCAGGTCTAACAGCAATCATACGCAAGTGTTTTTCTCCGCATTAAAAAACTTAAGAAAAAACATTAGTCTATTCTCGACTTCATGCTCTAATGAATCAAAGCAAGGTGGTATGTGCTCAATGCATGAATAGGGCAACGTGTTACATTTGATCCTCCTGTTTATCCCTCAAGCTCGAAAATCAGAAGCTTGTCTTATCCTTGGGTTCATCTCTGTGCTCACACATTTAATCATTTGGGCAACCTTAGCTGAGGGCCTATTTTCAAATACTCAATCTTTAAGCCTAATGTATTCCTCACCATGCCATAAATGAGCAGTGGGCAGTCTTTCTACCATCCCTTTTGTGTGTACGCAGGTTGATTTGAACTCTTAAATCCTCGTCTTCTACCCTTCCCATGGTTCCTGTTGTGAATAAAACTCAATCAGTGTGGAAATGTTTCAGGTCTAGGTTGTAGGTCGGGAATGTGCTTGAGACTGGTTGTCATGGTGGGCATGGTGTTGTCTGTGGTATCTTACTTGTACGTGGTTGTAGGTATGAACTGTACAACATTTGGACCTTAACATCCCCTGTTTTGAACAAGAAATAATGAAGAAGTTGCTTCAGAGTATTCATCCTTGCATCCTTTGTTCATTTACTCTGAAGTGCTGGATATTATGTCCTGGCAGCTGCCATTAAGATAGTCACGTGACTCACGTTGTAGCCAACCAATGAAGGAAGTGCTTGTTCGCTAGCATTTTGTGTCATTTGACAGATACACATATACATTTCTCTGATGTCACAGAAACACGATCACAAAACAGGCAGATCTTTCCTATTAGTATCATTTTGTCTCGAAGAAGATCTTTGTGACAAAGGAAAACAATTGCCAATTCATTTACACTATGTACCTCAGCAAATATAAGAGCAATAAAAGAAAATAATATTTTTCTTTGAAACAGTTGCGGAAATTTGACGAATGATGGGCATATGGACATGAAACTAAATGAACCTCAAGCTGAGAAATAAAATGCATGCGCATCTTTTCATTGTCTCTGTAACAATAAGGACTTTTATTCAGGGGCCATGTGCTTTGATTCATAGTTGTTATCAGTTAATGGCTCATATTAGTTTTTGATGTAGTGTTTGTGGCTTTTTTGATTGATTTCTTACTTGTTTGTATGTGGTGTCATTGGGGCTTGTTTTCCTGAGTCTGTCTTCCATTTGATTACTTACTTCATTGGCAACATTTGTACTGGCTTGTTATTGGCTATCGGTTTCAGTCACAGCCAGTAGCCTTAAACGTTTTCTCAGTTTATGATTTACTTTAATGTTCCTTTATTTGTGATTCACAACCCTTACCCGTCACTTGCACAGTGCAAGAACTTTCAAATGGTATTACTGAACTTATATAATGTAACTTTTCTTGTGTTTCTTCATGTGGTACTGCCTTAAATTAGGCATATATTTTCAGCTGCTCAATGTATTTCCATCCTACTTCTAACTGAGCGAGTTTGGCTTTTTTCACTTCCTTGATATGGTTGCTAGCATATGTCACAACATTTAGAACCAAAACATTCATTTGAAAGGCCTTTAAAGACTGCTGTAAATATTAAAGGGGACGTGGAATAAGAAAACAGAGTCATTCAGTAAAACCACTAGGTACAGGGAGCCTACCTTTGTATTGAGAAAAATAAACGTACCTTCAGAGGGTGTGTTTGGGCTGTTACATCCCCCCTAATAAATGCATTTTCTGCTAAATAGTTGGGTTCAGGTGTTTTCAGTCAGGTATGGTTAGGTGTCTGTGGGATGTCAACAAGAATTTTTACCTACACACAGACACGCTTTTCCCTTTCTGTTTTGAAAATCTTCACCAATGATGGCTATCTTACAAAATAATGTGTTTTCTTTCTTAGTACTCCTGCCAATCCACAGTTGTCTCCCTTTCCATTGCCCCTTTAGCCCCTCTCATGCATCCTACTTGTCCTATAACGTATTTCGTTTCTTGGAAAATCTGAAGCTCACACCACCCCAATCTACGCTCCTGTACGAAACTTTAATAGTAGTAGCTACATATGAAGGGAGAGCTGAATATTTCATTTGTTTTTTATAATCAGCAACCGAGATTAAAGTGCTAACATCTGTCGGTTGAGTCTACAATCAGTCTTACCATGTTTAAAGCTTGATACAATTATGATCTATGTATCTCACTCAGTGAATGCAAAACTGGACAGCTTTGGGGTCACCTGCAGCAACTCTGATAGTAGCTTTAATTTTGTCCAGATCAAATCATTCAGTTGATGTGACATTGTACCCGAATATTGCTTTCATAATGTTTGTCTGATATAAATATCATGTCCTGCATATTGTCTCCAAAAATATCACCCAGCTGGAGTTAATCATAGAAAATCTACACCCAGTGGGACATGTCCTGTTTACTTCCTTAAAAGCATGATGCTCGAATTGTTTATGTAACTGCCAGTATTTTCTCAATGTAATTATTGTTTCTGTAGCAGATGCGAAGCAATGTGTTATAGGTCGTATATAACAACTAAAAAACAATACTTAAGTACAGTGGTGCTGCTGTGTACAGCGAAGAATTTGTACCCCTGGCATTGCCTGGTCATTACCTTATACAAAAGTACAAAATGTATTAATGCGTAGTTAATTAAAACCATTGCATATTAAAAACACGGCTTACAGACTGGACCAAGAAGATTAATAAAATAATAAAAGAATAGACAGATCTAGTGATAAAAGTAATTTCATACTTAATTGGTTCCTGTCCATTTCTATTCATTTTTTGAATTTTACAAAGCGGGCACTTAGCAAGGCACTGGTTCCTTGCACTCATACCACCACGGCGTTCCTACACATGCGAGTGTTTAGTGTTGTAAACAGCTACTTTAACCAACACCTTCTGCCATTTATCAACACTGGGCGGGTACATAAAATATGTTGAAAGGACTCTCTGGTGTACTTACAGAGCTTGCATCACTTTCCTGGGTTACGTTTACACCATTTCAGGGAAAAATCAAAGGGTGGGAGCCCACCCAATAGAAACAGCATGAATTTTTTTTTGGGAGACTTGGACTATCTTGGGTTCAGGTGGAGTTGGGCAATGAGCAAGGAGTGGCTGTTGATCACTGTCCAGGTTTGGGGTGGGCCCTCTTTGCAAGTTAAATATTGTGCTTCAAAAGGGAAAGTATATATTATGGTGGTCCCAGTATTAGAACATCGAAATCATGTAAAAAAAGGGAAAAAGAAATACAGTAATACTCAAAACAAAGAGTTAAAGCAAGACTAAATCCATTGTTACAGTGTTATTTAATCACACTGAAACTGATCAGCATATTGTCAAACAAGTATTAAAGGACATACATTTTTGTAAAAAACATCATCACTACAGTGCCCGAAGGGGAAGAGGAGGGGGAAAAAAGGTGATTTGAGTGAGGTGGTGAGGTAAGTAAAATGTAGGTGGTGATATAGAAATCACAGTCAAACGTTAGGGCATATACTGTTCGCATGCCCAAGAAACAATTAGATATTTATCACATTTTATAACATCTGTACATATTTAGCCATGTAAAACACAAGTCCACAGTAAAGTAAGTACTGTTGAAAGAGACTGGCAATAGCGAAGTGTCGACGTTTCGACCCCTGTGTGTGTGTGTAGGTTCTTCAGACCCTTACAGGCGGGGTCTTCCTCAGGACAGACGTGGGGAGTGCTGGGGGCACCTAACACGGACAAAAGGGTGGTGCGTCATAACCATAATTAAAGTTAAAAGCAAAATAAATCCAGTAATCTGAGCGGTACTGGTCAATATAATTACCGTGAATGGTTAGGGAGGGAACTCTCACAAATCGCTGGTGGAGGGACAATGGGCTCGGTGGTTCCCAAACGTATGACAGAAGGAGTGAGAGAACACCTGTAAAAAATGAGGTGTCTGTCATCCAGCTGAAATATCTAGATGGTGAGGCAAAGGGCAATTAAATGATTGCCTCTGGGAAAGGTCACTTACTCTTGAAATTCTAGTAGGTTTGGTCCAGGTAAAGCATAGATCCAAAGGTTATGTGGTATGAACTCGTATCAATCTGTGTGTCTGAGATCCCGAATGAATCAAGGGTGTCTGCAGATCTAATCAAAAGAGGGTAAAAAGAACCCGGAATTCAGGACCCGGTGGGTAAGTGAAGGCAGCTTATATAGAACGAGAGGGTCACGCATGCTGTGACCCTAGTGACTCGGAAAACCGGTTTGAAGCTCTCTCAAAGTATCATTAACCAAGCTACATGAATAGTAGTTGTGTGGGGGATGGTTTCTCAACGTCGAGTGTCCCTAGCGGAGCATCGTGAAGAGATCAGGCGTAAAGTCTGCTTACTCAATACAGGCAAGCAAATGGTTCAAAAGGTATGCACCATTGGCTGACTTGTGAGCATGCATTGTTGTGATAAGACATGCACGGTATTAATCATAAGCAAACTTTATAATATTGCCGTGTGGCACTATTATAAGGTTGTTAAAACACAAAGCGGCATATATTCCCTGGCTAGTGAGATGAAGTAAAACATGCATTATTATGTGAGCGGTATCAAGCATTGTAAACTTGCCGTGCGGTACTGTTCAAAGGTTTGTTAAAACACATAAAACGGCACACGTCAACTGAATTGTGAGTTGGAGTGAAAGCATGCATCGTTGTGATATCGCGTGCACAAACATTGTAAAATTGCCGAATGACAGTGGTCAGAGGATGTTAAAACACCCGAAACGGCATAGAAAATACTAATTGCACATGTCTTAAACAAAGTAGGGGTAAATGCCGGGATTTGACCACTATCTAGGACCGGTTACGGGGCAAGCGCCAGTCACGCTGTGAAGCCATCTGTACCGCTGAGTCTGAGAGACTAGAAAAAAGAGGGTTGCAGCACTCACCATACTCTTCTCCGTTGTTCTCAGGATGTTGAGATCAACTGGTTGATTAGATCTGGCCTCCTATATGCTCGGAGCGTTACGCACAAGGCATACAGACGCTCAAATCGCCGCGTGACGTTGAAAATCGTGCAGCAGCTAAATGCACGTCAAAAGAGGAGGAACAGTGCCTGAAGACAGACTAGACTGTCAAGGGTACAGTGCGTGAGTGGGTAATGAAAGATGTCAATAAAGAAGGTCAAAGCGATCACATGATGTGTCTATAGTGTCTATAGTGTCCTAGACAGACAACTGTACAGATTGAACAGTGACAACCGCATAGTGTCTAAATTATAATTAAACCTTGCACGACTTGAAAACGAGGTATACAGTTGTAGACACTTAAGCATATCGGGAGAATTGGTACCCACCTCAAGGCTACCCCTTTTTCTTAGGCGAGGGCCAATGGAGACCCCAAAGAGGACGAGGTGGGAACTGGCCCAGGGGCCCACCGAGAGGCCAGCAACCCACCAACACCGGATGGGAGAGGGGCCGCGGAGCGGTATCCAAACAAGTCCGCTTCCAACCCGAGAACCACGGCGAAATCTCAACTCGCCAGAAGGTCTACAGATGGTAGCTGCAGACATCAACCCAGTGGTGAACGTTACCTCATTTTGGCATACGAAACCATGGTACTGAAAGATGTATCCAGACTACTGACTACATACAAGCACACCGCCCAGAACACCACCAAGTCTGAAAAAGCGGCCCTTGTGAGTTTGAAAAACAATAAGGATATTGTGATCAAATCGGCGGACAAGGGTGTGGCGATCGATACCACAGCATACAAAATAGAGATCATGAAACAACTGCAGGATGGAGTAAGCTACGCCCAACTGAGAACGGATCCCACCAAGGGCCTGGCGACTGAAATCTTAGGTCGGACATCAGAAGCAATGGAGAAAGGGTTTTTGAGTAAACTTGAATTTGACTATTTGAATCAAAAACATCCCCGGCTTCCCACTATATACACCTTGCCTAGTATTCATAAGGACATTTCCAACCTACTAGGCCGCCCGATAGTGTCGGGTTGTGGATCACTACTTGAACCTCTGTGTAAATACATTGACTTTTTACTAAAACCTTTTGCTGAAAAGACTCAAGCATACCTAAGAGATACTATGCAGACAATAACATTAATCGTCAAGCAGCCTTTCAATCCAGATGACCAACTACTAGTGATGTGTGATGTTGTATCATTATACACGAGTATAACACAAGATCCAGTATTGGAGGTGATGAAAAACGTCCTGAACCAACGACCAGCCCCTGTGGCTGTGCCTACTGAGTTTATCATCAGCCTACTGACGATAGCAATGAAGAAAAATTTATTTTTCTTTCAGGGCCACCACTACGTACAAACCAAGGGAGTGGCGATGGGGGCAGCCTTCACCCCAGATCTGGCGATCATTTACATGAATAATTTTGAGCAATCGTTCATTTTTAGCAATAATCCCTTCCAACATAGGGTTAATTTGTGGAAAATGTATATAGACGACATCTTGATGATATGGACTGGAGACAAGACGGAGCTGAATCTCTTCTACGACTGGCTGAACCGATGTGACAATGACATCAAATTCACATTACAATCGTATGCAAATGAAATAGCATTCCTTGACATCAAAATATGCTGTGAAAATAAGGAGCTCTACACTACACTGCACCGTAAGCCGTCGGAACGCAACTAACTCCTGAGGTATAATAGCCACCACCCACGGGCCTTGCGAGACAACCTGCCAGTTGGGCAATTTTTACGGATCAGATGGAACTGCACCAAAAAGGCAGACTACATGAGAGAATCTGACGATCTCAGCAGCAGACTCCTATGAAGGGGTTATCCGAAAAGAATGGTCAGACGAGCGCAGAAAAGGGCCTGGGTCAGCCCACGAGAAGATCTGCTGACACCAAAGGACAAGAATGATATATCACTACGGAGGCTAATCTGCGTGACAACTTTTTCGACGAGGAGTAATGCTATAAAGAAGGTCATCATCAAGCATCGGAACCTGGTCTCGGAGGACATCGAACAGCCAACGCCACCAATGCATGCCTTCAGAAAAGCAAAGAGTATCAAGGATCATGTGGTTCATTCTTTTCTGGAAACTGAAACCGAACCTACGCTTCAATCAATGTGGAACCTACCACCGGTTAAGGGACACCATAAGTGTGGCCAGTGCAAAGCGTGTCAAACTACGAATCACACAAAGAACTTTACCTACAAACAGCAGAAGATTGTCTTACAATCCTTCACTAACTGCAACTCTATGAATGTTATTTATGTTATCGTCTGCCCCTGTGGTCTACTCTATGTGGGCCAGACACAGCAGAAAATCAAGGCCAGAATACTTCAACATCAAAGCAGGATACGATGTTCGGTCCAAGGGGCCCCGCTCGTTGAGCACTTCTCTGCAAAAGGACACAATCCCGACCAGCTACAGTGGCTGGTTTTAGAGAAAGCCGAACTGGGACCAAGAGGAGGGGCCATCGATTCAATCCTGAACACACATGAAGCAAAATGGATGATACGCCTGGTCACGATCAACAATGGACTCAATGAACTGGGAACAAGTAATGCACAATTAGCCTGCTTAATCACTGAATGAGTAATGCTGGACCCTGTTGACCTTGGCATAGTTCCACCATATGGGCGATTTTTGTAAGGTTCAACATTGCTCCCATAACCATGCAACTCGGTCTCATCATAGGGCCTCAATAAATGTGCCATTCCAATTGTAACACTGACGTTCTGACACAGATATACGCTACTGATACTACTGGCTATGGGGATCGTATGTTTATTTAAATTTGCCCAAGCATTTATTAGTAAGGCCAATCGACACGTGAATGCATGAATTGCTATTTGATAATCAATGTGGGTGTGCCACTTATGTATTAATGTCTTTATGGGCCAAGAATCTGGCGTTGGATAAGTGTACATATTTGATGTTCTTGTGCGTATCTATTGTATACACGTGATGACACCACTAGTTACATGCCCAATACAGAATTCTGTTTGGTAGCACTTAAGTGGCCTTCAACATGTTGCTATAACAGGTATAGTGTTATAAATCTCATATTTGTACACAATGATGGTATCACTGTTCATTAGCACAGATGTGTGTCAAATACTGCTTACATACACATGTTTGCTCTAGGCACTATGTATCACTGTTCATTAGCACAGATGTGTGTCAAATACTGCTTACATACACATGTTTGCTCTAGGCACTATGTATCCCATGCGCCCACGCCAACGTTGCTTAAGTGTCTACAACTGTATACCTCGTTTTTAAGCTGAAGTGTCAAGTTTTTAAACTTATAAAGTTGTGCAAGGTTTAATTATAATTTAGACACTATGCGGTTGTCACTGCTCAATCTGAACAGTTGTCTGTCTAGGACACTATAGACACATCATGTGATCGCTTTGACCTTTTTTATTGACATCTTTCATTACCCACTCATGCACTGTACCCTTGACAGTCTAGTCTGTCTTCAGGCTCTGTTCAGCCTCTTTTGATGTGCATTTAGCTGCTGCACGATTTTCAATGTCACGCGGCGATTTGAGCGTCTGTACGCCTTGCGCGTAACGCTCCGAGCATAAAGGAGGCCGGATCTAATCAACCAGTTGATCTCAACATCCTGAGAACAACGGAGGAGAGTATGGTGAGTGCTGCCACGCTCTTTTTTCTAGTCTCTCAGACTCAGCGGTACAGATGGCTTCACAGCGTGACCGGCGCTTGTCATGTAACCGGTCTTAGATAGTGGCCAAATCCCGCCATTTACCCCTACTTTGTTTAAGACATGCGCAATTAGTATTTTCTATGCCGTTTCGGGTGTTTTAACATCCTCTGACCACTGTCATTCTGCAATTTTACAATGCTTGTGCACGCGATATCACAACGATGCATGCTTTCACTCCAACTCACGAGTCAGTTGACGTGTGCCGTTTTATGTGTTTTAACAAACCTTTGAACAGTACCTCACGGCGAGTTTACAATGCTTGATACCTCTCACATAATAATGCATGCCTTTACTCCATCTCACTAGTCAGGGAATATATGCCGCTTTGTGTTTTAACAACCTTTGAATAGTGCCACACGGCAGTATTATAATGTTTGCTTACGATTAATACCGCACATGTGTTATCACAACAATACATGCTCATAAGTCAGCCAATGCTGCCTACCTTTTGAACCGTTTGCATGCCTGTATTGAGTTAGCAGACTTTACGCCTGATCTCTTCAGGATGCTCCGCTAGGGACACTCGACGTTGAGAAACCATCCCCCACACAACTACTATTCATGTAGCTTGGTTAATGATACTTTGAGAGAGCTTCAAACCGGTTTTCCGAGTCACTAGGGTCACAGCATGCGTGACCCTCTCGTGCTATATAAGCTGCCTTCACTTACCCACCGGGTCCTGAATTCCATGTTCTTTTTACCCACTTTTGATTAGATCTGCAGACTCCCTTGATTCATTCGGGATCTCAGACACACAGATTGATACGGATTCGTACCACATAACCTTTGGATCTATGCTTTACCTGGACCAAACCTACTAGAATTTCAAGAGTAAGTGACCTTTCCCAGCGGCAATCGTTCAATTGCCCTTTGCCTCACCATCTGGATATTTCAGCTGGCTGACAGACACCTAATTTTTTACAGGTGTTCTCTCACTCCTTCGGTCTTACGTTTGGGAACCACTGAGCCCATTGTCCCTCCACCAATGATTTGTGAGTGGTCCCTCCCTAACCATTCACGGTAATTTTATTGACCAGTACCGTTCGGATTACTGGATTTACTTTGCTTTTAACTTTAATTATGGTTATAACGCACCACCCTTTTGTCCCTGTTAGGAGCCCCCCGCACTCCCCACGTCTGTCCTGAGGAAGACCCCGCCTGTAAGGGTCTGAAGAACCTACACACACACTGGGGTCGAAACATTGACACTTCGCTATTGCCAGTCTCTTTCAACAGTACTTACTTTACTTTGGACTTGTGTGTTACATGGCTAAATATGTACAGATGTTATAAAATGTGATAAATATCTAATTGTTTCTTGGGCATGCGAACAGTATATGCCCTAACGTTTGACTGTGATTTCTATATCACCACCTATATTTTACTTACCTCACCACCTCACTCAAATCACCTTCTTTGCCCCTCCTCCTCCCCTTCGGGCGGACTCATTTTGTACAAAACACAATAGCCTCCTGTAGTGAAGCACACAAATCGTGTAACACAATAAAGTGGGTACAATAGTTTTATTCTACACTTCTTCCAATCGAAATCTTGGAGGGTCTGATTAATGCATGATTAAAGAGCAGAGTTAACCTTGTGTTCCAAAACCTCAGGGTCTCTTTAAACATTGCTTGAGGGAGGCCGTTTGGACCCATGGCACCTTCCACACTGCCTTTTTGTGTGTGTTTTTTTCCCCTGTAACTCTACATAAGGTTTGGGGCTGTTAACTCGCCCATAGCTGGGTCATGTTGGATGTCTGTGAGAAGTGCTGGTACATTGGACTGAAGATAATTCTAAGTTAACCTCCTCCTTTGGAAAACTGTGATTGTTGGAATTAAGAATGTGTGCCATTCCCTTTCTCTGATGTTGGAGTTGCTCACCTTTAAATTTCCCTTCTCAAGATTTTTTATATTTGACCAGAATCTTTAGGAACCCTTTTCTCACTAGCATGAGTGATCTTGGCCCAGAATTTGTCAAAGTATTTATGTTTTACTGACCAAATCGCAGTTTTATTCTCTGAGGCAGGAGTTTTGACCTCTCTTGGCATGCTTGATTGCGCCTATTTGACATTCAAGGCCTTAATTCCCAGTTCAGCTCACATGGTATCATTTTTTGTGTTGTATATAACAACAGGAGTGTAACCCATAAACCACGTTGGGATCAGGGTAGGTAGATAAAGAGAAAACAATATCCCAACTGGTAGCACTATAAAAGACAATTAGACATGTATGTACAATACATTACGTTGAAAGGAACGCAGGAGACTCAGAAGTAGTTTTGAAATGTGCACATGGCATCATATAATTAAATTGAAATCGGAGATTACAGTTGTAGCAGCACTGTAGGCAAATGATGCATGAAACAACCCGGATTGGACTTGGTGCTCAATTGTGTACGCGACATAGACAAGTGACGACGCAAGTGACAATTGTGATATCAGCCAAAAATGGCACAAATTGTGGATGTGAACAATTATGTACAGTGGACGCTGTGGCCAAAAACAATGATTTACAATGTTAGATTTGTGAAATTAAAACAATTGAGTCACAAAAGAGCATGCGCCATCAGTTGTGCTGAGGAGTCAACGACGTTTCGATCCTTTCAATCAGGATCATCTTCAGGACTGGGTTGTTGGTAATAGCGGTGCTGAATTAAACTAAAAGTTGGCTGCCGTGTAGATCGGCAATGAGGGAGGGTTAGCGGCGTCCCACGTGGAGGGAACTGAATTCAGATACCTGAATAAAGCTAAAAGTCGGAAGCCATGTTGATCGGCGAAGAGGGAGGCTCCGCGGGATCCCACGTTGGGGGAACTTAATTAGGAGACCTGGCGAAACGGACTGAATCCGGTGGTGGGGCAGTAATCAGGGACCCGCCACGTTCGTGTGCCAGCGATCGCCTCTTGGCCCAAAACTTAAAGGGTGCACTTTACTGAGGTTACAAGACTTATTTGATTTTTGGTTCACAAGATTTTCAGCAACAGATTCCCAAATCTGGAGCAGGTTTTTCCCATCATTTAATGTTGCTAGTTGATGGCAGTGGCCCTTGTCTAGCACTGTGAGATTGAGTTTGCCAATTAGGTCTTGAAAAATTGAATACAGACAGCCATTAAGAGGATTACCATAATCCTTGTTGATTGCCAGTGCTTCACATACTTGGATCAAGTGCATGGGTTGTGATTTTCCATTTAGTGGGTGACTTTGATTCCCCCTTCCCTGAACGTGGCTCTCACCTGATGGACTTGGATAGCAAGTTCTGCTGAGAGCCAATAAACTGCCTGAGGACCAAAAGGGGGTACAAACTCAATTGAGACAATGCCCTCAGAAGTGATGTGGGCAAAGAAGGGAATAGCTTTTAACAGCTTGATTATGTTTCCTTGGTTTAGTAGGTTCTGGTGACCTTCAGAAGTGTATACTGGCTAAAACGTTAGATTTTTATTATTAAGCACTATTTGTCCCAATGTACTTGGTTTCCTGCTGACAGTTCTTAGTACATTCAAGATATTTGATCCCTTTCCAAATGCTTTCAACAGATTGCCATGTACAATCGTTGTACTATAGTTGGACAAGTAAAACCTTCATGGAACCAACTGGTGAAAGTTTTTTTAGCTGGTAGTATAGTTTGAGATAACCCCCCCCCCCCCGAACTCTGAGTAGCACACGCCACAGTCTTTTCTGGGGCCTCCTTCTGGGTCAGAGGGTGACTTCTGACTAACAAAGTGACTGCTTGCTAAGTTAGCTTCAAATTAAATTGCTATTGGTTTGGGTTGTACGAGTTATCGTGTTAGGTGATTTGCCTTCATGGGAACTTATATGTGCTCCGTCATGTAATGCGTGCTCTTCTTTGTTTCTTGCTCCAGTTACTTTAGCCCATAAATGACACTGGAGACTTGACTGACGGAATTGTTCCCGTGGACTTTCTCGACCTGCTATCAGGAATTGTAAAATAAAAATGTTCTCTAGTTGGGCCCTTCAAGGCTTTACTTGTCTGACAGCTTTTGTTTCCAGGTTTCCTATCTGTCTATTTTTTTAATGGCTTTATCAATGGTAAGTTGTCGGTTACGGGAGAAGATACTAGATACCACATTTATATCTGGGTGAACAGCCCACCGTTCTGCCATGCGAACAGAGTAAATTACCCTGTCCACCTGGTGGAGGGGATGCCTGCCTAATTTATAAATAACGACCAAGCAGGCGGTCCTTTATGAAAGCATTGCAGGAACCGCCCTCATGGCGATTCCAGGCAATCCATTTTGCTCTGTGCTACAAGGCTGCATCAGCAGAACACAGGCCTGTATCACAGAGTATTTCTTTTTTCTTTTCAAAAGAAAATCATGACTCACGACTTTCTTTATATAAAGAAAAAAAATAAAGCTCCCCTTGCCATTGGAGTCTTCTCCCATGGCAGAGAATTAGTACCATTTTTCTATCCCTGACTGCCAGGTTTAGGCTGGCGGTGAGAAATAGTAAACAATGGCTACATGTCTGCCCATCAAAATTGGATGGGCGGACATGTAGCCATTTCTCAGACAGGCCTTACTCCCCAAGAATGTCAGGGAAGTTTGGCCACTGCAGAGACAGAGTAGTCTCCACTGTGGCCAAACTGATGGTCCACCTGAAATTAAATTGGGTGGGCAGACCACAATGTTGGTGGGGAGAGAGCTCTGTCACCACTTCAATGGGTTCCCTTCCCTCCAACATATAAAGTGGATCCTGGCTCTCAGGGAGTTTGACTTTTAGTGTTGAAGATGTGGGCAGTCCTAGCCATTGTGTCTGCTAGATGATTGTCTCCCCTGTTTACTACATCAGAATCCAGTTGACGCTGTGATACCTGTACTACTTCTGAATAAATTGAAGGAGTTAATTGTTCCTATATATCATGATCTGTGGTTGGAATGGGTGCCGGGCTTCAGGGCCTGATTCTGTAATGGGAGCTAAGCTGTTAATATTATGGTGAAGCCCTTATTAATGACCAGTTGATATGTTGGTCTGATTTTTTTTAAATCAAAAAGAACTGATGATTAAAAAGTCAGGTAAACGACTTGGGGGCATATCATTAATAGACGGCGATAAATATCGCAAAGCGCGCTTAACGCTTTTTTGTCTATCGCTGGAATTTATCGCCCGGTTAGCGCGTTATTAACAACGCGTATCACCGAGGCGATAAAAATTCCAGCAATAGCGGGGATATCGCCGTTTTCCATGGAACTACACTGGTTTTCCAGTGATGTTACGTGGAAAACGGCGATATGGTTGATGATAGGGCCCTGTGGTCTTAGCCCCACTATCCACCTTCCATGTTAGGTATGTCTTAGTCGGGAATTTAACAGACGTTAAATTCCTGCGTTAAGGCATAGTTAACTCGATTTCAAATATCGCTACCCCTCGTTGATATCACGAAGCTGGGTTAGCGATATTTTCCTATGGAGTTTTGTCAGGCACGCCTCCTTTGCATCTCATTAACGATGCGATGTGAGGCGTGATGACAATGGGTGCT
Organism: Triturus cristatus; assembly: GCF_964204655.1. Taxonomy (NCBI): domain Eukaryota; kingdom Metazoa; phylum Chordata; class Amphibia; order Caudata; family Salamandridae; genus Triturus; species Triturus cristatus. The sequence goes on along the minus strand of NC_140591.1, from coordinate 371,216,502 downwards.
AAGGCAAGGAAACATGCGCTAGCGTGTAGTTGTTGATAATATGATAAAATTATTGCCGCTTTTCGCCCGAAAACGGACGCTAAAGCGGCGATAATGTTATCACCACCCCTTGATAATATGCCCCTTAGTTTGCCTCTCCTGAAAAAACCTTCAGCTGACCCCATTGACCTCAAGAAATACAAACAGATCTCCCTACTCCCTTATCTGCCCAAAGTGATGAAAAAAGTCGTCAACAGCCAACTCGCCGCCTTCATCGAAGAAAACAACATACTCTACCCATCCCAATCAGCACCGAAACCAGACTCCTCGCAGCAACTGATGACATCCGCGCCCTCCTTTACAGAGGGGAGACTGCGGCCCTCATCCTCCTTGACCTCTCCGCAGCCTTTGACACTGGTCCCACCGCATCCTAGCCCGCAGACTACACGATGCGGGAATCAGGGACAAGGCCTTAGACTGGATCCTCTCCTTTGACCCTGCTTCAGGTAGGTCGCTCCCCTCACCGCCATGCAGCCCCCTGTGTGCCCTGCAGGCCGCCATCTGCCGCTCGCTGCTGCCGCTTGCACTGGTTCCTGACTGCCTGTATTCGTTGTGCCTTTGTACCCCAGCTAACTTTTGCCTTTTGTACCCCAGCTAACCTTTGACTTCTGTACCCCTCAGCCAGCCCCGTTTTCTTCTGTATCCACCGCCCTGATTTTGCCTTCTGAACCCCTGGTTCCTGACTGCCTGTATTCGTTGTGCCTTTGTACCCCAGCTAACTTTTGTCTTTTGTACCCCAGCTAACCTTTGACTTCTGTACCCCTCAGCCAGCCCCGTTTTCTTCTGTATCCACCGCCCTGATTTTGCCTTCTGTACCCCTGCCCGGTTCTCCCCCTCGCACCCTTCCTTCTGCTCCGTTGCCCCCGCCGCTCCTTTCCCGCCGCTGCGTCCCTGCGGCCCTGCCCCCTTGATCCCCATTGGCCGCCCTGCTCCCGCCTCCCAGCTGCTCCTCCCTCCCGCTCCCACTCATATGGAGGCCGCGCAGCGGTAGAGAGAGCGACCTTTGACCCTGCTTCAGGTAGGTCGCTCCCCTCACCGCCACGCAGGCCCCTGTGTGCCCTGCAGGCCGCCGTCTGCCGCTCGCTGCTGCCGCTTGCACTGGTTCCTGGCTGCCTGTATTCGTTGTGCCTTTGTACCCCAGCTAACTTTTGCCTTTTGTACCCCAGCTAACCTTTGACTTCTGTACCCCTCAGCCAGCCCCGTTTTCTTCTGTATCCACCGCCCTGATTTTGCCTTCTGAACCCCTGGTTCCTGACTGCCTGTATTCGTTGTGCCTTTGTACCCCAGCTAACTTTTGTCTTTTGTACCCCAGCTAACCTTTGACTTCTGTACCCCTCAGCTAGCCCCGTTTTCTTCTGTATCCACCGCCCTGATTTTGCCTTCTGTACCCCTGCCCGGTTCTCCCCCTCGCACCCTTCCTTCTGCTCCGTTGCCCCCGCCGCTCCTTTCCCGCCGCTGCGTCCCTGCGGCCCCGCCCCCTTGATCCCCATTGGCCGCCCCGCTCCCGCCTCCCAGCTGCTCCTCCCTCCCGCTCCCACTCATATGGAGGCCGCGCAGCGGTAGAGAGAGCGACCTTTGACCCTGCTTCAGGTAGGTCGCACCCCTCACCGCCACGCAGCCCCCTGTGTGCCCTGCAGGCCGCCGGCTGCCGCTCGCTGCTGCCGCTTGCACTGGTTCCTGACTGCCTGTATTCGTTGTGCCTTTGTACCCCAGCTAACTTTTGCCTTTTGTACCCCAGCTAACCTTTGACTTCTGTACCCCTCAGCCAGCCCCGTTTTCTTCTGTATCCACCGCCCTGATTTTGCCTTCTGTACCCCTGCCCGGTTCTCCCCCTCGCACCCTTCCTTCTGCTCCGTTGCCCCCGCCGCTCCTTTCCCGCTGCTGCGTCCCTGCGGCCCCGCCCCCTTGATCCCCATTGGCCGCCCGCTCCCGCCTCCCAGCTGCTCCTCCCTCCCGCTCCCACTCATATGGAGGCCGCACAGAGGCCGCGCAGCGGACGCGCACAGCGGGCGTGCCGCTGGCACGCCGAAGGCGCGCCTAAGGCAAGCCCGTCTGTGCCCGTCCGCGCCTGGCCCGCGCCCAGCGCCCGAACCCCTGGCCCCCGTGGACCCCAGCCCACCCGCCAGACGTACGACGCCGCCACCCTCAACGCACTCAACACCGCCCGAACCCCGGGGATGCTACCAAGCCACCCCGAGACGCACCCACGGACCCTTCAGCTGCCTCGCTTGCAAGTTCACCTGCATCCGGACCTGCCCCGTACCAGCACCCGCCAAGCCGAACACCAGCAGCAACCACCTCAAGTGCATCCTGCTCAACACCCGCTCCATCCACAGACACGCCATCGAACTCTGGAACTTCCTCGACACCACATCTCCAGACGTTGCCTTCCTCACGGAAACCTGGATGAACGACTCCTCAGCACCCGACATCGCCATCGCCATCCCAGAGGGATACAAGATCACCCGGAGAGATCGCAACAACCAGACTGGAGGAGGCATCGCCATCGTCCACAAGAACACCATCCGCATCACGACCAACACCGACGACACCCTGACTACCGCCGAACACCTACACTTCCAGATCCACACTGACCCCGAGACCACCCTCAGAGGCACCCTGATCTACCGACCCCCGGGACCACGCACACCATTCAGCGAGGACATCGCCGACTTCATCAGCCCACACGCCCTCCCCTCCGCTGACTACATCCTCCTGTGGGACATCAACTTCCACCTGGAGAACAACAACGAACGCAACACCACCACCCTGCTTGACAACCTCGCCAACCTCGGACTCAAGCAGCTGGTGTCCACCCCCACCCACCTCGCCGGACACACACTCGACGCCGTCTTCTCATCCAGCAAAGACATCACCTTCAGCCACGCCACTGGACTCCACTGGACGGACCACAGCTGCGTCCACTTCACCTTCAGAAGAACCACGATCCACCACCACCAACAACAGGATGCTCGAAGAAGCTGGAACAAGATCACAGCCGACCAGCTCGCCGCATCCCTGAGCCAGCACCCTCCAGCCAGCTCAGCGAACCCTAGCCAGGCCGCCGACAACCTCACGAAGTGGATCAGCACCTGCGCGGACGAACTCGCCCCACTGAGGACCCCGCCCAGCAGACCCGGCAGCAAGAAGGCCCCATGCTTCACCGACGAACTCAAGAGCTCCAAGAAGAACTGCCGAGCCCTCGAGAAAGTCTGGAGAAGGGAGCCTACCCCGGACAACATGACCACCCTCAAGCTCGCCACCCGGAAGCACCATCAACTAATCCACGCCACCAAGAAAACTGCATTCAAGGACCGGCTGGACAACAACGCACACAACTGCAAGGAACTCTTCAACATCGTGAAAGAGCTCTCCAACCCCAACGCCGGAAACAATGACATCACCCCGTCGCAAGACCTCTGCAACTCCCTCGCCTCATACTTCCACAACAAGATCGCTGACATACACAACAGCTTCATCCCGCAAACAACGCCCCCCACGACCAAACCAACGCCCCCCACCACCACCCTCAGCGCCTGGACCCCGATCAACACAGAAGACACCATCCGCACGATGAACTCCATCCACTCCGGATCTCCGACCGACCCCTGCCCTCACCACGTATTCAACAAGGCCGACGCTGTCATCGCACCCCACCTGCGGGACATCATCAACACCTCCTTCGACACCGCCACCTTCCCCGAGAGCTGGAAGCACGCCGAACTCAGCGCTCTACTAAAGAAACCAACAGCGGACCCCACCGAACTCAAGAATTACCGCCCCATCTCGCTCCTCCCGTTTCCAGCCAAAGTCATCGAGAAGACCGTCAACAAGCAGCTGGCTGCCTTCCTCGAGACGAATGGATCCCTCGACCCCTCACAGTCTGGCTTCCGAGCCAACCACAGCACCGAGACCGCCCTCATCGCTGCCACCGATGACATCAGAGCCCTGATGGACAACGGAGAGACAGCGGCCCTCATCCTCCTAGACCTCTCCGTGGCATTCAACACTGTCTGCCACCGCACCCTAGTGCAGCGCCTCAGCAATGTCGGAATCCAGGAGAAGGCACTGGAATGGATCATCTCCTTCCTCGACGGAAGGACACAGAGAGTCCGCCTACCACCGTACAAGTCGGAGGCCACCGAAGTCATCTGCGGCGTACCCCAAGGATCCTCACTCAGCCCCACCCTCTTCAACGTCTACATGAGCCCCCTCGCGGCCATCGCACGCCAACACAACCTCAACATCATCTCCTACGCCGACGACACCCAGCTGATCCTCTCCCTGACCAACGACCCCGCCGCCGCCAGAGCCAACCTCCACGAAGGGATGAAAGACGTAGCTGAGTGGATGATGACCAGCCGCCTGAAACTGAACTCAGACAAGACGGAAGTCCTCATCCTGGGCTCCTCGCCCTCCGCCTGGGACGACTCCTGGTGGCCCCCCGCCCTGGGCACCGCACCCAAACCGACAGACCACGCACGAAACCTGGGCTTCATCCTGGACTCCTCCCTCTCCATGACCAGACAAGTCAACGCCGTCTCCTCGTCCTGCTTCAACATCCTGCGCATGCTACGAAAGATCTTCCGGTGGATCCCCACCGAGACCAGGAAGACCGTCACCCAGGCCCTTGTCACCAGCCGACTGGACTACGGCAACGCCCTCTACGCCGGAACCACCGCCAAGCTCCAGAAGAGACTCCAGCGGGTCCAGAACGCCTCAGCCAGACTCATCCTCGACACCCCCCGAAGCAGCCACATCTCCGGACATCTGAGAGACCTGCACTGGCTCCCCGTCAACAAGAGAATCACCTTCCGTCTCCTCACCCACGCACACAAAGCCCTACACGACCAAGGCCCGAGCTACCTCAACAACCGCCTCAACTTCTACGCTCCCACGCGCTATCTCCGATCAACCAGCCACGCCCTCGCCGCCGTCCCCCGCATCCGAAGAGCGACAACTAGAGGAAGGTCCTTCTCCTACCTGGCCGCCAAGACCTGGAACTCCCTCCCGACCGACCTGCGCCTGACCCAAGACCACCTCCCCTTCAGGAAGAAGCTCAAGACCTGGCTGTTCGAGCAGTAGCGGCACCCCCCCCCCCCTAGCGCCTTGAGACCCTCCGGGTGAGTAGTGCGCTTTATAAATGGCTTGATTGATTGATTGATTTCTTCTCCAACAGAACACAACGAGTCTGACACCCTCAATTCTGTTCAAAACCAACCCCAACCAACTGCGGAGTACCACAAGGATCCTCCATCAGCCCGACCCTGTTCAACATCTACATGGCCCCGCTCGCAGCCATCGTCAGAGCACATGGACTCAACATCACATCTTATGCATACGACACCCAACTCATCCTCTCCCTAGCCAATGAACCCAACACCACCAAACGCAACTTCCAAGACAAAATGGAAGCCGTCGCCAGATGGATGAAGAGCAGCTGCCTTCAAATCAACACAGACAAAACAGAGATACTCATCATGGGCCTACACCCCGACGCCTGGAACGACACTTTGCGGCCCCCCGCCCTCGGGGACCCCCCCACCCCAAGGGCCACACACTCAACTTCGGGATCATCCTGGACTCCGAACTCAAGATAAACCGCCAGGTCAACGCCATCACCTTCTCCTGCTTCCACAGCCTCTGCCTCCTCTGCAGGACCTTCAAATGGATCCCCCCCGAACACAGGAACACAGTCCCTCACACCCTCATCAGTAGCCGACTGGACTATGGCAATTCACTCTATGCCGGTATCAACAAGAACCTCACCTGCAAACTCTAGAACATCCAGGATGCAGCCGCCAGACTAGTCCTCAACCTACCATGCCACTGCCACATCAGCCAACACCTACGGACCCTACATTGGCTCCCTGTTGAGAAGAGCATCACTTTCAAGCTCCTCACCTACGCACACAAGGCCCTCCACAATGCCAGACCTGCAAACTCGAACCACCTCCTCGCGTTCCACGCTCCCCAGTGCTCTCTCCTCTCGGCCCAGCTCTCCCGCGCAACTGTACCTTGGATCAAGAAACACAGTACATGAGGGCGTTCCTTCTCCCTACTCACGGCCAAGGCATGGAACTCCCTCCCTCTCCACCTCCGACAGACTGCTCTGTTCCCCAAGTTCCTAAAGGACCTCAAGAACTGGCTCTTTGATGGAACTCAGTGAACCCACAGGAATCTGCAGAACACCCCCCCTCTTCGACCCCCTCCTCCCTCAGCACCTTGAGACCCGTTCCGGGTGGGTAGCTCGCTCTTTATAAACTCCCTGATTGATTGATTGATAGTCCAGTTAATTGTAATAAATTCTTTATCACACTAATAGTGAATAATAAAATATTATTCACTAATAGTGTAATAAAGAATTGGCAGGAAACAAGGAAAGTGGAGCTCCAACCACGTGCATAAGGACGAGCTGCCCCTGTGTTCCTGGCACAGATTATGCCACCGCTGAGGCCAGGGGTCTCAAAGGCAGTGCCTGGGGTCACAAGGGGCGAGCCAAGGGTTGCAGCAGCCACCCCAGGGGACCCCTAAATGACGTCCATGAGTAGGCAGAGCTACCTGTTGAGAGACTGGACACATGATCAATAAGTAATTTCTTCACAAACATCATTCTGCCACTGGTGCGTAGACTCACTCTAGTATGTTGAGATGCCTTTCATACTGGCACGTGGCAGCACCCTTTTATGACTACACAGACGCCGGTGGTTCCTTTGGGGTCCTGTGTGAAGAGGCGCAGGGTGCTGAACTCTGCCAAGAAAGTCACAGACTCTCTTGGGGGACAGTAGGCTAAATGCAGATTCGGATTGTGAAAATGCACGTTATGTGCCAGTAGAACTCTAAAAGAAATATAGTAGCATTTGTGACAGCCGGGGGTACAGCTGAAGGCTACCAAGGGCCTGTGTGTGCCTCAGCACAGCAGGTGGCATACATGTGTAGAGGCCTGGTGGCCTTTTTCTTTCAACCTGGTAAATCAGTGCATTTCCACTCAGATTACTACCGTGTCCACACCCTTTGATGGATGAGTTTTGAGGCTGCTGCGGTTGACTATTTTATAAATCAGTGCTGTATTTCTGAATCCTTGCAGTGTCTCAAGGCGTTCTAACCGGAAGTAAGTTGACCTATCCATATTAGGAAACACGCCTTTAATAGCTCTGTAACACACATTAAAGATGTACAATCGCCTCCTTACCCACTCCATTGTGGTGGGATCCTGGAGTATTTTCTGCCTATGAGTATTACATATCCATCATAAACAGGGTAGTGTTAACATTTACAGAGATATAGCAGGGGCTGAGAGGGCCTGCACGTTCAGGATTCGACCATTGCATGGGGTTGGAGGGTCGGGTCTGGACTGCCAGGGGATGCCCGGGTCAACATCGCAAAGTATGGAAAGACTGGGCCCAGTACGGAGGGGTCATGCCTCAGGGTCCTTGGTCCCCAGGTGCCGAAATCCGGACCTTTTCTGTCCCATGATCTATAATGATGCTGTGTTGACAGGGATGGGGCGGCGGGCGCGGCTTTGTTTTTGTAATAATGTCACGGTTTGCCCAGTTTAATGGGCAGCGGATATTACCTCTTACCTGTCTCTATCTTTTGTGCCATTACAGAATCGAATAAAAAGTGTTATAATTTAATGCCAACACTCCCGTGACCCTTATGGCAAAGCGCCATATAGTTTAAACAACGGATCCAAGTCTACAGTTTAACAAGCCTGAGTGTGGTATTATTGTAATTCACACCGATTTATCACAAAAAAATAATATGAAAAGGCACCAATGCTCTGCTCCATAAATAGATGGATATTCAGCAGTAAATGTGCACACCCGTGTGTGCTCAATAAATAAATGGATATTCAGCAGGAAATGTGCACACCCGTGTGTGCTCTATAAATAGATGGATATCATCAGCAATAAATATGTACTCTGGTAACCTCTGTGAGTATAAATTGTGCTCATTGGACTGCAGCGTGTTTACCGACACCATGACTCACTGGCGGTAGCTGGTGCAGAAGGGCCTCTACCGGCCTCTCATGAATTGCTTGCTCTAATGCAATAGCGCTTGATGCTAAACCGACCAATGAGTGTCGGTGGTGCCTCCTTAAAGAGAGTGTTGTGGACGCAATACATGACATGACCGAGCGACATGCTACTGTGAGGCTAAGGCCCTGAATACGAATGGATCTGTGATATGGGTAATAATTATTGCACTTGGTAATAACTGCTTAGGATTTATATTGAGCGATAATTAATGCTTATGAAGAGTTTTGCTCCTGAAATGGGGCATAACGTGGATTATGGTACTTGCCATACCAAATCCAGTGAATCCACATGTCCTGGGATTTCCGTAAAAGGTTTCAGCTGGTTTCACTCGCTGAAATGCATCTTTGGGATGTAGGTTTTATCGCACCCAGTATGTGTCGGCTCAGCTAGAAAATCCCCAAACTCACAAGAATATGTCAGAGCACAGAGATGCGCCAAATTTTGCAGTGCCGCACTCAGACATTTTCAAAATGCAGGGATGCGTCATATTCACAAAAATACGGCATGCCCCTGTGTTTCCGCTTGCCCGGGTGCTAAAATAGCTGCTCAACACCAGCAAAAAACTTGGAGAAATCAATAATTTCTCCATGTTGCGCCATTCTAACGCCTGGTATTCCATAGCGTTAGTTCTTGACGCTGCACAGCCTTGTAAATCTGGGGCAGCGTCAAAAAGCAATGTATGTTGTGGTAGAACAGCCACAGCAACACCCATTGCACGCTGCTTTGCAGCAGAGGACTGCGATGGAAAGGGGCATATTTAGAAGGTGGCTTAAATCATGCAAATTGGCTTAGTACCACCTTGAAATTATGAAAAATAACGCTGCGCCACCAGAACTCTAAAATAGGTGAGGCTTCAATGGTGCTCAGGGATGTAAATATGCCCCTCAATATTAAGCTATGTGCGGAAACTGATGTTACCATGCATATCTAAAGTTATCAGACCACTCATAATCAGAACCATGGCCTATGTGATAGTTTTGCTTGCTGGGGGTTGTTAGACCTGTCATCCTTCGGGTGGTCTTTCCACCAACGTTTTGTCTTTTGCCTCCCATTTGTGCTGATTCTTTTTGCTGGCCTTAGGACTCTGAGCACTTTACCACTGCTAACCAGTGCTAAAGTGCATGTGGTTCTCCCCTAAACACGATGACATTGGTGTATACAGGATTGGTATATTTGTTGTACTGGTAAGTCCCTTGTAAAAGTTGAATACCATATACCCAGGGACTATACACAAAATGCTACTAGTAGTATGCAGCACTGATTGCGTCAACTCCAGAAGTAGCCTTTTAAGCCTGTCTCAAGCCTGACACTGCAGTGCCTGTGTGTGCAGTTTACTGCCACTTCGACATTTAACACTACTTGTCATGCATTACACTCCTCTCTTATTACATTTAATACACCCCTAAGGTAGACCCAAAGTATTCCTAAGGGCAGGGTGCTATGTAAGTAAAAGGTAGGGCATGTACCTTTATGTTTTGCATGTCCTGGTGGTGACAAACAGCCTATTTCATTTACTCTACTATGAGGTCAACCCCTCTCATAGGCCAGCATTGGTAATTCCTTAATACACTTTTAAGCAAAAATTCCTGATCAGAGAGAAGTAGCTTTTTCATGTTTCATGCCTTTGGAATGGTGATGATAAATCCTCCTTACTTGTGAAGTTGGATTTACCATTACTGTTTTACAAATACCACTTTTAGAAAGTGGACATTTCTCTGCACTTAATGCTCTTTGTGCCTTTCAACCTGTCTCCAATACAGGTCTGTGGGGGGTGACAGCTACACTTTATACATATCCCCTAGACAGCCACAAACACAGAAACACAGAAAGGTGAGGCTCGTCTGCATACTGAGCACTCATCTGCATTCATCTGCATCCTAAGGGGTCTTCCCTAGCAGGGAGGAATGGGAGGGGTTGACAATCACACAGAAAGCACTGATTTACCCCCCCCCCCCATAGATAGTCTGGCAAACAGGACTGGGTTGAAATGAATCCTTGTGCACCTTAAAGGACTCAACAGAACTGCTTTTCTGCTTGTTGCTCTGCTGCTCCCTGACTCTGCCTACCCTCCAAGTGATGTCCAAGGGCTTGCAGGCTGGCCTACTGTTCTTCTGAATTGATACCCCGAACCTGGTCCCAGAATGCTTGTTTCCAGTCCAGGGAGGACCTGGCTTGACAGTTAGGGTTGGAATGTTCCCATGAGGAGCAGGGTCAAGACTGATTTGCATATGGCTGGGTTCAAGCTGGAGTGGCGTGGTGAGCAAAAGAACAATGGATTTAACACACTTCTTTTGACAGGGTGTGAATATTTGATTTGCTCAGAATTCCATCCATCATTTGTTTGCACAGCATTCTGCTAACACACAGCAATATAGCAAACTTCTCCCAAACACTGTAAATCGCAGAGAAAACTAACACTGTGCAGAGACCATAAAGTGAACAGCTCATGCAGAGCAACACCTTCACCTAATTTCCTCCACTACTCCGGAACCAGGTTGCTGACTGCAAATATCAAGTTGAATGTATAGCTTGACGCAGACATATGCAGTGGAAAGGGAAGTGATCTTAGTCTACCGTTTACCACCTAACTGCCCTATTCCTGTCTCTCATGTAACATGTTATTAATATTTGTTAATTAGTTAATATAACTTTGTGTAAAGTGTTATCTAAACTTTAGCAAGTGATATACATTTTTAATGTATTTATTATTATAAAATTGGCAATTTGTGGTCACTTAATTTGTGTTGTGTGACTGTGTTACTTGTTAAAAAGTATTTCATTAATATGCCATAAACACGTTTAATTTGCTTCATTATTTTGTACAACCCAATGCTGTGTAGCGTTTGGCAAACACAACATGTCTGACATCTTTCTTATAACAAAAAACTCAGGTCATCTACATAGAGAATATAAGGGTCTGGATCCGAGCCTGTACCAGCAGTTGAGTACCAATCAATGACCGAAACATTAAAAAAACTAAATACCATAAAACCGGGAGCCCTAAATATATATGATAAAATCGCTATTTCCAAATGAACAATATACCTTTGCCAGGATGGAAGCTTAACAGAAGTAAGTATGTCAAAGCAAAGTAGCCACTGTGCACAAAACTATCCAGTACATTACTGTCTAGAGGACTTACAATGAGGCATTACCAATGGGACCAGAAAATGCAGCAAGCAGCACTTCCTAGTTATGTTGAGAACCCTAAAGAAGGAGCAGTATCTTATTTTTTCAAATATAGGACACTTACTGGTGTATGAATCACGTAATCATTTTCTAAAAATTATGCTGTGGTATAGTTTTGGATTTGACGTATAACAATGAACCAATAGTACGACTGCAAACATGTAACCCGGGAAACATAAACAAAGGCGATCACTGACTTTGGAGGAGAACTGAACAGAAGCATTGTACAACAAAATAGTTTAATGATGGGTCAGAGTGCCTTCAACTAATGGCAGAGGGCCAGAGTATACCAGTAAAGACAGGAGAAAGTAGTTCTATGAGGCAGGGTGAGCAAGAGAGCATCTGGCAGTAAAAGGGGCATGGGAAGGTAGAATAGCTGGTAGTAGCTCACAGCAACAGATCTTGAAATAAGGAATGATGGCCCTGCCTGTATTCCTGCACAAAAATAAACAAAACAACAGAGGGAAATTACCAGTTAATGCAGACTGAGCGCTTTATCCACGCGCACCCCCGAATTGTCAAGAATGCTCTATCTGGGTATAGGCTCTGCTCCTTCCAGATAACCTAGGCCAACTGTTAAAAAGATCTTGGCTGTGTGACACTGCTGAAGGCCACACTCGTTAGTGCCCACTGTCAGACCCTACTTCCCATTGTGGCCAATGATCTGAAGCACTACACCCTGGGAGCAGAACTTGCAAAGATTTAGACGATGGGAAGTGATGTTGATGCCCTGCCGGCATGCGCTCTTGCGAGGGAGTTAATGTTAGAAAGGGAAGAGAGACATCCAAATTTAGAGATAAACAATGAAAAGGAAAGAATGACTCCGGCAAGGCAAATATATACCAGCAAAGCCTAGCTGAAGGAGCAGTAATTTATAGGAGTGGTAGATATTTGTATAAATCCTGAAAAAACCAATAAGATTCTGCAGCTCCATGGCAGGGCAAAAAAAATGAATTTAAAACCAGATGCACGGCGTCCATGAAGCGGGCCCAGTGCTGCTATAAAAAAAGCCATGTGGGCTTCACAAACATAAAATTAGCTCAAGTTTGTTTACACACGCTCCCTGCTCGCCTACATAAGCACAACTAGGTGCGTGGTGTCCATGAAGCGGGCAAGATGCTGCTATAAATAAAAAAGACCTGTGGGCGCCACAAACATATAATTAACCCAAGTTTGTTTACACACACTACGTGCTCGCCTATATAAGCACGCACACTACGTCCTGTTAAAAAAAACAACCTAAAGGCAACCACGCAAACATGCATGTAGCGACTCAAAACATGGTCAAGGCAGATAGGAAAGGCAAAAAAGCTTAAGCCGATCAATCCGAGTTTGTTTACACATGCTAGCCGCTCGCCTAAATAAGCACACACGCTATGTTCTGTTAAAAAAAAACAAGCTAAAGGCATGCTTGCATGCATTTAGCCACTCAAAACATGGTTGTAGCTGAATAGGAAAGGAAAAAAACCTAAAGCGAATTGGAAAGGAAAACCAGCAAGTCCTTAAAATAAGAGTGCTGACAAACTGTACATAAAACAAACCGAGCACGTTTACATGTAACATGGGTAGTCCTTATGGGAGGTTACAATCATAGAAAGGGAGGGACTAAGGAGAGACTACTAAACAAATTAACCAATGGAAAAAAACTTTTACAAAAGACAATTAAAGAAACTAATTAAAGACACAGCAGAACAAGGACGGGGCTTAAAGCAGATATTCTGAATGAAACATGTCTCAAAGAGACAGCGCAAGTGCTGCCTAGGCGAGACCTAAGAAAACGGACCTTGAAATGTCCCCCTACCAGCTCTTCATTTCTTGTCCTCCACTCAGCATTTAAAAACAACCAACTGTCACTCTATTAAAAGGCAGTATGTGACAAGGAATACCTGGCAAACTTCTTCCAGTACCATCCTCAACAAACACTTACAGAGGAGAAAGACAAAATAAAATTCACCGATGCCGCCATCCTTTCATTTTTTTTATGACTAGCAGCAAGTAACAAGCTTCAAAGCTTTATGAAGTGTGTGCTACCAACTTTTAAACCCTGAAGTCTCCAATGTAACGGTGTTGTTCATTACCTTCTGAACTCCAGCATCCTTATATTGGGGGTGCTCCAGCAGCCCGCACTCCTACTTCCAACACCTATATAACCAACTTGCTTTCTCAAATTGCTGTTTTTTTTCCTGTCACCAGTATGCAATAAAGGGCTTCTGATGCACCACCATTTGCTTAATTTTGGCCTTCTCTTTCTGGATGGGACACTTTTGCATTTAATTTTTGTAAATAATGTGCCTTCTCTCATCTACACTGTTGAATAACTTATGGTGCATGCTATTTCTTCTGGAAGCAGATCATCAGCCGTTGCGCATGTTTTGTTTGATGAAATTTCATCCTAGGTGATCCTTTTGTTTGTGTGTAAACTCAGCCACCTTGCCTAGGACCACTTTATTTTAAGCTGAAGTATGTTCTGTATTGCCAGTACGTGCGACTTGAGTATCTTGTGTGGTATCTGTTGCATCTTTGCAAGTGTGAGGGCCCATTCCGCTGTTCACCTGCATCTGCACGTTCCTGACCTAAAACATCAGAGAGTAGGCACTACAAGTACATTTTGAATGCTCTGATAGAGTGGCATAATGTAAAGTGATGAGGCCCTCGACAGAATATGAACAGCGAGTCTCCCATATCTCATAGATAATAACTGGTCTTGAGGTGAAAGGGACCTCCCCGGAAGGATTTGGGGCACCCTGCGCCGCATGGACTGCAGTTGCTAGTGCTATGCCCCTGGTCTCATATAACAAACGTGCTGTGCCTTCAACGGAGTGGGGTAGACGTTTCATTAGTTTGAATGCTGTTCATGTGTGTGTGTGTGACATTTCTCAAATAATTCAATGTTATGATTATTTGACAAATTGCAATCCAGTTTCGTCCAGGGAACAGCACTGAATCGGACATGACACACATAGTGAACAATGCCCTAAAAATTGCTGGATCAGAACAAATCCTGTCTTTTAATCCTCCTTGAACTATCGCTGGCATTTGATATGGTAAAGCATGACAGCCTTCTAGACCTTTTGGAACACCATATTGGGTTATAAGGATCAGTCCTTAAAATGTACACCTCCTGTCTCCATAACATTTCTCAAAGAGTTAAGGTTAATCACTCACTATCGCAGAACATGCCAGTCACATTTGGGGTCCCACAAGGCTCCTCACTTTTGCCCACTCTCTTCAACCTGTTCATGGAACCTCTTACAGAAATTTTATGTTCATCCAAAATCCTCTATCACATGTACGCTGACAATATCCAACCATACTTAAAACTCTCCGCCCCTGAAGGCATCAGCTCCCTCAACTGTACTCTTCATAAAACTCAAAATTGGCTAGCATCCAATCACATCAAATTAAAAATGCAAAAAAGCTGAATTCCTACAAATTGCAGCACCTAACCAGTCACCTGCCATTGAGAATGGTTGAAACATCTAACAGCTCTCAACTGCATCCCACAAGTCATTCACTCTGTGTGATCATTGGGATTAACTATCGACAAGAACTTCATCCTTCAGAAACACTTCAGTGCCACCACCAAGGGAGTGTATCACCAAATGAACATTCTAAGAAAATTAAACCCCTTCCTCTTCCCCCTCAATGAATTCAAGCATGCAGTGCAAGCTCTAGTGATTCTCAGGTTGGACTATGGAAGTGAAAACCTCTCTGGGCTGCCCAGATACACACTAGTTCCTCTGAGAGCTTCGCTCAACTCTGCTGCTAGGCTTATCACTGGCCCAAAAAGAATCAACCACATCACACCGATCTGAAATCCCCTAACTGACTCCCTTACAAAGCAAGAATCCAGCTAAAACTTGCCTGCATGACACACAAAGCCCTCCACTTCAATACCCCTAGATATCTTGCTTGGAAAATAGAACTCTTTGGTGGTTCCAAATCATCCAGAAGCTCCAAATCATCACCTCAGAGATTCTGCTAAAAGAAAACCTACAACCGATCTTACTCTGGGATTGCACCAAGAATTTGGAACTCCTTGCCCCCTGAAATCAGAATGTAAAACCCTCAACTTTATCCTTCAAGAAAAAAGTCAAAGCACTCCTTCTGAACTTCTGATCCTAAGATGCCCATCCTGATTCTTCAATTTTCCTCATGACTACGGCATACTGATGAATTGGTGTTTTCGACTTCTCAGTCCTGACACTACCCCTCTTTTTTCGACACTGCATGATCCTGCTGTTTTCTTGACTATGATAATTATGTTCATATTGGTTTATCTCCTTTACTCTCTGAACATTGTTGAGCTTACCCTTCCTTTCTGGACACTACTTTATCCTGTATTTTTCCTCGAATATGATACTGTTGTTATTATCGCTCTGATCTCTTCTCTGTATACCTGTAAAGTGCTCTGATACCCGCAAAGGTCATGTTTGCGCTATATCAAATTAAAATAAATAAACCAATGATGAGTTTCTCTCCAGGGTGTGGTTTCATGCATGAATCAACAAAAGCCCTGGCAGCAGAAATAGTTTGTATTAAACAAGTCTACATCCAGAGTACTGTCCCATAATATTACAATGCTTAAACTGATACCAGAGACAAGAGGCTTACAGAGTGTAAAACAAAACTATAACAACATTTTATGCTAATGCTTTTGTAAGTTATTGGTATTTAACATTTCTTAAATGCATAATTTCACAGTGGTAAGGCTTTACAAGTGCCTTGTCCTCCTTCATTGCAACAGATTCCATTTGGCTTTTCAGTATAGTTTCTGAGAAATATTCCCCATGAAGTAAGGGCCTTTTGGGCACAATTCTCCAGGCAAAATCTTGCCAAAATAGAGACACTTGCTTCTGCAGAAAGTGGCAACAGATCTTGTACAGTGTTTCATTGATTATGATATATGTGTTGTTCCTTTCTGATTTTATTTATTTGTCGAGTAGAATACTTAATGAATTTGCAAACCACAACATTCTAGTCAGCATGTCTGTCCAAGTCTCTCGCTACATATGCCACACCTCTTGTAAAAGATTTTTGGTTCCTCCTGCTTCGCCAGGCCCCTTTCAGAGTCCTAACACCATTTTTATCCCACATAAAGCCCAGGTCTAGAGGCAAGGACTTCCCAGGGTTGCACGTTTTCCAGCTCATAGAGTCCTAACTTTCCCATTTTGCGTTCTCTGAGCTGCAGTCCCAATTTTCTAAATTTATCAGCAGGACTACAAATCCCAGGAAGCAAAAGGGAAAGCCTACACTGGGTGACCTGCTCACGCATGAAACTGGAAATCATGAGAGCTTTGCTTACATGAAGTCATTCAAATTCAGTCACTGTAAAGTCCATGCATTTGTGCTTTCAAAGTCTGATGTGTCACATAAATCTGGATTTGTTAGAAGTTCATCATTTTTGTTTTCTTGTGACCCAACCTATAACACTTTAACATTTTTGTTGAAGAAGACATGCTTTTGCTTGTAATGTGTTTACTCCCTTGGCATGCTCAGCAAAGACTCTGCATGTGTCAGACTGTCACAAGGTCTCTATTTGGACCTTAGTCTGAGTTCTCAGGATGGAGACGGTCACCATGGTATCTCAGAAACAGTCCTGAGTGTTCAAAGTACAGTCATCTGAAGATCTATGCGTGGACGTGAATGATCTAAAGGATGGCTCGCTCCCAGCTGGCTACTTGTTCTCAGAGTGTCTCATTCTCAGGCACTGTCTTCCCTATGTCTTGGTCACCTTTTCTCAGGTTGTCCTATCCTAAGCACTCAGGGTATCCCACACACACTCACCAGGCTACTCGGGGCCCGATTCACGAAGGTATACTTAGACTAGAATTCTAAGTCTAAGTTTTGGTCTGAAGTTTAAGTTTAGGCCTGAGGCCTAAAGTCTAGGTTTAGGCTAGTAGTATAAGTTTTGATATGGAGTCTAAGTTTAGACTTCAAGTGCAAGACAGTCTCTAGGGGAATCCCAGTCTGAGTTAGCAGAATTCCTCATTCACAATCGTTACTTGGAAGCAGATATGGATTCCATATGCACAGCCATCTTCCAAATGTCTTGCTCCCAGGCAATCCTCCAGGCATCTCATTTTCAGACACAGTCCTTTGCTGTCTTAGTTGGAACCCTTTGGTGCCTAAGACACAATTAGCAGAGTGTCACAGAAACAGTCTGTCAAGTACCTATGCCAAACTGTAGCTTCCACAGGAGCCGATGCGTATTCCTCAATTCCCGACTACCCTAGCTGCGAGTTTCAACGCTCACAACTAGTAGAGAGGGGGAAAGGGGAGTTGGAATGAGAAAGAGAAACTGCACTGCTTCGTCTTCTTCTGACTGGATTCTATCTTCTTGGTGTAGAACCCTGTAACAAATAATATCATGTAACCACAGTAGTTAACTCTCTACCTACTATTTCTTCCTATACCACTCTTATGTTACCTGTCATCCCACAGTGATTTGCCGCTCTTTTGACAGAGCTGATCGATACTTCTGATCTAGCTCTATTCTATTCTGGTTAGGTGTTTGTGCTGTCCTGTCGAATTCTGTAAGACAAACTGTATGTAATTTCTGTTAGCTAATGATCCCAACCTCCCTATTATTCCTTGGTTACCTTTCTTACACCTGAACCATGTGTTTGATATTTCCTTCTGTACTTGTTCTTTATTGTCCTACTTCTTGCTGTTAGTAGAACAGTTCTGATAACCCTTTTCTTCTTGTAACTCAGCAATGAAGTCAATGGCGAGTGAAGGTAAGTACAATTATATATATATAATTATATCTACGTATTTTTCGATTATTTCTATCTCCAAAGTTGGTAGACAATATCCATATGCAAATTGTCAATTGCCTACTTGACTATAGTTATTCAGTGTCTCAAAAAGTTAAATCCCATGCAGATATAGTATCCCTTAATAGGAGAATCCCGTTGCTTCCATAACTAATTCTCCCAAAGAGTTATGCTGACTTGTATGTTTAGTTCAATCAAAAAGTAATTGCGCAACGATAAATATTAACACTTTAGTGTAACTTAGCTGTCCATCGTCTTGCTGCCAAAGCCCAAAAGTCGTCGAATCTTCTCAGGAAGGCTGCGCTCTCTCTAACGCTGCCTTTTCTCACAGGAAAACAGTTGAAGTGCGCAACGGTACTCGCGAGCGGGCGCTATCACAGCTGCGGTCGGTCGCGAGTGAAAGACTAGACCGATAACCTCCGCATCGGTCGAGCGCGGCCATCTTGGAATTCCGCGACCATGTTCCTAAAAGAATTCTCATCAATAGGGAAATCAGAGTCAGGGGAAGGACTCGGCGCAGCCTCCCATAGACGAGATGTGTGTACTGATGTCTGATTTGGTGTCTTTCTTGCCTAGATGCCCATCTGACCCTTTCACTCCTGACACAGTCCTTGAGTGTCTCAGTCTCACACAGTCCCTCTTGGTGACACATTCTCAGTCTTCTAGTTGTCTCATACATAGTCATCAGAGTATCTTGAAAGCTGCTATAGGTGTCTCCTAGATGTCTCACTCCCGAATACAGTCGTCTGAGAGTCATACACTCAACTTCAGGCACAGTCTACTGTTTCGGGTGGGTATATGAATTCTTCGGATGTCTCAGATATGATTACAACTTTCACTCAAAAACTTTGTCATTCTTTCTCTACTGTGAGTTTGCAAGGAAAAGAGCCAGGTACAGGGAACAAATGCACACTGTCAGTAGTAAGGAAGCTCTCAACATGTGCTAAGGGAGGCCAGGTGTCCTCACTGCTACTCCTAGTTAGAGCACGCTGCTAGTAGGAATGAAGCACCCAACACATGCTCACAAGGAAGGAAAGGAGTAGTCAATCACAGCTCCTAATCAGGGTGTGGCTGGAGAGCTTACAATGCAGTCCACTGAGGAAATCTTTTGAGATGTCCCTGAGATTTCTAAATGGGGGGGCAAACAAATAGCCCTTGGAGAACACTAGATGTCGGACACAAAGGAAGGTAGTAGGCAACAGGCCAACACATAACGCAGTTGAGCAAAATGGCAGTTTCCTCTGGCAATACAGCAGTCCTCTAGCGATGTGCAGATTGTAGAGCCAGCAAAGTCTGATTAGAAGTACCCCACAGTATCTTGTTAGATGAGAGTCAGGGAGCAGCAGGTAGCAGGGCAACAAGCAGAAAACAGTCCAGTTGAGTCCTTTAGACAGCCCAGCAGTTAGCAGGCAGCAGCACAACAAGCAGAAAAGCAGTCCAGAAGAGTCCTTTAAGCAGCGCAGTGCAGCAGTTCTCCTGATAGAGGTTCAGTTCCAGATCCAAAAGTGCTTCAGCAAACATGGGGTGTGACCCCCTGTACTTATACTAAAAAATGTCTTAGTTCCAAGGGGAACTTCAAAGGAAACCTTTGGAAGTGTGCAACAATCCCTTTCAACCCATCCCTGGCTCCAGACATCAGTAGGGGGTAAATCTTCCCTTTGTGTGAGGGCAGGACACAACCTACAGAATTGTAAAATGTGAACACCCTGTCCCTCTCCCAGCCCAGGAAGACCATCAGCATGCATTTAAATGCAGATGCAACTGATGTCACACCCAGCTCTTCCAGTGTGATACCTGTCTGGAATGTATGCTCAAAATGTAGCTGTCACCCAAGTCCGTAGTGGATTGGAGTCAGGCTGCAAAGCACAAAAAGTCATAAACAAAGAAAAATTACCACTTTCCAAAAGTGGCCTATCTAAAATAGTAATATAAAATCTAACTACACCAGTAAGTAGGATTTCTCACTACCATTCTAAATATACCAAACATGGAAACACCACTTCCTTCTGATCAGCAATTACCACTTAAAAGTATATAAGGGAATTCCCAATGCTAGCCTACGAGAGGAGTAGGCATCACAGTAGTGAGAAACAAAATAGGCTGTTTGTCACTACCAGGACATACCACACATAAAGGCACATGTCCTACCTTTTACTTATTGAGCACCCTGCTGATAGGGCTACCTAGGGCCGACCTTAGGGGCTACATAAAAATTAAGTTTAAACTGGAAGTAAACTGCGCACACTGGCCCTTCAGTGGCAGGCCTGAGACTGGTTTGAAAGGCTATGTCAGTGGGTAGCACAAGTAGTGCTGCAGGCCCACTAGTAGCATTTAATTTACAGGGCCTGGGTATATGGTATACCACTTTACAAGGTATTTACAAGTAAATTAAATATGACAACCAGGTGTAAACCAATCATGCCATGTTTCTGGACAGAGCACATGCACTTTAGCACTGATTAGCAGTGGTAAGGTGCCCAGGGTCCTAAAACCAACAAAAAGAAGGTCAGAAAAATAGGCGGATGAAGGCAAAAAGATTGGGTACAACCCTGCAAAAAGGGCCAGGTCCAACGCCTAGCCACAGCAAAACTATATATATAGTGGCATTAGGACAATTACGTTTCTGAATGTCTAGGTTATGTTTTCTTAGATGCAGTCATATGCACTGGTACTTTGTAATTTTATTTTTGTTTTTTCAACAAACAGAAAAATGCATGAAGCAAATTAAGCCACAGCATTTGACCCATTTACCCCAGGCTTTTCAGGGAGAGGGGGCTAGGGGCTCTTTGGTAGCTATATTTAACAAGATAATCATAACTCTCCTCCCCAAAGATGACATGGACCGATCAGATTGCACCTGATATTGTCCAAAATCACTACTTAAAATGTATATGAAGATCATGGCTAGTGTAGTGGCAATGCACCTGGGTAAGATAATCCTCCACTTTTTCATGAGTTTTAGGTTGGTTTCATCCCCGATCGTAGCTCCCATGACCACCTACAGACACTGACACATCTTTTAAGACAAATGAAGGATGTTCTGTCGGAATTTCTAGCTCTCTCGTTAAGTGCTGAGAAGTATTTTGACCGCGTTGACTGGCGTTACCTCTTTCATGTCTCACATTGGTTTGGGGGAGGGGTTCATAAGCAAGGTTCGTCTCCAATATGATACACCTGTGGCTGAGGTCATGTGTGGAGGCTTCCTCTTGAAACAGTTCGAGGTTGGGCATGGCACTTCACAAGTGTACCCTTTAACTACACTCCTCTTCCTGCTGGGCTTAGAACCCCTTGCAGCAGTGCTTCATCAGGGTCAAGAGGTGAAAGGCCTCCCACTGCAGCCAGAGAGGTAAAAGCCCTACTTAATCATTGATGAATACTCTTGGTTATCAGGTTACAAAATCAATTAGTCAAAGTGTGAGGCCCTCCCTATGTCCTGATCTACTACTGATGCATGTACTTACAGCTATAATATGAGATGGGTCTTTGCGGGCTCTGCCATCTGGGCATCAAGATAAACAGGGGTTTCCAGCATGGTGGAGGATACCCTCCTACCATTGATGGAGAGCACACGTGGGGTTTCCTGAGATGATTGCACCTCAACCTTGTCCTTCTGGGGGAAGTAAAGACTATTAAAATGATGGTGGCTCCCTGATTTCATTACTTCTTTGGTATGATTCCTCTTCAAGTCTCAAACTCCTGGTAGGCATGGAGGCGTATATCAGCTCCTACATTTGGAGCAGGCGCAAACCAAGGCTCAGAACGTCCCACCTATAGGCTGATACAGTAGCTGGGGGCTTGCGACTATTCCAGATGAAATCCTACAGCCTAGCCTGTAGTAAGTGATATACTGTTTCTTTAATATTTAGAACATTTTGCTTAGAATTTTCAGTGTGCAAATGCCATGTTCTATTCCAGCCCTGGCAGTTGCTGTTTGTCTCCCTATTTCCCTTTAACTTATTTGATCTCTTCAAATAAATACTTCTGGACTGGAACTGATACTGCCTCTGTTAGTTTCCTGGTTGTAATTGCTACGCTACATTTTGGTACCAGGAGTGGGGCATTTTCAAATTTTTCCGGCATCCTTTTCTGCTGTTACTGGAGCCCACCGGCCTTCCTTACTGTTATCGCTTCTACTATCAGGATCATTAAGACTACTTCCTATGTGGGACATTTGTGTGTCTGAGGTGGTTGATCTTATTTATCACTTGCCCCACCTCCAACGCTTTGCTATCACTTGCCCCACCTCCAACATTTTGCTTTACGTTAGTCGCTGTGTTTTAAATCATCACAGCTGTGCAGCCCCTAGGTTGCTCTCTCTCTCACCTTTGTTTCAATTCCCCGAGCCGAGCCTAGAAGTTCCGAGCCGGGAGGTTCCGCCATTCTTCCTGCGTCCTCCTGCGTTCTCCCCTCGCCTGACATCACCGCAGCTCGTAAGGAACCGCTTAGCATTGTGGGAGCGTCATGATGTCATACGCTCGGCGGCCATCTTGGTGAGTCATGAAGAAGTCTTCTCTCAGACTCCAACATCAAGGGCCTCATGTAGGTAGCATACCAGTTACCACTTCTAAAATACCGAACGATACCGAATCGGTATTTTAGAAGTGGTAACTGGTATGTAGGTAATGAGTCAGTATTTTTTACCGAATCGTTACTAGTCGGTAATTACCGAATCGGTATTTACCGATTCGGTAATGAGGCATACCTTCCCATTGAGGGGAAGGTATGCCTCATTACCGAATCGGTAAATACCGATTCGGTAATGGGGGGAACACATACAAGGGTGGCAGGGTGTCACATTGACACCCTGTTGCACCCCTGATTCGGCCATGTGTGCACATGTGGCACACATACATGTCCTAAGGGCATGTATGTATGCCACATTGCACACTGCTACGCGCGTAAAAATGCATTTACACATACATTCATTATTTACCACCAACTATAAGTTGGTGGTAAATACCGACTCTTAAACACACACACACACTCCCCCTACATCTTGATTTTGCTTTCGGAATTTACCGAATCGGTAAAATTACCGATTCGGAAAAGTTACCGATTCGGTAACATTACCGATTCGGTATTTTTACCGAATCGGTAATTTTACCGATTCGGTAAATTCCGAAAGCAAAATTTGTACCCCTACATACCAATGGCCAAAATACCGGTCGGTAACGGTATAATTACCGAAAATCGGCCGTTACCGACCGGTATTTGGCTACCTACATGAGGCCCCAAGTATCTATTCCTGTTGTGCGACACTTCTATCAGTGATTCGCACACTATTTAATGATTTTGATATTTTCCAAAGGTACCTTAACCTTTTTTTTCAATCATTGTGTGCGGCGCCACTATTGGTGATTCACACACCTATTCGACTACGATTTCATACAAGTGAGTCATCGTGTACTGCACATCTTTTCAATACTATGTTGATTCACAAACCAATTAATTATTGTGTAGTGTGCTGTCATATCTACTCTACGGTGAGTCACACACCAATTTTATTTTCTGTACTGTGTGTTTTACCTACATTTTGGTGATTTATACATTGGTTCAACTTACTATATTACATTACTTATCATTTTGAAGTTTTGTTTTCATCAGTGATACACATACCCATCATATATTTTTGTGTTACTTTTATATATTTTTGCTTCTACTGTTGTTTCATTACTTGAGTTCACTATGGCAAACAACCAAGGTGTAATCAATCCAACCTGCTCCTTTTCTACTAAAGCCAGGCAAACCCGATCTGAAGTGGATGGACTGGTTAAGGGACTATGAGAACTACCTTACTGCTATAGATGCTGATGCTTATTCTCCTTCAAGGAAATTAGCTTTATTGGTTAATCATCTTGGAACTTCTGTCCGGAGGGTCTTTGACAATCTTCCACGTGTACCTGCCCCTACTTCAGAAGATACTGCTTGGAATGTCTTTATAGAAGCCAAGTTGCGTATGGGGAAACAGTATTCAGATTCCTCAAGTGTCCTCTTAGAAAGGTTTAATTATGCTATATGTAAGCAATCTTCAGAAGAATCTGTGGAGGATTATGTGGCAACTTTGAGAGTTTTAGCTGAAAAATGTGAATTTGGCCCTATTGTTGATACATATATTAGAGATCAATTTGTTTTCTACTGCTACTCCAAGAAGATCTAAGAGCGCCTACTCACTTCTCGCAATCCCACTTTGGCTGAAACGATTGACATCGCCAAGAGCATTGAGAGGTCAATTTTTACATCCAAAGTTTTGTCCACTCATTGTAACCAAACCCCTGTTTTTCCTACACAATCTACCATACATCCTACCACTATAAACTTGGTCTCTGATGAAAATACTGTTTGTGCTATTAACTCTTAGCAATTTTCTGAGAAAAGATTTTCCAAAAATCAACCTTTCAGGAGTCAGTTGGATTGTTTTTGCTGTGGATCCAAGAACCACATAGGAAATAATCGCAACTGTCCAGCTATTGGGAAAAAATTTGTTAAATGCCGTTAATATGGTCACTTTCAAGGTGTATGCAGGGGAGGTACACACATTGCGCCAAACAGTAATTCTAGTAGAGTTAGAATTTCAAACATTTCCTTAGACTCTTCTGATGTTCAAGAGTGTGTTTCCCAGTTCCAAAATATTGTAGTTACTATTGATGTTCCTGAACCTGCACTACTTTCTGTCAAACCGATAAAAGGTCCTTTAGTCGACATTTCTATAGATGGTAAGACCATTTTAGCTATAGCTGACTCAGGAGCTCCTGTCACTATTCTTGCAGATCACACATTTTACAAATTGTGGCCTAGTGATTTACCGCTTATAGCTCCTGACATCAGTCCTAAAGCTTTTGGAGAACAAGACATCAATCTTTTGGGATACTTCTGGGACAAAGTAGAGTGTCTAGGCAGATCTGCAAAAACCAAGATTTATGTAGAAGTCAAAGCAACGGATATCATAGGCTGGAAAGACCTTGCCCTTCTAGGTATCATATTATTTCCTAGACAAGATCCTTCCATCATTTTAGATGATCTTCCTATCAACATCCTATCTATTAATCAATTTGACACTACTGTAAATAATTTAGTACAATTGTTACCTGATGTGTTTAAGAATTCCGTAGGTACTGTCAAAGGTTATGAACATTCTATTATGCTCAAAAAGATGCTGTATCAATTGTGCATAAGGGTAGACCTGTACCTCTCAGTGTCAGAGGTGATTTGAAATTGCTACTGTCTATGCTTCAATCTGAGGGCATTATTTCTCCCATTAATGCCTCAGAGTGGGTTTCTCCGGTGGTTTTAAAGAGAAAGAGGACTGGAGAGCTCAGGCTTTGTGTAGTGGCAATGCACCTGGGTAAGATAATCCTCAACTTTTTCATGAGTTTTAGGTTGGTTTTATCCCCGGTCGTAGCTCCCATGACCACCTACAGACACTGACACATCTTTTAAGACAAATGAAGGATGTTCTGTCTGAATTTCTAGCTCTCTCGTTAAGTGCTGAGAAGTATTTTGACCGCGTTGACTGGCGTTACCTCTTTCATGTCTCACATTGTTTTGGGGGAGGGGTTCATAAGCAAGTTTCGTCTCCAATATGATACACCTGTGGCTGAGGTCATGTGTGGAGGCTTCCTCTTGAAACAGTTTGAGGTTGGGCATGGCACTTCGCAAGTGTACCCTTTAACTACACTCCTCTTCCTGCTGGGCTTAGAACCCCTTGCAGCAGTGCTTCATCAGGGTCAAGAGGTGAAAGGCCTCCCACTGCAGCCAGAGAGGTAAAAGCCCTACTTAATCATTGATGAATACTCTTGGTTATCAGGTTACAAAATCAACTAGTCAAAGTGTGAGGCCCTCCCTATGTCCTGATCTACTACTGATGCATGTACTTACAGCTATAATATGAGATGGGTCTTTGCGGGCTCTGCCATCTGGGCATCAAGATAAACAGGGGTTTCCAGCATGGTGGAGGATACCCTCCTACCATTGATGGAGAGCACATATGGGGTTTCCTGAGATGATTGCACCTCAACCTTGTCCTTCTGGGGGAAGTGAAGACTATTAAAATGATGGTGGCTCCCTGATTTCATTACTTCTTTGGTATGATTCCTCTTCAAGTCTCAAACTCCTGATAGGCATGGAGGCGTATATCAGCTCCTACATTTGGAGCAGGCGTAAACCAAGGCTCAGAACGTCCCACCTATAGGCTGATACAGTAGCTGGGGGCTTGCGACTATTCCAGATGAAATCCTACAGCCTAGCCTGTAGTAAGTGATATACTGTTTCTTTAATATTTAGAACATTTTGCTTAGAATTTTCAGTGTGCAAATGCCATGTTCTATTCTAGCCCTGGCAGTTGCTGTTTGTCTCCCTATTTACCTTTAACTTATTTGATCTCTTCAAATAAATACTTCTGGACTGGAACTGATACTGCCTCTGTTAGTTTCCTGGTTGTAATTGCTACGCTACATTTTGGTACCAGGAGTGGGGCATTTTCAAATTTTTCCGGCATCCTTTTCTGCTGTTACTGGAGCCCACCGGCCTTCCTTACTGTTATCGCTTCTACTATCAGGATCATTAAGACTACTTCCTATGTGGGACATTTGTGTGTCTGAGGTGGTTGATCTTATTTATCACTTGTCCCACCTCCAACGCTTTGCTATCACTTGCCCCACCTCCAACATTTTGCTTTCCGTTGGTCGCTGTGTTTTAAATCATCACAGCTGTGCAGCCCCTAGGTTGCTCTATCTCTCTCCTTTGTTTCAATTTCCCGAGCCGAGCCTAGAAGTTCCGAGCCGGGAGGTTCCGCCATTCTTCCTGCGTCCTCCTGCGTTCTCCCCTCGCCTGACATCACCGCAGCTCGTAAGGAACCGCTTAGCATTGTGGGAGCGTCATGATGTCATACGCTCGGCGGCCATCTTGGTGAGTCATGAAGAAGTCTTCCCTCAAACTCCAACATCAAGTATCTATTCCTGTTGTGCGACACTTCTATCAGTGATTCGCACACTATTTAATGATTTTGATATTTTCCAAAGGTACCTTAACCTTTTTTTTCAATCATTGTGTGCGGCGCCACTATTGGTGATTCACACACCTATTCGACTACGATTTCATACAAGTGAGTCATCGTGTACTGCACATCTTTTCAATACTATGTTGATTCACAAACCAATTAATTATTGTGTAGTGTGCTGTCACATCTACTCTACTGTGAGTCACACACCAATTTTATTTTCTGTACTGTGTGTTTTACCTACATTTTGGTGATTTATACATTGGTTCAACTTACTATATTACATTACTTATCATTTTGAAGTTTTGTTTTCATCAGTGATACACATACCCATCATATATTTTTGTGTTACTTTTATATATTTTTGCTTCTACTGTTGTTTCATTACTTGAGTTCACTGTGGCAAACAACCAAGGTGTAATCAATCCAACCTGCTCCTTTTATACTAAAGCCAGGCAAACCCGATCTGAAGTGGATGGAATGGTTAAGGGACTATGAGAACTACCTTACTGCTATAGATGCTGATGCTTATTCTCCTTCAAGGAAATTAGCTTTATTGGTTAATCATCTTGGAACTTCTGTCCGGAGGGTCTTTGACAATCTTCCACGTGTACCTGCCCCTACTTCAGAAGATACTGCTTGGAATGTCTTTATAGAAGCCAAGTTGCGTATGGGGAAACAGTATTCAGATTCCTCAAGTGTCCTCTTAGAAAGGTTTAATTATGCTATATGTAAGCAATCTTCAGAAGAATCTGTGGAGGATTATGTGGCAACTTTGAGAGTTTTAGCTGAAAAATGTGAATTTGGCCCTATTGTTGATACATATATTAGAGATCAATTTGTTTTCTACTGCTACTCCAAGAAGATCTAAGAGCGCCTACTCACTTCTCGCAATCCCACTTTGGCTGAAGCGATTGACATCGCCAAGAGCATTGAGAGGTCAATTTTTACATCCAAAGTTTTGTCCACTCATTCTAACCAAACCCCTGTTTTTCCTACACAATCTACCATACATCCTACCACTATAAACTTGGTCTCTGATGAAAATACTGTTTGTGCTATTAACTCTTAGCAATTTTCTGAGAAAAGATTTTCCAAAAATCAACCTTTCAGGAGTCAGTTGGATTGTTTTTGCTGTGGATCCAAGAACCACATAGGAAATAATCGCAACTGTCCAGCTATTGGGAAAAAATTTGTTAAATGCCGTTAATATGGTCACTTTCAAGGTGTATGCAGGGGAGGTACACACATTGCGCCAAACAGTAATTCTAGTAGAGTTAGAGTTTCAAACATTTCCTTAGACACTTCTGATGGTCAAGAGTGTGTTTCCCAGTTCCAAAATATTGTAGTTACTATTGATGTTCCTGAACCTGCACTACTTTCTGTCAAACCGATAAAAGGTCCTTTAGTCGACATTTCTATAGATGGTAAGACCATTTTAGCTATAGCTGACTCAGGAGCTCCTGTCACTATTCTTGCAGATCACACATTTTACAAATTGTGGCCTAGTGATTTACCGCTTATAGCTCCTGACATCAGTCCTAAAGCTTTTGGAGAACAAGACATCAATCTTTTGGGATACTTCTGGGACAAAGTAGAGTGTCTAGGCAGATCTGCAAAAACCAAGATTTATGTAGAAGTCAAAGCAACGGATATCATAGGCTGGAAAGACCTTGCCCTTCTAGGTATCATATTATTTCCTAGACAAGATCCTTCCATCATTTTAGATGATCTTCCTATCAACATCCTATCTATTAATCAATTTGACCCTACTGTAAATAATTTAGTACAATTGTTTCCTGATGTGTTTAAGAATTCCGTATGTACTGTCAAAGGTTATGAACATTCTATTATGCTCAAAAAGATGCTGTACCAATTGTGCATAAGGGTAGACCTGTACCTCTCAGTGTCAGAGGTGATTTGAAATTGCTACTGTCTATGCTTCAATCTGAGGGCATTATTTATCCCATTAATGCCTCAGAGTGGGTTTCTCCGGTGGTTTTAAAGAGAAAGAAGACTGGAGAGCTCAGGCTTTGTGTGGACTTCTGATCTCTTAATCAGAATATCCTAGTTGATTGACACCCTTTACCCCACATACACGAAATGCTGGCAAATATTGGGAAATCCAAGTTCTTCTCCACAATTGATCTCCATTCCGCTTACCACCAGATCCAGCTTTCCCCGAGTTGTCAAGCGCTTACTGCTTTTGTGACTCCTTTCGGTGCCTTTAAGTATTTGAGGCTACCTTTTGGTCTCGCTTCAGCCGCAAGCGTCTTTCAAAAGCTGATGGACAACCTTTTTGGCAGCCTTCCACAAGTTCAAGCATTTCAAGAAGACATTTTAATCCGCACAGAGACCAAAGAAGAACACTTACATGTTCTTAAGAAAGTACTAAACATTCTACAAGATAAAGGTATGACTGTGAAAGCTAAAATATTTAAACTACTAGTATTAAACCAAAATTTGGTAATGTTGATGCGATAAGTAATGCTCCTTCCTCACTCCATAAAGATGCTTTACGTTCTTTCCTTGGACTCTGCGAGTACTATGCCTGGTTTGTTCCTGGTTATGCACAACTAGTTCAACCTCTGAGTTGTCTTCTTAAGAAAAGTACAACATTTATATGGACTGATATTCTCTGAGATGTCTTCGAGAAAGTCAAACTCCTTGTGATAAATGCACCTGCTCTGCATCCATTTGTTCCCATTGGTAGTTCCTTCATAACTGTAGATGCTAGTCAGAAAGGTCTGGGTGCAGTTTTCGGACAGTGGGTAGATGGGAGACATCCTTTACAATGCAGGCATTACAACACATTTCCTTTACAAAGCAACCATTACAACGCAGATACACGTACATCGCATGATTTTACAATGCATGCCATTACAACGCATGCTTTTACAACGCATTGGTAAGTATTTTATGGTAAGTGTTTGTTTTACTTTTTGATAATGTATGTTTAATAGTATAACAAATATTAATTAATAAATTCAAATATTTGTATTCAAGTTATTGCTATTTAGGTATTAATATTTGTTATTAAATAGTTATTATTTATTATAATAAGCATAATAATTATTTTATGGAATAGGTATATTTTTTTGTAAATTAATACTGAGATATGAATATTAATTGTACGCTTTTATTAGGTAAACGTTATTTCAAAATATTATGTTGAGTTCTAAAAAATATTTTTAATACTCAGGTATTAATATTTATATTACAATTTGACACTATTAACTGGGAAGTTTATATTTAATATCTCATATTTAGGTGCCGATTCCGATCCGGTAAAATCCGGAAAAACACCTTACAAAATCGCAAGTACGATTCGCACAGAAATACCATTTCCGTACGAGTCGCAAAAAACACCGACCGGCAAAAAAATACATACAAATCTGATTCTGGACGGCGCATACGCGACGTCCGGACGGAGTCAGGCAGCGTTTTACGGACCAGCAAGTACGATTCGTGCCGACGTCACTCCGCACGTAGCATTTTTTACAGGAGCCAAAAACTGCCGGGAAATTGAGGACGACGCGAACAAGGAGCACCGGTACGCGACGGACAGCGTTGGACCCCAACCTACGCGTCATCCCGGCCCTCATAGCCTACGACCTCGTGTTCAGAAACCGCCGCAGATGCCGCAGAAGGTCAGAACAACCCCCAGGGGCTAAGGGGGGGGGTTGCAAGGGGCATGAAACATAACCCACACCCCACAAAATACTAATACATCCTGCACATTAATTACCTCCATGGTCTGGTCACTTCGGGGGGCGTGTCCACCAATCCCACGTCCCGCCACAACGGAAGTGGACGTGGACGCGTACCCGTCACCACCACAATGGTGGTACGGGACGTACCCACGCCCCTCAGAGCGTGGGTACGGACCGTACCCACGCCCCCCAGAGCGTGGGTACGGCCCGTACCACCATTGTAGTGGTGATGTAGGGGTACGCGTGGACGGACCGTACCCACGCCCCCAGAGCGTGGGTACGGTCCGCACATGCGTACCCCTACATCACCACTACAATGGTGGTCCACTACAATGGTGGTACGGACTGTACCCACGCCCCCAGAGCGTGGGTACGGTCCATACCCCTACATCACCACAACTATGGTGGTACGGACCGTACCCACGCTCTGAGGGCGTGGGTACGGGTCATACCGCGCGTACCCCTACGTCACCCCAACTATGGTGGTACGGACCGTACCCACACCCCCCACAGCGTGGGTACGGCCCGTACCACCATTGTAGTGGTGATGCAGAGGACTCCCAGCAGTGCCCAGACATATGAGGGGTGGGTGCAGAGGACTCCCAGCAGTGCCCAGACATATGAGGGGTGGGTGCCTATCACTCCCAGCAGTGCCCAGACATATGGGGGGTGGGTGAAGAGGACTCCCAGCAGTGCCCAGACATATGAGGGGTGGGTGCAGAGGACTCCCAGCAGTGCCCAGACATATGAGGGGTGGGTGCAGAGGACTCCCAGCAGTGCCCAGACATATGAGGGGTGGGTGCAGAGAACTCCCAGCAGTGCCCAGATATATGAGGGGTGGGTGCCTATCACTCCCAGCACTGGACAGAGACATGGGGGGGGGGTGCAGAGGACTCCCAGCAGTGCCCAGGCATATGAGGGGTGGGTGCAGAGGACTCCCAGGAGTGCCCAGACATATGAGGGGTGGGTGCCTATCACTCCCAGCAGTGCCCAGACATATGAGGGGTGGGTGCCTATCACTCCCAGCAGTGGTCAGAGACATGGGGGTGGGTGCAGAGGACTCCCAGCAGTGACAAGACTTATGAGGGGTGGGTGCAGAGGACTTCCAGCAGTGCCCAGGCATATGAGGGGTGGGTCAATAACTCAAACAGAAGAAATGCTCTACCTATTCATATACAGGTGGATCAAATAAATCTCACTAATAACTCACCCATTATTGGTTGTCAACAGCCACACCATTGGGAAGAGAGCACACAAACAAATAGAGATTGTGATTAAAGATAATGTTTTTCTCTTTATTCTTTTTGTTTAATAATTTTGTTGATAAATGTACAAAAACACATGTGCTCAGAATAAGCAAAAAGACAGATTTTTTGGAAGGATATATACAAAAAATCAAAATGGGCCCCCATGGGGGAGTTGGAGGAGTGTATAAACAGTTAAATAACAGTCATTCTCATCAAACAACCCATACAATCATACACAATCAACTCAAACATAAAACATACATTTGCTCTACATTAAAATGTTTGTAAATATACAGAGGAACAATCTCCTCACAATCTTGAAGTGTCTAATATGTTAGACACCACTAAATCGTGCACAGGGATACGCCAGATCGAACAAAAGGACACGCCGACGCGCGTTTCGGTGCAATCACCCAATCATCAGGGTGCCACCTTCTTCAGGGCGTTTTCTATAATCACAGGGGGCCTGCAGATAGGTAAGATTCAAAGAAAGAAATATCATATTGGAGGTAACTAAATGAATAATCAATTGTTCACATTGCATACATCAATGATAAGATAAAGCACATCAATAAATGATAAAAATTTGTTCACAAGTCAATTATAAACCAAAATGGTGTGGCATGCAGACGCTCAAGTTGGGTTTCAGATAATATAACCGAATACTGGACAAATAAACAAATACAATGAAGATAATCAGGATGTGTTAACCTAAAACAACTGCACACTGTATCTACAGTGTGCAGTTCCTTCCAAAAAATCTGTCTTTTTGCTTATTCTGAGCACATGTGTTTTTTGTACATTTATCAACAAAATTATTAAACAAAAAGAATAAAGAGAAAAACATTATCTTTAATCACAATCTATATTTGTTTGTGTGCTCTCTTCCCAATGGTGTGGCTGTTGACAACCAATAATGGGTGAGTTATTAGTGAGATTTATTTGATCCACCTGTATATGAATAGGTAGAGCATTTCTTCTGTTTGAGTTATTGACTTTTTCCCCTACTGCTCTCCCTATATTTAAATTGGGATACCCCTTCTCCTAGTGCCCAGACATATGAGGGGTGGGTGCCTATCACTCCCAGCAGTGGACAGAGACATGGGGGTGGGTGCAGAGGACTCCCAGCAGTGCCCAGACATATGAGGGGTGGGTGCAGAGGACTCCCAGCAGTGCCCAGACATATGAGGGGTGGGTGCCTATCACTCCCAGCAGTGGACAGCGACATGGGGGTGGGTGCAGAGGACTCCCAGCAGTGCCCAGACATATGAGGGGTGGGTGCAGAGGACTCCCAGCAGTGCCCAGACATATGAGTGGTGGGTGCCTATCACTCCCAGCAGTGCCCAGACATATGAGGGGTGGGTGCCTGGGTGCCTATCACTCCCAGCAGTGCCCAGACATATGAGGGGTGGGTGCCTATCACTCCCAGCAGTGGACAGAGACATGGGGGTGGGTGCAGAGGACTCCCAGCAGTGCCCAGACATATGAGGGGTGGGTGCAGAGGACTCCCAGCAGTGCCCAGACATATGAGGGGTGGGTGCCTATCACTCCCAGCAGTGCCCAGACATATGAGGGGTGGGTGCCTATCACTCCCAGCAGTGCCCAGATATGTGAGGGGTGGGTTCCTATCACTCCCAGCATTGGACAGAGACATGGGGGTGGGTGCAGAGGACTCCCAGCAGTGCCCAGACATATGAGGGGTGGGTGCCTATCACTCCCAGCAGTGCCCAGACATATGAGGGGTGGGTGCCTATCACTCCCAGCAGTGCCCAGATGGATGTATGACGTTACAACGCACACTTTTACAACGCATGCACTTACAACGCATTTTTTACAACGCATAATCCATTACAACGCATGACATTACAACGCATGACACTACAACGCATTTTTAAAAAATACCTTTACAACGCATTACCATTACAACGCATACTACCTTTACAACGCATACCATTACAACGCATAATATTAAATTACATTTAAGGTAAGTATTAGATAGTATAGGGGTAAAAATTACTATTCTAACTCCAGGGGGTGCAACAGTAGGGTAAGTGTTGGATAGTATAGGGGTAAATATTACTATTCTAACTCCAGGGGGTGCAACAGTAGGGTAAGTGTTGGATAGTATAGGGGTAAAAATTACTATTCTAACTCCAGGGGGTGCAACAGTAGGGTAAGTGTTGGATAGTGTAGGGGTAAAAATTACTATTCTAACTCCAGGGGGTGCAACAGTAGGGTAAGTGTTGGATAGTGTAGGGGTAAAAATTACTATTCTAACTCCAGGGGGTGCAACAGTAGGGTAAGTGTTGGATAGTATAGGGGTAAAAATTACTATTCTAACTCCAGGGGGTGCAACAGTAGGGTAAGTGTTGGATAGTATAGGGGTAAAAATTACTATTTTAACTCCAGGGGGTGCATCAGTAGGGTAAGTGTTGGATAGTATAGGGGTAAAAATTACTATTCTAACTCCAGGGGGTGCAACAGTAGGGTAAGTGTTGGATAGTATAGGGGTAAAAATTACTATTCTAACTCCAGGGGGTGCATCAGTAGGGTAAGTGTTGGATAGTATAGGGGTAAAAATTACTATTCTAACTCCAGGGGGTGCATCAGTAGGGTAAGTGTTGGATAGTATAGTGTAATATTATGCGTTGTAATGGTATGCGTTGTAATGGTAGTATGCGTTGTAATGGAATGCGTTGTCAAGGTAGTTTTTAAAAATGCGTTGTAGTGTCATGCGTTGTAATGTCATGCGTTGTAATGGATTATGCGTTGTAAAAAATGCGTTGTAATGGTAGTGCGTTGTAAAAGTTGCGTTGTAAAGGTTGTTCCCCTGCCCAGATATGTGAGGGGTGGGTTCCTATCACTCCCAGCAGTGGACAGAGACATGGGGGTGGGTGCAGAGGACTCCCAGCAGTGCCCAGATATATGAGGGGTGGGTGCCTATCACTCCCAGCAGTGCCCAGACATATGAGGGGTGGGTGCCTATCACTCCCAGCCGTGCCCAGACATATGAGGGGTGGGTGCCTATCACTCCCAGCAGTGGACAGAGACATGGGGGTGGGTGCAGAGGACTCCCAGCAGTGCCCAGACATATGAGGGGTGGGTGCAGAGGACTCCCAGCAGTGCCCAGACATATGAGGGGTGGGTGCCTATCACTCCCAGCAGTGCCCAGACATATGAGGGGTGGGTGCCTATCACTCCCAGCAGTGCCCAGACATATGAGGGGTGGGTGCCTATCACTCCCAGCAGTGGACAGAGACATGGGGGTGGGTGCAGAGGACTCCCAGCAGTGGACAGAGACATGGGGGGGGTGTACATCATTATCAGATGACCACAGCTCCATGGGTGAATGTACGTATCCCTAACTTAGGACAATGATGATAGTGCCATAACAACACATCACTGACAGCAGTGTCCCACTCCCAGGAGGAAGGATGTCTTTCCCCCACTGCATGACACACACCACATGTGGGTGTGAGGACAAATAACACATGCATACCCACCCCTGGCAGATGCAGCACAATACACACACTGAGATCATGCCACAAGACTGTATAGTCATGTCACTGCCTAACAAACTAAGAGAGCCAAAGAGAACACACACTGTCATGCACATCCCAGGACTGATAGGAATGTTCAGGTGCTGGGCTAGCCACCAAGATGTTGTCTGTCATGGAAGGAATAGGGTGGAGTTCCCACAGATACAAAGGCCACAATTGTGAGTCAGGTGTTCAAATACCCAGCAGAACAAGTACCATATGTGTACTAGGCTGGGATTACACACATGCATTGTGCGGAAAAGGGACCATTTATCCATGAAGGCATGGCAAAATACTCTATACACAAGTACAGTGAGTACCAAGGATGGCACAGATGATGCAGCCGGACACATTGCTGAGCAGGCATGGCCAGAGTTGAAGGGATCTATCACCAACAAAGGACATGTAGACACAGGGCAACACAACAATTGTGCAACTCTCTGTAGGGGAGATGTCAGGTGCCACAGAGGAAGGAACACCCCTTGGGACAATGTCTCTAAACACAAAGAGCATACACGACAAAGAATCTTTGCAGAGATCTTGTGATGGCATGCAGATACCAGGTTCCACCCCATGAGCAGCAGACTACAACATTTCCCTGAAACATAACACATGCCCACAACCCCAACTGCTGTAGCATCAGCATCAACATCAATACCTGAAATGCAAGACTTTTCAAACGAAAAAGAAAATGCTTTATTCAGCATGAAAATAATAATGTGTAAACGAGACTATTCACAAAGGCCAATGGTCAGTCCATATCATCAGTCCTTGGGGGGGGGGAACACATGGCCATGCGTCTCCCCTAGCTTGCCTGCACATCACAAGACTGTGTCGTCGACTGGGGGGGGCCATCATGTGGGGAAGGACCAGGCACAGCATGGACAGAAGGGGGAAGGGTAGGTGTGGTGGGTGCAGGGACGGACGACTCCACCACAGGGGGTGGGGCAGCGCCAAAGGTGGAGGCGAGCTCGGCGCTGCACACATCTGCCAGTTCTTCAAGCGTCTCCCCTGCACCCGGAGAAACAACAGGCCCCAAGGAGGGGGTCGGGGGGGTCGGAGGGATGGGTTGCAGCGCTACTGGGGGAGGTGGTGGACGGGCTGGGGGACTTAACTCCCCTACCGGTGGAGTGCCGTGACTGTTTGCATCCAGGTGAACTAGTGGGGCTGAGGCCCAGCCCAGCAAAGTAGGCCTCCTTCTCCGAATCTAGGGCAGGGAAGCCAAGGGGAGTGACATCGGAGGGACTGGGGAGTGAGTCATGTGGACGAGGACTGTGGCTGCGTGCCTGCCTGTGTGCCCCAGACCCAGTGGGTGTGCCTGCTACCCCCTGAGTGTGCATGCCAGGAGGTGTGCGCTTGCCCTTACGTGGTGGTGTGCTGCTTCTGTCTGGTGGGGTGCGTGTGTGGATGTATTGGTGTGCTTGGGACAGGCATGGGTGTTGGACTTGTGGATGGGCCAGGGGTAGGGGGGGGAGGCAGCGCTGCAGGTGACTCGCTACTGCCGTCAGAGACGAGTCCAGGGACCTCAGCAACATCCGTTGGTCAGACATGGCTGATGACATGCCCTCCATGTACGACACCATCTGGGTCAGCAGTCTGGTGTGGCCATGGAGGACAGTCAGGATCGATGTCTGCCCAACTTGCAACTGCCGCTGAATGTCCACAGACTCGGCAGTGAGGGCAGCAGGGGGGACAGGGGCAGGGGGTGCGGTGCCTGGCACGAAGGAGACACGGTGTGGCCTAGCACGGACAGAAGGGACCTGAGCAAGTGGGAGGGCGGTGATGGGAATGGAGGGGGCGGCGAGAGATGTACTGCTGCTTTCAGCTGTGGGAGCAGCCTCCGCCCCCTCTGGGAGCTCAGCCTCGGACCCGTCTGCCTCGTAGTCTGTGTTGGTACTGGGCAGGTCCTCCGCCTCACTCCCCTCGCCCTCCGTGCCACTAGATTCCACCGACTCCACAGCAGTCGTGGCACCACTGCTCGATCCCTCCTCCACGTCCGTGCCGCTGTCTCCCTCGGTGTCCTCCGATGATGCTGTGGGCAAGGTGAAGAGACAGGAAAAAATCAGTCACCTGTATACATCTGACACATGAGTCCAAACAAAATAGGCAACAGTGCATATCAGGAAAGGCATCATGAGTAACATCTAGGATACTCCCCACATATGTAAGCCCTGCACTCCCCAGTTGGTTGACGCACCATGCCACTTGCAAACAATGAAAATTAGGACACAACAGCAAATAACTTGAAATCCCAAGATAATGAGAAGCTAGTGTCTGGGATCAGTTGAGCACAGCAAGACTATGAAGGCATGCCACCTCTTGTTCACTGTGAAACAAACAGTATTGTCGCACCCAAGGCCAAATACCACATGCCAATGCAGAAGGTGTCCCCACACTCAGAGACCTGTGAGTACTTTTGACACCCCAAAGAAATACATTGTGACTCCTGGATAATCACAACCCTTTACAAAATGGACATGTCTAGCATGTGTGAATGTGGCACTCTGTGAACACAACACACATGTGTCTGTATAGCAGAAGTCACACAAGGAGGTGCACACCAAACTACATGTACACAGTCATTGTCTGAGCTGCCAGACTCATTCAAATCAGCCACTGTTAGGCAGAAATGGCGTATCAGTAAGTACATATACATGGCACCAGGGTGGTCTGGATGACTTGACACTCGTAAGTTGGTATCAGCAACAACCAAGGACTAACCCAAATGCTAGCACACTGTGGGAACATGGATATGTATGAACTCCAAACAAGTGTTGTTCAAACTGTGCCTTACTTTAAAATGTTCCAGCGTGTCCCTGAAAAGTGTAAAGGTGGTGTCTTGTGCACTTCCTTGGGAGACATCTGTCATGCAGGCACATCATTGTCCTTCACAACCAAACAACAAGGTCAAGCATATGAAACATTGAGACATGTTGACAGGTGTAGTGAGTGCCAATGGACATTTTCTCTGAGTAACAACTTGAATAATGTCATTTGTCACATGGCTATCCGTCACCTGATCACACAGTTGGCTACACATATGACCTACTGACTGTCATCTGGAGTGGCACACATGTCCACACCCAGGACAATGCATAAGCTAATGGCCTGCAATTGTTTAGCAAAAAAGCCTAGCTGTACTGTGGGTTCCCCCTCATGGCAAGGCAGAATGTACCCACAGATGTCAGCACACAAAGTCACAACTGTGTAGCATCTGAACCACACACAGGTGCCAAAAATGTCCAAGCAGGATACATGATTGTCAAGAACTGACACAGGCAATGAAGCACCAACATCAAGCACTGGCCAACATCACGGGGGCACTGCACGATGACTTTCTGTACTGCGAATCATCACACACAAGTCAGAACTGGCAATGAAACATCAGGGTTGAACATGTACGCCCCTCCCGCACACACACACCCATACCTGAGTCAATGTGACTGATACCGATCAAGAAGTGAAACCTCTTATTCAGGGTTACAATAACTGTGCTTGAAAACTAGCTTCATTAACACGACATCACCTTGTAGGGCTGGCAAAACATATTGGTCACAAACAAACATCAACAGATTGTTGTGACTAGCCACACAGGCACTGCCCAGTGTGAGTATGCACAAGCAAACTGGTGTATCCCTGTCCAGTGGGCAAATGTATCACACATGTGAAAACTACTACCTAGGCCAGGGAACAATGGCACAGAGGCAGAGCCATGATGAACCCACAGTGAATGTGCACAGTGTTGGATGACACACATGAGTAGGAGGGCAGGCTGTGTCAGGGGACTGTAGTGTGCACACTGCTCCATGGTCCTGGAATGAGCTGACTGTTACAGGAGCAACCGTCCCGGCACTATGCATATATCCCACTCATGCACATCATATCTGAGGCCACAACATTGGTAATGCATGCAGCAAGTCTTTTCATTTGAACCCTCACACTCCTATGTTGGGACTCAGCATCAGTGCCAACAAATATGCACCCCCAAATGACTGTACAGGACAGGGCACAGGCAGACCATCCCCACACATGATGCTGAAAGCAGTGTGCACCTTGATAAACTGGCAGCCTAGATGACCATGTGCAATAGTGATAACACACAGACCAGGTAACACATGTCAAGGAGGGGAAGGGAGGAAGAACAGCACAGGTTGACTTTGGGGTACAGGATATGCACTGCACATATATAGCCTGGCAGTGTATCCAGGCGACTGAGCAGCTCCAAAAGCTGGCGACACACAACAAACACACATGTACCTACCCCCTCCCTTCTGCCGTAACTCCTGTATCCGCCTATCCAGGTCAGGAAAGACCACCGCCAGGACACGCCGCATCTGGTGGGTCAGGCGCTGGTGCCCGTCATGCTTGCGAGGAGCCTCCTCCTTCAGCATGACCCGGGCGATCCTCCGGGTCCAGCACCGGATGTCCTGCCATCTCTTCCTCACTTGTGGCAGGCGCCGACTGTGACCCTCTGCCGATTGCACGGCCTTGACGACATCCTTCCAGATCTTCCCCTTGTGGTAGGGGGATACCTGTGTGGATGACAAAGTGGGACAACATCACTACACCTGCACCATGTCACAGAGACACACATTTGAACATCTTTGATTTGTTGCACAGGGCATAGTATGCTGGCAAGTAATAGCACCTTAGTCATAGGTACTTTTTCCACTGTGGACGCACCAATGCACTACATGGCATAGTAAGTACACAGGTGGCATGAGGGATGCGAACTAATCCCTGATCATGGCACACACTGTGCATCCCAAGCAACACAAGGCTGATGGACAGCACCGCAAAGCAGTCACATGCCCCAGGCCACTGACGAAACCTCAGCAGAGTACACAGACACACACAGGCACACATCAATCACCTGCCATTGGCAACAGCGGATGCAAACCTCACTCTGCACATGTGCCACTTACCAGGGGGGGGTCACAGGTGTGGGGCTAGCTCAGCAAGTCAGACACACAGCACGGCTTACTTCACACATCAGATGGATTGAGCAGTTGCCTCCTCCATGCAGCTGTGGTGCACCACTCCACATGGACACTCATCCACATGACAAGAAACATTCACACACATCAATGTCCAGGGGGCGTACACATCATTTGGACACTCTCACCACTCTCACCACAGCTCCACTCAACTCTCACACACATCTGTGGGTGCAGTCACCTGTCACACCGGGGTGACCACTGAATCACCGCAGGACAATAGAACAAGAATGCCCAAGAGGATTTGACTGGCGGAATGTGCCATGCACTATGCAGTGAATGTCACAGTAAGCACAATGCAAGTGAGGAGTGCACACATGAACTACATCAAGCCCTGCATGAGAGACATAAGCCATCCCCCCTCCCCCCCCCTGGGACCCACTCCACCCAACATTGCATGTCTGTCACACCTGGCCACAATGCCAGAAGTGACAGACACAATAAAGGTGCACAGGCAAAGGTAGTGGAGTCAGCACTCACCTGCTCCCCTGGTCGACCATACAGCATGGGGTACTGTGGGAGGATCACATCCAGCAGGGCCTCGTTCTCCTCCTGGGTGAAAGGCTGGGCCCTCTCCACAGTCCTTGACATGGTGCCAGAGGGAGACAATACAGCAGCAGTGGTATCGACTGACGTGTTGTGCAGGCAAGTGCCCTCTCATGGGTTCTGCCTGCCTTATATCTGCCTTGCTGGCCTATTTCATTTACAGGAGTACAGAGTGATTGGTCAGACTCATTTGCATCCTACGTTTCCTCCAATCCCTTTAAACATACACCAGTGACAGCCTTTGCATCTTTCGATTTTGCAGCATCATGTCAAGTCAACAACCACTTTGCAACAATGTTAAATGTGGCCAACTGATTTTTCCAGACCACATGATGTAACATTTTGAACTTGAAACTCGGTATCCATGACAACCAGCATGCATTTAGGCCCTAATACTTGTCCCTCATGTGTCCCCATTGTAATTCTTAAATCCCCACACAGGTACGGCGCGTTTCACACGTACCCCTAGGGCACCATCACTACAGTGATACGGGCCGTACTCACGCGTGTACGGCCTGTACACGCATGAGTACGTGCCTATCACTATAGTTAGGGGTACCGTAGGGCCTAGTGATACAGCACGTACTCACACGTGTACGGCCCGCACACGCGTGTGTACGTGCCTATCACTATAGTCGTGTTACCGTAGGGCCTAGTGATAGGCACGTACTCACGCGTTTACGGCCCGTACACGAGTGAGTACGTGCCGTATCACTAGGCCCTACGGTACCACCAACTATAGTGATAGGCACGTACTCACGTGTGTACTTCCCGTACACGCGTGAGTACGTGCCTATCACTATAGTTGGGGGTACCGTAGGGCCTAGTGATACGGCACATACTCACGCATGTACAGCCCGTACACGCGTGAGTACGTGCCTATCACTATAGTTGGGGGTACCGTAGGGCCTAGTGATACGGCACGTACTCACGCGTGTACGGCCCGTACACGCGTGAGTACGTGCCTATCACTATAGTTGTGTTACCGTAGGGCCTAGTGATAGGCACGTACTCACGCGTGTACGGCCCGTACACGTGTGAGTACGTGCCGTATCACTAGGCCCTACGGTACCCCCAACTATAGTGATAGGCACGTACTCACGCGTGTACGGGCCATACACGCGTGAGTACATGCCTATCACTATAGTTGGGGGTACCGTAGGGCCTAGTGATACGGCACGTACTCACGCGTGTACGGCCTGTACATGTGTGAGTACGTGCCTATCACTATAGTTGGGGGTACCGTAGGGCCTAGTGATAGGCACATACTCACGCGTGTACGGGCCGTACACGCG
Source organism: Triturus cristatus (assembly GCF_964204655.1). NCBI lineage: Eukaryota > Metazoa > Chordata > Amphibia > Caudata > Salamandridae > Triturus > Triturus cristatus. Next base: position 371,174,121 of record NC_140591.1, on the reverse strand, counting down.
TGAGTACGTGCCGTATCACTCGGACCTACAGTAACACAACTATAGTGATAGGCACGTACTCACGCGCGAGTACGGGCCCTACACACGCCCTCAGAGCGTGTGTACTGCGTTTCACTGCTTACACTGGTGAAAGGAGGCGCACACGAAAGGAATGGAGGTGTCAGACTCGCACAAGGCTGTACATCAAGTCATTGTCAGTGCAGTCCTTCATGTGAAGGGCCTAGGTGGGTCAGGCAGTGATGTGGCACATGTCTCTTCATGTTGTGGCACAATAGATGTGTGATGAGCTGTTTACACATGTCATGTGTGATGGGGCACTACGTGGCACACTTCCCCTTCACACTTTGCACATGTGTGCATGTACGACACACGTGTCAAGCACTGCATCACTGGTATGGCACAGTCAGCAACACCCGCAACAGTCCCCTGATGCCAGGTACAAGGATAATTACACCTCACATGTGACTCCCAGCGTGCCACGATGTGACTATGTCATGTGTGTGTCATGTGTTCCCATGAGCTTTCCGTTGGTGTTCCGTCAACTCCATCTGCTGTTGCAGCATCCAACATGTGTCTGTGTGCATATGTGCATGACACACATATACGCACACCATGCCACATGTGGACTCACACGTTACATGTGTCATGATGGTTCGAAGATGACTTCCTGACATGAGGCAATATCTGCGTTCTCTCAATGTCTGTGTCATCAGTTTTTGACATGGACTCCTTAATGGAAATGTGTGTCATCTGTCCATTTCCAGATAACATGTGACCTGTGCGTCTAGACTCCCGCCAGCTGTCTGTATGAGATGACATCCTTCAAATGCTGATATGTGGAAGTCTGTCACTCATGTAATGTGTCTGGCTTGTCACTTACACTGGCCAACAGCTATTTTCATGGCATGTCACGCCAACATTGCCATGCAACTATTGTGGCTGGCTCTTCGTAGGAGTATCACCTGGCTGGCCCACGTGTCCTGGATGTATTTTACAGCACAGACTCTGTATTAAGCAGATGTGTATTAGCTGTTGAACATGTGCTCACCTCAGTGACATTGGTGTGGTAATGTACTCACTCTTCGTTATTCCTTTCAAATCTCTGCAGGGCACCGCCTCTCCCCAGACGAATGCCAGACCTGGATGCCATGCGTGAACATGACTGCATACGCAGATACCGCTTCTCGCAAGAGTTGATAGAGGACTTGACCCGCCGGCTTGCACCACACCTCCAACCACAACACAGGTATCCTACAGCTCTGACCCCCAAGGTGAAGGTGATGGCCGCCCTAAATTTTTTTGCCACGGCACGTTTCAATTGACCATAGCTGATGTCGGTGGCATGTCCCAGACAATGTTCAGCCGTGTCCTGCATGATGTTATAGAAGCCATGTTGGTGCACCTGGATGAATTCATCCATTTTCCCACTCGTGAGCAGTTGACAGGTGTCAAGGGTGATTTCTATGCCCTGGGAGGGATGCCTCATGTAATTGGGGCCATTCATGGGACACATGTGGCTTTGGAACCACCACAGGCACAGGAGGTAGCCTATAGAAACAGAAAACATTACCACTCCATTAATGCCCTTGTGGTGTGTCTTGCTAACATGCTGATTTCCCATGTCTGTGCACGTTTTCCAGGGTCCGCACACGATACATACATCATGAGGCGTAGCAGGGTGCCAGAAATGATGCTGCAGCTGCACGCAGAACGAGCATGTCTTGTTGGTGGGTATACTCTGTTAGTCCTGTGTTCAGCGCTATCTTTGTATCTTACGGCATCTCCTGACCCACTTCTTCACATGGTGTTTCCATGTAGGGGACTCTGGCTATCCCAACATGTCATGGCTGATGACGCCTCTCCGCAACCCAAGAACAGCCGCAGAGCACCGGTACAACGACACCCATGGGCAGACAAGGCGCGTGATTGAGAGGACGTTTGGACTCCTGAAGAGCAGATTCCGGTGCCTCCACAAGACCGGCGGCGCCCTCCCATATGCCCCGGTGAAGGTCTGCAAAATCTTCATTGTGTGCTGCATGCTTCGCAACATGGCAGTGGAGAAGGCCGTGCCACTCATCCTTGATCCGGATGAGCAGGATCATCCACCCGTGGAGGATGAAGGGCTCGGGCACGGGGCAAGTGAGGATGAGGATGAGGATGAGGATGAGGACATCCAGAGTCAGCTTATCCGCAACTTCTTCTCATGATGGTGAGTCCCTGTGTCTGAGTGTGCACGCTTTGAGCCTTGTGTGGCATGTGTTGCAATGTGTGTGTCGAGCTGACTGTGTGCTAAGTGACTTGGAGGTGTGTTCTGATGTGTCATTCAAGTGATGATGTAATTCCACACATATTAGCTGGGACACTAAATTTCTTATGGGCATGGTGACAACATCATTCCTGTAGAGTACATGTACATGTCTGAGGATTACTAGCTCTTCGCTGACTTGTTGTGTGTCTGTCCTCCCCAGGTTCTTGCGGCTGTCGTCTGCTCATGTCATCATTGCCCTCCTGCTATTCCTCATGGGTATTGCAACGTGTGCTGGATCAGAGTTACATGCACGGACATGGTGAAAAGTCATTTTGGGTAAGGAGTGCAGCAAGGCATTTTGTGGGTGGTACGTGTTTGTGATATGTGGGGACTGCTCCTGTGCATGTTGTGTTACCATGCATACATGTCGACTCACCATGGGCCACATGACGTGTTGCATGGCTCCCATGAATTGATGGTCACCCTTCCTGACAGTCATCTGTAATGGTTTGTGGATTCTGATGAAGGCATCAATGTGTGTATAACGTCCCTCAGGAACATACGGGATGCTAATGGTGGACATAGTGTGGGACATCCCCATATGAGGCTCAATGGGGAATTGTAGACTCTCCGTGTGCAGCAAGGGGTGTTAGGCTCAACCTCTTCACTTGTGTGCCAGCTCAGGAGGATTTACACATCTGTGTGTTGAAGGGGGTGTCCTGTGTAGGTCACACATGGTCAGCCAAATGACCTGTGAGTCTGTTCCAATTGATGCATTTCCCTTAGTGTGAGGCTGAGCAATAAAGGTGTTCGTCACACTCAAAGGTGCCTCATCTCTGTCAATGCAGGTCTCTTGGCACTTTGCATGCGGCATATCTGGCATAGTTGTGGGAGATTATGCATAGGAGTCCATGTGTAGTTTAGCAACATGCATGCAGTTGCTCATGGGTTAGGCTCCCTATTGGGCATGAAGTACATGGTCGTGTATGTTTTTTGGCATGTTGGTCCACACAATGGGCCATCAACAGCTGCTGAGGGTGTGTCTCCTGTGCGCAGGTCGGCCTTCAGTTTCCTGATCCGGTGTCATGCTTTTTTGGTGATTGTGCATGCATTGTCTCTGGGTGTGCCATGTGACACTGGACACTCCTTACTTTACACACGCGCCTGTTGCTGTTGTTCTTCTGACATCCTAGTCTATGTGTGCAAATGACTATCGTTTTGCAAGGAGGTGCCGCCTGCTGCTGCGGCCCCTGCAGCAAGGGCCCACAGAGTATCCAGATTTGGCAACACACACGCCTCCAAGATGCTCCTAACTTCCTCACTCCACCCATTCATTTGGCTGTCCTCAGCTTGTCTATGCCACTGTTGCCGCCACGCGGTGCCAAAGGCTGGACCATCAGCACATGCACGGTGCACATTGCACCACCATCCTGTCCTTGCATATCACACATCACACTACAGTCTGATGTATCAGCCACACTCCGAGCTATGTCCATCCGCACATCTAACGCCTGCTGTCAGACATACCCTGGGCACACACACAACACCTTTGCATGCTGAGTGTGCAACTCCAACTGCCTACACTGTGCTGCCTCGCCTTCCAGGCCCTGTCCCACCAACCAGGTCACGTCCCTAATACTCCCCACAGGCTATGTAGCCCAGCAAGGGCATGGGAGTGGGACTCAAGGCTTCAGCATGTAGTATGGTGTCATCGTCTGGGACATGGCACAGGTATCATCTCTCAGCATGTCAATCTACAGAGTGTCCAGGACCCCCCTCTCCACCATCACATACGCACAGCACCTCCTCATCAGCTTGTATGCCATTGACAGCCAGGTGCTCCTCACCCTCAACAAAGACACAGACATTGGCAGTTCCATCATTCAAGTATGCATGAGATCCATTGATGAATGGCTGCACACAAGCCACCTGAGGCTGGACTTGTACAGGACTGAGGTGAACATCTGAGGATTGTCCCCTTCCAGCTGGGTCAAGTGCCTGTGTCCCACCCGCAAGAGCCCTGCACAAGCACCCAGTGGCCACACTCACAAGATGGTGTGCATCATGTTTGGCTCGCTCACATATGCCATGCTAGTCCACAGCATCTGTACCTCATGCTGCAACGCCCTCTGCATTATGCACATGATCCACAGATAGATCCACTCCAAGAAAAGACAGACCATCCCCCAGGTCCATGACAACATCCGTGTCAAATACTGCCCTGCCCTCTATGGACCAAGTACATCCAAACTCCCTGGAAACTGGTCCACTTCCAGGGGGCATCTGCACACCTCAGATTCAACACCCTGCGCCCCAGCCACCTCACCGTCCACCATGGATAGCTGCAATGGATCACTGTCTGCTGCAGGGTGACCTCCACACTCCCCACCCACACTCAGGAGGCAGTCCACAACCCCGACCCCAACCAACCTTGTACGTCTGTCATCCTAGATCCCGTTGGGCCATCTCCGTGCATCCAACCTTGCCCTGGCCACCGTTCTTCACATCCACCGTACTCCAGCATACAGGACATTGTTCTCCCACCTGACCACACATACCTGGGACTCCCTCCCCGGGAACCTCCACATGAGCCATGACCTCTACGCCTTGATGATGATCTCCCAAATAGGTCTCTCCGCACAGTTTATCAAGCACCCCCTCAGCAGCCAGAGGCCATCACAGGTGAGTGTTGTGCTCCATGCCTACATTGAATGATACCCTGTGACCCATGTGTGTCCTGTACCAGACTTTGATCCCAGGGTATGGATGGCTGGAGTTGGTTCAACACTCAGGCACAGTTTGACATTTCCACACACATATGTTGTTGAATACTGCAAAATGACAGGAACGTCTCATGTCCAAAGTGAAATATTTATTTGCGGTGGGGTAAGTGGTTTGGTAGATGCAATTAGGTGCTGTACCGGGGGAATAGAATCCAAAGTTCACAGGGGGAGATGGTATCCTTGGCATTGGAAGTCATCAGAGTCCAGACCACAGTGTTGGTCATCATTGGTCAGACTGTGACCAGCAAGTCCATGTGGCAGAGAATGTCATTGGATGAGGTGCTGCTGTTGCGCCACAGGGCCAGGTGCCAGGCCAGGTGACCTGGGAGATGGGAATGGTCCGCTGACTCTCACGGTCTTTTCCGTGGACGACCCACCTTCCTCCGGGGACCCTCAGATGCAGGCCTTGACGATGCTAGGGACTCTCTGTCAGATGAATCCTCCTCCTCCTCATCCCTTCCTGTGTCTGGTGCTGGTCTACGCCTGGTGGCACAGGGAGGGTTGGCCATGCTTTGGGCGATCTGACGGAGTGATTGGCTCACGTCCCTGTGCACCGCCAGGAGCTCAGCCAGTCTTGCCTCCATCTGTCCTTGGTGTTGTTGATGACTGGCATGATGCTTGACCTGCAGGTTCTTAATCTCATTGAGGGTCCCCTGCATCTCGGAGAGTCTTGACACGACCTGGTAGATGCCTCTGGTGTCACGCCAGTATGAGTCCAGGATGTTGCGTATGTGTGACATACCGGTGTCCTGAGCTGGCTGGTCAGGTTCGCGCCTCCGCCTGCCTCCACTCCCACCACCCCTGCCCACTTGAGCCTGGCCTGCCCTTGTGGGCACATCGGGTCTACGGGACCCCTGAGGAATGGCATTTGCAGGGTTGCCTGCCTCCTCCTGGGTGCCCAGAGAACCTTGTCCCTCCTGGTCAGACTGGCTCTGTTGTTCAGTGTGAGCAGGGCTCCTGGGTGTGTCCTGGGATGTGGCAGGAATGGGGGTGGTGGTTGGCACAGATGTACCTGACGCAGGTGCTCCAGAGGCTTGGGCACCAGAGGGTCCAGGTTGGTCGGGGTCATCCACGGAGTGGTGAGAGTCGTCGCTGCCGGTGGGATCGTCTTCATGCGGAACTTGGGACTGTGATTCTTCCCCCCCAGTGTTGGGGGGAGATCGACGACGTTGCCCTGTGTGTGAGAGAGAGACAATGTTAATGGTGTTTCATGCGACATCTATGTTTCATACATATTCAAGTTGACACAGTTCCTCCAGGTAGTTGGATGTGCCTAGCATTCCTCTCAATGTCCACTTGGGGATGGGTATGTTGCGGGGGACAGATTGGGATGTTCTCCTGAGTGTTTGACCTGTAGATTGTTGGCTCTGATGCTTATTTGGCTCTGGATTGGTCTTGTTGTGTCACATGTCCATTGTGGGAGTGTGTAAAACCGTTGCCTGCCCGGGGGTGTGTGCTTGTGTTAGGGGGGGTTGTGACCGGGCCTGCTGTTGTGTGTAGTGTGAGATGTCACTGGTTCTCCCAGGTGATGTGTCTGTCCCCTCATGGTGCATGCTGGCATGACAGTGAGTGTGAGTTCCTGTGCTAGATACCTGTGCTTGTGGAGTTGGTGTTTGAGTGTACAGTGGTCCCAGGAGGGCCTTGTGCTGCATACAGCAGGGCCAAGTGTCAGCTACCTTGTCAGTACTTTGCCAGTCCCTGTGCATTGTGCATGGGTATGTACCTATGCCATATGGGCTGAGGGCATTGGTGTCTGCGTCTCATTTTCACAATGTGTTGTGTGGGGCCCACCCTCCCGGACATCCAGTCTTGTGTTTGTGGTTGTTGTAGCCTTGGACATGGCCTTTCCTTGATTTGTGAAGGGTGCATGGAGACGTTAGTGGCATGAGCATGGTTTTTGAGTGTGGTTGTGTGCGGTGAGTGCTTGGGGAAGTTGCGTGCATTTGGTGTATATGTGGTGTGGACCCCATTGCCCCCATGTTACGTAAGTTGTTTGTGTACTCACCAGGCTCTGCGACTCCTTCGACTCCGTGTACTCCCACCGGCGGTAGCAGGGCCATCACCTTCTCCTCCCAGGGATGGTAGTGTACGGGTCTGCGGGGCGGCCCACCTCCAGTGATGTTAGTCTGGGCATATTCTTCATTCATTTTCCTCTTGACCGCCCTGCGCAGATCGTACCACCTGGCTTGGCATTCATGCCTGGTCCTTCGGATGGGCGCAACAGCATTCACCTTATCGACAATCCTCTGCCACATGGCAGATTTTTCAGCTATGCTGGTCTGTCTGACCAATGTTCCAAATAGCTGTGGCTCGACTCTGATGACTTCGTTGACAAGGAGGTTCAGCTCTGCCGTTGTGAACTTTGGATTCTTGTCTGTGGGCATGGTGTGGGATGTGGGTGTGGGTGTGGATGGTTGTGGGTGTGATTGTGACGGTGTGTGTGTGAATGTGAAGAGGGGGATGTTTGTGGAGGAGGTTGTGTGAAGGTGTGTGAGTGAAGGTGTAGTGGAGGTATAAGTAATGTGGAGTTGTTTCTCAGTGGAGTTGTTTCTCAGTGGGGTCTGGCAGCAGTGGGTCTGTTGCAAAGGCTCATGGGTTGTGTGTGTGGGCCCTTTTTATTGGTCCATTTTTGGGTGTGGCTGTGTTTGAATTTTGGTGGGTGTGTTATAAGAGGTGGTTGTGATTTGGGGCCTCTGTTTGCCAGTTTGGATGTGCCAGGTCAGTCATTGAGATGTATTTTGTCATGTAGACGTGTTTTGTGGTGTTGTGCGAGTCGAATTGACCCTCCTTGTGCTGTTTTACAGTGTCCTGGTTCTGTAAGAGTCTTTTTCACATAGGTACGATCCGTACATACGCGATGCTGGGTGAGGGTGCTGGGGTACGGTGTTGGAGTGCGGCACGTACATGCGGTGGGGGTTCGGTGCGTACAGGTGCGGCCCTGGGGTACGGCGCGTACATACGGAGGTACGGCATGTACATGGGGGGGAAGGCACGTACATGGGGGGGCACGTACATGGGGGAGGGCGCGTACATGCGGTGGGGGTACGGTGCGTACAGGTGCGGCCCTGGGGTACGGTGCGTACATGCGGAGGTACGGCACGTACATGGGGGGGGTGGTAAGGTGCGTACATGCGCTGGGGGTATGGTGCGTACACGTGCAGCCCTGGGGTACAGCGCGTACATGCGGAGGATTTAACCCAGATCTCTTGACTGGGGGAGAATGTCTGCATTGTCAGCATTCCGTCCATCATTTGTTTGTTGTAATGCGGAGGTACGGCACGTACATGCGGGGGTGATGCGCCTACAGGGGGGGTACGGCGCGTACATGGGGGGTAAGCCGCGTACAGTTGCGGGGCTGGGGTACAGTGCGGACAGGGTGGTGTACGGTGCTGATATATTTGGGGTTGGGGGGGCTGTACGGCTCATACACGGGCATGAGTTTACCCGTGTTCATGTGTGCTACTGCGTTGGCTCCGTACGGGCCTTTTTACGTGTGATTGTGTATTCGGACGGACGGTCGGGATCACACTTGCGCGCTCAGACTTGTGTTTTACGATTTGCACGTAAAAATGTCCGGCTCACTCTCGTACACTTTTCCCGACGATATTCGGACGTGAAAACTTTCCGACGCACTCTCGTAGACTTTTCCCGACGCTATTCGTAGTTATTTTTCACGGACGAATCGTACTTGGCTGTTTGTACGGTACTTGTACGACTCGTACGTAAAAAAAATACGGATACGGGTTGTACGCAAATTATTTTTAACGGATCGGAATCGGCACATTAATGTTATTATTTTATATTTAATATGTAATGGAAATTATTTGTTATTGTGTAATTTAATTTCTAAGTAAATATTTAATTTTTGATAATGTATGAGGTAATTATGTTATTTACATTTTTTTACTAAGGTAACAATATTAATATTTATATAACAAAAGTATTCTAAACATCAATAATTAGTAATGAAAAAATAGGTATTGTGATATTTACATATTATGATGGTTAAGATTTAAATGGGCACAATTTATAAATATAATCTAATGTAAAGTAGAAGTAAATACATAATTATTAATTTTGAAAAAATATAACATAATTTCAATGTGTAAATTAAAAAAAAAATTTGGCATTTTTATATTTTGGGGATTATACATAAACATGTTTAAACAAATACAAGACATGTAATGTATTTAAAACAATTTTTTATTAATACATTTACATATTTTTAATTATTGAAATAAATTAGGAACAAATTATATAAAAATAGAGTAGACATACATATTTTATAAAAATATATTTGTATTTTTTTGTGTACAGTAACATTTTATAATACATTTTTGTAATATTGTCTCACGCTTTCCATTGTTATCAATGAGAGAAAATTCCTGTTTTATCTTTACTAAAAGAAATTACGTTGACGCGTCAATGTAACTTTCATCATTACGGAGATCGTCGCTGGAGAGAATAGAAGTAAGGGAGAGCTGCGTTAAGGTAAGACAAATTTATAGATGTAGCAAATGTGTTTTAGGTATTTTTGATGTGTGTTTACTAATGAATTTCCGCCATTACATGTTGCAGTAGTAGGCCCACGTCGGGTCTCTTTTTTTTCACAAAGTATTTTTGTTTTATAAAGTGGTTGATGGTATGTATATTAAACACTTTATGAAACAAAAGTGTTTTGAAAGGTGTGCTTTTTTAGTGTACCGACATGCTTTAAAAAAATATATATATTGTTATCATCTTCGCGGTTAGATGTATTTAAAATGTAATTTAAAGTTATAGATTTTGGATGTGCTCATCATTATTTTTAAACAGTATTTTTTGGCCTGAAGGATTGAATCCTTGGAATTTGTTGCATTTTTTCGAGATACAAAAAAAATATTTTCAGGATTTTTTTCTTGGGACTCTTCATTTTGGATTTCTACAAATATCGATATGGCATTATATTTTGATCAGAATTGGATTGCAACGTTGGAATTTGTTGCGTTTTTTTAACAATATCTTTTTTTTCTGGATTTTTTTGGTGTTTTTTTTAGATATGCACTGTTTTTAGTGTGCATATTAATATCTTTTTTATTGGTCTATGGATTTTACAAATGGATTCTCTGTTATTTACTATGGATTTTACAAAAAAAGGACTCTTGGTGAAGTCATGGATGGAATGTAAGTCCAAGAGTTGAAGAAAGAAAACATCTGAAGGTAAGGAGACCCGACTTTTATTATTAATTTAAAAATGTTGGGAAATAATCAATTGAATTAGTAGCAGTTGTTTTAGGGCGAAACAGACAAGTAAAAATATTGTGTGTGTTAGAAATGCAGGATGTATGCAAGATTATCAAGGTAGTCTGAAGCCACTGTCAACGTAAACTGTTGGATTACGCCCAATAGTCTTTCAGACAGTTCCTTAGTTCTGGTAGAAATACGTGGGCTCAGACTAGGCCTGGGCCAAAATTCCGTTCCGTTCGCGGAAATTGCGATATTTTGGCATTTTCGCGTTCCGCGGAAAGCACGAAAATGTCAAAATTTCCGCATTCCGCAGCTTAGCGATAATTTGTTTCTTGCTCGCGCTGTAAAATAATACATTCTCGCGCGCGCGCGATCGCCTTACCTGAATCCCTGCGTTCTCTGACAAGTTTTCTTGACCCGGTCGCGTTCTCCACGAGATGTTGGATTTTGGTAGCCGTTTTGCGCTGTCTCGCGAGAGTTCGCGGCCGCATTAACGTCATTTGTCACGCGATCACGTCATTTGTCGCGCGATCACGTCTTTCTTCTCGCGATCATGCACCACGCGAGTATGAGAAGATTGAGATCTCGAACATGTCATTCTACATCGCGAGCCAGAGGATGAGGACGCGGGCACGTGTAATCGAACGCGAACAGGAGAAAGAGACCGCGAACACGTCATATCCAACGCGACAGGGACAAAGAAGAGAACGCGATCAGATCGTTTTAGACACGCCGGCGGAAGTAATGTGAAGCTCGAGAACTCAACAACGTAAAATTTACAATTTGGAGAGGAATATCGGCTCTAGCAGCATGAAAACATCTACAAATGCTGATTTTGGATGAAAAGAACTCCTTACATTGACATTTGGCTTTCCTTTTTTGTGCAAGGAGTCATTTTTTTAAAAGGTGGAGAGAGGGAGGAAGTGACACAGAATCTCCAACTTCCTGTTCCTGTCCAGCAGGCTCCTCCCAGTGCTTTGTCCATCTCCTGCTCATTCTGCCTTTGGATTTGGAGCTGGAAAGATCACTCTTTTTGTCTGCTGCATCATTGCAATTGGATTTCAAGATTTTTGGAATAGGATATTTTACAAGTAAGTGGTTGTTGTGTTTGATTGTGGGCATTGCAGTTGTTGTAACTACAATTTATTTTTGATAATTAATTAATTATCATCATTCCTTTTTTTTTTATTTTATTTTGTGGGTTGTAGTAGTAGGCCCGAGCTAGCCATGGGCATGGCCTCATGGGTGTGTGTGCATGATGAAGCAACTGTTCCTTTTGTTTTTTGAATGTATTTCATTTTCAAGCACATTTAGGGCATGGATGGCATTGAATTGAGTTGGGGAAGTGTGATTTTTGGGGTGGCCTTTGTGATGTTGTTGGGCCTGGCCATGTGGCTGGTGGCCATTTTGAGGCCTAGGCCTGCAAGCTTGCCTGGCCTTGTCTGCCAATAGGCCAGGCCTGCTTTCATCCACTAGGACCGGAGCAGGTAGCCACAGCTTTATTGATCAAGTGTTTTCTATGTGATCTGTTGAATTTAGACATCATTTAGGGCATGGATGGCATTGGATTGAGTTGAGGAAGTGTGTTTTTGGGGGTGGCCTTGCTGATGTTGTTGGGCCTGGCCATGTGGCTGGTGGCCATTTTGAGGCCTAGGCCTGCAAGCTTGCCTGGCCTTGTCTGCCAACAGGCCTGCTTTCATCCACTAGGACCAGAGCAGGTAGCCACAGCTTTATTAATCTACTGTTTTCTATGTGATCTGTTGAATTTAGACATCATTTAGGGCATGGATGGCATTGGATTGAGTTTAGGAAGTGTGTTTTTGGGGGTGGCCTTGCTGATGTTGTTGGGCCTGGCCATGTGGCTGGTGGCCATTTTGAGGCCTAGGCCTGCAAGCTTGCCTGGCCTTGTCTGCCAACAGGCCTGCTTTCATCCACTAGGACCAGAGCAGGTAGCCACAGCTTTATTGATCAAGTGTTTATTATGTGATCTGTTGAATTTAGACATCATTTAGGGCATGGATGGCATTGGATTGAGTTGAGGAAGTGTGTTTTTGGGGGTGGCCTTGCTGATGTTGTTGGCCCTGGCCATGTGGCTGGTGGCCATTTTGAGGCCTAGGCCTGCAATCTTGCCTGGCCTTGTCTGCCAACAGGCCTGCTTTCATCCACTAGGACCAGAGCAGGTAGCCACAGCTTTATTAATCTACTGTTTTCTATGTGATCTGTTGAATTTAGACATCATTTAGGGCATGGATGGCATTGGATTGAGTTGAGGAAGTGTGTTTTTGGGGGTGGCCTTGCTGATGTTGTTGGGCCTGGCCATGTGGCTGGTGGCCATTTTGAGGCCTAGGCCTGCAAGCTTGCCTGGCCTTGTCTGCCAACAGGCCTGCTTTCATCCACTAGGACCAGAGCAGGTAGCCACAGCTTTATTAATCTACTGTTTTCTATGTGATCTGTTGAATTTAGACATCATTTAGGGCATGGATGGCATTGGATTGAGTTGGGGAAGTGTGTTTTTGGGGGTGGCCTTGCTGATGTTGTTGGGCCTGGCCATGTGGCTGGTGGCCATTTTGAGGCCTAGGCCTGCAAGCTTGCCTGGCCTTGTCTGCCAACAGGCCTGCTTTTTCATCCACTAGGATCAGAGCAGGTAGCCACAGCTTTATTGATCAAGTGTTTTCTATGTGATCTGTTGAATTTAGACATCATTTAGGGCAAGGATGGCATTGGATTGAGTTGGGGAAGTGTGTTTTTGGGGGTGGCCTTGCTGATGTTGTTGGGCCTGGCCATGTGGCTGGTGGCCATTTTGAGGCCTAGGCCTGCAAGCTTGCCTGGCCTTGTCTTCCAACAGGCCTGCTTTCATCCACTAGGACCAGAGCAGGTAGCCACAGCTTTATTAATCTACTGTTTTCTATGTGATCTGTTGAATTTAGACATCATTTAGGGCATAGATGGCATTGGATTGAGTTGGGGAAGTGTGTTTTTGGGGGTGGCCTTGCTGATGTTGTTGGGCCTGGCCATGTGGCTGGTGGCCATTTTGAGGCCTAGGCCTGCAAGCTTGCCTGGCCTTGTCTGCCAACAGGCCTGCTTTTTCATCCACTAGGATCAGAGCAGGTAGCCACAGCTTTATTGATCAAGTGTTTTCTATGCGATCTGTTGAATTTAGACTTCATTTAGGGCATGGATGGCATTGGATTGAGTTGGGGAAGTGTGCTTTTTGGGGGGTGGCCTTGCTGATGTTGGTTGTCTTAAAGACAATCCATGCTTTTTTTAGGTGTCTGGTCACTGGTGTGTTGGTGTGCAATGCATGCACCCTGCAGAGCTTTTTGGGGCCTGTGAATGTTCCTACATTTTGTTGCATTAAAAAGTCAGAGCAGTGTGCTTTAGCAGGCATCCTTTACCTGGCTTTTATAGGCCTTTTGTCAGCTCCTGGTGTTTCCCAGGCCCCCGGCTTCTTTGTGATTTGTGTGTGTCCATGTGGGTGGTGGCCTTTTTGGGTGTTTGGACTGTGAGTATTAGTGTCCTGCTTTTGCCATAGGCCTGCATGGTTTTCCTATTGGCTCTTTGGCTTACTGCTTCCATCCATCCACCCCCTTTGCCAGCAGCAGCTCCAAGGGTGCTGAGATGCTCAAATAATGCAATGGTCCACCCCACTTCCATTAGATTTTTATTTTGTTGTTTATTATTAACTTTCCTATCCTTCCTGAGAGTGTACTGTGTGGCTGTACACAGTACTAGCAGTATAACATAGCTCTAGTTAAAAAAAATAGTCATAAATGGCTAGACTATCTATTGTTTGCACTAGTACAGTACTAAGTAACTGAACCACAACAACAAATGCAACATTTCACTGATGTTCTTCTCCTGTCTTCTTTGCTTTTAGGTGCACAAAAGACACATGGGCCGATTACGATCCTGGAAAAACCCGGTACAAACCGTGGGTCGGAGCTTTTTCTCCGTCCGACTCGTACCGGGTTGTAAAACTTTACAAACATGCAATTACGATTCGTACGGAAACACCATTTCCGTACGAATCGGAAAAAAGACCAACCGACAGAAAAATACATACAAATGTGATCCGGGACACCGCGGACATGACGTCCGGACGGAGTTAGGCATGTTTTTACGTACCAGCAATTATGATTCGCACCGACTGCAGTCCGGATGGGAAAATTTTTACGGCACCTAAAAAGTGCCGGAAAAGCTAAGTACGCAGTGATGCGAGCTGATTAGGGGGCCCGGTACGCGCCGTACCCCCCCCGCCCCCCGTATGTTCGCGCCGTACCCCCAGCCCCCCCGCGGATGGGCGCGCCGTACCCCCCAGCCCCCCGTATGTACGGAGCGTACCCCCCAGCCCCCCGTATGTACGGAGCATACCCCCACCCCGTATGTATGGAGCGTACCCCCCAGTCCCCCGTATGTACGGAGCGTACCCCCGTACCCCCCAGCCCCCCTATGTACAGAGCGTACCCCCACCCCCGTATGTACGGAGCGTACCCCCGTACCCCCCAGCCCCCCATATGTACGGAGCGTACCCCCCAGCCCCCCGTATGTACGGAGCGTACCCCCCAGTCCCCCGTATGTACGGAGCGTGCCCCCGTACCCCCCAGCCCCCCGTATGTACAGAGCATACCCCCACCCCCGTATGTACGGAGCGTACCCCCGTACCCCCCAGTCCCCCGTATGTACGGAGCGTACCCCCACCCCCGTATGTACGGAGCGTACCCCCCAGCCCCCCGTATGTACGGAGCGTACCCTCCAGTCCCCCGTATGTACGGAGCGTACCCCCGTACCCCCCAGCCCCCCGTATGTATGGAGCGTACCCCCACCCCCGTATGTACGGAGCGTACCCCCATACCCCCCAGCCACCCGTATGTACGGAGCGTACCCCCCAGTCCCCCGTATGTATGGAGCGTACCCCCGTACCCCCCAGCCCCCCATATGTACGGAGCGTACCCCCACCCCCGTATGTACGGAGCGTACTCCCGTACCCCCCAGCCCCCATATGTACGGAGCGTACCCCCACCCCCGTATGTACGGAGCATACCCCGTACCCCCCAGCCCCCGTATGTATGGAGCATACCCCCACCCCCGTTTGTACGGAGCGTACCCCCAGCCCCCCGTATGTACGGAGCGTACCCCCCAGTCCCCCGTATATACGGAGCGTACCCCCGTACCCCCCAGCCCCCCGTATGTACGGAGCGTACCCCCACCCCCGTATGTACGGAGCATACCCCCGTACTCCCCAGCCCCCCGTATGTACAGAGCGTACCCCCACCCCCGTATGTACGGAGCATACCCCCCAGCCCCCCGTATGTACAGAGCGTACCCCCAGTCCCCGTATGTATGGAGCGTACCCCCGTACCCACCAGCCCCCCGTATGTACGGAGCGTACCCCCACCCCCGTATGTACGGAGCGTACCCCCATACCCCCCAGCCCCCCATATGTACGGAGCGTACCCCCACCCCCGTATGTACGGTGCGGACTGGGGGGCTGGGGGTCCGCACCGTACATACGGGGGTGGGGGTATGCTCCATACATACGGGGGGCTGGGGGGTACAAGGGTACGCTCTGTACATACGGGGGACTGGGGGGTACGGGGGTACGCTCCATACATACAGGGGTGGGGGTACGCTCCGTACATATGGGGGACTGGGGGGTACGCTCCGTACATACGGGGGGCTGGGGGGTACGCTCCGTACATACGGGGGGCTGGGGGGTACGGCGCGCCCATCTGCGGGGGGGCTGGGGGTACGGCGCAAACATACAGGGGGCGGGGGGGGTACGGCGCGTACCGGGCACTTGTTTGGACATCTCCATGGTTGCTATGGGAGTTCGCTCCGGACGGTCTTTTTTCCATACAGTTGTACAATCGGACGGATGGGACGGATCGTACTTGCGCATTTGAACTTCAGTTTTCCCATTTGTACGTAAAAATGTCCGGGGACGTGTTGGAGACTTTTCCCGACCCGAGGACGTGTGGGGGAATTTTCCCAATGCGATTTGTATGGACTTTTTCCCATACGAATCGTACTTGGCAGTTTGTACGGCGCTTTTACCATTTGTACGGAAAAAAGTCCAGATTCAATTCGGTTGGGGAAATTTTTTCCAGGATCCTAATCGGCACCAGAGTAGGAGGTGTCATCGGCATCACCTGGCTACCCGTTGTACTGTCAGCCAGACAGAAGTCCTGCTGCGCATCACGCCCACGTGTGACCAGAACTTGTTGTGCATCTGCCTCCTGCCTGACATCTGAAGAAGATGGCCCCAAAGAAAGGTACTAGGTCCAGTACCAAGAAAGTTGCCGGTGAGAAGAAGGAACAGAAAAAGGAAGTGCCATTAACCACGACTGGTGGTGTGCCGGCCAATGTTTTTTTTGGCACCAAAGCATTGTCCGGGAACCAAGCTGGGAGCAACACAGCGGTCAAAACCCACCAACCTAGGCCTAAGGGCTTTAGTGTCGCAGAGGTAGCCAGTCTACTAACGAGCAGCGATGTTCAAGAAATGTCATTACCGCAAAGTAGTACACAATCAAGTTCAACGCACGCGCAAACTCAGCAGATCAGTGTCAAGCCGCCGCAACCAGAACAGCAGCAGCTGCCGCAACCAGAACAGCAGCAGCCTCCGCAACCAGAACAGCAGCAGCCGCCGCAACCAGAACAGAAGCAGCCGCCGCAACCAGAACAGCAGCAGCCGCCGCAACAGCCCACCATAGTAGTTGTTGCTCCTGACGTAGGGGCATTTCAGGAAATCGAGCTTCCTGCAGACAAAGTGGAGCGAAGTCAAACCACTGTTTCAGAAGATCAATTGTCTTCCAGACCACCAGCAAGGAAAAGGAGGCTTAGTCCATCATCTTCTTCTTCAAGCCCCGCTTCTGATGATCGTGATGACACTTGAGTCCCACCAGCTCGGTCTGAGAGTGATGTACGCCACAAGACATTGCTTCTGAAAAGGAAGGTCCCAGAAAAACTTGGAGTTATGGAGGTAGATGTAGAAGAGGGGGGTGATGATGTTGATGAAGACGAGCCAGTCATCACGCACATTACTCCCGCCCCAAAGGGATTGGAGACCAACATTCTCACACTATCCAGAAAGGCTGCTACTGAGCGGGATGTAGCACGGATGTCACCAACACAGGTTACACCACCACTACCTCCAGCTGCCATATTTTCCAAGGCCCGGCAGGGACCTACATCCAGCTCAACCATCTCAGTAGGTAGTGGTAGTAAAAGTCACAGTGTAGGTGCACAGGGGCACACATTTTCAAACACCCCCTCTAGTTCATCTGGTGTTGAAAGTGGCACATCCAGCAGTACCAGAAAGTTCTCCTCCCCAGTTTGGGACTTCTTTTCTGTTAGCGCCAAGGAGGAGAACGTTGCTATATGCTCAATTTGTCGGCAAGGTGTTCGGCGTGGTAAGCTTGGTACAAATTATGGTACCGGAGGACAAGCAAGTCATCTCAGAATACACCACACTATCGTGTGGGAGGATCACCTACTTAAGTTAAAAGAAAGTAGAAAAACTCAACCCATTGAAGTTGGTCAGGATGAATCAGAGAGCGATATTATTGCGGTGGCAGGTGAAGAGGGAGGCATTTCTAGCCCTGTCCCCAGTAGTGCAGTGGTACTGCCCACATCCTCCTCAGTAACATCTGAGTGGCACCGCAGTAAGAGCCATACTCAGAGTCAGGCTGAGACACCAAGGCGACCGAGTACCGCAATGAGACAAACTGTGTCGTTGAGCCTAAGTGGGTTAATGAAAACAGCACCGCAAAGGAAAGTAATCCAGCCTACCATTGAGAGCATGTTTAGGTTGGAGGGGCAGTTCCAACGCAACCACCCAACGGCACAATTGTACAATGCGAAGCTGGCTAAAATGTTAGCACTGGACCTTCTTCCTTTTTCATTTGCGGAAGGGGTGGGTTTCTTTGAATTTGTGTCTGCCATCTGCCCTAAATGGAAGGTTCCCAGCCGGTCCTATTTTGCACGAATTGCTGTTCCGGCACTACATCATGATGTGCTGGAATTGGTTGGTCAAGGTTTGCAGCAGAGTGCTGTGCACAATATCCACCTGACAACAGACATGTGGAGCAGTTGCCAAGCCACAGATTACATGTGCATCACTGCACACTGGATCTCTTTTGTGGGGGTTAGAAATCAACTATCTGCACGAGGTGTTGTTGACACAGCTGCGATTTTTGAAGGTACTCGGAAACATGCAACTGTAGCCATGTTCGCCATGGAGAAATCTCATATGGCTGAAAACATTTCAGAAGAGTTTCGCACCAAGGTTTTGGAATGGCTGCGGCCCAGAGGGCTTGGTATTGGTTTTGTTGCCACAGACAATGGCAGTAATGTACTTAAGGCCATGGAACTTGGTTCCTATTTCAGGGTTCCATGTTTGGCACACTGCATAAACATTATAGTGCAAGACTTTCTTAAAAAAGAACCTATAGTCAGCAATTTACTGGTCATCTGCCGAAGAATATGCACTAATTTCAGCCATTCTTTTAAAGCTCGGAAGCAGCTGAGGATCATCCAACGTGAATTTAGGATGCCAGTCAAGGCACTCATCCAGGAGGTGGCAACACGTTGGAACTCAACGTATTACATGCTTGATCGTCTGTACGAACAGCACAGGTCACTCCATGAATATGTCTGGTACAGAAGCAGTGATGCTAGTGTTAAAGGCATGACCCTTCAGAGGGAGCAATGGACCCTAATTAAATGCCTGACTGAGATGCTGTCTCCTTTTGAGGTCTTCACACGTGAAGTCAGCAAGGAGGACTGTACAATGGGCCAAGCTATCCCATTGTTGCAAATGCTAGAGCATGAGCTGAATAATGTGTCTGAATCCTACAAAGGTGTAGAGGACAGAAGGCAAGCCCATGACTTGGTGGAGAGCTTATCCAGGCGCTTAACTGAAAATGTAAGGATACAAAATAAAATTTTGTCACAAAAACATTACATTTGTGCCACAATTCTGGATCCACGTGCAAAATTAGGACTAGTGAAGACATTCCTTGCTTTTTCCGACAATGATGTTGCCCGCTACAAAAGTTGTATAGCTGAAGCAGCCATTAAGTTTGAAAAGGAAGGGCTGCTAATTAAAAGCCCGCCACATCAACCCACAACAAGTACTGATACTGAAGCAGGCCATGCAGAATCAAGTGCAACTTCGTCGGCTGAGGGCAGTGCGGTTGGCTCACAATCACAACACTCACCATCACCATCGACTACAGAAACAATAACTGGATCATTAGGCCGAGTCCAATCATTATCAGATTGGTATGTAAAGATGGGCTATTGTAAGCACAGTGCTAATGCACAGAAAAAACAGCACAAAAGCTTACCAGCAGCAACCCTGAACATTGAGCGGATGGTCCAGGCCTATCTGGACGACCCAACAGAGGTGTACGTTGATCAAAACCCAGTGCAGTATTGGTATAGGAAAAGGTCTGAATGGCCACAGTTCAGCAGGCTGGCGATAAGCTATCTGGCTTGCCCTGTCGCAAGTGTCTCTTCCGAACGTGTTTTCCGTGCTGCTGGTTCCATTGTAACCTTGAGAAGGACCAGTCTATCTCCAAAAAACGTGGAGAGGTTAACAATGATCAAAATGAATCAGCACTTCATACCACCGAATTACACAATGCATGAATCAACAGAGGAAGATGAGGACAGCGGCTCAGGTGACGGAAGTATTGTGTCAGATGATTACCTACTACTGGAAGAACCCCCAGAGTTTGAGGACGAGCTATACTTCCCTGACAATTAGGCTTGCACTTACTGTCTTCCTCCCTTTTTTCCCCCTTTGTTTATGTGTCTGTCGTTCCGGTTATAAACTTGTGAATCGCAACAAATCCATTCTCACCGTCTTCTACTCTTCTAAGTTAAGATACAAGTTTCAGGTGTCTGCCATTTGACACTACAGTCCTCAGAATCCAGCTCCTCCGCTCGATCATACTGAATCTCCTGCTCAATTCCATTTCCCTCATGAATGATGATTGGATGATGGTAACAACAAATTCAAACTTTCCTCGTCCTTCCAAAACAAGTGGACCATGAATCAGATGACTACTATAGCTATCCTCCTTTCAGAGCCGAGAGAGACTGGCCATTAACTGAAAATAAGATGGAACAGGTAATGATTGATGCCATGCATTGGCCGCAGAATCGCAGAGTGAATGATGTAGATTTTGTTGTGTGTGTTGCGCATGAATTGATGTAATTGTGCACTGCCACTAATCAACTTTCTACAGAACACACTAATTTTCCCCTTCTTGCAAACAAGAAATGTGTACTTCTCCTGCATCTTGGTGATACATTGCTTTTAATTCAATACAGGAAGGGGACTCACTCAATCTGCGCAATGCAAATGACTGTGACTTGACAGCACCGTCCATCATGATGATGGCGAAAGAGACGGCCTGCAGCGTTAACAAGATGAGATGGAACAGGTAATGATTGATGCCATGCATTGGCCGCAGAATCGCAGACTGAATGATGTAGATTTTGTTGTGTGTGTTGCGCATGAATTGATGTAATTGTGCACTGCCACTAATCAACTTTCTACAGAACACACTAATTTTCCCCTTCTTGCAAACAAGAAATGTGTACTTCTCCTGCATCTTGGTGATACATTGCTTTTAATTCAATACAGGAAGGGGACTCACTCAATCTGCGCAATGCAAATGACTGTGACTTAACAGCACCGTCCATCATGATGATGGCGAAAGAGACGGCCCGTTAACTTAAGATGAGAAGGAACAGGTAATGAATGATGACAATGAATGGCATGCATTGGACACCTGACTCTGAGCTATTGGTCTTTGTGTTTGCGTTGTTTGTTTGTTGTGCACAAAGTGATGTCAAAGTGTACTAGTAGTAATCTATCTTTCTGTACACAATAAAGAATGACTCAAGTCAGTAATATTTATATTTCTACTCTTGTTGTGTCATAAAAATTATACTTATACTGCAGGCCGATCTTCAGTCAGTAAAAGTATCAGAGATGATGATGAAGTCAGGAGGAGGATGTTTCAGGAGTGGCATAAAACGGAAAAGCCTAAAGGGAAACACGTCAACAACAACCACAGCAGACCCAAATGTCTGTGTAGAAGTTGAATAGAGTGTAGCGGTGGGATGACTGCAGTGCATTGATTTTACTAACTTAAACTGTAAAATGCTATGTTTGGAATGGATAATGTGCTTTGCGTTTGTCCAACTCTTTGAGAGAAAAAAAAGGACTCTAAAGTGTTAACGTAGGATGTGCTAATGGTAAGCACTGTGGGCCTGATCTCTCCTGTTACTGTTGAAGGTCAATGCTGGAAACAGACTAGAGTAGAGATGATGCATATGCATACATGCCACCTCGGAAAGTGTTCTTGTTGCACTACACCATCACTTGTGCATTTGTTTTCACTTGATTTCTCAATATCCCCTTTGGTTTTCAATCTAAAATTACAGTCCGGGCCTTGGCCAAAACTTTGTAAAACATTACAATGCATATTAATTACCTTACCAATCAATCACCTTTTTTTCCAGCCGGGCAGTGGCGAGGGGCGAGGCGACACACCCAAGATTGATGGACGAGAGGAGCAAGAGGAATGCCGAGATGCAAAAATCCAGTCCACATTTTTGACCAGGATAACACAGTAACAGTATCCACTTTTAACTTCTTTTAAATAATTTGATTAATATCTTGTATACAATCTTTACAACAGTGTGTTCTTGGAGTTGTTATTATCAATCATCATTAGGTTTGCTCTGTGTTTACGATTCTTCACTACCAATATTTAAAATTTCTATTTGCTCCTCTGTTAAAGTATTAAGGCCGGAACAGAACAAGAAATAGAAGTGTATGTAATCCGGGTCTCTCATCATCATGCATGCATTGCCTTTTTCTCCCTTAACATATGGATATGGTAGTCTTCAATGATTGTCATTTGTTTGTCTAGGTATGCATACTGTTTTTCTATGTCAAACCTTTCCCAAAATCCCCCTTCCCATCCATTCAACAAACCCTAACCCTCTTCCCCCGGGCTGTGTGACTTATTGTCGAGGTGTAACTAAATTAAATTTACACCAATACTTAATCACACACTTGCTGGGGCGGATGTGGTGAAAGCAACACTACTTCAATTTCAATGCAGAGCGATGATCTTCTTCTGCTTGCCCACCCATGAGTAGGGTATTTCAGAGGTTATTTTATTTAACAAAGGAACATATACCTCAGCATGAATTGCCGGCATTGATTGGATTTGTTTGTTGTCATTCCTCATATACAGCACTAACTGTTAGACTGTAGGCATAGTCAAGTGACTCGAGTCGACACAACTATAGTTTGTAACTCTGTCTAGTAGGCTATCCTCATAACCACCATTCAGTTTTTTTGTCAAATTATATTTGAGCATATAATTGTTGCTCGGTAAGTTCTGTAATGTACTTCATTCAACTACTCCTCTAACAGTCTCTCAAAGGCGATTGACTGTCTCCTTTTCTTTTTTTGGAAATGCTGCCACCCTGCCAGTGTCTACTACTACTACTATACTACCACCACCACCACCCCAATCATGGCATGTATGAAAAAGGAAACCATCTTCACCATGCAGCCAGTGCTGTGCCACAGTTGAACATAAACATCAAGCACCGGTAAGAGAGAAGTTAGGGGGAGGCAGAATTAATAATGGACATGTTGTCAATGATTTCATTTTCACACACCACTCCAAAGAATGCATAGACTAGAGGACAGACTGAAAGTACTAGAAGGACCAGTCAATGAGTGAGGTGTGTCGCATCTATATGTTTGTGTCTTATACAGTCAGCAAATTATTGAAATCAAACACAGGCTATGGGCGGCCATGCACCAGCAAGGAAACAGTGTGATGTAAAACAGTTACCCCACCTACAAAACATTAACAACATTGCATGTAACATAGAAAAATATATTTAATTTACCCTAACACAAATAAACTAAACCCACAAAAGCTGACCCACCCCCCTCCCTAACCCCAACCACTGTCCACAGTAGAAAAAAGTCTTAACGGCCAAACGAGTAAAGAACAAGAACAGGAATTAAAAAAGGGGCAGTGACAGGGACTAACTGGTGGGGCGGGACTGGAGGAGGACACGCATCTGGCGCATCTCGTCCTCTAAATGGGCGACACGGCGTCTAAGGCCGCGGCAGTTGCAGCCACAGTGGGGGGGCACCGGAGATGGCACGGTGGCGGCGGGCAGCCGCCAGACAGTGGCGCCATACCGCTGGAGGGCAGTGGCTGGGGCCCGGGGCACTGGAGGAGGCTTGAATTGCTGCTGCAGTCTCCTCCTCCTCCTCGGCTAGGACCACCAGCCGCCGGTATTCCTGCTGGATTGCCTCCAGCTTCCGGCGCCGTGCCTTGGCGGCCAACTCCTTCCGGTTGTGTTTCGGAGTAGCTGTGTATCAAAAAGAAAAAAACAAGACAATTGTAAAATATAGTCTTAATAAAACAGTAGGACAAGGTAATTATTTATACACATAGTGGCATGGTAGAGTAGCACTATAAAATAAAGCACAGTAGTACATAACATTTTAAATGTCGCCCGTCCTTCTTCCTTCCACCTGTCTTACACTTTTTAGTTGAACAGTGCACCAGGTGCTCTTCTCCATAAAACTTTCAAAGCGGAGTTGAAATCAGATAGATGAGGCCATTGGTTACTCAATACTCCGGCTCCTAGTCCTATTCCAATTAAAGGGAATTCTAGTCTTCTAGTTCACTCTTCAAACGTCCCCAACAACTCATACTTACTTACGACATCAGATAGCGGGCGGACTTTGTCCGCCCGCCATCCGACTGCTAAAAAGGGTGGGGGCACCCTGTTTTTTTTAATTTAAATTCTGGTTGGCTTTGCTGAAAGCAATGCTAAAATGTTGTGCTGCTTTTCCAAGCACAACATGACGGGCCCCGCACGGAGCCTGTCACGTTTTGCTTTGAAAGTCGGGGGGTACCATAGCATAGGTAGGTACCCTCCATGGGGGCCCCCAAGCATACTCTGCAATGTGTGCATGCCTTTCCGTGGCGGACGGCAATGCCGCCACGCAAAGGCATTCCAAAATGCAGATTATATGGCTGGCGGTGTGGTGAGAGAGACACCACCGCCATATTGAACCCTTTTCCGCCTGGACATGTCTGAATATTTTCTACAGGGATGGCGGGAGGTTTGCCCCTGCGGTGACGGCAGTGAATTCCAGCCGGCCTGGCGGGGGCAATACGCCCACCATCCTAATGGGGCCCTAAGTCACAACTGTACAGTATACATATACATACAGTACACCCTTGCAGTGAGTTTGTTGTCAAGTTCAACAATAGTTAAGGATTATGAATCTAACTTACCACCGCCTGCCACTGGTGCTGCCACTCCCCCTACCGCTCCGTTGCTATCTGCAACTGCCGCATCCTCGCCCTCCGCGTCGCCTTCGCTGGCCCCGGCAATGGTGGTCGGTAGTGCGCCTAGAAAACATTACACATTTATTAGGCGTCATATACACCTCCCCCCTATTGATCAGTAGCAAGGTTGAAAAATGAGTTAATACTAACATACATCACTAGTACAAATCAGGTAGTAGTAGAGTAGACACTAATAGTTATATGATCATTGTAGCCTTTGCTTGATTAGCCCTAGCCATGCACATGTGACGTTACCTTTACCTTGCAGCTTCTTAAGACACCTTTGAGCCCACATGACCTGCCTCACACTGCTACTGTCTAGTCTACGCGCTGCGTACAAGCGGTCAACAAACATTAACAAGCCACTTTTTTAGGAAGAACTGGTGTACTACTGTTACTGTTAGTCCATATTGCTTATCCATAGATGCTACACTTTTTGGCACGGCTGAGAAATGCTTGCAAGTTGCAATATACTAACGCACACCATTTCTTTTTTCACATTACAGACGCAAGATTCCCTTCTACGAACCAGAGCTTCTGAACGATGCACCAACTACCAGTACTAGGTTCTTCTGAGGTGAGGGGTCCCTTCACTCACATCTTCATTTATATATTTATATAAACTAAATTGCTATGGGATGGTGGTGCTGCCTTCCACCACTGTTCAGTTATCATGATTTAATTTCCAACTGTATAAGTGTAACAATGTATATTGTTTTAATGTTATTGATTTGCCGGTTGGTGCTGCTAAGAAAACAGTGTACAGACCTTCTCAAATTGAAATAAACATTTTAAACTTACATAGACTTGGTGGTATTTGGTGTGGACTAACTTACACGAGTGAGCAAATTAAAGTAAGGGTGTGCATGTGAATTGCTTCCACGACAGAGGTTGGGTGTGTTATGTTCTGGGTTGTGTACTTGTTGGGTATCTTGGGGGGAGGGTTCCGAGACCTAATAGGTATGACAAGACAGTACTATAGTCAAGCAGTGGAATTGTGGTGGGTGCGGAATTTCTGATTGAGGTGTGCAAGGAAGGTCCAACCTACCATCACCAACATCCTATTTTCTGGTGCAAATGTATGTGCAAGATCCCTACAACAGTGGTATGTCCTATAGGGTATCATATCAAAATATTAAGAAATCTGGTAGGGCTGTTGTTGCTGTGAATTTTCAAAGCCTCAACATCAATAAGAGTAAAAGTAGTACAAGACAACGACCCAACTGATTGTACGAGCTACTGGTGAATATGAGTTTTATATTACAACCTTTCACAAAGAGTGGCACTGGCCAACTGGGCAAGACTAGCTACTACAGTACAGACAGACTGATAGTATGTAGTAGTAGTAGTAGTACTCAGAGTCATCATAGCGGAGGCAGGGATAAGATTTTTGAAACCGTACAGATCGAAGGATAATTGGTGGTAAAAAAATAGCATTTGGAAACACACTATAGTTCGGGAAAAATGGGGCAGTAAAAGTCATGGAATAAGAAATATTATTAAAAACAAGAAGACTTACTGGGGCCAGCAGAGGAGCCCTCAGCGGTGTCCTCCTGGTGGTGTTCCTGTTCCGCCGACTGCCCAGTCCCTGTCGGTCTGCCCCTGGGTGCTGATGAACAGGAAAGATATAAGAAAGAGACAAACATTGATGGATGGTGTCAAACAAATGCAATATTTTTCAACAACGGTCAAAAAACACTTATGTAAACAACAATTGCAATAACCTCATTGACCGATCTCATCTGGTCAACATGTAATATCGGGGGATTCGCAGTTCGACTACTTAAGTTACTATTTATCAACAGTAATCCAGTCTTCCATTCTGATTCCAGAAAACTAAGTTACAACTAAGCCTAAGTAGTAGTACAACGTACCACCCAACCTAGCCCACCTATTCCAGGCATGCCAATTGTACATTAAGTATGCATTTCCACAGTATTCCTCAACAATGCGTATGGTCCAATCATGGAGGACACATGAACATGACTACATTTTTTGTATACACCAAATTTTGGTTTGATTGATGCTGATCTGCTACTGCTAAGTAACTGCTAAGCCTACCTCCACTCATTGAACAAACTAGAAAAGGTTCTAAAGACTGCCGTACTAGCAGCATGTCACATAACTGAGTGAGGGGGGGCATCACGCATACCACTAACCAATTAGAAGCTCATACAAAGTACCTAAACCTAAGTATCAATCCGCCCCTATCTATTAGTGACAGGACAAAGTAAGGAGTGGACGTGAGTCACTGTAGCATTACGTAACTTAATTTCTCTAAAATGAACTCGTAAAGAATCACGCTAAGCAAGCGCAAACGCAAAGCTGCAAACAAGTAAGATTAGTAGTAGCGCAGAAGAGCACCTGTGTCATAATCACAGAAGACTTTTAAACGTTATTAACCTGGAATGTATTGTAAGCAGCAACATTCTAGCTGGTTGGAAGGAAAAAAAGATATTTGCAATATATAACATAGAGCAGAAGAACAGACACAAAGTTGTAATAATTAAATAGGTACTCACCAAGCCCCGGGACCTCCACTCCTAGCAGGTCCAGCAGGTCCTGCTCACGGTCCAGGATGTCGGACCACCAGTGCGTCAGCTGTGCCTGGGTGCGCCGGACCCCAGAGATGCGCGACACTGCCCGGCGCACCTTCCCCCACCGCTGCCGACGCTCCCGGAGGCCGTACCCGGACCCAGGCCTGCCACCTGCTGCCAGGGTTGAGGGAAGGTGGCGCTGCACAAAGAAAATTAGTGCAGCCAACTCCACCTCCCCAAATAAGGCCCGTGCCTGCACCCCTTGTGGGCGCCGCCTTCCGCAAGGAAGGCGGTCGCGGCTCTGGCTGCGCCGGCGAACAGCCCTACCCTTGGACATGGTTCTGGGGACGGGGCTGGAAAGAAAAGGTAAAATAAATAAAGGAGTAAAGGAAATAAATAGCAGGCAATAGAAAGAGAAAAAGTAGCTAAAAAACAAAAAAAAAGTAGACAAAAACCAAAAATATAGAAGCAGGAAAATAGTTAGAGAAATAATAAGTAATAAAGATCCAAAAAAAGTGGCTATAAACAAAGGATTGAAAAGATTTAGGGAGGATTGAAAATCAGGCCCCAGAACCATGCAATAGAGTGAAAAACAAGATGGCCGCGCCCATTGCGACCACGTGCGCAAGTTTGCGCGATATTTTCTCCCCGAGCAAGTAAAAAGCAACGCGATCAAGTAAAAGCGGTCGCGAACAGGAAATATCGACCACGAACAGGCGCGAACATGCATTGCGCGACCCGGAACAGGAAGTAAGCATCGCGAGAGGGCGGGACAAGTGAAAACAAGATGGCCGCGCCCGTGAGCCGTGAGCAACCGCATGGGTAAGTTGGCAACCCGCGATCACGCAAAAAATACCGCGAACAGGCATCAAAAAAACTTCCGCGTCTTCGCGATATTTCCGGCGTGTTTGCGGAGATTTTCTGCATTTTCGCGATAATTTGCAAAAGTTAATTTCGCAAATTCCGCCCACCCCTAGCTCAGACTACCTGTTAATGATTGCGACATTCTCATTTCTTGGAATCTTTGCTCCTCCTTCAAAATTTCCAAGAAATTATAGAAATTAGGAGGAGGTTTGGCAATTGATTTGTTGAAGGAGTTGTACCATCCCTCTATGGCATTGGATGTTTTTTCTCCTCCCTCTAAGCAGGTCGAGTAACAGTTCCACCACTCCACATGGAGACGTGGTCTCCTCCTGTGACCCGACCTACTTAGATGGCCAATCCATGTGTCTTCAAAATAATTTAGTATAGGTGCCAATTTTTCTTCATTTGTTGTCAAATATTCTGATTCTCATACACGTCTACACTGTCAGGAGGAACAAAGCAGAGGGCAGTTAGTTTTTTTAGTTCAATCTGCAGTTTGCTATATGATATATAATCCTCAATTAAGGATGTTTTTTTAAGCTTTCGCCAATATGCCTGAGAAAAGTGAAAGAAACATCCTTGAATTTGGGTACCTGGGTATGTTTTTGTTGTTGCATTAATCATAGTTAATTCAAAGTCAATTATTACTTTTCTCTGACTTTTGTTGGATGTTTTAGATTTTATCGCTGACAATAATTCAGTGTATGTTGAGGATTGTTTATCAGGGAGTAAACTGTAAATTAAGGGAACTACTGTATTGTTAATGTATGCGTGAATAGTGTATATTTGGGTGAATGGGCGGGGTGCGCTTTTAAACGTTCCATCCATCATCCAAATATCATTGTTTTCTAACCTTATTAGATTATGGGGTGTGCTAAAGTTTAGTATTCTCGTTTGAGGGTTTTCATTGTCATGCAATAGGAAAGGTTCATTAGAAACAGTAACAGAGAGTTCAGGTGGAATTATTATGGCAGAGTAGGTTTGGGGTGTTACTCTTTGTGGGTTACTTGTCTGTTTTTGACGTTGAATAATTCATCGCAAATTAGGTATGGTGGGCATACTACTTGCAACATGTGGGGGGCATGTGTTGGGATACCTCCCTTAAAACTGAACCACAGGGTTCATTGGAGGTGGATGCAATATCTTTAATTTCCTTAATTTGTTCTCTAACTTCAATCTCCATTGCAGAGGCAGAGTAGTTATGGTCGGTGGTTCTTAAAACAGTGTCACCAAGAGTAACCGCTCTGCCTGTGCAATGGGTTGAGTAATATTGCACACACCTCCAATGACACCTGGGTCAGATAGTCTCTCCTTACAATAAACATACCCACTATGGTTCAGCAGTGTGTTCCCTCTTTTTGATGTTATGTATTTGTCTTCCTTAGATGGGGTAGACATTTTTTGTTATGAAAAGAGAAAAAAGAGAAAAAATAATGGTATTTTTCTAATATTTTGTAGTGTATACCTGTTTAGAGGGAAATGTTAGTATATTTTGTATAATCAATTTAAGATTTTACAATTTATGTGTTTTCAAGTTCTGTTTAATGTTTTTACTTTGTTGTATTTCTATCTTTGTTGGCTTCTTACAAAAACAATCATGCTTTATTGGGGAAAAAAAAAGTTAATTTGTTGTATTGAAAAATATTTCAGTTTTTCTTACCTTTGAATAAGATGTTGTTTTATTCTTTTTCTTTGGAAAATTGATTGATTTATTCGGTGGTTCTGAAATGAAAAATATTTAATGTTTTTTTTTGCATATATGTAATTTATGAAAAAGTTTTCTTAGCGAGAGAAATAATACATTTTTTGTATTGGCTTTTGTTTTTGAAATCTTACCTTTATAATATTGTTTAGGTTGTTTCTTGATTTGGTTTATGAGTTTGAGTTGTATTGTGGTCTGAAAAAGTAGAAAGAAATTTATTGTTAGTATATTGAAAATATTTTAAATTATTTTTTTGAAATAGAATAGTATATTTTTCATTAAGGAACAACAGGTTGATGTTTTATAATTGCACACAACTTTTTCATTTTTATTTGAAGAGATACATTTGTGTTTATTTGCCTATATCTATTTAGTGAAGTTTAAACAATCTATTTACCTGCTAAATATCTTTTTCAGTGGGAGAAAAAAAATGAATTTATTTATAATAATAGAAGTAAAAACTTTCATGTAATAATTTATTGATGTGAAAATTACCTTGTTATGTTTTTCTTTTTTATGTTTGTTGAAAGTTTTGTAAGCTGAAAGAAAAAATATTTGAATATTGTTTATAATTTGTAATTATGTTTTTTAATTTGTTTAATTTGTGTTTGCATACTATATCATTTCTTTCATTGTTTTTTGTTGTAAATATTTAAGGAAATTACCTTGTAATATGCTTTTCACAACGTTTTGTGTGTGTGTATATATATATATATATTTTTTTTTTTTTCAGTCCAAATATTGTTGGTCTTTTGTTGTTGGATGTAGTAGCAATCTATTGATATATAAACAAGAAGAATACATTTATTTAGTTTGTGATAAGATTTATCAGGTAGTTAAAATAAAAAAGCATTTTCTATGAGGCAAGCATCATTTGGTGTTGGAATAGTAATTTAATCCCACCAGTAGCCTGCATTTTACATGAGGCAAGCATCCTTTGTTGGGATAGTAGTTTTAACTCCACCACTTTCCTGCACTGTCTTTGAGTTAAGCATTGTTTGAAGTAGGACTTGTAATTTTAACACAGCACTATCCTGCACTTTCCCTGAGTCAAGTATCTTTTGGAGTTGGAATAGTAATTTTAATATTATCACTATCCGGCACTTTTCCTGAGGCAAACACATTTTGGAATTGGAATAGTAATTTTAACCCCACCACCATCCAGCATTTTCTTTGAGGCAAACACTCTTTGGAGTAGGAATAGAAATTGTAACATTGTACTATCCTGCACCTTCCCCGAGGCAAGCATCCTTTGGTGTAGGAATAGTAATTTTTAACACACCACTATCCTGCACCTTTTCTGAAGCAAGCACCTTTTGGAGTTGGAATAGTAATTTAAACCACACCACTATCCTGCACCTTTCCTGAAGCAAGCACCTTTTGGAGTTGGAATAGTAATTTAAACCCCACCACTATCCAGCATTTTCTTTGAGGCAAACACTCTTTTGAGTAGGAATAGCTTGCTTACTCTTTCCGATGACCCCCAGCGCCTAGAGGCCCTTACGGGTGATTGTTTGCACTTTACAAATGTGGATTATAATTAATATAGTAAATTTAACATTGTACTATCCCACACCTTCCCTGAGGCAAGCATCTTTTGGTGTAGCAATAGTAATTTTAACATACCACTATCCTGCACCTTCCCTGAGGCAAACACATTTTGGAGTTGGAATAGTAATTTTAACCCCACCACCATCCAGCATTTTCTGTGAGGCAAACACTCTTTGGAGTAGGAATAGTAATTGTAACATTGTACTATCCTGCACCTTCCCCGAGGCAAGCATCTTTTGGTGTAGGAATAGTAATTTTAACATACCACTATCCTGCGCCTTCCCTGAAGCAAGCACATTTTGGAATTGAAATAGTAATTTTAACCCCACCACTAACTAGCATTTTCCCTGAGGCAAGCAACTTTTGGAGTTGGAATAGTAATTTTAACATACCACTATCCTGCACCTTTCCTGAAGCAAGCACCTATTGGAGTTGGAATAGTAATTTTAACTCCACCACTATCCAGCATTTTTTATGAGGTAAGCACCCTTTGGATTAGGAATAGTAATTGTAATTAAAAGACTATCCTGCTCCTTCTCTGAGGTAAGCAGCTTTTGGAGTTGAAATAGTAAATTTAATACTATAACTATCCATCCTTTTCTATTAGGTAAGCACACTTTGGTGTAGGAATAGTAATTTTAACATACCACTATCCTGCACCTTACTTGAGGCAAGCATGTTTTAGACTTGGAATAGTAATTTTAACCCTATCACTATCCAGCATTTTCCCTGAATCAAGCACATTTTGTAGTAGGACTAGTCATTTTAATATACCAGTATCCTGCACCTTCCCTGAGGCAAGCACCTTTCGGAGTTGGAATAGTAATTTAAAGTTGTAGTTTATAATATTTTTTGTAAGGCAAGCACCATTTGTATTTGGAAAACAATTTTTAAACTTAATACTATTTATTATTTTCCTTGAGGAAGTATCTTTTCTGTTTGTACTATTTTTTATAAACCCACCATTATACATTTATTTAAAAACGGGAAAAAAATATGTATATAGTTTTAGTCACTTACTTTATACATACTGTCAAAAATAGAGTATTTTGCAATGTTTGGTAGAACTTTGAAAAGTGGTCAAACAAACTAAAAAAAAGTTAATATGCTTTATTTTAGTATAGTTGCGTATCTAGAAATTGTTAAGTAGTTAAACATTACTATAGTTTGTCCTCATTTTTTGTTTTAGATGGCTCGCTCGCTCCGAAGTTTATAGTTTTGAGTAGGAAAACGCGTGTGCAGTCTCTGGTAATCAGGTAACTACAGTTTTTGAAATGGTGGACGGCTTATTTTATACGTTTTGTTGTGTTGAATGTTATTTGAAACTAAAATATGTTTTGTGCATGTTTCTTCATTGTGTTTTTAATGGTGTGTGAGAATGTAAATAATTATTTTGCTATGTTAGTGTTCGTAACTTCTTATTTTGGTATGTTATAACATCCGTTTTGGCTATTTCCGGGTTGAAGTAATTTCAATGAAAGAGTTGTAGGACATTTGTTTTCCTGCATTTAAAAACGGTGGTTTTCTTGTTTGTGTTGATATTAGTTGTGTGTTATTGTCTTTTTCTTATGTGAAAATTTACGAATTATTAATGGTAGTTTATTTTGTGAAATTAAATGTATTAATGTTTGCTTATTTGTTTTGTGTTTAAATTGGAACATTTTGAAATTGTTGGTTAAATGTATTGTGATGTTAAAATATCTCCTATAAAATATTTATTATTTATATTAAGTTTTATATTTATTTTATATAGGTTTTATATATTTGGGTAATGTTTAGTAAAGTAATTTTTTTTTGTTTAAAGAAATACTAGAGTATTCATTTTATTACTCGAGTATTAATTGTACTTTTGGGTAATTTTTATTAAATATCATGTTATAAAATAGCATCTGTTGTAGCATTAATTTTGATAAATGTATATAATTGTAAATGTTGAATTTACAAATATTAGATGCGAGTATTAATTTTAGTACTCACGTATTAATTTTTATACTTATGCATTTATTTAGAATACTCACGTTTTAATACACTTCCCTGCCCAAAACCCTTATTTTCACTGCATCCCGCTCCAGGGGTTTATTATACAAATAAAAAAAAATATTGTGTTGTAAAAGGGTGCATTGTGGTAGTATGCGTTGTAATGGATCATACTACATTTGCGTTGTAATGGTATGCGTTGTAAAATCTTGCGATGTAATGTCAGCTGCGTTGTAAAAGTTGCATTGAAAAAGCATGTGTTGTATTTGTTTGCATTGTAACGTCATACATTCTGGATAGATGGAAAAGAAAACACCATTGCTTTTGCATCTCGTGTTCTTACACCCATTGAATGTGACTATAGCACAATTGAACTCGAAGCCCTTGCCATTACTTGGGCAGTTCAAAAATGTAAAACTTACATTTGGGGAACTAGTTGCGAGGTTTTCACCGACCACAAACATTTGGGTGCCAATTCCGATCCTGTAAAAAAATTCCCCGTACGACTCGTATCCGGTCTTTTTACCGTACGAATCGTACAAGTGCCATAGAAACTGCCAACTACGATTCGCATGGGAAAAAGACCATACGAATCGCATTGGGAATTATTCCCCACACGTCCTCGGGTCGGAAAATGTGTCCGACACATCCTCGAACGATTTACCGTACAAATGTGAAAAGTGAAGTCCGATCGCGCTAGTACGATCCATCCCGTGCGTCCGACGTTACAACCGGATGGAAAAAACACCATCCGCACCGAACTCACATAGCAACCATGGAGACATGTGCCCGCATACGCGCCCAACACTCCCCCCAGCCCGACCAATTGTACGAGTCGAATCCCCACCCGTGTATGTACACCCGTGTATGTACGAGACGTACCCCCACCCGCGTATGTATGGAGCGTACCCCCACCCCAACCGTGTATGTACGGACCGTACCCTCACCCACATATGTATGGAGCGTACCCCCACCCCAACCGTGTATGTACGGACCGTACCCCCACCCCAACCGTGGATGTACGACCCGTACCCTCACCCGCGTATGTATGGAGCGTACCCCCACCCCAACCATGTATGTACGGACCGTACCCCCACCCCAACCATGTATGTACGACCCGAACCCTCACCCGTGTATGTATGGACCGTACCCCCACCCCAACCGTGGATGTACGACCCGTACCCTCACCCGCGTATGTATGGAGCGTACCTCCACCCCAACCGTGTATATACAACCCGTACCCCCACCCCAACCGTGGATGTACGACCCGTACCCTCACCCGCGTATGTATGGAGCGTACCCCCACCCCAACCGTGTATGTAGGGACCGTACCCCCACCCCAACCGTGTATGTACGACCCGTACCCTCACCCGCGTATGTATGGAGCGTACCCCCACCCCAACCGTGTATGTATGACCCGTACCCTCACCCGCGTATGTATGGAGCGTACCCCCACCCAAACCGTGTATGTACGGACCGTACCCCCACCCCAACCGTGTATGTACGGACCGTACCCCCACCACAACCGTGGATGTACGACCCGTACCCCCACCCCAACCGTGTATGTACGACCCGTATCCTCACCCGCGTATGTATGGAGCGTACCCCCACCCCAACATTCTAAGTACGGAGCGCACCCCAGGCCCCAACACCAGCACCTTCACCCAACATCGCGCATGTACGAGTCGTACCAAGCCAGACACAAGGACAGCACTGTACAACAAAATTGCCGAAGTACACACCGTACACACGCTAAAAACGCACGTACACAACCAGGACAAAGCACAACAACACAAGAATACACTATTCGAATGGCACAAAGCCACAAAACATGTCCAACAAGCACAAATACAACACATTCACTGACCTGCAACTGCCAAAATCCCAAACAGAGGCCCAAAACACAACCACTCCTTATAACACACCCACCCAAAGTTCAAACACAGCCACACCAACCAATACACCAATAAAAAGGGCCCACACACACAAACCATGAGCCTTTGCAACAGACTCACTGCTGCCAGACCCCACAGACAACCTACAGCACCATACTTGAACCTTTACTACACCTTACACTTGCACACCTTCACACACACACCTTCACAAACACCCCTCATCACATTCACACACACCTGCACAACCACACCCACACACCCACAACCATCCACACCCACACCCCCACAACCATCCACACCCACACCCCTCACCATGCCCACTAACAAGAATCCAAAGTTCACTAGCCAAGAGTTGGAGGTCCTTGTCGACGAAATCCTCAGAGTCGAGCCACACCTCTTTGGAACATTGGTCAGACAGACCAGAATTTCCGAAAAAACAGCCATGTGGCAGAGGATTGTCGATACTGTCAATGCTGTTGCGTCCACCAGGGTCAGAGCCAAAATGACCGACGACAACAACCAGGCCAACATCACAGGAGGAGGGCCGCCCCGCAGACCCATACAATACCATCCCTGGGAGGAGAGGGTGATGGCCATACTGCCCGTGGTGGCAGTGGACGGATTAGAAGGACTCCGAGACCCGGGTGAGTACACAAACAACTCACCTCACATGGAGGGAACGTCATCTACAACCAAACTCACAATCAGTCACGCAACCACCCCAAGCTATCGCATGACTCAACCACACTCCATGAACACGCACATGCCACTAGCGCCACCATGCCCCATGCCCCATGCACCCAGCTGGACAATGCCAAGTCACAGGCCACAGAAAACACCAACACAAGACACGGTAAGCCGGATGGCGGGAGTGTGGGCCCCAAAAATCACATAGTGCAACTCAGAAGCAGACAACAATGCCCTCTGCCCATATGGCCTAGGTCACAGCCAGACAAACAGTATGTCCCCACACAGGAAAGACTTGCCAGCAAATGGCGGACGCCTTGCATTAAGACATGGGGGTGAAGGCACTTTTTGCACATGACAGCAGCTAATGAACAGCCAACACTGTGAAAGAGTGGCAGCACACACCACCACAGCAGCAGCGCAGACACACACACTACACCCAATGGGTGCCTGGAGATCAGAAACAAACTCACATCAACAAGCCAAGGGCCATTCAAAGATCTGCTAAAAGTGTGTGCCTAGGAAGCTGGGCTGAGGTGACAGAGGGTGACACACAGAGGGAGGGAGAGGGGGAGAGAGATGGAGGGAGACACAGGGAGACGGACAGAGGGAGGAGGCTGACACAGGGAGGGAGGGAGAGGGGGACAGAGAGGGAGTGAGAAAGGGACACACAGGGAGACCAATTCAGCCTTGTGGGGTGTGGGAATGTCTGCCCGTCAGCAGGTGGACAGCGTGCATGTAGACAAGGGTGGCCAGTGCCTCAATCCCCCTCTCTTCTCCATGGCCAAACACAGGGCCATGTCTCAACCTGTGCACGAGCACAACGCCAGCTACCTGCATTATATAAGTGTGTGGAACAACTCCATGTGCCCACGTACAGTGCAACACGGAAGGCGCCAATGCATGGCTCGCCACACCTGCTCACTCCACTGCTGACTGCAGTCACAATTGACAAAGCAAGTAAGACTGTGCCACACATAGGTAAAGTCTCAAAAGCTGTGGCCAAGGGACATACCCATGCACAAGTGCACTGTGAATGGAATGCAAGACATATCCAAATTCCCAGAGGAAATGTGCCAACTTTGAAACGAATGAAACATGGATGTTGCATGGAACATAAATAACATTGTCTCTCTCACACACAGGTCAACGTCGTGGATCACCCCCCAACACTGGGGGGGAAGACTCACAGGACCCGGCTCTGCGGGATGCCGATCCCACCGGCAGCGACGACTCTCACCACTCTGTGGACGACCTCGACCAACCTGGCCCCTCTGGTGTCCAACCACCTGCAGCACCTGCGTCAGGTACAACTGGGCCAACCACCACCCCCACTCCTGCCACATCCCAGGAGACACCCAGGATCCCTGCCCTAACACCACAATGCAGCCAGGCTCACCAGGAGGGAAAGGGTGTACCGGGCACCCAGGAGGAGGCAGGCAACAACGCTAATGCCACCCCTCAGGGGTCCCGGAGACCCGATGTGCCCACAAGGGCAGGCCAGGTGCAAGTGGGCAAGGGTGGTGGGAGTGGAGGACGGCGGAGGCGCGAGCCTGACCAGTTGGCTGCGGAACCGGTATATGCCCATGTCAGAAACATCCTGGACACATACCGGCAGGACACCACGGGCTTGGCCCAGGTTGTGTCCATCCTCGAGGAGATCAAGACCCAGCAGGCCCAGCAACATGCGGAGCAACATGCCTGTCTACTGCGACACCAAGGGCGGATGGAGGACAGACAGGCTGAGCTCGTGACGGTGTTCAGGGGAATTCACAGTACACTCCGTCGGATAGCCGACAACATGGGCAACCCACCCTGTGCCGCCAGGCGTAGAACATCACCACCCACAGGGAGGGATCAGGAGGAGGAGGAGACATCCGACGGAGCATCCCAAACATCGTCACGGCCTGCTTCTGAGGGTTCCCGCAGGAGGGCGGGTCGTCCACGGAAAAGACCGTGAGGGTCGGCGCAAGAGCACCATCTCCCAGGACACCTGGCCTGGCACCTGGCCCACTGGACCAACAGCAGCTCATCAGCAAAAGACATTCTCTGCCACAAGGACTTGCTGGTCACTGTCTGACCAATGTTGACAAAGACTGTGGCATGGACTCTGAGGATTTCCAATGGCAAGGACACCAACTCCCCTAGTGAACTTTGGATTCCACACACCCGGAAAGCCCCTCATGTCATACCCCCCCCGTACCCCAACAAAAATAAAAGTTACACGATAAAGAGATGATGCCTTCATTTTGCATTATTACCTTACATGTGTCTTGTTAAGTCTAACCATGCCAGAGTTCTCATATGACTCCAACCATCCACACCCTGGGGCCTGAGTCTGGCACAGGACACACATGGGTCACAATGTATTAGGCAAGACACACATGGAGCACCATACACACCCGTGATGGGCCCAACCAGCTGAGGGGGTGGCCGCACAACCGTGCCGAAAGACATATTGAGTACAGCGACAGCCATGCGCAGAGGTCAGGGATCATGTGGAGTGTCCTGGGGGGCACCCAGGTACGTGTGGACAGGTGGCAGAACCATGTCCTGCAAGCTTGAGTCAGGTGGATGCAGAGAATGGTGGCCTGGCCAACGTTGGATGCATGGGGATGGCACATGTCACAATACCCACACAGTCATGGACATCATGCACAATACACAGTCTAATCCCACACAAACTGCTTGCATCTTGCTACTCGACACATAGACACATAGCCACTATCACGGAAAACCATGCCAGACATGCTGTATGCACCGTGGCAACACACCAGCATTGACTGAGAATAGGCACCTTGGAGGCATAGGGACACCTTTATTATTCATGTATTCCGGAATGCAGAGGCAACTCGGAGTACACATAAACAGGTCATGTGGAGTAACATGTGGGTCCAACACTGGAACCCCCCTTCTGCTGCACAAATACGTGATAGCCATGGAACTGGCACACAAGTGTCGGCCAACAGCTAAACACCCCCTGTTGCTCACGGAGAGGCTGCCATACACCATTGATCCTCTGATTTGGAAGTCCCACACCATGTCAAGCCAATGCAAACCGTATGTGTCCGAGGGCAGTGTCACACACATTGATGCCATCATCACAATCCACTATCCCATCACAGATGACTGTCAACAAGTCTGACCATCTATTCAGGTGTACCCAGCTACATGTCATGTGTCCCATGGTGATGCGACATGTCTGCAGAGGAACCAAACATCGACAGGGGCAGTGTGCACACATCAGAAACAACAGCCACACCCAATACACCCCTGATGCATCCCTTACCCTAAGGAGACTTCCAAACTTGTCCGTGCGTGTAACGCTGAGTCAGCACACGATGACGTGTCCATGAGGAATAGAAGTGCCACAACAATCCAACCAGCAGACGGCATGCGCAAGTACCTGGGGATGAGAGACACACAAGAAGTCAGCCACAAAAAGCACAGCCACTTGCATGTGCATGTACTCGACACATGTAAGGATGACAACATGCTAGGTCACAATTATGACTGGGGAAATACACTCATCACTGGCACCATCACTCCAGTGACACATCCACACACACCTCTGACTCACGTGGCATACATGCAGATGGACACACACATCGCAACACATGCCACACGGGGACCAATGCGTGCACACACAGACACTGGTACTCACCACTAAGCAAAGAAGTCGCATATGAGCCGACTCCGGATGTCCTCTTGCGGAACCACATCCTCCACATCACTAGCCCCATTGCCAAGCCCTTCGTCCTCCACGGGTGGATGGTCCTGATCATCTTGATCCAGGATGAGTGGCACAGCTTTCTCAACAGCCATGTTGTGCAGCATGCAGCAGACCATGAAGATTTTGCAGACCTTCGCCGGGGCATATGGGAGGGCGCCGCCGGTCTTGTGGAGGCATCTGAATCAGCTCTTCAGGAGGCCAAATATCCTCTCAATCACTCGCCTTGTCTGGCCATGGGCGGTGTTGTAGCGGAGCTGGGCCGGCGTGATGGGTTTGCGGAGAGGTGTGATCAGCCATGGCATGTTGGGATAGCCAGCGTCCCCTACATGGAAACCATGGACATGAGTAGGACAGGAGAAGCGGTTGTGCTGGAAGTCTACGCAAAATACAGGACAGACAGAGTGTACCCACCAACAACACATGCTTGTTCGTTGCGCAGCTGCGTCATCAATTCAGGCACCCTGCTACGCCTCATGATGTAGGCATCGTGTGCTGATCCTGGAAAACGAGCACAGACATGTGAAATCACCATGTTGGACAGACACACCACAAGGGCATTGATGGAGTGGTAGTGTTTGCGATTCCTGTACGCTACCTCCTGTGCCTGTGGTGGTACCAAAGCCACATGTGTCCCATCTATGGACCCAATGACATGGGGCATCATTCCCAGGGCATAGAATCCACGCTTGACCCCAGTCAACAGTTCAGGAGTGGGGAAATGGATGAACTCATCCAGGTGAAGCAACATGGCCTCTAAGAAATCATGCAGCACACGGCTGAACATGCTCTGGGACATGCCACCAACATGAGCTATGGTATATTGAAAGGTACCCGTGGCAAGATAATGTAGGGCTGCCATTACCTTCAGCTTGGGTGTCAGTGCCGTAGGATACCTCTGCAGCGGTTGCAGGTGTGGTGCCAGCCTTGCCGTCAACTCCTCAATCAACGGTTGGGGGAAGTGGTAGCACCGGATACAGTCATTCTCCCGCATGTCAGCCAAGTCCGGAATTGGTCGGGGAAGAGGCGGCGCTCTGCAGTAATTTGGAAGTGACAAGGAAGAGTGAGTGCACTACAACAACAATTTATTTGTACTGAGCACATGTTAATCTGTCAATACACATATGCTACATACGGAGTCAGGTATGTGCCACATGCCCTGGACACGTATGGCTGCCAGGTGACACTCCTACCAAGACCCAGCTACACACGGAGATTGTGAACCTCCACATCCCATGGCATGGGATTAGCTGTGTCCCAGTGTAAGTGAACAGCCAGACGCAACACAGGAGTGACAGACATCAACACATCAGCAGAAGTAGGATGTCGATTTCAGAGACAGGTAGCGGAACACTAGAGCCACAGGTCACATGACAGTACACTAGGACAGCCCACACACCTTGCCAATAAGGTGTACATGTAATGACTCACCACACATACATTGAGAGGATGCAGACATGTCCTTGTTACGCTACTCCGTGTCCCATGCATACATACGCACCTCACATCCGATACCACATGTGGCCTGGTGTGCGTAACAGTGTGCCATGTCCATCTACACACAGACACATGTTGGTTGCTGCAACAGCTGATGCTTTTGAGGGAGCACCAACATCAAGCTAATGGGAACACACCACACATACATGACATAGACACATCGTGCACCGTGGGTAGTGACATGTCTGGTGTGGTAACCCCTGTAGCGGGCATCAGGGGACACTTGCGTGTGTTGTTGACTGTGCCATGCCAGTGACGCTCATCCCAAGTGTGCAGTACGACATGCACACATGTCAAGGGAGTTAAGGGCATGGCTGGCACACATTGCACCGTCACACATAACATCTGTACACATCTCATCATACATCTGTTGCCACCTCGACTCAGGAGTCATGTGCCACATCACAGACTTTCACACCTGTGCCCCACACATGTAGTAATGCCCAGAAAATGCCTTGATGTCCATCCATGGACAAGTACGTCAGCTCTATTCCTTCCTGTGTGCTGCCTGTCACCACTGTGATGTGTGAAAGGCACCGTACATTCGCTCAGAGGGCCTGTGTACGTTCCCTATCACTATGGGTGTGCTCGCGTATGCGTACCCATAGTGATAGTGAGCGTACAGGCATGTGTACGGTCCGTATCACTATGGGTACGTGATACGGACCGTACACACGCCTGTACGCTCACTATCACTATGGGTACGCATACGCGAGCACACCCATAGTGATACGGACCGTACACACGCCTGTACGCTCACTATCACTATGGGTACGCATACGCGAGCACACCCATAGTGATACGGACCGTACACACGCCTGTACGCTCACTATCACTATGGGTATGCACACGCGAGTACACCCATAGTGATATGGACCGTACACATGCCTGTACGGGCCGTTGCTATGCTTTTGGGGTGCCCTAGGGCCCCGGTACGCACCGTACATGTGTGTGAAACTCCAAATTACATAGGGGACACATGAGGGACGAGTATAAAGGCCTACATGCATGCTGGTTGTCATGGAGACCAAGTTTAAAGTTTGAATTTTTTTCAGCAGGGGCACAGCAGAAGTCAGTTTGAATAAATCTACTTTGTTGCAATGTGGTTCTGGAGTTGACATCATGCTCAAGAAAAAAACACAATCAGAACACACTGACTGCGCTAGGTTTGAAGGGATTGGAGGAAACATAGGATGCAAATGTGAGTGACCAATCACTCTGTACTCCTGTGCATGAAACAGGCCAGCAAGGCAGATATAAGGCAGCCAGGTCCCATGAGGGAGCACTTGCCTGCACATCTTTGGATTCTACGACCCAGCTGCTGCTACTGATTCCCTGGAACCATGTCAAGGTCTGTGGAGAGGTCACAGCCTTTCACCCTGGAGGAGAACCTGGCATTGCTGGATGTGATCCTCCCACAGTACCCCCTGCTGTATGGGCGACCAGGGTATCAGGTGAGTGCAGAGTCTACTAGCACAGACTGTGTCCCTTGTTTGTGACTGTGACTTCTGGCATTGTGTCCAGGTGTGACACACATGCTATGTACTGTAGAGGGGGTCCCAGGGGGGGGAATGCCGATGTCTCCCAGCCAGAGCATGCTGTGGTGCATGTCTGCCATCCTCACTTGCATTGTGTTTACTGTGACAATCACTGCATGGTGCATGCCACATTCTGCCTGTCTTGTCCTCCTGGGAATGTAGCCTCTACAGTCCTCATGTGATTATGTGGTCAGCCCAGTGTGACAGGTGACTGTACCCACAGATGTGTGTTAGTTCTGTGTACCTGTGCTGAGAGTGTCCACATGATGTGTTCGTACCCTGGACATCGGTGTGTGTGTAAGTCCCCTGTCATGTGGGTGGGTGCATATGTGGAGTGTGGCACCCGGGCTGCATAAGGGATGGATATACCCTGCCCATGTGATGTGAGCAGGGAGCCGTGCTGTGTGTCTGACGTGCAGAGCCAGCCCCACACCTGTGAGCCCCCCGTCTAGTGGCACATGTGCAGAGTGAGGTTTGTCGCTGCATTTGGCAATGGCAGGTGAATGTCCTGTGCCTGTGTGTGTCTGTGTACTATGCTGAGGTAGCGTCAGTGGCCTGTGGCATGTGACTGCTTAGAGGTGCTGCACATTATCCTGGTGTAGCTTGTGATGCACAGTGTGAGCCTGGATCATTGATTGTGTCGTTGCCCTCATTCCACTTGTGTACTTTCAATGGCACGTACTGCTTTTGCCCTTCCCC
The DNA here is from genome assembly GCF_964204655.1 of Triturus cristatus. Classification (NCBI taxonomy): domain Eukaryota; kingdom Metazoa; phylum Chordata; class Amphibia; order Caudata; family Salamandridae; genus Triturus; species Triturus cristatus. The sequence goes on along the minus strand of NC_140591.1, from coordinate 371,130,770 downwards.
AGAGGATCATGTCCCTATGACAAAGGTGCAATGCGTTGGATGCATACTATGCCTTGTTGTAAACAGCAAATTTGTTCTAATATGTGTCTCTGTGACATGTGCCAGGTGTATTGATGTAGTGTCACTTGTTCATCCTCACAGGTAGGCGCCTCTGCCAAGAAGCAGATCTGGATGAACGCCGTCAGTGCCGTGAGGAGGATGGAGGGTCGCAAGCGGCGCCTGGCCCAGGTGAGGAAACGCTGGCAGGATATCCGGTGCTGGACGCGGAGGATCGCACGGGTCCTGCTGGGGGACTCACCTGAGACCCATAAGAACCGCGGGCGCCGCCGTCTGACCCACATCCACAAGCGTGTGCTGGTGGTGGTATTTCCAGACTTGGACAGGCGCTTACAGGAGAAGCAGCAGCAGGAAGGGGGTAGGTACATGTGTGTTTGTTGTGTGTCACCAGCATTTGTAAGTGCACAGTTGCATGGATACACTGCCAGGGTTTAAAGGTGCTGTGCAGATCCTGTTACCCACAGTATAGCGGTGCTCTCCTGCCTCCCTTCCCCTCCTTGCAATGTGTTCCCTGGTCTGTGTGTAGTCACTCCTTCACAAGGTTATGTAGGCTGGCACTTTCTCCACGTGAACTATGCCTGCAGCATCATGTGTGGGGGTGGTGTGTAACAGGTTTTGGGACCTTGCCTGTGCCCTGTCCAGTTCAGTACTTGTGAGTTCCATGTCAGTTGGCACTGATGCTGAGTCCAGACATGGGAGTTAGTCTCTCAAGTGTCATGCCTTACAGCACGCATGTCCTATGTAGTGGCCTGTGACATGATGTGCATGAGTGTGCGATACGCATAGTGCAGGGATGGTGGCGTGTGTTGCAGTCATTCCCATTCAGGACCATGGAGTTGTGTGGCCACTACTGTCCCCTGGGGTATATTTTCCTAGGTGTCATGTGTGTCATCACAAAATGTGGACACTCTCAGTGTCTACAGCATAGGTTGTGCTCTGTGCCATTGTCCCCTGGCACCATGTATATTGACGTAATATGTAGTACAAGTGTCCACTGTACAGCCTGACCTGATTTTCCTTGTTCATACTCACGGTGGCCAGTGCCTGTGTGTCTTGTTACAATCATCTGATGATGACCATTTGTACATGATTATTTGGACAGGCGCACCTTAGGTATTTGGTGTCCAATCTTGCATTTATGCAGCCCATGTGTATTTCACCCAGACTAAGAGATGTAAGTGCTTCCTGTGTCTCAACAAATTGTCTCATGTAGGGGGTGGTTGGTGCGGGCAAAGCCTACATGTCAAAACCTGATGTCTCCTTGCTAGGTCTGGCCAGTGTGTGATGTTTGTCTGGACATACACTCAAGGTGCAGTGAGCCAGTCATGGTGGGCATGTTTTCAGTATTACCTATGCAGCATGTGCCTCAAGTTCATGGATATGGTCCCTGCTCATCCCTATTTTCGGCAACGCTGTGTGGTGCAGATGCAGTGCTGGATTGTCCCCAGGGCCTGGCTCCTCTGTCAAACTCCATTTCATGTCATTTGCTATTGTGTCATGCTCTCCATGGTTTTTCAGTGGCATGGTGGGTCAACCAACTGTGTGTTGCATGCCCTACATCTGTACCTTGTTTTGTAGATGTTACTGATCTTTCTTTTCAGGCTATGCACTGTAACCTATGTAGATTGGACTCATGTGACATATGTATACAGGTGTATGATTAATTGCTGTCTCTTCACCTTGCCCACAGCATCGTCGGGGGACACGGAGGGAGACATGAGCACAGACGGAGCGGAGGGACCGAGCACCAGTGCCAGCGTTGACATCGTGGCTGGCACATCGAGTGGAACTGAGGCGGAGGAGAGTGAGGCCGAGGACCTGTCCACTGGCACGACAGAATATGAAGCTGACGGGTCCGAGGATGATCTCTCCGAGTGGGCGGAGGCTGCACCAGCAGCTGACAGCGGCACAACATCTCTCCCCGCCCCCTCCATTGCCATCAGCCGCCTCCCATTTGCTCGTGTCCCTTACCAGCCTGCCCGGTCACCACATGTCTCCTTCCTGCCAGGCACCGCACCCCCTGCCCCTGTCTCCACTGCTGCCGCCAATGCCGAGTCTGTGGACATCCAGCGGCAGTTGCAGGTTGGTCAGGCTGCGATGCTTAATGTCCTCCATGGCCACAGCCAAGTGCTGAACAACATGGAGGCATACTTGGAGGGCATTTTCTCATCGCAGGCTGACCAACGCAACTTGCTTAGGTCCATTGACTCGACACTGACTGCAGCAGTGGGTCTCCTGCAGCGCTACGTCCAACCCCCTACCCCTGACCCATCCACACTTCCCACTCCCATGCCTGTCCCACGTACACCCAGACGTCAGCATGCACCCACCACAACAGACACAGGCACCACACCAGCAGGGAAGGTCATACGCACACCTCCTGGCACGCACACACAGGGTGAAGTAGGCACACCCACTGGGTCGGGGGGCAAACGTAAGACACGCAGCCAGAGTGGGAGTCTGCATTCCAACAAATCCACTCCCTCCAAATCCCCTCCCCTCAGCTCTCCTGGCCACATATCCGGCAAAGACTCCTTCATGACCGCTCTGTCCCTGAGCCCCACTGTGACACCACCTCGCAAGCGGTCATGGGAGTCCCCGGTCAGGGTGGTTGAGTCCCCCCCCCTGTCCACACCCTCCCCCAGTGGCGCTGCGACCCATCCCTCCGCCCCCCCCTCCTTGGGGCCTGTGGTTCCTTCGGGTGCAGGGGAGTCGCTGGAGGACCTTGCTAAGGTGTGCAGTGACATCCTGGCCTCCGCCTTTGGGCCTGCCCCACCCCCTGTTGTGGAGTCCTCCATCCCTGCACCCATGACGCCTACCCTTCGCCCTCATGTCCCTGTGGTGCCTGGTCCTTCCCCCCCACATGATGCCCTCCCCGCTCTGGAAGACGAAGGAGTCTGACTGTGCAGGCAAGCTAGGGGACACGCGTCCTACTGTGTCCCCCACCTGGATTTGAACTTTGGATTGCCCTATGGGCATTGTACATTTTGAACTTTCAAGGGACAAACTGATTTTTGGATGCTGAATAAAGCAATTTATTTTTCCTTAGTACACTACTGTCTGTCTGGTACTGCTGTTGGTCGACCTGCCCCATTATTTTGGGTGGTGATAATGTGTTGGGTGTGTGGGAATTGTAGTCTTGTGCTGGTCATAGGGTGGATCCTGGTATCTGTGTGCCATCACAAGCTGTTGGCTACATTACTTTGTTCATGTAAGCAGTGATTGCATGGTGACATCGTCCCAAGGTGTGTTCCTTCCTCTGTGTAACCTGACATCTTCCCTGCAGGGTCTTTCCAATATGTGGTGCTGAGCTGTGTCTACATTGGCTGGGTGTGTGACGGACTCGTTAGACTTGGGCCATGCATGCTGAGCGATGTCTCCACCTGCATCATTCGTGGTGTCCTTGGTGGTCACTGTACTTGTGTATGTAGACTGTTGTCATGACTTCATGTGTACATGTTTTCTTTTTGGCGCTATGCATGTGTATACTCCCAGCCTCGCACACATGTGGTACATGTACTGCAGGATCTTTGTGCACCTGACTGACATTTGTGGGCATTGGATCTGTGGGTACTCCACCCTTTTCTTTGCAGGGGCACTGCTGTGAGTGTTAGGCACCCAGCCCTCCTGTGTCTGGGCACTGCTGGGAGGACTCTGCACAAACCCCTCCTGTGTCTGGGCACTGCTGGGAGGACTCTGCACACACCCCTCTTATGACTGGGCACTGCTGGGAGTGTTAGGCACCCACCCCTCCTGTGTCTGGGCACTGCTGGGAGGACTCTGCACACACCCCTCCTGTGTCTGGGCACTGCTGGGAGGACTCTGCACACACCCCTCCTGTGACTGGGCACTGCTGGGAGTGTTAGGCACCCACCCCTCCTATGTCTGGGCACTGCTGGGAGGACTCTGCACACACCCCTCCTGCGTCTGGGCACTGCTGGGAGGACTCTGCACCCACCCCTCCTGCGTCTGGGCACTGCTGGGAGGACTCTGCACACACCCCTCTTATGACTGGGCACTGCTGGGAGTGTTAGGCACCCACCCCTCCTGTGTCTGGGCACTGCTGGGAGGACTCTGCACACACCCCTCTTATGACTGGGCACTGCTGGGAGTGTTAGGCACCCACCCCTCCTGTGTCTGGGCACTGCTGGGAGGACTCTGCACACACCCCTCGTATGACTGGGCACTGCTGGGAGTGTTAGGCACCCACCCTTCCTGTGTCTGGGCACTGCTGGGAAGACTCTGCACACACCCCTCCTGTGACTGGGCACTGCTGGGAGGACTCTGCACACACCCCTCCTGTGTCTGGGCACTGCTGGGAGGACTTTGCACACACCCCTCCTGCGTCTGGGCACTGCTGGGAGGACTCTGCACCCACTCCTCCTGCGTCTGGGCACTGCTGGGAGGACTCTGCACACACCCCTCTTATGACTGGGCACTGCTTAGAGTGTTAGGCACCCACCCCTCCTGTGTCTGGGCACTGCTGGGAGGACTCTGCTCACACCCCTCTTATGACTGGGCACTGCTGGGAGTGTTAGGCACCCACCCCTCCTGTGTCTGGGCACTGCTGGGAGGACTCTGCACACACCCCTCTTATGACTGGGCACTGCTGGGAGTGTTAGGCACCCACCCCTCCTGTGTCTGGGCACTGCTGGGAGGACTCTGCACACACCCCTCCTGTGACTGGGCACTGCTGGGAGTGTTAGGCACCCACCCCTCCTGTGTCTGGGCACTGCTGGGAGGACTCTGCACACACCCCTCCTGTGTCTGGGCACTGCTGGGAGGACTCTGCACATATCCCTCCTGTGACTGGGCACTGCTGGGAGTGTAAGGCACCCACCCCTCCTGTGTCTGGGCACTGCTGGGAGGACTCTGCACACACCCCTCCTGTGTCTGGGCACTGCTGGGAGGACTCTGCACACACCCCTCCTGTGACTGGGCACTGCTGGGAGTGTTAGGCACCCACCCCTCCTGTGTCTGGGCACTGCTGGGAGGACTCTGCTCACACCCCTCTTATGACTGGGCACTGCTGGGAGTGTTAGGCACCCACCCCTCCTGTGTCTGGGCACTGCTGGGAGGACTCTGCACACACCCCTCTTATGACCGGGCACTGCTGGGAGTGTTAGGCACCCACCCCTCCTGTGTCTGGGCACTGCTGGGAGGACTCTGCACACACCCCTCCTGTGACTGGGCACTGCTGGGAGTGTTAGGCACCCACCCCTCCTGTGTCTGGGCACTGCTGGGAGGACTCTGCACACACCCCTCCTGTGTCTGGGCACTGCTGGGAGGACTCTGCACATATCCCTCCTGTGACTGGGCACTGCTGGGAGTGTAAGGCACCCACCCCTCCTGTGTCTGGGCACTGCTGGGAGGACTCTGCACACACCCCTCCTGTGTCTGGGCACTGCTGGGAGGACTCTGCACACACCCCTCCTGTGACTGGGCACTGCTGGGAGTGTTAGGCACCCACCCCTCCTGTGTCTGGGCACTGCTGGGAGGACTCTGCACACACCCCTCCTGTGTCTGGGCACTGCTGGGAGGACTCTGCACACACCCCTCCTGTGACTGGGCACTGCTGGGAGTGTTAGGCACCCACCCCTCCTGCGTCTGGGCACTGCTGGGAGGACTCTGCACACACCCCTCCTGTGTCTGGGCACTGCTGGGAGGACTCTGCACACACCCATCCTGCGTCTGGGCACTGCTGTGAGGACTCTGCACCCACCTCTCCTGCGTCTGGGCACTGCTGGGAGGACTCTGCACACACCCCTCCTGTGTCTGGGCACTGCTGGGAGGACTCTGCACCCAACCCTCCTATATCAGGATATGTATGCTTAGAACATACATGGGTGTGGGTTCGCTCCATGCATACGAGGTGGGGGTACGGTCCGTACGTACACTGTTGGCATGGGGGGTACGCTCCATGCATACGCGGGTGAGGGTACGGGTCGTACTTACACTGTTGGGGTGGGGGGTACGCTCCATACGTACGCGGGTGGGGGTACGGGTTGTACTTACACTGTTGGGATGGGGGGTACGCTCCATACGTACGCGGGTGGGGGTACGGGTCGTACTTACACTGTTGGGGTGGGGGGTACGCTCCATACATACGCGGGTGGGGGTACGGGGCATACTTACACTGTTGGGGTGGGGGTACGCTCCATACGTACGCGGGTGGGGGTACGGGTCGTACTTACACTGTTGGGGTGGGGGTACGCTCCATACGTATGCGGGTGAGGGTACGGGCCATACTTACACTATTGGGGTGGGGGGTACGCTCCATACGTACGCGGGTGGGGGTACGGGTTGTACTTACACTGTTGGGGTGGAGGGTACGCTCCATACGTACGCGGGTGGGGGTACAGGTCGTACTTACACTGTTGGGGCGGGGGGGAATGCTCCATACGTACGCAGGTGTGGGTACGGGTCATACTTACACTGTTGGGGTGGGGGGTACGCTCCATACGTACGCGGGTGGGGGTACGGGTCGTACTTACACTGTTGGGGTGGGGGGTACGCTCCATACGTACGCGGGTGAGGGTACGGGTCGTACTTACACTGTTGGGGTGGGGGGTACGCTCCATACGTACGCGGGTGGGGGTACGGGTCGCACTTACACTGTTGGGGTGGGGGGTACGCTCCATATGTACGTGGGTGGGGGTACGGGTCGTACTTACACTGTTGGGGTGGGGGGTACGATCCATACGTACGCGGGTGGGGGTACGGGTCGTACTTACACTGTTGGGGTGGGGGGTACGCTCCATACATACGCAGGTGAGGGTACGGGTCGTACTTACACTGTTGGGGTGGGGGGTACGCTCCATGCATACGGGGGTGGGGGTACGGTCCGTACATATCCGTACCCACGCTATGGAATGCTTGTGCGGGCCGTACCCAGGCCATTGCCACGTGGGTACAGCCGTCCCGCCATTGTTGGGGTGACGTAGGTGTGGGCGTGGTACGACTCGTACCAACGCTCTTAAGGCGTGGGTACGGGACGTACCTGTATTGTTGTGTTGCCGGTTCGCGTCGTCAAGCACTTCCGTTGTGGCGGACGCTGGCTTTGCTGAACACGCCCCCAACCCCTCATAGTGACCAGGGCCTGGGAGTCAGGTATGTCCAGGGCATGTGTGCTGTGTGACTTTGGTGGGGGTTTTGTGGCCTGCCCCTGCTCCTGCCCCCCCCTTTCCCCCCTCTCTTTGTTGTTCTGACCTTCTGCGGCGCCTGCGTCGTAACCTGTAGAGGAGGTCGACTGCTATGAGGGCCGGGATGACACGTAGGTTCGGGTCCATGTCTGTCCGTCGCGCGCAGGTACTCCTTGTTCACGTCGTCCTGATTTCCCGGCAGTTTTTGGCTGTCGGAAAATATTGTCCGTGCGGGATGACGTCGGTGCGAATCGTACTTCCTGGTTCGTGAATGGCAGGCTGCGTGCGTCCCGACGTCACGTCGGCGCTTTCCCGGATCACATTTGTATGTTTATTTTCGTCGGTCGGGGTTTTGTACGATTCGTACGGAAATAGTATTTCCGTGCAAATCGTATTTCCATGTTTGTATATTGTTACGGCCGGGTACGCGTCGGATGGAGAATATGCTCCGTCCGACGGCTCGTACCCGGTTTTTACAGGATCGTGATCGGCACCTTGGTGTTCTTACTATTTGGTAATGGTTTGAGCAAATCCTCTGCCAGATTAGTAAGATTATTTTCCAAGTTACAAGAATACAATCTTACAATTAAGTACATCCAAGGAGGTAAAAATGTGTCGGCAAATTGCCTCTCTTGCATACCCCTTCCTGATTGTAGTGAAGGTCGTGTTGTCAAAGTTACAAAACCCTCCGTTCTATTAGAAAATAGAGGATGGTGGAATCAAAACAATATTGTCAAACTTAATGACACTCAAGTTGAGATTTTCAATAAGGTTTATGCTAACAGGTTGGATGAAGATAATTCCTATTTCACTTTTGGTCCTGGTTTTAACATTGTACATTTCCCTAATGTACCTGACAGGTCTGAAGTAGTCACTTCTTCAAACTCTCCTCAAGCTGTTTTATCACGTTCTTCATTTGATGATGCAGCTACACGCAATCAGCGAGTTTGTAGGTTACCTGTTAAATTGCATGATTATGTTTTGCATTAGTTTTTTGTGTTTATGGGGAGGGGGTATGTAGTAAGTGACATACTGTTTCTTTAATATTTAGAACGTTTTCCTTAGAATTTTCAATGTGCAAATGCCATGTTCTAGTCCAGCCCCGGCAGTTGCTGTTTGTTTCCCTATGGTGCAGCTGCCTCTGCCGTGGGCTCCCTATTTCCCTTTAATTTATTGGATCTCTGCAAATAAATACTTCTGAACTGGAACTGATACTGCCTCTGCGAGTTTCCTGCTTGTAATTGCCTCGCTACATAGCCTTTCATTTATCCCAGCTGGAATCCACTTGGGCCCTTCCCAGGAGGCCTTCCCTATGGGTGCAACTAGAATGCTACCTTCTCGATAGTCTGCACTTCTTCCTGCCGATGTACCTGACCTCCAACCACTTAGTGGCCTCAAATCCTATCCTAGCAGCAATGGTGACATCCAGGAAAGAGGGTCATAAACACAAAGATACTCCACCCTTTCTGCATTATAAAATGCCACTGTAGCACTGTCTAATGCCACCCCCTGCGAAATCATTTTTTTGGGCGTCCTGGTATGTGAAGGGCCTTGAGTGGGTGGATCAAATGCTTAAGTAATTTCCTGCCTTACGGATAGGTTTCGGGCTTCGGCTCGCAGACCAGTGGTGATATCACCAATTAACCCACTGCCTACGGCCCTCATTTGGAATTCAGCAAGTGAGGTTTCCTGTCTCACCTATGCTTCAAAACCTACATGCCCTGGGACGTTTTCAGGGTGCAGTATCCAGATTGTGTGGAGCACTCATCAATCCTTACACTCTGACCTTTTTCAGCAATCGGTAACTGCATGACAACAGCTATTGAGACAAAAACACTAACCAGAAGAGTGGGTGGTTTCTCTTGCGGTTTACAACAGAGCTCTCAGGGAATTCAGACTAAAGTTCCTCTTCTTTAAAATACTCCACGACTGGTATTGGTCACCATGGAAACTCAAAAGAGCCACATTATTACCTCCCAACCATTGCTGTAACTGTGATGTGGATTATTGTAACCTATATCAGATCCTTTGGTCATGTCCGTGGCTCTCCATCTACTGTAAGGCTGGCTGGTCCCACTTCTGCATCACAGTCCCTTCCTTGTTTCCCCATGCCCCAGCTTACCATCCTATACAATATCTCTGACATACCAGCTCTGAAGAGACATGCACCGATGGATAGAGACCTCTCTTGGTGTGGCCAAAATTTGCATTATCCGACACTGGAGACAGCCAACCACACCCCCAATGAGTGGCAGACAGATCTTCACAGAGTGGCTCGTTATGAGTACACCACATACAAATAGGATGCCATATTGGATGACTTCAATGCAGTATGAGGACCCTTACTCACAACAGGTGAGACTGCTCTATTTTAAGGGTGTGTGTATTTCACCCCCTCTCTGGAAATGGAGCATCATTTCTGATGCCTTTTTAGATGTTCTTGATGACCTTGAATGATCCTTTGTGATATGACCCTACCCTATCCCTTGCCCATTCGCCCGTTTGAACCCTGCCTTGTCTGGAACCGCCCCCTCCCATTCTCCCTTACTCCCTCCCCCTTTGCCCTCACCATTACTAGTTATCCCAGAAGACCAATTGCCCTGTCTAGCATTTCAATTTATGGCATGTATAAACATTTGTATTACCTATAATGTACTTTCACTGCTGCCACCACTCATGTTGGGATTTGCAAGCATATACTCATTTGACCTGTGATGATTCAAGAAATAAATATATAAATATGGCAAAACAAGAAAGAAAATTAATCCAAAGGAATCAGCAGTGAATATTCCTCACCGAAATGTAAGATGCTCGATAGAAAATAATAATGTTGATTGTATTAACTGTGTCATGCTCTGTTATGGTTCTTATTTTAGGGGGTGTTATGCTTTCACTTGTGCTCAAATCATTTGATTTAATATCAGGATGTGTCATGCATTTCAGTTTACCTTAATGTGTGTTTCAAGCTGAACTAGTTTTTTCCCCCCTTTAGTTTCTCTTGAATGTTGCTTTTAAACCTGAGCATGGGCGGATTTGTCTTCTTCACAGCTGAGAGCTTGTATTCATTTATTGCTTTGAGTGTTTTTTTTTGTTATCTTTATTACTTTTATACCACACTATCACTTGCACTGCATTTCATTGCATTATTACTTTCTACTCTTATCACACACATTCCACCAAATCCACTCCCTCCAAATCCCCTCCCCTCAGCTCTCCTGGCTACATATCCAGCAAAGACTCCTTCATGACCGCTCTGTCCCTGAGCCCCACTGTGACACCACCCCGCAAACGGTCAAGGGAGTCCCCGGTCAGGGTGGTTGAGTCCCCCCCCCTGTCCACACCCTCCCCCAGTGGCGCTGCGACCCATCCCTCCGCCCCCCCCCCCTCCTTGGGGCCTGTGGTTCTTTCGGGTGCAGGGGAGTCGCTGGAGGACCTTGCTAAGGTGTGCAGTGACATCCTGGCCTCCGCCTTTGGCCCTGCCCCACCCCCTGTGGTGGAGTCCTCCATCCCTGCACCCATGACGCCTACCCTTCGCCCTCATGTCCCTGTGGTGCCTGGTCCTTCCCCCCCACATGATGCCCTCCCCGCTCTGGAAGACGAAGGAGTCTGACTGTGCAGGCAAGCTAGGGGACACGCGTCCCACTGTGTCCCCCACCTGGATTTGAACTTTGGATTGCCCTATGGGCATTGTACATTTTGAACTTTCAAGGGACAAACTGATTTTTGGATGCTGAATAAAGCAATTTATTTTTCCTTAGTACACTACTGTCTGTCTGGTACTGCTGTTGGTCGACCTGCCCCATTATTTTGGGTGGTGATAATGTGTTGGGTGTGTGGGAATTGTAGTCTTGTGCTGGTCATAGGGTGGATCCTGGTATCTGTGTGCCATCACAAGCTGTTGGCTACATTACTTTGTTCATGTAAGCAGTTATTGCATGGTGACATCGTCCCAAGGTGTGTTCCTTCCTCTGTGTAACCTGACATCTTCCCTGCAGGGTCTTTCCAATATGTGTTGCTGAGCTGTGTCTACATTGGCTGGGTGTGTGACGGACTCGTTAGACTTGGGCCATGCATGCTGAGCGATGTCTCCACCTGCATCATTCGTGGTGTCCTTGGTGGTCACTGTACTTGTGTATGTAGACTGTTGTCATGACTTCATGTGTACATGTTTTCTTTTTGGCGCTATGCATGTGTATACTCCCAGCCTCGCACACATGTGGTACATGTACTGCAGGATCTTTGTGCACCTGACTGACATTTGTGGGCATTGGATCTGTGGGTACTCCACCCTTTTCTTTGCAGGGGCACTGCTGTGAGTGTTAGGCACCCAGCCCTCCTGTGTCTGGGCACTGCTGGGAGGACTCTGCACAAACCCCTCCTGTGTCTGGGCACTGCTGGGAGGACTCTGCACACACCCCTCTTATGACTGGGCACTGCTGGGAGTGTAAGGCACCCACCCCTCCTGTGTCTGGGCACTGCTGGGAGGACTCTGCACACACCCCTCCTGTGTCTGGGCACTGCTGGGAGGACTCTGCACACACCCCTCCTGTGACTGGGCACTGCTGGGAGTGTTAGGCACCCACCCCTCCTGTGTCTGGGCACTGCTGGGAGGACTCTGCACACACCCCTCCTGTGTCTGGGCACTGCTGGGAGGACTCTGCACACACCCCTCCTGTGACTGGGCACTGCTGGGAGTGTTAGGCACCCACCCCTCCTGCGTCTGGGCACTGCTGGGAGGACTCTGCACACACCCCTCCTGTGTCTGGGCACTGCTGGGAGGACTCTGCACACACCCATCCTGCGTCTGGGCACTGCTGTGAGGACTCTGCACCCACCTCTCCTGCGTCTGGGCACTGCTGGGAGGACTCTGCACACACTCCTCTTATGACTGGGCACTGCTGGGAGTGTTAGGCACCCACCCCTCCTGTGTCTGGGCACTGCTGGGAGGACTCTGCACACACCCCTCTTATGACTGGGCACTGCTGGGAGTGTTAGGCACCCACCCCTCCTGTGTCTGGGCACTGCTGGGAGGACTCTGCACACACCCCTCTTATGACTGGGCACTGCTGGGAGTGTTAGGCACCTACCCTTCCTGTGTCTGGGCACTGCTGGGAAGACTCTGCACACACCCCTCCTGTGACTGGGCACTGCTGGGAGGACTCTGCACACACCCCTCCTGTGTCTGGGCACTGCTGGGAGGACTCTGCACACACCCCTCCTGTGTCTGGGCACTGCTGGGAGGACTCTGCACCCACCCCTCCTGCGTCTGGGCACTGTTGGGAGGACTCTGCACACACCCCTCTTATGACTGGGCACTGCTGGGAGTGTTAGGCACCCACCCCTCCTGTGTCTGGGCACTGCTGGGAGGACTCTGCTCACACCCCTCTTATGACTGGGCACTGCTGGGAGTGTTAGGCACCCACCCCTCCTGTGTCTGGGCACTGCTGGGAGGACTCTGCAAACACCCCTCTTATGACTGGGCACTGCTGGGAGTGTTAGGCACCCACCCCTCCTGTGTCTGGGCACTGCTGGGAGGACTCTGCACACACCCCTCCTGTGACTGGGCACTGCTGGGAGTGTTAGGCACCCACCCCTCCTGTGTCTGGGCACTGCTGGGAGGACTCTGCACACACCCCTCCTGTGTCTGGGCACTGCTGGGAGGACTCTGCACATACCCCTCCTGTGACTGGGCACTGCTGGGAGTTTAAGGCACCCACCCCTCCTGTGTCTGGGCACTGCTGGGAGGACTCTGCACACACCCCTCCTGTGTCTGGGCACTGCTGGGAGGACTCTGCACACACCCCTCCTGTGACTGGGCACTGCTGGGAGTGTTAGGCACCCACCCCTCCTGTGTATGGGCACTGCTGGGAGGACTCTGCACACACCCCTCCTGTGTCTGGGCACTGCTGGGAGGACTCTGCACACACCCCTCCTGTGACTGGGCACTGCTGGGAGTGTTAGGCACCCACCCCTCCTGCGTCTGGGCACTGCTGGGAGGACTCTGCACACACCCCTCCTGTGTCTGGGCACTGCTGGGAGGACTCTGCACACACCCATCCTGCGTCTGGGCACTGCTGTGAGGACTCTGCACCCACCCCTCCTGCGTCTGGGCACTGCTGGGAGGACTCTGCACACACCCCTCCTGTGTCTGGGCACTGCTGGGAGGACTCTGCACCCAACCCTCCTATATCAGGATATGTACGCTTAGAACATACATGGGTGTGGGTTCGCTCCATGCACACGAGGTGGGGGTACAGTCCGTACGTACACTGTTGGCATGGGGGGTACGCTCCATGCATACGCGGGTGAGGGTACGGGTCGTACTTACACTGTTGGGGTGGGGGGTACGCTCCATACGTACGCGGGTGGGGGTACGGGTCGTACTTACACTGTTGGGGTGGGGGGTACGCTCCATACATACGCGGGTGGGGGTACGGGTCATACTTACACTGTTGGGGTGGGGGGTACGCTCCATACGTACGCGGGTGGGGGTACGGGTCGTACTTACACTGTTGGGGTGGGGGTACGCTCCATACGTATGCGGGTGAGGGTACGGGTCATACTTACACTGTTGGGGTGGGGGGTACGCTCCATAAGTACGCGGGTGGGGGTACGGGTTGTACTTACACTGTTGGGGTGGGGGGTACGCTCCATACGTACGCGGGTGGGGGTATGGGTCGACCTTACACCGTTGGGGTGGGGGGTACGCTCCATACGTACGCGGGTGGGGGTACGGGTCATACTTACACTGTTGGGGTGGGGGGTACGCTCCATACGTACGCGGGTGGGGGTACGGGTCGTACTTACACTGTTGGGGTGGGGGTACGCTCCATATGTACGCGGGTGAGGGTACGGGTCGTACTTACACTGTTGGGGTGGGGGGTACGCTCCATATGTATGTGGGTGGGGGTACGGGTCGTACTTACACTGTTGGGGTGGGGGGTACGATCCATACGTACGCGGGTGGGGTACGGGTCGTACTTACACTGTTGGGGTGGGGGGTACGCTCCATACGTACGCGGGTGAGTGTACGGGTCGTACTAACACTGTTGGGGTGGGGGTACGCTCCATGCATACGGGGGTGGGGGTACGGTCCGTACATATCCGTACCAACGCTATGGAATGCTTGTGCGGGCCGTACCCAGGCCTTTGCCACATGGGTACAGCCGTCCCGCCATTGTTTGGGTGACGTAGGTGTGGGCGTGGTACGACTCGTACCAACGCTCTTAAGGCGTGGGTACGGGACGTACCTGTATTGTTGTGTTGCCGGTTCGCGTCGTCAAGCACTTCCGTTGTGGCGGACGCTGGCTTTGCTGAACACGCCGCCACCCCCTCATAGTGACCAGGGCCTGGGAGTCAGGTATGTCCAGGGCATGTGTGCTGTGTGACTTTGGTGGGGGTTTTGTGGCCTGCCCCTGCTCCTGCCCCCCCCTTTCCCCCCTCCCTTTGTTGTTCTGACCTTCTGCGGCGTCTGCGTTGTAACCTGTAGAGGAGGTCGACTGCTATGAGGGCCGGGATGACACGTAGGTTCGGGTCCATATCTGTCCGTCGCGCGCAGGTACTCCTTGTTCACGTCGTCCTGATTTCCCGGCAGTTTTTGGCTGTCGGAAAATATTGTCCATGCGGGATGACGTCGGTGCGAATCGTACTTCCTGGTTCGTGAATGGCAGGCTGCGTGCGTCCCGACGTCACGTCGGCGCTTTCCCGGATCACATTTGTATGTTTATTTTCGTCGGTCGGGGTTTTGTACGATTCGTACGGAAATAGTATTTCCGTGCGAATCGTATTTCCATGTTTGTATATTGTTACGGCCGGGTACGCGTCGGATGGAGAATATGCTCCGTCCGACGGCTCGTACCCGGTTTTTACAGGATCGTGATCGGCACCTTGGTGTTCTTACTATTTGGTAATGGTTTGAGCAAATCCTCTGCCAGATTAGTAAGATTATTTTCCAAGTTACAAGAATACAATCTTACAATTAAGTACATCCAAGGAGGTAAAAATGTGTCGGCAAATTGCCTCTCTTGCATACCCCTTCCTGATTGTAGTGAAGGTCGTGTTGTCAAAGTTACCAAACCCTCCGTTCTATTAGAAAATAGAGGATGGTGGAATCAAAACAATATTGTCAAACTTAATAACACTCAAGTTGAGATTATTAATAAGGTTTATGCTAACAGGTTGGATGAAGATAATTCCTATTTCACTTTTGGTCCTGGTTTTAACATTGTACATTTCCCTAATGTACCTGACAGGTCTGAAGTAGTCACTTCTTCAAACTCTCCTCAAGCTGTTTTATCACGTTCTTCATTTGATGATGCAGCTACACGCAATCAGCGAGTTTGTAGGTTACCTGTTAAATTGCATGATTATGTTTTGCATTAGTTTTTTGTGTTTATGGGGAGGGGGTATGTAGTAAGTGACATACTGTTTCTTTAATATTTAGAACGTTTTGCTTAGAATTTTCAATGTGCAAATGCCATGTTCTAGTCCAGCCCCGGCAGTTGCTGTTTGTTTCCCTATGGTGCAGCTGCCTCTGCCGTGGGCTCCCTATTTCCCTTTAATTTATTGGATCTCTGCAAATAAATACTTCTGAACTGGAACTGATACTGCCTCTGCGAGTTTCCTGCTTGTAATTGCCTCGCTACATAGCCTTTCATTTATCCCAGCTGGAATCCACTTGGGCCCTTCCCAGGAGGCCTTCCCTATGGGTGCAACTAGAATGCTACCTTCTCGATAGTCTGCACTTCTTCCTGCCGATGTACCTGACCTCCAACCACTTAGTGGCCTCAAATCCTATCCTAGCAGCAATGGTGGCATCCAGGAAAGAGGGTCATAAACACAAAGATACTCCACCCTTTCTGCATTATAAAATGCCACTGTAGCACTGTCTAATGCCACCCCCTGCGAAATCATTGTTTTGGGCGTACTGGTATGTGAAGGGCCTTGAGTGGGTGGATCAAATGCTTAAGTAATTTCCTGCCTTACGGATAGGTTTCGGGCTTCGGCTCGCAGACCAGTGGTGATATCACCAATTAACCCACTGCCTACGGCCCTCATTTGGAATTCAGCAAGTGACGTTTCCTGTCTCACCTATGCTTCAAAACCTACATGCCCTGGGACGTTTTCAGGGTGCAGTATCCAGATTGTGTGGAGCACTCATCAATCCTTACACTCTGACCCTTTTCAGCAATCGGTAACTGCATGACAACAGCTATTGAGACAAAAACACTCACCAGAAGAGTGGGTGGTTTCTCTTGCGGTTTACAACAGAGCTCTCAGGGAATTCAGACTAAAGTTCCTCTTCTTTAAAATACTCCACGACTGGTATTGGTCACCATGGAAACTCAAAAGAGCCACATTATTACCTCCCAACCATTGCTGTAACTGTGATGTGGATTATTGTAACCTATATCAGATCCTTTGGTCATGTCCGTGGCTCTCCATCTACTGTAAGGCTGGCTGGTCCAACTTCTGCATCACAGTCCCTTCCTTGTTTCCCCATGCCCCAGCTTACCATCCTATACAATATCTCTGGCATACCAGCTCTGAAGAGACATGCAGCGATGGATAGAGACCTCTCTTGGTGTGGCCAAAATTTGCATTATCCGACACTGGAGACAGCCAACCACACCCCCAATGAGTGGCAGACAGATCTTCACAGAGTGGCTCGTTATGAGTACACCACATACAAATAGGATGCCATATTGGATGACTTCAATACAGTATGAGGACCCTTACTCACAACAGGTGAGACTGCTCTATTTTAAGGGTGTGTGTATTTCACCCCCTCTCTGGAAATGGAGCATCATTTCTGATGCCTTTTTAGATGTTCTTGATGACCTTGAATGATCCTTTGTGATATGACCCTACCCTATCCCTTGTCCATTCGCCCGTTTGAACCCTGCCTTGTCTGGAACCGCCCCCTCCCATTCTCCCTTACTCCCTCCTCCTTTGCCCTCACCATTACTAGTTATCCCAGAAGACCAATTGCCCTGTCTAGCATTTCAATTTATGGCATGTATAAACATTTGTATTACCTATAATGTACTTTCACTGCTGCCACCACTCATGTTGGGATTTGCAAGCATATACTCATTTGACCTGTGATGATTCAAGAAATAAATATATAAATATAGCAAAACAAGAAAGAAAATTAATCCAAAGGAATCAGCAGTGAATATTCCTCACCGAAATGTAAGATGCTCGATAGAAAATAATAATGTTGATTGTATTAACTGTGTCATGCTCTGTTATGGTTCTTATTTTAGGGGGTGTTATGCTTTCACTTGTGCTAAAATCATTTGATTTAATATCAGGATGTGTCATGCATTTCAGTTTACCTTAATGTGTGTTTCAAGCTGAACTAGTTTTTTTCCCCCTTTAGTTTCTCTTGAATGTTGCTTTTAAACCTGAGCATGGGCGGATTTGTCTTCTTCAAAGCTGAGAGCTTGTATTCATTTATTGCTTTGAGTGTTTTTTTTTGTTATCTTTATTACTTTTATACCACACTATCACTTGCACTGCATTTCATTGCATTATTACTTTCTACTCTTATCACACACTACAAACACTTCAAAGTAATGGAAGGCATGCTTGAATTAATCTCAATCACTGGCGATTGCTCAGGGCGGCATTACAGGCCATCATTTTTCACCCACATATCGCACACATAGCATTCTCAGTGCATTAACATTTTCTACGAGTCCCTGTGCATTTTATATAGCACACAATATCTGAGGAAAAAGGGTATGGATAGGAAACAGAGACAATGTGTCATTGAATGATTGCTACTGGACTTTAACCCAAATAAAGGAGAAGACCTCTGGGGGCCGGTTCTGATACTAAGGCTGCATATGATGGAGCGGATCATGGATAAGATTCTGAAATTGATTTTTTAGTTGGTGAATTTCCATCAGATGATAGCTTCTCTCCCAGAGATTCTGAAGAACATGGCCATGCAGCACAGCCAGACAGGAGTGATGTGCCTTCACAAGCACAAACTTTGCAACTGAGAAACTGTGGCAGTTTAGGTGAAGTTTAGTGCAGGCGTGTAGCGTGCAAAGGGCAGTGAAAATGCCCACTTCTTTGCTACTTAAGATATTCTAACTGCTAATTCTTACTTTCACTGGAGGTGCTGGATGTAATATCAATACTGCAATTTTGTTTTGTCTATTGACTTACTCAACGTTTTGTGAATTATGTGTTCCTTGACAAAACCGTGCAGTAAACAAATCTGTGAGCTGCACAGTTTTTGAGGGAGCCTGGAGGCACTATTGAGGCCAATTCTAGAGTACACCTGTCAACTCTTACTTTACTTGTATTAAAGACTTGTCAACCATTGTATTTTCATGAGGATTATAAATAGGGCTCCCAGTTTATCATTTTTACTGATATTTACAGATAAATAAAGACTGAAAACCATGTACTTTCTGTTTGCATTTCTTTTTTTAAAAAAAATGAAAAATACAGAAAATTGGGCTTCTTTTGAATGCTGTGCCATACTGTCTTTCATTAATTCCAGCCTAACAGCTGAGCGGATAGATGGCATTGGGAGTTAAAACAGGATGAGGTTTAACTAACCAATGACATGTCAACATCCATTTCTAGTATAATGTCAATATTCACCTGTGGGTGTATTGTTATGCTATATTTGGCTGCTTAGTTTGCTAATACATGACAAGTTAAATAAATGTGGAGATATGCCATATTACAACTTCATTTATTCAGAGAACACAAAATAAATATGGAAAAATACTGACAAGATGAGCAAAAAATATATATGGACAAATACAGCCGGAAATGTTAAAAAATAAAAAATACCACAAAACAGGGAGCTCTCATTAGGAATCCCAGGACATTTATCAGAGAAATGTACCATGACAAGCCAAATTTTGAATGACCTGTCTTGGTCTCTGTAGTCCTGTGACAATGCTACGGAGTTATCATTGTAATTCAGCAGAAGCCACAGAATCAAATAGTGATCTCTGCTCTTGAATCCACCCCAGGACTTTTAAACTACTGTTTTATGTAGATAGGTGTGTAGTCTTTAATAAATGTATATAACCTGAAGGGGAAGTGAGAGGCTATGTAAGGTGTAACTCCCAGCCTCCCATACTATTAGAAGTAACTACACTTGGGGGGGCGGGGGGGTTAACCTAAGTTATTGTGATCTCTTCAGATTGAGAGATCAGTTTCAGGATCCTTAGTATATCTCTAGAGAATGAGGGATCAGCACCCAGGTAAATTAGTGCAA
Organism: Triturus cristatus; assembly: GCF_964204655.1. Lineage (NCBI taxonomy): Eukaryota > Metazoa > Chordata > Amphibia > Caudata > Salamandridae > Triturus > Triturus cristatus. The sequence goes on along the minus strand of NC_140591.1, from coordinate 371,111,318 downwards.
TCCTGGCATCTCTTGGTTGTTTTTGTAGGATCTTCACCCACAGGTATCACTAATGTCATGCTTCATCACTGGATCCTCAGCCGCTGCACCTAGTGTGAGTGGGTGGGCTCAACACAGTTTGTAAGCGGAGCTCTTATGCTAAGAACAAGGGATTATGAGTGAAATAAAATTGCCTTCCGGATCCTAACTACTTTTACTATGAAGGCCATTTGACTAAGCCTGGGTGGCGAACTCCGTTCAGCCAGCGGAGTTTGCTGAGTTTTGCCAACTCTGTGCTCCGTTAGGAACGCGGAGTTCAGGCAACACTCTGACTCTGCGATGGAGCAGAGTTAGCCCCTGCCCACGCCCCCTAAAAAAATAGAAAAAAAACCCCTTAGCTGCTCTGGCATCTCCCAGCTGCCCTCCTCCTTGCTGTGGTCTCTCCTCCTCGCCGGTCGCAAATTCCTAAGTTGTACGTCTTAGGTGGACTACGCATGCACATGCACAGTCTACGCAAGACGTACAACATAGGGGTTTGCGACTGGCGAGGATCAGGACAGCGAGGAGGAGAGATCACCGCGAGGAGGAGGGCAGCCCGGAGACACCAGAGCAGGTAAGTGTTTTTTTCTATTTTTTAATTATGGGAGGGTGGAGTGAAGCGGAACGAAGTCCCACTGAGTTTTTTTTAAAGTCCGTGGTACTCCGTGGAGTGCCACTATGCATATTCCGCCAAAGGTTACCTTTGAAAGAGTTGAAAATAGTGAGATGTTTCGTGGGTATGATGACCCATCAATAGGTCGACATGCTTCAGCCTGTTGTGTGCCACCAGGTGCAATCAGACAAACAACATGAAGCATGCCTGCAACATGCAGGCCATAATGGACCTTTTGCTCTTTATGGTCTCTGTGATTATGTTTCATTCAGTGGAGATCTCTTTCCCCCTTTACATAATGTTGTCTCATGCTTTGGCACAACATGCTTATTATGTGCAACAAGGCATGCACACATGTGTGGCCAACCCCCATAATGCCAACAGGGTTCACCCTGTACATATATATATACAATTAAAAGCACACACAATATAAGAATACATAATAATAAATATAAATAAAGTGACAGTCAGTGTACGGCATGCACACACAAGTGTACATAAATCTGTCTCATGTGTGGCCTACATGTCCTAAATTTTATATAGGCATCATGAGGTAGTGGGGGTGGGCGATCCCTGTTGTCACACACTGGGGAGATAAGTGAAAGATGACCTTTAATCTCCTTGTTCGGTATGTGCTATGTCTGGTTGTTACCGCATGTACTGGCAAAACCCCCCTCACATACTTCAGCAAGGGACATTGTCCTGAATTTTACCTATCCCGATCCCCGCATAGCTTGCATGTTGACCGTGCTCGCATCATGCAGCTTTTTGAGTAGAATGTCGAGCGAGTTGCATGACAAGCGAGTGTCACGAGACGATGGATGTCATACTTTGTTTATAGGATGTGAGGAGGAGGTTTATTAAATACTGAGCCTTGTGTCAGAAACTTACTGGTTAGTACAGTAGTGATTTATCAAATATTTCACTATAAGATGTAATTGTACAGTCCTTTTGAGTGTATAGACAGTTTATAGATCCATAGCTGCTTCTTCTCAAATATAATATTCTCTAGATGTCTGCTTTCTGCGGTAAGATTTTCTAGCCTAGGATGACCCATTTAACATCTTTAGTGGAGTGCCTAGTGTTTATGTAAAGTTCCGCCATTTTGGTGGTATTGCATCTACAGCGGATGTTACTTCTATGTTCACATATTCTTTTGCTCACTATCCTGGTTGTCATGCCTATGCATTTTAGATTGCAAGGACAGGTTATCATGTAAATTACCGGTTTATTATTGCAATTTGTGTGTTTTCTGAGTTGCCACGGGGGATGTAGACCCAAGTCAATTTCTTGTGAGGGGGTCGTCAGGAGGCAAGCACAACATTGTTCACATGGTTAGTGTCCTACTACTCCTGGTGTCTCTTAGGCTTCTGACTCTTTTGTGTGGGAACAGTGGATAATCCAATTTTCTGGGCCACATGTTAAGGATACTCCAGTTGCTTTTGATTATTTTCTTTTTGGAATCTGTAGCAATTTATACGTAGTGACACAAACCTGGGGTGGTTCTATGTTCTCTCTCACTAGTGTTTCAAGCAATGCATCATGGATTTGGTATCTTGCCCTTTTCTTTGTTTTTCGGATTATATGTTCTAGGTATTTCCATCCCCTCAGTCTATCTGCTAGTTTGTCAGCTTGTCCTTTAAAGTAGTTCATGCAACTGCAGTTCGGTGGAAGATGGAGGAATTCACCATAGGGTGGATTTTCCTGTAAGGGACGGGGATGAAAACTGTCAAAGCTGAGAAGACTGCTTTTTGCAGTTGGCTCGTGGTATGGGGCAGTTTGAAGTGTACCTCTTCAGGGAATAGTTCTACATCCAAGAAAGTCAGAGATTTGTTACTTATGGTATGGGTGAATTTCAGGTTTCTGTCCTGGTTGTTCAGCCATGTGATGAAATTAAGGGCTGTGGTGGTATCACCACTCCATATCATAAGGATGTCGTCGATGTAACGTTTTCATGTGGAAATGTGTACTCGGTGTAGGTTTTCATTATGGAGGATATATTTCTTCTCTAGGTTGTAGACATACAACTCATGCAAATTAGAAAATCCCACCAGAAACTAATACTTGGATCATATGTTATTGCAGTATGGTACAAGGACAGACACAATTTATCAACCAACTACTGAAATCGAGTATGGGATATTCAAAGAACGGGAACGTATATAAAAAGATTAATCACATTTTATTCATCATTAAAAACATTTTTTGAAGTTGGTTTTTGTACACAGTAAAAACCGATTAAAATATCATAATACAAATATCAATTTCATCCTAGTGAGTACAGAATATGCATTATAATGTTTTACATACAGTTAAGCAACTTAACTGGGAAAAACAGAGACAGACACTGGAAAAACAAGACGAACATCAGCAGTACTACATAATTCCATCATATTTAAATGGTGCACCCCATAGCATTTTGTGGGTGCATTGAGGAAATATATAGATAGCTAGCAAAATAAATCTACACATCTTTCCTGCTCCTTAAAACCTTTCACTGAAATTTGCTGTTGTTCCACTCAGTTCTCTGTATGCATTATCTGTGTTTTTTTCTCCATTACTGTACTTGTAACTGAATTTGGGATGGCCATGCTCCTATCCTCTGACTCTTTAGGAACTTTTGCCTACATGTCATTACATGCTTCAAATACATGGTCATATTTTCGGGCACTCTTCATAGAATATCTGCATAGAGCCCATTCCCTGTGTTGTGTACAATATATATATATATATATATATATATATATATATATATATATATATATATATATATATATATATATATATATATATATATATATATATCCAAAACCAAGTTCCCTTCTGAGAAGAAGAACGAGCCACACACGCGCACAGCAGGTCCAGCAGCTTTAATGGGCAATTCAAGGCATGACGCGTTTCGTAGTCAAACTTTTTCAAATGCCTTTAAGTCATGAATGCTCGTAAGTGTCCACCTTTTAAACCAGCTTGTCTCACTGCGATTGGCTGTATATATACACTGAAAAAAACATAGGTTTTACAGAAGTTATAGTTACAAATTTGCATTTGAAAAACCTTAGAAATTCACTGAAAAAACCATAGGTTTCAGGGGCGTTATAGTTAGCTGGACATTTCACTCATACAAATCCATAGAAATTCCTCCGTTATAGTTAGTTCTGCTAACTATAACTTGTGCCCCCGCAATGCACTGCTGATGACATCACATATTACATCATTCATGACATGGTCAGTGACATCACTGATGACATCACTAATGACATCTCAAATTACATCACTGATGACATGACTGATGACATCATCCAGTGACTGTGTGTTTCTGTAAAGTTTAAATATGTTTTATATATATGCCAAGCTGTATTGAAGAATCAGTGGATGTATAAGTGTCTGGATGAAGGATTTACGAGGTGTGTGACTGATTGTATAAGTGACTGATTAAACGTGTTTTAGTGACTGAACTGTGTGAATGTCTGTATCATTGTGTCTGTTGTTGTGTAAGCTAGTACATGGGTTAGTCAGTAGCTACATGACAGTTTATATGGGTTATTTACTGTTTGCCTGAGTATTTGTAGCGGTGCCTGAGTGTCTGTGTGGATGGGTTGGAGGTGTGTGACTATGTGCAGAGATGTGTGACTAGTTGATTCACTGGGTGTTTGGGTTCACGACTGCATGTGGAAACAGCTCTATGACTGGGTGAGTGTGTGTATGGGTGTGTACGTGAGTGAATGGAGATTTCAGTGGTACATGTAAGTAGCTACATATGTAAAAGGCAGTTTATGTGAGTGATGGTGTATATAAATAACTATATGTGACAGTGAGTAATTACGAAAGTGGCTGTATGGATGAGTGTGTACTTGTATCACTGATTATACAAGAGAGTAAGTATGCACTACTATCTGTATGAATTAGTGAGGTGATGTGTGTATAACTGTATAGGTGAGTAAATGGGAGTGTGATTGATTCTTTACATGACTATCTAGGTCTGTGAGTAACTTCATGGATGAGTGGCGGTATGTGACTGTTTGAATAGGTGTATGACTGCATATGATAGTATTGTATTGAGGAGTGACTGCATGTATAAGTGATTGTACGGGTGAATGAGTGGATGTGTGTGTAGACCTAAGAATCAGTGAGTGGGTATGTAGTAACTGGTATTGGTGTCTCTGTGGTTTCAATGCTATATTTCAATGCTATATTTTAGAATGGGTGTATCAAAGGTTATATCAGGGTGTAAGGAGGGGCATCAGATTATCACATGGATGATGTCATCAGTGATGTCATTTGAGATGTCATCAGTGATGTCATTAGTGATGTCACTGACTGACAATGCTATGAATGATGTAATATGTGATGGCATGAGCAGTGCATTGCGGGGGGCGCGAGTTATAGTTAGCTGAACTAACTATAACAGTGGAATTTCTATGGTTTTGTACAAGTGAAATGTCCAGCAGACTAGAACGCCCCTGAAACCTAAGGTTTTTTAAATGCAAATTTGTAACTACAACTTCTGCAAAACCTATGGTTTTTTCAGTGAATTTCAAAGGTTTTTTAAATGCTAATTTCTAACTACAATGTCCCTATAACCTATAATGTTTTTTAAGTAAATTTTAAAAAGATATGTATACTTTTTATAGTGAAAACTAACTTAACAGTAGTCTTTTATAACTTATAATTATGGCTCCTGGTTATTTATTTTTTGGGCAATTCCATCTGTATTTATCCATATTTTTTTTTATAATTATATCTGTATTTACCCATATATATTTTGGGTTTTGTGTAAAAATAAATCTGAAATGAGTATATTTCCACATTTATTTGTCTGATAAATATGCACTCATGCCTGAAGAACTGACCATTTTCAGTCATATAAACACTTTCAGATGATAAAATATGCACAACCTTGATATTAAAATGTGCATGTTTTCTTTTACAAGCATATATATTGCTGTTTAAGGCTCTTTCCTTAAATTCTTTTATTGTTTTAACTCTTTTACTTTTAGAACGACAGACCTATTGGCCTGGTAGTCATGATTGACAGCATTTAAAATCGCTTTATCAGTAAAAACAGACAACAGGAACTCCTACTTATAATTTAAAAATGTTTACAACTTAATTAGCAGTAATCAACATATAAGTGTAGTAAAAGTGTGATGCAGCACCTATAATACCTGACTTCGAACAACAGTGTTCACAGTTCGATTACCGGCTTGAGCAGCATGTTAGCTCACCACTATCTCACTGTGGGCAACACCTTGCTTAATCTTCCCCACGCCCCCGAGCGCCGACACACCTTTCCGGGGGTAGCTGTACGCTTTACAAATGCTGGCATTTGATGACAAATATTAGCACGTTTCTTCTATTGTGAGTAATATTTTTTTTATGTCTTCTATTTAGATGTTGTTAATAATGAGAATGCAAATGACACAGTTAGCTGGGTAACAGTTTTTAAACTCTCCAATGTATGTACATATTAAGGACCTTATACGTGTTCCGATGGAAATCGAAACCTTTACAGCTTCACATTTTGTAACTTTTTCCAACACGTGCACAAGTTAAACAGTTAAAACGTGAGCACGTGTAGACTATAAAATGTGACACCTAAATAGGCGGAGCCACATCTTCCTTCCATAAACAACTCAATAACCAAAAAGTATATAAACCACACCCGTTGTTCGATTAGTTTAATTTTCGTGGGTTATTTATCCGTGTCCATTCTATGATGCAGGTTCCCTTTTCTAGAGTCTGATTCTTGTTTTGCGGCAACAAAACATGTTCCGGAGTTGTAAGTTGTTTGATTATGGCATAGTAGATATTAATAATACGTAGCTATTCATCAATATTTAAACATTTATATCCAGAAAAAAGTGTCATTGCATGTTTTTGCCTTTTTTCTGTAACGTCAGCAGCTTGTTTTTAGAAACAGACAGATTACAGCAAACATTGCTCCTTTTCTGGCTCCTTTCAGCTTATATATTGTGACTTTCTATATTATAATAGTGACACTGTACTTCACTTCAGAGGTGTTGGTGATCCGTCGGCACAAACCCTAAAGATTTATAATTAACGTCACCAGCTTCCAGTTGTTAGTCTGTTTTCCCCTGGGGATCATATACTGTCAATATGTATATTATAATATGAACAGTCAAGGTGATCTCAGAGGAGTTCATGATCCGTCGGCGCAAAGAGTAAAAATATATAAGCAACATCACCAGCTTCCGGTTTTTAGACTGTTCCCACCTTTTGATCATATACTGTGAATATGTATATTATAATTTTCACAGTCATAATGATCACAGAGGAGTTTATGACGCGTCGCCACGAAGATCAAACATTTCGAAGTCCCGGAGTCAAGAAGCTCTGAAAATATTCACCACTCGAAAGTATTTAGTTATTGATCTCCTGTTGTATTCATAACTTATTTTCCTTTTTTTTTACTGTAACAATGGTGTCACTCATTATATTGTAATAGACTGTCCTATTGTTACAGAAGAGGAATTGGAGATTTGTCAGTGTCACCTGAAATACAGCTTACTAAGATTTATAACATTCTTCATCAGATATTTTTTCAGTGAGCATATTTTACGAAATTGCAGTCTAAAAAAATATAGCTTTCATACATACTTTCTTACTTTAAACATTTGATAAACCCTACATTTCTGAATGTTATTTTCTAATGTCTATTTTTCTCAGTTGCGGTTCCTATTCATCTTCTCCCTATAGAATATATAAGACCAGTACTGTATATTATAATAGTACTATCCTATATACTATTAAATGAGTATGTGATTTGTTAGCGGAACAGTGTGCGACCTCTAAGCACTACAACAGAACGTTCCCGAATTCTACAAAATACAAACTTGAAAAATGATAATGCATACATTTCTATGTAATATGAAGTTATTTGTGATAAACTATTTTTTACTTGTTCTTCTGACCTCAGATGATGTAGTGCGGGAGTGTTTGTTGTAGCACTTCTTTTCTACTTTATCTCAAAGTAACTGATACCCTCTTATATTATCAAGAATATGGGGCAACACTTTTACAAACTATAGCAGAAAAAAGGAGGGTGTGGCCACGCTTAAGTGATATTTTATAAAATTCCATTTTTATTTGTCACCCCTTCAATATATACAGCGTCAGCATCCGAAGAAAGTTAATTTGTAATTGCTAAATAAAAACTGTTTGAAACCTAAACTGAAATTTTTGCTGTACAACCACACCTCCCCGTCAGAAAAGTAAACACCACATTATAAGTAAATAGTGCTCCTGGGAAGTATCCCACCCGCAAACTTAATAAGAAGAAGACCACAACACACTCTGTTATTTTTCCGCCGTGATTTGCACACCCCACAGCAATTATATAAATGGTCCTTAAAATATATAAAAAACTATTTTTACCTTCACAATCCCTCTCCACCACCTTGTGACCACTGAACAGAGTTAATAGTGTTCACCCCTCCCCTCTACTGCTTTGTTTTCCTGTACTCCTTTTGAAGTGCGTCACAAAATGGCTGACAACAGTGAACAGTTCTCACCCAAGAAGGAGCAAACTTGTACTCGGAACACTTTAGCCAATAAAATGTCCATGTTGTTCCACAGAGGAGGAGGGAATCGCTGCCAACACTTCTACTTTTAATGCTTCACAGCCAATAAACATTAAGCTTGGGAAGGTCACGCTTGGAACATGTTACCCAAAGAAATATCCCTAATACTCCGCGGAAGGGAAAGGAATCGCTGACAACACTTCTACTTTCAATGGTTTACAGCCAATCAACATTAAGCTTGGGAAAGTCCTCCTTGGAACACGTCAGCCAATCAGATGTCCCTCCTACTTCGCGGAGGGGAAGTGAATGGCTTCCAACACTTCTACTTTCAATAGTTCGCAACCAATCAACATGAAGCTCTGGAAGCTCTTCGTTAGAACACGTCAGCCAATCAGATGTCCCTCCTACTCCGCGGAGGAGAAGGGAATACCTAGCAACACTTCTACTATCAATACTTCGCAACCAATCAACATTAAGCTCTGGAAGGTCCTCCTTACAACATGTGAGGCAATTAGATGTCCTTGCTACTCTGCGAAGGGGAAGTGAATGGCAGGAAACACTTCTACTTCCGATGGCTTGCAGCCAATGAGGGGAACAACCTTTACAACGCAACTTTTACAGCGCACTACCATTACAACGAAACTGTTACAACGCAAGTGGATTTACAACGCATGCCATTACAACGCAAGTCTTTACATCGACTTGCGCTAGATGACGTGCTAACATTACAAATAGTGTAGTTTACTATCCCAACACCTTCCCTACTGTTACGTGGACAGGAGTTGGAATAGTAAATTACACTTTTCTAATGTTAGCACGCCATCTAAAGCAAGTCGATGTAAAGACTTGCGTTGTAATGGCATGCGTTGTAAATCCACTTGCGTTGTAACAGTTTTGTTGTAACAGCATGCGTTGTAACAGCACGCGTTGTAACGTCATACATCCAGAACACGCCCTCCCACATATTAATTCATTTCCTGTAACAAAGTGACTCTATCCGTGATAAAAGTGAACACTGCATAATAAGTAAACATTATTCCGCATTATATTAAAGGAAGGCCGCAATACGGCGCATTGTTGTTTTCCCGATATAATTTCCACAGCCTACTGCACCCCTCTCCCAACATAAGTGAAACCCCAGGGCTGCGGGGGCCCCAGTGGGCCCCCGCCATTATTTTTTAAGAAATGCCCCCGGGATAGAGAACACTCCCCACCACATATTAATACATTTCCTGTAACAAAGTGGCTCTACCTGTGATAATAGTGAACACTGACTGTACAATTTCTAGAAGTCAAGGACCAATACAGGTTAGAATCTCTTCTTGACATCGTCCATACCCCCCTAGCCGAGAAACTTTATTTGCAATTTAGGCACGGGGTATTACCACTCCTTGACTTTACAAATATTTGGGGTGGTGCACAGTCTAAGGGGTGTCCGCTCTGTGAGAATATCTCAGACCAACATGTATTGTTTGTCTGTCCGGCATACCAGAAGATCAGGCACAGATGGCTCCAACAGGTCTGCCGGAATCTTGGGACAACTCTTTGCGGGGAGGCTTATAGGATATTAAAATATGACACCAGCCTCCCTATTGTGTACTCAGTTTCCCGATATTTATTCTCTATGTGGTGTATTCGTTCAACTGTACTAAAATGTCTGGTTTAATTGGATTCTTACATTTTTAAACAATTTTTACTCTTCTATTGTACCAAATTGAGTAGTTTTATATACATTAATGCTTTTATTGAGACCTTTTAAGTATTGCACTGTCCAGCACTTTTTCATTTTGTATGTTGCTTTTTTTAAACAAATGTACTTTTATGACCAGAATGGCCAAAATAAAGATATTTTGAACTTTGAATTTGACAGTGAAGACTGCATAATAAGTAAACATTATTCCGCATTATATTAAAGGAAGGCCGCAATACGTCGCATTGTTGTTTTCCCGATATAATTTCCACAGCCTACTGAACCCCCCTCCCAACATAAGTGAAGCCCCGGGACTGTGGGGGCCCCAGCGATCCCCTGCTTTTATTTTTTTAAGAAATAACCCAGGGACCTAGCCCACCCAGGGGCCTCATTCAAATAAAACGCTAGAACCCGTGACCCCAGCACGAATTGTGATGATTTTTATTTTTTTTAAATGCTTTTTTTGGTCCTGGGGGTCCTTCTGGAGGCCTATGGGGTCAGGGTGTTTCTACCCTGCCCCCTTCTCTTGTTTTATATCTTTGTTTGACTCGCTGACTCGCTTCTACCGAGTCACAAGATGGCTGCCAACACTTCCTGGTTTAGAGTGTTGGCAGCCAATCATAGTGAAGCTCGTGCACGGGACTTAGGCTCCGCCCAGATATCGAAACATTTATTTTTCAATTTCTTAGCAAATACTGAACGGATTGACACCATTTAAAACAAGTCGGTTTCTGATCAAAATAACTACCTTCCTGCCAAATTTGGGGTAATTCCGTTCAGTAGTTTCGGCTGTAGCCTTGCACAAAGTTTCCTATGGGAAATTGATTTTTTCACTCTTATTTTTTCAATTTCTCAAAAACTACTGAACGGATTTACACCATTTAAAAAAGGGTCGCTTTCTGAACCAAGATCTACCTTTCTGCCAAATATGGGGTAATTCCGTTCAGCAGTTCAGGCTGTAGCTCGTCGCAAACTTTCCTACGGAAATTAACATGGGGAAAACGCGTTTTAGGACCCCCCTTTTTCTCAGCCCCCGCTTTACAAATCACCCCCAAACTTTCAGGATAGGAGCTGACCTGGATAGATCTTTTATTTGGAGAATTTCTCAAAGATTCATTGAATGACGCTAAAGTTATTAGCAAATCAGAAAATGCTTTTCCAATGGAAACTGGGTTGTAACTATAACTACCTACTTGAGACCGCCAGTAGGTAATATATACATATATATTCAGAAGGGCTGCTGGGGAACGATTGCCTACAGGTCAGCACGGACTTCCAGCACAAAATGCAGCTCGTGTTATTTATCCCCACCCTACTATAGGAAATATAATTAATGTTGCAACTGTGATGATGCGTCGAACTTACTAAAAGGAAAAAGTCTAATCTCATTCCCTTGGACATTGTATTTTTCAGAACAACATATCCCATCACGCAATTCGGCAATAAAATCGAGCCACGCCCACTATGAGCGATGATGTAACCTAATAAAATCAATAAATCAAGGGAAATGAGCCATCCTTGCCTCATCAGCAACAGCCTATGAAGAAGCTGCAGAGCAGCGTGAAACACGTTGACAGGAGAAGCAGTGAGGAAGCAAAAGACAAGCTGATTTGCAAATGCAGACCGGATGGTCGGAGCTCCGTAGTGTGCCCTCTCATTGCTTCAGGGGATGAAAAAAGGGGGGGATTGATTCAATGAGGGTATCAGAGGGCGGAATCAGTTATGTACTTGTATAAATATATGTTTGCCTCTGAGCCCATAAATCAACACGTTATTTGGTCTATCAGTCCTTTTTATTGACTGAGAGTAGCAATCTTATTTTTCTTTTTTACATTTGCTTTGAACAGAGTAAACTCTTCATCAATGAACTTCTTTGTATCTTACAATATTCACACATTTATCCTGTACATCATATTTACACTTTTTGACAAAAACATAGACATAAAACAAATAATGTAACGTTTGTGTAACTTAAATCTCCACTGATTGTTTTTTTACAGTGCTTTACGAAAATGTCCAATACTTTACATCTTTGGGACCTTAAACAAATTTGTCCTCAAATTTGTTAACCTCTTTTGGTCCTAAGCAGGGTCAGAAACAATCGTTGTAGTACTTGTAAGAGGGAACCTTATAATAGTTAAATTTCTTTTCCTGGGGAAGCAAAGACACTTTTTTAGCTATCCCTGTTTGTTCTGGTTCTCTGCTTGTCTGTTTCCGTAGCCTACGCATTTCGACCTTTGTGTGTGGACCTACAAGTTCTTGGTAAGGTCTTCTTCAGGGCTTGTTATATTGTTGTGTGGACATCTTTCTCCTATAAGAATGACAGTGAGCCTTATTTATAATGTACATTCTTAAAAATACGTCTTGTATAGAGGGTCACGTTAAGATGGACTTACGTACCATAAACTTTACTGTACAGGTGTGGCTTGGACCGGTAATGTCCTTTGTCCTGTAGATATATATATATATCTTAATTAGGGTAAAGTTGTCAAAATGGGTATGGAACACATCTTCATGTCGTTTTAAATCAATTGCGATTTTTTGCGTTTATGAACACCTACCCGGCTAGGTTCCAAGTTATAGGGAATGCCGGTCCGTTTCCTTACTGGCTTGCACTCTGTTTGTTTCAATGGTTTCCGGTAACTGTTGAAGTATTCTAGAAAAAGATCTATAGTTTAGTGGTTGCTCTAAAGGTGACTAGTTTCTACATTATTCTCCTTCATTTCACTCGTGCTGCACCCCCGTGTTTGGACAAGGGGTCTGGTTGTTTTTATGTGTGCAAGGGACCTTTAACGTCTCGTGTATCCATCGTTAACCCTGCTTTTAGCGTTAGTCCAGAGCGTGTTAAAGCGGTGCTGGCTTGGGTTCTGTTCTTCTTTCTTAACTCCAAACCTTCGACCCCCGCCCTTTTGTGATGTTAGTATTAATATTTGCTTCTGTCGCCAGATAGAACTTACGTTTTAGAAGAAGGTGAAACCTCAATTTTCGTTTTCTTGTTGTTCGTGTTCTCCGCGTCTTCGCCACTGTGGAGCTTCCGGTGTTTCTGTGCTGAGCACATTTGATTGGTTTGGCATAAGCGTGACGTGCCGGCGTCCTACGTCATGGCGTTGCTGTTGCCCGGGTGATGTTTAAGCCCTTCTCTCTGTGATCCGGGGACTAGCATCAGTGTTGCTACGGCGATGTTTTTTTTATTTAAAAAAACAATAAAGTATTGCTGGCGCTGTCTTTGGTTGTGACGAAATAATTCATTTATCTCTGGTTTTTTCATGGAGACATCTGAGCTTCTATGTTAATACATTTAGCGCTTCTTGGCACAATGGATAACCTTTTGGTATAGATTGCTCTAATGGTGTTACTGGCTTCTCTTGTCGTCATCCTTTAGTATGCTTTGTGCTACAGGGGATTAGACCAGAATTTTTGGAGGTGAAAAAAAGGGGCATACATACATTTGCTCTATAGTATGTTACCGAGTTCTGTCATCTCGTTCAAACCGTTTTCGATTGTACCCAAGAGCATTATTATTTTGGCTTCTGTCTTGGACAAGCGAGATTCCGTGTTCCTTCCTTTTATGTGGCGTAACACTGTCCATTTTATTTCATTAGGTCCATGATTTCTTTCGATACAGTGTGCGACCATGGGTGCGTTGGGTGTCCTGCATCTGATTCGTGACCTGTGCTGAGAGATCCTGTTTTTAACAGCTTGGGAAGTTTTACCGATATATGCTAGTGAGCACGGACAAACCACACAGTATATGACATTGTGAGTGTTGCAGTTTGTGAAGTTTTCATGATTTACATACTTGGTGCCATATGTAAATTTTGTTCCTTCAATGGTGCTTTCGCACGAGGTTCAGTTCCCACATTTTCTGTGTCCTTTTATTGGCGGCAGAGACCACAGAGTTCGTAAAGTGGTTTCTGGTTTTGGCATGGTTGTGTTTGCGCGTACTAGTTTTTCTTTGATACTCGTGTTTTTTTTCAGGGCAAATATGGGTATTTGTTTGAATGGTGACAAATCTTTGACTGTATTCCAATTTTTTCGGATGATTTTCTGTATTTCACTGGTGCATCCTGAGAATGTTGTTACACAGACCAAGGGTGTGTCTTCTTTCTTGTCTTTTGGAGTGAGGAGGGACTCACGTGGAGTGTACCAAGCTCTTTTCATGGCTTTTTTCAGGAGTTTTTTGGGATAATTTCGTATTTTCAATTTTTCTAGAAGATCTGTCGCATTTTTAAAGTAATCTTCCTGTTTTGAGCAGTTGCGTTTTATCCTTAAAAATTGGCTGAATGGTAAATTTTCACGTAGATTACGCTGATGGAAACTTGAAAAATCTAAAAAAGTGTTTCTATCAGTTTTCTTTGTGAATAATGTGGTGTACAAATGGCCATCTTCATGTTTCACCAGGATGTCAAGAAAATTCATCTCTGTTTTATTAGAATTCATAGTAAATTGGATGTTGTGATTTCTGTCATTTAGCCATGTCACAAATGCATCAAGTTGTTCTTCATTTCCTCTCCAGAGCATGAACACATCGTCTATATATCGACGCCACATTTTAATGTGTCCATCGTGGGGGTTGTTGTTATAGATCCACTTCTCTTCAAATAATGCCATGAACATTATGGCCATTTCCGGCGCGAAGGGACAACCCATAGCAGTTCCCATGGTTTGTAGGTATTGAATGTCGTTGAATCTAAAAAAGTTGTGTTTTAGTGTTTTAGCTCCGTAGTGTGCCCTCTCATTGCTTCAGGGCAATTGTTGGATAATTATTTTGCATGGCTATCCCGGCCGTGGAGAGTAGCACCATTTCGAGATTCAGAAAAGCTGCTGGGGAATGATTCCCTACAGGTCAGCACGGATTTCCAGCACATAATGCAGCTCGTGTTGTTTATCCCCACCCACTATAGGGAATATAATTAATATTGGAACTGTGATGATGCATCGAACTTACTAAAAGGAAAAAGTCTAATCTCATTCCCTTGGACATTGTATTTTTCAGAACAACATGTCCCATCAGGCAATTTGGCGGTAAAATCAAGCCGCACCCACTATGAGCGATGATGTATCCTAATAAAATGAATAAATCAAGGGAAATGAGCCATCCTCGCCTCATTAGCAACAGCCTATGAAGAAGCGGCAGAGCGCCATGAAACGGGTTGGCAGGAGAAGCAGTGGGGAAGCAAAAGACAAGCTGATTTGCAAATACAAAACGGATGGTCGGAGCTCCGTAGTGTGTCCTCTCATTTCTTCAGGGCAATTGTTGGATAATTTTTTGCACGGCTACCCTGGCCGTGGAGAGGAACACCATTTTGAGATTCAGAAAGGCTGCTGGGGAACGATTCCCTACAGGTCAGCCCGGTCTTCCAGCACATAATGCAGCTTGGGTTGTTTATCCCCACTCTACTATAGGGAATATAATTAATGTTGCAACTGTGATGATGCATCAAACTTACTAAAAGGAAAAAAGTCTAATCTCATTCCCTTGGACATTGTATTCTTCAGAACAACATGTCCCATCAGGCAATTCAGCAGTAAAATTGAGCCGCACCCACTAAGACCGATGAGAGAACCTAATAAAATGAATAAATCAAGGGAAATGAGCCATCCTTGCCTCATTAGCAACAGCCTATGAAGAAGCGGCAGAGCGCCGTGAAACACGTTGGCAGGAGAAGCAGTGGGGAAGCAAAAGACGAGCTGATTTGCAAATACAGACCGGATGGCCGGAGCTCCGTAGTGTGCCCTCTCATTGCTTCAGGGCAATTGTTGGATAATATATATATATTACCTACTGGCGGTCGCCAGTAGGTAGTTATAGTTAGGACCCTGTTTCCATAGGAAAACCGCAACATTCTATTTTGAATAACTTTGGCGCCGGTTGACGAATCCTCGCGAATTTTTCAAAATAGGTGGGGCGCTACGCGACGCTCCTACCCGGAAAGTCTCGGGGGGATTCGTCAAGCGGGGGCTGAGATAAAAGGGGGGTCCCAAAACGCGTTTTTCCCATGCATTTTTCCATAGGACCTTTAGACACAGCTACAGCCCGAACGGCTGAACAGAGTTACTTGAAATTTGGCAGAGAGGTTGTCCTCAGATCAAGGAAGTGCCTTTTGTAGGTCTGGTGTAAATCTGTTCAGTAGTTCCTGAGAAAATAGCATTTAAATCAATATATATATCTGTGGCAGCTTACGGTGCGCTTACCGTGCGCTTACGGTAAGCTTACCGTACGCGTACGGTGACGTGCGCGAGCGCAATTCTGATTGGCTGTCAGATCTTAGTAAACATTCGAATCGGTCGAAACCAGGAAGCGGCGGCCGCCATTTTGTGTGTTTCACACAGAAAAAAAAGGGTGATAACTTGAAAAGGGGGCAAGGAGGAGAGTTACAGACCCCCTAACATTTGAAAGGGGGTCAAAGAAGGACAGAAAAGTACAAAAAAAAATTTGTTAATTTAAAAAAAAATCGCGGGGTACGCGTACGGTAAGCTTACGGTGAGCTTACCGTACGCGTACGGTAGAAAATAAAAATAAAAAAAGAAATAAAATTCAGATTTAAGTGTTTAGATATTAGGGGGCTCTAAAAAGAGCCGTTGTGTTTATGAAGTGATTTTTTAGTGGTACCTACAAGTAAGTACCGATGCAGAGTCTAAGGTTCAAGAGGAAGACTCAGTTCCCTTCATCAGTGAAGTGTACACCATCTCCTCTATAAATGTCTTGCATGTCGTAACGCAAGTTGTTGTGGTAAATGGAACCCATACCATAGTCTCGGAGGAAAGCAGAAACAGATTTGTTGACGTGCTTTCTTGCTTTGTCAATCTGTGGACAGAAATGATTGGACCAGTTCCATTTTTGCCTTTGGCATATGTTAGAAAACACAAAGGCAGTTTTAGGGAAAAGTGAAAACAGTTGTGCAAAGGTCTCCTTCATAAGCATTTCCAGACCTTCCCCAGTCAAAGTGCCTAGGTCATTGCCTCCACAGTGCACTATTATGAGGTCAGGGTGTTGGATTTGCATGAAGGATTTCACCAATGGCATCAATTGGTGCCACTTTAACCCTCTCTGACCAATCCATTTAATGTCTACATTTGGTAAAGCAAGGTCTCTCACCATATCTGTTTTCTCTGCATACTTTTCACTCCAGAAGACATAGCTGTGCCCTACAATCCACACTGTGAACATCTTCAAAGGAGAACTGGATGCACTCAGGAGGTGTAATTCAGTAGAATGGTAAAAAGAAATGAAAGACAGTTTGGAAATGGAGGCATACATATTTATTTATTTTTTAAAACTAATTGGCTGTTTCATACCATTCTAGAATAAAAACTAGGCTGTATGTGTAAATTTATAGAAGCATGTTTTGTATTGGTACAGAAAAATGTGTTACCAAAGAACAGTACTATGGATTTGCTGTTAGGTTTGAAAAGTCAAGCACTCCTGCTCTTTGGAAATGAAACATTGTTTGGTGAACTTCTGACCTGACTCTACACAGCAGTGTTTCAAGAGCTGTTGCTATGGTAGCAGGCAGAAGTCAAGTTGGGGGAAGGGTACTAGGCAGAAGTCAAGTTGGGGGAAGGGTACTTTTGGAAAAGGGTTGGTTTTCAACCAATAGAAATGTGTGATTACATTTGAAAAAAAGGGGGAAGCACTGAGATTTGAAATTAACATGTATATGTGTGGAAAAAGAGAGGGAAAGTTTGCCATTATCTGGTTCTGCTTAGAGGAGAGAGGTGTACAGAAGAGAGATCCTGGCTCTGATAATCTGCTGTTTGAGTGCCACATTTCTTTCACAACTAACTAATTTTAAAGGTGAGTTTAGAGTTTGAGAGGGGATGTATATGGTAAATTAAGAAATGAATAATAGAATTGAAATTTAAATGTGAGGAACATGTAAAATAATATGGACTAAGTTTTCACGAAAATTTAAGGTGTACTGGTAAAAATAAGGAATACTTTAAGGGTTTGTGGTTGCACTCAGTAATGCAAATACATTCAGCATCAGTGAGGCTGGTTGCCCTTGCTGGAGTGTAGTGAGTCACCCAGGTTACACATGTTGCTGGTCTCAGAAAGCTGTTTGGTATTGCTCTGGTGATTTTACATTTGCATTAGATGGAAAGGGGGAGGTTTTTTTTTATGCAGAAGCAGACTCTTAGCACACAGCCAGCTGCTTATCCTGTGGAATCATGCATAGTATTCACAACCGAGTGGGGTTTGAGGTTTCAGTCAGTAATGCAAATACATTCAGCATCACTAAGGCTGGTTGCCCTTGCTGGAGTGTAGTCAGTCACCCAGGTTACACATGGTGCTGGTCTGAAAAAGCAGTTTGGACATGTGCTTTTATCAGAATCTGAAAAGTGGATTCATAAAGTGTCAGTCTGTAAAAGTGTTTATCACTTGCCAAAAAAAAGAGTAGTAAGTGTGCTTTCAAATTGGCAAAGAAATTTCGTTTTGTGACTATTGTGAAAACATGACTCTGTGTGCAAATAGGAATTACAGGCAGAGATTTATTGCGTATTGCTCTGGTGATTTTACATTTGCATTAGATGTAAAGGGGGAGCCATTTTTTTGTATGCAGAAGCAGACTCTTAGCACACAGCCAGCTGCTTATCCTGTGGAATCATGCATAGTATTTACAACCGAGTGGGGTTTGAGGTTTCAGTCAGTAATGCAAATACATTCAGCATCACTAAGGCTGGTTGACCTTGCTGGAGCGTAGTCAGTCACCCAGGTTACACATGGTGCTGGTCTGAAAAAAGCAGTTTGGACATGTGCTTTTATCAGAATCTGAAAAGTGGATTCATAATGTGTCAGTCTGTAAAAGTGTTTATCACTTGCCAAAAAAAAGAGTAGTAAGTGTGCTTTCAAATTGGCAAAGAAATTTCGTTTTGTGACTAATGTGAAAACATGACTCTGTGTGTAAATAGGAATTACAGGCAGAGATTTATTGCGTATTGCTCTGGTGATTTTACATTTGTATTAGATGGAAAGGGGGAGCCATTTTTTTGTGCAGAAGCAGACTCTTAGCACACAGCCAGCTGGTTATCCTGTGGAATCATGGATAGTATTCACAACCGAGTGGGGTTTGAGGTTTCAGTCAGTAATGCAAATACATTCAGCATCACTAAGGCTGGTTGCCCTTGCTGGAGTGTAGTCAGTCACCCAGGTTACACATGGTGCTGGTCTGAAAAAAGCAGTTTGGACATGTGCTTTTATCAGAATCTAAAAAGTGGATTCATAATGTGTCAGTCTGTAAAAGTGTTTATCACTTGCCAAAAAAAAGAGTAGTAAGTGTGCTTTCAAATTGGCAAAGAAATTTCGTTTTGTGACTAATGTGAAAACATGACTCTGTGTGTAAATAGGAATTGCAGGCAGAGATTTATTGCGTATTGCTCTGGTGATTTTACATTTGTATTAGATGTAAAGGGGGAGCCATTTTTTTGTATGCAGAAGCAGACTCTTAGCACACAGCCAGCTGGTTATCCTGTGGAATCATGCACAGTATTCACAACCGAGTGGGGTTTGAGGTTTCAGTCAGTAATGCAAATACATTCAGCATCACTAAGGCTGGTTGCCCTTGCTGGAGTGTAGTCAGTCACCCAGGTTACACATGGTGCTGGTCTGAAAAAGCAGTTTGGACATGTGCTTTTATCAGAATCTGAAAAGTGGATTCATAATGTGTCAGTCTGTAAAAGTGTTTATCACTTGCCAAAAAAAAGAGTAGTAAGTGTGCTTTCAAATTGGCAAAGAAATTTCGTTTTGTGACTAATGTGAAAACATGACTCTGTTTGTAAATAGCAATTACAGGCAGAGATTTATTGCGTATTGCTCTGGTGATTTTACATTTGCATTAGATGGAAAGGGGGAGCCATTTTTTTGTGCAGAAGCAGACTCTTAGCACACACCCAGCTGCTTATCCTGTGGAATTATGCACAGTATTTACAACCGAGTGGGGTTTGAGGTTTCAGTCAGTAATGCAAATACATTCAGCATCACTAAGGCTGGTTGCCCTTGCTGGAGTGTAGTCAGTCACCCAGGTTACACATGGTGCTGGTCTGAAAAAAGCAGTTTGGACATGTGCTTTTATCAGAATCTGAAAAGTGGATTCATAATGTGTCAGTCTGTAAAAGTGTTTATCACTTGCCAAAAAAAAGAGTAGTAAGTGTGCTTTCAAATTGGCAAAGAAATTTCGTTTTGTGACTAATGTGAAAACATGACTCTGTGTGCAAATAGGAATTACAGGCAGAGATTTATTGCGTATTGCTCTGGTGATTTTACATTTGCATTAGATGGAAAGGGGGAGCCATTTTTTTGTATGCAGAAGCAGACTCTTAGCACACACCCAGCTGCTTATCCTGTGGAATCATGCACAGTATTCACAACCGAGTGGGGTTTGAGGTTGCAGTCAGTAATGCAAATACATTCAGCAACACTAAGGCTGGTTGCCCTTGCTGGAGTGTAGTCAGTCACCCAGGTTACACATGGTGCTGGTCTGAAAAAGCAGTTTGGACATGTGCTTTTATCAGAATCTGAAAAGTGGATTCATAATGTGTCAGTCTGTAAAAGTGTTTATCACTTGCCAAAAAAAAGAGTAGTAAGTGTGCTTTCAAATTGGCAAAGAAATTTCGTTTTGTGACTAATGTGAAAACATGACTCTGTTTGTAAATAGCAATTACAGGCAGAGATTTATTGCGTATTGCTCTGGTGATTTTACATTTGCATTAGATGGAAAGGGGGAGCCATTTTTTTGTGCAGAAGCAGACTCTTAGCACACACCCAGCTGCTTATCCTGTGGAATCATGCACAGTATTCACAACCGAGTGGGGTTTGAGGTTTCAGTCAGTAATGCAAATACATTCAGCATCACTAAGGCTGGTTGCCCTTGCTGGAGTGTAGTCAGTCACCCAGGTTACACATGGTGCTGGTCTGAAAAAAGCAGTTTGGACATGTGCTTTTATCAGAATCTGAAAAGTGGATTCATAATGTGTCAGTCTGTAAAAGTGTTTATCACTTGCCAAAAAAAAGAGTAGTAAGTGTGCTTTCAAATTGGCAAAGAAATTTCGTTTTGTGACTAATGTGAAAACATGACTCTGTGTGCAAATAGGAATTACAGGCAGAGATTTATTGCGTATTGCTCTGGTGATTTTACATTTGCATTAGATGGAAAGGGGGAGCCATTTTTTTGTATGCAGAAGCAGACTCTTAGCACACACCCAGCTGCTTATCCTGTGGAATCATGCACAGTATTCACAACCGAGTGGGGTTTGAGGTTTCAGTCAGTAATGCAAATACATTCAGCATCACTAAGGCTGGTTGCCCTTGCTGGAGTGTAGCCAGTCACCCAGGTTACACATGGTGCTGGTCTGAAAAAAGCAGTTTGGACATGTGCTTTTATCAGAATCTGAAAAGTGGATTCATAATGTGTCAGTCTGTAAAAGTGTTTATCACTTGCCAAAAAAAGAGTAGTAAGTGTGCTTTCAAATTGGCAAAGAAATTTCGTTTTGTGACTAATGTGAAAACATGACTCTGTGTGCAAATAGGAATTACAGGCAGAGATTTATTGCGTATTGCTCTGGTGATTTTACATTTGCATTAGATGGAAAGGGGGAGCCATTTTTTTGCATGCAGAAGCAGACTCTTAGCACACACCCAGCTGCTTATCCTGTGGAATCATGCACAGTATTCACAACCGAGTGGGGTTTGAGATTGCAGTCAGTAATGCAAATACATTCAGCAACACTAAGGCTGGTTGCCCTTGCTGGAGTGTAGTCAGTCACCCAGGTTACACATGGTGCTGGTCTAAAAAAGCAGTTTGGACATGTGATGTTTTCAGAATCTGAAAAGTGGATTCAAAATGTGTCAGACTGTAAAAGTACTTATCACTTGCCAAAAAAGTAGTAGAAAGTATGCTTTGCAATTGGCAAAGAAATTTCGTTTTCTGCCTAATTTCAAACCATGACTCTGTGTGCACACAGGAATTGTTTTTAGATATTTAATTTGTGATGGTGTTATTGTGATTTTCACTTGTAGGAAAGTGGTACATAGTATTTTAAGATTTGAAAAGATCATAAAAAATGTAGTGATATATTTAAATAAAATAAAGGATTTTTTTTTTAGTTTTTTTCAGGTATTGCTGAATAGCAGTGAACAAAATTTAAGATGCCTACAAAATCCAGACTAAAGAAAGACCACAAAAAAAACCTATATTTGAAGACAACTGGAGGACCTAAGTTAGTTGGAGATGCTCATGTTGGGAAAAAGAACAAGTCTTCTGGTAAGCAGACAAAAGATTTTTTAAAGAACATCTTCAAAAAAAGGAAAAATGTACAAAATGTCTGCACTGGAAAGAATGTTTTCAATAGAAAAAAACAGGAAAAAATTGAGAATTTAGTTAATGCAAATATACCTTCTGCAACAACAAAGATTAACTTAAACAGAAAAACAGCGTTTAAAGAGATACGTAGAAAAATGTTTCAGAGAAGAGTTATGTCCAATTTGATAAAGGATGTGAAGAAATATAAGCAAAAGGCAAAATATTACAAGAGAAAAAAAGAAATTGAAGCCATTGCAGCAAAGGCATTAGAATTAAAAAGGAAACTATTCATTTTAATTTTGAATAGGATGCGTACATTAGATAAAATGGTTAATGTACTGAAATCACAAAGCAAAAGGAAAAGAGTAGTGAACAGAACAAACTTTTGTAAAGTGTTTTTAGGAAAATGGATGCATAGTTCAAGTAGTGAACCTTTTTTTAATGAAGAGAGTTATTTTCAAAGTAATAGTTTGCTGCATGCAGTTGACACCAGAGGTCGTGCTTATGAAGTGAAAAATGGTTGCATAATGGAGAAGGAGATAATGGTTCCAAGAGATGAGGTACAAGTGATGGCGGATGAGGCTATGGGGAGACGTCCTAAAGCCCCAGTGTACACTTGGAATTGTAGTAGTATTTGCACTGTGCGTCAGGAATCTATTGATAAATTGCGTGAGTTTCTAAGAGAATATAGTAAAAAAAGTGTAAAACAGAAGATTAAGGTGCTTCAAAGTCTAGATCCATGCAGAGTGAGAGAGAATACTGGTTTGCAGGGTCATTCTCTGGCTTGTCTATCTAGAAAAGTGTGTAATAGTGTTTTCCATCATTTTAGGATGCTGGCTGTTCATCATACTGAAATGAGAAAGTTTGTGAGACGGTTGTATTTTGCTAAAAGTCCAGCAATAAAGTTAGATGAATTGAATAGGGCTCTGTTCCGTGGATCGGTATCAGATGTAGAGAAGGTTGTTGATGAAATTCAGTTTTGTTACTTTGGTCCTGAACAAAACAGTGCAGAAAAGGACACAGTAAATGAGGAAGAAGTGGAAGAGAATGTAGAACCCTCTGTAAGTAAGACATTTAATGATCACATAACAAAATTTGAAAAAATCTCTGATGAAAGACCAAATATTACTTGTATTTGTTGCCGCAGAACTCATTATAGAAAACAAACTAGGAATGTTGATCTCTACAGAAAGAGTGAAAATGAAGATAATTATAAGTGGAAAGATTGTGCCACATATATATTTCTAGAAAATTGTTTTGAATTGGGTGAAGATCAGCGTATTTGTAAATACTGTTACAACAAGTTAGAGGAAAATAGAATGCCGACCAGAGCTGTACATAATAATTTAGAATTAGATGTTATTCCTGCCGAACTTTCTGAATTAAATACATATGAGTCTATACTTATTCAATGTGTTCATCCATTCCAGACCATAGTACGTATGGAGCCCAAAACTGGTAAATTACCTCCTTCAGATTTACTGAGAGGTTTAAAAGGTAGAGTGGTGTATTTGCCCTTGGATTTGAAAAAAAATATGGAAACTATTGATGCAGATACTTTGGAAACTGAACCATTAGTTATTCTGGTTGATGGTGTACCTACAAAGAATAAGAAGATTTGGCAGGAGCTGGTAGATGTACGGAAAGTACAAAGAGCAAATTTGTATTTGAAAAGGAATAACAAATGGTATGAATCAATTTATATAGAAGAAGAAGAAGAAGATTTACAAGAAGACACTGAAACACCAACTGGACAAATTGAAAAAGTGGACAAGTCAAAGGAAGAAGAAATTTATGAACATTTTAGCATACATCCTCTACATTCAAAAGAAGCTATGGGAGACAATATTGATCTGTTTCAGATGAAGAAAGCAAAAGGAACTCCCGTGAGTGTATGGGAGGAGAGCTTGGAAGCTCGATGTTTTCCCCAGCTGTTTCCTAAAGGAAAAGGAGGACGATACGATGAACGTCCAGAACAGATTCCAGCTTCTGAGTATCGGACTACAAGACTATATGCAGAAGATCCCAGATTTCGACAAAGTATTCCTTATTTGTTCCATCTTTTATTTGAAAGCGACTTGTCTGCATTATCATATGCAGTAAATCACATTTTAAAAAGTGGAGTACATTTACAAAATGTGTCTGCTAAGGATTTTATGGAGAAAGTGCAGCACCGAGATGATCATTTGGAAACACAACTGATCAATCTGATGGCTTGTCAGCGTGGGACAAATGAATATTGGTACCGACGCCATGGTGAATTAAAATGCATGTTACGGAATTTAGGAACACCAACATGGTTCCTTACCCTAAGCTGTGCCGAGTACGCTTGGGATGATTTACTGGATTTTCTACGAGAGGCAAATATAAACATTAAAAACATCGAATACAAGACAGCAGGAGAACTGTGCTCATTGGATCCGGTTAATGTTTGCAGATATTTCAATCATAGATTTGAGGCTATGATGTCCTTCATCTGCAATAAAAAAAATCCACCTCTTGGAGAAGTAGTGGATTTCTTTTGGAGAAAAGAGTACCAGGCAAGAGGTGCTCCTCATATTCATATGCTGTTGTGGATCAAGGATGCCCCAAAGTTTGGAACAGATACTGATGAAGCAGTGTTATCTTACATTGAAGAATATGCAACATGTGCTATACCAAAAAGCACAGAAGAGAAAAAGTTAAAGGAGCAAGTTTTACGTTTCCAAAGTCATCGGTGTGGAAAATACTGTCGACGGAAATACAAGAGCAAAGAAAAATACTACACTAAATGTCGATTTGGATTTCCTAGACCTGTTCTTTCAAATGGAAGAGTAAACAGTTTTATGTCATCTGTGAGACATACTATTACAAGAAAATCACCTAAGAATACCTACAACCTAAAAAGAAAAGAAGAATCAAAAAATATAAATGACTACAACCCAGTCATTTTATCCATGTGGAATGCTAACATGGATATACAGTATGTAGCTGACAATTCCATTGCTGTTGCTCGATATGTAACGTCTTACATTACTAAATCTGAAAAAACTGAATTGAAAGAAATGTGGGAAGAGATTTCTCACGAGAAGACTGTCAGTAAGAAGCTGTGCAGTTTCAGTTTAAAGATGTTATCGCATCGAGAAATTGGATCCTACGAATGTTCAGATAGGTTATCTTCTGCAAGTCACTACTCGAAATCAAGAAGAATAATTTGGGCAAGTTTAGGCCTTGCAGCAATGAGAAATCGGGTACTGAAATCTGTTGGAGAAATTGAATATTTGGCCGAGAATGACCCAGAAAGTACAGATATTTTGAAATCAAACATGTTGGACACATATTATCCAAAAAGAAGTCATCATCTGGAGAACATGTGTCTCTATGAAGTGCTGCAGAACTACATTTATTCACGGAAAGCCGCAGAAGACATCAACAATGGAAAATATAAAGTCATTGGTGAGGAAGGATGTTTGGTGAAGCAAACAAAAGGAAGTTTGATAAATCACAGGAAGCTGAGTTGCGACACTACTGACAAAAAGGAATTTTACTACTTGGCTCTTTTACAGCTGTTTAAACCATGGCGTACAGAGCATGAACTACTGGGAGAATTTCAAAGCTATGAAGATTCATTTAATGCTTGCAAAGACAGCATACAATGCAGTACATTCACAACTTATCTGCAAATGTTAAATGAAGAAATTGAACAGGAAACTGCAATTGCAGCAGAAGTAGCTAGAGACAGTTCTCAAGACAGCCAAAGTTCAGGAACACTCAGTCAAGATCCCCTAGGACAACCAATCGTTGAAAATGAAGCATCAATAGCCATGAATGAAGTGGAAACGGCTATGAATCAAGCTCAAGAAGAATTTATAGACTTACAAAATTTGGAAAGACAACTGAATGAAGAGCAGCAACAAATTTATGAAGAGATCAGAAACAAAATTGATCACGGATTTCTACATGAAAAAAAAGAGTGCTCATGCACATCATTTCATCCAATCAGGATGTATGTAAGCGGACAAGCTGGAACTGGAAAAAGTTTCCTAATAAAAGTCATCAGAAGCTACCTACAGCAAAAAACGGATTCTACTTTGTCCTGTGTGGTTACTGCTCCAACTGGGTTAGCAGCCTATAACATAAAAGGAATTACCTTACATCGCTTGCTAATGTTACCAGTGGAGCATGAGAACAAAATACAATACAACATGCTAACTGGAGAAGCATGCTTGGAAGTTTCAAGAGTATTGAAGAAGATGCAAGTTCTCATTATTGATGAGGTGAGCATGGTATCTAACTTAATGCTTGCCTTTGTTCATTTAAGAATGCAGCAAATTCTAAGGACAGACTATGACGTGTTATTTGGTGGAAAACATGTCATAGTTTTTGGGGATCTTCTACAACTTACTCCAGTTAAAGGACAACCAGTGTTTAATACTGTGACACATGAAGACACAAAGAAGTCATTGGGAAGCATCGGTAATGCAAACATTTGGTCCTTCTTTGAGTACAAGGAACTAACTACTAATATGAGGCAAGCAAACAATGAAGAATATGGAAGTATTCTGAAAGATATCAGAATTGGACTACTCACAGAAGTTGGCAAAAAAGCATTACAGAGTCGGCTGCTACATAATTTATTTCCAAAGGAAGAAATAGTTGCAGAGAAGATATACAAGAACATTGCAGAAAAGAAAAGTGTCATCTGCTTAATGCCAACTCTACGTGAATGCTCAATATTCAATGAGGAGCTTTTAAAATTGGAAAAGGAAGATATCAGGAAATTGGAAGCAGTGGACAAAATTGAGGATGGAAGAATTACTATCACATTAACAGGCACACTGAAAAATAAATTGGATTCACTAGAGAAGAACATTTCCAAAACAGCTGGATTAGAAAAAAATCTATATGTTTGCATGAACTGTAGAGTATTTTTAAGGAGAAATTTGGATGTTGAAAAAGGTTTAGTTAATGGAGCTATGGGAAGAGTTGTGGGTTTTATTAATTATCAGAAAAAAGATGGAATTGAATGTTTAAAAATAAAATTTGATCAGATAGACGAAGTTAAAGACATTTGTCGTTGTTCAGTTCGTTTCATGCTTGTGAAAGACTTATATGTACGTAGGAAGCAGTTTCCGTTTTCGCTAGCATATGCTGTAACTATTCACAAGTCTGAAGGATTGACTGTAGATTGTGCTTTTGTGAACATTGGTTCAACTGTGTTCAAAGAAGGTATGGCTTATGTAGCTTTGTCACGAGTGAAAACATTATCTGGTTTATTCATGATAGACTTTGATGACTCAAAAGTTAGTGCTGATACAAATTGTGTAAAGGAGTATAATAGATTAAGAAGAACCTATGCTCCTCATTTAGGTCAGTATCCTGTGTTGGAGAAACGTGTAGTTTCTCGTAAAAGGAGAAATGAGAATATCTGTAATGAAGATGTAGAGAGGAGGAAAAAAAAGAGGAGTGATGTAATTGCAAGCAAAAAGAAAAAGGAAAATGAAGAACAGGGTGTAGGATGTCATTTTGAAAATAGCTCTGGTGTCAACTGCTACGCTAATGTAGTGCTGAATGTTGCATTTTATCTGGAAAGTGTGCAAGAGCAGATAATAGTAAATCAGGGAAAAAGATTCTGTTCTGAGTTGAGTCTCCTTTTTCAAAAGCTGAGTGATGATAAAACTCAAATAGAAAGTGCTACTGAAATTAGAAAACTTTTAGATGTATGTTCAGGACGAACACAGTTTTCTCAAAATGTACAGCAAGACGCACAGGAATTCTTGATGTTTTTTCTTCAGGTACTGGAAGAAGAAGGGGTTCCTATTGAAAATGTGTTTGGTCTCTCTTCTAAATGGGAACATAGTTGTGAAAACTGTTACAATATATGTGGCTCTAATGTTGATTCTGAAAGGTTTATTTATTTAACATTGCCAGAAAGTAAAACAGTCACTTTTGCTAAATTAGTTAAAGATGCTAATCATAGCATGGAATGCAGTGAGTGTAAATCTGAAATGTTTTCAACGTTAATTTTAAAGGAATACGGACAATATGTAATTTTAATGATGCAACGATGTAAAGCTGATGGTTCAAAATTAGATACTTTAATAAAGAAGTTTACAGGACAGCAATTATCAATTTCAGGAAAAACTTTTGTAACAGTTGCAATAATTTTCCATGAAGGACCTACTGTTACTTCTGGACATTACACAGTTTATCTTAAATGTGAAAAAGGCTGGACACTGTGTAATGATTCCCAATTGATTTTCAAGCAACGTTTGCCTTTTGATTTAGCAAATTCCTATCTAATCTTCCTGAAACCTAAATTTTAGAGAGACTTGGCAAGATGTGTACAAAACAATTTTACCATTTTATTGGATTACCATTGGAATTTTCAAAAAAAATGATTTTTCAAATTATCATTTGGCCTAACGGAAAGGTAACCAATTGTAATGTGGACTTTTTAAATTTTTAATGAAACTTTGGAAAACCAAAAATTTAGACAAAATCGGTAACATCTGCACAATTTAAATTTTGGAATGTTATTGGATTGCCATTGGACATTTAGTCAAAAAAGATTTTTAAAATTACTATTTGGCCATGAGGAAAAGTAAACAATTGTATTGTGAACTTATTTAATTATTATTTAATCTTTCGGAAACCAAAATGTTACAGAGAATCGGTGAGATCTGTACAATTTAAACTTTTGAATTTTATTGGATTACCATTGGAAATTTAATCAAAAAAGAATTTTAAAATTACTATTTGGCCTAAAGGAAATGGAACCAGATGTATTGTGGAGTTATTTGAGATATATTTTTGTGATTATACTTCTGAAACAAAAATGTCAGACGGTATTTTAAAGAAATAAGTATTGATATTAGTTGATATTTTTTTAGAATATTATGCATTTCTATAATGTTATGTTTAAGTTAAAAGAGATTCTGGGCTTTTTTTTATACAATCTTTGAGATTGTTATTTTTTTTTTTGCCCGCTGTTAAATGATGAATGCAATTGCTTTCACAATTTATAGTGAAATGCAATATATTCTGAAAACAGCAAAAAAAAGGCAAAAAAATTTTTGGGAAAAATATGTAAATACGTGTACTGTGTAATATATTGATTTATTAAATATTAATACTTTTTTCTTTTTTTTCAGATTATGAAAGAAAATTTTCAAAAAAAACCAACCATTTTTTCAAGTAATTTCAATTACATTTTAATTAAAAATTAAATTGTTGGGTGGGACAGGTAACTGAGAAATTAGAAGGTCTCTTTCTTCCACTTTATCTCAAAAAGATTTTTAGTATTTAGTTATTAATTCCTCAAGGATCTTGAGATGTGGTAATTGATTTTTAGTGTTTTTTAAAAAAAAAAAAAAAATACGCTTACCGTACGCGTACGGTAAAAAAAAAAAGTTTTAAAGAAAAAATAAAAAAAAGTTGAGAGGTAAGGTTGGCTCTTAAAAGAGCCGTTGTGTTCATGCAGGGACAGAGGAAAGGAAGTATGGGAACATTAGCTGGTTAGACATTTGTGCTGATCTATTCTGTTGTTAATGAGGGAAACACTGGTCTCCCTATGAACAATTAGATCATGGCAAAACGAACACCGCATAGTAACCCTACCAAACCGAGGGTTCATTTCCAGAGGTTCAGAAAAAGGTGAATGTGCCCCCACAGATGAAGGGCTCTGCTGAGCTTCCGAAGAAGGACTCGGCTGAGCTGCTGTGGATGTGCTTGCTCGACTTACTGAAGGGTTGCCCCTAGTATGTCATGCATGTGTCCTAGGATGCACATCCTCAAGGTGTCTCAACATAGTGTGATTCCCAAAGGAATACTTCTTGTTGGGATTACCTATCGAAAGTACACGCTGGCACAGCTTGCAAGTCACCAAGGCAGCATTGACTTTTTTCTCACCCTCTGGAAAACTGAAATACTCCCATATGAAAGAGCTCTTCTGTTTCCTCTTTCTCTGCCTGATGGTGGTGCTGCTAGCCTCACTCTCAGCAGAAGAGTGCTGTTCTGCCATCGTATCACAAAGACAAGTCACCTCCTTCTCCTAAGGGATCACAAGCAGAAATGAGGGGAATGGGTGTGGTGTAGGAGAGTTCTAGAACTGAAAGTAGTTTCAACCAATCAAAAGTTGTGTTTCATGATCACATGACCCACCGTGCGCGTACGTTACGCTTACGTTACGCTTACGGTGCGCTTACGGTAAAAGTGCGCATGCGCGTAAAAAAGACACGCGCTCGCGCGCATGCGCAAAAGAGTCACTCTACAACACTTCCGCGTAACGTGCGCGTGTAGCGTACACGCCTACGCGCCCCACACACAGTACATGCGGCTACGCAAATTGCGTAACTATACGCAAACAGAGTAGATAAATTACGGACATTGCGTAAACCGTACGCTTACCGTACGCTTACCGTACGCGCAAAAAAAAAAAATATATATATTTTCTATGTTATACTAATATACCTTACCTGTTTGGTAAAAAAAAAAAGAGAAAACTTGATATATTGCATTTTTTTTTAAAAAAAATATAGTGTTTTAAGAGAATAAAAAGTTTTTAAAAAACTTGTTTTTTTTAAAAAAAAAACACATTTAAGATAAGAATTTATAATAAAAAAATCATACGAAATCAATAAAAAAAAATATGGGAATCACATATGTTATAGGTAAGAATTAGCATTTAAAAAAAACATACAAATTCACTGAAAAAACCATGGGTTTCACACACGTTATAATTAGAAATTAGCATTTAAAAAACCTTGCAAATTCACTGAAAAAAACATAGGTTTCACACATGTTATAGTTAGGGATTAGCATTTCAAAAACCTTGCAAATTCACTGAAAAAACCATAGGTTTCACATATGTTATACAAATTTTAGTCTCTATTTTTGAATGTGTGTATCAAAGGTTATATTAGGGTGAGAGGAGATCTGCCACTCCATCACATGGATGAAGTCATCAGTGATGTCATCAGTGATGTCATTTGAGATGTCATCAGTGATGTCATCAGTGATGTCACTGACCATGTCATGAGTGATGTAATATGTGACGTCATCAGCAGTGCATTGCGGGCGCGCGAGTTATAGTTAGCTTACCTAACTATAACGGGGAAATTTCATTGGTTTTTTACGAGTGAAATGTCCAGCTAACTATAACGTGTGTGAAACCTATGGTTTTTTCACTGAATTTGCAAGGTTTTTTAAATGCTAATTCCTAACTATAACATGTGTGAAACCTATGGTTTTTTCAGTGAATATATATATATTCAGTCCAGATATTGTTATATTGTTGGTCTTTTGTTGTTGGATGCAGTAGTAATCTGTTGATATATAAAAATGAAGAATACATTTATTCAGTTTGTGATAACATTTATCAGGTAGTTAAAAATAAAAAAGCCTTTTCTATGAGGCAAGCATCATTTGGGGGCCGATTCCGATCCAGGTCGGAAGGGCACTGAACGCGATCAGGCCGTAAAAACGACGAGCTGTACGCGTGTTTTCCAGCAGACTCGTACAGCTGTACGAGCAAGCAAGTACGATGCGAGCTACATGAAATTCACTGACCGAGTCGTTTCCGGGTCCAAACCGCTCTGTACGTCTTGGTCGCAAGCTAACCGTGGCATGCAATGGATGCGATTCACGACCGAGCCAGTACGATGCACGCGTCCGACAGCCTGTGCGAGCCGGAGTGTCCGGCTCGCAAAATGTCTGGGTGGTTGCCTTTGGGGGTCCGCGACGGACCCCCTGCCACCCCCAGCCCTACGACTCGGACACAGGCATGTACGGTGCAGATGGCACCGACGCGTACCCACTGTAGGGCGCGCACTTGTCCGCGACGTACCCATTCAGTCAATCATAGCCCATGTACGCGTCATACGACCGGCTCCCAGTGACTTCTATGGGAGACCGACCGAACCGAGTCCAGCAGCATACGGCCGCATCGTACTCACTCGGTCGGACTGCAGGACTCTGGCTCGGTTGGAAAACACTCCGGATCCGGCTCGGTCGGAGTGCTTTCTGACCCGGATCGAAATCGGCCCCTTGGTGTTGGAATAGTAATTTAACCCCACCAGTATCCTGCATTTTACATGAGGCAAGCATCCTTTGTTGTTGGGATAGTAGTTTTAACTTCACCACTATCCCGCACTTTCTTTGAGGTAAGCATTGTTTGGAGTAGGAATTGTAATTTTAACACAGCACTATCCTGCACTTTCCCTAAGGCAAGTATCATTTGGAGTTGGAATAGTAATTTTAATATTATCACTATCCAGCACTTTCCCTGAGGGAAGCACCCTTTGGTGTAGGTATAGTAATTTATAACACACCACTATCCTGCACCATAGGAAAAGTGTTTTTTCTTTTCCCAATAACTTTGGCGCCGGTTGACGAATCTTTGCGAAATTTTCAAAACTAGTGACCCGCTCCCGTCAGCTCCTGTCTTGAAAGTTCCGAGGTGATTCGTCAAGCGGGGGCCGAAAAGGAGGGTCCCAAAATGCATTTTCCCATGTTATTTTCCGTAGGAAACTTTAAACAAAGCTACAGCCCGAACTGCTGAAAGGAATTACACCAAATTTGGCAAAAAGGTAGGTCTTGGTTCAGAAAGCAACCTTTTTTTTAAATGGTGAAAATCCGTTCAGTAGTTTCTCAGAAATTAGAAAAAGAAAAGTTTCGATATCTGGGGCAGCGGCGGGTTCACGTACCCTCCCGAGCACGAGCTTCACTGTGATTGGCTGCCAACACTCCAAACCAGGAAGTGTTGGCAGCCTACCGAGTCACAAGAAAACAGTGAAACAGTAAAAAAAAAAAGAAAAGGGGGCTGGGTAGAAACACCCTGACCCCCTAGGCCTGCTCAGGGGATCCCACAAGTTTTTATAATGTTGGTGGGACTCACGTTGGGGTCACAAATCCTGCCGAAATTATAAAACAAAAATGAAGCGCTTTGTTTTGAAAAAGCCCCCGGGTGGGCCAGGTCCTGCGGGCACTCGCAAATTAATTAGTTGGGGCCTGCGGGGGCCCCCGCAGCCCCAGGGACCGCCACCGCCCTGGGGCTTATTACATTGTATGAGGGGGCACTGTGGTCCTCTGCAGCCCCGGGTACTGCCACTTCCCCAGGGCGGTAAACAAAATGTGTGGAGGGTCCCAATCGCCCCACGCTGCGCCGGGGACCGCCACTTCCCTGGGGCTTTCAGAATAAACTGCGGGGGCACGCAGCCTACCGGCAGCCCCGGGGGCTGCCACCTCCCTGGGGCTCTTTTAAAAATGTTAAAAGATGTGTGGGGGGGCTAAAGCCCCCCCATACGCCCCGGGGACCACCACCACCCGGGGCACTTTGTATTTAAATTACGGGTCCACCACGTGTGGTTGGGGGCTGCACGGTCCCCCTCCTGGAGCTCTTGATGGCCCTGGTGTCCGCCACCCCTCAGGACCGGCTACTGCAGTGTCCCAGGGTGTCCACCACGGGACACTGCTGTTTGCAATGACAGGGCGGGAGCCATGTGGCTCCCGCCCTGTCATTGCAAACTCTGATTTTCTTCAGTGAAGCGAGAGCAGGGAAACCTGCTCTCGCTTCATTGAAGCAAAGCTACATTGTTTTTCCACAAGGGGAGATGCATGTCAGCAGCTCCCCTTTTGGAAAAGCAATGCCGGCTCCCATAGGCTGGGACCGTGGGGGAATTGGGGCTCCCCCCATGGTCCCCAATGGAAAGGGCCGGCCCCAGGGAATGGGGTCCACGGGGCCAGAAGTGGCCCGGGAGATGGGCCATGCAGCCCCCTCCATTTCTAATAAAAAATAATAATAAAAATAAATAAAAAGGAAAAGGCCGGCCCCGGGTGATGGCGTCCCCGGGGCCATAATTGGCCTGAGGAGGGGGGCCACGTGGCCCACCTCCATTAAAAAAATAAAGAAAGTCTTGCCATGCCCCGGAGGATGGGGTCCCCAGGCAGATATTGGTCTCTGGAGGGGGGCCATGCGGCCCCCTTCCAGTTTATATATATATTTTTTAAAAATAGGGGTCAGGCCCTGGGGGATGGGGTCCCCAGGGCTCAAAAAATGGGAAAAGAAGGGGGGCCACACAGCCCCCCTTCTGAAAAAAAACAAAAGCCAGCATCACGCCGGATGCCCTGCCCCTCCCTGCAGCACTCTGCAAACGCGCCCCTGGCGGGTTGAAGTTGGGGAATTAATTCCCCTTGAATACTGAGGGTCTCTGGGGGGCAACTAGCCCACAAGGTGCCTCCAGTATGCTCCAGAGAGCTGCATTGCAGAGAGGTGGTCCGAGGCAATGCCCCTTTTTACACCTTACAAACTGCCAGGGAGCGTGTTTGCACAGTGGTGCATGGAGGGGACGTGGCCTGATATGACAAGTGTTCAAACACACCCCCTGGTGCGTTGTAAAATTGGGGAATTAAGTCCCCTTGAATCCTGAGGGTCCCTGGGGGCCAATTAGCCCACCAGGTACCTCCGGTAAGCGCCACAGAGCCTCATTGCTGAGAGGTTGTCCGAGGCCATGCCCTTTTTACACCACTTTGCCAAAGCAGCTTCTGGTGCATGGTTGGTGGGGCGATGAGGTCCTCTTCAAGTGGACTTCATCTGCCGAGCAGCAGTGCGCCAGAAGCCGCATTTGCAGCGTGGTGTAAAAAGGGACGTGGCCTCGGAACACCTCTCTGCAACTCAGCTCTGTGGCGCTTACCGGAGGTACCTGGTGAGCTAGTTGGCCCCCAATGATGTAATATGTGATGTCATCAGCAGTGCATTGTGGGGGCACGAGTTATAGTTAGCTGAACTAATTATAATGGGGTAATTTCTATGGTTTTTTACGAGTGAAATGTCCAACTAACAATAACGTCCCTGAAACCTGTGGTTTTTTCAGTGAATTTCTAAGGTTTTTTAAATGCTAATTTCTAACTATAACTTGCCTGAAACCTATGTTTTTTTCAGTATATATATATATATAGATATAGATATAGATATATATATATATATATATAGACATATATAGATATAAATATGAACATTCCTGAAGTCATGAACACCCTGTGAACAAGGTCATTAGCAACCGAAACATGTAAGGGCGGCGTATGCCTCTGATGTTGTAGCACTAAATTTAAATGGTTGCATCTAACCTGCTGATGAATGCATCTCTTTTCCAGGACAAACACAGGACATTTGACTTAAAAAACAAAGGTCAATGTAACAGTATAGTTAGGTGAAATGTTCAGATTTAAACTCTAAAAACCACTGAAATTCACCAGTTAATATTAGAGTTATCTCAAGTAACTATAACTCGTGCCCTTAGGTAACTATGACTCTCTCCCGCGCTATTGCACAGTGATATTCTCAATGATGTCAAAGGATATGTGATGAATAATGTAATATGTAGGGTAAATGTCAGTGCAGGAAGAAGGAGTGAGTTATAGTTAATTTAGGGCACGAGTTATAGTGACTTGAGAACTATAACTGGTGTATTTAAGTGGTTTTTCGGGTTTAAAACAGAACATTTCACCTAACTATAAAGTTACATTAACCTTTGTTTTTTCAGTGTATCTATTGTTTTTTTAATGAAAAGTAATACTTAATGACCATACGTTAATCCAACCCCTCCTACGCATGGCCACTGCGGTGGGTGCTGGCTGCAGGCCCTGCAGGCAACCCCCCCACGTGCAGCCAACCCCATGCTCCGTAGGGCGTTTCGTCATGCATTGCAGGGGTTTACAACGGGGCCTGGCCTGCGACCTGGCCCCTCCAGCCAATCTCCCACATGCAGCCCACACCAAGCAGTGCACATCCTTTGCCGTGCGCAGTGGGAGAGGGGGTTGGCCACAGGGC
This sequence comes from Triturus cristatus, assembly GCF_964204655.1. Taxonomy (NCBI): domain Eukaryota; kingdom Metazoa; phylum Chordata; class Amphibia; order Caudata; family Salamandridae; genus Triturus; species Triturus cristatus. The sequence goes on along the minus strand of NC_140591.1, from coordinate 371,075,350 downwards.
CAGTGTGTCGTTCACATTCATGAAGTTACATAAAGAAAATAATGATGGAATTTACGCCACCCTGGAGTGTTGGTCCTCTTTGGTCTCTTGTGTCCCAAGCTGTTTGTGGATATTGGATATTAGTAGCAGGGAATAGCGCCTGTGAAAGGGCACCACACGCCAGGTGGCTGTGACCATGTTACGGCGATAATTCGAGAAGTGTTTGTTAGTACGTGATCCTCGCTGACGCTGTATTATACAGCTGTATTAGAAGCATATGATCGGATCAATGTATATATTTGGATTAGTGGCAGTGCCTGGGTCCAAATCAAATGTGTCCAGAGCTACTTGTGGATATGTATATATCTAGGGGCTGTGGCGAGGGGTTCAGCTCACGGAGGACTGGTTACCCCTAACAAGGGATGAATGGCAACTGTAGTGAAATGCTGCACTCATGGCATGGGTCGGGAAGAGGTGCAGACGCCATGATCCCCCGGTATTCCCATCGGGGAATGGATTTCTAAATTGTCACCATATGGACTGAATGTGTCATGCGGTGGGGAAATCATGGTGCGCAAACGGCATGAAAGCCGTAGGAGTTCCCGAGCATACTATTCTCCCATTGGCTTACAACTTACCAATGGCAGTAGTGATTCTACCTTTTATAGCCAACCAGACTCTGTGTTTCATTTTCTGCAATTCCAGCATTTGAAGATGTGATTACGCCGAGACATGACTATTTCCAGCACTTGAGAAAGGCAATGACGCTGAAACATGTTGTGGAGGGAATAGCTGTGGCAGAATAAAGATTTTATAACAAAAGTGACTCCGTGAATGCTCCCGATTTTTCTTGGAGGTTGCTGACTAGCAAGTGAGTTTCTGCCCTCGCTGTGGGGGAGAGCACCCGCCCTGAGTTCAGAGCTGGTGGCAGGAAAACGTGAACAATATATATATATATATATATATATATATATATATATATATATATATATATATATATATATATATATATATATATATATATATATATATATATATATATATTACCTACTGCCGGTCGCCAGTAGGTAGTTATAGTTAGGACCTATTATCCATAGGATATCCGCAACATTCTATTTGGAATAACTTTGGCGCCGGTTGACGAATCTTCGCAAAATGTTCAACACTGGTGGGGCGCTCCGGTCCGCTCCTATCCTGAAAGTCTCGGGGTGATTTGTCAAGCGGGGGCCGAGAAAAAAGGGGAGTCCCAAAACATGTTTTCCCCATGCAATTTTCCATAGGAACCTTTAATTACAGCTCCAGCCCGAACTGCTGAACGGACTTACACCAAATTTGACAAAGAGGTAGCCCTCGTGCCTTTTGGTTAAATGGTGTAAATCCGTTCAGTAGTTCCTGAGAAAATCAAAAGTAAAATCACATATATATCTGGGCTGAGCCTAACCACACATCTCATCGGGAGATCTGATTGGCTGTCAGCACTTCATCCAAGAAGTGTTGGCAGCCATCTTGGGACCAATATACATGATAGCACCTCATTAAAAAGAATTGCAGTTAAGGTTTTAAGACTTTAGTTACATTATAAATCATTTGCTGATGGTACCATACTCATTTTAGGAATTGTGCTGTGTTCTAAGGTGATTTTACCATGTGAAAGAGCCTTCTGCTGGGATTTCATGAATCATGTTTGAGAAAAAACTATTTTCTCATGCTTTTCCCACAGAGGTTTGGAAGGTGATCTATAAGCTAAACTGAGAGCATATTTTCTGTAAATTCACATTATCTTTCTCAGTCATGTGAGAATGAAGTCTGACGTTCTCAGTAAAACATGTACATCCAACAAGGGCAGAGGCTGTCAGTTGATTCCTTTGTGTTCTACTGCAGCTAACAGTCCTACTTATGACAAACGTATTGCACACCTGAAGCTATCTTGATTGGAATAAAGTGGTAACTCTTAAAACATTTAATTCAAAAAGGAACAAAATGGGGTGTTCATTTTGCCATAGAAAGTATGATTAGTGCTGAAGAAAGAAAAATTAGGGCACAGTTTGAGTGACTTCTCAAATCCTCTTCTATTTCATTAAACAATTCTGACATGCAGACTGAAACATGCACTTTTAATACCAGCAGCAGACTTCCGTGTTGAGCAGTAGCTTTACTACAGTAATCTAATGAGCAACTAGAGTGCTAACATTCAGAATTTATGGCAAATGTGTGACATATCTGAATACCTTCTTGATGGAATCAAAGTAAAAAACTGAAAGCATTTCCCACTGAGGAGACTGCAGTAAATGAAGAAATTAGGAAACTTCATAACAAATAAATCTCCCAGGATGGCCACCAGAGACAAAAGAGACCAAATGCAGCACAAATATCACCCAGATGTAGCCCACATGTAGCCTAATGACAGAAGTGTGCAATACACTTTTTTTTTTGTGTCTTTGCAGTTTTATATAGTGCAGACTTGTCAGGTATTGGAGTGCTTTACATGAGCATTGGTTACATCACACAAGAACAAATTTATTTTGGTTGTAGACATGGGGAGATTAAGTGATTTGATCAGAATCACAGAATGTCGAGCTGAAGCAGAAACTCCAACCTGGTTCTCTAGTTGCAAAGTCTGCAGCTTTGGAAGTAACACCACATTCTCTCCCCTAAGTGCAACATTTAATCAAGTGGTCAACTGGATAAAAAACCATAAAGATAACAAATAATTTAAAAGTGCTTTATCGCTATTTGAAAACTCAGAAAATATGTACTCATTTTAGTTTTTTAAAGCACTTACCATAATTTTGATGCAAATAAGACCCTCTCATATATGTAATTTCTAAAGGAAATGCTCTAGGTATTACAGTTTTGATTACATCAAGATGACGTCAGGCGTTTCACACTTTTGTAATAAATATAGAATGTTAGCAATCTAGTTGTTCATTAGGATACTGTTGAGAGGCAGAGGCCAGGGGCACGGACTCTGAAAGTTGAAGGCAGGTAGGAGGGTGAAAGGTCATGCCCCGACCTTAAACTCCCTAGCCAAGCTATGAAATTTTCTAACATTATTTCATTACCTAACCTAGTCAAGTGGACCCCGTCTTTTAAGAAGCACGGTTCCCCCCTGACACACCCATGTGCAATGTTCTGTAATTCAGGGGATCTGAACAGTTTCCCTATTTTATTGTTGACCCTCCTTACCGAGTGATTCAACGCTTTCACAGAATTCCCCCCCCCCTCCATTTAAATCTGGGTATCATCTGCGGCCAAACTATGGTGCAGCCCTGGCACGCCTTAGCTAACCAGCCGACTTCGGAGATTATGTCCTCCATCAAGACCCTTCTGCCTAATGTTACCAAGTCATTCCCACCCAAATGCAAAATAACTATTGTGGGCGGAGGATTGTGTCGCTTCAGAAGACCCGCCATAAAAACCCTAAACTGACTAAGGCAAAGGCCCCCTTTTCCATGGAATGATACTTTGAAACCATCCTGCTCAGCTCTTTGTCTGTAATTACCTGAAAGGAAAACAGATTTCATATGCCGTATATAAGAATGACCCACGACCCACAGCATTCCGTGTTCCTTTACCCTGCAGTTTTGACCGCCGTTGAGAAGAGTCTTGCTGTTGTGGCGACGGCAGTTTCCCCCCCTGCGTGACAGGTTCGAGAAACTGTAAGCAAACAAACAAACAAGACAGGCATCAGTCCACAATTGTATTGTGTATTCACAACATGTGCAGCCGCACATAACGCTTATAACTATTGGAAGCCCATCGTCCAATCCTCTGTACACTACTGAAATGCAACCCCCTAGCCGTTGCCTCAGTGGCAGCCCCTATCCTGAATGAATGCGTCCCAAAATCCTTTGGATTCAGACCTGCTTTGCTGATCGCCATTGCCAACACCTTTTTAAACTGGAACATGGTAAGTGGGGTACCGTCCGCGTGTAGTAACAATGTCCCACATAACGCACTGCTCCTCTGTCTGAGGTAAGTTTCTAGGTGCATCACCGGGCAACATGGATTGTTTTGCGCCCTGTGAAGTACCACCCCCTCCCCCTGAGCGTCTTGATCGTTTTTTGACTTTTTGATGGTTAATAGAAAAGCGTCACCCTGTATCTTCACATGCTCCAGTAGGAGCCCACCCTGCACATCCAACTTGTTGCGTGCCACCAATTCACCTACCCTGAATGCCCCATAGAAAGCCAATGCAAAGGCAGCTCTAAATAGTAATGTCTCCCCAATAGAACTGCAGATGACGCCCAATGCCGTCAGCAAAGCACTCAGCCGCTCCAACCCTATTGGCTGCCTGGTGTCAGGGGCCGCCCCCTGAATGCGTCGCCACCCCTTCAATGCCTTCCTTACAATGAAACTGTTCGTGGGGTCTTTTGTGTCCCTGATTTGTGCAAAGAAAGAAACTGCTGCTACATGTCACCTAGCTGCCGCCGCGGAGCGCCCCTCCCTATGCAAGTTGTCTAAAAACAAGAGGAATGCACTCGACGTATGCCAGCTATCCTCCCAGTCCTGCCCCAAAAAAGTGCAGTAAGACCAAAACGCCCCTTCATAAGCTTTCCTGGTCCTGGGTGCTAGGCTAGCAGCCACGAGGTTCTGTAGTTGGGGGCACCAATCTGCCAAAGTACTTCGGGAAAGTGTGCTGGTGCTGTCTCTGCAGATGGTAGATGTTCCCCAAAAAACCTATGTTGGCTGTTAAACTACTCTCGACCCACTAAGCCGGCCACTTTTGGGCCACCCATTGGTTCCCGAGTATGGCCCCAAATCCCACACTGCCCGCTGCGTCAGTCCATAAACCCAACTCAGCAGAAGTAGTGGGGGAACAGGGCCACACTACCCTGCCATTGAAACCCTCCAGAAATGCGATCCAAATCCGCATGTCCTGGCGAACCTCAGATGACAGTCGTGTGTGATGATGTTTTTTGTGCAGGCCTGTCATGGCCTGTGAGATGGAACGGGAGAATGGTCATGCCATAGGTATTATCCGTAGCGCAAAGTTCAACTGTCCCACTGCCTGCTGCAGCTGGTGTAAGGTTACTTTAACCTTTGACAGACACTTTTGCAAAGCTGCACGAAATTTCATTATTTTTTGTTCAGGTAACCTAAAACACCCTTGTACTGAATCAAATTTAATGCCTAAAAATTAAATTGTGGTTGTTGGCCCTACTGTCTTCCCTGGTGCCAGAGGGACCCCAAATGTACGCATGAGCACACAAAATTCCTCCAATGCCCCTGCACATTCCCGGGAGCCCGCCGACCCCAGAAAGAGAAAGTCATCAAGATAATGCATGACAAATTGGTGTCCAGTTACCTGCCTGAAAACCCATTCCAAAAATGAACTACATTTTTCAAAGTAAGCACAGGAAACCGAACAACCCATGGGCATGCACCTATCCATGTAGAATTTCCCTTGAAATGAAAAACCTAGCAGGTGATGATCTAAAGGATGAACCGTCAGCAGCCGGAATGCAGATTCAACATCCGATTTGGCCAGCAAGGCCCCTGGTCCCAAAACCCTGAACATCTCCACCGCCTGATCAAAGGAAGCATATTTCACACTGCAGAGTTCCTCATTGATGGCGTCATTCAATGAATTGCCTCTAGGGGCTGATAGATTATGAATCAACCTGAACTCCCCTTCTTCCTTCTTTGGGACCACCCCCAGGGGGGAGCAGACAAAGTTTGGCACAGGGACGAAGTCAAATGGACCCGCTGTTCTACCTAAGCGCAATTCCTTATTAATTTTTTGCGCTGCCACCCCTTGGGTTTGATCTTACCGACAGCTGGTTTTTGCACTCTGGTGTCCCTGTGTAATTCCCAACTGGGATCCTGAAACCATACAAAAACCCCTCCTGCAACATCCTAGCTGTGGCATGATCTGGGTACCTATTTAACCAGGGAGTCATAGCAAATACATCAATGGGTGAATGCGTTAACTTTTCTCCTTTTCCTTTATTCTTGCTTCTTCCTCCCTCTATTTCCTGAAAAGGCATTCCCTTTTTTAAGGCATTTTGACTCTGGGTGAGAGGGGTGGTTACATATGGAGCATGCGTGCCTGAATTTACAGGTGCCTTGGGCTCTGGTGCATGACTTTCTATTGAAATCCCAGCATACTCCTTTTCACCCTCCCCCATTCCCTGTACCCGGGGCCGTGCCCCCGGTTTGCGTTGGCCGAAAGGACTGAGGTGGCTGAGAAGTGTGACCCTTGCCCCAATTTTGGCCTGCATTGCCCGGCTGTCCTGGGCCAAACTGGTCAAACCATGAGATGGAGTCCACCCGGTCCCATGTGAGTGAAGGATCAAATTCTTTCGCCTTCCTGAAATTCATGTTGTATTCTTTCCAACCTACGCCACCATATTTATCATGTGTCATCGTTACCCTGCTCTGATAACACGCCATTTCCGCTTGCAGATTAAGTGAACGTTCAGCTATTATGGCCATAAACACTGAAAATGCCCTTATCCAGTTGGTCAATGTCTCCTCTACCCTGAATCTTGACATTTCTACCCGCCACTCACTGGGAAGCATCCAATCTTTTTGCCTCCTAGCATACTCCATTTCCCTGTTGTCAACCAGTAAAGAAAACATGTTGACATACGCACCAGACCAAATCAATTCCCTCACGTCGCGTGCTACATGCCATGCTAAATTTTCCCTCCTGGAGGGTAACATCCCTGCACCCAACAATGGCAAAGCCAGCTCCTTACCTATTGCCCCAACTCCCGCTGGCTCCGCTGTCTTGTCTTTTCCACTGTCGCTCTCCTGCAGCGCTGGTTGGGGTTGACTGGCCTTATTCGCGCCCGGGCTCGGCACCCCGATCGGGGCAGCCATAATCCTTGCCACCATTCATTGAGCCTCTGCCAGTGGGTCCTCCCCTACTTCTTTGGCGCCCACGGACAGTGGTATCATCATCCCCTTACCTAACCAAGGAAGGACTGCCGCTATCTGAGAAGCTAATTCCAGCGGGACTTGCCCACCCCCTGCTGGCGCTAAAACCGGGACCAGGGCAACAGGGTTCAGGACCGGGACACTTGGGCATGATGTGGGCAACACTGGTATGACACGTGGTACCACCGGTTCGGCTGCTGGAGGCACCAGAATTGGTGCAGGTACTGGCACAGGTGTCACTGGGACATTTGGCGCTAAATCAGGAATTCCTTGAGGGGTCTCTAGCGTAACCGGAAGACCGGAGGGACCGCCCCCATCAGGTGTCTCTAAAGGTTGCCCTGCTTTTGGGTCCTGATTCTTCCCCTTCTTGCTTCTAACCCGCTTGGGGAGAGCTTCTAATTCCCCCCTGGGCTTTGGGGGCACTCTTGTCTGCTTGGGCCTGCCTGAAGGCCCGCCCTGATCCTTCACTTTCTGCCTGAGCTCCGCTAAGCTGTGCCCCATTTGTTCTACCTTTCCCCATCTCCTATCCATTGTCGCCATCCTGCGCATCATGGCCTCCAGCATATGCTCCATGCGGGAACGCTTGGCTCCCCATTTACCCGACATGCCAAGATGTCAGATAACCCACACACTGATCACTAAATATCCTGCAAATACAATGCTACTCGTCACTTTACCGGGACCCAAAAGTCCCTTACCTTACGTTGGGAGTACACAAACTGGCCACAAGCACCACGCAACTGGGACCGCACCACACCAGCTAACCTGGGCGTTAAGGCGAGCGAACTCTTAGCCCCACGGCCCACAGAAGCAGTGAAGTGCAGGCCTGCCTGTGTACCCTCGCTGCAACGCCGTCAGTCACACCCCCTTTGTCTGGCGTGATGCGCACTCCCACAGTATTCCTACAGCGAAAATCAAGTTAGCATAGTCCTTGTTGCAATATTAAACCACAGTTTGACGTTATGAATCACTTACACTGCCCCCAGGACCAAAGGTGCTGGCTGGCCACACTGGGACAAGAACCCTGACTCCACAGACCTTATCTGTTATTCCCACACCTTAAAACCTATCACACTGAACAGAATCAATGGAGATTTAACCTGTAACCCTGCGAATAAAAGAGATCAAACTGCAAAGAATCACTGAAAATGGAAATTGTAACTGTAACCTTGCTAAGAAGAGTCTCAAACCTTAACCCCCATCCACAGTGACTCTCTATTATTTTTATGAGTGCCTGCACTCAAGCTGAACAGATAAACAGTCTCTCTAACAGTAAAGCAAACTGTTATAAATAATAGCACCCACGAACTTGACTCCAGCTGAGCTAACAGCTCACTTATCAAGGGGAATTGAACCGGTAACCGTGACAATAAGACCACACACTGAGATTAAGCCTAGCTCCCCGTCTCAGAACTTCACCGTTAGGCCACAGTGACTCTCTAATTAATACACAATTAGCAACCCCCAGCGCTCTCGAAGAACTCAGCATACGAGTCTCAGACCTTACAGTTAGGCCACAGTGACTCGCTGCACATGCCCTGGTCCCCCCCCTCCTCAATACCTTATCGGCACATGCGCGCGCCGTACGCGAAACCCCCGGGGCTCTCTGGCCGACGATCCGCTCAAATTGCCTCACGCCGCTGCCTGCCGATGCTTCACAGAGCTTCAGTATGGTTTCAGAAAGGGAAGGAGCACGGTAGGTCAATGCCTTAATTTGCATCTCATCATTGGGAAGTATACGATTGCGAAGCAGGGGGTCTTACACTTAGCATTCATGGACCTATCTACTGCTTTTGATTTGGTTAATCGTCAAAAACTATGGGCATCCCTGGCAACTATGGGTCTTGACCCTGTGCTGATTTCCTTTTTAGCACTTATACATGAAGACACTACTGCGGCGGTCCGTTATAACAAGGACGGGAATCTAACTGATGCCTGGCAGGTGAAGCGTGGGGTAAGACAGGGGTGCATTCTTGCCCCCCTGCTTTTCTCACTTTATATTAATAACCTGGGGGAAGTTTTGTCCTCATCTTGTAAAGACATCCCAAGAGTAGGTACTAAGTTGATTCCCGCTTTGTTGTATGCGGATGACACGGTCTTATTGGCTAGAACTGCAAGAGGCCTTCAAGCCCTTTTAAATGGTTTTAACGATTTTATGGTCTCCTTGGACTTAGTAATTAATTTTAAAAAATCCCACTCAATGACAATAGGAGATGGAGCTGCTAAAAAGGTTAAATTCTTCTGCAATAAGCAGGAGCTAACAAAAGTCCAGACCTTTCCATATTTGGGGGTCACTTTTGATGACCGATGACCGAGGATCATGGGTCGCGCAACGCGCACAGAAACAGAATATTCTCGCTAGGGCAACAGGAGCATTGTTGGGTTTTGCAAAACGGCTGGGATGCAAGCCCTTGTCCGCAATTTTGAAGATATATAACGCTAAGTGCGTCCCTATGGCCCTGTATGGTAGTGAGGTCTGGGGCTATGTGTCGGCAGTGGAGATTCAATTAATTGAGAATGCCTTTTTTCGGAAACTTTTGTCATTGCCTGTTTCTACTTCAATCTTTAATATCCATGAAGATTTGGGGGCTGAGTATCTAGTGGATCAGATTTCCGTTGCCCCATTAATGGGTTGGTTAAGGGTTTGGGCGCAGCATCCACCAACCCTAAACCAGCTCATTATACAAGATTGTCTGGTCCTTGACAAAGCCATGTGTATTCCTTGGCTAAGATATATTAAATCTAAGATGGAGACTCTTGGCTGCTTAGAATTATTTGAGAGACCATGTGAGCTGTCTAAATTGGAAATAAAAGACTTAAAGTCGCAGTTCATGTGCAGGGCAAAGTTGCAGAGAGAAGGCGAGGAAGTGTGTAAACCGTCTGTTAGGAGATTTGTCATGTTAAGTATGGGCAATGAGATTCAGCCATACTTGACTTATATAAATAACCCTTTTCATCTATTTTTATTGATTAGGTTTAAACATGACATGTTACCTTGGCTCCTAGCACACCCGAAGGGCTTTTTTAAAGAGGGCACTTTGGGCCCCTGTCCCTGTGATAACGCCTCCGAACAAAATACGCTGCATATGATTTTTTACTGTAAATTTTACACTCTGTTACGTAAGAAATTTATTTGCCCCATTTTTAAGAACTATCACTTTGACCAAGTAAGGCCCGCCTTGGTATTTCTGCAAATGCTGGGCTCTCCTCTTGTCTGTTTTGGAGTTGCCAGCTATCTTTCAGGGGCAATTAGAAGTAGAAATCAAATGTAGTCTAATATATTTTAGCTCTATTTTTTAGCATGTTTGACAGTCCGAGACCGGGCCTTTTTATCCCTTTCTTTTGAAATCATGAAATAGTTTTATAAATTTTGGCCTGCCTTACTTTTTAATGTTCACATTCGCCAATTATTTGTTTAAACTTATTTTTATGTATATTTGTGCACTGTGTATTGTTTGAAATTCCTTTGTTAATTATTTTTACATGTAACTATTTGCAAATGAAATTTTGTGTATGCTTTGATGGTTTTAATTATTAACCGAATAAAGCTATTGTTGACTGACTGGCTTCACAGAGCTGCAGATGCAGGGATTTCTCGCACAACCGCCGTGGGGGGAAAAACGCCTCCGGGAAAAACGCCTCTGTGTCGTCTTTGCTTCGTCCGTCCACGAATCCGCCACACAGCAAGCCCGAAGACCTGTAATAAAATACACAAACAAAAGTTAGCAGCCTCCTAGAGGCTGCGTGCAGTATGTCTGAGAGCACGGGACAAAGAGTCCGAGTCCCGCGCTCCCCGGCCTTTTATTATTCCTACTGGGGGCAGGCCAGTTCTAACCAGCCTACCCCCTGCCCCCCCTCGACCCGGAAGCGGCTTAATCGCTTCCGGGCCGAGGGATCGCCCCCGCCAGCCAATCCCCGCTGCGGTGCACCCACAGCGTCATACTGACGTGATGGAACGGGCCGGGCGAGCAGGCTAGGGGGGTGGAGGGGGGTCGGTGCCCCGCCATATATGCGGCAGGGCCGATACCGGCCCGCCTTTCCCTAATGTTATTTGATGAATAAAATATTTATAAATAAACAGTTAAAAAACTGTAGAAAATCAGTACAAAAAATAGGTATAACTACTATTCCACTTAAAAATGAGCATTTAAAAAACCTTTGAAATTCACTGAAAAAACCATAGGTTTCTGAGACGTTATAGGTAGAAATTAGCATTTTAAAAAGCTTTGAAATTTACTGAAAAAAACATAGGTTTCAGAGACGTTATAGTTAGAAATTATCATTTAAAAAACCTTAGAAATTCACAGAAAAAAAACATAGGTTTCAGGGGTGTTATACTTAGCTGGACATTTCACTCGTACAAATCCATAGAAATTCCTCCGTTAGAGTTAGTTCTGCTAACTATAACTTGTGCGCCCGCAATGCACTGCTGATGATGTCACATATTACATCATTCAAGACATGGTCAGTGACATCACTGAAGACATCCGTTATAGTTAGCAGAACTAACTATAACGGAGGAAATTCTACGGTTTTGTAAGAGTGAAATGGGCAGCTAACTATAACACCCCTGAAACCTATGGTTTTGTCTGTGAATTTCTAAGGTTTTTTAAATGCTAATTTCTAACTATAACGCTAACTTTTAAGTGTGATAGTAGTTATATCTATTTTTTTGTACTGATTTTCTACAGTTTTTTAACTGTTTATTTATAAATATTTTATTCATTAAATAACATTATATATTTTTCTGAAAATTGCAAAAAAACATTTTTTAATTAAAACTGAAATATTGATTAATTTTCTTGTTTTCATTTTTTATTTTAATATATTTATATAATTTTCTTTTAAAAAAATCCAATTTTTTTCGCAGTCGCGCACTCAAAGTGTACACATCACGGTGGGTGCGCGCATTCTAGCCGCCATTTTAGAAAAGTCATGAAGGATCCACGTATGGTGTGCGACGGCTGCGTGTTTTTCAGTTACATCATATACATTTAATATCACGTGATATGCGCGATTGGTATGCGACCAGTCTGCGACTCCTGCTCCCACGCATTCGCGACACATGCGCATTATGGTACGAGATGTTTGCGCGCTTGCGGGTCCCGCGTGACATCATATACGTGCTGGGGTGCGCTGGGTGCGCGACTCCCGCAAAAAAAAATTATGTTCCAAAATGATATGTATGTGTCTTTAATATACATATTAAGGCAAGAGATATTCAGCAAAATAATATATTTGTTTAGAGGGAGAGAACCAGGTCAGCAGAGCTGCTTTAGAGCCAGAGAACCAGGCCAGCAGAGCTGCTTTAGAGCCAGAGAACCAGGTTAGCAAAGCTGCTTTAGAGCCAGAGAAACCAGGTCAGCAGAGCTGCTTTAGAGAGAGAGAACGAGGTCAGCAGAGCTGCTTTAGAGCCAGAGAACCAGGTCAGCAGAGCTGCTCTAGCTGACACTGACTGACTGACACTGACTGACTGACACTGACTGACACTGATTGACACTGACTGACACTGATTGACTGACACTGATTGACTGACACTGACTGACTGACACTGATTGACTGACACTGACTGACACTGATTGACTGACACTGACAGACTGACTGACACTGACTGGCTGACATTGACTGACACTGACTGACACTGACTGACTGACTGACACTGACTGACTGACATTGACTGACACTGACTGACACTGACTGACTACTCTCTACTACTCTACTACTGACTCTCTACTACTCTCTCTCTACTACTCACTCTCTACTACTCACTCTCTACTACTCTCTACTACTCACTCTCTACTACTCTACTACTCTCTACTACTCACTCTCTGCTACTCACTCTCAACTACTCACTCTCTACTACTCTACTACTCACTCTCTACTACTCACTCGCTACTACTCTCTACTGCTCACTCTCTACTACTCACTCTCTACTACTTACTCTCTACTACTCTCTACTACTCACTCTCTACTATTCACTCTCTACTACTCACTCTCTACTACTCACTCTACTACTTTCTACTACTCTCTACCACTCACTCTCTACTACTCTACTACTCACTCTCTACTACTCTCTACTACTCACTCTACTACTCTCTGCTGCTCTCTAGCACTCACTCTCTACTACTCTACTACTCTCTCTCTACTACTCACTCTTTACTACTCTCTCTCTACTACTCTCTACTACTCACTCTCTACTACTCACTCTACTACTCTCTACTACTCACTCTCTACTACTCTTTCTCTACTATCTCTACTACTCACTCTCTACTATTCACTCTCTACTACTCAATCTCTACTACTCGCTCTCTACTACTCACTCTCCACTACTCACTCTCTACTACTCGCTCTCGACTACTCTCTACTACTCACTCTCTACTACTCACTCTCTACTACTCTATACTACTCTCTCTGCTACTCACTCTCTACTACTCACTCTCTACTACTCTACTACTCTCTACTACTCGCTCTACTACTCACTCTCTACTACTCACTCTACCACTCTCTCCTACTCTCTACCACTCACTCTCTACTACTCCACTACTCACTCTCTACTACACTCTCTCTATTACTCACTCTCTACTACTCACTCTACTACTCTCTACTACTCACTCTGTACTACTCACTCTCTACTACTCACTCTCTACTACTCTCTACTTCTCACTCTCCACTACTGATTCTCTACTACTCACTCTCAACTACTCTCTACTACTCACTCTACTACTCACTCTCTACTACTCTACTACTCTCTCTACTTCTCACTCTCTACTACTCTCTCTACTACTCACTCTCTACTACTCACTCTCTACTACACACTCTCTACTACTTGCTTGCTGCTACTCGCTCTCTACTACTCTCTAGTACTCACTCTAATACTCACTCTCTACTACTCACTCGCTACTACTCCACTACTCTCTACTACTCACTCTCTACTACTCATGCTCTACTACTCTACTACTCTCTACTACTCTCTCTCTACTACTCACTCTCTACTACTCTCTACTACTCACTCTCTACTACTCTCTACTACTCACTCTCTACTACTCTCTCTACCACTCTCTACTTCTCACTCTCTACTACTCTATCTCTACTACTCTCTACTACTCACTCTGCTACTCACTCTCTACTACTCTTTACTACTCACTCTCTACTATTTCCCTACTACCCACTCTCTAATACTCACTCTCTACTACTCACTCTCTACTACTCACTCTACTACTCTCCACTACTCACTCTCTGATACTTTCTCTACTACTTTCTACTACTCTCTACTACTCACTCTCTACTCTCTATTACTCGCTCTCTACTCTCTACCTCTCTTCCTCTCTCTCTACTACTCTCTACCTCTCTACCTCTACCTCTCTACCTCTACACCTCTACCTATACTACCTCTCTGTACATGCACACATATGCACATATATATATGCATATATATGCATATGCATTTATATATATGTATGTGTATATATATATATATATACATACATAAACATATAAATATAATCTGCATATCTATATAAATATGAATTCATGCACACATATACATATACATATATGCATACATATGCATGGTATGTACATGAAAGTTTGAAAAACTTTAATACAAGCAAAGCTAAAAAGCCACCTAATTACAGAACAGAATTGCTTTAACTTAAACGAGGGCGAGACCTATTGCATTTTCAATGCTTGTTTACTTTGATTCCATCAAGAAGGCATTCAGATGTGTCACACATTTTCCATGAATTCTGAATGGTAGCGCTCTAGATGCTCATTAGATCACTGTAGTAAAGCTACTGCTCACCAGGGTAGTCTGCTGCTGGTATTGAAAGTGCATGTTTCAGTCTGCATGTCAGAATTTTTTCATGAAATAGAGTAGGATTTGAGAAGTCGCTCAAAATGTGCCCTAATTTTTCTTTTTTCCTCACTAATCATCATTTCTATGGCAAAATGAACCTCCTCATTGTGTTCCTTTTAAATTAAACTACTCACTCTCTACTACTCACTCGCTACTACTTTCTACTACTCACTCTCTACTACTCACTTTCTACTACTCTCTACTACTCTACTACTCTCTACTACTACTCTCTACTACTCACTCTCTACTACTCTCTACCACTCTACTACTCACTCTCTACTAATATCTACTACTCTCTCTCTACTACTCTCTCTCTACTACTCCCTCTCTACTACTCACTCTACTACTCTATACTACTCACTCTCTACTACTCACTCTCTACTACTCTAGTACTCTTTACTACTCAATCTCTACTACTCACTCTCAACTACTCACTCTACTACTCTCTCTACTACTAACTCTCTACTACTCTCTGCTAATCACTCTACTACTCTCTACCACTCACTCTCTACTACTCTCTCTCTCTCTACTACTCACTCTCTAATACTCACTCTACTACTCTCTATTACTCTCTCTGCTACTCACTCTCTACTACTCTCTACTACTCACTCTCTACTACTCACTCTCTACTACTCTACTACTCTCTACTACTCTCTCTACTACTCACTCTCTACTACTCTCTACTACTCACTCTCTACTACTCACTCTCTACTACTCTACTACTCTCTACTACTCTCTCTACTACTCACTCTCTACTACTCACTCTCTACTACTCTCTACTACTCTTTCTCTACTACACACTCTCCACTACTTGCTCTCTACTACTCACTCTACTACTCACTCTCTACTACTCCCTACTACTCACTCTACTACTCACTCTCTACTACTCTCTACTACTCACTCTCTACTACTCCGCTACTCTCTACTAATCACTCTCTACTACTCACTCTGTACTACTCTCTACTACCCACTCTCTACTGCTCACTCTCTACTACTCTCTCTCTACTACTCTCTCTCTACTACTCACTCTCTACTACTCACTCTCTACTACTCTCTCTCTACTACTCTCTACTACTCTATACTACTCACTCTCTACTACTCACTCTCTACTACTCTCTCTACTACTCTCTACTACTCACTCTACTACTCATTCTCTACTACTCATTCTATACTACTCTCTCTCTGCTACTCAGTCTCCACTACTCACTCTCTACTACTCTCTACTACTCACTCTCTAATACTCACTCTCTACTACTCTCTACTACTCACTCTCTACTACTCTCTACTACTCCCTCTACTACTCACTCTCTACTACTCTCTACTACTCTCTACTTCTCCCTCTCTACTACTCTCTACTACTCACTCTCTACTACTCACTCTACTACTCTCTCCTACTCACTCTCTGCTACTCTCTCTACTACTCTCTACTACTCTCTCTCTACTCTCTACTCTCTATTACTCATCCTCTACTCTCTACCTCTCTACCTTTCTCTACCTCTCTCTCTGTCAGGTCCCCAACAAAGAGGTCACATGTCAAGAAAGGTATCCAGTACAAGAAGAAAGGAATGATGGTGGCCGTGTTGTCAAAACTGTGTAAACAGCATTTGGTGCAAGGTCGAATGCAATATGGCGGCAGAGCGTTCCTTAATCAGAAACGGGTTAGCGCTCTAGTTGATTTGGCAGATTTGCGTGATACAGGTGAGGCGCGCGGAGAGCTGCGCACTTCACCTGAACTGTGAGAGGAGTAGGAGGTTACTTCAACGCGTTGCGTTAGTCAGGGAAAAGAAGCTACGCGTCGCGAGAATTCTGAGGAGAATTTTAGAGTTCGAAGGCAGCCAGCAAACCCAAGTAAGACTGTTCCAATTTCTACCAGAGAAAACGTTCCGAACTTAGCAACAGCGTGAGTTTGGCAGAAGCACCGGTTCTAGTGAACGAGTGCGCAGCATTCAGAGAAGAAGTCAGCACAAAGACAAGAGTAGCGCCAGCTATTAGTACGAGTTAGAGTCAGCTCAAGTCTTGAATATAAAAGGTGTAAGGTACACTATAGCAGTTCCGAGAGAATTCCGATTCCTGACAATAAAATACCTTAGGGAGTGTAACTCTTGAGGGCAGAATACAAAGGACACAGAATAGTATGGACAAAAACTACAGTGAAGCAACAGAAGTTAGAGAATAAGAAATACTTATAAAAGGTGAAGAAGAATAAGAAATTAACCAAGGCTTCCGTTCTCTGTCCTGTAAGTGAGTCTAGAGGAAAAGACAAAAGAAAGGTCAGGAAGGGAGAAAGAAATATAATAACACAAGTTTATTATCTTACAGTGAAAAAACATTAAGAACAGAAGAACGAGTAGCTTAGAAGAGAAGCAAAGGCACACAGCACCAGGGTGGGTACAATAGAGATTAAGGAAAGATCAAGGTAGGAAGAGAAGGGAAGTAAAAAGTGAATTACATGTAATTGTTTATTTACAGCTCACGAGCAACAGCAAGAGCCAGAGAAAAGATAGACTACATAAGAAGAAGAAGAAAGGAAGACCACCAGTGTGTGCATTCTCTTCTCTGTCCAATTCCCCTTTCCCCCTTGGGGCTCTTCTGGCTACGCATTTAGATTGTGTGGAGGCCGGGGAGTTTGGAGGAGGAATTGGGAGCTTGCGTCATTCTGCTCCTGTGTCAACGGCTAGCAAGAGAAGAGCTGGTTCTGACACTCTCCACTACTCTCTACCTCTCTACCTCTACCTCTCTACCTCTACCTCTCTACCTCTACGTCTCTACCTCTCCACCTCTACCTCTCTACCTCTCTCTACATCTCTCTACACACACACATATGCACATATATGCATATGCATTTATATATATGTATGTGTGTATATATATATATATATATACATATATAAACATATATATAATCTGCATATCTATATAAATACAAATATAAATGCATGCATACATATATGCATGTTATGTACATGAAATTTTGAAAAACACTAATAAAAGCAAAACTAAAAAGCCACGTAATTACAAACAGAATTGCTTTAACTTAAACGAGGGCGAGACCTATTGCATTTTCAATGCTTGTTTACTTTGGTTCCATCAAGAAGGCATTCAGATGTGACACATTTGCCATAAATTGCCATAAATGCCGTAAATTGTCTGAGAGCACGGGACAAAGAGTCCGAGTCCCGCGCTCCCCGGCCTTTTATTATTCCTACTGGGGGCAGGCCAGTTCTAACCAGCCTACCCCCTGCCCCCCCTCGACCCGGAAGCGGCTTAATCGCTTCCGGGCCGAGGGATCGCCCCCGCCAGCCAATCCCCGCTGCGGTGCACCCACAGCGTCATACTGACGTGATGGAACGGGCCGGGCGAGCAGGCTAGGGGGGTGGAGGGGGGTCGGTGCCCCGCCATATATGCGGCAGGGCCGATACCGGCCCGCCTTTCCCTAATGTTATTTGATGAATAAAATATTTATAAATAAACAGTTAAAAAACTGTAGAAAATCAGTACAAAAAATAGGTATAACTACTATTCCACTTAAAAATGAGCATTTAAAAAACCTTTGAAATTCACTGAAAAAACCATAGGTTTCTGAGACGTTATAGGTAGAAATTAGCATTTTAAAAAGCTTTGAAATTTACTGAAAAAAACATAGGTTTCAGAGACGTTATAGTTAGAAATTATCATTTAAAAAACCTTAGAAATTCACAGAAAAAAAACATAGGTTTCAGGGGTGTTATACTTAGCTGGACATTTCACTCGTACAAATCCATAGAAATTCCTCCGTTAGAGTTAGTTCTGCTAACTATAACTTGTGCGCCCGCAATGCACTGCTGATGATGTCACATATTACATCATTCAAGACATGGTCAGTGACATCACTGAAGACATCCGTTATAGTTAGCAGAACTAACTATAACGGAGGAAATTCTACGGTTTTGTAAGAGTGAAATGGGCAGCTAACTATAACACCCCTGAAACCTATGGTTTTGTCTGTGAATTTCTAAGGTTTTTTAAATGCTAATTTCTAACTATAACGCTAACTTTTAAGTGTGATAGTAGTTATATCTATTTTTTTGTACTGATTTTCTACAGTTTTTTAACTGTTTATTTATAAATATTTTATTCATTAAATAACATTATATATTTTTCTGAAAATTGCAAAAAAACATTTTTTAATTAAAACTGAAATATTGATTAATTTTCTTGTTTTCATTTTTTATTTTAATATATTTATATAATTTTCTTTAAAAAAAATCCAATTTTTTTCGCAGTCGCGCACTCAAAGTGTACACATCACGGTGGGTGCGCGCATTCTAGCCGCCATTTTAGAAAAGTCATGAAGGATCCACGTATGGTGTGCGACGGCTGCGTGTTTTTCAGTTACATCATATACATTTAATATCACGTGATATGCGCGATTGGTATGCGACCAGTCTGCGACTCCTGCTCCCACGCATTCGCGACACATGCGCATTATGGTACGAGATGTTTGCGCGCTTGCGGGTCCCGCGTGACATCATATACGTGCTGGGGTGCGCTGGGTGCGCGACTCCCGCAAAAAAAAATTATGTTCCAAAATGATATGTATGTGTCTTTAATATACATATTAAGGCAAGAGATATTCAGCAAAATAATATATTTGTTTAGAGGGAGAGAACCAGGTCAGCAGAGCTGCTTTAGAGCCAGAGAGCCAGGCCAGCAGAGCTGCTTTAGAGCCAGAGAACCAGGTTAGCAAAGCTGCTTTAGAGCCAGAGAAACCAGGTCAGCAGAGCTGCTTTAGAGAGAGAGAACGAGGTCAGCAGAGCTGCTTTAGAGCCAGAGAACCAGGTCAGCAGAGCTGCTCTAGCTGACACTGACTGACTGACACTGACTGACTGACACTGACTGACACTGATTGACACTGACTGACACTGATTGACTGACACTGATTGACTGACACTGACTGACTGACACTGATTGACTGACACTGACTGACACTGATTGACTGACACTGACAGACTGACTGACACTGACTGGCTGACATTGACTGACACTGACTGACACTGACTGACTGACTGACACTGACTGACTGACATTGACTGACACTGACTGACACTGACTGACTACTCTCTACTACTCTACTACTGACTCTCTACTACTCTCTCTCTACTACTCACTCTCTACTACTCACTCTCTACTACTCTCTACTACTCACTCTCTACTACTCTACTACTCTCTACTACTCACTCTCTGCTACTCACTCTCAACTACTCACTCTCTACTACTCTACTACTCACTCTCTACTACTCACTCGCTACTACTCTCTACTGCTCACTCTCTACTACTCACTCTCTACTACTTACTCTCTACTACTCTCTACTACTCACTCTCTACTATTCACTCTCTACTACTCACTCTCTACTACTCACTCTACTACTTTCTACTACTCTCTACCACTCACTCTCTACTACTCTACTACTCACTCTCTACTACTCTCTACTACTCACTCTACTACTCTCTGCTGCTCTCTAGCACTCACTCTCTACTACTCTACTACTCTCTCTCTACTACTCACTCTTTACTACTCTCTCTCTACTACTCTCTACTACTCACTCTCTACTACTCACTCTACTACTCTCTACTACTCACTCTCTACTACTCTTTCTCTACTATCTCTACTACTCACTCTCTACTATTCACTCTCTACTACTCAATCTCTACTACTCGCTCTCTACTACTCACTCTCCACTACTCACTCTCTACTACTCGCTCTCGACTACTCTCTACTACTCACTCTCTACTACTCACTCTCTACTACTCTATACTACTCTCTCTGCTACTCACTCTCTACTACTCACTCTCTACTACTCTACTACTCTCTACTACTCGCTCTACTACTCACTCTCTACTACTCACTCTACCACTCTCTCCTACTCTCTACCACTCACTCTCTACTACTCCACTACTCACTCTCTACTACACTCTCTCTATTACTCACTCTCTACTACTCACTCTACTACTCTCTACTACTCACTCTGTACTACTCACTCTCTACTACTCACTCTCTACTACTCTCTACTGCTCACTCTCCACTACTGATTCTCTACTACTCACTCTCAACTACTCTCTACTACTCACTCTACTACTCACTCTCTACTACTCTACTACTCTCTCTACTTCTCACTCTCTACTACTCTCTCTACTACTCACTCTCTACTACTCACTCTCTACTACACACTCTCTACTACTTGCTTGCTGCTACTCGCTCTCTACTACTCTCTAGTACTCACTCTAATACTCACTCTCTACTACTCACTCGCTACTACTCCACTACTCTCTACTACTCACTCTCTACTACTCATGCTCTACTACTCTACTACTCTCTACTACTCTCTCTCTACTACTCACTCTCTACTACTCTCTACTACTCACTCTCTACTACTCTCTACTACTCACTCTCTACTACTCTCTCTACCACTCTCTACTTCTCACTCTCTACTACTCTATCTCTACTACTCTCTACTACTCACTCTGCTACTCACTCTCTACTACTCTTTACTACTCACTCTCTACTATTTCCCTACTACCCACTCTCTAATACTCACTCTCTACTACTCACTCTCTACTACTCACTCTACTACTCTCCACTACTCACTCTCTGATACTTTCTCTACTACTTTCTACTACTCTCTACTACTCACTCTCTACTCTCTATTACTCGCTCTCTACTCTCTACCTCTCTTCCTCTCTCTCTACTACTCTCTACCTCTCTACCTCTACCTCTCTACCTCTACACCTCTACCTATACTACCTCTCTGTACATGCACACATATGCACATATATATATGCATATATATGCATATGCATTTATATATATGTATGTGTATATATATATATATATATATATACATACATAAACATATAAATATAATCTGCATATCTATACAAATATGAATTCATGCACACATATACATATACATATATGCATACATATGCATGGTATGTACATGAAAGTTTGAAAAACTTTAATACAAGCAAAGCTAAAAAGCCACCTAATTACAGAACAGAATTGCTTTAACTTAAACGAGGGCGAGACCTATTGCATTTTCAATGCTTGTTTACTTTGATTCCATCAAGAAGGCATTCAGATGTGTCACACATTTTCCATGAATTCTGAATGGTAGCGCTCTAGATGCTCATTAGATCACTGTAGTAAAGCTACTGCTCACCAGGGTAGTCTGCTGCTGGTATTGAAAGTGCATGTTTCAGTCTGCATGTCAGAATTTTTTCATGAAATAGAGTAGGATTTGAGAAGTCGCTCAAAATGTGCCCTAATTTTTCTTTTTTCCTCACTAATCATCATTTCTATGGCAAAATGAACCTCCTCATTGTGTTCCTTTTAAATTAAACTACTCACTCTCTACTACTCACTCGCTACTACTTTCTACTACTCACTCTCTACTACTCACTTTCTACTACTCTCTACTACTCTACTACTCTCTACTACTACTCTCTACTACTCACTCTCTACTACTCTCTACCACTCTACTACTCACTCTCTACTAATATCTACTACTCTCTCTCTACTACTCTCTCTCTACTACTCCCTCTCTACTACTCACTCTACTACTCTATACTACTCACTCTCTACTACTCACTCTCTACTACTCTAGTACTCTTTACTACTCAATCTCTACTACTCACTCTCAACTACTCACTCTACTACTCTCTCTACTACTAACTCTCTACTACTCTCTGCTAATCACTCTACTACTCTCTACCACTCACTCTCTACTACTCTCTCTCTCTCTACTACTCACTCTCTAATACTCACTCTACTACTCTCTACTACTCTCTCTGCTACTCACTCTCTACTACTCTCTACTACTCACTCTCTACTACTCACTCTCTACTACTCTACTACTCTCTACTACTCTCTCTACTACTCACTCTCTACTACTCTCTACTACTCACTCTCTACTACTCACTCTCTACTACTCTACTACTCTCTACTACTCTCTCTACTACTCACTCTCTACTACTCACTCTCTACTACTCTCTACTACTCTTTCTCTACTACACACTCTCCACTACTTGCTCTCTACTACTCACTCTACTACTCACTCTACTACTCACTCTCTACTACTCCCTACTACTCACTCTACTACTCACTCTCTACTACTCTCTACTACTCACTCTCTACTACTCCGCTACTCTCTACTAATCACTCTCTACTACTCACTCTGTACTACTCTCTACTACCCACTCTCTACTGCTCACTCTCTACTACTCTCTCTCTACTACTCTCTCTCTACTACTCACTCTCTACTACTCACTCTCTACTACTCTCTCTCTACTACTCTCTACTACTCTATACTACTCACTCTCTACTACTCACTCTCTACTACTCTCTCTACTACTCTCTACTACTCACTCTACTACTCATTCTCTACTACTCATTCTATACTACTCTCTCTCTGCTACTCAGTCTCCACTACTCACTCTCTACTACTCTCTACTACTCACTCTCTAATACTCACTCTCTACTACTCTCTACTACTCACTCTCTACTACTCTCTACTACTCCCTCTACTAATCACTCTCTACTACTCTCTACTACTCTCTACTTCTCCCTCTCTACTACTCTCTACTACTCACTCTCTACTACTCACTCTACTACTCTCTCCTACTCACTCTCTGCTACTCTCTCTACTACTCTCTACTACTCTCTCTCTACTCTCTACTCTCTATTACTCATCCTCTACTCTCTACCTCTCTACCTTTCTCTACCTCTCTCTCTGTCAGGTCCCCAACAAAGAGGTCACATGTCAAGAAAGGTATCCAGTACAAGAAGAAAGGAATGATGGTGGCCGTGTTGTCAAAACTGTGTAAACAGCATTTGGTGCAAGGTCGAATGCAATATGGCGGCAGAGCGTTCCTTAATCAGAAACGGGTTAGCGCTCTAGTTGATTTGGCAGATTTGCGTGATACAGGTGAGGCGCGCGGAGAGCTGCGCACTTCACCTGAACTGTGAGAGGAGTAGGAGGTTACTTCAACGCGTTGCGTTAGTCAGGGAAAAGAAGCTACGCGTCGCGAGAATTCTGAGGAGAATTTTAG
Organism: Triturus cristatus; assembly: GCF_964204655.1. Taxonomy (NCBI): domain Eukaryota; kingdom Metazoa; phylum Chordata; class Amphibia; order Caudata; family Salamandridae; genus Triturus; species Triturus cristatus. Next base: position 371,051,544 of record NC_140591.1, on the reverse strand, counting down.
AGTTCGAAGGCAGCCAGCAAACCCAAGTAAGACTGTTCCAATTTCTACCAGAGAAAACGTTCCGAACTTAGCAACAGCGTGAGTTTGGCAGAAGCACCGGTTCTAGTGAACGAGTGCGCAGCATTCAGAGAAGAAGTCAGCACAAAGACAAGAGTAGCGCCAGCTATTAGTACGAGTTAGAGTCAGCTCAAGTCTTGAATATAAAAGGTGTAAGGTACACTATAGCAGTTCCGAGAGAATTCCGATTCCTGACAATAAAATACCTTAGGGAGTGTAACTCTTGAGGGCAGAATACAAAGGACACAGAATAGTATGGACAAAAACTACAGTGAAGCAACAGAAGTTAGAGAATAAGAAATACTTATAAAAGGTGAAGAAGAATAAGAAATTAACCAAGGCTTCCGTTCTCTGTCCTGTAAGTGAGTCTAGAGGAAAAGACAAAAGAAAGGTCAGGAAGGGAGAAAGAAATATAATAACACAAGTTTATTATCTTACAGTGAAAAAACATTAAGAACAGAAGAACGAGTAGCTTAGAAGAGAAGCAAAGGCACACAGCACCAGGGTGGGTACAATAGAGATTAAGGAAAGATCAAGGTAGGAAGAGAAGGGAAGTAAAAAGTGAATTACATGTAATTGTTTATTTACAGCTCACGAGCAACAGCAAGAGCCAGAGAAAAGATAGACTACATAAGAAGAAGAAGAAAGGAAGACCACCAGTGTGTGCATTCTCTTCTCTGTCCAATTCCCCTTTCCCCCTTGGGGCTCTTCTGGCTACGCATTTAGATTGTGTGGAGGCCGGGGAGTTTGGAGGAGGAATTGGGAGCTTGCGTCATTCTGCTCCTGTGTCAACGGCTAGCAAGAGAAGAGCTGGTTCTGACACTCTCCACTACTCTCTACCTCTCTACCTCTACCTCTCTACCTCTACCTCTCTACCTCTACGTCTCTACCTCTCCACCTCTACCTCTCTACCTCTCTCTACATCTCTCTACACACACACATATGCACATATATGCATATGCATTTATATATATGTATGTGTGTATATATATATATATATATACATATATAAACATATATATAATCTGCATATCTATATAAATACAAATATAAATGCATGCATACATATATGCATGTTATGTACATGAAATTTTGAAAAACACTAATAAAAGCAAAACTAAAAAGCCACGTAATTACAAACATAATTGCTTTAACTTAAACGAGGGCGAGACCTATTGCATTTTCAATGCTTGTTTACTTTGGTTCCATCAAGAAGGCATTCAGATGTGACACATTTGCCATAAATTCTGAATGGTAGCACTCTAGTTCCTCATTAGATCACTGTAGTAAAGCTACTTCTCACCAGGGAAGTCTGCTGCTGGTATTCAAAGTGCATGTTTCAGTCTGCATGTCAGAACTTTTTAATGAAATAGAAGAGGATTTGAGAAGTCAAAATGTGCCCTAAGTTTTCTTTCTGCAGCAATAATCATAATTTCTATGGCAAAATGGACCCCCTCATTTTGTTGCTTTGCAAATTAAATGTTTTAAATATTAACACTTTATTTCAATCAAGATGGCTTCAGGTGTGCCATACCTTTGTCATAAGTAAGACTGTTAGCGCTCTAGTTGTTCTTTAAAACACTCTGGGATTTCTGTCATTGGGCTATACTTGGGCTACATCTCGGTGATATTTGTGCTACATTTGGGCTCTTTTGTCTCTGATGGCCATCTTGGGAGACTTGTTATGAAGTTTCCTAATTTCCTCATTTACTGCAGTCTCCTCAGTAGGCATACTGTCAGTTTTTTACTTTGATTTAATGAAGAAGGCATTCAGATGTGTCACAAATTTGCCATAAATTCAGAATGTTAGCACTCTAGTTGCTCATTAGATCACTGTAGTAAAGCTACTGCTCACCAGGGAAGTCTGCTGCTGGTATTGAAAGTGCATGTTTCAGTCTGCATGTCAGAATTCTTTAATGAAATACAAGAGGATTTGAGAAGTCACTCAAAATGTGCCCTAATTTTTCTTTCTGCAGCACTAATCATACATTCTATGGCAAAATTAACCCTCTCGTTTTGTTCCTTTTTAAATTAAATGTTTTAAATGTTACCACTTTATTCCAATCAAGATGGCTTCAGGTGTGCCATACCTTTGTCATAAGTAAGACTGTTAGTGCTCTAGTTGTTCTTTTGAACACTCTGGGAAGCTGCAGTAGAACTCAAAGGAATCAACTGACAGTCTCTGCCCTTGTTGGATGTACATATTTTACTGAGAATGTCAGACTTCATTCTCACATGACTGAGAAAGATAATGTGAATTTACAGAAAATATGCTCTCAGTTTAGCTTATAGATCACCTTCCAAACCTCTGTGGGAAAAGCATGTGAAAATAGTTTTCTCTCAAACATGATTCATGATATCCCAGCAGAAGGCTTTTTCACATGGTAAAATCACCTTAGAACATACCACAATTCCTAAAATGAGTATGGTACCATCAACAAATGATTTATAATGTAACTAAAGTCTTAAAACCTTCTATTAACTGCAATGCTTTTTAATGAGGTGCTATCAAGTATATTGGTCCCAAGATGGCTGCCAACACTTCTTGGATGAAGTGCTGACAGCCAATCAGATCTCACAATGAGATGTGTGGTTAGGCTCCGCCCAGATATATATGTGATTTTACTTTTGATTTTCTCAGGAACTACTGAACGGATTTACACCATATCTGCAAAAGGCACATGCCTGACCTGAGGACTACCTCTTTGCCAAATTTCAAGTAATTCTGTTCAGCCTTTCGGGCTGTACTTTCGACTAAAGGTCCTATGTGAAAATGCATGGGGAAAACGTGTTTTGGGACCCCCTTTTTTCTCAGCCCCCGCTTGACGAATCACCCCGAGAATTTCAGGGTAGGAGCTGAGCGGAGCGCCCCATTAGTTTTGAAAATTTCACGAAGATAAGTCAACCGGCGCCAAAGTTATTCAAAATAGAATTTTCAGATTTCCTATGGGAACTCGGTCCTAACTATAACTATCTACTGGCGACCGCCAGTAGATAATATATACATACATATATAAACATATATATAATCTGCATATCTATATAAATACAAATATAAATGCATGCATACATATACATATATGCATGTTATGTACATGAAATTTTGAAAAACACTAATAAAAGCAAAGCTAAAAAGCCACCTAATTACAAACAGAATTGCTTTAACTTAAACGAGGGCGAGACCTATTGCAATTTCAATGCTTGTTTACTTTGGTTCCATCCATGGGAACTCGGTCCTAACTATAACTATCTACTGGCGACCGCCAGTAGATAATATATATAGATATATATATATATATATATATATAGAGAGAGAGAGAGAGAGAGAGATGGAGATTATATATATATATTACGTAGTAGCGATCCCCACTAGGTGGTTATAGTTAGGTCTGCCTTTCCATAGATTGTTTATTGGTTTGCTAATAACTTTCGCCCCATTTCACCCATCTTAACAAAACATTCCAAAAAAAAGGTTCATCCTCCTCAGCTCCATCTGGAATGTCTTTTTCAGTGAATTTCTTAGGTTTTTATAATTCTATTTCCTAACTATAACGTCCCTGTAACCTGTGCTTTGTTGTATATATCAGTGGTTCCCAAACTGTGCACCATGGTTCCCTGGGGAGCCATCAAACCTAGCCAGGGGAGCTGCACACCAAACGTTTTAATGCATTTAATGTTGAAGGGTCTGTTGGCTTCAGTTAAACTAATTAGACCTAAACGCGTGATGTTGATGATTTGTAAGTGACATGTCTAAAGCTGTAAACGTAGTGCTTAGTTAATGGCATGTCAAGGGAGATGACCTCCATATTTCACTGGATCCCCATGTTCCAACACTCCCAAAGTAAGCGGAAGATGCCTGATTTATTTTGTTTGACTCGTAAATAGTTTCGGTTTTTTACAAATGCATTTTACACCAATGCAAGTTATCAGGAAAGTTCAGTTGTCCTGTCTATTAAGTATTGACATTTGTACTTGAATCATAGATACTTCCAGTACACATTTCTTTCAGTACACACACATTTCCAGACAGGCCTGCTCTCTCCTTGAGCACAGGGAAGTAAAACACCATATACGGCATAATTCCAACATTTGGAAGAAAGAAAGAGGGACGTTTAAAAAAAATTAATCTGAGGAATTTATTTGATTGCATTGATTTGGAGGCAATTTTTAGGGAGGAGACAGCAAAAATAAAGCAGTATGTGGTTTATTAAATTGTGAGTCACCCTGCTGAAACAGGTGTGTTGGCACGTATGACATGGGTAGAAATGGAAGTGCATGCCAATATTCTTCAACCACAGAAACACTTTGGCAATGGGGCCTACATGCATAGGGATATTATCTAGCACTGTAAGTGGGATAAAAAAGTTTGAGATGGTACTCTAAAAAAGGCATGGGCAAAGAAGTGTAACTATGAGTATTTTGTTGGAGGCCTTAGTAATACGTATATAATTAGAATACCTTCATCTGCTTCATCCCAATTATTTTCCGGGAGAAAAATGGAAGTACTCCAGAGGTCAGGCTTACATCCACCCCACCCTCCACGGTCAATGGCCAAAGGGTCAAGGGAGCCTCAGGTTGAAAAAGTTTGGGAACCACTGGTGTATATATATATATTGGGCAATACTGTCTAAGTATACTATTGGAATACATTACTTTGGTTCCTTTCTTTTTCAATTTCAGTTCTACAGACTCACACTCTGATCGCTAATACACACGATCTATCTTTGTAATTTCCCCCCCCCCCTTGTCTATTTTAGACCCTACCGCTAGCCTACTTTAGTAGCACGATATACATTGGTTATTGACATGAAGCACTTTTTAGCTTCGCTTGTGCTACTTTGTTACAGGACTAGAGTGCTATTCTACATCTTTCTATAATACTAGGGGCTAGAACGTACACTATCGTGTGATTACGTTCGGGTTGGAGCCATTTACGAGTCTGTACTTATTACTCACGGTAAGCTCAACGTTATTATTTTTGTTAGCTTCACACCAATCTTCAGGTGAGAATACTACATCTTGGTCTCTAAGGTGCGCACATGTTTTTTCTATGTCTATACATGTGGATAGGACGTTGACATACACGGGCTTTTGCCTGCCCCCAGTTTCATTTTTCTTTAAAAAAAAAAAAATTCAACACATTCCAATCTGGTAAATGTATGACATGAATATATTTACATTATGCTTGTGTTTCTTCTCTAAGTATTTACTTGCTGGCATATATTCTTTCGCTTATTATTTTTTGTGTTTTGCATTGTCATGATAAACTAACACAGTGATTGTTTATGTCTATGATCACCTCAGTGAGGTTGCCCTGACAACTTAGAGAAGTGTATTTATTTGTCAAACTAGTGTGTATTAGACGTAGTGACCAAGGCGGTACGCCGCCGAAACGCGTCTAACCTTTGTTGGATTAAATTTTCATTTTTGCCACAATCTCACGGAGTCGGTGCCTGACTGTTCGCCGCCGCCAGGATTGGGAAAGAATATATATATATATATATACACACACACACACACACATATATATATATACATATATATATTTATATATATATCTATATATATAATTTCCAAAGTCCAAGAAATATGCAAACGAATGCATAGAGCAGGAACAGACCACTCCGTGACAAGAAAGTAAAGTGCTTTATTCCTCAAAGAAACAGCAGCATGACGCGTTTCGACCAGGAAACCCGGTCTTGATCACATGACATAGGCAAAGACCATAGAGTTTATATACAGTGCAGTTAGCCGCCAAAACACCTCCCACTAAAAAGTGGAAATGGAGAAAATACTAGCGGTAATAGCTAAAGCCTGCAATGCTAATCCGGCAATCGTCATCAAGGCAATCTCATATTACACAACAAGGTAAAGAGTTGTTAAAAATATATTACCACTATAAAAAGTGTCAGCGTATAAATATATAAATATATAAATATATCACGCTAATTGTAACACATTTTAAAAAGATAAAGATATAATGGGCAATATATATATATATATATTGTTTTTTGGGGAGGGGGTAGTTACTCCAAACCGCTTTTTTAAACATTTTAATTTCCTTTTTAGATTGAGCTTGCACTGTTTCTTCGAGGCATGTTGTTTATCCTTTGAGGCTTACATCTCACCCACTGCTTTCGGTTGGTTTGTTTCAGTGTCGTTTAAAAATCCTTGTTTCTAAGTGATTATTTTTCCACTTTGTCCCTCCTTTTTTATTGTTTCTTCCATCCCCTTGAGCAGGCCCCTACTACTTGTCCCCTTCCACTTGTCCATTATAGCAACTGTAAAATGGATTACTTTTGCTTTGTCTAAGGGCACTGCACACAGATGCTGGATGTTTTTAGTTGCTCTGAGCTCCGATGACAGGCAGCTGCTTATTTCCCGTTTGTCAGGGCACATGGTACAATAACTCCCTAAGCACCCAAGCTCGCCATGCATGGCCAATGGAAAGGATCTGTACCTAATAAGTGCGGTGCACACGAGTTGCCGTCCTTGTTGCACAACCCTCCTTCCCACACTTCCACATTGTTTGCGCAGTATGCGTGCTCTTGCGAGATGCACTTTCCATTCCATGCATTAAGGCGCCCCTGGGGCCCCTGCCAGGGGGCACATGCCCGCCAAGCTGTTTTTTGCCATCTTGGGGATGCGCACTATTTGAAGCGCATCCTTCAACTGCTGCACCACTTGTTTTTTTTTATTGTTTTCCATACCATTAAATCATCCAGATCTGAAGGGCCAGTTATCTACTACACGGCTCCAATTCCCTGGCACTCATTCTCTCATTTTTTATGTTCTATTTACATTCATGAAGCCGGACCCCAATGGGCTTAATCTTAGTGCTCCCTGAAAGGTTGGCAAGTTTACCATGTGTTTGAACTTAGGGGGCCTGCACCACAAGCTGGCTTCACTTCTAGGAGATGCTGTTACTGGGGTGCCATTTCTGGAGAGGATAGGAGCATGTGTGCTGGTGGAAACTGAGCCGGGCAGCGGGGCTGTCAGAAAAACCACCAAATGTCAGGTAGACCAGAGAACAGGCGGCACAGCCTTCCATTCCAAGGCCAGCTCAGTGAGGACAATGTGGTAAAATAGCTGAAAATAACAGTGCTGAGGCACGAGCTTGGGAAGACTGGAGTGAATCCACTTTTTGTTAGGAATGCTCGGTTGATGAAACTTTTTTTATTTTACATTTTTTGGAGGGTCTAGCAGGTTCTATTTGCTGCTGAGCCATTTTGCATGCTGAAATGCGCATTAGCACAATTCACTGCAATTCTTCCACTTCATGTCGCACTCTGTAAGACTGCATGGGTTTGTAGCCCGCCACATTACCCTTGTTCTTCATAGTTTTGTTTGCTCACTCCTCTGTAGAGTTCCTTCACCCCTCCCTCATTTTGCTTGCTTGTTCTGTCCTCCTCCCGCTGTCCATCATTTTGTGCCCCCCTCTGATCTGGCCTCTTCCCTGTCCTGCTATGCACAAAAATAAAATACACTGACAAAGCCCAATAGCTCTTGCTTGCAAGAGAGCTGTTTGGCTTTACCAGTGCCTATTTCCTGAAGTTTGCACCTGTTGTGTGGTTCTGTTTGCTCCCTCCTGCGCTGTGGTCTTCCTCAACACCTCCTTGTGTTGCTTACCCTTTCTGACCTTCTCCTGCTGTTTGTTGTTTTGTGCCCCCAACTAATTGGACCCCCTCCCTCCCTTTCTCACCGTGCCACAAAAAAAAGAAAAACTCTCAAGACCTGTTTGGCTTTACCAATGCCTTTTCCCCCTGAAGTTTGCACCTATTGCTTAAAGCGTTTCAATCCTGTTTGGGACCAATCTTTCCTGTGGCATGCAAGTCTTTACTTTTCCATTCTTTCCTGAGTTTACATATTGTTTATGGGGTGTGAAAGACTTGTTGGCATTCTATGCTTTTGGGACTGGTGTGCAGTGTTTTCTCTTGTTGACTTGCCAGAGAAGGTCTTGTTTTGCATCCAGAGCCTGTCCGGGTTAGGAAATACGAGCAGACCTAATCCAGGTTCCACTTAAATCTGGAAAGGAGTTCCACGAAATATCTGTTTTTAATAGGGGTGTACACGTGGGAGAAACAGACATGAGACATCGCAGCTCTTCACTTGTCAACAGGTCCTCTTGCTTTGCATCTTGATACTTGTAGGTCGGTTCCCCATTGTGTTTTTCATGGCTGCAAAGTGCCTGAATGCAAAACACAGGACTTCATGTGCTACCAATGCTGGATATGGGGCAAACGCAGAAATTTTGGAATAATAAATATCATGTCTTCCTGTTTTGCCGTTTCACAGTGCTGCAGACAAACCTTAGATGGCTGTTTGAATGCCCAATAGTGTTGTGATGCTCAAGACATCTGTGTGCTGAGAGGTTATGTGATCTGACAGTTGCTTTATCTTTGCATTCTGGTACTTGTAGTCTGGCGTTGTTTAATCACCCCTCCCCTCAATGTGTCTGTTTTTTAATTCTCATCCCACAGTCCGTTCCTCACCAGCGCACCCTGCCCCTATCGTATTGCTTGTTTTCTTTTATGGTAAGTACTGTGTGAAAGTGCATGCGTTTCCCAGCTCATTCACTCCTCTGCTGCTCCCCACTGAAATCCCTCCCCCAGTCGTCCAAGGGCACATAAAGATCCTTATTCAACAGTCACCAAACAGCTCATCCACTGATTAGGTCTCGCTAGCATTGCAGCGCGAATGCGCTGCATCGCTTTGCGAGGCATGCAGTATATACTATAGTGTGGAAGCTTCATGGAGGCTCCGCCCACTCTCTGGCCCATCTTCTTCATTGGCTTAGGTTATAAATGCTGCCTTCTGATTGGTTTTAAACGTGTTAATCCCTCCCCATGACAGCCATGTCAGTCATTTGTATCCTTCCATGGCTATTGGCATCTTAACTGCACAGACTACTTTCTTTCTGTCCCTTCCTAAACCCCCCTCCCGAAGTCTGTGACATCTTCGGGGCCCGCCCCCCTCCCGCGCACTCCTGGTCATGCTCGTGCATTCTCGCAGCCGCTCGCACTCACGTTTTCAATGAAATAGGTCTCGTGTTAATGCGAGTCTTGTTGCATTGCCAATGCTTGTTTGGTGTCTGACATTCCTCTTCTCCACTCACAACCAGCTGCACTGTCAACCAACTGTGGCGGCCAGGGCCCGCGAGCGGCTGGACCATTACTTCCAGGGCCTTGGATTAGTAATACCGTGCTCTGCTGCGCTCACTGCTAATAAACCGCACTTCAAGGGGACACTGCGAAGAGCGCTGCTGCAGGCACGAGACCCCGTGCGTGCAGGGCATCAGGATGTGGGGGCTGTAGAATCAAACACCTGCAGAGTCACTTACTGTATGCACACTCTCAGCTGCAACAGTGACCGTTCACAGGCTCCGTTCACCGGGCCGGCGGCGATTCATTACTGAGGAACGAGAGAGACAAATACACAGGCAGAAATGTGCATTTAGGCAATACTACAGCATGTATTCTTGTAGAAGTTTGCTGTAGGTCTCTTTTCTGGTCGCTAACCTGTGCCATCGCGTCTAAGTGAGTGTCCCTCCTTATAACATTGCATTTTAGGAGACCAGAGTTAAAAAGGAAGCATTCTAATATAGACCGCAATGCACTGCAGCAGTCATCATTTTACCTTGTGTGTGTGTGTGTGTGTGTGGTAAAATGACTATGAGGCACAGTGCTTGTTCGAGTGATAGACTGCACGTATTTAATTGCAGCAGCACGCCCTACTTTCGGCATCCTGGCGCCCTTCGAGTCACTGCCTGTAAATTGTTTCGGAAAATAGAGGCCAGCTGCGTGACGTCACCACTTTGGATATAAGAGGAAACCACTAGCGTCAGACCCAAGACATTGGATGTTCACCAATGTTGAAGGGACCACCACGGGCCAAAGTAAACATGGTTAAATGCAACATTTTAAATCGATCCCAGAGAAATGGCCAGTTCCGCACAGATTACTACAAATTTAAAAATCGTATTCCTAAATATTCACTCATTCTGCCCAAAACGTTTGCTTTAGGTCTCACTTCCCAGTAGTCGTTTGCTGGAGGGCTCTATCCAAGCAAAAAACGAAAAAAAACTTTGCTGCGTTTAGTTTTGTGCAATGAGATTGTACACATTTGATGCCCAAAAATAGTCGAGTGCCCTTACTACATTTTTCATCGCCTGGCACTCCTGGTCAGCCACAGGAATTTCTGATATAAAAAAATATACGGTGAAGGACTTGCTCAAAACGTAGACGCTGATATCATATCATTTTCATTACATAATTAGGTAAAGCACAGCATAATTATTCAGTTTTATTTTTAGTTATTTATACAATTGCGCTAAGTATTTAAAATAATGTATTCTGTGCATACGAGCTCCAGAAAAATGACTACTAAATAGCGTGTAGTGTCACTTAAAGTGGGCAATAAGCAATAACGGCTTTAAAAAAAAATAGCGTCACTGAAGCAGATGCTTTGCATCAACAATTAGCCCACTATATAAAGAGTATGAGAATCCTCACACTGGGAGAGCTAACAACGTGAGGGTATAGAGGTGGTCTGAAGAGCTATGCTGAGTTCCAAAAAAGGCTATTTTAACAATCATTGGCAAAGTCAGTAGGTTTCGTTAATCCAAGAGCTATAGACGTTGGCAATGTAAATGCATTTGTGTATGGCTGTAGGGCTGTTATTATTTATATACACAAATACATTAACATTGCAGCGCTTAGATTGCAGATTGCAGAGACCTATTGCCTTTGTCAATGCTCGTTTAAATTAGAAGCAGACATTACATCAAGCTACTGCTGCTAGTTCTCGAGCAGCATTCTTTGGAGCAGGGTCGTGATAGAGGAGGTCCAGCAGAAACATCCCTCATCTGTTTCATTCAAGAGTCTGTGAATCCGGCTCTTCGCATCAAGTCTCAAGACTATTGTCACCAATATGGTATACATATGTTTTTCATGCAATGCCGGTGGAAATAATTTTGGCAGCATGGGACACTTAACTGGGAAAAGTGTACTAATGAACATACACATTTATTACCACAATGTAAATAAAGGTCAGAGAAAGCATTCCATTTTGTCACACAAAAAGTATTTTTAATTCCTTCAAAGGGTAAAATAAATCTGCTCATAAGGTCTAATTAGTATGATTGCATCTCAATGCATAGATTTAAGCCATGTATATCTCTGTTCTATTTAAATATCTGTTTATTTTCAAATACTTGTATTGCTTTTACCAAGTGATACATGCTGTCGGCTATTGTTTTAGACATTTTGGATTGAGTCCAAGAGGCTCATCTGTGGCACTGTCTGGGATCGTTTTTGAGGTATATGATTGAGAGATCTGAAGTATGTGGTTTGATGCAATTCTCAGAAGTCGTTGACTAGGTAGGTTTGACGTTTGAGATAAATGGGGGCTAATCAGTTTCTTATGCTTTAAGACGTCATTCAGTGGATTGCATTATTCTATCCCGGGCTGGGGTGCCCCACATCCTGCCAACCCGAAGGAGAGGGATGGTCATTTTTGTTTGCTCTATGCATGGTCTGGAGAGTCACTCTCAATCCTATGGCTATCTGTATGCCTCTCATTGATATTTATATGTTCTCTCCCTCCCAGAATTGGGAAGCCCAGCAACACACTGTGCCCCAGTTCCTCAGAAAAGAGACTTTAAAGACTTCCCCTAATTCTTCAAACTCCCCTACCAGTATTTTTCCACCTTTAGGCAGCACCACAAAAGGTGAGACAAAGAACCCGTAGAACCACATCCCATCCAACAAGTGTCCTTTTTTGTTTCGTCCCATTCCGCTATTTTGTGCAGTGTTCTCTACCAGTATGTTAGGACTTTATATTGTTTTCCTTTCATTTTACCACTCTGTGCTTTAACTCATCCGCTGTCATACAGTCTTTCACACGGAGTGGGGGAGGGGAGGCGGGTGGGCAGGGGCTGCTCACGGTAACACCACTGCTGTTTGTTCCTTCTTTGTTCATCTCCGTACTATTTGGCCAATGTATGATTTTCCAACTTGTGTCTGGTGTGTCTTCTCATAGGGCCGAGAGCGTGGACTGCTTCGACGAGCTTTTATTTGTTAATTGTGCATTCTGTTATACTTTCACATGCATTAACATTTTCTACATTCCTAACTTGAGGTGGCTGATTCAACAAAATAACAAGGATAGAGCTGAGCCAGGGATCTGGCTTGGCTCCTAGACAGGGCCGGCTTTAGGGCAGTGCGACAGGTGCGGCTGCACTGTGCGCTGACCTGTGAAGGGGGCGCTGTGACCTCAGGGGGGTGCTGTGCTTGGCAATATCTTATGAGAGGTGAGAAGAGAAGCACTTTTGCACAAGGTAGTGAAGGAATCTGAAGAGGTGGTCATGGGACGTAGGCACGTCAAAAGTGATTGGCGCACTGGACGCCCCAGCGTAAGAGCCGGCCCTGCTCCTAGAGACTGCACGAGCCGAGCCTTGACAAGGTTCAGAATGGTAATCATGCAGCAAACAATATGTAAAAATAGGATATTGTCCCTTGAAAATTAAAATACGTGTGTTTAACGCGAGGAAACGTTTCACCTTAGTACATCACATTAAATTACTGCAGTGAGAGGTATTTACTAAAAGTTGTAGTTTTTAAAAATGAACTTAGAAGTATTCCTGCCACCCGCCCTGGTCCCCATCCTTATGGCAAAGCCATTAGTCAAGAAGGAAGTCTAATTGTGGCCCAGATTCTTATTATATATGGCGGAACGTTATAGTCTAGCAAATCACACAAAGAACTGTGAAACAAGTCCTAGGGAGTGAAGTTTACCACAGAGGGCTCCATCTCGAGGTACCGGAAGTGGTATTCACCAGAGGAAACTGCTCCAGGCAACCAGTGGCGTCACTAGGGGGGTGCGGGGGGTGCGGACCGCACCGGGTGACACCATCACAAGGGGTGACACCACACCATTGGGAGACTGGGGGCGTACTTTCCAAATTGAGCCTTTGACTTCCTATTGGCCATTATGTGTGCCTGCATACTTCCCTGTGGGCGGCGGGGTCCGTGGCTGCATCACTGACTCCCTCCCTCGCGAAAAAAATAACTCTCAGGTGTCCAGGCGCGCCAAGAGCTCGAGGTGAGCTCAGCTCTCGGTATGCCTGCGTAAAATGTTCTCTGTATTAGGGGCCACGGGGAGAGTCTGCTCATCGGGGCAGTTTTCCAGCGTCCCCTGCAACTCGTCCACCGAGTCACTGGCAACAAGTTTCCTCCAGGAGCCAGCAGCCTCCGCCTGCCTGTCTTTGTGCCACCTCCCCTGAACGACGGCCGAAATGCAGGACGTCAAGGTAGGGGGAACGTGCGCTCGTATGCTTTTAAATTTAATATTCTATAGGAGATGGCAAGGCAGCGTGTGGTGGAACAGGTGTTTACAATAAGGTGGTAGGATAGAGAATGCTGCAACAGTCCTATCAATGCTCCCAATATACCTTCCCTTCAGGATTTGAACGACGCTGCACACACGTGGGCGGTCCCTCTAACCCCCAGGGTATCATATGAAATAGACACGAACGTTAAAACAGAACCACACTTGTGTCGACTTAAACAATAACATTACAAAGAGAAATGCTCACAGAGCACGGGCGCAGCATGAGATATGCCGCGCATGTGCATATAACAGGTTCATGGAAGCAGCAAGACAACAAAACCCAGAATCCATTGGCCTGTCACAAAACTCTCAAGTATTAGAAACAGTTTCCTTAATTACTCGTCCTAGATGAAGGAAGTCCCTGCTGCGTGAAAGACCCGCCTACTGTTGGTGGGCTTTGGGGCGTCACTGTAGGTAGGGCGTTGCCTTTAGGCAAGTTACCGGAACACGCAATTCAAGTGACGTCACATATTCTCTTTCAGTTTGATGGAGCCAATCCAGGCTGGAGTGCGCTGACAATGAAAGTTCCATAATCTCCGATTCGATCTCCCACCTCCCCTGGGATAACCTTTCCCTTCCTTGTCAGTACAAATGTTTTGCTTTGTCTGGAAGGGCCGATGCCAAGCGCTCACACCAACTGTCCACCTCTCTGCTCTTTTCCCAGAGCAATTTCAATCAAATGTGCAAAGGTTAATTGTGGTTCGGTGCAGACGAAATCGTCATTATGAGCGGGAGAAACACTGTGAATACAGAATAAAGACTGGCTGATGAGGCTGTGTGGCCCAACAAAAAATGGGACAGTTTCAAAACCTAATCAGATACAACAAAGACAGTGTTCTATTGTAGGGCAAATTAGTAGACATGCTAATTCCTATTGAATTTCACTAGTAACTGAAAAAAAGCGATGGCTGTAGTGTGTATATTTTCTGGTAGAATTGGGTACATAATATTACAGTATATGTAGAGTGGACAATGTTTCTCTAAACATAAGTATTAAACATATGTGTAAGTCTACAACAAGAAGTTGTTCACACACCTTACATGGACTGTATTATTGAGATATTAACTATTTCTATATCATTGTAACTATAAATAGGTGCCATATTTGCATATTTTTTTCATATTTTATTCTTACTTTGATACTATTGGAGTTATATGAGCCCAATATTTTTCTCTCCCATCCCGATTTCCTTCCCCTTATCCAGGATAAAAAAATTATTTTTATAGTTATGTGTAGCGTGGCAGTGGTGTCACTAGGGGGATGCGGGGGGGGCGGACTGCACGGGTGACACCAACCCTAGTGACGCCACTGCAGGCAACTATAGTTGTCCCAGATGTCCGGACTTAGAATTATTCAATCCACCTGGGGTGTAGCAGAAGAAGATTTCTCCAGCTGAACTAAAAGGAGAACTTCCCATACAAACCCTCACAAGCCAAAGAAATAGCCTCTCCAACCGTTTAGCACTTGCTCTAAACAGGTGGTGACTGTGAGCTTGTAATGGGAGCCCTCGTCTACATCTACTTTATGTTCGGGATAGAAAACAAAAACGGGTCCATTTAATTCATGCTGATTAAAGTGTGCAACTGAAATCAAAACACATGTGCTAAACACCAACATTTCTAGTTCAGGGCTTTCATTTCCCAATTAAATGCACTCTGGCATTTAAAGTTGTTGTTTGATTTGTTTGACCCAATTCAACTAAAGCAGTTCACAAAAGTGATTATAATAGGAAATCTCACTGCTGGGAAATGCTGTTAGTTGCCCATGGAGCATTCTGGTAGCCCTGACTGCGGCATACTCTAGTTGCAAAGACATGCAGGTGCTGTATTCAAATTGACATGTAAAGTGCACTATATTCAAAGAGGCCAAGGATGCAATGGGCATTCGATGTGCATCTGGTTCTTAACTATAGGAAAAGATGATATGGTGATCAAACCCTTCCACCAACCAGTGCAACTGTTTTCTCCAAGGAGATGCCAAAGTCTGAATGGGCATTGATACTCTCCTACTTTCTCCACTTTCAAACGTGATCTCCTCGGCAGACGGGTTAGATAGTAAGTGGACACGAAGCCTGGATCCCACCAGAACTAGTTAAGTGTACCCTCTTCTGGCCAAAGTCCAGCTGTCTGTGCTGTCAAGCCAAATATTTATTTCTTCAAGATTGAATTACAACTATGCTAAGGGCCTGCAGCTTGGAATGTGACTGTAGGTAAAGCTTGCTAGCTCCATCATTTACTGCATGCTCTTGAGTCATTGGCTTTACACGGTCTTCAGATTTGCCTTTGTTGTCTCACTCCTATTTTCCCACCTAAGTTTATACAGGCACTTTTAAAAATAAATGTTTATTTCTTCCTCTTCTACCACTCCCGCCTCTTGAAAGTAACACCCATTGACTTCCCATTCAGTACAAACAAGTTTCACAGTAAGACCTGAGGCTTCTGTGCTTATTGTGTTGTCAGGTTCTAGTACACATTGCAATGCAAACAAGCTCAAGATTGACTTATTTCGACCAGTGTTGCTTTTCACAATCTAAACGCCACTCAAAACCGTACTCCAGGAAGCTTGAGGAGCATCCAACCCCCCTGTCATGAGCATGGTGGCACCAGGGTGATTCATTTAATGCAAAGTGCTCAGTACTTAGCTGAGTCCAGCGTCTTAGAACATGTCGCCTGACAATGTGAGAAGCACTTATACCTCTACAGCTCACGTAGGGCCGCCCAATGCAGGAGCAATTCAATGCATGTTTTAAAAATAAGTACGTTGTTCGTAAGATGTCATATATGTGTTGAATGGCTAAACACTGATAAGGTCCAAAAGGCGAGACCGATTGCATTGCAAATGCTTGTTTTTTATCGCAGTTCATCACACTCAAGTAAAACAAAGAATGTATCTCCTAGGTCTGGGCTTTACAGTTAAAACAAAAATAGCAAACTCTGTTTCCGAGTCGAGACGGCGTGACATTGAACTAATATCCAATTGAAAAGGAGGGAACAATGCTCTTTGCCTTTACTTTTCTCCACATTTATTATGTGTTTGAGTTTTTTTATTACAGTATGGAGTTTCAGGGTTTCTTGTAGCAGTTTAGAACTCCCTCCCCTCACCTTGCAGTCAACAGAGGTGCTGACAAGTGAACAGTAAAACAACTGTGAACAAGCGCCAGAGAAACGGCCACCGTGGTTTCATTGCCTTCAACAAGGGACCAGCAGAATCAGCACTATGTACAACATGTTTCCAATACAAACACAATGCAGTGTGCGTTTATATTGTGCCTTTCAATCAAATGTTTCTCGAGTACCCAATAAAACAAATTAACCAAGTTCTGGCAGGTGTACCAGTTCACCTGTGGACAAAAAGGCTGTCCAACAAATCATTTTTCAATAGGAGGCGTGTGCTTTCAGGTAGAAAGTGTTCTTCTGGTTAACACCCACATCCAGTTTAACAGATACTCTCCCACAATGGTCACATAATCTCTGCAGCTTTTTTAATACAAAGGAAGTGCTTACTCAATTTAAGGAATAATCAGGTGCATGGTTCAAGTGTATGTCCACTGCAACAAGTAGGATGCCCACTGGTCCTTGAACTTTAGCCTACACCACATCACACATCATTGCAGGCCCACCAGTCCATACAATTTGGAAAAGCAAAACTGCAAGTGCCAGAAACCAAACTGCTGTTCGTGAATGCACCTGGGCTGGGTGACTGAATATCATGACAATGGGCTTCTTGACAGTCATTATGATGTTTTACTAGCAATCTTGAAAGTTTATGACTGTATGTGCTGTCATGCCAGTGGTTCAAAAACATTATTTTACATCCATGCTTTTTCACTGCCCACCAGTGAGGCAAAGCAGATTACAAAAAACAGCCGTACTCCCATACAGAAGATGAGCCCTCTGTCAGTCATGTGTTTTCCTTTTCTTAAGGTTTGCACAGCCCTTTTGCTCTTCTGGTGCAAACCTGCCCCTCTGTTCTGAACTCACTACATTGAAAAACTAGAGCTAATTGTTACTTTTTGACTATGAAATAATGAGGATGGTGCTAAAAACACTATAAGCTTTTAAGCGGCAGAGTGCTACTAGGGAACATCCTTCTTTCTCTTTTATTTAACCTACCTCTAATGGCGAACACAGCCTCACTCACAGCCTCACTCACAGCCTCACTGCTTTTTAACTTGTCTGTTGACGAAGACCTATTATGGACATTACCAACAGTAACAGTGGGCTTTGGGTCAGTCTATTGCATACCATTGGTTGTCTTTCTTGTCAATCTTATTTGCTTGTTTGGTATATTATGCCATTGCTTCCATTCCTTCCTCTTCTTGTGTTTGTCCTTCCCTGGAGAATAGCTTAACATCCTTTAGATTGGACTACCTTATCTTTCCACTACTTACATTTGGGAAACTACTCTTTAGGTCTCGCCTGAAACAGCACATTCGCTGTCATTTGTGGAACATTCTGTTAGCTTACAGGGGGCTTCGAGCCTGCCCATTGCTCACCAATGGTTGGCTTCATTGCAACTCTCAATTCCTTGCTTCTCCTTGGTCAGCATGTGCCGGCTTCACTTCCTCTCCATGTGTTTGTCTCTTCCCTGCAGTCTTGGCCAAGTACTGATCCATGTTCCACTGTGTATCCTTCTACTGCAAGCGCTTTTGGGAGTTCTTTTTTTTTCTTTCATTTTCTTGACCTGGCCTTGTTGCTTGTCCTGTCATCTTTTGTTCCTCCCCAACACCCTGCATTGTTGCCAATGTTCCCACTCCCCTCCTATGTTGTTCCTTCTCCTGTCCCACCATCTCACACATTGTGTTGCTTCTCCCATTAATCCCACCCCTTGATGCTTCTACCCCTGTGTATGTTAGGTTTATTGCCCCCTCCAGTCTTCCTTCCACTGTCTGTGTTGGCCCAACCCCACCCACAATAACAAAGAAATGCACGATGGTTTTTTATTTTATTTAACCTGGGGCACCCTGCCTCATTATTGCTTGTTTAACTTATCCCCAACCCCTTCCTTTTCCTTCTTCCCTTTCACCCACCCTCTCATCCCTGTTTCTCCTCCCCTGAACCCTAAAAAATCCTTATCACTCTTTACCTCTATACACCCCTAAACCTTAAAAAACTATTATTTGCCTTTACCTCTACCTTTCCCTGACCCCTAAAAAAACCTTACCTCCCATTACCACTACTGGCCCGAACCTAAACCCCCCTTATCTCCACTACCAACCATTACCCTAAAAAAACACTTATCACTCTTCTCCACTACTCAACCCTAAACCTCAAAAACTCTTTAAAGCACTTACTACCTATGGTATCTGGTTATATGCTTTGCTATACTTCGCCTATATGCCTGTTTTCTGATTCTATGATTAGACAATGCATTTGTCTCAGGCTGCTGTCATTTGTCAATCATTGTTTCCATGTTAGAATGTCTAGATGCTTAGATTCAATTGGATTCAGTTGTAAGGTCAGTTGGTGGGATCTCCTGTGCCTAAATGGATGTTGGAAACTGCTCTCTTGAACCCTAAAAACAATTTTACAACCCTTACTTCCTTGTACCTTATTACATGTCTTAATTATAAAAACTCCTTTAAAATACTTACCATCCGGAACCCTTACCCTTCACATAACCCTTATATCCTACCCTTTTTAAAATGACATAATATTTAAGGCTATTAAAAAATACTTACGTGTGTGGTAAAGTACTAAGAGGTAAAGTACCAAAAAAGGCCTGAAGGATACTTACTTGTGTGGAACTTACCTACAAGGTAACGTCCTTAGAGGTAAAGACTGCATACCATCAAAATGAAACTTAGCCACAAATATTGCAGGAGAGAAGATACAGCACCCTAGATTCAGAGTAGCTATATCTTGCATTTCATTGGAAGTCAGACAACTCCTCCATCCACTGACCAGAAGTTGAAAGTACTTTACAAAACAGCCATTTTGGGCAATCTCAAATGTAGGCATCCATCACCATTGTACAAAAGCCTAACCTCTCAAAGTGTTTTTACAACAACGCTAGTGATGATTTCACAAGTGGTGATCCAGTGCATCTGAAAATGGAAGTATCAATAAATCACCACCACAAGCAGTCCCCCAATATTTTCACTATCTAAAGAGTAAGCATTCCACATGTTTTGCAAAGAAATAAAATTATCTCACTTCATTTACCAAATAGACTCCAAAGGTATGTTTACCAATACAAAAGTTGTTGAAAATGTTTATTTTAATTTTAATTCTATATTTTAGTGTTTGTTACATTACAGTGGTGGAATAGAAAAGTATAGCTTATGGTGGATAATGTTGCTTTTGTTAAGCATTGCACAGTTCCATGAAAAGAAAGCATTATTTTATTTTGTGTGTTGAAAACACAGTCATTCAGTATTACACACAACAGGAAAAACTGTGATCTACTAACCAATGCAATGGAAGGACAACAAGTATTCCCTCATTCAGATACAGTGAAACTGTGATAGCAGAAAGCCCAACATAATATTTGAAAAGAGGGTTCTGTGGCTACAAGACTGAACCTCTAAATAAACATAGATTGTACTTTGTAAACCAGGAAGTTGAAGCTGGTTTGGCCTTGGCACTTTCTTAATTCCAACATGTAAAATAAATGTTCTTGTGCTCCACAGTGTTTTATGTCTTTAGTAAACTCCTGTTTCAGATAGCTTCAGTTTGTACAATGAGTAAAATAAACAGATTTAACTGGTCTCTCAGGATTATATGCAAATTATTTATGTATTTCCCATTCTATATCTGACAGGGACCCACCGAGCAGCTGCCTATCTGGATGGGCATTAATAAAAACAAAACAAGTAATACTTTACTTCAAGCAAGTGGAAATGTTTCCATATGTACATTCTTTTGTAACCTAAACTTTGAAAATGAAGGTACAGAAACCTCAGAGTTCAGATATTTGCAACATTGTTTTAAGAGAATCACTGATTCATATCAGATAGAGAGTTGCTGACAATTATGTGATCTAACGGAATTTGTGGAAAATGAGTCACCTTACTTGGAACCTTTAAACTAACAATACACACTGGCAAGCATAAATAACAATCAAATGCATAAGGCTTTTTAGAATAAAATAGAGCAATGAGGAATAACATCCTAAATGTATGTGTCAAAGAATGTTAGTTTTCCTATTGCATTGGCGTTAATTAGGTTTTCTCAATTAGTTAAGCAATAATATATACAATAACTGCTGATTTAGATATTTCTTATATGCATATGTGTCCACTTTTGTCCCTTTTTCGTCTTGTGAAGTTATGATTGTCATGGTAGTTTAAGTCTTTTTGGGATGCAATGCTTTTCTTGGATATGTAGTGTCCAGGTTAACAGCTATTTGTGTCCCTGTAAAGAATGGCTAATAACTTGTGCAAAGCGTGTAGACTCCAGTTCGCCCCTAGGAAAACAACTTCATATCTTCTTGCAATAAATCAGGAAATACGTAAGTTATATTCAGTCTAAATCCAAGGCATCTGCCCGGCACTGGCACAGTATAGCAAACATATATAATTTCCAATTATCAAAAAGGCTCATGAAAGTATTATGTTTTCTCATGTTTCAAAGGAAAAGCGGGGGGAAATGCTCCCTCTACTCATTAAATACATTATTCTTAAATGATTTATGGCAAAATAATACAATTATCTGTTACATAGTTCCCTTGTGTTTGAAACAATCGAAGCACAGAACAAACATGTTTTGTTCTTTTGTAAAAGGAAATCGAATAAAAGGCATCCTTGACAGGCTCGCGTGTGTTGCATAATAATGCCACATTTACCAATTGCTATGTCCAATGTAGTTTGTTTGAAAGAAACGTCAGGGTGCATTGCCTTGAACGCAGGTCCTTCAAAGTCATAAAAATAATGCCGTTGCACATTTGAAACTAAAAAAAGAAATAATTGTTAAAAGTTTCAGATGTTAATTTACAAATGAATTATTGTGCATTTAGACTATGAGGACCAAACTGAACTGCACTGAACATGAGAGCAGCCACTGTCATCGCGTCACTGAAGAGGACAATGCTGAGCCCGATAAACATTCTTTATCTACACATCCAAGAGATATGACATTCACTTTTGAGACAGTTTCACCTGGTGTGCAGCTGCATAGCTAAAACTGAAGGAAGGGAATATTGTCTGTTCCAGATGATCAAACGGGTAAGGTGTCAGTTTGCTTCAAATAGTTCCTAAGTACTGCACAACAGTGAAAAGTGAGACTGTCTCTTAATTGATGAATGAAGATAAAAGAGCCAGCTAAGAATCCTTATTCATAATTAACAGGAATCGAAAGCAATCGTAACATGCAACACCTTCAGATACTTAATTAGGCAGTCTCCTTGCACATATATTCCATTTCATTGCTTTTCAAGCCGACAGGTTTGATAAGGTAGACCTCTGGGAAGAAATACTGCAAACTTCCAAATTAGTGAAGGAACTCCCAGCTTCACTAGTGCATTCTGGGTAGGAGGAGCTTGAAGAGATTATGTTTTTCAGCCTTTGAAGTGCAATGATTAATAGCAGGAGGAGGAAAGCTAAAAGGCTGAGGAAAATGGAGACATACACATAGACGTTTGAGAGGCGGCTGGGCGAGGAGTTTGAATCCACTGATGTTGAAATGGATGTCGGGAATAGTTCCAAAAAAGTTCCATTTCCCATGCTTCCCATCGAGCCAGCTGAAGGTCCAGGTTCAGCCATGTTTTCATATGTAGATTAGGAACTGGTGTTAACCGATCACTCATCTACTTGAAACTTTCACACGCATTGTTGCCAATCCTGTTCTCATCCCAGGTGACGCTTGTTTCCACACTGTAGTTAAAATAGAAAATGAAAAATAATATTAAACACTTTATTTTAGCTAAAAGGGAGGTTCATCTTTGTAGTTAGATATTATAAAAAGTGTTATTTAACATAAATCAGTACAACTGAATTGTATTCGTTTTCATACTTATCTTAAAAAGCCAGCAAAGCATAATATAACAGTAAACAATACATTTCGTTGAATAATGCAAAAATAATGACCCACTTGCACTAAAATCAAGAAAGAATTAAAACACTATAAAAATGGTATAAAAACGACTAATTGAACTTTGCCTATACATATCGTTCATCTCTCACTTCCAGCTCTTGTACTATTTATGCCACATATTAAAAAGATATATTCTCTCATCATAAGATACTGGACAGAAAAACACTCAACTCTTAAACACAGTTCTTACTACAATGATATTCTAAACCAATTTACCACTATGGAAAACACATCATTGTAAAAATAAAATGATTGTATGCAAGTTCACAGTAGCTTGATCCCCTCAATGTGAGTGTGGAGTACACTTAAAAAATATAACATCTGTAAGTACATAATAACAAACCACTTAATAACTACATAAAACCATGCTCTCAGAGAATGATGTATGGAAATCTGAAACATCCCCAATAGATTTTATGTTGTTTCACTGTCACTGGAATGCTGCAAAATTTACTTTACATGTTTCTTTTTGTCTTGTTCACTTTTTTTTAACCACTTCTCCTTTCCTGTTCATAAATGTGTAAAGTTGCAATGACATGAAGAACAAGCCTTGGCAAAGCCAAACGTTCGGGCCTTGGCAAGCTGTTGAAAAGGTTCATTTTTAGAGAAATGTTAATGCAAGTATATGCCATAAAAAGAAATCATAAGAAAACATGGTGCTGCCTAATAGTGGCAGTCACATGTGTTGAATAAAATTGTGAAATTGGAGAATAAATTAAGCATTGTCCATAATTGTAATAGATCAGTGCATTCCTAGCAAGCAGGCATACTTAGAACAGGTAAATGTGACATTTTTGAAATTGGGTTCTTATTGGCATATAGAAAAGGTGACTTTGAATTACAATTGCGTGAAGATATAACTTAAACACACAAAGATGAAAAAAAAAATAAGAAAGACTGCAAACAAAAAAGAATTTCCAAAGCGAAGTATTGTCCCTGAAGTGCACATCTTTAGGTGAATGTGCAATTAATCAGGAAAATGACATCATTCACACTGAAAGACAGCCATTGTCTGAAGTGGGCTGCCCTACTGCCCCATGCTATATGCTGTGTTGGTCTGAGGCAATACATGAATGACAATGGAAGAGACCAATGGATGAAGAGTGTTGACCTAAAACACCTCTAAGTATCTCTCTATCTATGTCTGCCAGTAGGTCAGATATAAAATGATACAGGAAGATCTAGACAAGTAGGAATACACATTTGATTTTGCTCTTTTGTGACGTCACCCTATGTTCTGGCAGGTGGACTATATCAGACTGGAGTTTTCACATAAAATTAAAACACACATTTGTAAATTAAGTATAAATAAATTATCAAAATCAATTCTAATCGCATTTCATATTGCCTAGTCATGACTCATTTTGTGGACAATGTTTTGGATAGACATTTCTTGCTCATAGCTATACAGCTTTACAATTTAGATGGAGGTTAGGTGTTTATGTTTTTTTCTAAAGAATCAGATTTGAACAGGCACCCGAGCACTGAACAGGGAAGAGTGGAACTTAGTACATTGTTGTTATATGAAGGGCCATGTGTTTATAACATATGGTGACTAATGGATCTCACTGAAGAACAGCGAGATACCAAATAATAAATACAACAACTTTTAGCAATTCCTCATGTCATCAGACCCCCATATGTGGAGGTATGCTAAGAGAAGAGGCTCCAGTTTACAGGGGCTTGATTTAATGAATGAGTCAAGGGCGCATTCATCAGGTTTGGGGAAAAGGGTGGCATGTTTGTCTTGACTGCAGTTATGGTAATGAATGTTAGATCTGTCAAGTTTAAAATGATTGACAGAAAGCGAATGACGTGTCTCAGCAAAAGAAAAGAGGGCTGAAATGATACGATTGAGATCGAGATACCTCATTGATTTGAATTCTGCTTCGTGGCAAATGCTGATAAACAAACTACTCCCTATTATTCCTTAGAGGCACTCTGTTAGAATTGGGGGTCTCTAGTTGGCAGTGGCTTGCACCCTGTCCAAGTAGGGACTCTGCCTTCTAGTCAGGATAAAGGAGTTAAAGACACCCAAGATAACCCCAGCTCACCCTCTTGGGAGTTCGACACAAGCAGTCAGGCCTGTAAAATATTCATACATAACACACACTGTAACACAGTGAACACACTACAAATGGGCACCACTCCAGTTTAGGAAAATGAACAATCTTTATCTAAACCAAACAAGACCAAAACGACAAAAATCCAACATAACCAATTCTGTCCATAGAACCCTATGGATGCAGTGATTTTACACAAAGCACCTTTGATGCGTCAAAATACACAAGGAAAAACAGCCGCAGAGGAAGGAAGCGTTGGAAAATACAGTGATGCGTCAGTTCCTGAGTCCCTGGGGGAGCGAAGCATCAATTCTGCTGCACACAGGAGAAGTGTTGCGTTGGTTCCGGACTATAAGGGGATGCGAGGAGTCGAAGTCCAAGACTGTTCTGGTCTGTGGGTGATGCAGTGGAAAACGTGGTGCGATGTGTGGAAATCCGGAAGCGCTGGATGCAATGCGGTGACGGCAAACAGGTGTTCCATCGATTCTTTCAGCCACGGCCCAATGATGGGTAGATTCTTTGGGACCAACATCGGAGTCAGTGCAGTGGTCTCGGACTTCGGAGACAGAGTGCACTGAACTAAGGCTGTGGCGGTTTCTTCAGCCGCGGGCAGGCAATGTGTTGATTTCTTCGCCCGCACGGCGGTGGTGCATGAAGTTTTCTCCTGTACGGCGGTGCTGCATAGGAAAAATAGCTGATGGAAGGGCAAAGCGTAGATTTTGAAGTCTTTTAACCACAGGAACCACCTCCAAGGGCCCAGAACTGGAATTGGCACCACTTGGCAGGTCAGAAGTGCCAGCAGTGGAGTTCAGGAATGCTGCAGGTGAAGTCTTTGATGGTCCTGAGACTTCTTAACAGGAGGAAAGCACACACAAGCCGTTGGAGAAACATCTCAAGCAGGATACACAGCAAAGTCAAGTCTTTTTACTCTCCACGATAGAGGCAGCAACTGCAGGCCAACCAAGCAAAGCAACACACAGCAAAGGGGCAGTACTCCTGCTCTCATCTCTTCTACTTAACAGAATCTCCTCTTGATCCAGAAGTTTACTAAATATCTGGGGTTTTAGGTCCAAATCGCACACCCCTTTTGGCCTTTGAAGTAGGCATACTTCAAAGGAGAGTCTTTGTAGTGCACAAATCCAGCCTGGCCCTGTCTTGACTCCAGACACACTCCAGGGGGGTAGAGACAGCATTGCGAGAGGCCAGGCAGAGCCCTTTTCAGGTGTATGTGACAACTCCTCCCACCCTTCTAGCTCAGGGAGATCCCGCACCCTGGTGATGGGCCATCTCAATATGCACGGCACACCTCAGCCCCCTTTGTGTGACTGTCTTGAGTGAATGCACAAACAGGCCCGTGTCAGTCTAAACCAGACGTTGATTCCACAGGCACGCAAAGGCACAGGATGGTAAAACAAGAAGACGCCCACTTTCTAAAAGTGGCATTTTCAAACACACAATTAAAAAAACACCTTCACTAAAAGATGTGTTTCTAAATTCTGAGCTCGAAGAGCTCAAACTCCAAATCTCTAGCTTTTCCCAATTGAAAGTTTCACTTATAAGAGGTTACAAGGTAGCTCCAATGATTGCCAATGGGAGAGCTAGTCCTTGCAATAGTGAAAAATGAAATTGGCAGCATTTCACTATCAGGACATGTAAAACACACCAGTAAGTGTCCTACCTTTCACAAACACTGTACCCTGCCCTTTGGGGTACCTTAGGGGTGACTTACATCTAGTAAAAGGGAAGGTTTGGGCCAGGCAAGTGGGTGCACTTACCAAATCTACATGCCAGTTTCAAACTGTACTCACAGACCCTGCAATGGCAGGCCTGAGGCAAGTCTACAGGGCTACTCAAGTGGGTGGCACAACCAGTGCTGCAGGCCCACTAGTAGCATTTGATTTACAGGCCCTGGGCACGCATAGTGCACTTTACTAGGGATGTACTAGTAAATCAAATATGCCAATCAAGGATAACCAATCAGAATCACAATTTACTCAGGGAGCATTTGCCCTTTAGCACTGATCAGCACTGGTAAAGTGCCCAGGTTACATAAACCAGCAGAAATGAAGCACAGCACACAGCCAAAAATATAGGTTGTAGAGGAAAAAAGACAGGGAAAACCACGCCAAGAATGCCAGGTCTATCACAGTCATTCCAGAGTCCTAAGCCATTAAGAGCAAGCCATTATCATGTCAGAGGTGAACGAATCATCCAAATCTGAAGCTAAGTAAATGTATGAAAAACACATTTAATAGTTCAGCCACGTAAAGCATGTCACATTAAGCTGTTTCGTTTGACGAAGTACAAAGGGTATTCAAAATATGATTGACTTTCATTGTTTTTGCACGTGACACTTTCTCTCGTGGGAGTTCTATCCAGGAGTGTGTGCCATTTCCAGGGTTGTAGGACTTCAAAGTATCTTCCTTCTTGTGAGCTACTGTATACCCCGGGCATTTGGAGAAACAGTTTGTTAAGCTGGAAACATTTTTTTGCCATATTTCCAATTGAAATGTTTTATTTGTCATGATCTCACTTGGGCACACATTCATATAAGCATTGGCACTACCAATAGGTTTGGCTTACAAATGAATGTGCCCCTTCAGTCACTGGTGAGTTTATGCACTCAGTAACTCATCGTATATGCACTGTGTCACTCATACTTGCACTAATGCATCAATTAATTGACCCATTGAGGTGTTTTTACGTTCACCCACTCATCCATTCAAATCAAAAACACACACACATTCAAAAACAATATATAAGATCAATTAAAAATGCAAAAGTGGAAAAAGATACTTCCTCCTAAATATGGTGGATGCATGCTTAGAATAAAAAGTAGGTAGAACATTAAAGGTAACAGCTTAAGGCTACTTGGAATGGTATAGTACATATGTATACACAGTGTAATGGATATCCTCCCTTAGGGCCTAGTGTCTTCACATATACTTTTCACAAAAAATGTCAGCCTTACTGCCTTTCTTGTAATGTTCCATAACAAACACAACTGACCTATGGCACTGGACATTACTTTGAACCATTTGGGCATATACCCATTATCAATGACTTCTTGCCATAACAAACTTCGGATGATTATATTAGGCATAAGTTTCTTGAGCGCTGCCAAGCAAGATGGCCGTCAGGACATGCCTATAGGGAGGTGCGTCTCCCCATCACATACTTCTTTTTTATTCCTGCTTCATCCCGCTCTCTGAGGAGTGTTGCAGTCCTGTTGAGCCCCCCATAATGCTGTGGAGGCCCCTGGGGGGCTTCAGGTGCCCCCGTTGTGGTATCAGGGCTGTACCGCACTGTAGCACTTGCCTGGTGGTAGATGAGGCCCCTGTGGGACTTGAGGATCCCAGAGTCTCTCGCTTGCTGTGACTGACCATGGCATCTGTGAAGGGGTGTGCGGGGCCTTGGGGTACTGGACTGGTGGGGGCTGTGGACTGGAGATCTCCGCCACCCAATTGCTGCTTGGTACCATGTCCTTTTATAACTAGGGCCATGATTGGCCCGTGGGCATTGCCTGGGGTCCTGCCGCACTTCCGGCGCTCCTCATATTGCTGGCATCCTCTCTCTGTGGCACGAGGAGTGCCACTGAGGTATGGACCGCACTCGATCTGTGTCTGCTGCAGAGAAAGCATTAGGCTGTCGGGGCTGGGAGCTCTGCAGCTTGACCGCTTGCCCCGCAATTGACCCTGAGACACGGCTGGGTGATTCAGTGCTCATCAGTGCTGCCTGCCTGTGACGGCCATGGAGCACGGATTCGGCTGCTGGGGCTGGGAGCTGTGCCGCTTGTCCTGTGATCAACCGGATAATACTGCAGGGTAATTTAGAGCTGAGCAGTGCTGTTGACTTGGAGTTGTGGGTGCGGCACTCTTCCCTATTGAGGCGGTGTTGGCCGGACCTCAGCGATGTCCAGGAGGCCAGACCTGATTCACCGCGGCCTCTTCAGATGGTGTTGTGTGAACTGTGGCTGTCCTCCTCTTTTTGTCATTTATTGCCTTCCTGCCTGCTCGCCTCTTGGCTCCCTCCCTCGGTGGAGAGATCCCTCCCCTGCAGAACCCACCTTGCTAAGGAATTTCCTCTTGTAGGGGTGTTTGTGGCGGCGGGGCTTCTTACTCTGGCCACCATAGCCTGATCTCGCTGAGGGCCCCAGAGCTTCACTCCTCATCGGTGAGGGTGCCTGGATTTTCCTGTGGCCTGTGATCCCCTTGGCCGATGCCCTTGACTGTATCCACTGGCGCTTCATGGGGAACAGTCCTCTTCACAGCTCCTGCTGATTGGTTACCCAACCTCCGGGCAGATTATAGCAGTATCCTGCACATCTAGTCTGCCGCGAGCCCACGCTTCTCCGTGGACATCTCTCTATTCAGCACTATGGAGAAGGCAGCTCAGGGAACACCATAAGTCACTACACTACTCCTGGCCAATTCTCACCAGAGTGCTTCCCGGAACATAAAGAGGAACCCTCACAAGCCACAATCCTGGAAGCCATACAGAACTGGAGGGCTGGCCTGGAGGCCAGATAACAGGGGTGTCTATCGAGGTGTACTTACTGCAGGCAGATCTGCAAAAAGTGGTGGAAAAGGTGGACGCTGCAGAATCCAACATTACCACTCTGCACACTGAGATGCAGCATCTCAAACAACAGGTCATCTGGCTGCAGATGACCTCTACGAAATCGGATGGAGGATGCAGAGGGCTGATCACGGTGGAATAACATGCACTTGCTGGGTTTTCTCAAAAGGGCGGAGGGCCCATCAGCAGAGCACTTCCTGGATAGCTGGGTGAGGCATACCCTGTGCCCTAAATACTCATTCAGTTTCTTTTTGGGCGCTGGCCCCAATTCCCCTCGAGGGCCCCCCTCAGGTGATCATAGCCCAGATTTTGAATTACAAGGACAGGGACGCAATTCTTAGAGTGGCCAGAGAGGCACCTAACCTGAAATTTGAGAACTGTACAATTGCAATCTAACCAGACTACACCCAGAGGGTCAAGGAATGGTGCAAATCTTTCCTAGAGGTCAAAAGGAAGTTGCGCTCTCTCGAAATCCGATGCATGCTCCTGTACCCTGCTAAGCTCTGCATCCTCTCAGGGGAGACATCACATTTCTTTGACTGCCAGGAGGATGCCAGGGCATGGCTGGACATGTCATACAAGATTCCAGTGCACCCCCTTACTGATCTTGACCCATTCCATGCGCACCCGTTAGTGGCAACAGGCTGCAATTGGGTGGGACTGGACATATTGTGGTTCAAGAGGATGGTACCATGGACTCTGCTGAATCTTATTGCCAGAGGTGCCAGAGACACTGTTAGGGACACAGCATGTGGTGGTACAACCTCTGCTCCTGTTACTCCACCTATTGATGTGATTCATGACACTGCCCCACCTTGAGGGGCTGAAGGGGATGCTACAGGTTAGCCATTCTCCTGTTTATGATGATCTGTCTGCTGAGTTGATGCTTACGAAAGGGACATTGTGGATTGCTGACCCTGGGCACCAGGGGGGGGGGGGAGGGGGTTGCAAGTGGGCGGGCTAGGGACAGTTTCTTCCTGGGATGTGGCTCACTCGCTAAGTGTGCTGGTGCACCACATGCTTTGCCCTTGTCTACTGGTAGGCTTTGGGGCCTACTGGGGTGTGAATGATCTTGGGTGGCTGCAACTGGGGGAATTGAACCTTTTTGGCACTTAACAGTTTAAATGCATTGCATTTCAGACGGGTGAGGTTTATGTTTGCAAGTTTAGGAAAAGTTGAGATATGGTGCTGTACGTCCAGGAACGTCGACATTTGTGGACGTGTTTGTGGTGGTGGTTTGCACTTAAATGTCTGGGGTGGGGGGTTGGTTTGATTGTTCTTGCTGTTTTGTGTTTAGGTTTCATTATTGCCATCTGGTCACAGGAAGGGGGGGTGGATGGGCCACTATACGTATTGACCACCAATGTACTGCAGGATGTAGACCTATTTAAGTGCAAAATAATCAATGGGGAGGGAAGGAGAAGCTGTGGTCCATTCGGCTTCCATTCATAGATACAAAGAATCAATAGAGAGTGGACCACTTGTCCTGTGTCGCCAGGGTCTATTTGCTCTTGGTTCCGTCATAAAAGAACCCTCATAACTGTACACAGGCGCGAAGGCGGTATATACTGGGTCACCGCTTATGTGTACTAGTACAGCATCATCATAGGGTGTTTTTTAGTATGTATGCTGTCCTCCGCCAGGAGGGAGACCAACTGGTAAAACAGTAGCGTCCAGACATGAATATGAGGGCGGGAGGGTGTGAGAAGTGCTCTTGATAAAGTGGAGTTAAAATTCTCTTAATCACTTTTTCTAATGAGACTTTATTGAGAGAATGTTGAAAAAGAGAAAAATAAAGTGTTGAGGTAAGGATATAGACCGAGTTACTGGTCTACCATACTTTTTTGATATCAAGGTTCAGGGTCAGGGTCAACATGTTTCAGCCTTCTGTAAAGGTCTAAAGGCTTTCGTCAGGACCAATCTAAAGGAAGGCGCGTTGTGGCTCCTTGAATAGTGAAAATTATTCACTAATTATAAGTATAAGGGTCAGATCCATGGTATCTGTGCCTCATAAAGGTGCAAATTGCACTTCTTGGTGGTACCCGAGATTCCGTGAAGTCATTGACTTGTTCTGCCTCTGTTCGTCACTGGGGATACCGCGAACAGAGGCAGAACAAGTCAATGACTTCACGGAATCGAACATAGTTCCGTGAATGCCTCTCGGGTACCACCTTGATATCAAAAAAGTACGGTAGACCAGTAACTCGGTCTATATCCTTACCTCAACACTTTATTTTTCTCTTTTTCAACATTCTCTCAATAAAGTCTCATTAGAAAAAGTGATTAAGAGAATTTTAACTCCACTTTATCAAGAGCACTTCTCACACCCTCCCTCCCTCATATTCATGTCTGGACGCTACTGTTTTACCAGTTGGTCTCCCTCCTGG
Organism: Triturus cristatus; assembly: GCF_964204655.1. NCBI lineage: Eukaryota > Metazoa > Chordata > Amphibia > Caudata > Salamandridae > Triturus > Triturus cristatus. The sequence continues at coordinate 371,020,037 of NC_140591.1, read as the reverse complement.
CGGAGGACAGCATACATACTAAAAAAGACCCTATGATGATGCTGTACTAGTACACATAAGCGGTGACCCAGTATATACCGCCTTCGCGCCTGTGTACAGTTATGAGGGTTCTTTTATGACGGAACCAAGAGCAAATAGACCCTGGCGACACAGGACAAGTGGTCCACTCTCTATTGATTCTTTGGACCTATTTAAGTGCCCACTAGACATGGATCTGGGTCCAACTCCCTCGAAAATTATATGACATTTGGGTAATATTATGAACTAAGGTCATTCAAAAATCAAGCGATTATTAACACCGTGAAAACCTGTTATTGAAACATGCAAAAGGTGATGGGAGGAACGCTTGAAATTTGTCTAACCACTGGCAATCGTTCAGTGTAGAATTGCAACCCATCATTTCTTTGCTCACCATGCCACCTCAGTTTGGAGAGAGCCAACTGTAAAGCAGTCTTGACCCTTCTCCTCATGGGAACAATCCAGCCTGAACTACAAGGCCAGGTCCTTCCTGAACCAGAACATAAGCAACCTACGACCGGTTTCACCCTAGTTATGGGCTCATCAGCCAGGTACTGCTTGGTTCCAGTAACAGTGAGCAAGGGACCCAAGTATGGAACTGGCAACTTGAAGACACTGAAAAGCTTGCTTCTGTTTCTCAAAGAGAACATACATAGCCAGTGTTAAATGCACTCATCCATTCTTCGCTGGACTATGACAATGCTATATATACCTAGGTATTTAACTGAATAACTGCAAATTGTATGGAATGTGGCAGCACATCTTTTTACCAAGGCCCTTATGGAAGGGCATTTAACAGCAGTCCTGTGCAAATTACGCTGGTTACTAGGGAAACAGAGGATTTCCCTTAAAGCATTGGTGCTCATCAGGGTCAGACTGGGAGCGGGCATCGGGTGTTTTCCCCGGAGGCTGTAAGGGTGGTAGCCAGTTTTGCAGCAGTGGGGATGATTTTTTGTTACTGTGGCCGGTGTTGCAGTGGTGCTGCAATATCGGCCCCAGTACCAAAAGCAGCAGTGTTTCACACTTACACCACTTCCCCTCTGCCCCCCCCACCCAAGGCAGGTACTACAAAATTGCCACGGCTGCTTTGGGTCCCCAATCTGGCCCTGGTGCTCATGCACAGAATTCTCTTGGCATCGTCCACCATGACAATTTCGGTCTGACTTTCAATGCCTAACCTCTATTACCAAATCCAAAAATGTCAAGTTGGGCAATAGAGCTTTTTCAGACTGGAATTCTCTCCACTCTTATTTGTAAGCTGAATCCCACCTGCCAAGCTTTAGATAATTATTAAAAACATAACTGCTTGATTAGGTAAGCCAACATAGTGCTCTCTGGCAATACCTTGAGCGCCAAGAAGCTTCGGCGTTCTGACACCATACCATACCATACCATACCATACCATGATTATTTTGTTTATTAAATTAGCAGTTCCATCTTTGCTAGCACACTTGTGTTATCCTTTTGTAAGGTATTAAATTACTGAGAGAGAAAAGAACAGCGTCATATCTACTATTCTGTGGCGCTATTCTGCTCTCTTCCACGCTGGTACAATTTTGGCTGCCATGCGCTCATGCAGACTCTGTTGCGCCATAGTGCAAGGGGGTCACCATTGTAGTAAGCATAGATTTTGTACAGGAAAGAGTTGCTTTCAGTACACAAACTATGCTTTAAAGTATTTCTTACTTTTTATGAGTGCTGTGGAATGCAGCACAAATGAAAAGAGGGAAAAAAGAGGAGATATGAAAACATTTCTACCTGTTACCCCTTCTTCAAGTAGGCACAGGATTTTGATGCAAATCACTGTCTTAAATTCTTTGCAGATTGGAAATTGCATCAAAACCCATGGGTGGTTGCATTAGAACACTGATGCACCACACATGGAATGTCCCCTTGATGCAAAGTAATGCAAGGCAGCACATTATGTAGCTTTGCGTTACTTTCAGTTACAATCAAACACAAAACGTGATTTGCATTGGCTTCTAAATGCCACCATTACACTTTGAGTTAGGTTTGTGTTATAAATTAACACACACCCGACTCTATGCAAATCTGGGCCTAAATATTGATTAGGGGTGAACATAACTCATGTAATTTGCTGTAGTGTAATTAGGCAAAACTAGGCAAGATTATGTGAAATTACAGGAGGCGCTTAATCCTACATTTAGAGCGATATTATTAGAACGCAACGCACCTTCGTGTCAAAATTTGACCAGAGGATGCAGTTTGCGCTAAGAAAATAGTAATATATGTACCAGCACAAGAACAGTAGTATACAGCAGCCACTTGTGCTCTGTTCCTGGACTCTTGCATTAGGCATTTTTGTCACAAATTGCTCATAATTACATGGACGGCCGTAATTACCTAATTTCTGTTAATTTTACATCACAAGTAAAACAAAATTATGGAAACTACTTCAACTAAGCCGTTGTGTATAAAATTTCACCTGGGCCTAATATCGATTTTAGCTCCAAAGGCATTTTGGAGTTAGCCACTTGGTTCTTTATACTGTAAAACAGTGAAATCATCATATAAACAATGATTTGTTATGACTTTAGTGGCCATATACTGTATAAATTCAGAATGTATGCCAGTCTAAATATCTCTTAGATCTAGTATCCAACGTTACTTAGCATATCACAGTGAATATAACTTTGGTGAGGAGAAGCCAGGGATATAACATTATTTTGACAATATTCCAAGTTACTCTAAATCTGATTCACAAAGGGAACCTTACACGCTTGTGTAAGTTTACGCTTTTTCAGTATTTACCAACTGCTTTTTAATGCTAAGTTTAGGAGTGTGGAAACGTTGCAGTTGGGTTGGAGATTTCTGCACGTAAAAACATAGGACAGGCCTATCTTTTTTCTGTAGAGAGTTCTACACCCCAACTGAGGAGTCTACGCACTCGTAAACTTACTATTAAAATGCAATTTTCTGAATACTGAAAAGAGTAAACTTACACAAACTTCAGGCCCTTAATAGCCTCACAGCCCCCCTTCCCTTTATGAAATCAACTCCGGGGGTAGGATCCCCAGGGCATAAGTTATTTAAATGTGACCCGTGCCATTTTATTTTCAATCCTGTGAGTTTCTCGCAGGATCATGATGGTTTTTGCCAGTTGTTTTCTTTTTTGGCCCGGGGTGTTCCTCTGACTCCCCCTCCGGGCCTATGGGGTCAGGATATCCCAACCTTGCCCATATATATCTTTATTTTTTTATGACTTCAGGACAGGGGACTAAGTCTCCCAGTACTGTAATGGCTGCCAGCCACATTTTCCTCATGCAGCTGGCAATAAATCAGAGCTTGGTATTTTGACTCCTGCAGGAGTGAGATGACCCAAGGGAAATAAAGCTCCCTGGGAAAATCAGAGCCTTCTATTTTTAAATTGGCACTCCCACGAGAGCCTCGAGAGACTCTCGCGGACCCAACTGCAAAAAAATACAATCATTGTTTACCCTACATTTCTCCAAAACTACTGAACGGATATACACCAAATCACAAAAATCACGATCCGCGGACCAAAATCTAACTTCCTCCTAAATTTGGCGTAATCCTGTTCAGCAGTTTTCGCTGTATCCTTGTCTAAACAAGTCTATGGAAAATGCATACGGGCTTTAGGACCCCCTTTTTAATTGCTCCCCCATTGATGGATCATCGAAACTTTCCAGGAAGGAGATGAGGTGGATGAACATTTTTGGGGGAAAGTGTTGTGAAGATTCGTCAAATGGGGCCAAAGTTATTAGCAAACCAAAAACCGCTCTTTCTATGGCAAAGCAGACCTAACTAGGTAAGATATATAAATATATATACATTTAAATTAAATATATATATATATTTACCTCCAAAATATTTTCTGTTGTCTACCAGGATAAAGGAGTTAATTTATGTTATGAATTGTTAAAATAAGTCAAATTTTAATTTTACATTTTCTGTTTATTACCTCCCTAGAGCAAATGGGAACAGTTCTGAGATCTACATTCTGGAGGTGTTGCCAATCTATGAGGTCAAGCAAATGTCTGTATCTTAAGATTTGCAAGTTCAATGCTTTTGGTTACAGATGTCATAGAAGATTGAGTATATTATTTTACTTTTTTTCAATTATTATTTATTCCAGCATAAAGTGTCCATCAAACACAGCATCATAAACAAATAAATCAATCACATAAAACAATAAAAACAGATCCCAATTATTCATCAGTAATATATGTTATTCAAAGCCTATTATAGTTCATCAAAAAGTAACATGATTTGGACTGTAGGATATATTATTTCATCAACACTTCAATGTCTTCCTGAGCAAAGATACACAGCTAGTGATCCCCTGTGGACTTGAAAAAGGGGTTTACATGCACTGGCTAAAATGAGGTGCTGAATGTTGAGGTGAACTAAATAGAAGCACCAGGACCTCCCAATAGGTGGCAACGGTTATTAAATGAGCAGTTGATTTATAAATGGTGAAGGGATGCATGTGATGAGGGAAAGCAAGAGCACCGGCGTAATTTGAGGAGCATTTAAAAGAAGGATGGATGGACAATCAGGATGAAATAAGGACTGAAGAGCGCAGAAGAAGGTTGTTGACATGAATTGAATTAAACTGCAGAAACAAGTAATGAGGTTTAATGTTGGATTTCAATTAGATTGAAAGCGACTGAAAGGTTTTATTGCATCTCAGCAAAATCAAATAATTGTAGAATTGTAAACATTAAGAGTGGTTGGTTGAGGGCTTCTGATGTGGAATTTTAAATCCGAATTTATATGCATTACTGTTCAATAAACAGGCCATATAACATAAAACAACAGATCACTCTCAATGATCTATAATTCACAAATATTACTTTATAATTGTCCTCTGCATAATTGCTGGCAAATGAATGTTTTAATTACAGTTTACCAATATTTAGGATTTTGAATCACAGTATACTTAGAAATAATTGGAGGTTGTTGTTTAACTACAACAAAGAGGCAATATAGACAACAAACACAACTAATGTATCTTTGTGCTGCCAATTGTCTCAGATAAATATTGGAGTGCCCGTTGCATTAGATCAACTGATTGACCTCCACTTATGGATTGATTGTTTTTTAACAGTCAAAACACAATACAAACTGAGGATATAAGCTAAACCCTTACTGCACCTTCACTAAAATTTGCAAGGCATGTGAATGAAAACCACTAGCTTTACATAACATTGCATAAGGATTATTCACAGCCTGATACAATATGTGACAGATAATTTATGACTTTTTACAAACTATAGAAATTTGATCCACTGAATTGTAAAGTTGAACGTTTCCAAAATATCTTGAAGGCTAACCCTGACGTATTACTGATGAAGGTCTGCCAGTGTTCTCAAAACTAGTTGGAGGTTTTGTTTAATCTTTGTACTATTAAATTATACTCACAGGCTACTTCAATCATTGATTCCTCTGATGAAGATAATTTTTCCCTATCAGCTAAACATACTTGTATATGAATTTTTAACCACAAGTTATACTGATTACCGTCCATTAAATAGTCAGATTGTGCTTTGATACAGCTATTTTTTAAGGCAAATCACTTCTTTTGTCTTTTTGTTATGTAGAATTAAAACCATGGAATCTAGTTCATAGTCCTAAAATTACCAGCTCATTTGTAGCAATAGTTTGATGGACATTGTTGATGTAAAGGTATAGACCTACACTTTGTAAGCATTGCGAATGAAGCTTTACAAGAAATGCTAGACTCAAGCATGGCATGAGAAGTTTAGATGGTGTTAGATTAGTATTTTCATCTCTAAATTTCAATTAATCAGTCTATTTTTGGGTCCTGAGTCTATCAAATCTTTAGGCTATTTGTAGAATTGAGTTCAATCTGACTGATTTCACAGATTACAAAATGGCACAGCTTCTGTAATGTCTCAGCAGTCATTCTGTATGTAGCAGTTCAGACAGCTTTTAAATAGAACATTTAATATTTCCTGTTGAAAGAATGTAACTAATTTCATGGGATCTTTATACAGACTTATAGCTCGCTGTTGTGGGCTATGCCGCTTGTTAAAGGCCATGAACCCGAGTTATAAGGAGGGAGGAGGGTATTAGAACATTCGACCCACTAAGGATAGAATGTTGTAAATTAAAAGGTGAGAAATATGAAGACAAACATTGGAATGTTGGAGCTCCGAGTTTATACCAGAGATTATAAGCCCAGAGCTACCCCATTGTCTTCAATGGAGCTCTAAACATCCAATGTTCCAATTTACATTTCATTTAAATGTACATTAAGGTGAGTTGGTTTTTAGGATATATTTGCATTTCACTGGCACTATCTTTCCCCACATCTTTTCCTGATTTTGCCCCAGATATTTTACCGATTACACAGGGTGCACTACATGATTTCATGAAAACAGTAAGGATGCATTACATTGTTTGGACTTTAGCGGATAAAAACAGGTTATATCATATTTGGAATAAGACTGTCTTCTTTTAGCACCCACTGCAGGTACTTTTTCTGATTGTGTAATGTTTCTCATTTTGCTTGCACTCGATTTCACCAGAAAGTTTTGAGAGCTTTACAATATTTTAAGTTGCATGAGTGTGGGTTGATTACTGATGACATAAATCTGTGTGCTTCAGGACACTGTAACTGCACATTATTTATCAAAGATTACACAGTTACGCAGCCTTTTTTTCTGCACACTTGCTTTTATTAGGAGTTTGTGACAAGCATGACACGGGTAGATGCATTAAAGTGATTTGGTGTGGAGTAAAACTCCTCCTACATCTGGATTTTCTAAAAAGTATACTAAAAGTAAATTACAGAGAGCTTACACTTTGTGTTCACATATTACACCATATTTTCAAGAGACAACGGAACCCAAGTATTCTAGAGGGGACCTAGGGTTCAAGTATTTATAAACGAACAGTTGTCCATCACAAGATGAGAATAACCAGTAAATAACAAAGAGATGCAATGATGTCTATGTTGTGACAATCCCGATGGATTTTATAATTGTATTTAAGTCAGAATGAAGAAACCATGAAAGTGGGACAGTATTCAACTAAAAGAAGAGTAAAAGAATTCAGGCATTGTAACAAGTGGCCGAAATACGCTCAATAATGTGGCCACAAACATATACATGGCCCTATTGCACATATTTTAAAATGTGTCAAGGTGCTGAGGTCGATGACGTTTCGATCCCTACCATAATAATGGAATCATCATCAGGACACATGCGTACATTTCCTGGTGGGCAAGGGTATGTCACACGATGAATTCGTTTAAATTCCAACCAATGTTCAATCTTAATAGGAGGTAGTACAGATACCATGCATCAAGTCCAGCGGAATAATTTTAAGGAGAATTATGAGATGTAGCTCATGGACATTAGAATTACGAGCTGGACCAAGATCTGACCAGGTTCGGTTGAGGTAATACTCTGGAATTGATGTACAATTTCCGAAAGGATTAGCACAGAAAACCAGAATCAGCCCGTGAAGGTCGCCTCACTTTCATGGTTTCTTTATTCTGACCTAAATAAAACTATACAATCTATCGGGTTTTTCACAACATAGACGTCACTGCATCTCTATTGTAAATTACTGGCTATTCTCATGTTGTAAGGGACCACTGTTCCTTTATAGTGGCATATTGTACCAAGCACATAACGTTTTCCTTGCCTTTTATTTCAACAGGATTCATTGTCAGTGTTATGAAGGGGTTGGATGTAGGGAGGTGAAAATACGTGTGAAACACATCACCTGCTACTGGAATGTTTGAAGGCACTGTTTTTGACTACTCATTACAGATAAGGTCATGAGCCTAACCATAGAGAACTAGATTTAACACATCCAGTCAGTAAGGGCAGGCAACATCTGAGGTGTTTAATTCCAATGCCAAAACATGCAACTACTCACAGAAAATGTTTTGTGAACAAGACCTGGACATTCAGGTGTAATTCAAATCCAAGGCAGGAATAAGACGCAACTACTCATGAATACGTTTTGTCAATCACACCCTCTTAGCTTCATGCCTCTGAAGTCCAACCTACTACCCTCCCTATATCTGTCCTTGGTAAGAATGCTGCTCGTGAGTGAACCATGTTGAATTGGCCTTAATACAGGATGTGCTTCTCCATTGTGCAATGATAACGCCCAAATCCAATTACACTGGTCCTGGACTGAAGAAAGAATAGTTTGATTAGTGCTTTTTTTGTCCATATTACTTTCTTCAAAGAGAAGTCAATATGTCTTGGAGCACTTGTCTTCTTTCGTTACACAATGCTTCTTGATAGCCAGGCACCAGTCAGTGAGTGGGAGGCAACTGAACTGTGAAAAATATGAAAGTGACAGTCTAGGGTTTGAAGCGAAATCCCAAAGCTTAAGGTATTCAATTTAGCATTTGGGTTCTGTTGATAGCCCTCTCTACATTTTGCGTCATTTAGAATGAAACCTGTTTTAATAATCTTTCTTTTGGCAGGCTTTGTTCAAGATTTCTCCATTTACTGACACAAATTCAAAGCATAAACGTCCTATGTGTTACAGTCCTGCAAGGTAGATCTGCATACGTACCTTCAAGAAAAATGAATTTTTTTAGTTATTAAATGCAGAAACAAGCACTTCTTCAGAACATATATTTAGGACAGTTTAAACAAAAAATGGTTTGTTTTATTAAAGTCCCTAAAACTCATGAATCACCTATCATTCTTGTCCAATTTGTCTCTTTTATTTAAACCTAGCCTGTATAGTGTTTACACCTTAATGCTTCCATTTCTACAGTAACAGCTGGTGACCTTTGAAAGTGGTAGGGCATAAAACCTGCCAGGAGTTCACCCCATTATATTCAAAATGTGCCTCACTCATACCACTCCCTCTCACATTTACTCGTTTCCCCTCACTCACTCTAAGTCACATTCTTTCACTTATACTCACTCCCACTTACTGTTACTCACACACAAACATACTCATTGACTCTGGGGTCTGGGCCCTGGTGCAATGGCACCTGCTGCACCATTGATAGCTACACCTCTGACTCACTTCCGCTTCCACTCCCTCTCACAAATCTCCAATCATTCACTCCTTCTAACACACTCACACTTCTTCACTTACTCCTCTGTGCTCTCTTTCACTTTTTCCTATGCACTCAAACTCAGATTCTAGCTCCCTTTCACTGGAATTGACAAACACTCAATCCCATTCACTTTCTATCACTCACAAACGCACTCTCAAACCCATTCATACATGAACAAAGAAACAATATTTTTAGGTTGAGCTAGACAGCGCATGCGCTGTCTTTTCAAGACCTCCTGTAATTGGTGTGTGGGCTTGAAGTCCATCCCCTATCTTGCCATTGCTTTTCATTAGTCTTTGTCAGTGTCCTTTAAAAATCCCTGCTTGCTAGTTGTCAGTCCTGCCTCTTTGTCCCTCATTTCTCTCTTCTGTTCCTCCTACAGAGCAGGGACTTAGTACTGTCTCATTCTACTATGGATCTTTATCTGTTCTGTGTTTAGCCTCAGCGCCCTAACTGCTTATATTGCATTCTTACTCCCATCTCCTCTTAATGTCACAGTTGTGTTACTGCTGCCTTTTTTACTGCTGCTTCCCAGTGGATCCCGCTCGTTGCTTGTTTTAATTTGCAGCCTGCACATTTGTTTTCTGAATTATCCTCTCCCTGTGACACTGTTTTCTAACAGCTTGTTTTCTGAATGACCATGTGCCACTGTTTTCTTACACCTTGTATTAAAATGTTCCTTTTTGTTTGGGTTTCGTGAACCTTGCGCACGATTTTTTGTATGGCTTTCGAGTCTTGGCGGGAGGCTCAACATCTTGATTGTAAGGAAATCACTTAATCTCCCCATGCCTATTGAAAGCTTCTTTACTTGTACTGCGTTTTTTTGTCACATGCGGATGTTTCTTCCAGAATGGTCCACAAGCGTGGGTGTTCGGAGTTAGCAAATTCATCAAGTTGCAAAGCCATTGGCTTCTGTTAATTTCATCTAGTGCCTCGCGGAGTTGCAAAGTGAGTTGGGTGCAGCAATAAATGTAATGGCCTGAAAGACTTTCTTTCTCTCAGAAACCGAGTGCACCGGTACATTGTTTTCATCAGCCACAACTTGTTTGCAGTCACTCTATACCTTGGCAACAAATTGAACAGATGTTAGTGACATTTAAAAATGTATCTGTGGAAGTTTCCTTTTGGCTGTGTTTTTAAAAATATTCTAACCGCAGTGTAAAAAAAATATGCTTTATTTGGAATAAAAGGAATTATATTTTATATTTTATCTAGTGCGTTGGAATACTGTTTTTCTGGTCCATGACTTGCTTTTAGACTCACTCTTGTCTGTTTTCACCGAGTGACTTTTCGGGTTATCTGTAGTCAAGTGTTGTTACCTCCTTAACTAGGGTTTGAAGACAGCATCCCTTTTCTTTTCATTTTTCGTTATAAACATATACATATTGTTTGCATCATCCACAACTCATTTGCAGTCATGCTTTACCTTTCTTTAAAATTGAACAGATGCGCACAATGTCAATGAATTCTCTCCATATTATAAATTGCCTCTGTATATTTTAAAGCAGAAAACAAACCTTTACACATTTGTGCTTCTGGAGCTTATGGAGGGGGTCATGTTTTTGCTCTTTTCTCCCTTCTCTCCCCTCTAGCTTTGCTATTGGTGTGCACCCCACAACACTCCCACCCACACATTCCTCATGTGTTTTGCTGTTGGTAACTTTTACAGACAAATGTCTAGGGTGCAATAAAAATCGCACATGCTGGTCAGAAGGAGGATACAAATCTTTACAGCTTGGCAGAACCACAAAGGATTCTACCATCTCCCACTACTCCAGACTTCTTGTTTTGCTAATTCACTGTTTTTTGTCATCAAAAGGTGATCACAAGGTCAATTTTGTATTCAGAAACCTTTAGGCTATATTTAGCATGTAAGCACTTTCTAATATACCTTACATTCTTTGTAAACTGAGAACGATGCCACAATGAGTCTGCAGTCCCAGAACAAGGTTAAATACTTTGTACTTTGAGTTAAAAAGGCAAAAGGACCCCATTAGCATAACTGTTACGATTGTTAGCGGTGGTAAAGCTGGCATATGTGTGTTTTTAGCGGGACGTTAATATGTTGCGAATTGCCCTAAATCACCATTTGGGAAGCTTTCCACAGAAGGAGAATTTACTTTTCAAAATGCTTACTTATTTGGTGTAACACGCAAATTACATTATTGTTTTGGGGGTTAACTTAACATTTTACATTATTGTAAAAGGCAGAAATATTTATTTAGGTTCTGGTTATGTTCCCAAGTAGCATTCAATCAATCAATCATTCATAGCATTTGTAAAGCGCACTACATACCCGTGAGGGTCTCAAGGCGCTAGGGGGGGCGGATGCTGCTACTGTTCGAAGAGCCAGGTCTTGAGGAGTCTCCTGAAGGATAGAAGTTCTTCGGTCTGCCGTAGGCGGATTGGGAGGGTGTTCCACATCTTGGCGGTGAGGTGGAAGAATGATCTGCCACCGGCAGTCACTCTTGGGATGCGGGGCATGGTGGCGAGGGCATGGTCTGCGGAGCGGAGCTGGCGGGCGGGGTTGTAGTCGGCTGTTGAGGTACGCTGGTCCGATGTCGTGGAGTGCCTTGTGTGCGTGGGTGAGGAGCTTGAAGGTTATCCTCTTGTTGATGGGGAGCCAGTGCAGGTCTTTCAGGTGGGGTGTGATGTGGCTGCGGCTGGGGATGTCCAGGATCAGGCGAGCGGAGGCGTTCTGGATGCGTTGGAGTTGTTTCAGGAGTTTGGCCGGGGCTCCTGCGTAGAGTGCGTTGCCGTAGTTCAGTCTGCTGCTGACGAGGGCCTGGATGACCGTCCTTCTAGTTTCGGTGGGGATCCACTTGAACATCCTGCGAAGCATGCGGAGGGTGTTGAAGCAGGAGGAGGAGACGGCATTGATCTGGTTTGTCATAGAGAGTGTGGAGTCGAGGATGACCCCTAGGTTTCGTGCGTGGTAGGTGGGTGTAGGGGGTGCCCCTAGTGTCGTCGGCCACCAGGAGTCGTCCCAGGCCGAGGGGGTGGAGCCGAGGATGAGGAGCTCCGTCTTGTCCGAGTTCAGCTTCAGTCGGCTGTTCCTCATCCAGTCGGCACGGCTTTCATTCCTTAGTGGAGGTTGATTTGGCAGTGTGGGGGTCCTTGGTGAGAGAGAGGATCAGCTGGGTGTTGTCGGCATAGAAGATGATGTTTAGGTCGTACAGTCGGGCGAGTGGTGCCATGTAGATGTTCAATAACGTCGAGCTGAGAGATGAGCCTTGGGGTACGCCGCAGATGATCTCGGTGGCTTTGGAGCGGAAGGGGGGCAGGCGGACGCTCTGGGTTCTTCCAGAGAGGAAGGAGGTGGTCCAGTCCAGGGCCTTCTCTTGGATTCTGGCATCATGGAGGCATGCTCTTAGTGTGCGGTGGCAGACTGTGTCGAAGGCAGCTGACAGGTCCAGGAGGATCAGGGCCGCAGTTTCTCCGTTGTCGAGCATGATCCTGACATCGTCGGTGGCGGTGATGAGGGCAGTTTCGGTGCTGTGGTTGCTGCGGAACCCTGACTGGGATGGGTCCAGGATGTTGTTCTCTTCGAGGAAGCTGGTCAGTTGTTTGTTGACGGCCTTTTCGATGACCTTCGCTGGAAATGGGAGCAGGGAGATGGGTCGGAAGTTCTTGAGGTCCTTGGGGTCTGCCTTGGGTTTCTTTAGTAAGGCGTTGATCTCTGCGTGCTTCCAGCTCTCCGGGAAGGTCGCTGTCTCAAAGGAGAAGTTGATGGTTTTCCGAAGGTGGGGTGCGATGGTCCTACTGGCTTTGTTGAAAGTGTGGAAAGGGGTCTTTCGGGGATCCGGATTGGATGGTGTTCATGATCTTGATGGTGTCGTCGTCGTTGGTGTTGGTCCAGGCGAGCAGCATTAAATATATTGCGCCTACAGCACTGTTTGTTTTAAACATGTAGCGCTTGGTGTGTGTTAACCATGCCTCATTTTTGCTTATATAAACTTTTACATCACCGTAAGAGGGAGAAATATTTCTAGTATAATTGTTGTAAATACACATGAAGTTTAGTGAATTCTGTATAAAAGTCAAGCACAATTAATGCACCTTGTGCCCTTTCGAGGAGCACAATGTGACTGAATTTTCTTCAAATTGTAGTATGCTGCTGTACATTTTCCAGCAGACAACACCTTTTATACAATTGAGGTGATAGTAAGCGTTAAGATCAAATTCTCTATTTTGTCGGTGGGCGATGGGGCACTATCCCCATCTTTGTTTTTTGCTGCTATGTGTTAAGCACTCTGTGCGTACTGCAGCCATGTGTTTTTGTAATGTTTTATGTCTTCTAGCTTTGGAATGGGCTGAAAGAAGCAGGGAAAGCCCAGTCACATTGACTGGGAGCTATCTGCATAAACACAGATGTCTTTGGGATAATATGTTCACAGAAACCTTAAACAGGTCGGGACCGAGATAGGATTAAAAAACAAGCATGTGCAATGCAATAGGTCTCACATTGCTGAAAGTTTGGCCAATAAACTTTCAGTAATGAGAGAGCTAATACAGTGCAAATGGACCGCCACACTCGCACTTTAGATGTTTAAAGCTAAAGAGCGAGTGCCGCGATTGTTTTGTAATGGAATATGTTAGACCTGGCATCTTTGGCGTGGTTACCCCTGACTTTTTGCCTCTACCTCCTGTGTTTTTTGATGCTATGCTGGATTTCGTTTTTGCTGGTTTAGATGCTTTGGGCACTTTGCCACTGCTGATCAGTGTCAAAGTGCAAGTGCTCCCTTGGTAAATTGTTGTATTGATTGGTTATCCATGATTGGTATATTTGTTTCACCTGTTAGCCCCTAGTAAAGTGCACTGCGTGTGCCAGGGCTGGTGATTCAAATGCTACTAGTGGGCTGCAGCACTGATTGTGCCACCCACAGGAGTAGCGCTAAAAACGATGTCTTAGGCCTGCTTGCAGTGCCTATGTGCAGTCCAGGACTGCCATGTCGACCTGGCCAGTGTACCCACTGACCAGGCCTTATCCTCCCCTTTCTGTACATGTCAGGCATCCCTATGGTGGCCCTAGGTACCCCCCTGGGCTGGGTGCAGTGTATCTGAAAGGTAGGGCATGTACTGAGGTGTGTAACATGCCCTGGTAGTGAATTACAGCCATTTTCGTTTTTCACTGCTGAGAGGCTATCTTGCCCATAGGATAGAATGGGGAAGGCTGTTTACATGCCTATCTTCCCATAAGGGCAAGATAGAAAATCCAAGTTTGGTATCTCTGTGTTCAGAATTTAATTATACATCTTTTTAGCAAGATGGTTTTTAAATTCACTGTGTGAGAATAGCACTTTTTAGAAAGTAGCTAGTCTCCTGTTTAACCTTCCTGTGTGCCTGTGTGCTGGTTGGCTGAAGGGTGTCATGTGATGGGCCAGGTGGCTCCAGGAGCCTGGATGAGTCAGCAGCAGGGTGAATAGGGAGATCTGCTTTAGATGGGTGGGGGGAGTAGTCCCTGGGTTTGAATAGGGCTGTCCCTGCCAAAAACAAAGCTGGCTCCACCCCCTGCTGGCCAGGCTGAGGACTCTGCCTCTGCCAGCACAAAGAAGGCTCCACCTCCTGCTGAGCGTCTAACGACCCTGCCCCTCACTCTGAAAGGAACCAGGTGCTCCAGAGCAGAGCACACCCAGGAACCGGTTTGAGCAGGGGAATACCCCACTGGAACAAAGAGAGACAAAGACTTGAAGGGGTATAAGAAGAGGACCCCAGACACCTAAAACTTTGGATCACTTTGGAACTAAGAAGAAACCTCTGCCAAGGAGAAAGCTGAAAAGGACTGAAGAGGAGAAGACTGCCTGCTTGCTGTTTTGCTTTGCTGCCAAGGAGAGGGGAAGGACTTTGCTGTGTCCCCTTCTTTTGATTCTGATCTCCAAGGGCCTGAGAAGAGCTGGCTCCCTGTTAAGAAGTCCCAGGAACAAAAGGACTTCACCACCAGCTCCCCTGGAACTCTGCTGAGAGAGTTCTGACCTGCCTTGGAGTGCTTACCCAGTCTTGGGGCCTCAGGAGGTCGTTTTGCTGTGTTTGGGAGCTGGGAAGCAGAAGCGTGAACAAGAGTGACTGGTACCCAACGCATCATCCGATTGCGTGTCGCAAGAAAGAGAGTGCGTGGAAAATTTCATCGCGGCACCATCGCAACACGCAGGGTCCCCGCATTGCCGAGTGCGTCGAGCATCGTCCCGAAGCGTGAAGATTCCTGGCATTGCGAGGGTCGTCGCAGAACCAGTTTGCGAACCGCACCACTGCCGGTGCGTGAAAGTCTCCAGTCGCTGCGTGCGTCGACGCAGAGTCCCGTTCTGTGGCGCATCGAGAGTTGCGGCGCCGGAAGGCAACGCTGCGCCACGCATCGCACCACATCGAAGAGTGTCGCATCGAACCTGTGCGTGAAGCTTCCCCCTAAGAAACCTACGCAACGAAGGCCACAGTCATCGCATCCTCCCCTTACAGATCGGAGCCGGCGCATCCACCTCTGCTGCGTGAAGCAGGGCTGCTGCAAAGCCTCCCCAGGATCTCAGGAGTATCGCATCGCCTTTGCAAGCTTCCTTGTTATAGCTTTTGGGAACCTTATCGCAACTACAGGTACTGTTGGGCACGAAAGTGTCGCATTTTGTGCTTTGAGAGTCGCATTGTGCAAGACACTGACTTTTACATCCTGGAGTACTTTCTGCAAACTCTTGAACTATCTTTAAAGTAACCTTTTTGAATTATATGTTGGTTTGTCTGTAGTATTTGGTCTTGTGAAGTTTTTAGTAAAGATACCTTATTTTTCTAAAACTGGTGTGGAGTAAATCTGTGGTGTTTTCACTGTGTTACTGTGAGTGTTGGTACAAATACTTTACACATTGCCTTTGATAGCCTAGACTGCTCAGGCCAAGCTACCTAGAGGGTGAGCAGGGGTTATCTTAACAGTGTATCCCCCTTTCCCTGACTAGAAGCAAGGGTCCCTACTTGGACAGTGGTACCTACCCTGCCAACTAGAGACCCCCAGATCTAACAGAATAGCTCTTGCATTGCTGAAAGTTTGAGCTATTGGCAATGCCAATAGCTCAAACCTTCAGCAATGCGAGACCTATTGCATTGCAAATGCTTGTTTTACTTACTTTCCTTTCCAGGATGGAAGTGTGATTAGCAGATCAGGGGATGTCAAAGATGAGTGTTTAACTCACTGAGCCATTAAGCTGGCAATTAACTATTCGTGCTACATTCAGCTTTGCCCCAGGTAACAGATTCCTTCATTTGAGAAAAAGCCTCTTAGACAAATACCATGTTTAGTCGAGTGTTTAGAGTTTAGTGGTTGTGATTCAGGCACCAATTGTCTGAAGTCGTAAGTCCGGCTATGCTTATTTCTAAAATCTGCTTTATCTTATCAAGATCCCGCATTTTTTGGGATATAATAGTGTGGGATACTAATGACAACACAGTTTGTATCAAATGGTCTGTCAAAACCTCAAAATAAATTATAATTAAAATGTGTATATATAAAATACTTAATATAATGCTACTGGATATACAGAAAGAAAGTCATTGGGAGGACGGGAGGAACAAACAAATGAGTCCAGCCAGCCTCACTCTGATCAAGTCTCAATTTCAGGCTCTTTTTAAATCTCAAAAGACTGCACTTACTGATCCTAGAAAGAATGACCGGGTTACTTAACGGGAATCATCATTACTCCGAGTCCAGGTCTTCCTCGTCACACCATGAGCTATCTTCTGGCCTCAGTGACATTTTGTACTTAGCCCAATTTACAATCTACTCCCAAATCTGCTTGGCGGCCAATACCCAAAGGTGTTTAAATGGTGTAAGGACCGTACAAGGACGCCGGACAAGGAGGTAATGGAGGAAGACTAAATAAATGTATGACTTAGGTACAATCCACCACTGATTGCCAGTGTCTGCCCAGTGTAAGGCGTCTCTGCTGAAGGAGTAAGTGCTAGTCAGGAACTGTCCTTGCTATTATAGGAGGACGGGAGCAGTTATAGAAAGTCTGTCATGGTCACTCACCTGCTTTGCTGATTAGTGTCACTGTATATTGATCTGCCTTAACTGAGGAAATGTTCATGTTCCAAGTGTATTCAAGAAGTAGGGACTGTGGGTCATATCATTCGTTCCTATCACTCGTATATTTAGTAATTTATTATGTTGAATGTTATTCAAGCATTGTGAATTGTACCTCGTTCTTCTTTGACTGTGACCGGGGCAATGGATTTCAAAGTATTTTCCTAAACTCACTTGGAAGCCTCTCTCCATCATGCTATTTTCCAGGGAACTTCTCCCTGGTGAACATTTCCAGCCACCAAGCAGCTTAAAAAGAGGTAACAGTTTGGGGAAGT
This sequence comes from Triturus cristatus, assembly GCF_964204655.1. NCBI lineage: Eukaryota > Metazoa > Chordata > Amphibia > Caudata > Salamandridae > Triturus > Triturus cristatus. The sequence goes on along the minus strand of NC_140591.1, from coordinate 371,002,636 downwards.
TCACAACTGTATCGACATTTTCAAAATACATGTGGAATTGTGCCTTTTGTGCACAAATGTTTTTATTTGAAAAACAGGAATTATGTGGCGTCAAAACGGATACCATATTGACCGAAGCCATTCTTACTATTATATAAAGATATCTTATCAATCTACTTTATAAATGATTGTTTTTGAATACTTTCAATATGGCCAATTTGGCATTGAAATTTAACATAAAACAGTGGTGAAATAAAATGTCAAGTAGCATTTTTCGTGCATGGTAAATAAAAGAAGCATTGGCAAAGTCAATAGATTTGGCTCTCCTTTTAAGTTCGAAGTGGGACCACTAGAACGATGTAGCAGTAATTAACTAATTTATAATGCATGATGATGCATATTCTGTTTTAGTATCATTTTGCTATTTTGTCTTTTTAACACACAGTAATGCAGTCTGAGCATATGTTTCACCTCATTAGTATCAGTTTATCATTAAACTACATCAATGAGCATCTGAAAGTAATCTCAAGCACAATGACCTAAACTCATTCATGCAGCCACAGCATCAGAAGTTGGGAATAACATGTCCCCTAATCTTCCCCAACAGCACACAAACAAACAACCTTTATGTATCTAAGGAAATACTAGCATACAGGGCCGTACTGGCCGTAGCCGGCACCAGGTTTTTTTTCCGGGGGGCCGTCAGGGTGGGGTCCGGTTTTGGCAAAATCGGCACCCTGTAATAAAATCAGCCGAAACCGGTCCTAGCAAACAGCTCTGCTGCACCCGGGCTACTCCCCCAGGGGGGGCCGGACGAGCAGTTTGCCAGGGCCAGTTTCGATTCCCAGTCCGGCCCTGCTAGCATACCTATGACAACAGTACTGTAACCACAGTAGCCATTTGTAAGAGCACTGCTCAGGTCTAAGCAGTGGATGCCAACCACATTAGTTAGGGCTTTTTCAACACCATCATTTGGTGTACAAAGGAGCTTTGCAATTTATCTGTGTACTTGATTGAGAGAACATTCTTGCAAATCCAGTCTATGCTTTGCGAGTAGCTGCATTATAGCCTCTCTATTAAGACCCAGGCTCACTTCCACAAAGCATAAAACCTCACAGCCTAGCATTTCATGAGCTACACCCATGAAGCACTAAATGTGTCAAAGGCAAGCCTCCTCATGTGAGAGGTACATTGCGTTATAACATTGATGTGATAGCCTTCATAGAAAATGCAACACTTTAGAGACACTACTTTTACCCTTTGCCACCAATGTTAAATGAATCGGAAATATTTAAACATCTGCAACATACCCTGGGACATTTTACAACATGATACATAACCCAGCAAAACTGTGTCTGAAGGGAGCTGACTCAAAGTAGCTATTGGATGAAGGGGGTTGAATCAAACCCCCTCTTGTCCATTGTGTATTGTGTTGACATAAGATTTAGCAGACAGTTCATGCTGTCTGTAGCTCACTGCTGTCATAAGGGGGGGAGCAGTCAGGCTGCTTGTCTAGGACACAGTTTTCCCCACACTGCCACTACTGAATGTTGTTAGAAATTGGGTTGATGGTTGACTGGGGTGTGAGCCCTGGTCAAGCAATAGCTACAATCCCTTGCAGGCAGAACCACAAAATGTGACTACTGAGCCTGTATTTAATCCTGGCTAGCTTGACGCAAAAATCAATCAGGCTTAACTTAGAGGCAATGTGTAAAGTATTGATGCAGTACATAAACAGTGATAAAGTGAAAACGCAACATAATAAAAATCCCAAACCAATTTAGAAAAAGCAGAGTAAATTATAATACATTTTTTTACACCAAAACAGCAAAAAGCCGATCAGCAGAACCAGAGTGATTATTTTTTATGTTTTAGTAAAAACAAGCTCCTAAAAGATCAAGGCGTGAACCGCAGACACCTAGTCATGCGAGACTGACCCAAAATCAAAACATTTGGCCGACACAGAAAGTGTACTGGGCCTCGGTCAGGGCTTACCTTTGGACCTAAAATTAATTCTTTTAAAAATTATTTGAGAGGGTAAATAAAGATTAGCGGAGCAAGGCTGCAGGGGTGTCTGAGAAGGGAGCATCATTGTCAGATAGCCTTAGGTAGAAGCAGCGTTGAAGTTATCTTTTTTCGGACTTTGTGTCTGATTTAGATGTTGGTGGGACCTAAATGGAGTGGCCTTATTCAGCGGTCCTCCTGATCGCCAACCAGGTGCTCAGCCTGCCATATTTAGATGTTTTCTAGCAATGGGAGAGAAGACGTCCTCATTACTGCCAACTCCGCCTGTAATTAGTTCCCTGCCCATACAGCGGAATGGGCTGCAGCAGGCGGTGGAGGGACTCCAGTTAGGATTCCCGCCCTCCAGATGGGTTGTTTGTACAAAAATTCTGGTGGTAATCCCTCCTATTTCTAGTAGACGGAAAGGTAAGAAAAGAGATGACTACTCACCTTTTCGGGGGTATGGGATGCGTTTTCCTTCTCTGCACTGTTGTCCTGGTCCCCCCATCCAGATGCACCCTGACCGCAATAGACTGGCACCCTTTTTAAAGAAATTGAAGGTAAGTGTTTGTGGTGTGTGTGGGTATACATTACATGGTGTGTATGTTGGTTGTGTGCACATCAGTAAGTACCTTTTCACATAATCACACATATGTACACATGCACTACATATATATGTTTTACATAACTAACTAAATAAATGTACCTGTCTCCCCACCATCGCAGTTGCTCCCAGTCCGGACTCCGCCAACAGGACACCACCAGCCCAACGGGAACAGCTATGTCAGCTCGGCGGGACCCCACTACCACGACAGCAGTGGAGGCAGCACAGAAGACCGCTGGCTTTGCGGTCTTCTTTGTATCGAGTACATAGCTCAATATGGCGGGTGGGATGCCTGTCAGCTTCATAGTGTATTCGAGCGTGTCGCCATGGCAGGCTGACCAGAACATCTAAAGCAGGCCCTTAGTCTCTGAAATGGAAGTTGAAAATCTCTAGCGGGTCAAGGCAGAGGGCTTTAGCCTAAGACAGTTTCACAAGGTCAGCTATAGGGGTGGGTGAAAAATGTTGCTCCGCCGGAGAAGTTTGCTGAGTATTGCCCACGTTTGATCCTGGATTTTCAGCAATACTCTGGCAACTGGCACGTGGCAGAGTTTTTTCTCATGTGCAGTTCACCATTAAGTTGGTGAGCGAGTGCTGGCGGTCGCAGCAGGTCTTGACTCCGTGGCATCTCGCAGAGTTTTTATATAACTCTGCTGAATTAAGCTGAGTAAAACTCAGTGAGTTCCACCCACCCCTGGTAAGATACCTCTTTCAAGAAGGACCGCTAAAAAGGATTGGCTGCTGCAGAGAAGAACATAGCGGGAGAGGCTGCAAAGTAATCCGACCGGCAATGCACCTCAGGCAGATATGCAAACCGATTGGTCCCAGTCTCCACCTGGTTCTCAGAGAACTTTTGAGCCAAAATTAGTCTCAGTCCTCATTTTTGTTTTTTTGCTTTCCGGCACCTTTAGCACCACTTACAAGGTTCCAGGACTGGAGGGGCACCATTTGGAGGGTCAGGACTCACTCAGGCTGGGTCCAGGTAAGGATTTAGGATGAAGTAAGCCTTTTGTATCTCTATGGCTCTAAACAGGGCGCCAACAGACCAGCCCTTGTGAGTCACTCTGGCGGTTCTGGGACAGTTGAAGATCCAGTCCTTGTCCCCAGGCTGAATGTAGCAGAGCAGCAGGACAATCAGGGCGGCAATCCAGCAGAGCAGCAGCCCAGCAGAGGGACAGTCCCTCCAGCAGTAATACCTCTTCCTAAAAAGTATCAACAGGTAAAGAAGTGTAATGAGGAGTTGGTGTCTGAGTTCCTACTGTTATATCATGTTGCCCTAGTTCTGGAAGGTGGGAGAATCTTCTAGACCCTAGGTACTCAAAGTACTGTAGACGGGCCGCTGGTGGCCCATCAGACCTTTCCTTGTGGCCCACAGAGCTCTTCTGGGACCTCTGGTTGCAGCAGGGATTTCTGCTTGAGGTCAGTTTGTTGCTAAGTTCTGCTAGCCAAGTAGCATCATTTTGTGAATGTAAATATATTTTTAAAATAAGGTTAGTTCACCTTGTTTTACGAGCAATGCTGCTCTGCTCATAAGAACAAGCTGAAAGGACTCGAGAAACAAAGCCCAGAATAGAAAAAGCTATATAAACGATGTTGTTCATGCTTTCTGGTTTGGGGCTTTTATTCACCAGCAAGTTCAGCTTATACTTTCAGCAAGACATCCCTACTCATAGGCAACCCTAGTTTAGTTGGAAGGACAGCTGGGGAGCATAAACCAGCTAAAGAAAACTGTGATCATGACTACAGTAAGGCAGAGTCAGTTAGTGTGGGTGGGGGAGCAGGCCGTTAAAATGAACAAAATAATCTGTATCTATTTTTGGTCTTATAATCTACAGGTAATAAAATGGAAAATGTGCAAAAAATATTTGTGAAGATATTATTTTCTAAAAATCTTTGGCAACATTGTGTAATTTTTCCATTCCAATAATCCACCACCCTACTCTGTCTCCTTGGAAATGTGATGGCTTCACTGAGGCCCTTGAGCACATACCAGACCGTAAGATGTGGCCCAGAGTAAATGTTTGTGAGTACCCATGTTCTAGACGGTGCCTTTGGAGTTTTCAGAATTTCCTGACTCCCTCGAGCAGGCGCAAAGCTGGTTACAGTGACAATGTGGGGTCGTTAGGTCCTTTGTGTGACGGCAGAGCACAAGCTATTCAATTGCAAGTAGGGCTATGCTGAACTCCACCACCGATCCTCCCAGTAAAGGGCCTATTGAGGCACACCTAATACCTCTTTTGTGTGACTGCCTGGAAAGAATTCACAAAGTTTAACTGTCAGTTACAACCAGTCGAGGCTGCAGACACAAAAGGGCTATGGGAAGAAAAATGTCAACTTTCTAAACGTGGCATTTTTAAAATTATGATGAAAAACCCAACTTTATGATTAAATAGGGCTTTTCATCACAATTCCAAAGACACCAAACATAATATAATCACCTGCTCCAAATTGGAAAATACACCTTATTAAATGTAATAAGGAATCCCCAATGTTATGCTATGGGAGGGGTAGTCAAAAACTAATATATATACGTTTTTCACTACTAGGACATGTAAAACTTAAAAGCACATAACCAATCTTTTTATTCCACAGCACCCTGCCCTGTGGGTGACCTAGGGACTGCCTTAGGGGTCACATATATAATAAAAGGTGCGTTCAAGGCATGGCAAAGGGGTTTTATTGCCAAGTCGACATGGCAGTTTAAAACTGCATTCAGTCAGCAGTGGCAGGCATGGGACAGGTTTTACGGTGCTACTTAAGTGCATGGCACAGTAGGTGCTGCAGGCTCACTGGTAATATTTAATTTACAGGCCCTGGCTATATGTTATAAAACTCTACAAGAAACGTATAAGTAAATTAAATATGCCAGTTTGATATAAGCCAATTAAACCATGCTTAAGGGGAAAGGCTACAATCACTTTAGTACTAGCCAGCAGTGGTAAAGTGCACAGAGTCCCAAGGCCATCAAAAACAAATTTAGCAATAAAGTGATTTAAAGACAAAAGGTTTGAGGGGAACCTGCAGAGAGGGACAGGTCTAACAAATGTACCTATATATCACCTGCTTTTTTAAAATATATTCATGATCAAGCTGGTAACGTCAGCAGCCATTATTTAGCACTATATACTAATAAGTTACCCAAGCCCTGCAAAAGCTTGATACGTAGACTTACACCAGTGTAAATCCACATATCCGTATGTCGAGAATAATATGAATTTCTCTGTGCCATCCCAGCACCACTGCAAGTTAAAAATATTTTTAAAAAATCACATACTCAGTGTTAAAATATTGGACTGTTGCGAGCTCAGTTAAAGATACGGAACAGCAGTGGTCCATAAGCACCAGTATAGGGCTGCTTGCATCAACATGTCAATGCCCTAATCAATAGCCTCTGTCTCTTCATCTCTCCTGCGTTGTCTCAGGTTAAAGGTATTGCCCACCAGAATGAGAGGTGCAGAGGCTGTGTTCAAGGGTCTAAAGCTATAATGTAGCACTGGCAGGGCTTTCAGTGGGATGAAAAAACTGAAGGGGTTCTCTCACAAGGGGGTGGCCGATGTAATTAAGGACGTGGCTTAAAAACAAGTAAGTTAAAAATCTTTGCGTAGCATAGTGTGCCATACGACTGGTATTTGGCTGCTTCTGTCATTGCATCCAGATATATAATACAACAAGTAACATTACACCTACAACAAGCCAGGACTATTGACTCTGTCAATGGTTGTAAGGTGCATAAGGTAAATAAGCAACAGCTATGGCTTAGTTGTGTATAACATTGAAAAATGCTTCACTTCTGAAATGAGACTGTGAAAGAACTATAACGAGTCTCTTTGAAGTTGCATCAAAGGCAGTTAAGGGTGGTACTGCTGCAGAGTTAAGAAAAAAAACATTTCACCCTAAAGGGGAAGGCAAAAATGGAGAGCCCAATAGGGTCCTATTTCAGACCCGCCCACTTAAAGCACAGAGCACTGGAATGAGGGAGGGACATCATCTGCACTCACAATGTCTATTTATGCCTTAATAAATGTCAAATAGCTGTAGGCACAGCTGAGATGGGGTAGGGGCATGGGTGGGAGAGCTGCATACTCTGCTAACCAGGAGTATGTTCTTCTTTAGAAATATCACAATATTGATGATTCCGAGATACTTTATAAATTCAAATGTTGGAAAGCACATTTTTACCCAGATAATTCTTTGTTGTGTCTATTTTCAGTGGGTGACTGGATGCAAAGTATTTGTCAAATGTACATCAGACGTCAGCTCACTCATTTCTCAAAGAGCATGAGCGCTCCCGGGAGACAGGCACGCTACATCATTGCATTGTATTAATTGCATTTATATAGCACTTACTACCCCTGACGAGGCGTTGAAGCGCTTTTTCGGCAAATAGCACACAACTCTGGAACCCATAAAGGATTAGTGGTAAAATTAGTAGAATGAAATATGAAATTAATTCGAGCGGTAGATATGTTAGTCTATTATTTATGAAGTAGAGCCGGTCAGCTGACCCTCTGAATTACCACGCGACACCAACATAAATAAACAGCAATGTGCCAATTAGTTGCCCAACAACCGCACTAGAACATTATTTCCATTCGCCTCTTTTATTATCTGCTCACGGTGCCCTTCTTCATTTCCTCTCTCCTGGCACATTTTGCAAAAAGCATCCACCAGCGGATTCATTTGGAGACGGCTATCAGAGCGCTGCAGTTGTGAGTCCTGCAGTAATTGCATATTCTTGGAGCCCTGGCTTCCGAAATTGATGACCCTGGGAAGGCTATCTGTATGTTAAGCAGTCCACAGCAAGGCATGCGTTCTACGCAAGTAATGTGAGCATGGTTCAATGCTGGTCTGCAAGAAACAGTGCGCTAATATAGTCATCAAAAATCCTGGCTGCAACTTGGATTCTCCAGTTTATTCACCTGACTCTCCCATCAAGCACAATTGCTAATCATCTGCTGTACAGCTTCAGTGGAAACATTAATACAGAATTTTGAACTGGATCACAATGAACATCATAGTGGAATGTAATTGAATCTGTATATCCTGATTGGTTTCGTTCATTTTCAGTCACAAATAATCTATGACATGCATTTCTGTATCTTTCTTACATTAATTAACTTGTAGAACATTTAAAGTAGTTAAATAATCACAGTGTGTGTTTTTGTGATCGTATACTACAAACCAGTATAGATGGCAGGGTGGGGGCGAGTGGCTGAAGGGAGTACACAGTGGGAGTTTAGGGACATGGCCTGTGCTCAGTCCCTGCTGCACCTGGCCAAAGTCCATGCACAGTGGGGTTTGGCCACCCTGCGGTGGGTTCGGTGCAGGGTCTTTGGTCAAACCCAGCTGGGCATGGCCAAAGGCTATACACAGTAGCGGTTGGCTGCCCCGCAGTGAGTTGGGCGCAGGAAGCGGCTACATACCAGGCTATATGGACAACCTGTACTGCACACAGCTTAATGTTAGGGACAGGCACGACAGAAAACACGATTATTACTTTTTTTTTACCTAGTTAAGAGGTTCTAAAAAGAACCTCCTTTTTTATTTTTGTCATTTAAAATTTTTTTGTAACTCTTCGTTTTTTGGCGACTAGACTAATAATTACTGAAAAAAGGGTATCTGAATTTAGGAAGAAAGGTGAAAAAAAGAAAATAGTGGCCTTGCAAGTTACCACCTGATCCCTACTAGCAGTGGCACTCCGCTTACTGACAGAGATAACTTTTCCGCAGTGCCGCCAAATGATTCGAACCCTGGCAACGCAGGGATCACAGTCCACCAGTAAGGCCACTAGATATCTGGTGGAAGTGTGTTTCCAGGATCCTCCAAGTGCTGGATGGCAGTGCTGCGTGTACTTCTTCCCCATTCCTTGAATGATCTCCTCGTCGCAGATCTTGCATATGACCTGCCTCTGCCTTCCTCCTACTGATCTTCTGGGTATTGAGGTTGTATTGTATTGTATTGTATAAACTCTTGTAACGCGCGAATCTGCCACCCAACGGGTATCCTGGCGCTGTGAGACACAACAGCATGAGACAACACAGAAACGACTGGTCAGTGGTCAGGGTTGATGCCATACTATTCCTGACGGAAAAGCCAGGTCTTTAGATCTTTCCTAAAACCTAGCAACGGTTCAGAGTGGTCTCCTCCTGATGCCATTCTCCAAATTATTTTTTGAATAATCCCCCCAAAAGTGGATGTCCAAATAATAAGGACAGGTTTTACAAGGTGTGACTCGAGTAATATCCAAATACCTAATGCAGGAAATGGGACTGTAACTGCTTCCATCTGGATGATTACAATCACACCAACCAATCAGATGTGGTTTTCCCATGAACCATTGGTACCACAGTGCTATTTTTATGTACCACATCACTGTGACCCTTACAAAGGCAGGTATTTTAATGAAAACTGTAAAATGTATTTGCTGTGTAGGCATTTTAGGAACCCCTAGGCTCAATTTGAAAATGAATACCCATTCATAGTAATCTAAACTTTTTTTTTAAATGTCTGTCATTTGCTGTACAATTGAGTGACCCGGAAAAGGAAGTAAAGGCCTTGTAGTAATCACTCTGCCATTGGCTCTGTGAGCCTCACAGTCGGGCCGTGGTACCAAGTGGACACAAACAAAAAAGGACAAAATTCAAGCAGCTACCTGATTGGTCACTCAGGAAAAACTAACTACTGAACAAATAAGTCCACAGCCTTCAGGTTAAAGCCCAAATCAATGTCCTAAACATCATTAGTACATTGGAGTTTTATAGATAGAGACTATGCCTCAGAGAATCCACTGGCATCGTGGTTTCTGGACAAATTGCAGAGCACCAGCCTCTGAACACTGCACCCACAGGTTCTATCCCTGCAAGAACATTACTTGATGATGACGTCATTGTGTTGCCATCCATGTATGGAGCACCACAACCATGTAAGCCCAACAAGGAATCAGAGGTGACAAAGTTATTTTCTTATCCAGCTGGGCACAACAAATATGTCACAGAAGACGTTACATACACCTTGTGCAAACAGGTGCTCCACAGAGGCAAACCAGGCAAGTACGTCATGGGTACAGGATATGGCAGCACCAGTTTGCATCAGAATGACTGGCGGGAAATAAAAATGGCAGCTTAGATGCTGGCGATCTTGTCAAGACTGATTTATTCAATTGAAATATATGCCGACGACTTACTTTACACCATTGCACCTGGAAAATGGGAGGATTTCCTCCCTGAAATGCCTTAGCTGTGTGCGAGGGGGTGTTCTTTCATATGACATGGACATGTCCAGTAATCCAGAACTATTAGTCTGCCATATCCCTTTCCCTCTTCTTTTGGGCAATCTAAATAGCTATCAATATAGCCCCTAAGCTGCAACTGTTGGGAATAATGGAAGAATCGGTTTCCTGAGAAATGCAAAGACACTCATCATGCTAGGATTTATAGCAGCTAAGTGAGACATAGCGAAGCCCTTGCTCTCACCCACTACACCAGTGTGTGAATGGCTCCAGGGGATGGGCAGAGGTAACATTATGGAATAAAACAATATAGCTCATAAGAGAGTGCCCGCAATAAACATGCGAAAATCTGGGATGTTTCGACTTCCCATTTTACTTTAAATGTATGAACAGGGTGAGCGGCATATGGAAAATGACCAAACTGCATGCTGTAATAAAATGCAGCTTACTTAACTATGATAATGTAAAAGGAATAGTGATGCATATATACGCATGTTATATTCTTATACTGCTACTGTTGAAATGCCATTAAAAAGACAGAAGAAAGAGTTTTGCTATAGTGATCTGGCAAAATAAGCCTTTCAGGACTTACACTGAGTCTAACGGTATCACCTAAATTCTACGAAGAAATTTATTAGGAACTTGCACACTTATATCTTTGCGGAGTAGTATGGACCCAATAGGGAGAGCATTAAGTTGCTTTCTACCACCCAGGGTGTCCACCAGGCTATGTGTTGGCCTCAAACACAATTTAGTCTATTCATTAATAAAGTACTCCAGGAGTTGTGTGGGATACAAGCAGATGTTCCTGGATTGGATGGAACGCCTAAACTATTGTTGATCTTCACTGATGATGCAGTCCTTTTATTTTATTAAGAAAAGGACTACAGAAGCTACTTTACTCCCATGAAGCATTTATTAAAATTAAGATGCTGATGATTAATTTCAATAAAACCAAATGTACAGCGTTAACAATGAAAATAAATCTCCACACTTTAAAATATCAGAATTGTGCCCCAACGGAGTACATATTTTGACTCTCTGGGACTTAGGTGACTAACGCACCTCAAGACATCCACTTTAATCCTGTCACATAAATCATCTGCAATCCTAAAGTTCAGCAAGACCTTTGGAAGGCAGGCTGTCACACTCGCCATTGAACCTTCAGCAAACTGAAACATCAGTCTTGGTATTTGGAGCAGTAACCTGGGGTGATATAAATATCACCAATCTTGCAGTAATAGAAAACAGATCCTGCAAGGACATGGTTACTCTCCTTCTGGATTTTATAACACTCATGAAGCATGATGAATCGAAGGTAATATGGTTGTATAAGCAGTAGCAGCTGCTAGTGAACAGAAGTGGTAAGGCATCGGGGTGGTATGGGGAGAAAAAATAAAAGACCACTTAGCTGCTGTAGCCGCCTCCCCTCCAACCTCTTCTATTCCTAGCTACCGGCAGCACACAGGCTCCCAGACTCCCCTAAACCAATCACGTGATTAGTTTGCTGCTTAGGTAGTGCATGGGACTGTTTTCCACCCAGCTCTGCAACACAGCCGGGTGGGGAAATGCTAAGTGCGCATGTTGTTTTGGCTGGTCGTCATAGGACACTTATGGTGCCCACCACTCCTCCTCCCTGCGTGATGACAGCCCCACCCAGCCCAAACCTGGCTCACTACTGAAAAATAAAATGATAACATTGTGTTATCATTTCATTTTTACTTTTTGCACTGCTCAGAGAGCAGTGGGGCGACGCTCCTCCGCCTCAATGGAGGAATCGCAATGTTTATAAGTATCAGGAATCTTTGAGACAGTGCTTCCTGAGGATCACATCCATTGTTGCAGGGAAATGGTCATGTTTCTCAGACTCCAAGATACAAACTTGCTTTGGGGCAGTCTTGGAGACTATGGAAGATGGCCAGGTGATGGCTAGGGAGGTAAAGGAGAGTGAAGTTACAAGGTAAAACAGATCAGCAGTTTTAAGCCAGCACATTCTGGAAGAAGCTGGAATGCTCTGGACTCTTCTGGGTCAGTAAAAGATGGGAGGATTTAAGTATTAGTCACAGAACTACTCTTTGCCTGGAATAGTTAAGGGGCTCTTTACTCTGGTAGCATAATTTGCATCTTTTTGTTTTAATTCCTTTTGGTTCTCTTAGGTGGCTGGGGTAGCGCGGATTAACCCTTTCATCTCCATATATGGAGCTTTCCTTGCTACCATTCTGGAATTCCTCCTCCATCTTCAAACACTCCAACTCCTCAGGGCTTCTGGCATCTCTACTATTGGGGGAGGACATTTGTATCAGGTTACTGAACTGTATTTGGTTGTCTGCAGGTTAGTCACAGCCTCTCTGCTTCTGTCCACTGGCAAACCATTCTACCGGTACTCACAAGAGATTGTATCCTCTTGTACACCAGAATATTTAGATGAATGATACCTTGTCATATAGGATTACATGGGTTACTAGTCAGTCCATTGCAGATCGAGGGTACTTGCAGTATTCAATTCCAATGTATTTATTAACCGTTCGATTAATTAAAATCATTACAGTAAAATATATACATCTATTCTCCCCCTCCACCCCACCTTCCAACCTCATGGAAAAAAAAGAATTATAATACCCGACCACAAGCGTGCCCATAAGGCAGTACAAATTGTACTTACAGATGTAAAAAGCAACAAATAGGGATGCCAGAACTTTGTTTTTATGGGCGTATACACATATTCATTTAGTTGTATGACCTGGAATGAGGCACATCACAACCTAAAACCAATTAATTAATAAAGACTTAAAAATCATTTTTTTTACACAGGTTATCAAATGTGGCCCTTACTTTGCGCTCCTACTAGACGTAGAATGGAGTGCAAACCTGTTAACTACCTATTGATGTATTTGTCACTTACAGATGCTGGAGTAGACTCCTTCTGGTTTGCCAATAACTTTCGAGTTTAAGAGAGAAAATATTTAAATTGTGATGTGCTAACCAGTCAAAGACTGGTGATGTGGTGATCATCTATGGCAACTTGGTAAGGGCAAATCCTATAGAATTCATGAACTTCCAAATCAGTCAGTTTGGGGCAACAACACAACAGATGCAGCCATGATTAATTCCGATATGAACATAACCTGCATGTGACAGCATCCTCCTTGCGTGCCCACGCTGGATTAAAGTCTGAGATTTTAAAGCGATCAGACTCATATAGACGATTTTCCTGTGGGCCTGGACTGTAAGGGCATCTTGAAATTAGGGTCTTGCTTTCCCCAAGATATAAGATGCATCCAATTGCGCTGTGATGGAGCTGGCACCAAATTTTGCTAAATCCTTTTCAAATGAGATTACCAACAACTGCCTGTTCACTGCTTTTTTCCAAACAGATAAAGGAATGTCGAGGGAGCGCAGGCTTTATGCCTTGATCTTCAAGCTACCAATTGCCTGACCAAGCCCGGTTTGCCAGGAGGAACCCTTCTCCTCAAAAATCTTCCTAAGTTGGTATTTGTGTGAATTTGTTGGGGCTCGCTAGACCCTTATAAAAAAACTTTATTAGGTCCCCCTGGCTCGCCAAGTCTGGCCTCACAAGGCCGAGCTCCAACCTCAACCTCGCTCTTTTGGCAGGCTGAGGGGTTAACAGCATTGCCTTGTATGCCTTAGTCTGTGCGGCATTTAGAAGACTGTCCAGGGCACCTGAAAAGGCCAGATGCCCATACTTGATGGGTGGAATTAATTTCACAGGACTGACAGCATGGGCTCTGCAGTTGGTCCCTACAGGCGGTTGCTTAGTCACTTCAATGTGTGGATAACACGGTCGGACTTTAAACTGAGATGCCTTAAGTGAGCGCTCAGTGTGGCCCTCTCGGAAAGCCAAACCCCAAGGTAGTTGTAAGCTGCCACTGTTCCTATTAGCAGATCTCCGAATTGCCTTTTATGTGGGTATTTTCCAAACACTACTACCTTGGTTTTGCTCTGATTAACCTGTAGATTGTTCTCCTGGTTGTAATGATGGAGTGTGTTGAGAGCTCTCTCTAGGCCCACTCTAGTGTGATCCATGATTACTGTATCATCCACGTATTGCAGGATGGGAAGTCGCACCCTGCCCAGCCTTGGAGTGACTAGACTTGCACCTTACAAGGCAGGCCCCAGGTCCACAGTATAGAGATTAAGGAGAAGGGGGCCAAAACACATCCCTGTTTAGGCCAGTTGTTTGTGGCAACTCTGGAGGATACTGTGGTGGGGCTTGTATTGACCTGGACCCATGCCCCTTGGTATAAAGATATAATTGCCTTGAAGGGCATGGGCGGAATCCCCCAAGCGGACAATTTCCCACATTGTCTTCCATGATCCACCCTGTCAAAAGCGGTGTTGTAGTCTATGAAAAAGCAAAATAAAGTGATGCTTCCTTTTGACAGCTTGTGTAGATAAATATGCCATCGCTGTGATATTGTCCATAGTTGAACAGTCTGGCCTAGATCATCACTAATAAAACAGGAGGATTCCTTTTTCCTTTACTCATAACTCTAACTCCTTCAAGAGAACTCAGGCTTAAACCTTGGCTTCCAGGTCAAGCAGGGCAACCAGCCTATTGTTTGTTGGATTTGAGCGATCACCTTTTTTGTGGATGAGAAAGAGTATTAAACCTCTCCAGGAACACAGTGTTGTTGTGGTGAAGGCATGATTAAAAGGAGGGGTTAAAATTGACACTCAAAAATCTTGGGCATAATTTAAATACAGGCGCAGGAATCCCATTTGGCCCTTGGGCCCTGTCAGTCCTCATTTTGTTAATGGTCGCTGTTACTGCATCTTCAGAGATAAAAAATACTTTGAGTGGTGCCAGAGGCTAGTTCGAAATAGCTTGTTGGGGTGGCTACCTCGGCCAGTGAATGGGTTGAGTATAGTTGTTCGACATACCGCTTCCCGACGTGTTTGGCAACCCCGTTCTCCTTTGTCATTCCTGGGTTGTCAAGCCAATTTATTTGCCTCCACAGACAGGAGTGGTTATTTTCCTTCAGTAGAGAAGAGATTATCAGCCACTCCGTTTTGATGTACACCCTTTTAAGCTCCCCTACATTCTTTTTGTAGGCTGACCTAAGAGCGGTAATGGAGCGCCCATCATTTGATTTGCCGCCTCTTTTCTTGGTATCCATGGCCCTGCGGAGAGCGTGTTTCTCTTCACCACCAGGGCTAACAGTTTATCTCCTAGGTTAGAGGACCATTTGATTCTTTGGGGAACCGTGTGCCTCTCTTCCCCTGTTGTTTCCCTGATCGCTGGGAATGTGATTGCTGTGAAGGCAGCTAGTTGCAAGATGGCGCGCAGGAGCCTGTGATCGCTTTCACCCCTGTTGCTAATTTCAAAATCTTCAAGCCTGACTGCGATCATGTCACTTACTAAGATGTAGTCAATTGTAGAAGCATTCCTGAAGGTATGATTCAGACGCCAGTAAGGTGAGCGGCCTCCCTTTAATAAATGGGTCGAGCATAGCTTGTAATTGTGAAGAAAAGAATGAAGAGGAGCAGCCCCACCCACACACCTTGGAGATCAGATATCTTGTCCAGGTCCCTTTTGTTGAAGCCCCCAACTATGATTGCCTGGTGAGAGTTGTATTTAATCAGTAAGTCATTAAGCGTTCTTGTTAGGGAATCCAAGGGTTTTTTCTTATGAGACTGTGCAGGATTGAAGTAACAGTCAATTAACTGCAGATGAAAGGTTTGGGAATTGAGTTGCAGGAATTTTATAAGTAGAGCTTGGTTCGCAGGTGATTTGGTGGATATTTTACTGGCAGCAATTTTTCGGGTGTATTTAAAAAAATCACACAAAAAAAATGGGAGACCTCAAGGTGGTTGTTCGAAAATATTCGATTTGGAGGCTGTAACATGAAACTCATAATAGCCTGCAAGTGGTGTGGTATTCATTACCCAGGTCTTCTGGAGGCACACAATTTTGCTGTCAGATAGATAGTCCTGAACAGACTTGTCCTTGGTGATTTTCATAATTCCTGCTACAGTCCAGGAGATAATTGACAGTTGTTGTTGGCTGGGGGCTTCCCTCCTTTCCCCGTCCCTAAATGTCTGACAGTGCCTGTTGTTAGAATACTGCCTCTGTGCTCTTTGAACCTCTGTGTGGGCAGCCGAAGGTAGACATGGGTGCGCTGCTCATTGATTATTGTGATAGGTAATCAATCCTGATGTGATTGGAGCGCTAAAACAAGTTTGATGGATGATGTGATTAGGAGCGCTAATGCAAGTTTGACGGATGCTGCCAAATTTGATGTTACTGTTAGTGCCCTTCAGAATTGAGGAGACCCCCTTTGCCCCATTGATGGGTTGAGAACATACGGATATTTCTCCAGCCGAGGGGATTGGACATCTATACCCCAATCAGCTAGCTGGTGCATTTCCCCAAGTACTACGAATTGAAGTCACTGTTGACAATATCACCAGAGTAGAGTCACTATGAGTATCCCGAGGGAGGTTCAGGACTTTTACCTGCTCCAGGTCATCTGAGTGGATTTGTGCCAGAGAGGTTACATGTTTGAATAAGCGAAGGATTTTTCTACTGTTCAGGATATCATGGGGGCCCTTGATATGATATCTGGGAGTAAATAAGACCTCCTAAATGCAGGAGTTTTAGTTGAAGGCTGATGGTTCTACTAGTCCTGGGTCGCATCCTTGATGGATGATTGGGGAGCCAGCAAGAGATGGGTCCCTTAGGGCATTTCCTGTTTGGCAGCTGGTTACCCTTCCTGAAGTAGGAGCCTGTCTCTTTATCCTTATCGTTCTCTGCTGTAAAAGTGTGGTAGACCTAGCCGGGCACCTCGACACTTCATGTGTTATCTGAAAAGACCTTGGTGCTGGTGTACGTCTTCGTAAGGTTTGGCACCAGTACTTCTTTAAGCTCAGAGTCTGATTTTGCCATGTCAAGCGCCTGAGGATCCTAGGAGTTACTGGGATGAAGTGATGCCTTCTGTCCTGGAATCACTCCATCTTTTGTTGTCCCTAATTTGACCCCCAATTTAACAGTGAAAATTGGATAAAGCGACTTTTCTTTGATGTTGTTTCCTTGGGTGCATCTGTTCAGGATAGGTGGTAAAATCGACCTTCTTTTAACTTTGGATGTTTTTGGCTGCTTCTTCAGGTTTTTCTTAGCTCTCCTAGACAGAGGGTTGTCTGACAGCGGAGGGCTGACTGGTGCAACTGTGTCATGGCTGATCCTTCTGAGGTCAACCACTTCACTGACACTGGCCCCCAGTTGGGCGTTTGGCACTTCGAGCCATGAAGCTGGGTTCAAAGGACGCTTAGTAGACTTCCTACTGGTTTCGGGAGGGACTTTCTTCACTTGTTGGAACCTGCATGATGTTGTCTAGAGATTTTCATCTGGTAGTTGCTGGAGTGCCCTCCAGCCCCCTGGGAGAGTGGCCCACCTATTAATAATTGCTGCACATGAACAGTGCAGTACACCTTTCACCAGCCATGTTCTTGAGCCCAGTAGATCAAGATGCTTACAGAGTGCTAATTTTCTCTCTACCTCACTCTCCCCCATACAGTCACTTCAAATACTAGAATTTATTTCAGATCTTATTTGACTGAAAGGGGAAGCAATCGACACCATGAGATTCAGCTTCAATTTCTCCAGTTTGGGATTCATCTCTGGTTACAAGATGAGTTTGAACTTTACCCCTTTAGAGGGATCATTAAGGATTTGCTAGCTCTATCAGGAATGGATAAACTGCCATTGCTTCATAATGTTGCACAAATGCTAAAGGTTTTTCACTTGCACATTGTTGCAAAGTCATCCTTGTGATCTGGGCACCCCCCATATTTTGCTGACAGGTACTGGTGGTAACTGACTCTGACTGTCCCTGGGCTCTCTCTAACCAGGCCCAGGTCCAGTGCTAGGCAAAAAAGACACTTAGAATACAGTGAAAACACATACATATACTATGGTACACTATGGGTTAGGGTACCCCTATGATTAACATGTCCTCCCCATAAGGCCCTGGTACATAATAGGGCAAGGGGATTGAAACTGCCTTTAAGACTCTAGCGTATAATAGGGCATGGCAGTATAAAGGCCAAACGCTTTTCTGCACTTGCATGTGTGCACTGCTGATGCCTGAGGTAAGTTTAAAAGCAGCCCTGGGTTGCAGGACTGCTTTTAAAATGCAAATTCTGCCAAAACTCGACTTTGGTGTTTGCGGCACTTAAGAATTAATGAACTACAATGTTTGGCCATATTAGGTACCCCCAGAGTCTCCCCTAGATGTCCCAGGGGTGGAGAGTCAGGTATTTATAAGGAGAAACCCTATTAAATGAGTTGTATATGCCCTGGGTTTAGCAGAATTGCACATTTCACTCCCCACAATTTGGTAAAGTGATTCCCAAAATCGACTTTTGTGCTAGGAGCACTGTGTATATTTGTACATATTCAGAACCCATAAAGACTCCCCGAGGTGTTCCAGGGGTGGGGGGCTCTCTAGATGTAGGCAGGGTCCTTATACAGGATGTTTTATAAGCCCTGGTGGTGGAGAAATTGCCCAGTTCAATACCCCCTTTGCAGATACCCCACCACATAGGTTGACATGGCTAGAAGTTATTGATTAAGAACTAAAGCAAGGGTGTCATAAAAGTATCATTCAAGAACTCAGTAGAATGGCATTGATAAATCCAACAATATGCTTTTGTTGAATTTATCCTAAAATGTATAGAAAGGAAGTTATAAGGCTTTCTTGTCTGTAAGCCACAATTCAGCCTTCTAGTGCTCTGATCTGATTGGCCAGAGTTAAGTGGATTAGCCAGGCTGCTTTGAAGAGGTGATAAATGACCCCTGGGATTAGGGAGCCCTTCTGTTAGGAGAAGGTGCTGAAAATAGGAATGCCAGACCCAGGGGGGAAATAGTCAATAATGCTCTTCAAAGGAACAGGCAGGATAAACCAGTTTCATTCACACCTCTTCCCTCTGCCCTCAGCCAGATGGCAGGCTGAGAGATGGAATTGGCAGATGTACAAAGGAGGAAAATTATGTAGGTGAGACATCATGTAGGCTTGTTTAGTTGTCTCTTCTCTCTCTGCTAGAAAATCAGCCATATTGAATTTTGCAGAAGTGGTGCTCTCTGGGAGACTATAGTGCCACACTTTCGAGGATGTGGTCATACCCTGGGGAGATGCCATGCACCTCATTGCCCTCCTGCTTGACCCAGAGAACCTGGAATAAGTATGTGTAAGGGACAGAGCCTGTCAGATCTGCTGCTTGAAACTTAAGGAAGAAGGGTCAATGCTGGAAGTTTGATTTGCACTAAACCGGCCCTGCACTCTGACTGCCTGTGCCTACTGCATAATCTGGAACTACAACCCTGTGGATCAAACCTGCTTCAAAAGGACTAAAAAGTGGATTCCCTGCAAGCTAGAGGTAAACCGAGCTCATCAGGACCATCACCACCAAGAATCCCCAGCCTGGAGTACTACCAGTGGATTTGTCCCAAACTTTCAAGAACCATCTTGGAGCTTCCAGAGCCTTGGGGTACGTTCTGAACACTTTGGGTCCCTCAAAGGAACTTCAGGAAGAGGTTTCAGAAGTTTGGAACAACTTTGGAAAAAAGCTCCATAAGTGGACCAACTCTACCTGGCCAGAGATCCTCAACCATGAGCCGGCCTGCCGTCCAGGTTCATCCCACTGAAAAGCTCCCAAGGTCCGACTTCCAGAGTTTGACTGGGAGTTGGCTGAAACACAAGCCAGAGAACCCTCACCGAATCCGAACTGGTGAAGTGCATTGAGGGACCCCGCAAGAAAAAGCTCTGTAAAAGGTTTCTAAGTCTGAGTGTAGGAAATGTGACTGGGACCAACCGCGATAGTCAAGCTGCCCACCTTCAACCGCGAACCGGCCTGGATCTCTGGTTCATCACGCTGGAAAGCTCACAAGTTTGACCGGGAGCTCGTCTCAAGGCAAGCCGGTGAACCCTCACCGAATCCAGATTGGCCGAGAGCTTTGAGGGACCACGGAAAGAAAAGCTCCAGAAAAGTTTCTAAGTCAGAAGGTAAAAACTTTAGCCGAGACCTCTACGAGGGGTAGCCACACAGGGCTCTATCATGGTGGGCCTGAAACTTTGACTTTGTCCTGCTTTAGCGCGATCAGATGTTCCAATGGGCGCCTTAGGTTACTATGTGCTATATGGTGCTAAGTCTTTAAAAATTCATATCTCCAATTCCCTACATTGGGTTTTTTCTTTCATTTTGGTGTCATTTTAAAGATAAAAATATTCCTGTTCCCATAAATTGGTGTTCGATTTTTATTGTGTGCTGTGTCTTAATTATTTACTGAGTTGGTATTTTTTTTTTTTTTTAAAGTTTGAGTTTATTGAAGAAAAGGAAGGAAAGGAAAAGGGGGAAGGAAAGGGACAAAGACATCTTGATAAGCATGTACAAAAAATAAGCAATTCAATAAAATTTCTCATCAAAGGCAAAGATAACAAGCATGAAGTCTACAAAAACCAAAACATCATAGAAAACAAAAAATATCCTATAACATATTAGAGCGTAGTGTCATATCAAAAAGGGGCAGTAAAGAAACAATAAAATCATGGTGGTTTATGCACCTCAACCGAGTCAGGATCTGGAGAGATGTGTGCCGGGGCAGAGGAGGAAAGGTACGATACCAAAGGAAGCCAAATCAAGTCGCGCTTGATTGCTAGGGAGATGGGGGATACGTAATTAGTATCTAGGCGATGATGAAAGCAAACTGCATTCCACCAAGATTGATAGGAGACATTTGTAGCTTGCTTCCAATTAGAAGTAATGATATGGAAGGCCACAGCAAGTAGAAGATCAAGTAACAGATAATGGGAAGGAGATTGTGGAAGGGAAGGTGACAGAGAACCTAAAAAAACTTGCGGAAGGGAAAAGGGGACTTGAAATTGGAATATCCTTTGTATTTGCGTCCATATTAGGTGCCAAAACTTGGAAATAGGAGGGCATTCGAATAGCATGTGTTTGAGATCTGCAATAGGGCAAGGACGGGACCAGCAAATAGGAGGTGTGTTTGAAGAGAAACGTGATAAAGCAAGAGGAGTACATAAAATTCTATGATAAATAAAAAATAAGGTTTGGGTAGTATTAGCAGCTCTAGAGGTTCTATGAAGTTTAACCCATAATTTGTCCCAAAGGGATGTTGGCCAGTCTTGAGAAAGATCCGATTCCCATGTGGTTTCAAGTTTGGATTTTAGTCTGCCAGCGGAATAACGGAAAGAGTTATAAATGGCAGCAGCTGAGGGAGACGTCTCCAATAATAAAGAGGTAACTTTGCGATTCGGAGGAATATCAGTAGCAGGCGTTAAGGAGCAGAGGTATGAGATCAGAATTGGAAGGAGAGAAAGATATTGCGGTCGAGCAGAAGAAGGCAGCGAGAAGGCGGATTGAAGTTCCTGGAAGGAGAGAGGGGTTCCCTGAGAAACTAATTGAGAAATTCAACATAATCCACGAGAGTGCCATGTCTTCCAAAATATTGTGCGATTACTGATTTTGAGAAGAGAATTATGCCATATTGGTTGGTCGTGAATAGAAAGAAGGGAGGGATAAGATGATGTTATGTAAGGGAGAAGAAGAGTACGGGAATGAGATATAACAGGTGTACGAAGACGGGCTAAAGAAGACGAGAAGGACAGGAACTCGCGAAATGTAAAAGGGGATAGAAAGAAAGATTCCATGTTTAACCAGATAGGTGAATAGTGCGGGAAGTCAAGAGAAAGCCAGCGGGCTGATTGCTTCATAGAGAAAGCTCGATGATAAGCTCTGAAGTCCGGAAAGCGCACACCAGAATGGGCCTTATCTTTGCGTAATGATGCCAAAGCTATCCGAGGTCGCTTGCTATTCCATAGGAATTTCAGCAGCAAAGAATCGATCCGTTTAAAGAAAGAAATTGGGATGTGTACTGGAAGCATGGAAATGGTATAAAGCAAAAGAGGGGATAACATCATTTTTATAGAATTGAGCCGACCCCACCAGGACAGAAAGAGCGGGTTCCAGCGTTGAAACGACGTGTCCATTTTCTTGTAGACGTAATCAAAATTATATTTGAGCGTATCGGACAAGCGGGGAGCGAACCAAACACCCAGATATTTGATCTTTGATGGTTGCCATGAGAAACCTGTTTGGGAGAAAAGGTGTTTTTGACAAATAGGGTTTAGTGGTAAAATCTCACACTTATCAGCATTTAGGCGATAACCAGAAACCGCGGAGAAGGAGAACACCTGTTGAAGAAAAGAAGGAATAGAGGAAGCAGGATCGGAGCAGTAGAAAAGAATATCATCAGCATAAACCGAGAGCTTAACCTGACGCGAACCAAATTTGAAACCTGAAATACTGTTATCCAGACGAATTTTGGTAAGGAAGGGTTCTAATGCTAAAACGAAAAGTAATGGAGATAGAGGACACCCCTGTCTGACTCCTCTATGTAATGAGAAATAATCTGAATGTAATGAGAAATAATCTGAAATGAGTTGGTATTTTTAAGTGCTTTACATACCTGTCTTTGAAGTTAAGCCTGTTTGCTCTCAGCCAAGCTACCAAGGGTTGAGCACGGGAATAATTTTCTCAGACCTATACTGAGCCTTATATTGTGTTAGTGGTGTTATTGCCAGTGGTAGATACATACTTACCACTACTAATAACCCACTTTACTACAGACATTTTTTGGAAATGTCCTTCGAATTCAATGAAAGTTTTCCTGATAGGTTTGAAATTGAAGTATGAGGAGTAGGTTACATATACACGCTAGATTGCAAGTGCAAGTAGTATTCGGATGAAAAACTATATCAATATAACATTTTCGATAGGCAGACATGAATACCTTAAAATAAGGATGCCGTTTACCAAGCAAACTCGATTACAAATGTCTGAGTTTTACATTGCCACCAACACTGTGAATTGCCATCCATGAAAATGAATATAAATTGAACACATTTTTGTTATTAAGTCCTCTGTATTAGAGACCTAGAAATGAGCATTGCCATGGTTATTTATTTGTAATGTTTGCAGACTTAATAAAGCATTTGTTTTCCTCAGAACTACCCGTGCTCACAGTTCTACATTTGTTGGTGCAACCCGAGTAATATGTACTACTTTCCTAAATTTGACAAATTGAAAAAAGTGTTTCTTGTTATCCTTTGGAAGTTATCTTTGCACATTGTCTTATGCTTTAAATTATTGTTACAGTTGTTTTTAAAACTATAATTCTTCTCATTTATATGGATGGAATAGTATAAAGCCTAATTATTACAATATTCACATGATGATTATGTGATGTGAAAAAACGCCATTAATATATGAATGCATGCGTTTACTTACTGTTCTTTGGAAGATTGATGTCCAAAACAAACAGCCTTGATGTGCATTGATTATACAAAAAAATTTAAAGCTGGGACCGATACTTCAGATAAACTGATTGGTGCTGTTTTATTGGACGTACAAATTAGTAACAATAAGGGTCATTCAATACTTTTTCTCTCAGAAAGGCTTTCTGATTTCAAAATTATTTTGATAGTTATTGAGAGTGCGCTTCTTGGCATCAAAGCTGCTTATAAGCCGATCAGTTATTAAGCGCATTTTGAGTTTTAGCATTACAGAAAATGGAAAATTGAAAGTGTTATGTCAGTGTCAATGTCATAGGTGCCAAGAATGAATAGCAGAATATGATTGTTGTATTACCTATATACCTCAATTGCAACAAAAATGTTTGACGCCTTATTTCAAAGTAATGCAGCGGTATCACATTCCTCGGGTGAATAACCACTGCAATGTTCAATTTAGACAGAGCCACTGCTGGGATTGTTTACATGGGGACATCAGGCATGCAAATGAAATTGCAAGGCAATCTACATGCTGCTTCATGTGGCTGACGTTATAATTGTCGACAAAATAAGTCAAGAGGGCTTAGAGGGGGTTATATTTCTCCACTTCACTCCTCGCTGGACCCATGCCTTTTGTTACCAGAACTGGCACATTCATTTAAGAGAGAAATATGGATATTATGTCTCTTTTTTAAAGAAGTTCTTAACTTGGGGATAGAGCATATAATAAATAGCAGTAATAAAGTACAACTTGGGAAAAGGGATAGGAACAATCTGATAGAGACGGTGAAGTAACTACTTATTAGCAAATAATTCAGTTCTTTTAGAAGATAGTGAGCACACAGCCAAACAGTATTGAGACAGAGAGATCTTTGATTCCTAAACATTGATGTTTTAAGGAGGAGTGCTTTTCTGCCCAATGCACTTTAACTCTTATAACAGTATTATATTTTTATATGAGCCTGTCATTGGTATTACATTTTCAGCAGAATGCACAAAGAAATACACTTTCTTTCTAGAATAATTTGTACATAGATTATTTATCATACTTTTCAAGATGGCACAATAACAACTTAATGTAATTCTAATTTGAACTTCCTGAATTACAGGATGGCAGTTTTGAGAGGGTACTTAAGCATTCATTAGGTGGGCTTACTAATCTATCCGCCAATGTGCTGATTCTTGTGTCAAATAACATAGTACTTACAGTGTTGGGAATTGCAGCTGGGGAACATTTATCATATATACACAGTTATGATTTATTTACAGTTTCAATGTTGACTTCAAATTTATTCCTCAAATTACTGCTGTCACCAGGGCCGGTCTGGGAACCCAAAGCAGCCTTGGCAAATTTTGTCAGACCAGTCCCCATATGGTGCATAGTGAGCAAGAGAGTGAGTCTGATGACTACAAGGAAGTTTGGGGGGGTGTTCTCCCCCAAGGATATTTGGGAGAAAATGGCAAAACTGGTGCATTCTAAAACACATTGTTCATTATATATTCAATTGTATTAGCTTTTAAAGCATAGTAAACAACGAACTTACAGTGCACCAGGATACAACAATCTCTGTTGAGGCTCTTCAACTATTCCCTCACTGCCACCCTCTAACAGTGCCCCCCCACCTCTCCATAGTCCCTATCGCACATGTATTTCATTTGTTTTATAGCGCCTCTCATGCCAGTGTAGGGTTTTGGAGCATTTTACATCACCACACATACAGACACAATGAATCATACGTGTGTAAATCAGTGTATAGAAAATGTTACATAAGACAAAGGGGACTACACGTCATCCTTACTGGTAGGCATTTTTTTTAAGAGTGCTTGGTCTGGGAAAGCACAAACTCAGGATTCAGAACGTAACACAGTGGTCTTGTTTGACTTTACTAAAAATAATTAATTTCTACCCAAACAAATCTTTTTTAGCAAAATTAGGATAATGAAAGACTGGGGAAAAAACATAACTTTCTAACCTAGATTACAATTGTAACTTATGAACTGCACAGTAACAAAAGGATTTCTGTGACAAAAGTGGTAAACCACTGAGCTATGCACATACAATACAGTTCAGTGATCTGCATAGTACATACTCTTTGCAGCAGGCATATTAACCCTCTACGCTACCTTAGATGAGTCAAAACTGCCGCTAGAAAAAACTCCTATCTCTCTCCAGCAGAGTTATCTTGGCACTTTTATTGTTGCCTGAAAACTGTTGGATTTACAAGAACACAGCAGTGCTTTTAAAACTGCTGCACTGCTACAAAACCGGAACCCAGTAACACCAGCCTTCCGGGGACATGCCTGATGCCCGGTCCGGACAGTCCAGCCTTGGCTGTTACAGTGGAAAAAAATAACAACATTCTAGAACAATACATGTGGAAACATTTCCGAGTTTAAAGTCTGAGTTTAGAACAAGAACAAAGTTGGAACTGAGAGGAAATATTGAACCTTTACCTTAACCTTTCTCTTCAGGTCATTTGTTTCCAAGTTTATAGTATTTGATATTACATGTTTACTCTTAATGAATTGGTGAACCATCACTGATCTACCATCCATCTAATTCCAGGTCTTCTTCACTGCAGTACTCACCCAAAATCCCTTCCCCTCATCTAGCTACTCCGAACATCTGTTTACTATATAATTAGAATTGGTGCTGCTAGTAGGTCGCCTTTGGAGGACACTGCTTCTGAGGTAATAGCAACCAGACTTTCCTCTCGTCCAATTATCCATCATAGTTAAGGACAAATATGCACTCATTAATATCAAAGATATACACTTAGCACATAGACAAATTTTGAGTTAATGTTCATTGGAGACATTGATTTTTGAAGTAACATAGTTTAAAGGAATAGTCACAAAACTTCCAGAGCACACTTTAAGGTGTCCGTCTCCTTAAACCATAACTTCATTTAAGCCATTATGATTGTCTAACACAACATACTTGAACTACTAGTTCCTTTAAATGTACCTAAAGTTTGGTGGATGACCACCATCAGTTTTGGCAGCCATTCACCAAACTTTTAACTTTCTTTTTCATTTTTTTTTTTAAATCAATCTCTCAAAATGAGATTTTGTTTAAAAAAAACAACATAACTAATGACCCTGGGTGTAGGGATCAATATAATCATGTTCCTCATGGACAGGAAAAATGACAGTACAATGTCCAGTCTAAATAAGGTAGGTGGTTTATAATGTCCTTCCCTGATGGCCTCTAATTTTTTGGGCTATCAGAGGAAGTAATCCATTGACCTTCAGTCGATGACATGTGTGTCTCTGCAGGAATACTAGTTGTGTACCCTTTTGTATCTGAGGAATGAGCAAACCTTATAGCATCTACTGGCTGTGTGCATCCCCTAAAATTCCAAAATATTAAGTTCTGGGGTGTGAAGTCAGTAGTTTATTTGGGAAATTGTACTGAAACTGCATAAGGCTTATAAGGTAGAACCCCTTACCTGTGATCACTGTTCCCAATAACCTGCGCGCGTGAGCGCGCGCGCACAGAAGCCACCCTAAGCGCGCAGTGTGCTGTATTTAGCGCGCACTCCCGCAACATCGTTCGCACCGCCGCTTTTAAAAGGCGAGCGGCACGAAAAACTGCCATTTCCTCATTGCGGGAGAAGACGATTCTTACAGTGCACAGCTGGGGGGCTGATTGTGGTCCTTTGAATTAGTATTCGTGTTAATTGCAGCACACACGGGCGCTGCGATTAACATGAATACTAACTCAAAGGGTCACAATCAGCCCCGCAGCTGTGCACTGTAAGAAAAGGAATGCAGAGTGTCAAACACTGCGTGTGCTTAAGCACACGTCGTGTTTGAGACTTTGCTTTTCTGTTTTTTAATTGTGCACAACTGCGGAGCTGCTTGAGACCCTTTGTGTTGCCTTTCCCCAGCTCTCCTGTAAGGGAGAGACGAACGGCCATCAATAGCAAACAGCGCAACACTATCCGTGTAGTCTTGTTACAGACGACTGCAGCTCACACGGACAGAAAAAGTACAAACCTCAACAGCAGGCGAGTTTTCGAACGTGCCTCCTCGATTCTGACTGGTTGCTCTGAACAGACTCCTGAGCAGCCTTTCAAAATGTTTTCCCCAAATTACAAAGCAGTTCACCAAACAGCGCCAGGTGTGAGGCAGAGAAGCTTTTCCTATTGGGGTGTTCACGAGACTCGTGCAGCTGCACATTAACACCTGTAGGCCTCGCAGTCATCTCTCAGAACCCTTTGCTGCCCTCTGGTCTAGACTCTGCCTCCATTTGTCCACTGACGTGTTAGTGACCATGTGACCTCATCACCCAAGTCTGAAAGGGATACTTTCTCTCGTCGCCATTTTACATTTTATCGAACTTTAGCTATTTATACAAGAGTCTCTGCCTCCATTACTCTTTCCCTTTATCTGCCTCACCCACTGACTATTTCAAGAACTATTGTAATTCTTAATCCGGATCAAAGGTAACCTAGAGGGTCTCCATTAAAATCTCTAACAATGGTTTTTGTAATTTATGATCTTTGTTTTGTATTCCATAGGAGTCGCCTATCCATGTTCAGTGCTCTGATAAAAATTAAATAAAGGCAAAAATAAAGAAACAAAACCCTACTAACACAAAGGCTCTTTCTTCCGCAAGAATGTGCTCAGGCTCATTGACCAACTTCAAACTAAAACTCTTTGACACTGCTTTTGCGCTAACCTGGGCTTTAAAACTGTGCAGCATTCTTTGTCCAATTAATTCCTAAGTAGACCAAGTTATTGTTCCCCGTTGAGTCTTAACAAATTATGGGGCATATTATCAAGCCAGGTGATAAAATTATCGCCGCTTTAGCGGCAGAAAACTGCCGCTAAAACGGCGATAACGGGCTTGATAATATGCTCTATGGAATTCCAATTGAGGCCCATGTTAGATGTGAAGGACGTCTAACATGGGCTTCAACTAAAATTCCATAGAGCATATTATCAAGCCCATTATCGCCGTTTTAGCGGCACTTTTCTGCCGCTAAAGCGGCGATAATTTTATCGCCTGGCTTGATAATATGCCCCTTATTTTTTCTTGTCCAGCGCAAAAATATTGCCTCCTTATCAGTTCATAGCACTGGAGATGCATCAGGCTTTTGTCCAGTGTCTGGAATGTTAGAAATAACTGCGAGAGGGTGAATTCCTTATCGCCCAGTGCACACTAGCAGCTGAATCAAGAATGTGTGGATCTGTGAATTTTTTAAGATGTAGACTGAAATCAATTCTACACCTTAAACAAGGTACATAGATCTCAAGGTATCGCGTGGCAGGTCAAGTACCTCATCCAGTCAGTTTTTTTTCGTTTTTTTTTTTTTTTACATATTTACATATAGGCTTTTACATTGGGAGTAGTGAAATGGCAGGTTTCAGAATACAGAGACAAATTTAGGATAAAAAGTTCTTCTCGGACTGGAATCAACATTACTTAATAATTCTGAGGTTCTAAAGCTGCTGACAGGCAACACCAGAAACCCCTTAAATTGACATTCATCACAGATGCTCTCAATCCACCATCCATTAGGTCCTCAAAGACATCCAAACAGCACTTAGGTGCCTTAAGATTACCAATCCTCCGTTCCACACTATCCAATGTGAATATCCAAGAAGAACATCAGTGGACATTATCTAAGCATTCCGGAAAGAAGTCTTACTGGAAACGCCAATTTTGTTTACGAAGGCTCAGGCTGTAGTTTGTCACAGCCCTTTGATCTCATTGTGGTCTCTGCTTATTTATGTAGATTCTGTAGAGAACTACTAAATACGATCTCAGAGAAGTGCATAAGAACGAATATTAAACACAATTCAAACAAATATTGAAGAAAAATAAGACCTCATAGGTCTTTTCGTTTTTAAGACAGGCGCTGCCCGTCCTAATTTAGAGCAATTGTATTAAGTGGACATCTGCCTTTGCGTGGCTCCAGACAACTGTGCTTATATCTTAAATATGTCCTATTCACTCAAAATATCTGAAGGGCTGGAGTTCTAAAGATTGCTGTTTGGCCAGAATCCCCTCATCATCTCAAACATAGAGGTTTATTTCTTCTATTGGAATACACTGTGGTGTCCCTGAGGCTTTCCAAACTTGTAAACCTTGGCTTTCACTCTGAAAACTGGAAAAATGACACACGTGGAATGGTCTCCCCAAAACAGCTGGTCATCTGAAAAAGTAAAAACACTTACTGCTTTGCTTGTGTTTTTCCTGAAACTGGCCACTCTGGCAAAGAAGGAGTTGAACGGCACTTGGGAGTGAGTTACTCTGTTTAAGTGGCTAGCCCATGGAATCAAGTCATAAAAAGGAAAAAATTATTCATCTCACTCAAAAATAGTATATTCTGTGGCTTTAATATTTATGAACGTTTCGTGCCTGTGTGCAAACAGCAAACAGCGCCAGACCACACTGCTCAGCACAAAGAGGCATTCATTTCCGAAAAATCATGTCACTTAGTTGGAGAGGAAGAAGAGGTGCTGTTTGCTATGAGGACCGAGAGCCTTGGTGAGCTAAGGGGCTTATTTGTATGCAAGACGGCTTCCCTCTGGGCCACCACTAAGTTTGTGCTTCAGACCAGCAACAGAAAAACAACAAACCCAAACCATTTAATCAGGGCTTTAAGTGGGATGAAAAAACTGAGGGGTCTCTCAAAGGGGCGTGGCCAATGTAATTAAAGGTGTGGCTTAAAAACACCTGAGCTAAAAATCTGTGCTTAGCATAGGGTGCCGTCCGACTTGTAATTTGCTGTTTCTGTCATTGTATCCAGATATATAATACAGCAAGTAACATCATACCTACAGCAAGTCTGGACTATTGGCTTTGACAAGGGTTGTTAGTTGCATAAGATAAATAAGCAGCAACAGTTTACCACTAGCTGACATTCCCATTTTCTCCATAAAGCTCTCAAGTTCCCAGTGTTCTAATATTGCATATGACAACACTATAGGAGGCTACAATTATCATTAAATGATCTCTAGTCGAGTTATAGAAAGACGCTAGGGGACAGAGAATGTAACATATGTGACAGACGAGTCAGAACGGCTATAATGATATCTCAACGTTCTGGTCAATGATGTAGCAATGCTCTAAATTAAACAGGGGAACGCCACAATAATGACATTCGCTAGATAGTTGGAGCAGGTGGCTTATTCCAACCATTATTTGATCGTTGCAACTTCACTCTTCCAAATAAATCTTGCAAAATTCTAATAGTCTAAGACATCAAGCCCTTGATACACTAACGGGTGTGCTGGCGCTCGTGGGGAGCCGGACGGTTTTGCGATGCAATGAAGGGCTTTTGTGATGAAAAGTAAACAGACGCAATCCTTTGCGCTTACGCAAATTTGTGCCACGGGAGTGCCTGCGCAAAAACTTAGCAAATGCCCAAGAAGGCGTCCTTCATCCGCACCAGTCTAAGATCCGCTGGCGCTGTATACGTTTTTGGACCCGCAACTTATAATACAAATATATATATATACACATGGGAAAAGATAAATGCGAAAAAGGTTTTGTGCTGCATGTTTCTTAATATGTAAAGAGTATATCTATCTTAACTACTCCCCTACGTAAGCAGGTGGGATAGCTCTTCTTCCAGACCTTCTAAGGGACAACTCTGGGGCACCAGCGTCCACTGAACTTTTGCAGATTCCACAATTACCGCACCCTGAGGACCATTACATATTTTTCCTAGACAAACTTTCATCCAGGGCCACAGACAGAAAACAATGCACATCTTCTGAGCTAAGCTTTGAGCCCCAGCACTTATTGTTTTACAAATTAAGCAATGTATCCCGCAGTATTTGGCAATAGTTGAAATTGCTAAATGAAGATGAACGCTGCAGGCTACATCAAAAAGATTCCATTCCACAACTTATTGTGTATATGTAATCTTGTGTAGGCTCTCAAAATTTACCCACCCAATGAACAGTGCTCCAAGTGTACTTGCCTGTGTAACCAATTCAGGTCATGGCGGGTGTATCCGAATTGCAAACCTGCCTTAAGACCCTTAACGTGGCACTGTATGTGTGGAAATGCACCATCTTCTCAGATTTTTAAGCAAAAGTTTGGAGTGATATTTGGCGCTGCACACACGCATGGTCTGGTTCCTGGCGCACATAGCCATGGCTGCAGCGCACAGAGACCCTACACTGCCGCACACAGTGAAAAACAATTAGAGGGAACATTGCCTGTGATGGTAGTGAATACTAGAGAAGGTTTTTGAGGAAAGAAGAGGAGATCAGTGAGGGTGGTATTGAGTGATTGGGAAGGTGTGAAGGTACAAAACTAGGATGGGTGGGAAGCAAATGGCTAACTGCCCAAATTTATAACTTCAAGGGGGGTAGAATGTTAGCTTAAGGCGAGAGTGGTATTTCTAGAGAGTCCACCCAGGATGTATCAAACTATATGTGATATGTGCTATTACGTTAGAATGTGGGAAGGCAGTGGGAGTGGAGTTGAGTGGGGGGAGGGCAGGCCGGAAATCTTTTTTGAGATTGAGGGAGAAAAACACAATAGTACAGATGATGGAAAGCATTATACATTATACACCATTTTCCCATATGGATTGCAACATAGTATGTATAGCTATACTGTAGTGGGAACCGGGGAGGGGGTGGAAGGAAGGGGTGGGGTAGGGTTCAGCATACATTGTCATCATCATCATCATCATCCTTGGTGTTGTACAAGTAAAGTCCAGTAGTATTACAGATAACATGCAGTACATTGATGCAGAGTATCATATAGCTTCTTTTATGATGCGGCCAGATCTATCCATGATAACTATTTAGTAGGAGCTGGTGGAGGGGTGCTCGAACTGGGGGGGTGGGTGTGAGGGGTGTGCAACTGCACATGCCTCCTAACGGGTGGTCCAAACTGGAAAGATGTCATGTGCCTCAACCTTCAGGAATATGTTGAAGAAGAGAGGAGAGCAGGGTGCGAGAAGATGAGGAGAAGGTGGTGTTGGGAGCGACACCGACTGAGATAAGGCTATACACAGTGGGTACAGGGCAAAGTTACGTCCCTGGAGGTGGGGGGGAATGTGTTAATTGTGGGTGTGTAAAAGTAGCTGTCCATAGTGAGTGGGAATAGGGATGTGGGGTGGAGAGGGTGCATGCTGGGTCCCTCGCCCAGGGAGGGGCAGGGGGTAATGAAAGTGAGAGGAAAAGTAATAATGACGAGAGAGGGAATGAAGAGGGAGGAAGGGGAAAAGGAAAAAATAAAAAGAGGGAAGAGGAGAGGGGGGGAGAAAGAGGGAGGGATAAGAGTGGGGAGGGGGCAGCTAGGGGGGTGGGTCGTTAGGATAGGGTAGGATAGGAGATGATAGGATAGGATAAGTGGTCCAATCTTAGAGGATTGTCTCTCGGAGGAAGGGAGCCTATGTTTGTTTAAACACCTCCTCCTGGTCTTACATGACTCTTTCATGAGAGGCCATTTGGACCATCGCCGCTGTCCAGTCCTCTTGAGATGGAGGGGTAGATGACCTCCATTTGCACAAAATAGAGCCTGGCTGTGGAGAGCGCAGTGTGTAATAGGCGGCGATGTGGACGGGTGAGTGCAGAGGAGTCTCTGAGATCATGCAAGAGGATTACGGGGGTTAGGGGGATGCAGAGGGGCGTGGACTCCCTCAGGGCCTCCCCAGTGTGAGTCCAAAAGGGCTGGGCCGAAGGGCACTTATTTAGAATGTGAGGTATGACACAGCTTGGTCCCAGGCACCTCCAACATTTAGAATGTAGCAGTAGCCTCTGGGGCATCCAGTACCAGTTGTGTAGGGTCTTGAACAAGCAGAATTTCAGTTGAGATTCACGGGTTCCCTTGTCTAGGGCTCTACCATTTCCGACCAGTCTTTTTCTTCTACTGTGATTAGCAAGCATGTCTGCCATGTTGCATGCAGATTTCGCAAGAGGGGCTGCAAAAACAAGTAACACACCAGGGTACCATAGAGTCCTGACATCACTCCCTTTTGATGGCCCGATGTTGGTAACTAGTCCATTATTGCCGAAGGTTGCAGGAAATCTCCATTTTTCCAGTTGACAAGGATCAATCAGATATATCCATCTTCATCCCTCTATGTTTCATAGTGATTGGCTGTTTGATTGTGATAAGATAAAATACAAGATGAGTTGGTTGAACACTAAAGGAGAAAAAAAAATGTACCCCAGCAGAATTTTCAATGTAACTCATCAGCAATCTGGGGTTTCAGCATCGGGAGGACACCAGACTGTTGGGTGGAACAAGAGAGGAAGAGGCATCATCATCATCATCATCATCTGATGAGGAGGACACCATAGAAAGGGGGACTGTGTCCCAGAAGGCAGTCACCACTACCAGGGATGTTCGTCTATTGCCACAAGCTTACTTGGGAGATGTCAAGGATGTGGAGGCACTAGGCTTGAGCACATTGGGTCCCCACGGTGGACACTACCGCCTTCGTTTACCATCCAGCCCCAGGCAGCACTCAGATGTCTGAGAGGAAAGGGTGCATCATTCTACTCAGTCTCAAGTGGACCTCTGGTTCCATAAAAAAGAGACGGTTGTTGCCTGTTATGATTTTGTGGGGAAGAGAAGTGGATAGTTGACACCCATGCCTCTACGTTTCCTATTCCCTCCAAAAAAGGACGAATGTTGGTGCTGGACTGCCAGTGTGTAATTTGGAAAGAGGAAAATTTGCTGATATTCAAACTCTATGTGCCTAGCCAGGAGTGCCGCTTGGAGGATCTTGTCTCTGTCCTTATAATGTATTAGCTGAGTTATGAATTGGCGTTGGAATATCCAGGGAGGGTAGAATGCCTGGCCAGTATGAGATGTACTCGCTCAACTGAGAAAAATGAGGCTAGGTTTTTAATGGGAATGAATGCTTTAAATGATTGTCCAAAGATTTCTGCTGGTTTCTGCCCCACCACCCTCTCTGGGAGGCGGAGCACCCTCAGATTATACTGCCTGGAGCAGCCTCAGCACTCTCCACCCAGCCCACCAGGAATCCTATTTGCTGGATTAAGTCATGGAGTTGGTGGTGATTATCTTGGTTGGTGGAGCCATATCTTGTATTTTTTCCTCTTTTTATGAGACTCACTCTGCTAATTTCTTCTGGTATGCTGGTAGGAATCCAACCTCAATCTCTATGTCATCGACCTTGGCCTTGCCTCCCTAGGAGTGGCCCACAAACTCATCTCTGAGTCTTCTTGGGCTTTGAGATAAGTATTGTGTTTTGCTGGGCTCATGGGCAAGGGCAGAGGAATCAGAGTTCCCCATGCAGAAAGGCCCTGGATACCTGATGTTGGTTTAACCGGGTTGCCCCGGCACAAGACGGGCATCAAATGCGAAGCAGGTGTACTTTCCCAGCTGCCGGTATGTAGCTCTGCTTGGATGAAGCCGGATTCAGTGGAGGAGAATGACCAATCACTGGGTATCAGTCAACAGCGATGTTATCTCGCATCCAGCATTTTGGCCCCCCTAGCCATGCCACCCTCACCCTCGTACCATCGTATGCAGGCCAAGCTTACTGTATTTTAGAAATACATAATGTGCGTGGCCTACAGATGTACAGTGTCTTTAATTACAGCTTTTTTTCAGATTTAGGGCACTATTGGTCTTTCCATATTTTGCAAACATACGTGTCCAAGGACCATGCACACTGTGTGCGACTCAGATACATCAGGGGAGACCATAGCCATCAGCTGAAGCCCATATTTATTGCATATGCAAGATACACACTGAGTAAAGGCTGTGGCCTGCCTTGCACTGTGTAGTACGCAGACATGCCAAATTAAAATGAAAGGCTTTGATTGTGGACCATCTTCAAAGCATTTTAGAGTCAGCTAGAGAGCATGGTCTACAGGTATGCATTTTTTTTGCCACACACAATCTAAAATGGTTTCCTGCTTTTGGTGCCAGTCCCTGGCATTAAAAGTACTCCGATGTATAAATAGTCCTGTGTGTTGCATGCGGTTATCTCAGAGACAAGACAATTGTTCAGGGCAACTTCTTTCTTCATCAGCATTAGACTCTTAACACGCAGTGTGCTTAATCAAATACTCTTGGGGGAGTGGGAATGAGAAATGTAAGTACTGGGAATTCTTCTTTCACTTTTCTACCCACTTGATCAATCAGCACCAGTATTTCCAGGGTCAAATTGATGTGCATATGCGCATTTTTGAAAGATTTCAAGCAGATGCTCCAAAAGGATGAAAATTATGATTGATCTAGAAAAATGAATTTTAAATATAAAGTGCAACAAACATATAACTACTGAGTCATAATTACCAACACAGTCATACATGGTGTAGGGAAGGGGATTATTTGTAGGTGGGAGGTACTCACTTTCAGCTACTAATAATACCACAATCACTAATAGGTCTAGTCAAGCCTCAATAAATTAATCCTTGCTCAGCACTTTTCAGCTTAGCAAACAAGCAGTCAGCTTAGCTTAGGAGACAAGAACCTGTAAAGCATTCAATAGCTCCAAAACAGTAAATAAGTAAAAGACTCAGAACTCTATAAATCCAACACCATTTTATAAAATAAGAGAATATTTCTCTCTTTCAAATGACACCAAAACGACAAACATACAATGTAGGGAATCAGAGTTATTAGCTTTTAAGGATGAAATCTAAAAAAGTGTGTATTCTAGCGCCAAAAAGCTTAAAGCACCACTTGCAGCTATCTCATCACACTGGACAGGAGTCAAAGTTTGAGGCTGACCACAATGGGTCAGATAGGCCTAGTGCTAGTCCCGGTAAAAAGTTTATCTTCTGATTTAGTCTTTTTGTTGGAGCTTTCCTCTTGTCCTTGGGTTTGTTGGTGCAACCTTGGGCTTCTCGGATCCGAAGTTCGATTCGACGACCCCAGCCTACTGCAAGTGCGGAGAGTGCACTCCGGGTGTGGAGTAAAATTTTCGCTCTCGAGGCGGAGATTCCGGCCCAAGTGCGGATGTAAGAATACTACTCTTAACTTACCTTTGTGAATACCGAAAGTCGTAAACTTAGACCTTTGGTCTAAGTTTACCTTTGTTAAAACCAAAAGTCTAAGCATCTCTAAAATCGGATCTGGAACACAACCAGGAAGTGTGATAAAATCACATTAAATATGTTAAAATGTCTTGAAACGTTAGCTGAGTTGCTTACCTCTGTAGAGTCATTGTACCATGGAATCTTGGAGAGAGTAAGCAGTGTTTCTCACTTGCCTTTGGGTATTCTGTCTAGGTCTGCGTGGAATTTCAATTTCGCCGGAGCAATTTCAGCAATTCCATGTTACTCTTTGACACGGAATTACCAATAAAAATGCGATTCCAACCGCTCACGTAATTAAGAGTAATTTGGGGGCAATAACTCCTACTGCGAGAGAACATTTAGCGAGCATGAGTGGCTGTTCGCTCTGCTGTTTATGTTTGTTGCACTCAGCACTATTTTCTTAGCCCAAACTGCATCCTTGCGTCCATTTTGGCTTCAAGGGTGCATTTTGGGCTAAGAAACTAGCTCTAAATGCTGGTAGTAAGTTGTGGGAATATCCTACCCCAAGTTCAAATTCAGCAAGCGCGAGCAGCTGCTCATGGTCGCTATTCATGTTCTGTTGCACTTAACGCTATTTCTTAGCCCAAAATGCATCCTCGTGTTGATTTTGGAGAAAACAGCGTTAAATGCAGAATTATCATTTTCACATATTTCTTTTTTTTTTTTTTTTTTTTTTTGAAACCGTTTATTGCAGTTCGTAAAAGTTACAGGTATGGGCCTACAACCATCCGGCCGGCCGCTAGAATGACCAAAACATATTGCACACATACAGTAAAAGTCTCTAGGCAGTGTAGAGCAGTGAAACAGGAGTAATCAATGGTGCAGGCCACACAGCTCCAAGCCCACAGTACGGTTCCCTTTTCTTGAAACAAAACAACACCAAAAAACCACACCCGCAAGGCAACCCGCGATCCAAGATAACAGCACGTGCTCCATAAGTGGGGGATCCAAACCAGCAGCAGAACTCTGGAGAGGGGAATGGGAATAGATCAGGGACTGGGGGACCGCGCGCCCGCGGCTGAGGGAGGGGGGCCGTCTAGGGAGACGGAGCAGGCGAGGCCGCCTGTAGCAGTGGTGGCTCACAAATACCCCCGCGATAGGCGTTCCAGGGGCCCCAGATTTTCACCCACGCCCCAGGCTTACCTCTCGCCACATACACCACCTTTTCACGAAACATACACCAATCCATATGCTCTTTCCAGGCCAACACCGCAGGGGGCCTCTGGGATCCCCACAATTGAGCAATGTCGCGCTTGGCTATCATGTATCCCAGAGTCACCCACCGCGTCTGCGGGACCGAATAGTCATTCGGTTCCCATACATTCAGCAAGCATCTCCTCGCTTCAGGCAGCAGCGCAACACGCGTCACCACACGCAGGACCTCATGCACACCACGCCAGAATCGCTCCACCTTCGGGCACTCCCACAGTATATGCATGAAAGTCGCCAACGCACCACAGCCACGCTTACACATTCCGTCACCAGCAAAACCCATACGCAGAAGCCTTGGCCCCGTCACGTAAACCCGGTGAAGGATCTTGAGCTGGACGAAACGAAGGCGAGCCGGGATGGCCACCTCTTTCGGAGAGGCCACCGCGGAAATCCAATCCTCATCGTCCAGCTCCAGCCCGTCGGCAACCCAAGCCTCGCGGAGACTAGTCAGCAGGCACGATCTATCGTTGATCAGTTTTTTGTATATGAGGGAGATCGTGCTGTCCGGGACATGGCCATCTAGGACTCTGTCCTCCAGGGGGGAAGACTCCGGAATGGATGCGACATCCGGGAAGACGGAGCCCAGCGCATGGCGGACCTGTAGGTACCGAAAGTACTCACTGCCCTGCAGCCGGAACTCCGCCTGCAGCGTCTCAAAAGTTTTGAATCCCCCCCTCGTCCAGAGATCTCCCACCGTGCTGATTCCGATCGTGTCCCACTTCTCGAAGCCCTTCGATGTCCACAGGGAGCCCAACCTCTCAGACGCATACAGCGGTGACGCCCGGGTCAAACGGTCCTTCCACCCCATAGCTGCATTAGCCGCGTGCCAGACACGCACCATGACACGCGTCGGTCCCGTCAAACGGGAGTCGGGCGCGCCAGCGTAGAGCGCTCGATTGTAATCGCCACCGGGCAGGAGCATCTTATCCATCTCGAATGCCGGGTTCAAGGCGGGCCCGTAAAGGCCATGATTAATTGCAGCTAGTTGGGAGGCCCAGTAATACCGTTTAATATCAGGGAGGGCGACCCCCCCATCGTACCACGGGAGCGTCAATTTAGCCAGAGCAATGCGCGGCCTCCCGTCCCAGAACAGGCGCCGCTGGAGGCCCTCCACCTCACGGAAATAGCGTGCCGGGACCAAGTCCATAGTATTCTGGAGGGCGTAGAGGAAGCGTGGCAGGGACATCATTTTAAACAAGGCCGCTCGGCCGAGCGGCGAGAGCGGCAGACGCCGCCAGCGCACCACGTCCTCCCTCAAACGCCGAAGGGGGGGTAACAAATTCCGCTCGTAGCGGGCCTCCGGGTCAAGAGTGATATAGATACCCAGGTACCGAAAACCTTGGGAGGCAATCTGGATCGGACAGTCCCGTGGTAGGGCCGGAGCCTCCCCGGAAAGCACATATACACAGGATTTCGCCCAGTTGATGACCAGGCCTGAGTTGCGACCGAATGAACGCAAAACATCAACCAGGACGATCAGTGATTTACGCGGGGAGGCGAGATACAGAAGGATATCGTCAGCATAGAGGGACACACGGTCCTCATGCTCGGGGGTCCAGCGGAGACCACGGATAGAAGGGTGCCACCGCAGCCACTCCGCCAGGGGCTCCAGGGCCAGGGCAAACAGGAGAGGCGACAGGGGGCAGCCCTGTCGCGTACCCCTCCCCAGCGCGAATGGGGCCGAGACTCGCCCATTCACTACCACCTGCGCCAATGGGCCCGAATATAGCAATTTGACCCAGCTAATGAAACCCGGGCCAAACCCGAATTTTGCCAGCATCGCCC
The DNA here is from genome assembly GCF_964204655.1 of Triturus cristatus. Lineage (NCBI taxonomy): Eukaryota > Metazoa > Chordata > Amphibia > Caudata > Salamandridae > Triturus > Triturus cristatus. The sequence goes on along the minus strand of NC_140591.1, from coordinate 370,963,497 downwards.
AGATGTATGGCCATTCAAGCGTATCAAACGCCATGGTGGCGTCCAAGGACGCCAAGATGGCCGGCTCCCGCACAAATGGGACACGCGCGAGCACCCCGTGCAAGCGCCGCAGATTGAGCGCCGTGTTGCGGTGCGGTATAAAGCCAGATTGGTCTTGGTGGACCAAATCGCCCACCACGCCAACCAACCTGTTGGCCAACACCTTGGCGAGGATTTTGGGCTCCGCGTTCAAAAGCGAAATCGGCCTATAGGATGTGACCCGTTCACGGGGCCTCCCCTCCTTGTGGATCACCACAATTGTGGCTAGACGCTGGTCCGGCGGGAGGGAACCCCGCGAGTGGGCCGCCAGGAACATCGCGCGCAGGTGGGGCGCCAACACATCCGGGCGTAGCTTGTAGAGCTCGATGGGAATACCATTGGGGCCCATGGCCTTGCCGGATGCAACCGAGCGAATAGCCAAGGCAATTTCGTCCGAGGTGGGAGGGGCGTCCAGCGAATCCCTGTCCTCCACCGTTAGGGAGGGCAGTGCGATGTCCCGAAGCAGGGCATGGGAGTCTGCCTCCGAGCAGGGGGAAACCGGGGAGTAGACTTCGCGGAAATAATCCGCGAAGCAAGAAACAATGGCTTCCGGCTCAGTGACACACGCACCATCAACACTCTCAATCAAAGGCACCACACGGCTCGCTCTCTCCCTCTTATCCAACCACGCAATCAATTTGCCAGCCTTATCACCCACATCATACAATCGCCCCTGCTGCTCTCTACTGAGGCCCCTGGCCGCCTCCGTGACGAGGGCCCGATAGGCCGCCTGCTTTAGGTGTAGAACATGCAACTTGTCGTCTGTTACCCCGCCTCCCAGGTCTCCCTCCAGTTCTGCAATCTCGGCCTCTACCCGGGTCACCTCCTCCCGCTCGCGCCGCCGGGCATGGGAGATAAAGGAGAGGGCCTCCCCTCTAAGGACTACCTTGAAAGCCTCCCACAGGGAGATGGCCGAAGAGACCGACCCCACATTCTCATCGAAATATCGCTGTAAGGATTTGGTCAAATCAGCACGAATGGTGGGGTCGCGCAAATACCATGCATTAATTGGGGCCACCCTGCCATCCCCCCTCGGGAAGACATCGAGATGCAACAACAATGGGGAGTGGTCTGAGATACCCCGCGCCAGATGGCGCACCTCCCCCACCCTCCCTGCGTGGGCCGCCGGGACAAGGATGTAATCAAGCCGCGAGAGGCTACCATGGGCACCCGAGTGGAAGGTGTATTGTCGCAATGCAGGATGCTTTAATCGCCAGCAATCCACCAGGCCCAGCGTGTCCAGAAGGCCGGGCAGCCACGCCTGTGCCCGGGGGAGGTCCCTAGGGGGATGGCGATCCATAGACCCAGAGGCTACCGCATTAAAATCCCCTCCAACCACCAGCAGGCCACTCGGAAGGTCCAGGAGGAGGCGCCCCAGGTCCGCAAATGTGGTGGCTTGTAACCCAGGCGGGACGTACACTGATATAAAGACAAACACTCTACCCTCCATTCTTCCCACCAGAACCGTGTAACGTCCCCTCTCATCATGGCGCACCTCATCAATCTCCAACGGGAGCGAGTTCTTGATCATAATACCCACCCCCCGCGAGCCCGAGGTGAAGCCAGAATGGGCCGCCAAACGATATCCCCGCCGGTTCATTGCATGAAAGGAGTTACCTATAAGGTGCGTCTCCTGCAGGAAGACAACATCTGGTGAAATACGTTTTAAGTACTGCAGGACCACACCACGCTTAATCCTATCCCCCAGGCCATTAACATTCCATGACAACACAGCCAAATCCCTACCCCCCATCATACGTCGAAACAATCGGTCGTCCCCCATCGAGCATCCTAAAAACAACAACATAGTAGCGGGTTTGCCCTGCGGTGCTAACAAACAACACACCCCCCCCACCCCCCAGTCCCAACAAAACTCCCCCCTCCCTGCACCCCTGCATGAGCCCAGACAGCCCCCCCAAAGTGCAGTGTGCCTGTCGCCCCATAGCTAAAATACTAACTAGTCCCCCAGAGGAGGAGGGAAGCCCCCAACAGACCCCACACGACCTCCATAGGAGGGGAAAATACGCAATCAATAAATGGTGAAGGAACAACGTCCAGAGCACGGCCTATGCAGTCACCCCTCAATTCTGCTCCGGCGGGCCCTCCTCGCCAGCCGCGCCCCCCCCGCCCCCCCGGCCCCGATCTCCAGGCAGAGTGTCCAGCCAGTCCCCAGCCGCCTCGGGCCGGTCGAAGAAGTGCGTGCGACCATCCACCTCTACCCTCAGCTTAGCTGGAAAGAGCATTGAGTACTTGAGGTTCAGGTCCCTTAGGCGACGTTTAACACCAAGAAAGCTCTGCCGCTGCTTCTGGACCGCCGGGGTAAAGTCTGGGTAGAAATGTACCTCCATGTTGTCAAGCTTGACCGGTCCCTGTTGTCTGGAGGTCTGGAGGATAGCATCTCTGTCCCGGAAATTAAAAATCCGGGCAATGAGAGGCCGCGGCGGGGCACCAGTCTTAGGTCTGCCCCCGGGGACCCGGTGAGCGCGCTCCACCGCAAAAAACTTACTCAGCCCCCGGGGCTGGAGATGGGTCAGGATCAACTCTTCCACGAAAAGATCCGCCGCCTCCGCCTCTCGTCCCTCCGGCACCCCCACAATACGGACATTATTCCTCCGGGCCCGACCCTCGGAGTCCTCCAGTCGCCGGTCCATCAGGGCGCTCGCCTGGCCAAGCCGGCGCACCTCCTTCTGGAGGGCCACCACGTCTGTCGTGAGGCTCGTTGTGGTGTGGGCCAGGGAGTCGACTCGGTCGTTTGTTTTGGACAAGTCTGCCCTCACAAGGCTCACATCCACCAGGACCGAGTCTATTTTTTGCGCTAAGGTGTCGAAACGCTGGTCCACCGAGGCCTTCATCTCTGCGATGGCGCCCATGACGTCCCGGAGGGTCAGATCCACCGGATGAGCGGACGCCTCCGTCGGGCCCACCGGGGATGCACGCGATGTCTCCGGAGAACCCTTCTGGAGCGTGTAGCGGTCCATACTGTTGGCCTGGTGTGTCGTGCCACGGCGGGTCGTCTTCACCTTCGCCCGGTCGCCATCTTGTTTGGTGGACATGCTGGCTCTTCCACCGTCGTGCCAAGCACCCCAAACGGGCCGCTATACCAAGTCACGGGTGCCAGGGGGGGGGCAGGGGCGACCACCGAACCGCGGGTCAACCCACCGCCGGCGGGTCAGCCGGGCTCCTGGACAAGGCCACACCACCACACCCCGCTCCACAGTCCGACCCCGCTTGAGAGCTAGGAGGGCGCAAAAGCGAAAGTGAAAGTGCGGGGTACGCCAGTCGCCCAGCCCCGTTCGCCGCTGTTATTCACTTTGTCCCCGGATCGCCCCACTACTCCAATCCGGGGGGCCGGCGAGGAGAAGGCCACAACCTTCGATCGATGCTCCCACCGGCGTCCGGGGTCCGATTCGAGCCCAAAAAACGGGCGGCGCCTCAGCTCCGGTTCCCCAACACAGTCCCCTCAACAAGGACAGGATATCGCCAGGATTAATTCAGGAGGTCGCGGAGGTCCTCGGGAGCCTCGCACCTACGCGGCCATCTTGGTTGCGCGCTAGGCTCCTCCCACCCCATTTTCACATATTTCTGTGTAATCTCACAACATTTTTGGGTAATTCCATGTGATTACACTACACGGAATTACACGTGTTACGCCCACACATGATAACATGGAATTCATAATTTGCACTGTAGTAATAAATAGATGTACCTTATACTATTTTTATTGCAGTATATTTATTTTTCACTGTCATGACATAAATATAAATATGTTTATTAGTTCACTTATTCAAAATATTTTGTATTATTGGGCTGCTTATATCTAAAATGGATTGACATCAATAAAAAAGATATCTGGATTAAATGAAAAAAAGTTTGTATCGGGAAGGGAAGGTTCTTTACACAGGTGCTAAATAAGTTGTGTTATAACATTAAAACCAAAATTCCACTTCCCTTATTTGTACTACCGTGTCTATTGTGTTTATTATAGCGCTGAATCTATACTTCAGCTAAATTGTGTAAATATACTTGTAGCCCTTAAAACAATCATGTGAATTTTACACATCACTTACGATATCAGTATAGTTTATACACAGACGAAATCACGCATTTTAGGAAAAATTAAAACGTCTTCAAACCCGTTTCTCCTACTGCATAACTAGATTCTACGAAATCTTACTTGGGCAAAGAAACAAGTTTACAGGAAAAAGGCACTGCCAAGTAAGATAACACAATTATAGCACAATTCTGAATTCTCCTAAAGAAAGCATTCATAGAAATTAGATAATTAAATGACTCATCCTTTTTATTGTATTTACGTGACAGCCACAGGAACCAGGCTGGAGTCTTGCTCGGAAAAAGCCTTTCATGCAGGTGGGCCCAGCCAATGTTACTTATAACAAAGAGAGGATGTGCTGCAGGGTATTTAATTCATTGTCACTGTCAAAGTGCTTTGGAAAAAGAGCAAGTCGTTTGGCTTACGACCAATGGAGGCGAAGTTAGAAGTACCTGCCCTTATTTACTAGCCATCAGGATGGGTTGGGGCAAAATGTGCATTTTATAATACATTTGTCACATAAGGTGGCTAATGATGCAGCGGTTCTGAATGAAATAGCCCAGTTCTCATTTATGGTATGCCTTGCAAGTTCTATCCACCTCAGACTTCTTGCTGGTTACTTTCTAAAGCAAAGTTTAAAATGTGGTCAATATCACAGCAGTAGTGTCCTAAAGTTTGGCTAAAGGGATGCATGTAAACCAGGTACTTAAAACGCTTGGTTATGCATTGCCAGCAACTCTCTTCACTTCATTAGTTCATCCTGCTGTTTCCAGATACATTCTCAGACATAAGTGATGACTTATCTCTACAGGGAAGAAGCAGGCTAAAAATACAAAAAGAAATACAAATCTCACAATCATATGCCATTAATTGCCAACCTAGATAAATCTTACAAGCTCATTAAGTTATGCTACAAGTTAATGAAAATAGATTGTAGGATCAGATAGGTTCCTCTGCTGCCACCTTATTTCAGCTCTCAGACTACAGTAGCGATAATATAATTGTTAAGAGTGTTTGTAAAGTGCATTGTCATCTGTGAGGAAATGCTGGCGCTGATTGAAAACCTTATCATCATAGAAGAGAAAATGCCTCCACATGTCTTAAAATAACTGCAATAGCAGTAAATGTCCACTGGTTCCAAGGAACCCAAATTAGTATAAAGGATCCTGAACTTACCAGGAACTATCTCTTAAATACAAGCATTAAATAGAATTAAGACGTGTCTTTTGTGTGAAATATCATCATGCCATTTTCAATACCTATGGATTTTTCATCATTCAGACTATCAAGTTTACAAAAAAGGCTAAATCTCCCAAAACATCATAATCATGAAAAATAAGGTACTCATCCTCAAACAATGGCCTTTAATTTTAGCAATAATCTTTTGTTCCCACCTTATCCTTTTTTCCTACAACTCACACTCTACTGTCACATAGCAACAGATTCTGCCATTCATAATCATTTGTTGTCATCAACAAATACCAGACTGTCCATCACCTGATAGTGATTTTTGCAACCATTACAGTGGTCAGCATCACCATGACAGGGCCGCCATTTTGCAACCAATAGCCACATTTATGTCAAGAACGGTAACAACTTGTCAGGGGTGTACATCAATATGCCACGTAAAGTCAGAATTTTGGCTGCAATGGCCAAAATATGCCAAGGATCGGCCATTATTATGCACAGTTTAGCAAGCCTGCTCTAAATGATGTAAATGATGGACACAGCAGTAATTCAATAATCGGATACTATTACACCGGGAATAGCAAAAGTATTGTCAACTATATGTCAATGATGGGCTGCTATTAGTCCACAAATAGTTAGAATGTTGCTAAAAATTGACACAATATTTCAAAAATGCACTAGAACCATCCCAAATAAATATTACCAAAAAATGTCCACAATATGTCTTGACCCACCAGTATGCGAGGAATAGCCAGAATGTTGTCAGGAATGTCATTAATATTTCAAGGATGACCCACTATTGAGACAGGTTATTGCAAGGAATGCACACAGTATGCATGGAATGGTCATATCATGACAAGGATGAGCCACTAATATATCAAGAATAGCAAGTCAATGATGCCACGGGTAGACAAAGTAGTCTCAACAATGCCCACAATGTGTCAAGAAATGGCAACTATTATGATGAGGATAGTCAAGAAATTGTGTAGACTGGTCTGGAGTATAAATGATATGTGCTATTATACCATTAAGCATCAGATTGGCACTAAGAATAACCACAATACATTATGAATGGGTCACTAAAGCTATGGGTAGTGTTAGACCTGGCATCTTTTGACATGGTTCCTTCCGTCTTTTGACTTCTGGACTCCTACTTTTGACTGTGTGCTGAATTTACTTTTTGCTGGCTTTAGGACTCTGGGCACTTTACATTTGCTGACCAGTGCTAAAGTGCAAGTGCTCTGTGTCTAAAACCTAATGGTAATTGGTTTCTCCCCGATTTACATTTTTGATTTACTAGTACATCCCTAGTACTGTGCACCATGTGTGCCCAGGGCCTGTTAATCAAATGCTACTAGTGGGCCTGCAGCACTGATTGTGCCACCCACATGAGTAGCCCTGCAAATGTGACTCAGGCCTGCCACTGCAGAGCCTGTGTGCACAGTTTTAAAACTGGCATTTCGACCTCGCAAGTACACCTACTTGCCAGGCCCAAACCATTTCCCATTGGGAGCAGATTGAAGATTAGAGTTTGATGTCTCTGGACTCACAATTTAAAAACGCATCTTTTATTGAAGTTGGTTTTTAAATTGCAGATCTGGAAATGCCACTTTTAGAATGTGGAAATGTTCTTACTTTAACGATTCTGTGCCTCTGCCTGTCTCTGAATACATGTCTGGGTGACAGCTGGGGTTGTGCATTCCCTCTAGACAGCCATACAAAGGGTGCTGCAGTGTGCCCTGCTTATCCTAATGGCCCATCATCACGCTGAAGAACCTTCCTGAGCTAGAGTGGAGGGAGAAGCTGGCACTTACACCTGAATAGGGTTGTGCCTGTCCCAACACAAAGAGCTGCCTACTCCCCCTGTAGAGTGTCTGGAGTCAGGGAAACGAAGGGCAGGGTCCAATGCTTTCAAAGACCTTTATTTGAAGTGTCCCTACTTCAAAGGCCAAATTGGGTATAAGTACTCAACCTCTGACACCATATACTTAGAACGCTTCTCGACTGAGGACATTCTGCCGGGAAGAAGAGCTGTTATGCTGCCAGAAGGGACTGCCACTTTGCTATTTGCTTTGCTGTGTTGGCCAGTTGCCTACTGCTCTTCTGTCCTGGGAGTGAGAGGACTGGACTTTACTCTCTGAATCGTGCTTTGTAAAGTTTCTCCGAGAGCTTGAGTTGAACATGCCTTCTGTTGGAAGTCTCAGGACCATCAAAGACTTCACCTTTAGCACTTGGGCTCCTTTGCTGAGAGTCCTACTTGCTAAGTGGTATCAAATCCAGTTCTGGGGCCCTTAGGATTGAGTTTTAGTGCTACAAGAAGACACAGACGCCGAGCGACTTTGGAACCAGCACTGGTCTGCAACTTTGACACCGTGCCACTGCCTGCACTGAAGCTGTGGTCCTCTCTTGACTCAATGGCCACGACTTACAACACAGGCTGCATCTATGCTGCAGCGCCTCTGAAGAACTGCTACTGCAGGAGTCCTGAGAACCGCACGACCGACATCCGTGACCCACCTCTCTGATGCCACAGCTGTTACCCACTGGTCAATCGTGGCACAGTGAAACTGAAGCCTCACGGCTTGCCCTGCAACCCCTCACTGATGCCACCCAGCACTAAGGAACCCAGGGTCACATCGGCAAACCCTGTGCCTCTCCAACGTCCCTGGGTGTCAGCGAATCTCTGACTCTGCAAAGCCACCAGGAACCGATGCCACACTTGCCTCTCTGAATCCTCCCCTTACCTGCGTCTTGCATCGTCTTTGATTTCTAACTCATCCTAGGTACCAGGGTCTGCATGACTCCTGCAGCCAACGTGCTCTTTATCGCAGTTGGACTTAACTTGTGGATTTGTCTTGGCAAGCGCGACCTGATAGTCTCAGTTTTAGCTATTGTTTTTTAACCGCTACAATTTTATTTAATCTTGCAAAATTCATATCTTGACTTGCGTACGTTGGATTTTTGTTATTTTGGTCTTGGTTACTCAGATAAATATTGGCTATTTTTCTAAACTGGTGTGGAGTACTTCTGTGATGTATTCACTGCGTTACTGTGTGTGTGCTCAAATACTTTACACATTGCATCTGAGGATAAGTCTGACTGCTCTTGCCAAGCTACCAAGGGGGTGAGCATGGGTTATTCTTAGTGTGTAACTTACCCTGACTAGACTGAGGGTCCCTACTTGGACAGGGTGAATTTCACTGCCAACTAGAGACCCTATTTCTAACAGGTAGTCAGAATGTCATCAGGAATACCTGAAATATGTCAATGTTAGGCTACTGCTATTCCAGTGATAGCCAGATTGTTGGCAGAAATGCACACAATTTGTCATGGATGGGTCATTATCATGGCAGGGATAGCCAAAATATAACCAAGAACATCATCATTATGTTTGTAATGGGCCCCTACTATGCCAGGGAATGCCAGAGTGCCATCAAGTATGCTGCCAATATGTCAATGATGGCACACAATCATGCCAAGAATAGCAAGTATCACAGAAATCTACATACTATCTCACATATAAGGCACAGTTATCACATTGATAAGCAGAATGCAGCCACAAATGCCGACATGTCATGAATGGGCTTCTAGAATATCAGGGCCAGCCAGAATATGATTACGAACACCCACAATATGTCATGGATCGGCCTTTATTATACGCGGGACAGTAAGAATATTGCCATGACCACCGATAATATATCATGGATGGGATATTAATAAGCTAGAGATAGCCAGTATATCACCAGAAATCCCTAAAACATGTTATGGATCAGTCAGTATTATGCCAGAAGTAGCAATAATATCACCAAGAAAACCACAATATGCCAGGGATTGGCCTCCGCTAGGCCAGGGATAGTTAGAAAGGTGCCAGCAAAGCCCATCTTTTGTTATGGAATAGGCACCAGAATTCTTGCAGACCCACCAAACTACCTTGTCCCCCACAAGAGAACAATAACACACACAGTACATATTTTTTAGAAACCGACAAAAAGGCTCACATCAGTCATTTTGACAGGAACACACATCATTGCACACACACGCATGCACACTTTCTTCTGCAACTGTTTCTCCGAGAGGAACGCCTGGTGATGGCCCTATCAAAAGACAAGAGAGGGTTGGGTCTGACTCCTATTCTTCTCTTGCTGATCCTAATCCCTACTATCATAGTTTCTGGTTGGACAGGGGTTAAAATTGTCAGACATAAACACGCTCCTCTTCTTTTATTGGTGGAATTTTCAAGAATGTTGACTATTGACTGGGCTCTTCCTATGTGATGCAGGGCCAGACTGTATGTTTATTCTATTGAGCATTTTCCCTGGGAGCAATTAGTGGCTGGGATTTGAAGGTAGAAGGCCCATGTTGGCACCTCTGCAACTGTCTCCAGCTCCCCCAGATTAATCACAGAAAGCACTGTGGGTGTTTCAGGAGAAAGAGAGAGGAAAGACAGGCAGGAGGCGTAGAGAGTGAGAGATGAGAAAGAAGGAAGTGAGTGGGGCTGGATTGAACATTTTTGCCATGTTGCGCATTTGGTTGCCAGTCCTTCTCTGATGTGGGAATGTCAAGACTGCGACCTTCACACATTAGCAATCAATTGACTGGCTTAATTGAACCCTCCTGATCCCCCTTCCTTTGCTGCAGACATTCACACTCTGCCAGAGCCACATAAATGAAAACAAATGGCTCCCAGTCTGTCAATATTGATTGTATTAATTACAGAAGCTAGAAGATGCAGAGTACAGATTCTCCTTGTGCATACGCTGACTCAGCTAGCTGGTGAGGCACAGCCCGAGTACTCCAATGCGCCAGCTGCTGATGCATAAACATAGATGCAATAACATCAATTATCATTAGATGGCTTAATAACATTTATGGTACATTTTCATAAACTGGAATTATGACACCTTTTTTTATTGGCCTCTTGCATTGTTGTCAATCCTGCTTTTATTTTGCTGCACTTGCTTATTTTCTCATTCTTGATCACACTTCTACCCTTCAATGTACCTGACTAGCACCATCCAGACCAACTGTTTCTTTACTGTGTCAGAATGTGTCACCTTCCAGAAGCCCCAGTGGATGACCCCAGAGCTGATTTGCCATGGTACACCATGCCTCAAAAAAGGGATAGATCCCAAAGCCTAAAGGTAGTGTCATGCTCACTGGTTTGTACATAGTACGCCCTTCACAGCTATGGGCCGCTATTCTCTGGTTGGAGGAATTCCATTTGCCAGTGCTGTGTATTCCTCGCCATGTCAGATTTATCTCTTCCCCTGAGTTGGGTGCCTATTAAAACAGCTGCATTTGAATGATTGCTAAAACACGTAGATCTTGAATAATGGTAATCTATTACCTTTGACTTTATTGAATACCTTCTCTGTTCTGAAAGGCGTTGTCTGGCAACGGTAATTGTTCATACTTTTACAAAAAGGGCTGATTATATGGCCATCAATTAACTTCAGTGTTTAATTTGTAAAACAATAAGTGCCGGTGCTTAAAGTTTTGCTCAGAAGCCTGTGGCCAGTGCTACTGGATGTTAGTGTGTAGAATACCGCTGCTGAGTATTTTTGATTTCACATCAAGCCTTTTGAATCCACCACCAGACACTGCCTGCCCTTTTATGCCATTCTATAGTTCTTTTTCATCCCGTCTTTCTCCCTTTATCACAGTCTTCCGGCTTTCTCTTCTTCCTTCTTCTCCCTTGCGTGTTTTTCTCTTTCTTTCTCTGGGTCAAAGTTCATAAGAAACTATGAGTACTGGTCCCCAAAAACGAGTGCAGATTGGCCACACCTGTAACCACTGGCTTGCATAAAGCACTGTGGTAGCCACCTAGGACAACAAGGCTTCAAGAGGTTGTTTAATCCTTGAATCACATGATATTAAATCTGGAAAAAAGGTAACGTCACTAAAATGACCACTATCTTGGGAAACCAATTCAATATGAAACCAATAACAAGCTAATTCTTGAACTTTGGGATGACACACCTCTGGCTATATCAAAATTAGATGAATAACAAATATATATATATAGGCAGTATCAAAATGGCCTGTTGCCAGGTTCTTCAGCTGCATGGATTAAGACTGCATGGATTAAGTGGAAGGTGTCCAGGACCAGACATTGCTTAGTGAGTCCGTTCTATTACTTAGTCCTAGCCAGTGCTTCAAATGGATATGTTGAGAGAAGGTAACCACTATCCGAAAGTACCTGCTTACTACTGAGAATTGACACTACAGCGTTTTAAGTGTTTTATGCCTGTGGAGAAGTGCTAGCCTCTCCCTTTCAAAATAAAAGAACTTCAGAAAGACAGAACCTCACAGTGCCTGCCTATTTAGGCACCAGTCCTAGAGGGCACCCTCAAGAACCTCCCTTTTGAGCCAGAAATAAGATCTAAGCTGATCCACTCTTGCCCAGGGATCCACATCAGAACTGACTGAGACAAGCACTGTAGAGTGAGAGACTTTAGGGCAAGAGCTACTTGCAGACTATGCCCTTGAATGGCTATCTTCAGGTCGGTCGAGGCCACAGACTACTCCCGAGTGGGAAGGCCCACATTACAGTGACAGCTTCTGTCGGGCCATTGTCACTATCGCGATATAGAAATTTGGAGAAATTACTCCCGAAGTATGCATCTGCTCCTGTAACGTGTAGTTGTAAGTACACATGACGAAATATTTAAATAAGTTGAACTGCAGTAGAAGTATAAACTACACCACCAGCAAAACAGAACATGAATGGTTTCCTTCTGGAACAAATGCTGTACCAAAGACTCCGAATGCCAAAAAGCAGAACTCAAGGAAATCACACAAAAGAAATGTGTTTCTGCAACAAAACAAGAATCAGCACTTTGTGTCATGGCGTGAGAGTTTGTTGAGGTGGGTAGGGCGGTCTGGGCTGCAAACGTGGATCTGCCCTTTGAAAAGAGACCTCAAGCTTCCAAATGAAATTCAAAGAGAGTATGGATCTTTGGGGATATCTCAAAGGATAGAATCATTGCATTCTAATTTACCCCGCAAAATATTCTTGTCGTGTTTCTATAGAGCTGGTTCAAGGAGCAACTAGAATTATTCATAGATGCCAGTATAAAAGTGTTAATAATGTTCCCATTTAGTGCATTCACCATAAATTACTGACAAGCACCACTTAAAGCCGAGAGTGGTCCCAACACGGCTAGGGAAGGTGAGGTGCAGATAGGACCGCTCCTCTCAAGGTGAAAGAACTAATCTGCTTCTGTTCTGAGAATTGTTTCCACGCAGAGAGTGGAAGAGCTCGTGCTGCGGCTGAATGGTCAGCCTATGCATATTTAATTTCTATTTTGCTGCACTACTTTAATTGGTTCGTGACAATAAAGTTCAACTGGAAAACAAAAACGCCGAACTGCAATGGAAGATTTTTTATTTCGCTCATATTTAGAGCCGTTTGTTTTGTGATTCTAAAATAAACACGAATGGTTTTGGCGAGAGGAAATGTGGCCGTATTTCCAACCCAAACTTGTCAGTCATTTAACGGTCCAAGCACCGCGCTTGTGACATGTATTGGTGTGTGCATGCTCACGCGCCCTATAACGATGTGCCATAGGTCAAAGACTTGTTTCCATCGCCGGTGGCGACGAAAAGCAAATCATTCATCAGGCAGATTCGAACCTTTCAGAATTATTGTTTCCAAGTGTTTACTGGCGCGTGTGGATGCGGATGCGAAAAGAGTTAGTGCCCAGTAGATCTAGAGAAGTGACACAAAATGTAAGAACTCTATACATTATAATATGGCAGCCGATGACAAGCAAGAGCGGAGGAAGCAACGATAGAGAACCCTGGTAGGTATAACTAAGGCTGTTGGATATAAATGTGTTTAAAACAGCTAGATATTTTTGTAAACCTACAACAAAATATATACATACTCCTAGGACCTGACTGAATGAAAAATCTACGCTTATTATTAAATTCGTCTATAATTATATTCTTATTAAATACAGATAGCAAACTTTTCTACAAGCCTTAGCTGTACTTAGGAGCATAATAAAACAATTGGTGATCGTAAATTATAAGGCTTGATTTATTTTCCCCCAAAAGTGTATGTAGGGTTTGGGGTGGGACGGGCTCTTTCAGGGTAAGCTCAGTGCTTTAAATGGGCCGGTACCCACCGGTACTGAGTACCGGCACTTCTCAGTTTTCTCCCCCTGAGTAACAGAACTTAGGCCCTTCACCTATGACATAGAAGCCGATACTTGCCATGTCTCCTATGTAAGGAGGCAGTATGATACTGCATAAATTTAGCCCATGCGCATTTAAGCGCTTTACATGACAAGCATTAAAGCTTACGTATGTGGCTATTTTTAAATTTCTGGCTAACAGCCACGCCCAAGACACGCCCCTAACTGTCCACCCAGTCTAATTAGTGAGTACCGGCACTTCTAATTTTCAATTTAAAGCGCTGGGTAAGCCTAATGCAGGAGCATCTGTACACATACAAATAAATTGGGTTGGGTTATTCACATACTTCCTGCAAGTAGTAATTCACATTGGAAGCTGATGCACATGAACTCCTATGAAAGTTAGGACTTGGAGACTGATCTAGATTTTGTTGGGTGCCCCAGTGGCTAATTTGTAGTAATATAAGTGCTAGGGACCCATGTTTTGCTCAGAAGCCCGTGGCTAGCAAGACTGAATGTCAGCTTGTTGACTACCAAGGCTGCGTAGTCTTGATTCCACCTCAAGCAGCTTCAATCCAACACCAGACACTGCCTGCCAATGTGTCTCACTCTTGCAGGTCCCTGCTTTCTCCTTTTGTCACAGAGTTTTTCTGTCATTTTCTTCCTACTTCAATTCTCCCAGTGTGTTTTTCACTCTCTTACTCTGGGTCAAAGTCTGATGAGGAAATATAAGTGCCAGTCCCTAAATATGAGTATTGGTGGGCCCCGGGCCAGTTTAAGCACTGGTGGCATCCTAATCTGCCATGTGAATGTGGGGCCTTCGTGTCTACCTCATGGACGTGGACCACCAGGCATCTTTACAAGTCCCCTCCTACAAAGTGGTGATCTCCGGGGTGAAAGTGCATCAGAAGATGAACTTTCATCCCAGCTGAAGCGGACCTCCATGTTGATGCAGCTCATTCAGCATTATCTTTTGCTTTTCAAGCAAAGATGGTGTTGCTGAAAATCAAATGGTAAATATCCTTGACAAGAAGTTTGGAACATGGGCAGCAGATTATTGTCCTACATGCAAAAAATGTAGCCTCGAAATCAAGGAGGGCAATAGTTCTATAGTTTTTCAGGCAAAATTCCTTTCTTATTTTGGCGTAGAATGGAACCCCTCCAAGAATCAGGTATCGCTTGAGCATCCAAATCCGAGTATTTCTGCTAAGGTATGTATAGCTGTTACAAATGGATATAACTTCCCAATTGTCTACTACTGCTAAATTTGGTAAAGTTCAGATGCCATAAAATGCATGTTAAATGATAGTCCCGCTGCATACACGTTTTGCTATATGACATTTAGAATTTCTTAGTATTACTCCTCTTTCAAACTTATAGTGCAACTGCTATCCTGTAAACAATGCAACCTATTCCCCCCCTCCCCACCACAGCGTTGCAGCAATGAAAGGGGTATATGACTAAAGACAATGGCAACATTCCGAGTCATAAATAAAAGATACATCAACTAATGGCTAATGAATGTCATCAGTGACTATTACAACTGGTGAATGAGGGGTATGTCATCGAGGATTATTATTATTATTATTAGTATTGTTGAACACTTGTAAAGTGCATAGCTACACTCGGGCATCCCAGCGCTAGCGAATGAGCAGAAAAACATTGAAGTTATGGAGCTGTTTGTTGGAATAGCCAGGTTTTTAGGAGTTTATGGAATGGAGGGACATGGGATTCAGAGTGGAGGTGTAAGAGTAAAGTGTTCCAGAGCTTCGCCACATTGTAGGCAAAGGATCTTCCTCCGCTTCTTGTCCTCTTGACTTTAAGGACAACTGCAAGATTGAGGTTGAGCGATCACAGATCCCTCTTGGGGCGATAGGGAATAATGAGGGGTTTATTAATAGCCGGGCCTGTTCCCCACATAGTCTTATGGGCAATGCACAGGGCCTTACATTTTACTTTTTCAAGGATTGGTAGCCAATGTAGGGCTTTTAAGGCTGGCTTAGCTGACTGGGTTTTTGGAATTCCAAGTAGCAACCGGGCAGCACAATTCTGAGCAACTTGGAGTTTCCTTAGAGTTGCCTTAGGAGCCACCAAGCAGAGGGAATTGCCATAGTCCAAACGTGATAGGACCAAGGCCTGAATCAAGATTCTTTTTGCAGCCATTGGGAGCAGCTGGAAGACTTTTCGGAGTGATCAGAGAGTGCCAAAACAGACCCCTGTCACCTTTACTGCTTGATGGTCAAACTTGAGATAGTTGTCTAACCAGACATCCAGACAGACTCTTTATCCTGGTTTTGGGGGGTGAGGGGGGGCCTAGGCTCTAAGGCCAAGTCTGACAAAGGTCTTTGCTAGAGTGGTTGCCTAGGAGCATAAGTTTGGTTTTACTTCTGTTGAGTCTAAGACAGGAGTGCTCCAACCAAGAGATAACTTTCTCCAGACGTTTCGAAGTCCGAGGGGAAGTTGTGGGCTCCATTAAGTGTTATGACCCGCTGTGTGTCATACGCATAGGTCACAATCTTAATCTTGTGAGGATGCTCTCTGTAAGGATTACATGAGCGCCAGGATAGCATCCCAGGTGATGGAGTGCTCAACAAATCTGCATAACAACATAACATGTATGAATGATAGAATGATAAAGCTGTCTCTGCCAGACCTGAAAACGATAACGGTGGAAATGCACAATTTCGCATAATTTACTCTTGCAGATTTTCAACAAAGTGGAAGATCTGCATGAGCTTCTTTTACGAATTGCAGTACACTTTGCATCTTAGACTGCCATAAATGCAGCCGCGGTCGGTAGTAGGAGTACCTGCAGGGCGGTGACGTGGGGAGGGGGAGGGGCAGGGTGTGGGGTAGTAAACTATGGATTACGGAGGTTTACAGCTAAGTAAACATATAAATTAATACCACAAATTTCGTTGCGTGCACTGCATCCCCAAATGCGATGCAGTGCGCGCAACGAAATTCGTTTTATTAATATATATGTTTACTTACCTGTAAACCTCCGTAATCCATAGTTTACTACCCCCCACCCTGTCCCTCCCTCTCCCCACGTCACCGCCCTGCAGGTACTCCTACTACCGACCGCGGCTGCATAAATGTGAAATGCATAAAGGTCAAAAGCACTTCAAATACATGGGTAATCATAGAGGGGTAGAATTCTGGCTTTTTATTATAGACTTGTGAATACAAATAATGTATTCTCATTTTGTTTCATCGCGTTCTCCCTCTACTAAAACAACTCTTGCCTATTAGAAAAGGGTGCATCAATCAGGTAAAAGAGATAAAATCCAGTCGAAATGTCTGTACCAGAGTTCAATGTTGAATTAGCCGTCCTGAAATAAGAGGATAGAAATCTTGAAACTAGCGCAAATTTGTTGAAAATCAATGCCAGAGACAAGCAGCACCCCCTGCAACAGCCTGCATTTTCTGACATGTATAGCAAAAAAACCTTAAGACATGCTACTGTCAGCATGAAAAGGTAAATGACAAATGGGACACATCACATTCCCTCTCATTGTCAGTGTAACAAATTCACAGTTTCTGCATGGTCACCCCAGATTGTTCACCTTTTTCAGGACCCTATTTTTGCTGGCAATAGGACTCTGTGCTAAACAGTAGTAAAGTGCCCATGCTTTCTCTTTAAATTAAGTGCTGTACATGGGAACTCTCCATTTGGCCTATTTAACTGTGAGTCTATTGTATATGGTGAAGTATGGGAACCTATGGCAAGGGAAGTTAAATGTCATATGAGGGTTGCAATGTGTATTTGAACCACCCACATATATTTGACAATTATATGTTTCTGCCAAGAGCACCATTGTGCTCAGGTTAGGCTGGAGTTATACACTAGAGTGGGAGAAATGTATTGAAAAGTCACCCCTAAACCTGCCTAGTAACCTCACAGAGCAGAGTACTAATATATAAAAATAGGCCACACTAAATTTTGAAATTAATGTGCCCTCACGGCGAAACGCCCCCTCCCATAAAAGCTATGTCACTTTGTAGGCATGGCCTGACCTTTTCCTAATAGGCCCAGGTGGGGTTAAAATCTTTATTTTCCACCTCCTCTTGGAAAAGAGCTAGAAGATGCTGCAAAGTTATTCACGGCTTAGTATATCTGATTTAATCAGCCACAGCCAGTGCAGGTAAGAGCGGTGGGGCCGGGGGATGGAGGGGGGCAGGGGAGGGGGTTTCACCAGATGATGAAGAGGGAAATGTATTTATTTATTTTATTTCCCCTTGTCATCGTTCATCAAAATCTCCCTTCGCCCAGCCCCACCGCCCCAATCTTTTTATCACACTTATAATTGGCATCACCTACCCAATAAGTCCCTAGTAGATATTAGGGCAAAGGGATGAAAACTACCTATAAGTCCATAGTATATAGTAGGGACTGGCAGTTTAGAGGCCAGCATCCTTTTCTGCACTTGCATGTGTGCACTGCTGAGAACCTGAGGTAATTTAAAAGCTGACCTTAGCTGCAGCACTGCTTTTAAAAAGTTAATTGACTGCAAATTCGACTTTGGTATCAGGGTCACTATTAAAGTGATAATCAACATTATTGTTACATATCAGGTACCTCCAATGTCTCCCCTAGATATTCCAGGGGAGGAGGGTCAGGTAACTATAAGAAGGGTCCCTGTAAAAGATGTTTAATAAACCCTGGTGACAGCAAAACTGCCCATTTTAATTGTCCCCAGTGTATGAAATCCCCTCCAAAGTTGACTTTGGTCAGTGGGCACCGTGAAGTATTACTCAACATAATCTTTACATATTAGGCAACCCCCTGGTCTCCCCTAGGTGTCCGAGGTGTAAGGGTTCTGTAATTATGAGCAGGGTCCTTATAAAAGATGTTTTATAAACCCTGGGGTGGGAAATCTTCTCATTTTATTTATTTTTCCATTGTAGATACCTAGCCCATAGGCTAACATTGCAATATCTTATACACGCATACTTATTTCTAGGAAAGGAATAATAATAATTCAAAGACTTCACAGAATAGTATTGATCAATCCAACAGATTGATCTTGTTGATTTATCATGACTTGTACAGAAAAGAAGTTATAACACCTTCTTGTCAGCAACCCAAAATACAGCCTTCCTGCAGGTTTCACTGATTGGTCAGGGCTCACAGGCCGAGCAATGCTGCCATGATTAGGTGATAACTGGCCTTCCAGGGGATAGACTATCTGCTGGAGAGAGCTCTGCAGCTACACAGGAATTCCAAGGCAGGGGAGAGGGGTCATAAAGCATGAGGCTTCAAAGGAGGACAGGACAGGCAGGGAATGCAAGACCTACCCAACCCCAGCCCCCTGTGCCCCAGCCAGCTAGTAGGTTTAGGGGAGTAATTTGCAGATGTTGTGGGGAGGAAAGCTATAGAAATGAGCCTCAGTGAGAATTGGTTTAGTTACTGCTCTACTGAGATTTCAGCCATGATGGATTTTGAAGGAATAGTGCTTTCTGGGACAAGAAGATACCACACTTTAGAAGAAGTGGTCTTGCGCCTGGGTTGCACCCAGCCTTCCAGTGGTCAGGGATGCTCCCCCTTGATGCCCAGAAGT
Source organism: Triturus cristatus (assembly GCF_964204655.1). NCBI lineage: Eukaryota > Metazoa > Chordata > Amphibia > Caudata > Salamandridae > Triturus > Triturus cristatus. The sequence goes on along the minus strand of NC_140591.1, from coordinate 370,944,475 downwards.
TGATATTACATTTTTGAGAGGTACATAGCCTCTCAGTTCTTCTGCCTCAAATTACAAGAAGAAGGAGGACTGTCCTGATCTGCACTCAAGGGCCTGCCTGGTGAAGACAAGGCCTGCTGCACTATCTGGTACTACAGTTCTGAGGACTTTGCCTTACTTCAAGAAGGAGTAAGGAGTGGACCCCCTGCAGCTACAGGTTAACAGAGCTTAACTGAGCCTTTTTCAGCCAGAGTCATCCTCCTAGAGTGTGTCCAGTGGCCTTTTCAGGAGTTGACAAAGTGCATTGTGGGACGTGCAGTCCAGGCCTGGCAAGGACCATCTAGGCGATTCCAGACTCTTGGATTTGTGTTTTGAACCCTTGGAACCTACAAGTTTGGGAAAGTTTTTGGGACTTTTTAAAGAAAATCTGCATAAGGTAACCAACCCGACAGTGAAGGCCAAGCTGTCCCCATTTAACTGCCACCCGGCCCGTATTCCAGGTTTGTCCCGCCGAACAGCTTCAGAGGTCCGACTTCCAGAATTTTACCGGGAGCTCCCTGAAAGTCAAGTCGGCAAACCCTCACTGAATCTGGCCTGGTGAAGAGCAGCAAGGACTCTCTGAAGAAAAAACTCCAGAATATATTCACAACTCAAAGGTAACATTTTGACCGGGTCCTCCCACTTAGGGCCTGATTGTGAATGCCCTATTAGGAGTTGGGTGGTTGGACCACCGTGGTCCTGCCAAGCATATTTCAAGTTTCCTCTCCACCACAGTTTTCATGGCGGTTCCTCCTTAATGAAAACTCTGGTGGAGAGAAAACAAGGGGGGCCCTGTATGCCTCTACCACCTGTGCGCATGAACAACAGTTCCTACACGACATAGACTTGACAGTCGATGCCGCGCAGGAACTGTTTTTGGCATTCCCATTACGGTGTCTGTTTTTTGAGGCACTCCAGTGGGAACCCCAAAAAAAGCCCGCCAGACAGGAGGAAACTCCTCATCTGGCGGGCGGCCCGACCATGGCTTTGATGATGCGGTGGCAGGGCGGCCCCGGCACCTAACCCCTAAAGCTGTGGTTCCCAAACTGTGCGCCGCGGCACCCTGGTGCGCCATTAAAACTAGCCTGGGGCGCCGCGAGCACTAATGGGAATTCAGCGCTTTGAAGGGGATATTGAGGCGCGTGCATGACTGAAATGAAATGGCGCAGCAACAGTTCTGAGATGGCTGTAACTTAAAACTCCTAATAAGACCACAGGAAAGGACTGGGTGCCTGGAGCCGGCAAACACACTCTGTATTCCAGGACAAAGAAAATCGCTCAATCGTCTGCTCATCCAACGAGGCCACACGCATAGAAGCTGCTCATACACTTGCGGAGACACTGCAGTGCAGCAGATACCACAGCAGTGGTGGCAAAGCACAGGCGGTATCTCATCTCACGGCGCCAGTTGAAAGGGAGACCTTCACCCTTGCCACATGCACTTCAGGCATCAGTGTAAGTAAGAAATTAATCAGCCGGTGAACATAGCCGCATTCTCCACAGCTGTAAAGTAGTTGCTTCGATAGCGGGAAGAGCTGCTCAGTTTCAGCCTTTAGGAGTAATTTTGATGTCAAAAGGCACGAGTCACTCGTCTAACAAGGTCATTTAAATCCTGGTAATAAATATTTGTAAGATAAAAGGGCAACATAGGACACTGAAGCTTTGCTTCATTAACAAAAATAAGAAAGTGCGAGGTCTTTGAAGTGTGCACACGTGGTAGAGTTCAGGGGAAGGCAGAGTATAAATGCCTTTGAAGTGGGGCCAAGCAGAGAGCAGGCGCGCAACACCCATTGGACTCAAAGGGCTTCAGCCCCCCCCCCCCCCTCGTGTGCGGCAGCCCGGGATGAGACACCTTTCCGGGCAAAAAAGCAGCCGCTCCCGAGCACTTCACAGGTCTTTAAAAGACCATTTGCATGTTAATGAGGCCTCGCTGTTGTGTCACCCCTTCTAAGAGCCCCTGCAGCTCCACTCTGCCTATTGCTTAAAGTTCAGCCCCCCCCCCCCCCGAAATTTTTCCTCAGAGCCCCCCCCCCCCCCCCCCCCCCCCCGAAATGTGGCTCTAGTTGCGCCTCTGGCAGAGAGTGGCCATAATTTACTCAAAGGCTACAAGCCTGTCTGGCACACAGTAAGTACAAGAAACCTTTTTTTTCCAGTTTTATTTTTTCTTTTATATAGCGCGAACTCGAACCGAAGGTATTGCAGTGCTTTACATGAGCACCAGTTACGCTAAACAAGGATACATACATTTTTTGATAGGCACGGGGATATTACGTGATTTGCCCAGTTAAGGAATGGAATATATACAAGACCACTTACAGATGGGCCACACGCTGAGTCAAGGTATGTGTGCAGCCACCTTTTACCTTCCAACTACTACTTGCTACATCACCCAGCGCTCATCTACCCAGAGTATGTAGCCTGTGCAAGAGCACTTTGTAATACATGCCACGAATAGGAACTTTTTGTTCCCTCAATGTGCCCATAACCACCAGGCTTCGCACGTTTTGATTTTTGAGCATCCAGTAATTAGTTATCTTTGCCTTGAAAGAGGCACTGTTTGTGCTCTGGTGCTCCACGAGCGAACTGTACTTAACATATTTGTCATTGTCTAACACTCTTTGCCTGGAAGCAACGGTGTGCACTGATGCATCAGATGACGAACACTGTACATGCCTCTTACCGGTATCTCCGAGTCTAGATAAATCACACTCTGGAGTTCCCACCTTGCTGTCCCACTATTCCTGTGGCATTTGATTGCCCCTCCAGACAGAGTCATGGATAGCACCACATCAGCTATCTTAGGCTGTTGGAAGGACTTTTCAAATGTACAAATACAAATGTTAGACTCGCCGAATCCAAAGAAAACACATGTAAATGTTCAAACAAAATCTTTGTAATTCCCACACCGAGCACAAATCCATCTATCAATCTATCTAACCCACCCTCCCTTTCAGACACTACGGCTAATAAAATGACATCCACGATTATAATCCCTTCATCCACTTCGTCTCAATAATTTTCAGAGATAAAAATTGAAGTCTCTGGAGGCCGGGCTTACACCCCCCCTTCCACCGAAAAAAAAAAGTTACGTAATGGGGAGCCACGGCCAACGGCCAATGAGTCAGGGGAGCCGCTGGTCTAAAAAGTTTGGGAACCACTGCCCTAAAGTCAAAATTGGGCCCTCATTGTATCTGAGCAGGGCTCCATCGCGGTCGGCCTAAAACGTTGACTTTGTCCCGGTCAAGCGTGACCAGATGTCCCAGAATGGCGCTTTTGGTTCTAAGCACTAGAAAGTGTTTATTCTTTAAAAATTCATATCTCCGGTTCCCTATATTAGATGTCGGTTGTTTTGGTGTTATTTGATAGATAATAATATTACCTTTTTTTAGAAATTGGGATGGAATTTGTATTGTGTGTTGTGTCCTACTTATTTACTGTATTGGCGTTTTTAATTCCTTTACATATCTGTTTCTTAAGTTAAGCCTTATTGCTCTGTGTCAGCTACCCTGTGTCTAATTTATAGAGACCCTCTTTAGGACCCAATACAGTGTAAGTGGCCTTGTTACTTGTGGAAGATGCATACTTCCACCACCAATAAACCACCTTCCAACATATAAGGTGAGAGAAGTCTGCACTTCTGAACAGCAAGTCAAGCAGACAGCTGCCCTTTCAGGAAAAAACAAAAAGGGTAGTTTTTTCTAGTTTACCTGGATCTGATCTACTGCAGATACCTCCGTTATTATGTCGACTTTAGTTTTCTTGAGGTTATAGTGACACATACCTGCCAACTCACACGGTGCCACTGTGTGACACAAGATATCGGCTCCCATCACACTGTCTCCCGGTGAGGAGATGATATCACACAGTGGCAGAGGGAATCAAGCTGAAAATTACTGCAAATAGTGATTTTACAGCTCGAATTCTGAGAATTTGAACTGCCAACATCCATTAAGGGGTGTGAAAACACCCTAGGACATCAGCACCAGCCTCAGCAAGTTAATTATTTTGGGGGGTGGGGGGCTTGGGGATGGTGTGGTTTTAAAAGTGCCTTGTAGGTACTTCTCACCATAAGTCCCTGCCCCTTGAAGGCCCCATCCCTTCCTCTCACTGTGAGATTGTTCTTCATGTTGGCAGGTATGATGACAGCTCTAGTTACCATTGAAACAGCTGCTTCATACCACTGGGTGATTTTTATTTACTTGGTTAGGTTGTTGGCTGATGCACAAATGTTCTCAACAGGTACTGACCGTAGTGTTAACAATTTTTATAAAATGCAGAGCTGGCAAATACAAAAACGCTATTAGGGCTATTCCCCTGTCATGAGAGTAGGAAATGTTTGTGCCGTGATTTAAAAGAGGCTGAGCATGGCCCGTTATCTTATCTTGAGCAATCAAAGTGCATTTTAGGGTTTTAAGTGCGAGAAACACTTCAGCTCATCTAAAAACCAGGGGGAGGCCAAGTGTGCAACACTTCAAAGACCATTCGGACAAAAGTAATTACGTTTTTAAAAGCTTTAGCATCTAGAATATTGATCCTTCCTTGGACAGAGGCTTGCAGTGTGATCTTCCTTTTATGGTTTGTACTTCTCCAGCAAGCAAGCCCATAATGCACCCTTGCATCGAAAATTGACTCAAGGATGCATTTTGCACTAAGAAAATAGCGGTAAATGCAACAGAACATGAACAGCAGCAGCCAGCAGCCGCTCGTGATCGCTAAATATATTTTTTCTGTGCTCCTTTGGCAGCAATTTTGTGCCACATTACTCATAATTACATGAACGGGCTTAATCACATAATTTTGTTGTCATTTTGCATCAGAAGAGTAAAGCAAAATCACTGAAATTACTCTGATTACTCGCCCAAGCCTACGCCTAGTGTAATTTTCAACAAATAAATAAAATATATTTGCCAATTCTAGCCTTTTGGGCTAACTCCTGTTGCAGCGGAAGCTCAAATCATTTCTATCCTCTAAGCCCACACCATTTTATTTAGCCAATTTGCCAATTATCTCACCTCATTCAATCTACCCACACCCACAAGGCTTTGTTCCTTTGGCTTTGGGGTGAGGAACCAGGGTGTCTCCTTGTGGCTACCCAATGAGGACCAATTAATTGGTAACCAACTCCTAAATTGGAAATCAAATTAAAATATATAACTCTCAAGATCATAATATAAATTTATAAGATGACTACTGGAATTCTGAACCTACTAAAGAAGTTCCGTCGAGCTAAAATTATACAAACCAATAGTTCTGCTGTAGCACTGCAAAATAATAAGAAACAAATCTGATGTTCTGAGAATAATCTATGGCTATCCCCGTTATGCATTAGAATCTGAGATATTGTATTTATGGTCCCTGTAAAATTAACACTTCAAGCTACTACTTAAATCAGACTCAGACAATGAGGGTCAAATTTAGTCATTGTATTGAACAATTTAAAATTCAAAGCAATAATGAGTATTAAGGAAATATGTCATTAGTCTCAATAAGCAATTACAAAAAGTGGCCAAAAAACACATATATTAGCAAGGGTAAGTTAAAATGCAATCTTACAAGCAAACCTAGAAACTAGTATTTTAGCCACAGAGTCTGTTAACTTCACTAAGCAAAGAGAATTTCCCCTCCCAAAAAAGGCTGGGCAATGGTTCCGATCAGTTCTTTAGCATAGGCATATAGTTCAATCAGAGTTGGGATTTAGAAAAGTGACAAAACTGGCAAGTCAATAATGTCAGCAAGTCTCAAAAACATGATTTCCAAAGGTAGCTAGAGAAAGGAAACTCAGCATCAGCAGTTTCAGCATCAGGCACATGAGGACTGCCAAGGGAAAGGTGTCTCAGTTCAAGAGTCTGACAGCATGTCTCTGAGAGCCAGCATCTGCAAGTATCCGACAGCATGCAAGAGAAAGAAGCTTTGTGCTGCCCATCAGCATCTTGCCTGCTTCTGTCCTAAGGGTCCTTTCAACAATATATTACTTGCTGCACCTCAATATGGACAGAATCCAGACCATCTTCTGCTCACAAGGTGCAAAAGAATATACTTTAAAGAATTTTCCCATACCATCAATGGGAATTAATCATCTGCTCCAGGCACATAGGTCATCCCACAAAAAACCATTCAAATGTTGCTTTACATATACTAGTGTCAAGAGTTCGGGCTCTCACATGGGTAACCATGTCAAAGTGCCGAAAAAGTATCCTTTAGGCATTAGGAATGTTCAGTGAACGGATAGAAAAAGTTACATGAATGGGCAAGCAAAGCCCTTTCACATCAGTCCGTGAAGTAGAATGAAATCCTGTGGGGAAAATCATTTAATACATATAAAGTAATACAAATCTTATTAATAAACAAATGTGAAATTAGGTCAAAGCATAGTATATTCAATTAAGAATTCATCTCAAATAAGCAATATTTAGAAGTTGTCATAAGTGATTGCATAGAAATGTTCAATCCTAAGTATGGCCTATTACTACGTGTCACAAAGTTCCTATCTGTAAAATAATTCTATAAATCATCAATGTTGATTGATTAAATCTAAGTTCTTATGAGTGTAAAGCAACTACATAGAAAAGCTCATTAATGTAAGTTGTATTATGACACATTTGCACCAGCTTTTTGATCCCTGGTGCTTTACAATTGAAGCCTTAAAAATGGCTTTTACATTTGCTATACAAACTAAATTTTTTAAACCGAGACTCATGTATCATACATATATGACTTAGCAGGTTTAGTTTACATTACTTTGCATATTATTGGTGCATAGATTTAATGAATTTTCATTTCAACATTGGTAAGCCATCAGTAAAGATGATTATTAAATATGCTAAAACACAATTTGTGAATTCTTTCTATTTCTAAAGCTCAGAGCAATCTTTTATGGTGCTTGTATTCTGTCTGGACTAGGTATCATTAAAATACACTTAACGAGGGCAAGATGCTCATTTGTTCTCGTGAGTGGTTTTGTTGTCTCATCTGGTGTTTGCTATCATACAACTAGTTGACAGCGTTTGCGCTGCATCACCCCCCTATACATTTATCCTAAAAGGAAATGTTCTCTGTTCAATGTGCTTCTATGACTTCTTTGGTACACCAGTGCTGAAATTAACAGTGAACCTCCCTGAAGTGCAAGATGACATCATCAATGAAACAGAGGTCAAGCTTCACTTTGTAGCCCTGACATCTTCCAAACCTCCACATTGAGGCATTGATTAAACCTCTACTCTCACCATATGGCTTCCTTGCAAAGCTCCAACTGACATTGCTAATCTTGCCAAGAAATATATAAATGCTCACCCAATGATTTTTACTTATTAGAGACCAAAACCAGGCCTACAATAGTGGGAAAGTTCCAAAAAAATGGAGGGTACCTCTTTTAGGATGAATGACCTAATAGAGAATCGGTATTGATTAGTTGCCTCCATATTTTGCATTCTGGGCTGCTCTGTGCTTTATCTGTATAATGACCCTGCATAGGAGGTGCTCCATTAGCTCATTCAGGTGAGTGCTAGATTCTGCTGGATTAGGAATACAGCCAAAGTGTACCCTGTCCATAGAAGAAGATGACTATTCTTTGTTTTTCTTAAAACTTCACAAACGTCATAAAGTTCTCAAAGATTACAGGCTATCCAAGAAGGACCGTGCCTGGGGCCAAAAACATTATTTTCATTTTGCCATAAATTTAAGAATCCACAAATCCATGGCAAATCTTTTTTGGAAAAAGAAGTGCCAGCTCCCAGGCTTCTTTTTTTAACAAACCGGGGTGGGCCAGAGCTCAGGAAGGATGCTTTTTGTTTTTGCTGGGGTGGGGGACCCCATAAAACTCAGGGAAAAAGGGCCATATGGCCCTTTCCCTGTTTGAAGTACATAGGGCCCTGAGGGTTGGTGCCCCAGGACCTATTGAAGCTCGGGGAGGGTAGTCACATGCCCCCTCCCCTTAAAAAAAAAAAAAGGCCCTGGTGAATGGCATCCCCACGGCCAGGCCTAGTGGCCAACCTTAGTTGGCAGGGTATGCCCAGACGTGGGTCCCTTGCTCACTTTGCCACTGGATTCAAGCTAGCCTGGCTGATGACGGCTGATTAGCCAGAAACCGGTCCCAGGATGCTTGTTTCTGGTCCAGGGAAGACATGGCTTGGCAGTTCGGGCTGGACTGTTCCCATGCGGCACAGGGTCAGACTGATTTGCATATGGCCATGTCTGAACTGGGGTGGTGGAGTGAGCTAAAGAATGATGATGGATTAAAACCAGATCAGTTGACTGTGGGTGAGTGCTTGCAATGTTCACCACTCCGTCCATCATCCCCTTTGGTTTTGCCTAGTGGCCAACCCACCACCGCGCACGACCAAAGGCCGTGTGCAGATTGGGGTTGCCTGCATGCAGGTGGTTTATTTATTCGTCCATATTTTGGTCCTCAACATTTTGTTTTATCAACAATACTACGATTTTGTGAAAACTCATTAGACTCTACTCAATATTTCAAGACTCCACCCTTGTATGAGGTAGTTTCATCCTCTTCCAGCAGGTGGAATTCTCTAAGTGGTGCAAGCTGCTTGAATGGAACACTCCTCCCGTTTAGGAGTGTTTTAAAGAATATATTTTTCGTCTCGCAGCCTAGATTCAAACTGATCTTTCAGTAACTCTAAAAAAATTTAGCAAATGCTCATTGACCGCTTTGGAAAGTGTTTGTGTAGGGCTTGAGACAGTGTTTATTTGGGCGGGCGGTGGGACTGGGACTTATTTTTCAGCACCAGGCTATAAATTAAAACAAGAAATTGAGAGGCAGGAAAGAGAGGGAGAAGCGAAAGATAGCAAAACTGTGAGAAAGGTCGACAGCAGGAATGAAAAAGAACCTGCATGAGTTAGGTAACACCAAAAAGATTAGGGCAGAGGAAGAGAAAGGCACAACATGGAATCGTAAATAGAGGCAGCCTTAGTGCTTAATTGGAGCCGGTGTATTCCGGTGCTCGGCACTGGCACTTAATTATCATCACCACATGACACTCTGCCACATGGTGGCGCTGGTCATCTAATTTAGAGATGAGCAGAACAACAGTTGTTTATGGATACAATGTACATTAGAACATACTAATACCTGCCTCCCTAGCCATTCCTTTAGCTTTGGGGTCTTGGAATAATTAGAACTGCCACACTTGCAGGCGAGAGAGATGGCTAGTAGTTGTTTTGGTACCGCCATTGGCAGCGATGACTGGGCGGTGCAAGGTGCAGTGGCCTCCTGGTCAGGGCGCTGGCACCTATTGTTTTACAAATAAAGCACTGGGCAGCCTTGGTATTTGGCAACTCCCACCAGCTCATTCAACAACGCCAGAGACAGAGTCCTAAGGGACTCTTTGCTCCTTTGCACTTTTTTTAAAATCACGATGGGGATGCATTTTCGTATGAATATATCTCTGCATTAATGTGTGAGATGGGAACAATTGAAAGGGGAAGGATGTATGTGCTTAAAAATCATGTGTCAAGGTTTTGCATTGTCTCTCAAGTGCTCCCATCACAGCAGCGGTTCCTTCATCAGCTCTTCCCATGAGGCCTCTAGCTTATTTGCTTCTTCTATGAGGCAAATAAATAAATATCCTTAGGAGCCTACAACAATTACGCATTACTGAACCACGCTGTCCATAATTAATGCATAGTCAACTCTTTAATTTGTCTACATTTTTCAAGGACACCAACATATTAAAATGCAATTTTAGCTGAAGTCTGCATTTTTTATTATCTGCAAATTGCATGCAATTGGCCCACGAGACACATTGAGCTATCCCAGTGCAGCAGCTGAGATGCTGGCAGGCATTGCCACAGATCAGAAGACCCGCAAGAACCAACAAGGATGCTTCCCAGCTTCATTATGAAGGCTCTCTCTGGGATTTTAGGATTGGCTGCAGAATAGTGCTTGATGTATATTATCAGCTATATGTTGTCTGATGTATTCAAAATTCTGTCTTAATAGAAAAGTGCAAGAGTCTGGCTATATATTGCCTGACCAAGTTTTTGGAGGTTTGGGGAATTCTCTTATCTTCTGTTCATTCCGTAACAACGATTTATAGAAATGGCCAAAAATAAGTGCAATTGTTATCTAAGACAAGTCCTGTTTTTTCAGCATATGGACACTGAAGAAGCTCAGGACACTGTAAAGAAATAAACCTAAAACAAGTCGAACCTTCAACATCTGAGAGAGGAACTTGACATTTTATTTCCAGCCATCCTTCTTAATATGTAGCTCTCACTTACACTTTCAGACAACGCTGGACATTGTTTTTTGGGACTTGTATCTATGCAATTACTATTATTAGCATGTGTTTAAAAATGCCATTATACCAAATACGACTCAATAGGTCAACTGAATTAACCCATAAGAGACTGGGTATGAACATAAACAACACACAATGTCTCCTGAAGGAAAAAGTCCAAAATGTGTCTTATTTAGGGGTGTTCAGTAAGAATATCCGCTCCACACTATACAATATGTGCTGAGCAGCAAACGCAAATGCATTGTGCAAAACACAATAATAGTTACAGAAGGCGTATTCCTTTGTATAGCGGTGCAAAGTGAAATGTATTTAATCACAGTAAAATCATGTAGCTAGGGTCAAAACAAAGCACACTACTCTGCTGTCAGACTGAAACATATACGGATTGACCACCACAATTGATAAACCTGAATGACCTACAAGCCTTTCCTCAAGAAAATATCCTTAAACAGAAGCAGGACAGAACAGTTGGGTGGTCCCTGACCTGTCTACAACTATTATTTGGTGATCTAAGTCTGACAGTGGGATAGTGCAATTCGTTCTGACCTAAGTACATGAATTTACTGTGATTAAATAAATTCCAATTTGCATTGTAATACAAAAATGTATGCCTTCTGTAACTATTATTGTGTTGTGCACAATTCTTTGGTGTTTGCTATTCAGTGCATTGTATAGTGTGGAGCAGACACTCTCTCCGCATCCTCCTAAAAAAAGACACACATTTTGAACTTTCTCTCTCAGGAGACATTTTGCGTTGTATATGTTATTCCAAATACTGCTGGCCAAAACGGAGAACTCACTTAAGGGTTTATCATTCGCATAGGGCCACTATCAAAACTAGAGGTGTGCCTGCACATGATTTGTATATGCTTGCATGTGTGACTCTGTACACATGTGAGCCAGCACTACATAGTAGGTTTTAAATATAATATTTACCACAAATGACTTCCAGCCCCTCCAAACAAAACATTCAAATGCATCGAAAATAGTCTGAAACTCCCTTTGTTTTTCAAATTATGAAGGATCAATAGATAAACCATCCTTGGAGGCAAACATCCATTACAACACAGTCATTACATTGCACTGCTTTTACAACGCAACTGCCTTTATATCGCATGTCATTACAACGCATGTCACTACAACGCATGCCATTTCAACGCATACCATTACAACGCATGCTATTACAATGCATTATAAGGTAAGTAATGGAGATTTTTTAGTTTTAGGGTGGGTATGGGTTTTGGGGTAGATGAGAAAAGTAATTTCTACCCCTACACTATCCAACACTTATGCTACTGTTGCCCTATTATGCATTGTAACGGTATGCGCTGTAATGGTATGCATTTTAATGGAATGCATTGTAATGGTAGTTTTTAAAAATACGTTGTAATGGCATGCATTGTAAAATCATGCGATGTAATGGTAGTTGCGATGTAAAAACCACTTTGTAAAAGCATGCGCTGTAATTGTTTGCTTTGTAACATCATATATTCATCCTTGGGCCAGCTCTCTCGTAAGGACGTTCCTTCGTCTGCCTCTAATGGCGCCTCTCTCTACAACTCCCCCATTCCACCTCAGGATCTCTCCCTGCTAGCTTCTCAATTCACTCTGAATCCCTTAAGATGCCTGTCCGGCACACATTTTCATGCTTGCTCTGGTCCCCATTTACTCTGAATTGGCGAATCCATACAAACTCTAGTTTTTCACTGCTAATAGTCCAGATCCCTGGAAATAGGCTTGAATCATTCCGCTCCTCAAGACCTAACCTCTGCAGATGACTCCATCCTCAATAACTGTGGCCATATCTCCCTCATCCATTTCTCTTCGAAGCTGCTAAAAAAAAGTGAACTTCCAGCTAGTTAATTATCTTGAAACTAATAGTTACTGGACTCACTTCAGCTCGGTTTTTGCCTGCGGCACAGCACAGTGAGTGCGCTACTTGCAGTACTAAATAGAATCAAACTAATCTTGGATCAGGAAGGATCTGTGATATTTGTCCTTTTCGACCTTATAGTAGCCTTCGACACCATCTCACACCGTTTTCTTATCTCCAGTCTCCACCATATGGGCATTTGTGACTCAGCTCCCAAATGGTTGACTTCTTTATTATCTTCTAGATCTTAAGCAGTCTCCATTCCACCTTTCCACTCTGCCAACAATTCACTCAAGTATGGGGTACCGTTAGCCCTATGCTTTTTATCTGCTGCATTGCACCCCTTGGTAACCCAGTTCTTACTTTTGAATTTGATATCATGGCGTACGCTGGCAACACTGAGATCATCATATCCATCCAGGACAAACATCGCAGAAACCCAGAATCATTTTGAGTTGTTCATGAACCAAGTTGCAAACTGGATGAGAAAAAAGCTGCCTCAAATTAAATGCCAGCAAAACTGAGGCAATAACCCTTCCATTTTGTTTTCTGCACGGTGGCCGCCCGAACTCGGTAAACCTCCTCTTCCTGTCTCCTCCTTCAAAAACTTGGGATTTCTGATCAACAATAAAGTTTCCTGTCAGGCTAGCCAAGTAGCAGCTGTGTGCTTTTCTATGACACAATAACAAAAAAGGCTTTTATTTAAAGGCAATTTCAGTGCACATCATATAATGCATAATAAAGTATTATTCACAGTGCATTTAATGCCAATATCAATTAGCCACATGACAAAAACCATTGGGTTTAGTAAATGGCATAAACACCTTCTAAGGCACTTGGGAGCATATCTTCGTAGATAAACAGTATAGCTTCAACAGAATTTAGGTTTTGCAGGTAAAGTCACAAAAAATGATTGTAGTGCCTAGCAGTTAAGGAGTCTTATGACCTTAAATCCAAAGGTAAATTTCTGATGACATCATCAATTACACCACACAAACAATTACAAAAGATATTGATTTATTAAGAACTAGCTTATCTCTTTCCTCTAAAATAGGGCGATTTTAAGGTAGTCTGAGATGTTGGTGACAATCACTTCCCTTCCGTCTTTTACAATTTACCACACATCTTTGGATTGATTACAGAATTGATTCCTTGACCCGTTATGTGCTACACACCCTTCACCTGACCGTCTGGTCATTGAAAGAAGGTATAATGAACTCAAATTATCTGTCATAGTCCTTTCTTGAACTTGCAACACTGTGGTGAGCTGTGACGGCTAGTATCTGCTTTGCCGTGCTTACTATTTTGCTAACTTTAAAAAATAAAAAACTACAATCTTTGATTTATATTTTTTCCCGTCTCTAGAAAAAAAGACTCTTGTGGTGGGTCATCAACACTCTATCCCTGCTAAATGCTACTTTTTGTATACTTCCTTATGTTGAGATTGTATATAATGCTGTGTATCTTCCTCCAGTTACTTCAAAATGCTAGAGGCGGTACAGAAAAGCACCTCATTCAATACACGTACTCCTGAAGAGCCCAACACACACATAGCAACCCCCAAATGCTTTGGACATCGCTACACACACACACCCACACACACTGCCTTAGCTCTAAATCAACATTACAATCATTGGAATACTCTGGAGCACAGTTCCCCAAACGTATCCAAAGTCAAAGTATTTTATTATGATTTGGAACTCAAAGAGATCCACATAAAATGCACCCAGAATTTTTTAAAAAGCAATTCACACAATATAAAAAATACAAATATACAATACACAAAGAAGCAGTATACAAAGAGACTCTAAATTAATAAAAGGCCCCACGGGCAAGTAAAGTGCAAAAGCACTATCAAGTTTTATTCAGTCATTGCAAAACAGTTCTCAGACAACACAAAACACGGTTCAGGCAGAGTGAGTGCAACAGATAAGTAGTGCAAAAAAGTTTCACCGAGGTGATATCATACTATAAAAACATTGGTCAAAGAGCAATAAGCCCAGTCAACCACACAGGAATCCCCTCCTCTGGACCCAGTCACCCTTCTACATATCCCCTCAGGTGGCCCCGGACTGCAGCCATGCTGGCTCTATTGCAACTTTGATAACTGATCTCAGCCAAGACTGTGACATAGATGCTGTTGCGTTCCTGGAAGCGCTGCGTTGCTTCTTTTCTCCAGATAACTATCTTAGAGCCAATCAGACCACACAGACAGAGCAGCTGGTCCCACCAAATAACACCATGGACTTCAGGGGTCAGAATGGGAAGTGTACGCGCCGAGAGAGAGAGTCAAGCCGTGCATCAGATGGGCCAGTGTGTCTGTTTGAGGCGTGTCCCTTGTGGGTCAGTCTCGGAGGCTTTATGTGTCTGGTACAGCGCAAATTGTAAACAGTCTAAGATGAAAGAAATGTGCGCCACTTCGATGTCACAGTAACCTCTCACTCCCACGGAAAATTCAGTGTACACAGTGCCCTGCCCTGTCAGTGCACCAAAGAATTAAGAATTCAAGTACAAATCAGTCTGTTAAATCCTGGCCCTGGATCAAGGAGAGGGAATGTAAGGTTTTGTTGAGTGTGAACCTCAGAGCCGGTGTCATGCATTTTACACGTTTCTATGGCCTTTCGGCTTTATTTAACGAGGAAAGTCAATTTTATCAAACAGTTGCCCCTGGAGGTTGCTGTAACAGGCCATTAAACAAATAGGCGCTTAGAAGGGTTAGCAGTATTGGCAATAAATTAGAGAGGAGCGATGATCGTGATAATACACAATGTACACTTTCTTAGCTTTACACCTGTACACTTTGTTAGCTTTAATAATGTCAAAACGCACCATCACAGCCCTGCAAGCAGAGAGCCCCCTCTCCCTTTAGCTTCTCCATAGGACTGTGTCCATTTATTAGGCATATCTAAAAGCTTATTAATAATAATAAAGAAAACTATTTGAGAGATCGGCGACTTGGGAGCTGCAATTCTATGTCAAAGCCTCGTCTGATGACAGCTTTTTCCTGCAAGCAAACCTGCCACAGACAAACACAACCTCCAAACTGTGAAGCAATGCAATAAGCAATGCCTCCATGAGGACAATATTGAGTCTCCAAGACTCAATCAAAAATCTTCCAGTTGCAAATGAGTGGCATCTCCCCTAAACAAGCATACATTTTTAGAAATGTTCTTGAAATGACTATATTTCAGCGCTGTCTTGCCGGTGCTTGTTTTAATGCATGCCAGCGGGGCAGAGCATGTTCCTCTTTGTAGCTAAAGCTCTATTCCTACTAGAGGTGAGTCTCAGAGGGTCCTACCGAAGAATCCACGTTCATGTTTTATTTTTCCGAAGAGGACAGTTCAGCAAGTGACAGACACTTGAGAAAAAGGAAAGAGTAAAACGAAACCGAGTGGGAGATCCAGAAAGAACCAAGAGGCCACCGAATGGGTGATTGTCACCAAGTCAGGCAGATCTACAGTAACCACCGGCGGTGATGCAATGGAAAGAGAATAAATACCCCCAAAGAAAGGTCAACTGTGAAGAGGGGAGCCATCCTCCAAGGGGAGCGGATCACGCTCCTGGCAAGCAATCTGCAGCCCTCACACAATCCAACCCCCAAAAACGCAACGGGCTGCATCTGGATCTTGGCAGATATTCAGATATAGCAAAAAGCACGTCCCGTTGGAAGAGCTTAGAAAATCAATGACACTGCAATAATATAACAAAAATGCAGCACACACCGAGTGTCAAACGTACGACAAGAAATACAACGAATGCCACCAAGGCACCGATGTAGATTTGTAGGTTCGCTCGTGTATTCTGCGCTCCTGTTACCATCACAGCTGCGCACACATCAATGCTTATCAATGCAATGTATTTACATTTTCTTGTTCCTTAATAGTTCAGATATGAGTGAGAGTATGAATACGTCCACACAATGAATATTCATATTTCGAATTGTATTTGCATTCGAAAATGTAAATCACTAAAACTAGCGAGAAAAGTCTGCTTCTCCGTCCAATAATGTTTCTTCTCTTGTCCACGTTACTTATTGTACTGCTTTTTCTACTTCTCGCGATCAGTACCTTTTCACGATCCTTCACCGTCTCCTACGGTCACTTGACATTTTAATTTAACCCCTGTTCATGAAACAGGCTTGTCATAAACATAACCATCCATGCAAGAATACATTACCATACAATAACGACTATGCCACGATTACAAATGGCGCGGAGGGAAATTCCCATGGGGAATTCTGATCCATACCATTATCAGTGGCCTGCTGTTTTCAAATTACCAGGTGTGGGAATGGTACAATTATCTTCAGAGAGAACTGCATTGCAGCCTGGACTCGTATCCTGGCCTCTCATTGTATCCTCAACAGAGGCACAGGTAAGTACTTAATTTAAGCAGTGGTTTCCGGTGCGCAGCACCCTCACTTAATTGTCAACACCGGCCCTTAAGACAGTCTGCCACATGGTGGTGCTTTTTCTCTATTTAGAGATAAGCACAACAACAGCTGTTTATTAATTAAATATACATTAAGAATGACTAATACCTGCTGCCCAAACCATTCTTCAATGGCCATACTACAAATGTATTGCAATTCCCATGGCAACTATGTATACATTCGTAATATTGTAACACTAAGAAAAGCACTTGTTGAAATACGAAGATCGGTGTTGGAACCAGTGCTTGATTTGTAAAATAATAAGTGCCAGGGCCCTGGCCCAGAGGCCACTGCAGCTTGCACCACCCGTTGACCCTATCATTGCTGCCAATGACGGTACCAAAACAAATACTGACCATCTCCCTCGCTAAAGTAATGGCTGGGGAGGCAGGTATTAGTAATTCTTAATGCATATTATATTAATAAACAACCATTGTTTTGTTCATCTCTAAATTAGATGAGCAGCGCCACCATGTGGCGGACTGTCATAAGTGCGGTGTTGGCAATTAAGTGCCGGTGCTGAGCACCGGAAACCACTAGCTCAAATAAAGCACTGATTGGAACACAACCTCAATTACTTGCAATTGAGCAACACAGTGCAAAAATATAAAATGACAACAAATGTTGAATGAACTCACAAGAATAACTTAAATTGTGACCTGACTTGGCTAATAGTAACACCTATGATTTACAGTGATATAAAACTAGGCTAGCAAGATAAGATGTAAAGCCCAGGGATAGCCAAAACACTGCAATGACTTTACCAAGA
This sequence comes from Triturus cristatus, assembly GCF_964204655.1. Taxonomy (NCBI): domain Eukaryota; kingdom Metazoa; phylum Chordata; class Amphibia; order Caudata; family Salamandridae; genus Triturus; species Triturus cristatus. The sequence goes on along the minus strand of NC_140591.1, from coordinate 370,927,127 downwards.
TCTAGAGAGGAATGCTCAAGATTCACAATTATTGACGCTTTTTTTGACATTTTACGAAATGAGGCACTTCATTTCCTTATTTATGTGGCTGTAATCATTGGGCCTGATTCACAAAGGTAAACTTAGACTAAAAGTTTTATTTTCTGACTTTCAGTATTCACAAAGGTAAGTTACGAGTAGTATCTTTATGTCCGCACTTCGGGCCAGAATTTCTGCCCAAGGGCGCAGATTCCACTCTGCACCCGGAGTGTACTCTCCGCGAATCTCCGCAGTCGAGGTGGATATTATGGCTCGAGTGTGGACATACAAATACTACAGGTATCTTACCTTTGTGAATACTGAAAGTCGTAAATTTAGACTTTGGTTCTATGTTTACCTTTGTGACTACCGAAAGTCATAAACTTAGACTTTTGGTCTAAGTTTACCTTTGCGAATTGTGAGAAATTGTATTTTTGGTTGAATGGGGTGTCACCCCTATTCAGGCAACAACTACAATCACCGTCAGGGTGAACCACAAAAGGCCCTAAATGAACCTGTGCTTAACACTCTGGCAGCTTGGCACAAAAGCAGTCAGTCTTACTTTAGAGACAATGTGTAAAGCATTTATTCAGCACACAAACAGTAATAAAGTGAAAACACAACACAAGAAAAATCCCACATTAATTTAAATTTTAACAAACTATTTGGCATCAAAACAACAAAAATCCAATCAGTAGAACCGGAGATATGCAGTTTTAAAGATTTCAGGCAAGTAAAGTCCCTACAATACAAAATGACACTCACGGTTATCTGGTTGTGTGAGATGGGGTGAAAGTGACAAGTTCAGGCCAACAGAAATAGAGCGCGGGCTGGATACAAAGACTAGGTTAGCCGAGCTGAAAGAGTTACCTTCAACTTCAAGATTTCTCCTCTCTTTGGTGAGGAGCCCAACTGAGGCCACACTAAGGGTTTAGAACCTGAGGGGCACCTCTTTGGGGTCAGGATTTCACTCCAGCAAGGCCAGCAGGGCTCAAGCAGATTCAGTTGCTGGTCTAGTTTTAGTTCCAGGCAGTAAGTCAGCTGGCAGTTGCAAATAGCATCTGGAGCTTTTTGTGTTCCTGTAGCTCAGAACAAGAGGTCAGCTGGATGACGCTTGGAGTCATTTCAGCCTGGAATGAAGGGCACAGGTCCAGTCTTCCTTCACAGACGGCAGAGCTGTACAACAGCAGAGTAGGAGGTCAATAGAGTGTCAGTCTTTCTGGCAGCAAAGCAGCACAGCAGTCCTTCTGTAGTATCCACAGCTCCAGGAGTCTACTGAAGAGTGGGTCTGAGGATCCCCTGGTGCCTTGTTTGAAGTCTGAGACATTTCTAGAGACTCTCATTCAAAGTGCTTGAAGACTTTTGACTCCCCTGCCCTGGATCCAAGTTGGCTGCATGCTCAATGTAGGTGTGACAAGTCATTTGTGTGTAGGCAGAGCACAGCCTATTCAGTTGCAAGTGGGGCTGTGCCGAGCGCCGCCCCAACAGCCTGCCAGTCGATAGTCTACCCAGGCACCAGGATAGGCTGTAGGCACCAAATAGGTTAGAGAAGGAAAATGACAACTTTCTAAACATAGCATTTAAAAAATTGTAACTTAAAATATGACTTTATCATTCAAGTGGATTGTTAATTACAATTTCTCAGATACCAAGCATGAAATGCTGGCATGTTCCCAAACAAAAGTTACCACTTATTAAATGTAAGAACACCAACCCAATGGCACACATTTATGTTTTTTTCACTCTCAGAACTTGTAATACGAAAAGTTATATGGCTGCCTAGGGCCTTCCTAGGGGGTGATATATATGCAATAAAAGGGGAGTTTAAGGCTTGGGACGGGGGTCATATTGCCAAGTCAAATTGACAGGTTAAATTGGATTCAGCCTACAATGGCAAAACTGGGACATGTTTTAAGGAGCTACATAAGTTAGGAGCAATATGTTATGCAGGCCCACTAGTAGAATTAAATGTTGCGGGCCTGGATATATGGTTTACCACTGTACGAGGGTCTTATAGGTAAATTAAATATTTCAATCAGGTGTAAGCTAATTGTACCATGTTTAAAGGTGAGAGCACACATTCTTTACCACCGGTTAGCAGTGGTAAAGTGCACAGAGTCCTAAGACCAACAAAAACAAATTCAGAAAAAATGGGAGGGGTAAAGGCAAAAGGTTTGGGGGAAGACCACCCTAAGACTAAGAGGTCTAACATCTGTGATGCAGTCCTGGGCAGGAAGTGGGGTGGCATGAATTTGCCTGAGTAGTGGAAAGACACCAACCTTCAACAGAACATAGGTGTTTAGGAATGTTTCTTGATCCTAGTAGCTGTCACATCGTGAGGCGAGTTTCTGCACCAATGACTCAAGTACTGACAAGTGTTCTGCCCACTAATAATGAGACACTTGACGGTATTGAGGTTCAGATGGTTGTGGCCAATTATATATTTATCTGCATCCTTCAGAAGAGTACAAATTAAGAAAGCCAAACTTTTCCTGCATTCCTGCCCACCCTCTGGAATTTTGGTTATCCAAGATGAACAGAGTAGTACTAGATTTTCTCACAAAGGAGACTCTTGGTAGGTGCGTGGAACATTTTTAAAGGCTAGAGGATCACTACACATTCATTCAGAGGAATCCACAGCATCCTTTTGTCAAATTGATCTACATTAAGAGGGCAACTAAATCTTTGGATGTGCTACAAGAGACAGAAGTTAATTTTGCATCTCATTTCATAAAGCAGTATAGCTAACATGCAGCTGTTTTGTTAAAAGAATGAGGATAGGGCCAGATGAAAGTTATACTAGGCAAGGGGAAATTTAGATCAGTGCCCTGTAATTGATGGCAAGTCTACTGAACAAAGTTTACACAAAGATATTTGACTCGAAGGTTAGTAGTGACAATAAAGAATCAGACATGAAAAGAGTAGCTCAGAGAGTACGTTTTCAGAAGAGGGATGAACGTTGTCAAATTGGTAAAGGTGACTGGATAACATAGGGGGGCAAACTAACAAAAAACATGCATGACTGTCTATACCAGAGAATATTTAATGGTTAGACCAATGGCGTCAGAAGGACTTTGGTTCCAGAGTGCACTTGCCTACTGTGAATAAACTAGTTCAGTACTATGCTCAAGAGATCACAGAAAATGTGTTGTTTGGATTGTGTGCCAAGAATTTCTAATCTTTTGGGATGGAGTGATGTCAAAAGTTGTAACAGATTTTAACAAATATGGTATAATTAAGATATGGTACTGGAGGCCCAATTGCTTTTAGTGCTTTCTTGCCCCATTAGTTGAACTACTACAGGGATCCCCAAGTTTCGCCTGTTTAAATCAGCCATTTCTGCTCATTAACAAGTATTCTGCAAGTAACTTATTTATAAAACATTTTTGACAATGAAAAAGTATGTCAAGGGTTAACTAGAAGAGGAAACAAAAGAATACATAAAAATGCTTTTAACACATTCAAGGAAACATGTACAATGAAGGATGCTGATGTTTCAGTATTGTAATTTGAAGTGTTCATTTCAAGAGAATGATCATCAAGCTATATTAATACTCCAAGTGCTGGCGCAGTGAAAAGTGAAAATCAGTGAGCCTTTAAAAATCATAGAAAATATTATAAGGATAGATAAGTATTCACAGTATGTACAACGGGCCAGTACCCATGAAGTTTTTGATCAAAACAAATACAAACACAATGAAAAATAAGCATTTGAGCTTGGGTATCCGGCAATTAATGCTGTGGGTAAGCCCATGCAGTGTCGATGTTTTGACTCCTAATTAGTTTAAAAATCCGGGATCTTCATCAGGATGGACATAAGGTTGTCACCGAGCACACTCAGATAAATGATGGTGATTTCTTTTTGAATGCCGGGGAGACGTGCACGATCTTGAATATTGCAATCAGCACACAGTGACCGGTCAGCCATTTGTTCCAACAGGACACCTTTGAAAGAATCTCAGAGAATTCTCTCTAATTTGAACTTATCCCTGATTGATCAGGCTAGGTGACTACCTTATGTCTGGATTGATAATCTAATTAGGGGAATGGGATACTTAGGGATCATTCTAAACAAAGGACAGGAAATATGGCAATAACTTCCCCCAATAGCTATGACCTGAGAGGAATTTGTGAAGTGGTCCCAATCTTTATGAGTCAGGGTGCAAGCAGTAAACATGGTGGTAGTTCTACTGTAGGAAATTGGATTTAGATTGAGGGGGTAAAGACCACAATCTCTGTCAGGGCGAACCACAAAAGTCATTAAATTAACCTGTGTTTAATCCCCTGGTAGCTTGGAACTAAAGACGTCAGGTTTAACATAGAGGCAATGTGTTAAGTAGTTATGAAGAGTTCAAGCAGGAATAAAGTGAAAACACAACACCAGAAAAACCCCAAACCACATTAGCTAAACTAAAATGTAATAAATATTTTGAGACCAACATGAGAAAAATACAATTGGTAGAACCAGAGACCTCTAGTTTTAAAGATTTAGGTAAGTATAGCGCCAAAAAGAAAAAGCTCCACTCGTGGTCATCTGGTCATGCTAGACCTGGGCAAAGTCACAAGTACAGGCTGACCACGATGGAGTGTAGGCCAGATACAGGGACGAGGTTAGCCCCTCTGAAAAAGTTACCATCTCAGTCCGGTGCAAAAAGACCAGTTCGCGTGGAGGGATCACTAGGAGTGAGGAGAGTGCTACAGATTGTTGTTGTTGTAGCACGAAGAGCAGGCAACGCATCGTGGACTGTTGACGCTGTAATGCTCAGATCCTGTTGGGCATCGCGGATGGGCTTTGCTCAAGCTCATGTTGACTGTCACCACAGGCTGTCATCACGAAGTGCAGATCTTGTGTTGCTGGTCGTCTCTGGTGATCGCTGTATCGTGAAGAGTCAGGTTCACCGGAGCTTCGCGCCCTGGGTTCATGCAGCAAAACCAGCTTCAAACAGCTGACAGTCTCCTAGGAGCAGCAGGGTAGTTCTCTGGGATACAAAGTAGGACTCAAGCATTCAGGTGATCCTCTCAAGTGCAATATTGACGGAATGAAAATAGTTCTACCAAAGAGTTCTGTAAATCGCTTTTTTCACCCTAGCATATGTTCCTGGGGAAAATTAGCACATAAACTCATAACATAAAGTGTGTCTTTCGTTCACCTATAGGCATCTTGGCACTGAACAGATGTCTATTGTTACCCAACTCAATGGTACTCATTTTATCAACCTCAGAAGGATGAAAGGCTGAGTGGACCCACCAGGATTTGAATCTGTGACCATGAGGTCAAACACAGGCCTCTACAGTGGAAGTGGCTTAATTTTTTAATTTACTTTATAGTTTTTGATGCAAAGCCCAATCTGTTTTGCAGTAAAGTCGCCTTCTTGAAGCATGACTTAACAAAGCAAAACGTGTGCTGATGTACATGTTACCCATCCATGCATGATATTCTGCTGAGTTTGTCTAGGCATAAGTTTTTGTACTGAAAGATATCCTTCCAGTACAAACGGTATGCTAGATGGCGCACACTCACCTTTGCACCATGGTGCAAGGCTGTGCTTTGTGCAAGACAGCCTAACTATAGTGCCAACACAGGGCATGACAACATCAACAAGCCAATCCTAGTAGACATGGCTCTGTGCTGTTTATTAAACCTTATGCAATGCAGCACAGTCAAGCACATTTGGTTGCTGCATTGCTTTGCATATAAAATGAGTAAATATGGGCAATAGGTTGTAGTTGATGTAGCGCTTAAAAGGTTGAAAATTGTAGGGGTGCGTCATATTCACTGTTAGTTGGCACCCGCATATAATCAAACGTGTACTCAGGTATTTTGTGTGCAATGTATTAAGAATTGTATAACTTATATCGATTTAAATAGAAGTGTTAGCAATGTACAAGCGTATTGTGAATGTATTTAGAGAAATCCATAGAGTTTTAGTTTATATGAACGCAATGTGAAGTTAAATGTGTAACTTAGAAAACGTTCATGAAGATTGCTTAAAACATACATGAAAGAAAGACGTAAATGTCAATAGCTTGATTTAGGCATGCTTGTGTAACCGAGTAGTGGCCAGAATTCACATATATCGTTGAGGAGAAAGGCCTGTTATTTTCTGATGTTAGCCGAAGGCAATAGGCCAAAGAAGGATTTATTCTAGTAGAGGTTTTAGGCTGTAGTAAATTGCAAAGTTAAAAGATGTGAAGTATGTCTGCATTCCATGATCTCACTCCAGGTGCAAGGACAGTTGCTTCGTTAGTAGAGAAGTTCTTTGTTCACGAATAGAATTATGTAGTTAAAGCCAGACATGGGAGTGCATTGAAATGTGCCAATCGTAACTCCTAGGGCGGATGGCGTCTGGGACTCAAGGCCAAGCTGATGGACGATGGAACTGGACAGCGCTCAATGGAAAATTACTGAAAGACGACCCGGCTGAAGAGGTGGACCGAAGGGCGTGTCTGAGATGTTGGGGTTCTGTATTAGGGAAAGCGCCCCGAGAGTGGAAGCAGAACAGAATAGATCGGAGCAGGGAAGAGTTAGGCAAGGAGCTAGAGGGGGCATTTATAGACCAAGCTCTCCAAGTGAAGACTTCTTAGGAAGTTTCACTCTGACGCCTTTTTCTCGATTGAGGGTCTCGAGGGATTGCTAAGTAGGGATGACATCTAGTACAGAGCAGGGACAGAGATGGTATGGTCCAGTGTCCCCAATATCGACATTGGCTTGGTAGTTTTCTACCTCATGCTTTTAGAAATTGTGCTTTTGGTTATTTTTAGTCATATGCGGATTCTTCGTAGAGTAGCATTTGTGTAAGTGCCTATGTATTTGTTGTGCCTCGTATTGAGAAGTTTGTATCTTCAAATCTTTATGTTGATAATAAAAGCCAGAGAGCCAAGAGATTAAGTCTCGAGTCCTTGATTATGGCAATTTGCAGAAAGCATTCTTTGATAATTGTGTTTACTCCATCCACGCTATTGGGCAAGTAAAAAGTTCCATCCGACCAGAGTGGGTTCTTGTAGATAATTGGCAGACAAGAAACTGGGCCTGAGCAGTTGGTAGCAGAGACGGATGGTTACTTCCGATAGCGAGGGACGATTAAATAGATAAGGATAAGTGATCCTTGAGGCCCATAGACGATAAGTGATGGTGAATCATCAGATGGTGAGCGGGAGACGACGGCGGCAGATGAGCATCGACGGCGAGTAGCAGTGCGGCAGGAAGCAGCAGTTCCAGAAGTGAGTATGAACAAGATGAGATGTTGTAGATTGCGGTGTTGATTTGTTGTGTGATGTCTAGCGGAGTTGATGTGTATGTCGAGTGATTGTGAGATCAGGCTGTGAGCGCGCGCAGCCCGGGAATTGTGGTGTAGAAGACACCCGAGATAGATTTTGTTGACCACTTAAAGGAGATCGTGAGGTACCATCGATCACCTGGACCGAGATAGGGGAGTGAATGTGTGAGTGCGTGACAACTTGACGCTGGTCGTGGGTTGTTGTATGTGGAATTGAATATTAGTAACCTATCAGAGGCGATCTGTCTGCCCGGACGGGGACGGACGGTTGCCAGCCGAGGTTAACAATTTCGAGAGACTGTGGACGTACAGTCAGAGGCTGTGGACGGACAGCCAGAGAAGTGACTTAATTGGTTACTTCAGCGTATGAATGGGACGAGTGTAGGCGTGAGACGTGTCTAGTGAAGGGAACTGCTGCGAATGAAGGAAGGTGACATCAGAGAGTGTCGCGCTGTGATAGGCCGGTTGGTGTGAGTCGCGCTGTTATTGGAGGGTTTAAGAGCAAGAAGTAAATAGAGCGCGAGATTGAATTTGTTCGTCATGAAGTGGTTTAAGGTTTTACGAGAATTGTGTAGAGGTGACAAGCATGTGGTTACTCGAGAGGGAGAAGAAGCCCCTCCCGAGGATACCCCAGCACATTATATGGCAAAGAATGTGGGATTACATACCATAGTTTGGATCGAGAATTGGCATAAGATTACACAAGGTGAAGGGGAACTAGCTTTCCCGAGGTATGGCTCATTCAGACTAGCGGTGCTGTATCAGCTGAAGTCTGTGATGGCGTCCTTAAGACCCTTGCCAAGGCCAACACAGTTCGAAGCACTGCATGCATGGATAAGAGCAGCGCATGATAAAGAAAAGGGAAGAAATCAGGAAAGGGTGAGAAAATCGATCAGGGCATTCCAGGATGCCAAGTGGGATGCAGCGGAGAAAAGATGGAGAGTGCAGGCGATAGAGGAAGAGAAACTGTATCCCTTATTAATAGACTCGACGGGGATAAGGCATGTGAAGGCACAGGAAGAGGAAAGTGACTCCGACGATGGAGTATTGGAAAGAATGTTGGAGGAGAGACCACCTCCTTACAACCTAGAAGAGTCAGAGGACAGGTGGCGTGAGAGAGGGGAAACTAGAAGGGTAACAATTCAACCCGAGACTCGAGTAGAAGGGATGGTCTCGTTTGGAACAGAGAGTTCACGGAGTCAGTCTGAGGCTAGTGGGAGGATTGAGAGAGAGATGAGGTTACCGGATGCACTGAGGGTACCGGTTACCATTGGACCAATTGTGTCGATTTATAGTCCAGAATCGGAGGAGACGGAGAGGTCCGAACGGGTAGCTGAAATAACGAGGAAAGAGAGTGAGGAAAGAGAGTTAGAGGGTGCAACGGCCCGAGCTCCGAGCCCTGTAGACTGGAGTACACCATTGGTAGCGGTGTCAGATACATCTAGGGGCGAAGAGGAACAGAGGCCAGTGAGGCCGAGAAATCTGATGGAGTCGAAATCAGATTTAAGGTCGTGGGTACCATCAGAGAGGCACCAAAACCCAAATGTGGTTCAATTGGAGAGAGATCGGGAAAATTTTATGAGTCGTTCTGCTCTTATGGAAGCACCAGAAGAGAGTAGGGAGAAGGAACCGGAATGTGAATATGATGAGAGACATGGAGCAAGTTGTCAAGTGTTGAGAGGAGTTTTTGAAAGCAGGGACGATAGATGTCGTAAGGCTCAAAGCAGAGGTAGATGAGATAATATATGGAAGTTACCTCTTGAGAGGATAGCCACATTTAATCCGGATGAGCTGTTCTTTGTAGCGAAAGATGTGACTCGCAAAGCACGAATTGCACACAAGAAACTAAGGGGATTGGCGAAGGAATATGAGGTGGATTTATCCAAGACTAGGACGTTGCAAGGAAGTCATAGGATGCATTATACTGAGCGGGAGTTGGAGGAGTAAAGGGTTGTTGGTTTAAGGTCACATACCAGAGAACTGATTCTAGCCATGCGAGTATGGCTGATGTTTGATAAATGGGAGGAGAAATGGTCTAAGAAAAATAACTCTAAGGGAGCGGCAGGAGGAACCCCGGATGGAGGGTTGCCACTGGCAAAGACCTTCCCTTTGAGGGAAGTGGCTAATGGAGGATACGTGCATGTACCATGGAGCAGGGGTGATTTGGCATCATTTACGAATGATTTCCCCAGGCTCAGGGAGAAGCCTGCAGAGTGGTACAAGCAAGTTGAGCGCTTTGTTAAGATTTCGAAGGTATTATGGATCGATCTGAATACCTTATTTGATATCGTAGTTCCGGGAGATCTGTGGAACGCATGCAAGGTTGCCATTGATTGGCCGGACTATGAGCCTGATAGGAACGTGATTACGAATGGTCCTTCACCAGTGGTGATGAGGCTATATGACAAAGTAATTACTTGGTTGAAATCGAAGGTCTCACCACAGGACATTGATTGGGTGAAAATAGACAGGACAGTGCAGGAACCTAAGGAGACGGTACATGAATTCTATGAGAGACTTTTGAAGGCTTTTAAGCAGTACAGTGGCTTAGACGAGCTGGAAACGAAAGATATGGGACAGTTCGTTTCTAAGTTTGTGTTGGGTTTGAAGCCAGAGGTTAGTCTCATGATACAGCAGCATTTAATCTGTTGGCAGAATAAGCCCGTGGATGAAATCTTACGGTACGCCAGGTACTGCACGGATGAGATTGAATGGAAGCATAAGAAGCTGAAAGATAATTTGTTGCTTATACAGATGCAAGCTACACAGGGACCGCCAAATGGGGGACCAGTGGTAAGGAGACAGGTAAACTATCAAGCAGGAAATCAGAATGTTCAGGGGCAAGGAAAGCCAAGGCCTATAGACCCTAGGACTGGCATGGATGTAGCGATACTGAAAAAGACGACTGCTTGTCACCAGTGTCACCAGGTAGGACACTGGAGACGCGAGTGTCCCTTGAACCCCTGGAACCAGCAACAGATGGAGGGAGGAATAGCTCAGGTCCCTGGGGCAGAACAGGTACAGACGGTGATTATGCCGAGAATGATGAAAGGGGGGACAGGCGTCCCGCAGGTGCAGGTTCTCCAGCCACCCAGGATACAGAACACACAGCAGGGAGCTCGCACTTATTTGCAGATGCCCATGTTTGAAGTAAGCGAAGAGAAGGATACAGATTTCTTGGCCCGGTTGAGTTCAAGCCAAGACGATGACTGCATACTTAGGGCCATCTTAGAGGTAGATCAGAGAGGACCCTTTGTAGAAGCAGAGCTTGACGGACACCCTACTACCCTTTTGGTCGATACAGGGGCTACTAGGTCGACTATAAGATCGGCAGTAGTTCCGGGGGTAGCGCTTTCGGGGGAAAGTATACAGGTTGTTGGGGTGGCGAATAAGAGGCTAGTTAGCCCGTTGACAGAACCGATTCCAATTAGGATAGGAAATTTTAGGGATCGACACCAGTTCGTGGTGTGCGATTCTAGTCCTGTTTGTTTACTAGGGAGAGACTTATTGTGCAAGCTCAATTGCACAATTTACTGTACCCCGAGAGGAGTAGAGGTACAGACAAGAGATAATGATGCAACCTTTAAGGTTGCGAATCAGCGGGTGTGTGTGGAAATGTACCCAGCTTTGACGGTGGAGGAGCTCCCACTCGACCTGAGGGACTCAGTATCCATCGATGTGTGGGACCTAAGTGGAGAAGAGATTGGCTTAGTTAGGGGAGTAGACCCAGTGAAAATCCAGATTAAGCCAAACGTGGAGGTCCCGAGAACACCTCAGTATAAGTTATCTCCTGAGACGATTGCAGGGATTAAACCTGTGATTGAGTCTATGATCAAGCAAGGAATACTGATGGAAATCATGGGTAGGCCATGTAATTCGCTAATAATGGGACTACAGAAACCAAGTGGGAAGTTTAGGATTGTACAAGATTTGCGAAAAATAAACGACATAGTTGTTCCATGTTGTCCAGTGGTACCGAATCCATCTGTGATCCTGTTTCAGATCCCATGTGAAGCTGAATGGTTCCCAGTGATTGACCTGTGTCAAGCATTTTTTTCGATTCCCCTACACGAGGAGAGCAGATTTCTTTTTGCATTTAGGTTAGAGAACCGTGTATTAACGTGGTGTCGTATCCCACAGGGGTATACAGAGAGTCCATCTATTTTTAATCAACTCTTGAAGAAAAACCTTGAAAGTCTCGTGTTGCCACAAAACTCTGTTTTAGTGCAATACATTGATGATCTGCTTGTTGCGTCAGAAACAGAAGACGCTTGCAGAACGGATACGGTTGCGTTGTTGAATTTCCTGGGAGAAAATGGTCACAAGGTGTCCCCAAACAAGCTGCAATACTGTTTGCCTGAGGTACAGTATTTGGGGCACCGAATTGAGAAGGGTAAAAGAAAGGTGTCCCCAGATCGCATTGATGCGATTCTGAGAATGCCAGTTCCCTCGACACAGAGGGAGGTTAGAATGTTTTTGGGAATGGTGGGTTACTGCTGCCAGTGGATCCCAAACTTTTCCTTTGAAGCGAAGCTTTTACAGCGGCTGACGCGGAAGGATGTAAGTGATCCGGTACCATGGGACGACGACTGTTTGAAATCATTTCTGAGGCTGAGAGAAACCTTATGTAGCGCTCCTGCGTTGGGAATGCCGGATTACAACAAGGCATTCGCATTATTCTGCTGCGAAAGAGAAGGTTGCGCATTAGCAGTGTTAACTCAGAATCATGGAGGTGTCCGTAGACCAGTTGCTTATTTTTCAGCTACTTTAGATCCAGTAGCTTCTGCGTTGCCCGGATGTCTCAGATCCGTTGCGGCAACAGGCGTCAGCATCGAGAGATGTGAGAGCATTGTGATGGGTCATCCTCTTACTGTACATGTGCCACATTCCGTTGAACTGTTGATGACTAGGACTAAAACACAGCATCTCACGAATAATAGGCTGACTCGTTATGAGCAAGTAATCCTTGCAGCAGATAATGTGATATTGAAGAGGTGTGCTGTTTTAAATCCTGCTACATTGTTACCTGTCCCGAAGGTAGATGATGATGAAGATTGTGAGGACCATGATTGTCTCGATGTGACTGAACTATGCACCAAACCTAGACCAGACATTGTTGATGAACCGCTCCCAGTTTCAGATGAGATTTTCTTTGTGGACGGTTCATGTTTAAGAGACAGTGTCGGTCGATTGAGAGCAGCGTTTGCTGTGTGTACCATCACGGGGGTGGTTGAAGCCGCTTGTCTAGAAGGAGTACACTCCGCGCAGGTGGCTGAGCTTATTGCATTGACTCGTGCCAGTTTGGCAGCTGATAAGATCCGTGTAACCATTTACATGGACAGCCAATATGGGTTTGGTGTGGTTCATGACTTTGGACAGCTATGATCCCAGAGAGGGTTCATGACATCTTCAGGTTCACCCATTAGAAATGGTGACTATGTGCGAAAATTGCTTGAAGCATTGCAAGGTCCTGATGAAATTGCTGTTGTTAAATGTTCTGCACACACCAAGGGAAATGATTTTGTTTCATTGGGTAATAATTATGCCGACGAAGTTGCTCGGTTTTGTGCAGAACAGGGATGTAATTACACGGAGAACCACATTGAGGAAACTGAGGAGAAAACAGTGTATGATCAGATGTTAGCAATGGCAGACTCATGGGAGGAACTGAAACAGCTTCAGGAAGGGGTTTCGGATCAGGAGCGAGACAGCTGGATACGAGCTGGATGTGAGAAAGGAGATGTGGATATATGGGTTTCGAATGATGGACGAGCGGTGTTGCCAGAATGTTTGTTGAATCCAATGGCGAGGTTGATTCTTGGTGCTGTACATCTTGGGAGAGACACAATGATGCGAGTGTTTCGTCAAACTTGGTACAACCCGAAGTTTCGGGCGGTGGCCGAAACCGTGTGCCAGAGGTGTGTCACTTGTCAACAGATGAATGTAGGGAAGAGGACAGCTGTGACGTTGAGTCACATAGGGAGGTCAGGTGGACCTTTCAATAGGATGCAGTTGGATTTCATTGAAATGGCGAAGTGTAATCGGTTGAGGTACATATTAGTCATAGTATGTGTCTTTTCCAGGTGGGTGGAGGCATACCCTACACGCAGGTGTGACACACTCACGGTAGCAAAATTATTATTGAGAGAACTCATTCCGAGGTACGGTTTCCCGACCTCTTTTGAATCAGATAGAGGAACTCATTTCCACAGTGAAGTCATGAAGTTGCTTTGTGCTGCCTTAAAAATAGATCAGAGGTTACACTGTAGCTACAGACCAGAAGCTTCAGGGATAGTGGAGCAAGTGAATGGAACGTTAAAAGCTCGGATGGCGAAAGTGTGCTCGTCAACTTCCCTGAAATGGCCTGACGCATTACCCTTAGTTCTCATGAGCCTCCGAAGTGTGCCTGATAGAAGGACTGGATTGTCACCCCATGAGATCCTTATGGGGAGGGCGATGCGTTTGCCAGCAATACCTGCCACTGCGCTGATAAATATCACTGATGATATGATCCTGGACTATTGTAAAGGCCTTGCTGTCGTGGTCCGTTCTGTGTCTCAGCAGGTGCAGACAGCAACGGTTCCAGCTGCGAGTGACCTGTGCCACGACCTATGTCCAGGCGATTGGGTCCTGGTTCGCAAGCACGTGAGGAAGAGCTGCCTGGATGCTAGGTGGCGAGGACCGTTTCAAGTGATCCTCATCACGAACACAGCAGTCAAGTGTGGAGGTTTACCGAACTGGGTGCATGCTTCCCATACCCGTAGAGTTCCAGCACCCTTGGAAGATACAGCCCCTCTCGAGAACGAAGATCCAGCTGAGGTGGCCGAGCCATCTGAGAGGGCAAGTCAAGCTGTAAGGGTTGCTGAAGCAGCTGGTGGTGCACTGAATCAAGTTGAAAGAGAACGTGAGAGAAGCCTAGAACCAGAAACAGGAGAAGAAGTAGGAGGTGCAGTGGGCAGTACTGAATCGAGTTCTGCCGAAGAAGAAGAGAGCAGTGCACAGGGTATCGAGGGAAAGACCAGAGGTGCCACAGAAGCAGAAAAGGTTTGGCCCGCGAGACCGAAACGGGTAAACCTGAGGTTGGCGCCAAGCACAGATCTCGCACCAGTTTCGGAGGAGCCAGAAGCAGAATCGAGTGACGAGGAGCATCCTCAAGGTACTCTGAGAAGGTCAAAGAGAACTAGAGTGCCAAGTCAGAAGTACGCTTCACCGGAGTGGGCATATCCAGTGACTGATGCCAGGTTTACCGAGCATGGGAAGATTGAGGTCGATGACATTGGTCAGCAGTGCTCCGTTTCCGAGAGTGGAAGTGTTGCTGAGCATTCCAGGATTGGAGATCGATGGAATCCTGACTATCAACATCCCGAATCCGCCATTTCTAAGCATCATTCGGGGTATGATCTTGGATACCTTGGATTTCCCGACGTTCACAGTTGTGCCACCTCCCCAAGAACTGAACATTCTTAAGCTTGAAATATTGCAGGGGGTCCTGGAACTGTTGGGACCAGCAGTTACTTTGGACTGATTCAAGAGTGTCGTAAAGCAGAAAAAGAAGATAACATAGACCCGAGAGGAAGAAGAAAAAATTAGGGACCTTCCGTTGTAGAACGAAGAAAAGTTAGGGAGGTCTGCCTAAGTTCATAAAGAGGCATTAATGAGAAAAAGACTTACTATTTCAGAGACTGTATTGAACATTGAGTATATTCCAAAGATGGCGAATTCTGGAAACCCACATCGTAGGGCTAGATTAATAGTAGGCACATTGGTAGGGATAGTGATAGCTATTATATTTGCAGTAGTGATAAGTTCGTACATGGTGGCCCACAGGCTGGAGGGGGAGGTTCAGGGAGCACCCACACCTACTACTCCAGGGCAAAGAGGGGTCAACATGAAAGATCAGAAACCATTAAAGTTAAAAGAGGATCGTAGACTCCACATGGATTTGTCGAAGGGTGATTTCAAACTCAATGCTTATGCGAAGTTGTTGTATGAGTATGTTGATGCGATGGATGTGAAGGATTGCTATGTGTGTATGCAGTTGCCTGCTTCAGTAGATGAGGGTATCAAGTATCATCATCTCCCGTTGACGTATGGGATTTCTTGTAGTTTGTTGCTTAGTTTATTTTACGACAGGAGGCAGTTCGAGTATTTCTTTTCAAATTTTGATACGGTACTTCCTGAAGTTCCGGCAATCAAGCATTTGAATAAGTACGATTATTATAAGAAAGAGGACAGACTCCTGAAGTATTTTAGACCAACTGTGAAGTTGGACACTGCGCATGCTCACCGGCATAACCTGACATGTGCATTGTCCGAGATGGAGAAGAAATTCATTGATCAGGTAGAGGACAGATATAGAAAGTTGACTCAGGCTCGAGATACCGGAGATAGTTCAGTAGATTGGACTGAAGAGGAGAAATCTCACAAGTCCAAGGGAAGTTATGGACCAATTGCATTAGATGAAGTACAGAAAGGGAATTTGTGTATTGGACGTCCTCAATATGTAAGATTACCTGCAAATTGGTATGGCATATGTTATTTGCCTATTATATTTCCAAAGATTTATCACACGGAGGACTTGGAGTTGTTAGAGACGAGACAACATTCTAGGAGACGTAGAACTGTAAATACCGGTGCGGTGATTGGTGATCTATATGGAGCGATGATACCTAGTATGGGTGTGGTTTTGAATGACGTGAAGATCAGAAGGTTGGCGACTGTAGTTGACGAGCTGTCAATGAATACAGCGAGGTCCTTGTTGTTGGTGAATGGAGAGATGTTGTCGATACGGAATATGGTTATGCAGAATCGCCTTGCGTTAGATGTGTTATTGGCAAAAGAGGGCGGAGTTTGTAAGCTATTGAAGGTTCAAGAATGCTGCACATATATTCCAGACAATACGAAGGAGTTGGGGAAGTACATAGACAACATCACAACTATTCACAAGGAAATCATGGATTTGACGGAGGAGAATGTGTGGGAAAAGATTGGACAGGGATTTGGTAGAGTGGGAACATGGTTTGCAAATTTGGGAAGAGGATTCTTTGGATCTGTGTTGAAGCCAATTATTATTGCTGTGGTTTGTGTGATTTGTTTGTGGGGATGTGTGAAAGCTTGGAAGTGGTATCAAGGAGGCAAGGTTGAAAGAGCTCTTAGAGCAAATGAGCTGAGAATGGCGAAATTTCAGGATCAACAATACGAGAATCTTAAGAGAATGGAGGGAATTCGACATGGCAGGGTAATGACAAGTACCGTCTAAATCAGTTTCTAAAGAAGGGAGATTGTAATGGTGTGATGACAGATGTCATCAAAGGGGGGAACTGATGTAGCGCTTAAAAGGTTGAAAATTGTAGGGGTGCGTCATATTCACTGTTAGTTGGCACCCGCATATAATCAAACGTGTACTCAGGTATTTTGTGTGCAATGTATTAAGAATTGTATAACCTATATCGATTTAAATAGAAGTGTTAGCAATGTACAAGCGTATTGTGAATGTATTTAGAGAAATCCATAGAGTTTTAGTTTATATGAACGCAATGTGAAGTTAAATGTGTAACTTAGAAAACGTTCATGAAGATTGCTTAAAACATACATAAAAGAAAGACGTAAATGTCAATAGCTTGATTTAGGCATGCTTGTGTAACCGAGTAGTGGCCAGAATTCACATATATCGTTGAGGAGAAAGGCCTGTTATTTTCTTATGTTAGCCGAGGGCAATAGGCCAAAGAAGGATTTATTCTAGTAGAGGTTTTAGGCTGTAGCAAATTGCAAAGTTAAAAGATGTGAAGTATGTCTGCATTCCATGATCTCACTCCAGGTGCAAGGACAGTTGCTTCGTTAGTAGAGAAGTTCCTTGTTCACGAATTGAATTATGTAGTTAAAGCCAGACATGGGAGTGCATTGGAATGTGCCAATCGTAACTCCTAGGGCGGATGGCGTCTGGGACTCAAGGCCAAGCTGATGGACGATGGAACTGGACAGCGCTCGATGGAAAATTACTAAAAGACGACCCGGCTGAAGAGTTGGACCGAAGGGCGTGTCTGAGATGTTGGGGTTCTGTATTAGGGAAAGCGCCCCGAGGGTGGAAGCAGAACAGAATAGATCGGAGCAGAGAACAGTTAGGCAAGGAGCTAGAGGGGGCATTTATAGACCAAGCTCTCCAAGGGATGACATCTAGTACAGAGCAGGGACAGAGATGGTATGGTCCAGTGTCCCCAATATCGACATTGGCTTGGTAGTTTTCCACCTCATGCTTTTAGAAATTGTGCTTTTGGTTATTTTTAGTCGTATGCGGATTCTTCGTAGAGTAGCATTTGTGTTAGTGCCTATGTATTTGTTGTGCCTCGTATTGAGAAGTTTGTATCTTCAAATCTTTATGTTGATAATAAAAGCCAGAGAGCCAAGAGATTAAGTCTCGAGTCCTTGATTATGGCAATTTGAAGAAAGCATTCTTTGATAATTGTGTTTACTCCCTCCACGCTATTGGGCAAGTAAAAAGTTCCATCCGACCAGAGTGGGTTCTTGTAGATAATTGGCAGACAAGAAACTGGGCCTGAGCATAGTGCTTCGCGATACTCATGTGAGACTTCTAGGGGATTTGGGAGAGACATTCACAGATATATGTGGATTACATTGATCTCCCTGAAAACACCCACGACAGTCAATTTTTTGTGAATTCACCATGACCTAGTTATAACAACAGGAACAATTCTGACAATGGTAACACCTTTAAATCGAACTTTGGGAGATGATCAATATCTTCAGAAAGTAGTCATCGATCCTGTGAAATATTGTACATGGGTATTCTCATGACATATTTTTCTGTTTTTCTACAAAATAGTGTGTGGTGATTCAAGACTAAAACAATTGCTTGATTCCTATGGTAAATTTAATAATGCCAAAAACTGTTAAATTATAATTCATTGGAAGAAGGTTTTATAGCCTGAAGTCCAAGCAGTAGGCGACACTGCAAATTTGCAAAGTCAGAACAGGTGGAAAATGTCCACGTTTTCCCCCATAATTGAGGAAATTCCGGTAGGTATGATTATTTTCCTGTTAATGGGGAATAACTGAATGAATGAATGAATGAAAAAAATATTTATTAAAGCGCACTGCGGCCAAGCGGCTTCCTGGCGCTGGGGACCTGATCAGAACTCACAGAGAACATCCCGAGGGACTAGGAAGGGAACGCCTGAAAGAAAAGAAAAGTTTTGAGGGCCTTGTGGAAGTGAGAGTAGATGGGAATAGAACGAATAGAAAGGGGGAGACTATTCCAGAACTGAGGAGCCAGGACTGAGAACCGCGTGCCCCCCGTTCTGGATTTGCGAAAACGGGGGATGTGCAAAAGAGACAAGGAGGAAGAGCGAAGAGTGCGACAAGGGGCATGAGAAGAAATGAGAGAGGTAATGAAAAAAGGAGCAGAACGGGAGTGAGCCTGGAAGGCTAGACAGGCCAATTTAAAAAAAGATCTAAAGCGGACAGGAAGCCAGTGAAGGGTCTTGAGCGCAGGTGTGATGTGAGAAGATTTAGGGAGGGAAAGGATGAGGCGGGCAGCTTGATTTTGAATGGCCTGAAGTCTGCGGGATTCGAAGGCGGGAATGCCCACATACAGGCCATTCCCATAGTCGAGGCGGGAGGTGACAAGGGCCAAGACTATGGTTTTAAGTGCATCGGTGGAAAAAAACCGTGAGATCTTCCGGATGAGACGGAGGGACAGAAAACAAGAAGATACAACAGAGCTAATCTGACTATGCATTAAAAGGTCATGACTGACTTTGATACCAAGGGTACGGACAGAGGGGACGGGCAGAGGAGGGGGACCGAAAGAAAGGGGCCAATGTGCGGGAGACCAAGGATTGGAGGGGCCACCAGTGAGGACAAGTTCCGTCTTGTCCGGATTAAGTTTCAAATGGTTGGCACTCATCCACTCAGAGATAAAAACTAAAGTGGAACACAACTTGGGGAGAGAATCAGGGGAAGAAGACAAATCGAAAATGAGCTGAAGGTCATCTGCGTAGTTGTACACAGAGACCCCAGCTGAAGAAGAGAAGTGATAAGAGGTTGGATATAGAGATTGAAAAGAAGGGGGGAAAGGGAGGAACCCTGAGGGACACCACAAGTGACCGGGCGGGAGGGGGCAGAAAAGCCGGAAAGGAACCGCCTGGGACCTCTCCCGGAGAAAGGACGCAAGCCAAGAAAAGGCCGTGCCCCGAATGCCAGCTGATCTGACACGGTCGAGAAGGATGGAGTGGTCGACCGTGTCAAACGCAGCGGACAAATCGAGGAGGACCAGGGCTTGGGGAAGGTTAAGATCGGCTTTCCCCTTTAGTTCATCCAAAACCGCGAGAACCACCGCCTCCGTGGAGTGGCCCGGGCGGAAGTTTGCCTGATGGGATGCCAATAGGCCATACTCCTCGACATAAGAGGAGAGGCAAGAGGTGACATGGGCTTCCAGGATCTTACCAAGGTAAGGAAGAAGAGAGATAGGTCGTAAGTTAGAAGGAAGAGAGGGATCCAGACCAGTTTTTTTTAAGATAGGAAAGACTATGGCAGATTTAAAAGAAGAGGGAACAGAGCCAGAAGCCAGAGAAGAATTGAGAAGAGCAAGAGGAGGAGCAGAGCAATTAGTGAAGAGAGTTTTGAGAATACGAGCCGGCGCGCAGTCCGCAGGAGAACCAGACCTGACTTTGGCTAGGAGTTTAAGAAATAATTCAAGGGAGATGGGAGGGAAAAGAGCAAAGGAAGAAAGGGGAGGGAAAGGGAAACAAGTAGAGCTGGGTTGAGACACTGTAGGAATGTTAGCTTTGATCTTCAAAATCTTGTCTATAAAAAAATCATTAAGTGAGGAACAGAGGGACTGTGAGGGGAGAAGACTAGGGGTAGAGCGATCAGAGGTGGCAAGGTTGTGGACCAGGGAAAAAATTTCCCGAGATTTATTAGCGGCAAGAGCCACTCTCTCAGTAAAATATGCAGTTTTAGTCACTAGGATCGCCTTTTTGTATTCAGTAAGGAGTGATTTATAATTAGCGCGCAAGGAAGAGCTGTAGTTCCGTCTCCAGAGGCGTTCCGACCGCCTAAGGTTGAGTTTAAGTGCTTTTAGCTCTGGGGAAAACCATTTGTGTGCGTCATAAGGACGAACCGCTTTGATCTTACTAAGCGGGGCAACTAGGTCACAGGAGGAAGAAAGCCAGGTGCTAACGATCTCGGCCTGGGATTCTAGAGAAAGATCATTAAGGGCCGGGGCAGAGGAGGCCAAAGTGAGAGAAAGGGAATCAAGATCAACCTGGTTCCAATTGAAGTCCAAGCAGTAGGCGACACTGCAAATTTGCAAAGTCAGAACAGGTGGAAAATGTCCACGTTTTCCCCCATAATTGAGGAAATTCCGGTAGGTATGATTATTTTCCTGTTAATGGGGAATAACTACTCTGACACTGCAATAGAACGTCCTTTTTTAGGCAGTTTCCTCATTTCTGGGCAAAAAACACTGACATTTTCTTCCTGTTGTCAGGTGAGGTTGGAGGGCCTGGTCCCAGGGTAGGTTTATGTCTGCCCGGTGGAGCATTATCTGCTCCTCTGAACTGCTGCATTTGTTTGGCAGAGGCCCACAGCTCTTACCTGCAGTAGTACAGTCAGGCCCGGTGTTTCTGAGTCCTGAATTATCGGGTTCAGAGTTTGCAGACTCGATAAATCCAGACTCAGAGAGACTCCAAACTGTAAGGTTCCCAGAGTTATCATTCCAGGTGAACTACCACAACTCGTAATGAGGGCCATTGTGTTGCCTTCAATCGAACAGACCAGTGTAAGCTCTGACTTAGTTTTGATGGAAGGGAGACAAAGAGTGTGTAAGTGTGATATGACCCAGGGAGAAAGTTGACTTTGGAGCCTAACTTATAGAACTATTCTTGCCATGGCTTTTGACAATACAGGCACAGTCATTTTAACCCACATAGAAATGATGAAGTTTGAAAACAGGAAAACGCCTTTTTTTATTTTTGGAGACTACAGACACATGCAGTCAATAATACACAATATTTTGTCATATTGCAAATAGCTGCAGGACAACGCCTGAGGCTAATGCCCTTGCTTTCATTGGAAGCAACATAATTTGGAAATTGCACTAGATGATTTTTACTTCTGAATGCTAAAGACAATGTAACCATTTGACCATTGGAACTGTAATTATAATTCTAGTTTACATGCAATTGATGTTTGTGAACTAAATACCGAACTTTAATATACACGTAAATAAATGTGACAGTGCCCAATTTCTGAAGTAATGTCTTGCCTTTAACTTGGGACAACGGGACTGTTTGTCTGAAAAAATTATAGCAATAATCATTAATAAATAGAGCAATTTACTTACAAGTCCCTAGTAATGTGCACAACCTCTACCTGTACCTAAGAGTTGCAAATTAAATGCTACTAGTGGGCCTGCAGCACTGGTTGTTCCACCCTTTCAAGTAGTCCTTTAAACGTCTCAGGCCTGCCATTGCAGAGCCTGTGTGCGCAGATTACACTGACACGTCGACCTGGCAATTTAAACCTCTTACCAGGCTCAAATCTTCCTTTATCATACATATACGTTGCCCCTAGTGTAGGCCCTAGATATCCCTGAGGGCAGGGTGAAATGTGTAAAGCAGGGCATGTCATTTTTAGTTTTACATGTCCTGGTAGTAAAAAACCCGAATTGAGTTTTTTACTGCAGCAATATATATATATATATATTTCCCATAGGATACCATTGGAGTTGCCTCATTACATTTTTATAAGTGTAATTGTCAAATAGGAAGAAATGATTGGATAAAGTTTGGTGTCTAATTCTAATTTAAGTTCCAAACTTCTTTTGAAGCATGATGTTTAATTACAATTCTGAAAATGCCACTTCTAGAAAGAGGGGATTTTCTTTCCTTAGTCATGTGGTGCCTGCTGCCTGTCTCTGATCACAAGTCTAGGTGTACTTGGCAGCTGGGCTTTATGTTTTCTACCTAAACAGCCACACACAACGGGAGCTTAGGTGTGACTTTATGTGCCATCCTGACAGGATGGGATGGAGGAGCTCGGCACAGCCTCACTTACACTTGAATAGGCATTCTCCTGTCCACAGACAAAGGGTTGCATACCCCCCTGTACTGAGTATTTCAGCCAGGGCAGGAAGGGAGGACACATGTGCACATCAAAGGCATGTCTTTAAAGTCTTCCCCACTTCAAAGGCACCACTGGGTATAAGTAGTGGACCTCAGACACCACCACTTCAGTACACGTTTGCGCCTCTGGATATTCTGCCAGGAAAAAGGACTACTGTGCTGATGAAAGGACTGCCACTCCGCTGAACTGCTACACTACTGGGCTTCTGCTTTTCTGTGCTGCCCTGCTTCTTCCTGCCCTCTTGCCTGGGTGAAAAGGACTAGACCTGCATCATTTTGATCCAGAAACCAGAGTGACTCCATTGGCTAGTTGGCTGGCCTTCTGAGCTGAAGCCTCAGGGACATAACAAGCTTCCAACAACCCTGCTCCTGCACCTGGACTCTGCCATCTGTGATCCTACCCTGCCAGGTGGTGCCACCCCAGTCCTAGACACTTGGAAGTGGGTGCAAGATACTTATCAGTGGAACCAATGCATCTTCTCTGCTGAGCAGTGCATCCTCTAGCTGAACCGATGGGTCTCTTTGGCTCAGAGGTTCATACTCTTGCAGAACTGATGCATTGCTGCAGCTGCGTGGTTTGGGCCAGGCACAGAAGGTCTTCATCACCCTCGCATCTTCAGAACCAACGCATTGCTGACAGTGCAGCAAATCTCCAACCCAGGGTTTAGCATCCCTTGTCGATGACAACTCAATGACGATGCCGATCTCAACTTTGCAGCCTTGCAGGTCTTTGGAACTGATTTATCACCAGCTGTGCACTGCTTCCTCAATGCCCGGACTTCCCATTGCAAGCCTCTTTGATGATGATGCAACAGGACCTCGCACCGCAGCTTTGCCGCATCTTGGAACCGACAAATCACTTCAGCTGCACAACGCTTCCTTGCCTTGTACCCAAGCAATGCTCTGCAACCAGGATTTAAGATACTTTGTTCATCGGGTCTAACTGGGTCCATGTAGCTGGACCACGCTTCATCGCAGTCGGCCTGAACTTGTGACTTCGTCCCGGTTTGGCGCAACTATATATCCCTTGTTGGTGCTTTCTGCTTTTTTGCCCTATTTTACCATACATCTGTGCAATTCAATATGACTGGTTTCTCTGAATGTATTTTTGTTGTTTTGGTCTTGTTTTATTTATTAAAAATTACACAAATCTTCCAAACCTGGTGTGGGATCTTTTTGTGCGGTGTTTTCACTGTTTTAGTGTTTGAAGTGTTGCACAAATACGTTACGCATTGCCTTCAAGTTGAGTCTGACTGCTCAGTGCCAAGCTATCGGAAGGGGAGCCCAGATTAATTTGGGGTTTGATTGTGCCATACCCTTAGGATTGTGGTTGCTGCTTGACCAGGGCTCACACCTCAGTCAACCAACAACCCAATTTCTAACAGCGATATTTGTACATTATCTTTGACGTAACATTTGCTTGGTTGATGCCTATTTGAAAGATAATTACAAAATTATCTGCTCCCGCTATTCAAAGTACTCTTTCATATTTGTCACACACAAGGAAGCCATTGTAGTGCTTCCCAGATGTAGGTGTCTCCTCAGATATGATCTATGTCCAGAAAGAGCTCAGCTATGAACTTTGCAAAGGCTTCCATTCTACTAAGCCCAGTCTGACGCCTGGTCCTCTTTTAGTGTCACGTATTGCATTACTCGTGCACTACACGCACATTGTTTAGCAGTTTCCTATTCCAACCTTTTTTCAATGGTAGATAGGGAAAAAAAGCATTTCAAAGATATACCCTAATCACATGTATGGGTATAAGACCTAAAGTCAGATGACGTCAGGAGCCAATGCCCTTTTACCTACTTGGGTAATGGAAACCAGTGGTGCATGCCTGTAAAGTAGTTATTCAATGATAACGAGGTGGAAAACTGCTTGCGTGCAATCGGGCCTTCCCAGAACACGCAGTCCCCATTGTGAAGACAGGGCTTGTGTTTTGCACATCCTAAAACTTTGGTCCAAGTAGGGTGACCAGCGCCCTCCACATCAACAGAGAGACTGTCTCGAGTCTTGAACTCTTTACTTACAAATTATTGATTTCAGAAATGTTAGCGTAATTATTTCAATGGAAGCAAACTATGACTACAACACCCAAAATGATTTATGTCTATCACATGAAAGGTCAGGATTGGATACGGTGTACAGTAGGTCCTGGAGCGAGAAGATCGTCGTAGGCTGAGACATCATATAGACAGCTTGCTAAGACTATATTTTCTGAGTGTATGTGTTTGAGTACCAACTATAAGGACAGCACTGATGTCGTCACACTCATGTATGCGATGGCAATAAACTTTACATTTTCATTTTTTTGTAATGTTGTATTTCTCATATCCACTTTAGTGTACCTCCACATTTGTAGGTCGTGTTTTATGCGTGGCACAATATGAACGTTAATCAGGATACTAAGCGCGGCCCTCAATATTTCAAACAACTGGGCCCTCATTATGAGTGGACTCATAACTTCTGATAAGTGCTGTAACTTTTGTTACTGCACATATTAGAATTACAAATGTTGCAGTTATTTGCGCATTTTGAAGTTATATGCATCTAATGTGCCTACTTAACTTTGGACTCAAAATCCAAATCTTCCTTTTATAAATAACTATTTTAAATTGATGGATGTGGATTTCTCTGAAATCAATCCTGCTTGTATGGACAGTATCATAAAAGACATTAGACCAAATATTCAGAATGGTAGCATTTTCCATTTTCTTGCAATATTTGTAATGTCTAGTTGTTTATATACGGTATTCATATTATTTTTTCATTTTTAAGTATTTGTTTGTTTTTTATATGCACAATCTCTACCTATAATCAGTTTTGCCCAGCCAAAGCAATCATACCTTCCATATCAATAAATAGATTTGGTTGCTGTAATAGGCTGCTAGTAAGTCTTTCAGGTATTGTATGTAGTGTTTTTTGGAAAATAGCCCTAAGGTAGGCCCTAGGGAGTCTTTAGGGCAGGGTGCTGTGTAAGTAAAGGTAGGACAAGTACGTGTAGTGAAAAGCAACTAAATTTATGTTTCACTACTGTGAGGCCCACTCCTCTCATAGAGTAACATTGGGAATTCCTCAATACACCTTTAAGCTGTAATTCCTGATCAGAAAGAAGTAGCTGTGTCATGTTTTATTTCTTTGGAATGGTAATACCAAATCCTCTTTACTGGTAAAGTCGGATTTAGCATTGCTATTTTAGAAATGGCACTTTTATAAAGGGGACATTTCTCTACTCTTACAACTTTGTGTGCTTGCAGGTTGTCTCCAATACGTGTCTGGGGTGGGTGACAGCTACAATTTGTGTATTCCGTCAAGACAGTCAGAAACACAGGAAGGTTAGGTATGTCCGAGTATTCACCTGCATTCTGATGGCTCTTCCAGGTCTGGAAGGGAGGGAGGAGCTAACACTTACACCTGAATAGGCTGCACCCTGTCCCCACACAAAGGGTTGATTACCCCCCACAGTTAGACTGGAGCCAGAGCTGTGAAGAAAGGGCTTCTGTGCACTTCAAATACCCTTCTTTGAAGTCACCCCCACTTCAAAGGCACTAGGTATAAGTACTGGTGCTTTGACACCACCAAATTAGACACTTCTGGACCTGTAACTGAACTCTGTCAGAAGAACTGCTGTGCTACATGATGGCACTCTTCTGATATGGAAGACCTACTTCTCTGCTGTGCTGACCTGCTGCCTGCTGCTCTTTGACCCTGCTGAGGGAGAGCTGGACTCTGCCTTGAAACTGAAGTGATTGCCAAGGGCTTGTTGGCTTGCTTCCTGTTGCTTGAGACTCAGGGATATCCTAGTCTCTACATCTGCTACTGTGCCTGGTTAACTGGAGGTGGACCCAGATATTTGCACTAGATAAATCAACGCATCTCTAGTCTACGTGTAGAAGAACTGGCACATTAAACCTGTTGTGGGAGTAGAATTGACGAATCACTCTCAGAAACCATGTATCGCCTTGAGAGCCTGATGCATCGGAACCGCACAGCGGAGAGATCAATGCATCTCCTCAGCTATGTGGAGAAATCCGGAGCACCGCACTTCAGAAGCAACGCATCTGGGCTCGGCGCATCCTCTTCGGTACCAACGCATTGCCACTGCTGCATGGAGAAAATCAACACATCACCTCAACTGCGGGCTCGACATTGACGCATCGCTCATCTGCACCCCGCATCTCACTGTTGCGACCAGGATCAAGGTACTCTGTCACCGGGCCTGTGCAGCTCTTGTCCCCAGCCTGTGCTTTATTGCGGTCGGCCTGAACTGTTGACTTGGACCTGGTCCAGCATGACCAGATAATCCCCATTGGAGCTTCTGGCTTCTAAGCACTAGAACTCTTTTTATTCTTTAAAAAATCAGATCTCAACTTCTACTTATTAGATTTTTGCTGTTTTGGTCTTGATGTATTTATAAAATTATTGTCTATTTTTCTAAACCAGTGTGGAGTCTTTCTGTGGGGTCTTTCCTCTTTGGATAAGACTGACTGCTCTGTGGCAAGCTACCAGAGGGTGAGCACAGGTTATCTTTTATTGTGTATCTAGCTTACTCTGACTAGGATTGCGGGTCCTACTTGGACAGGGTGCATACCTCTGCCAACCAGAAACCTAATTTCTAACAGTGCTACTATTTAATAAAGTTATCATCTTTGCCACCCGCTTACCCTTTTCTGTCTCAGCTGCCATACTATCTCCTATCATTCCTAAGTCAACTCATACCTGTCTCCTTGAGCTGGCGTTCTAAGGGCATGCACGGACTCCTCCTACTACTCCTCATCAACAACCTTGCATATTCTATGTCCCCACTCCACCTTTTCTAGTGGACTGGTAAAGGCCTGTTATGCCCCCAATAACTTATAATGTGAGTTTTGGCAATTATGCCAGCAAATTACCCTTATTACAGGTTTTACACTCAGAGTTCCCTTAAACAGTGTGATCAGGAATACCACATCCCATGGTTTTCCCCATTTTCCCCTGGAGTTTCACCCAGACATTTTAGCTCTTTCAGCTGGGGCAAAATCACCAGATCTACAGATTTACCATGAATCTCTTAATCCCGGGGCTGGTAACTCATTTTCTTTTCAAAAAGTTTGTTTTCCATTTCTATAACAAGTAAATAAGTGAATACATATCTATAAAAAGGCCTCGAGGTTGGCTTAAAATCAATATTCAGTTTTGTATCCACTTTAAAAAAATGATACCACAACCAAGGCTTCATTGTCACTTTTAATACCATTAAATGGTTCAGAGATTCCTGTATGCTTAATAACAGGCCCAGGCATTACTGTTTCTTTCAATCACAAGCTCTACTGCAAAATTGTCTTTCATCTCCAATCTTCCATCCTCAGCACCCTTTAGTCAGGCTCAATAACCTGGCACAGAACCAAAACCGCAATGATTTGCCTCCTAAATTGCCTTAGGCACACAGGGGCACATGCATCAAGGTAGGTTTTTGCGATTCCTTAATTGCGATTATTAAGGAATTAAAATTAAGGATTCTCAAAAGCCTAAGCATGTAGAAATCACTATTAAAATAGCGATTTCTAAACATTCCTTAATTGCGATTTGCAAATTGCGAGTCGCAATTAAGGAATGTCTTGAGGCCCATAGGAATGAATGGGAATTGCATTCGCAATTTGCGAGTACCCAATAGGTACTTGCAAATTGCGAATGCAATTTCAGGGGTGCAAGGGTTCCAAAGGGATACCCTGTTGCACCCCTGAAATCTGCATATGAGTACATGTTGCAGACACACATGCCCCAAGAGCATGTGTGTGTGTAAAATGGAACTTTGAAAAATGCACTTTAGTGCATTTTTTAAAGTTTTTGCAAATTACCATCAAGAAGTACAAATTGATGGTAATTTGCGACTCCTGTTAGCGAAATCGGTACATTTTTTACTTTAATGCATTGCATTTAAGGAATCTCAATTTGCGATTCCTTAAATGCAATCGCAATTTAAGCAATCTCAATTTAGAGATTACTTAAATTGCGAGTTTTGCATTTGGGATGATGCATCCCAAATGTGAAAATTCCGGTCGCAAAGGGTCAGATTCTGAGAATCTGCCCGTTTGCGACTGGTTTTTCTTTTGATGCATGTGGCCCACAGTGAACGTTTATGAGAAATCAGCTCTTAAAATTGTAGACCTCTCTCAAACACCTGATACCCGGCTAACAATGTGCTTTACAGATACCCCCGTCTTGACCGAGAGAGTGCCCTTCTCTTGTTCTGGGTTCCACTTTGCTGCAGAGTTGACCATGGGGCCTAACAGAAACCCTCGCTTGCTTGGAATATTGAGTTCTCCATGGATCTGCCTTGCCCCTAAATCTCGTCGGAGATCTTCATCCTGTCTGGAGTGCCCAGACTTTAGTCTTCAGGGAGGCATTTTGCAACTTTCCACCGATGAGGAAGGTATTGGAGTATCTCTTCGCAGGACAACCTGCTATTAAAATGTGAGCAAATGAATCTCGATTATTTAGCAGTGCCCGCGATTATGACACATTCCTTCTGTCTAATTTTATATATCTTAATTATTTTTGTTATGCACAAACCAGGTCAGTTCAGGGGTTGCAGTGTTGTAGAAAAAGAATTCTACGGCCTCCAGATGGCTGCTATTTAGATGTCGATTGCAGGAGAAAAAAAGTAGGTATGTCTTTCAGAATACTAATAAGAAAATATCATCTGACATAACTATTGTAGTCGAAATATCATTTACACAAATATTGCTCCTTAGGGTGTAGTTTATCGATTATTTTCTCTCATGGGGCTGGTCGAGGGATCCAAACAACATTTAGAAAAGTATCTTTTGGTAAGAAACAACTTAGGCCACGGCATTCTAGTTCAGTAGCAAACCTAGAAATGTAAACACTCATTATCACTAAATACTAAAGCATAAGAATACAAACATAGAGTGAATCCACCGTGAAAATGATAGTTCTGGAAGACTGTATATTGCCACTGTATACCATCTATCATCACCCATCTCTGAACTTGGGCTTACATTATTTAACTGGCATTGCAGCAAGCAGACTAGTTTTCAATATTTTCCATAAGAAGTTATAAAAAGCCATTGATAAAAGCAAGGAAACTAGCCTTACATACACTACAATAGGTTGCATTTGTCCTGAAATGTTGAAATCAAATTCAACTGTAATTGATATAAGGCTTGCTTTGTTTGTGCATTGATTTTACGTGTCCTAATTATTCCTTAATGCATTAGTAATTCTGTTCAGTTTTCCTGCTCTGGTGACATGATTTAATGGTGCACTTGTTTTATTTAGGACTTATTTAAATAGAGTGTGATTTTGTCCAACTTCACATAAGGTGCTTAAAAATAGGCTTTGGTGCTGGTCGGGTGCAGCAGTCACTTCGTGTGAATCACAATCTTTTTTTTTTATTCTTTTTTGCCTTATTCATGAATTTCGCTCTATTTAACTTTTATTGGATAAAGGGTTGAGCTCCCTTGAAGCGTGACATTTCCCTTATTAGGTTGAACTGCTGGTGGAGTTGTGTGCCTAAAGCAAAGGTGAGGATAATGCATATTAATGGAACCTTGTTTGAGTATGTTTAAGTATTTGTGTATTTTATCTCTATTTTATGATTTGACTGTTAATGTCTCTTCGAAAAAGTCCAGCTTTACCCAAGAAAGTGTTACCCCATGCAAAATGCGGCTAGTTAATTCTTCTGTTTTTATTTATTTGGATTCTGGTACTTGCAGCTGTATCTTCTATTGCCTCTATTACAAATATAAGAGTACAAGTATCAAAATATAAAGAAAGAATACAATATAATAATGTTCTTTGTATAACTACAAGTACAGGTAATGTCACACCTTGATTGTAAAAGTGAAACAAACACTGACAGCGCATATAGGTCTGGCTTTGGCTGCCAGCATTTTGCTTTGTCAGCTCTTGCTTTGTTTTGTCATGGTTTTTGTAAAACTTCATTGTTGAGGGAGCTGCCATGTCCTCATCAATATACATACAAATTGCTGAAAGCAAAACAACTTGTGTGGTCTCCAAAATATCCTGCCACGATGGTCCCTGGCAGAGAAGAGAACTACTTTATGAGTGGATGTGCTCCTTGCGAAGAAGCAGAATGCTGTCACTCACAGTGAAGTTAGCCAGTGGCTGAAATGGAATGTCGAGTGGCTCCATGCCATACGTTGTAGAGGGTTTAAAATGTGAATTACACAGCAACAGGCCAATAATAATAAAAAGAATAATAAAATTACTTTTAAAGCGCATGGCTACTTCATAACAAGGTGTCCCAGTGCTCGGTAAAGTGACCCAGATCCCCAACACAATAAACTATAGTTGAAAGATAGCCCATTAGACTGACCTAAACAGCAAGGTTTTTATCTTTTTGCAAAACAGCGGTTCTTAAGTCTCCTGTCTGATTAGAAAAGGCAGGGAGTTCCATCAT
Source organism: Triturus cristatus (assembly GCF_964204655.1). NCBI lineage: Eukaryota > Metazoa > Chordata > Amphibia > Caudata > Salamandridae > Triturus > Triturus cristatus. The sequence continues at coordinate 370,896,263 of NC_140591.1, read as the reverse complement.
TTGGCTGCTAAAAGCTAAAGGAGCATCCTCTGACCTGGGGATTTTCAACAATAGAGACTGATGCTAGCAGAGAACCAGCAGAACTTAACCTTCTAGTAGGAACACAGGACTTAAAGAAAGAGTGTAGATAGCGGGGACCCTTGTTCCTAAGGGTCTTATGACAGTAACACATGGCTTTAAATTATTGGCGTACGAAATGATATTGAATCCATACTGCTTGATGATATCAGCCAGGAGGCGTATATACAGATTGAATAATGTAGCACTCAAGGGAGAGCCCTGAGGTACCTTCTGCTGCAGTGGGAAAACCTGAAAGGATTGATCTTGCAGAAAGGAAGCTAACCACTGCAAGGCAGTATCTTCAACACTGCCTCTTCACAATCGTTCAAGCAGAAGGTTGTGGGACACACTGTTGAAAGCTGCACTAAGGCCTAACATTGCACTGCTGCTGTATCACTCCTATCCATAACTTGTCGGATAAACTCTGACGCTAGAAGCAGGGCCGACTCTATGCTATACACGGGGTGAAAGCCCAACTGAGCCCTATAAAGAAGCCCTTTGTCTCAATAAAGATGGAAAGATGCCGATTACCCATTTTTCAGCAACCTTAGAGGCAAAAGGGAGCAATGATATTGGTCTGAAATTTTCAGGCTTAGATGGATCTAGACAAGGATTTTTTTAAGAAAAGGCAACACAGTGGCCTGCTTCCAGCATTGAGGGGTCTTTCCTGCCCTAAAGGAGGCATTATAGAGGTCGCCGAGCATAGGTGCTATAGACAACATTTTTCATTCCAAAACCCCTGGAGCAGCAGGGTCAGAGGAAGAACGCGACATCACTGCTCACACCAGGGAAGATATCTCCTCAAGTTTAATTGCTTTAAATAAGAATAACCCTGAGCTGTCCGACAGTGGTTCCAACCACAAACTGAGGCATGGGGCATCCCTGGACACCTCTGTGAATGTAGAATAAATAGATACAACCTGGTTGGCAAATAACTGAGGTATCGCACTACAACATTCCTATGAGGGTGGAGTAGCTGCTGACACTCAATCCGGGGGGGGGGGGGGAGAAGGATTTAACAATTGAGAACATTTCTTAGGTGGAATTTTGGACCGCCTAAGTTTTGCCGGCATAGAAAGCATGGTGGGTCACCTTTATATGCCTGTGATATCCCTTCAAGGCCACCTGATAGTTGGCCTTATCAGAGGGTTCAAAGTTCCTGCGCCAAACACGTTCTAGGAATTTACAGTTCTTTTTTAATGCAAGTAGGTCTTCACTAAACCATTCCGCTGAAGGTTTAGAACTTTTAGCGATAGGGTAAACTCTTGGTGCAATTTGATGGAGTGCCCCCATTATCCAATCTTCCAACTGTTGGGACTACGGTCATATGCAGATGATACTTTGACAATATGGATCATGGTATTGCATGGGGGATACTGATAACCCTACATAATCTAATAGCAATGCTCATCCTCTATATGGAAGGCTATTTTAGGGTGAAGGACTAAAGATGATTTACAACTATTTATACATGGATACTACAACTTGAGGGCAAAACAAGCTATAAGGAAAAAGCCCTGATGAAGCTCAATAGAACTTGAATGAAACGCGTTGGCAGCCTGGATGTTTTGATGTCACAATTTTGGATTTGAATAAAGCAAGAATGTTTCTAATGAATGGACCTTGAGACCTATTGCCTTATTCATTTATGGGTGCATCATTCCACTTTTTCTTTCTAAATATTACTCTGCCTAGCACTAATACCACACAACGGCTGATATTGGGATAGAAGTGCACCATATTATACTATTCGGAACTGTGTGTGAGATGCAGCTGAAAGGTCCGCCATTGATGAGTATTCTCTTTTGCCTTTGTCCAAATGTAGGGTAGCTAAATCAACACCCTGCAAATGGGAAATCCGGTTAAATTCGGAAAAATAGGCTCTAGGATATGACTCCGTTTGTGTGTGGAGGACACAACCAATTGGGAAAGTTGAAGGGCTTCCAAATCTGCAAATCGGAGAAGCTACAGCAGGACAAGTGATGTCATCAACATCGAGATTAAGGTCTATGATAACCATGTAGTTAGAGTAGTATAGGATGTAAAATGGCAAAAGTTTTGTTAAATAGGTAAAAAAAACTATCCACCAATACCGGAGGTCGATAGATCAGGAATCCGGCTAAGGTAAATTTGCTGCCCAGGGTAAGAGAGAAGAACGCTGCCTCGCTAACTGAAATGATTAGTTCTGTAAGTGTACATCTTGCCGACTATTTGTAGATAATAGCAATTCCACCCCTTGTGACTACTTATCTTGCATAACAATGGCATAGCCTTGGGGGATAGCAGAAAATATGTCAGGCACTGAATTCTCATTCAGCAGAAAACTGCCTCTGGGAGATAATCCGTTAAAAAAGTCCAACATTTCTAACTTGCGTTTAACAAGTGAGTGGCAATTTAGGGATTAGAAATGAGCCACATGAAGGGGAGGTGGTATTTCATGCCCTTTGTTGTCCAATGCCAACGAGGACACTGGGAAGAAACCACATTTGCCGCAGCAGGGGCTCACCTGAGTCAAGTCGAATAAGTGTTTAGACTTAGTTGAATCAGTAGGGGCTGTTGACCACAGTTCCTTGGAAGGAGCATTGAAAACAACCTGGACCATCTAGGTGTCCTGGCCCCTTGGGCCTTCCAGGCACAGACGAGAGCAAACGGGCTTGCCTTTGGCGCACATTCGGCATGCACCGGCCTACTTAATATAGAATACCGAAATCGAAAAATGCTACAGAATGGGACTAGACTGCTAACTGGCCAAAATGGTGGCCGTCACGGCAAAAACAACCAAATCCCTCTCCTCAAAGTGCACACAACATGATTCCCACAAGATTCCCCCCAAAAACAGTTTCTCTGTCTGTAAAACAATTAATAAACAGAATTTTAACAGTAGTTTTTAAAACAAATAAAACAATTTTTCAAACATCATGGCTAACTTTACCAGTGGCGTCCATGCACCGGCCTGCTTTATATATAGTGCACGCATCGAAAAATGCTACAACATGGAACTAGACCTCTAATTGGTGAAAATGGCAGCCATTGCTGTAAAACGAACCAAAGCCCTCACTTCAAAGTGCACACAACATGATTCCCCCAAAAACAGTTCCTCTGTCTCTAAAACAATAAAAAAACATAATTTCAACAGTAGTTTAAAAACCAATTAAAACAATTTCTCAAGCATCAGGGCACACTTTACCAATTGATAAGGAGGGCTGGCTAAAATCCCCGGTATTTCTGTTTCTTAGATATATATAATTTTAGCAAAATCTAATAGTCTTGACTAATGCCACACCTAAAAACAATATCTATTTTTGGGATGTTTATTTGTTATTGTTATCGCCTCAGATCATGCACCTGCAACTCTGTTAGGAATGTGAAGAGTTTGACTTTGTTAATTAGACTGTTCACATCTCAGTGTTAATTAAACCTACCTTACATTAAGTGACTTTTAAATCATGCTGCTTTAGCTTTGCACTCACACACGCTGCTCACACGTGCACTATTTTCGGCCCTGACTGTTAGAGCATAGTTAGATTCTGGGTGAGAGGAGAAACAGTGAGAGTGAAATAACAGGAAGGGCAATCTCCCACTTTGAAGCTAAATGGCAACACTTATTTTATCCTGATCCTGGCCTAGATACATTGTTGTCCCTGTAGCTCTGTGAGGCACCCCAATGGCCCACCCCATCTCCTCCCCTCGAGCGACTGCCTAACTCACCCACCCTGTTGTATACTCAGTACTGATGAACCAAAGGACATTAATTTTCACTGTGATCTTATGTTGCTCAATGGCATTTGAAGCGTTTACGAGTTTTCACCTTCTGTATGTTACAACTATTTGATCATGCAGCAAGCTTCATAAATATACCTCGTAGCTAAGGCAGCCTGTGTTGCTGTGCATTTATTTTATTTTTGTGTTTGGTTCTGCCTCTGCACTATCTTCAAAACAAGGAAGTCTGCATTTTCTCAGCACTGTTATACATTTATTTGGACTTAGGTTCTACTATTTGTTCAGGTGTAAGACTTACTGAATGGATAGTGGTCCAATATGTTACTTGTGTGAATCTCTTATCTTTAGGTAGCTCCTCCTAGGGAAGGTGTGCCTCTTGGTTTTGTAATTTTAGGATTATGATTCACTGTTAAGTTATATGGTGGTGTCATAAAACATATGCTTCAGAAATACAGTTAAGCTACTGATAATCATTTTTGGGCTGTTTACAGTTTGGCTATCTGCCAAAACTCATATTCCCAATGCTAAAACATACACTCTGTGGTTCAGCTCACTTTTAATCTTTTTTGGTGTGGGATAGCCAATTCCAGCCTTTTGTTTTAAGAAAGCATGTTGTACCTGGCCCTTCTTGCAGGGTAACCCTCAAACCTTTTGCCTTCCTCTTCCTATTTTTCCTGAATTCGTTTTTGGTGGCTTTAGGACTTTATGCACTTTACCACTGCTAGCCAGTGCTACAGTGATTAGTCTCTCTCCTTAAAACATGGTAGAATCAGCTTATAACCAACTGACATATGTATTTACTTATTAGTGCCTAGTAAATTGGCATTAAATGGGCTCAGGGCCTGTAAATTAAATGCTAGTAGTGGGCCTTCAGCACTGGGTTGCAGTTTTAACTTACTATTTCGACCTGGCAAGGTATACCTTTTGCCAGGCCCAATGCCTCCTTTTTAATACATATAAGTCACACCTAAGGTAGGCCCTAGACAGTCCCAAGGGCAGGTGTGCAGTGTACTTAAAAAGTTGGCCATGTGCTTTTAAGTATTACATGTCCTTGTAGGAAAAAACTCTTCAATTTGTTTTTCACTACTGCAAGGTCTGTCTCTCCCTTAGGATAACAATAGAGTTGCCCTTTTACATTTTATAAGTGTAATTGCAAAATGGGAAGAGATAACTGGTTCATGCTTACTGTCTCTGAAATCTTAATTTAAAATCCTAACAAATGGTGAAATCAGATTTAAATTACAATTCTGAAAATGGCACTTTTGAAAAGTTGGCATTTTCTTGCCTTAGCCATTTGATGCCTGCAGCCTGTCTCTGGCCACATTACTTGGTATTTTTATCAGTTGGGCTTTCTGCTTCCCTCCTAATTTAATTTTATTTAAATGATTCATTTATTTGGCACTCAAATCATCCCCGAGGGGATCTCTAGGCGCCTTTACACCTGAGATGTCACATACTACGAGATGAAATTATAGGGCGAATAACCAGGTTTTCAGGAGTTTTATAAAAAAGGGTGAGGTCAGGGCATGCACGAATGGACAAGTACAGCTGATTCCAGTGATGAGGGGCACGGTAGGAGAAAGAGCGACTTCCAAACCTGGTCGCTCAAATACGTTTGGAACGTAGGAGTAATAGATCACTGGATCTAAACTGGTGGACCGTGATGTATGGCTGTAGTTTGTTTCTGAGGTAAAGGGGGAAGTTACCATGGAGAGTTTTACAGACCAGACAAAGAAGTTTGAAATGGTTTCGATATTAATTAGAAGCCAATGGAGAGAACGGAGAGTGGGCTACGAAGGAGAACGAGGGGGTAGGTTCAAGACCAGGCGTGCAGCTGAGTTCTGCACTACCTGGAGCCTAGTTAGGAGGTTTACATTAAGTCCCACCATTAAGGCATTGGCATAGTCAATACGACTTATTATCTAGGCTTGAACAAGAGTGTTACTGGTTTGCAGTGGGGTCAATTGAAAGACTTTCTTAAGCCTTCGCATTAGGTCAAAACAGGTTCCGGAAATGGTTTTAACATGCTAACTCATAGAGAGATTATCATCTCTGAGAAGTCCCAGGTTCTTTGCACATTTTTTGGGATTGGTGGTGGGCCCAATTTCAATAGCCACCAGTTGGATGACCAGACTGAGTGAGCTTTTTCAAATAGAAGGATCTCCGTTTTGTTCGTATTGAGCTGTAAAAAATTATCAGTCATCCACGTAGAAATTCTTACCAAACAGTTCTTAAATTGGTCCGTACTTTGGTCAGCATTGGGTTGCGGTCCATAGTGATGACCAATTGTGTGTCATCAGCATAAGAGATGGTTCCAAACCCACATGACCAGATGAGTTTTACCAGGGGTGCCACATATACATTGACCACTTCGCTGCTAGGCCTCCCCCCCCCTATATTTGGGCTATTTGGGGTAGTTTGCGCTTAGGCCCCTGTAACTTTTTGACCGCATAAGGTATCCATGCCAAATATGCGTCCTTTTCTTCCAACATCATGGGGATTCTAAGGGTACTCAGAGTTTGTGGATTCCCCTGGAGGGGACCCAGAAATTATCCTAAATACAGCTACATTTTGGTTTTTGGGGGGAAACATGGGAAAAAAGTGCTGCAAATGAAAGCGTCTCGGGTTTGTGGGGCTGAAATCACAAATTTTGCAACTTTCAGGGACTGAAGGCTTTTGTCTGAAAACCAACATTTTGTACACAGTTTTGGCATTTTACTGAGACATAGCCTATTTTTTGCTAATTTTGTGCTTTTCACCTTCTTCCAGTTAATGGTACAAATGAGTATGCAAGCTATAATGGATCCTGGAAAGCTATACATTTGAGAAAAGTAGACACAATTCTGAATTCATCAAGGGGTCATTTGTGTAGATCCTTCACGGTTTCTTTATAGAATCTAGCAGTTGATAATTGGAAAAATTGAAAAATAGTTGGAAAAAACAGCCTTTTTGTGCCAACGTTTTCACCTGTAACTTCTTCTAATTATGACAGATGTTTTAAATCAATATACCGTTACATCCGCTGGACCTTTCTGGATGTGGGAATATATAGGACTTGTAGGTTCACCAAGAACCCGACAAACCCAGAGCCAATAACTGAGCAGCATCTTGCAATGTTTTTTTATTGTGTACCGGGTATATAGCAATTAATTTGGGAAAATATATACAGTAAAAAATGGGATGAAAGACACCTATGTATTTCTGAAGCTGGAACAAAATATAGAGTTTAGAAACAGCAGCTATTCGCAGATTTCCGAAATTGTGAGTACCCATACTAGCATGAGAATTATAGGACATTTTTCAAAGTTTCTTCTTTTTTATACATTGTCTTTCATTTAGAAGGCAGAAATGCATCAAAAGTTAATAGGTTTCTCTACAATTCTGTGTTACCCTAAGTCTCCCGATAAAAATGGTACCTCACTTGTGTGTGTAGGCCTAGTGCCCACAACAGAAAACGGCCCAAAACACAACATGGACACACTTTATTTTTACAGTAAAAACTGACCCTTTTTTGCAAAGTGCCTGCCTGTAGATTTTGAACCCTAGTTTTGCCGGCACCTAGGGAAACCTAGCAAACTTATACATTTTTTAAACTAGACATGCAGGGGAATCCAGGATGGGGTGACTTGTCTGGTTTTCACCAGGTTCTGTTACCCAGAATCCCATGCAGACCTCAAACTTTGTAAAAAAAACACATTTTCCTCACATTTCTGTGGTGGAAAGTTCTGTAATCTGCATGGATACACAAAGTTCCACCCACCCCGCATTCCCAAAAGTCTTTAGAGAAAAATGGTACTTCCCTTGTGTGGGTAGGCCTAGTGGCCGTGACAGGAAATGGCCTAAAATGCAACGTGGATACACCACATTTTCACACTGAAAACGGATCCTTTTTTTTGCAAAGTGCTTAGCTGTAGATTTTGAACACTAGCTCTGCCGGCACCTAGGGAAACCTAGCAAACCTATAAATCTTTTAAAACTAGACACATAGGGAAATCCAGAATGGGGTGAGTTGACTGGCTCCCACCAGGTTAAATTACCCAGATTCCCTTGCAAACCTCCAACTTTGTAAAAAAAAAAAAAAAAATTCCTAAAGTTTCTGTGGTGGAAAGTTCTGGAATCTGTGTGGATTCACAAAATTCCACCCACCTCGCATTCCCCAAAGTCTTCAGAGAAAAATTATACCTCACTTATGTGGATAGGCCTAATGGACACAACAGGAAACGGACCAAAATGCAACTTGGACACACCACATTTTCACAGTGAAAACTGACCCTTTTTTTGCAAAGTGCCTATTTGTAGATTTTGAACCCTAGCTCTGCCGGCACCTAGGGAAACCTAGCAAACCTATACATTTTTTAAAACTAGACACATAGGGAAATCCAGAATGGGGTGAGTTGACTGGCTCCCACCAGGTTAAATTACACAGATTCCCTTGCAAACCTCCAACTTTGTAAAAAAAAACATTTCCCTAAAGTTTCTGTGGTGGAAAGTTCTGGAATGTGTGTGGATTCACAAAATTCCACCCACCTCGCATTCCCCAAAGTCTTCAGAGAAAAATGATACCTCACTTATGGGGATAGGCCTAATGGACACGACAGGAAACGTCCCAAAACGCAACGTGGACACACCACATTTTCACAGTGAAAACTGACCCTTTTTTTGCAAAGTGCCTATTTGTAGATTTTGAATCCTAGCTCTGCCTGCACCTAGGGAAACCTAGCAAACTTATACATTTTTGAAAACTAGACACCCAGGGGAATCCAGGATGGGATGTCTTGTCTGACTCTCACCAGGTTCTGTTACCCAGAATCCCTTGCAAACCACAAACTTTGTAAAACAAACACATTTTCCTCACATCTCTGTGGTGGAAAGTTCTGGAATCTGCGTGAATCCACATAATTCCACTTACCCAACATTCCTCAAAGTTATCCGAGACAAATGGTACCTCACTTGTGTGGGTAGGCCTAGTACCCGCCACAGGAAACGGTCCTAAACCCAACGTGGACACACCACATTTTCACAGGGAAAACTAACCCTTTTTTTGCAAAGTGCCTAGCTGTAGATTTTGAACCGTAGCTCTGTCGGCACCTAGGGAAACCTAGCAAACCTATACATTTTTTAAATTTAGACACCCAGGGGAGTCCAGCGAGGCATGGCTTGCATGGGTCCCCCAACATTTTCCTACCCACTATCCCCTGCAAACCTCAAATTTAGCTGAAATAATCACTTTTTTCTTGGATTTCTGTGTGGGAAAGTTCTGAAATCTGCATGTGGATCCACAAATTTCCTACCACCCAGCATTCCCCCAGGTCTCCGGATAAAAATGATACCTCACTTGCTTGGGTGGGTCAAGTACCTCTGACAGGCAAGGGCCCAAAACGTCCATCAAAATGACCTATCACAAAACAACCTGGTTTTGCAAGGGAGGTCACCTGGGTTTTTGAACCCGGGCTCGGCGGCCATCTTGGGAAACCTACCAAACCCACACATTTCTGAAAACTAGACACCTGGGGGAGTCCAGCAAAGTATGGCTTACGTGGGCCCCCCAATGTTTTCCTACCCAGAATCCAAGGGGGGAAGAAAGACTGTAGCTCTTTTTTTGGGGGGTGGGGGCATTGGTATGCCCATTCTGAGCAGGCCCCACCCCCACGCATAAAAAATGCCAGCATAATCGCTGGTGCCTAGTGGGTTTTTGCCCCCTCCCGGGGGCATACCAGGGCCCACTGCCCCCCATCCGGCCCCCAGGGGCAGAAAGACTGTGGCATTTTCTAGGGGAGGTGTGGGCATTGGCATGCCCATTCTGGGCTGACCTCACCCCTGAATTAAAAAAAAAGAAATCCTGAGGCCTAGTGGGCTTTCTGTTCCCCGGGGGCTGATAAGTGGCTATTGCCCCAATATGCCTCCCGGGGGAAGAAAGACTGTGGTAATTGTTTTTGGGATGGGGGCATTGGCATGCCAATGCTGGGCCGCCCCCACCCCTACATCATAAAAAAAGATCCCTGGTGTCTAGTGGGCTTTATGCCCCACCCCCCACGAGGCAGATCAGGGGCTACTGTGCCCATCTATCCCTGTGAGGGGCAGAAAGACTGTTGCATTTTGTTTGGGGGGGGGGGGCATTGGCTTGCCCATCATGGGCAGCCCCAACCCTAGATCAATTGTAAAAAAAATCCCTGACTGCAGTGTGGCATACTATCCTAACAACCCTGCATTTATCTTGAAGTATTCAATGATAGCCCATTTGACGTGAGCTAGAAATACTTTGCCAATTTGCACATCCACAGGGAAACAGCTTTGAGGGGGATTTCTATCCTCATCTCACCCTTTAGTTTCACTGGTGAATGGAATGACTGTGTATGTCATAAGTACGAAATATCTGCTACTCAGATTAAGAGACTGCTAGACAGGAGCCAGTAGTAGATTCTTGAGGATGAATTGTGTACTGAGGAGTAATATGAAAAGGCTGGTTGTTGACCTTCGTATAACCACTTGCATGTGGTAAATCATGCATGCCTATGAAATGAAAGATTCCTGACACGAAGGGTCACAAGTGGTGTGTTTTTCGGCACATTCTAGGTTTGTGTGTAGCACCAGCTTAACATCCTTACCCGATGTAGACATGGTGGGCTATAATTTTCTGCATACTGCAGCTACTTCATCAAGGAAACCGGGGAAATCAACATTATGAGCATAGACATTTAACATAGTACAAGGGACTTCATATCTGTATACCAGTGGAAAACCCTCTTGATCCGAGTGTACTACATGTAGCTTGAAATCCATTGATTTCCTAGTTATGAAACTCAGATTTGTGAGTAGGAGCTGAATGAAGATAAATATTTAAAGTCAGCCCATTTGAAGTCAAAGGGCAGTGTAGCTCTAGGGTCTAGATGTATCTTGCATAAAAGACCAACATCCATTTGGTGTTTGGTCACTCAAACATAAATCAGACACTATGTCTAATAAACATTTGCTCCAAATGTTATAACTGATAGCTTTGTAAAATAAAAAATTACATCACAAAAAGAACACTAGAAAAATTAACATAATTGTCATGGCTCGCCTGTTGATCAAATAGAATTTCATGCTTCTTCTCCCCAAATCAGAATTTCTATCCACTCAAGCAGTTCTTTGTAAAATAAATGGGGATTTAACTTTGCTGTATCTAATTTCTTCAAATAAGTCATCCAGATGAAACTACTGAGATGGACAATTCCTTACTTGTATCTAAACTGCGTTTAAGGCTTTGATTAACTCATGATGTTTTGCACTGCCTCAAAGTTTTTTTTCTCTTGAAGACAAGTAAAATGGCTTTAAGCAACTAAACATTTTATTTCAGTTTAAAAGGATTTTTTCAGCATATTTAAGACAATACACATGATATAAGAATACACAAAATAGTAAAAAATATTATAATCAGTGCTATGATAAAAAAAGTCATGTTAAGCAGAAGTAAGTGTAACCAATAAGGGAAAGCAAGAAAAATCCAATTAGAGTGAAAATAAAAGTAAATGAAATAGAAGCGAGTAGCTGAATAAGCCTGTAAGGGACGAAAGACAATATAAAGATGGAATAGAAAAGAAAAGAGAAAGACGAGGGGAAGAGAAGTGGAAAAAAGGTAGAATTGAAGAAAGCAAAAAGTAAAGAAAAACGGTAGACCTTAGGTAATATAAAATGAGAACAATGTAAGAAACGGTGCATAACAAGCAATGTAAGGCATTATTTTGTATACATTCTTGCTATGGATGTTGGTGTAATAAACAAATGATTATATATACAAAATAACACTTGGGTAGTATTTGCAGCTCTGAAGGTTTTTTTAAATTTGGACCTAAATGTATCCGGTAATTGAACAGACCAAGAGAAAATGAGATCTCTTTCCCGGGCTTGTTCTATGACAAATTTTTGTTGAAAGGACGATATAGTCAAAAGACATTTATAAATAAATGATGCTCAAAGGATTACATATTTATATTGGTAACATATTTTTCTCCTGAAGGTTGTGTGAGTGTGTGCTATCTAACAATAGGAAATAATACATTATTTTCATTGAGACAGACTTATAGAATGATTGGACACTATTGGGGCAGTTAATCTTTTGATGAAAGTCACAAAAAGGCATAATAGTAGAGTTCTAAAATTGATGGACCCACAACACTTCTATTTCTCCAGGCATGCCAGAAAATTAATTTGCATATTATTTTAATATGCTTGTTATACCATGGGGATGAATGAAGGAAGATCTCTTTTGGTGATTTTCCATACTTTAAACAAGGTTCAAGAAGTTTGCAGGTAAATTTAAAACTAAAAGTAGAAAAGTGAGGTGGCCTAGGTCAAAAGTAAAAATGTATTTAAATTTAAAAGGGTGAATAAAGGATTTTTCAAATTTTCACAATGGGAAAAAGATGTGCTAGCAGAGGTCAACCAAAAGAAAGCTTATTTTTATATGAAGGCTTTATGAAATAGAGGGAAATCTGAGACTTTAATTCCACCTTGAGAGCAGTCTCTTTTAAGTTTTGCCAAAGAAAATCAGTTTGTTTTGTTATTCTACAAAGATTTTTAGAGAAAAAATATTTTTTTAAGTGAGAGGAGGGAGCATTAACGAGCAGCATGAGGGTAAGGTACAAAATTAAAGAAGAAATCATCATTTTAATTGAGTCGAGTCTGCCCCACAAGTAAAGAAAAAGGTGTTGGTTAGTGCTTTAAAATGGATATTAACTTTTTCTTTAACTGCGTTAGCAAACCATAGACCTACATATTTATTTTTATAGTGAGCCCAGCAGAAATCAGAGGAATTAAACATATCCTAGGTGCAACGTTTATTTAGTGGTAAAACATCGGTTTTATTAGAATTCTTTGTATAGCCAGAGAATAGAGAACATTGGTGGATTTCTCTCAAAAAATGATAGAATAAATTATAAAGGGGGCAAAGGACAGCCTTGACAAAATCCTCTACTTAACAGAGAATAGTGGGAAATCTGGCCATTAACACAAATGCAGTCTGTTGGAGAATTATATAACACAGAAACAGATAAAATGAACTTAGGTCCAGAGCCATACCATTGTAAAGATGCAAAATCCAATCAAGTCTGTCAAAAGGTTTTTCAGTATTAATAGTAATGGCCCCTAGAGGTTTGTTGAAGCTATTTGCTTTAGTTAAGACTTTAAGAATAGACGTGAATTATCAGACAACAACCTACTGTTAATAAAACCTGCCTGTTTTTTTCCAATTAGATTAGATAAGTGGGGATCTAATCGCAATGCCAACATTTTTGCACAGATCTAATAGTCAAAATTAACTAGCAAAATTGAACTGTAATTTTTGCAACGTGAAGGATAATTACCAACTTTGTGAATAATACAGATAATTACCTCATGGAAAGTACTTTTAGTAGAATCACTAAAGAGAAGATGTTGATATAGTTCTAATAATTTAGGGAGTAATATATTAGAAAAAGTAAGAGTAAACGCCAATAGCAAAAAATTCCAGGCCAGGTGCCTTCTCTTCTTTTAATATTGGAATTGATCCAAAAATACCTGTTCTTCAGATACATGTTCTAAGGATGAGAAGTCAAATTAGTCAATGGGAGGTTTCCGAATTGAGCCCAACAATCTTTGAGTATCTTCTGATTTGGAAGGGTGTTCTGGAGTGTTTAGATATTCATAGAATTTGGCACATTCACAAACAATTTCCGAATATTTAAAAATAGGAGAGGCAGAACTATTTATCAAAGACTGCACTTTCATTCGATCCTTTTTGTGCTTTAGGGAGTTTTCCAAAAGCTTTCCATGTTTCTTTCAACTACCATAATATCTGGTGCTTGATTTAAGAAGAGAAACAGATGCATTTTCAGTAGAAGACTTGCTAACAGCTAAGTTTGCTTTCATCAAATCCTCTAACACCTACTTGGAATGGGATGTGTACATTTATGTTCTAAGGATTTTATTTTGCACAAGGATGATTGAGAATCAGAGAGAATTTTCATAATCTGTTTGCAGACAAAATTCATTATAAAGGTTTGTGTTGACACTTTAAATATATCTCACATTATGTGTATAATAGAATCTGGGAATTCATGAATATGAAAAAAATCTGTCATAAACTTTTCAAAAGAGATATTAAATTAGGAGTTTTCCAGTAAAGCATTGTTTAATCTCCAACAATTGCGACTATGTTGATAAGGGATTAGATCAAAGGCTATAATCACAGGGCCATGATCTGAAATCAATATGGATCCCATCTCGAAACGAATTACTTTTTGTAGTAGAAAGGAGCAAAGGAAAATATAGTCCAGTCTGGAATGGGAATTATTAGCCAGGGAAAAAAGGAATATTCCCTCAAAAGAGCATTTCTTTATGTCTCCAAGAGTCCATTAAGGACAATTGGTCAATGGAAGAACAGAACTGTTTAGGCATCTTTTTGGGAATAAAGTGTCCATTAGAAAACCTATCTGAGAAGGGATCCGTAATCTGATAGAAGTCACACGCCAGTAACAAATATTTATTCTTAAATGCTAAACGTTTCATAACTATGTTCTGCCAAAAAATGGGGGCAGGTTGGGTAGGAGCATAAACATTTAATACAGTAATAGGAATACTGGTGATCAATACATCAGTTACTATCCAGCAGCCATCAATATCAGTTTGTTGTGAATTAATAGAAATATTTAAATAGTGATTACAAAGTACAATTACTCAATTTTTCTTAGTAGTTGGTGGGGAAACAAGAACGTTTCATACCCAGTGTTTCTGTAATTTGCAAGCTTCCATGTCTGATAAAGGGTTTCTTGAAGAAGAGCAAGATCTGATTTAAATCTGGCCAGATAAGACAAAACTCTCTGTCGTTTAATAGGATTGTTCAAACCTTTAACATTTCATGAGATGACTCCATTTGGTAAAAGTTCAGAAAATATAGATAGAAAGGTCTATTGGTAGAAGATGCATAAATCGAAAAACAGGGTATTGACATAAGAAAAGAAAGAAAAAAGGCAGAACCTGGAAGAGAAATAGAATGAGGAGAGAGGCACAGGGGAAAACATGAAAGGAATAAATAAGTAAATGCTAAGAGAGAGAAAACAGACACTACATGCCAAAGAAACAGTGACTGTAAAATGTACCTGAATTAGAACACGCAGATGGGGTTGGAAACAGCACAGAACAAGGATGAGATGTCAGTGGAGCTGCAGAAGTGGTGACATAGCGACACAATTATATGGTATAACAAGTAATTGAACAGACAGCATCTGAAATGGAGAAAAAAAACATAAATTACTTTTAATTGCAGTGTAATGACCACATCAAAACATCAAAAAAGAAAATTTGGTTAATATCATCGTGAAGAAAAGGGTTTGGAGGTATCCATTGATTTTACCCTCTAAATCTCAATACATTACCTCAGCTGCTCTGGATCCTTATGTGTGATTGTCTTATTATTGAAAGTTACTTTAAAGAAGCACAAATGGATCAAACCATATTGGGAATTCATCAAATGGAGAGAGGGATAGAGAGCCATAAAAGCCTTATGTCTGGATGCAGTCTCCCTTGACACATCTTGGGCAAGAAATGTATTGTAACCCATCCAGGATAAGTGTTTCTTTGATCTTGCAGAATTGAGGACCTTAAGGAGATCAAGATGTTAAAGCTAAAAAGGGATAACTCCTCTTGGTTTAAAAGCTAGAGACCGTTTCCCAGAACCCAGTCTATGTGCCCTTTGAATATTGAGTTTTGTAGAGGCTGGCAAATCTGGTAGCTTTGGAAGAAATTATCACAAAAAGGAAAGCAGGTCTGTGTCTTTGGAGGCTTCTGGTAGACCATAGATCCTTAAGTTGTTTCTTCTATTCCTCTGCCTCATTTTATCAAATAGAATTTCTTGTTGCATAGAGTCAATTCTAGCTGTGAAGTCCTGAAGATCACTAATGCGTTGCTCCGCTTTCGAAATTCGTTTGTCAAGAAAGGACAATTTGCCATAAAAAATCTGGAGCTTGTCTTCCAATTTGGGGGCAGAGATGATGAATTTCGTCAAGTAAAATCTCCATAGAAATAGAAGAGGATGCTTTATCCAATGAAGGACATGTGGCGGTGAGGAGGGCAGAATAAACTTTTTGTAGTAAGGAAGCACCAGGTAGTGGTCTCAGAGTGCCAGTGCTCGTGGAGAAAAAGCCTCACGTCTCTGAAGAATACTTGACACATCACTCCGACCTGCATTTCCCATGAATCTACTGAACTCTCATGTTGCCTGGAAATAGTCACATATATTTTGAAGTTGTCTTATATAAGTTTTCCCATGGTCCTCAAAAAACAAACTACTAGCGAAGTACAGTAGTGAAAACCTACTTGTGATGCATTTCCCTTAACATTGCTATTTTGGCTATCTGGTAGTTTTTCTTACTGCTTTACTGGCCAATCCATTTCTTAGCTTTAATCATGTGTGGTTCACCCCTTTTACAGGTCATGCATTAGATTTCATTCAGTCTGTGTGCATTATCTTAGGCACAGATGCAAATCTAAAGTTTGCAATATTATCACCCACATAATTTCTTGTTAAGTAATGGAGTGTAACTAGGTTATACCGCTTATGCTTTCTGATGTAAATATAATCTTCCTCAAGATATTCTTTCAAAATCACCATAGCAAATAAATTCTATCATCTAATCCACAGATAAATATCGGTAAGGGTCTTTCAAAAGGGTAAGATGTTTTTCACGTGGAATATGAGACACCATCACCCTTCAACTGTGGCATCGGAGGATGGCGTGCTTTCTTGCTTCACCGAATGCTGTAGGCTTCCCCAGAGTCTGTAGGGTGTCTAAAAGCCACCACAAAGGATGGTGCAATCCCACACATCATCCAACAGCCTCTAACCCATCAGAACTCCCTCAAAGGCTGGAGTAGGGATCCACAATCAAAAACACATTCTGGATAGCCAAGGCCACAGAGAAGACTATGGCACAAATGCCACGCTACAGATGGGCTCACGTTGCAAAAGTGCCAGAGCCCTCCTTTGCCATGGTAATCGGCAGACAGCACTAGGTCTGCTCAAGTCTACCACCCACCAAGAGGCTTAAAAGCCCACCCTCATGGGTAGAGAACATTCTGAAAATCTCAAAGGCAATTATAATATGTGTCATGATTCAGAACTACAAACATTGAAATTATGTTATATTCTTCTCAACATGCTTTGTAGCAGGAAGCCCTCAACTCTTCAATATATTTTATTAGGTGTGGCTGTCACCTTGAGTGGCACTTGCGTCATTGATATGCCAAACTCTTTTGGATACATAGTAAGTGCAGGCGCACTTGGTAGAATTAAAGGCTTAGTGACTGGTTGAACAACAAATGAATGCTTCTGAAAGTTTCTGAAGAGTATGATAACTATTTTGCTACACATCGAATGCTATCAATGGGGCATTAGTATAAAGAAATTCATTTTTCACAGAAACCATTTGAGTCGTACAATAGTTTACTTGAATGTCAAGTGTTCCAGTGAACCTCTTCTCGTTTGCTTTTTCTATTGCAGTAATTCTTTGCATGTAACCAATCAGAAGTGAACGTTGGCCAGGAAAAAAAGTTATATTGATACTTAAGACAATTTAGTATTCAGAAAGCGGCACACAGAAAACATTTTGTAGCAGCATACCACAAGGAAGTCAAATTGTCAGCATGGAGGGGATTCTTTTTTAATGGTCTATCCATATGTTCATGAACATAGCTCCAACCTGTTGCATGAAATATGTGACACATTCAGATAGTTCTGTATATTCACCAAACACAACTTTGCATTCTTTGACTTGAGTTTTTTTCCCCATTATAGGTATTGGCTTAAATGCCCAGGAATCATTATGTTGCTGCCTAAAACTCCAGGCCAGCCTGAAGGCTTCACATATGAGCTGGTAGGTGTCACTTGTAGCTATGGTAGCATGAATAACTGACTGTTTGTGAGTTAAGCTTGTCTTTACAAGGATGCCTAAGCATAAATGACATTTATCTCCGGCGCCAACATTCACAGAGTGTCCTGATCTAGGCACATCACTCAAATGCCTTAAAAGAGAGGTTAGGCACTTGTTTTCCAAGTGGGCATGAGTGACGTTTTGGACCAGATTTAATTATTAGCAGAATGAGTAGTCACCATTGGCCTGGCGGAGGACTTTATGCCTGCCTGGCTGAAACTACTCCGCCCACCAAATTTTTCAAAGACTGCCTAGTAGGAGGTCATTTATAAAGGCAGTGGCAGGATCTGCCTTTATGCATTTTTCTGTCTGTTACAGGGCTGCATCAGAATGATGAAGTCCTGTAACAAAAAACATTTTTTAAATTTTTTCAAAAAGAAAATCCCCGTTCCTTACCACCAGGCTTTTCCTGGTGGTAAGAAATAGTAAAAAATGACTACATGTCGGCACATCCAAACCGAATGTGTGGACATGTAGTAATTTCTCCTATGGCATTTGCTCCCCAGGGCCATTGGAGAGGGTTTAATCTCCACCGTGATTAACCTGAAGGTCTGACTGCATCTAAATGTGGTGGGTCGACTGCATTCTTGGTGGTGAAGATACTCCATCACCGTTGCAACAGTGTTCTCACTGCCAAGAGTTAAATCGGGCCCTTAATCTGGTCTTGATATTTGTTCATTACTTAATAGTATTTATAGTCAAGCTTATTTCCTTCTGGAAAAATGCTAATTCATACCAAAATTTAAGAAAGGCTAGGATGTAAATTTCATGCTTGACAAGGGATAACCTAAGAATGTTCTGACATGAGCTTGCACTCACTCTCCACGCTTGGAATGTGGCCCCATTCGATGTCACAATGCGCCTTTTGCTGCAAGTGATCCCGTGCCCTCACAATGCAGACAGAATCATGCCTCTGAATTGCACATCATTCAGTGCTCCTCTTATGCTTTCATCGATTTTTTAAAAGAGTCAATTGTATAGCTCATAATATATTATGGCTATAGCCCTGCTGACATTTCTTTTATGACTCCTTCACGTCTCATCTAATCTACATTTAAAAGCATGAGGTCTTGCATTGAACGGTTGTTAAATGGTAGCGGCAGTTTCAGTCGGTATCCTTTCAAGTAATTGCCCGGCGGTAATCGCCTCTCATACCACTCGATAATTTACCAATAAAAGAGGCAGGCGCCGGAGACTGGAAGGCAGGAAACAAAGTTTTATTCCGTCGGAGCAGAACACATCAGATCAGACAGCAAGGTATCGTCACGAGGTGCTCTAACTGCATCTCTGAGACCTCGTCTCTTATACACTGGTTTATTGCTTTATTACACATAGTACATTCTTGAGATTCCCTTGATGTGCGGGGGAATATCCCCTGAAGCCCCGGTTCAGATCCGTTCCCACACATAGATACAGTAGAAGTTCCCACCCCACCCACAGTAGGAGATGGCTATTGCGCAGCAGGGTATTCCGCCAATTCCTGGGGGTGTGTGCGACCGGTCCGGTCTCAGGGAGTAGGGGATTTTGATCTACTGTAATCCCTTTGATGCGGGGTGTTTCCCTTACAGTAGGGGCAATAAACTGCATCCGCAGGGCTAGGTGATGGCCTGGGACCAGTTCGGACAATGGGGCGCAGAGGAAGGGGGTTATCAAAGGAGAGGCATGACCATGTATGGGATGTCGGTCGGATGTGGTTCCGTAGCAGGGTCGCGCAGAAGGAGAGGGTTTATGGCCTGTATGAGAGAGCGGGGGTGGCCGGCGCGCGGGGGATGCTTGCAGCGCCAAGGGGACCGCGCTGGCGATTGACAATGAGTGGGGAGAGAGTGGGGTGCCTAAAATGGCAGCCGTGCGTTCGCTGTGCGTGGTGCTGGGGAGGGGCAAGATGGCGCAGATAATGTTCAGTTTGCAAGCTAAATTTCCACAGTCCTCCCTTTTAACATATCTCGCCAGCTTGTCCGGCCAATATTCACCTTTGTTAGCCTTTCAGTTACAGTATCGTCAATGTTCGTCACACATTTTAAAGATACAGAGTCGTTAGGGTAGGCAGGAGTAATCTGACACATTTGTACATTGTCTCATACAGTTTGATAAAGTAGGCGAGGAGGAAGTGCATTCAAAGTTGCAGTATAGTCGTGTACATGGCTGGTGTTGTATGAATGTTACTATACAAAGTTACATTTTCTTAACTTCTCAGTGTACAGTCGGAAGTGATTGATGCAACATCATGAAAACTTGATAAGAAGATAGTTAATATAATAAGGTGGTTGGGAGAGGATTTTCAACTTTGACATGGGTTCTTCTTTCCAGTGTCCTTGTTTTATAAAGAGCTATCACTGGTAAGCTCTCATTGTTGTTCTTCTTTCGTTGGCACTGTTGAGCACCGGCGGTGGAACTAAGGTCCAGCTCAAATCCGATTTCTTCACGTGGCAGGGTGTGACCACTCACTGTTCTTTGATCACAGTCCTGTTCCTTAACACAGTTCACCACAGGTACTTTTGAGATAGGGTGCCGGCCTTTTGTTCCTCGGTAGTAGGTCAAAGTCATAGTCCAAATGAAAGAGGAAGAGAGAATGGGGTGGCATGGGATCGGATCAAAAATGCGGACCAAGGAGAGCAGAATCTTTTCAGCACTGAGCCCATCAGTCGGGCCCGACGGGTTGAGACTTCAGGCACGCTGGTCAGTGAGCAGGGGCCTCGATGTAGCCCTTCGCGCTCATTGTTCTGATAATGGTGTCTCGTCTCACACCCTTGTTGCTTCGTCGCTTCCCCCTTGGTCGATGTCATAGATGCTTTATGATCCGCAGCCAGACTGTGCGTCACGTCCGACCCCTCTCTTCCGATGGCTGCAGGTTATCCTTGAATAGGTTATAAGAAACGAAAGTCTTAGAGATCTTGGCAGGGAAGACATTTACATACTTCATTCTCTCTCCCAACCACTGAGTAGTTGCGGAAATGCTCTTATCTGTTATTACATGATTGGTGTCTATTAACTCTGATGTTAATGTGCGTGTTACTAATCTATTAATTACTGCTGTGGTGCAGGGTTCTGTGGGTGTCCCTGTCCATCGTCTGGCCTTCTAGGTGTCGGTTTCTGCGCCTTATAATACAAGGTTTGGTAATACCCGTAAGTGCGAGGTGCTACTGTCATGCGTTCATGAGTATCCTTTTCATACAGTAGGTGACCCTTTATCAGTTTAAAACAGGGCCATCAGCTGTTTCGTTCGGGATACTCTGAGACGGCTAGTATAGGGCTGGAGTTATCTCTGGGAGAACAGGGTGCTTTAGACATTCTATTTCGGGCTAATTGGTCAGGGGTAATTCTGGGTGGTGGAGATGGTGTCCTTTAAGAACAAAAACCACTGACATATAGTCCCCGTGTTGAGGGTCAGATTGGGAGACATCAGTCGTCTTACCTGTCCTTTCCTTCTCAGCCGATTAGGCTTAACGTTCGCAGAAAGGAGAGGTAGTAACGTGGTAAAGTATGGTCGTTTTTGTTTCTGTCAATTTTGTTCGAACACCACCGTGTTCGGGCCAATTATACACTTACCAAAGAGCTGTATGTCGTTAATTTATTCAAGAAGAAAGAGGACAAGAAAGAGCCTTTTGCGAGGGAGGTGGGGGAGAGAGTGAGAGAGAGAGAGAGAGAGAGAGAGAGAGAGAGAGAGAGAGAGAGAGAGAGAGAGAGAGAGAGAGAGATGGGTAAGATAATAGGCCACTTGGTGCACATACAACATGGAGTAGCATGGGTCTGTTCCATGTAAGAAAACACAAGCGGGGAAAAGACATAAATTCGGTGGTCACGCACACACAAATGCCGGATAGGGTGTGACAGTACATGCATCAAGACGGGGACTCAGGGCTGCGTTGAGCACGGGGACCTCTCCTTTCCTGTCCTCTATTCCTATGCAATGCTGCGTACCTTTAGTATTTTGTAGTTTATCTTATGGGTTGTCTGACCCTTTATTCTCCTCCCTTTGATCGGTGGACGAGCACTTCAATCATACAATGACGCTCTCTTCAAGTGACCCAAACATGAAATGCATACACATTCATATCGTATAATCGTAGTACACACGCACAATCATATCATACAGTTTTTCATGTTCCCAATGATGGTCTGTAATTTTTCGCACTATCTCGCAACATTTGTCTATGTTTTCCCTGATATTGAACTTGGTGCGGTCCGTGTCCACTCCACTTATCAGTCGGAACTTCGTCGTGACCTATAGAGGGGAAAATAAGAGGGGAGGGGAGGTGCAGTATTCAAAATACCCCAGCGCGCGCAGACACGAAAGGTTCTACCTACCATGTACCAGGCTAGCCGCAGGGGTGGGTAATACCACGGACCTATTATTCTTTAGTTCGAGGCAAAGATGCTCTAGTTCATTCATCTCCTAAATTCGCGTTCCCTGGTCGTGCATGTATTTCTCAATTGGTCGTGTATTATGGTGCAGGATACCATACCTTGCGTGCGA
The DNA here is from genome assembly GCF_964204655.1 of Triturus cristatus. Lineage (NCBI taxonomy): Eukaryota > Metazoa > Chordata > Amphibia > Caudata > Salamandridae > Triturus > Triturus cristatus. The sequence continues at coordinate 370,874,066 of NC_140591.1, read as the reverse complement.
CATATACCTTAAGTTATAGTTCATTATTGATTTGACAATTCTTGGAAAAAGGGCAGGCGTGATGGGTACAAATTCCGTTAAACAAAAAGATTTTTAGGCAAATTGTGTCTGTATTATCTGTATGCTTTCGCTTAGGAGTAACAATCATTTATTTAAAAGAAAAACCTTCAACAACCTAGATGATTAGTCATGACACTGATTTCGTAATTCCTTTTTAAGAAGCCCTTTATTTAAAACAATGTCAGTATGGAAGTACGGGCCTACAGCCGCCATAGACCGGCCACGGTGTGAGAGGCGTCGAGCAACATGAGCAACACTGGATTAACATAAAAATCGGTTCCCCCCTTTTTCCCACCATCATGTGTGAAAGCATCGCATACATATATATATATCTCTTTTTTAACACAAATGTCACGTGACTGGAACGCCACAAGGAGTTGTAGGCCACTCCTACATCAGCGCCATCTTGGGGCGGGGTCGGGTCAGTGCACAGTCTAAGTCTTTCCATGAATTAGCTGTTGAACCAGAATTCCTTTCGGTAGTTCGAGAACTTTCGTTAGCGTCAACTTTGCGTCAGCATGGCGTCACTGCAACCTTGTAGCAATGCCATGGTTCGTTCTTAGGGCGGGGCAGCAGGCGGGTTCTTCCGCCGACGCTCTACTTTCTCACTGCACCAAGCGGAGGCAAGGCGGCTGCCGCCCGGGGGCAAAAGAGCAATGGCGGTGGTTTTGTCCTTACCGGAAGTCCGCAGGAGTCGAATGTCAAATGACTCCAACCAATCCTGCAAGGCTGAGGGGAGCGTTCTGTCAAGGGTGGGGCCCATGCCCTAGCAAACAAGCTTTCGAGTCCAGAATTGTCTCACGGTGGGCCAGGCCTGGAACCGGAGGGGTCAACCGCCGGAGTTCAATGGCAGCAGTAGCAGCAGCTCTTCGGTACGGCTATCGGAGAGGGGCCAACAGCAGCTACAGCGGCAGTTCAGATGGTATTGCCACCGGAGTGGTTCCAGTAGCAGCGACAACAGCAGTTCGGATGGTATCACCATCGGAGTGGGCCCCTACTTACTTGGCTGCGGGGGCCCACTCCCCGCGTCGGGTGCTAGCGGCAGTCTTGGTGAACCCTGTGCCTGGGTGGTTGCCTGGCGGTCGCGTGCAGGGGTGCCGGCTCAGCCGAACGGCGAATGAAGTGGCAGGACGCAACTCAGCTGGCTGACGTGTGAAAGATGCGGTTGGGGTGCCCTCGTCTGCTGGCGAGCCTCCACCTGGGGAGGTGGGGGAGGCCCGTCCGCGTCGCCTCCCCCCGCCAGGGCACCCTCCATTATTGAAGGAAGAAGTAAATGGGAAGATCCGCACGGCGTGCCAGGGTGAAATTCAGCAGGCCGATGAAAAAGATGGCTGGGTGCAGCTTAGCTGGCCGGCGAATTAAAGATGGTTGGGGTGCCTGGCAAGCCTCCACCTGGGGAGGTGGGGGAGGTCCGTCCGCGTCGCCTCCCCCCGCCAGGGCACCAGCCCTCCGGCGCTTCGTATAGCCTCCGGCCTATTCGCACAATCGCCCGCCACTGATGTCAAGGGATTTTTGCATGGCTTTTATAGCCCAAAATCAACTAAAAAGGACCGCCCAAAACAGGCCAATGTTGCAACTTCGAGGAAGGAGAGGCGAGGACGGTGTCACGTGGACGTAAATGCTTTGGGATGCAGGTCGCAGCAGACTGTCATGTAAATAGTTGTTTAAAACATGTTCTAACCTGTTCAGTTTGCCGGAATGTTGTTATACTTATAATTTATTAAAAATGTTTGACCATACTATTTTGCTGGAGCGTTGTACGTATCAGCGATCTGGTTAGCGTATTCGGAAAAAAATGGCGTTGCTCGATTGCACGTGATCCTAATCAAGTGTGGTGACGTTGATGGTGGGTATCAACAAACTTCCGGTTGTGTCTATTGGGGTCCCTATTTTTGTTCAGTTCCAAAAGGACCGGGCACTGGGATTTCCAGTGTCCGAACCCTCTACAGAACGCACATTGATTCCCATCTAAGTCTATCCGTCCGTTGTAGGGTGTAGGTGTATGGTCTCTAGGGGGTAGTTTTCTTGGGGCGGTTGGTTGGTAATTCTCTTTTGGGGGTTCCCTTCCTATGGTCACCCCTTGCAACTGTGCTATCATCACCCTCTCCTTTAATTCCTTTTTCTTCTTCTCTGACGCCCTATCGTTCTCGTTCTTCTGGTTTTTGTAGTATTGGGCCATCTGGAGAATTGCTGCGGGTTTGGAGGCTGCCCAACTGCTCTCGCTGGTCTGTAGCTTCTGGGAAACTTCTTGAGACAGACCCTTTACATAATTCTGGACAAAGAGGTGGTGTCCGGTTGCGGTGGTCATGTCTTGGCCACTGTAATCGGAAAACACAGTCTCGAATCGGGAGAAGTATTCAGACACATCTTCCTGGGGTTTCTGACGGCAAGCCGTCACTATCGACCAGTCTACCTTTCTTTCTGGGATTAGAGTCTTCAGCTTTTGTACAATCTTGTCTGGGAGCTCTAAGATGGCTTTCGGGGGTTTCTGTCCTGGTTCTCGCTGTTTATCTATGGTATCGAGTTGTACCCAGGTATATCCGAACGGCTCAGCGTGGTCAACTTTCCGGATTTGTTTCCACACATCAGCCGGCAGGCATAGCCCAAAGAACAAGTCGATATCTGCTAACGTCATTATCGTTGAGCCTAAGGCTGTACCCAATTCCGTGTAGAAGGCAGTCGGGTTCTTTCTTAAGTCGGGTAGAGTCTTTCTAAAAGTCAAAATATCTTGCCGGTCCCATGGCTGATAGACCCAGTTATATACAACCCTTCCCTTCGCATCTGGGCTGTTGATGTCGTCGTGTGTTCCCTGACCCCGTGGGGGAACCCAGTAGGGGGCAGCTTCTTTAATGGGCATCATGGCATCGGCCCTTCCTCCCTGGGGCTTGGTTGCTATGGGGGTTTCTGTTTTGGTGGTCTGTCCATGTTCTTTAAGGTGTCGGTAGACCTCGAGTGTACGAGTGAAGAGGTTCGCTACATCGCCCTCTCTTTCTTCCCCAATGTCTACCTTCCTATATAGGGCCGCTAAGCCTTCGGGACCCTTATCGTGGTACCTATCCTCATATGCGTTCAGGGCGTGATAACAGAGCCGTACGACGAAGTGTCGTCTGCGTCCGTCGGCATACGAGTTATACACGTCTGTTATATACTCCTCACTTTCTTTTCGCTCCACCAGCGTCCCTACTATCTTGTCAATTCCTGCTCGTTCATCCTTAGTTAATCGATTCATTCTGGTGGACTCTTTCTTTCCTATCTCATGGTCGTCTAGCGTTGTAGTCGATGTTAGATTCGGCACAAGAGGCTCAGCCGGCGCGGAGGCCGTGAGGGCCGAGGCCCCTGTACTGCTTTCGCTCGTGTTCGGGGGTTGTGGGTGTTGCACTATTGATTGGGAGGGTGCATACGGAGGGGGCATGTAAATGATCGGGGGACCTAACAGTAATTCGTCATTCGTTCGCTGCTTGGAGGACAACTCAGGGTAGAGCAGAGAAGGGGTCCTAACAGCGTACTGGCCTGAGGTTTCGGGCTCCTGTCTTAGTTTAGTTTCCCTTCTCTCCTTTATGTCTTCTTCTAACTTTCTAGCGGCAAGGTGAGCTGCCTTTCGTAATTCCTTTTCTGCTTTTACTTCTTCCCTCTTTTTCCGTTGCGTCGCTTCTTTGCGCCACATGCCAATACTGTCAAGCATAGTAGGCGTCGTCTTATTGCTACGCAGAGCTACTTCTAGTGCTTCCATCTTGCGGTCGTCGAAGGATCCCATCAGTGGCCACTGACTTTCGGGGTCCTTCTTGGTATATTTATGCCACAGCTTGCTATAGGCTACGGCGACTAGTCCATATTTAGTGAACATGTCCTTATTAGGGGTGCCTTCCAGTGGAGCCGGGTGGTTCACCTCTAATAAGCGGTCCGGGCAGAACCAACTACCAATCAGTGGGGAGAAGATAGGCATGACGGGTTTCAACGGGGACAAAAGTCAGCACTACCTATCTTTTCACTGCTTGCAAAGACTAGACAGAATATCTCTATTCTTCGTTATTTGTAAGCAGAGAATACCTCCAAAGAACCAATATCGAACAACTAGTGTTCGGACAATCAATCAATCAATCAATGGGGAGATAAAGATAGGCACGACGGGTTTCAACGGGGACAAAAGTCTGCGTTACCTACCCTTCACTATTTGCAAAGACTAGACAGAATATTCCTATTCTACGTTATTTGCAAACAGAGAATATCTCAAAAAGCACTATTCTTCAAAACAATCAATGTTCGGACAATCAATCAATGGGGAGATAAAGATAGGCACGACGGGTTTCAACGGGGACAAAAGTCTGCGTTACCTACCCTTCACTATCTGCAAAGGGAGAGAGAGAGAGTATTTCTACTCCTCCCCGTTTGTAGACAGCGAATATCTCAAAAAAGAGCAATCAATGAGCAATACTAGAATTTCCAAAGCTTCAAACAATCAATCAATTATTTCTCAATTTGTCGTGTATCACGACCTTACCCGGACCGCGTGGACAGTTTCTCGTCTTCCGCCTCCAGCGCCCGATCGTCCTCTACTCTCCGTATTTGCCGCGGCACTCCTGATGGTTCCCAGTCAGGACCGTAGATCACTCGAGAGAGGTCTGCTCGGAACCAGTGAAGTTCGGATGATCGGCTGCCAGACGAGGGTCTATTGGGCAGGAGCTCTCCCGATCGTTGCAGTCGTTCACTCTGTCGTCGGGACCTCTCCCACTGGATCCACGTGTCGCTGATGGGCCCCACGTTTGGGACGCCAATTGTTAAATGGTAGCGGCAGTTTCAGTCGGTATCCTTTCAAGTAATTGCCCGGCGGTAATCGCCTCTCATACCACTCGATAATTTACCAATAAAAGAGGCAGGCGCCGGAGACTGGAAGGCAGGAAACAAAGTTTTATTCCGTCGGAGCAGAACACATCAGATCAGACAGCAAGGTATCGTCACGAGGTGCTCTAACTGCATCTCTGAGACCTCGTCTCTTATACACTGGTTTATTGCTTTATTACACATAGTACATTCTTGAGATTCCCTTGATGTGCGGGGGAATATCCCCTGAAGCCCCGGTTCAGATCCGTTCCCACACATAGATACAGTAGAAGTTCCCACCCCACCCACAGTAGGAGATGGCTATTGCGCAGCAGGGTATTCCGCCAATTCCTGGGGGTGTGTGCGACCGGTCCGGTCTCAGGGAGTAGGGGCTTTTGATCTACTGTAATCCCTTTGATGCGGGGTGTTTCCCTTACAGTAGGGGCAATAAACTGCATCCGCAGGGCTAGGTGATGGCCTGGGACCAGTTCGGACAATGGGGCGCAGAGGAAGGGGGTTATCAAAGGAGAGGCATGACCATGTATGGGATGTCGGTTGGATGTGGTTCCGTAGCAGGGTCGCGCTGAAGGAGAGGGTTTATGGCCTGTATGAGAGAGCGGGGGTGGCCGGCGCGCGGGGGATGCTTGCAGCGCCAAGGGGACCGCGCTGGCGATTGACAATGAGTGGGGAGAGAGTGGGGTGCCTAAAATGGCAGCCGTGCGTTCGCTGTGCGTGGTGCTGGGGAGGGGCAAGATGGCGCAGATAATGTTCAGTTTGCAAGCTAAATTTCCACACGGTGACCTGCGGAATACTCCACCAAAGCTGTCATGTTAAACTGGTGTAAGACAAGGATGTGTTCTCTCCCCAACTTTTCCGCCTACTCTTGGTGATCTCGTCTATGCAGAGGACCTGTTGCTGGACAATCAAACTACAGCTAGACTCCAACACATCTTAAGTGTCTTAGCACAGAGAAACTCACTGAAAATAAGTAAGCGTAAAAGACAGATTATGACTTTTGATCAGACTACTTTTTCAGGTCTCTTGGCCCTTGAGTGAAGTGTCCTTAACCAAGTGAAAATATATAAGTATTTAGAAATTATATTCCACATAGAACTTAAATTGAGAAGATATAGTGTAGTAAAGAAACACAAAGCTCATTCTTCGACTGTTGCATTACACATTTGGTGTTTATTGCACTAAAACATTAATAGATGTGTATCCTTCAAAACTAACTCCAGTTTCAAGGCATGGTGACGTGGTCTGGCTCACAAATTTAAGAAAACTGATTGAGTAGAGTGTTCACTACTACAACAGATTGTGGGACTAATACTATGAAAATTAGAAATATTTACATGAATTTTGGTAGTTGCATTGTGTCTTACTCTTATGAGTCTGTTTACCATTAAGAGCATCATTCTTATTTACCTGAGATTAAACATCTATAAAGAGACAGTAACTATAGTACGAGGCCCAACTAAATTGCACTTAGCACTTTGGGTAAAATGGCTTGTTTTGAAACTAAGCCCCGAATTCTAGGATCTAAGTAACACAAAACTGATTTTCGAATGGAAACTAGAGGGACTAATAACGAGATTGTCGGAGAAGCTATGATGTCTTATTTTGTTCAAGAGCCATTCTAAGATGTTATAACATATACTGTGAATACTATATGGGTGGTTTGAATATCACACAATATCATATTATAAAACATAAGATTAAAAGCCAAACATTATTGTGCGTAAGATTTAATAATCTTCCAGTGCTTGCTGTAATCAGATAATGGATTGGTCTTTCTTATCCTATGCCGACGACACCCAGCTCCTCTTCTCATGTATGAGAGGTGGAGACTTTAATGGGGAGAGCATTCGGGATTGCCTTGGGGCTGTTTTTCAATGGTTCCAACGGAACAGCCTCAAGTGCAATTCCGATAAATCGGAGGTTCTCTTCTTTGGGTGCGACACAGAGCCAGACTGGCAGGCCTGGTGGCCGATTAATATGTTTCCCCCGTCTTGCTCCTCCCAAGTAGCCAAGAACTTGGGGGTCAAGATGGATAAGGGGTTAACATTGAAATCCCAGATCCTGGGGGTGTCGTGCATCTGCTTCGGCATCCTTAGGATGCTGCGGAGATTCCTTCCCCTGCTGTCGGAGGAGCATAGGAAGCTGACAGTGCAGGCTTTGATCGGGTCCAGGTTGGATTATTCGAACATTCTTTACCTGGGGCTGCCGGAGTATTTGCTGCAGCGGCTCCAAGTGGTGCAGAACGCTGCTGCGAGAGCTATCTTCGGATTAAATAGATGGGCCAGTGTATCGGGCCTGTTGAAAATTTTGCATTGGCTCCCGATCCGGAAACGGATTGTTTTTAAGGCTTTGACTCTGGCCTATAAAGCTCTCCACGCGGTGGGATCAAAGTACCTTCAAAAGAGACTGGTCTTCTATCATCCGACCCGGTCTTTGAGGTCGGAATCCCTGTTTTTGGCGGTTGTTCCGCGTGTGAAGAGAGCTCGTCTGGGTGGCCGCTCTTTTGGACTACTGGCGCCACAGTTGTGGAACTCTCTGCCACTCACTCTGCGGGGAGCTACCAGCCTACTAGCGTTTAGGAAAGGCCTTAAAACCTGTCTGTTCACCCAGTAGCCTGTTTTTTCTTGCATGTATTTGTCTGGCATTCGGTCTTTTTTTCTTCTTCTAACGTTGTTATGTTATTATGTTGCAGCACTCCTTCTCCTAAAGCGCCGGGACACTCTTTTTGAGTAGCCGTGCGCTATACAAAAGAATAAATAACATAACATAACATAACATTAGAGTCAAGGCCTTAGCAAACGTTGTACAGCCTGTTAAGAGTGTGGTGAGGGGAGTACAGTCCGTCAGGTTGTCAAAGGACACAATCTCTGCCACCCTGAAAGACTACCCGTAGCCAGATTTACAGATGACTGCCGCCCCTACAGTCATCCCTAGACATTGAAGGGAACTACTGCCGCAGCAGTTCCTTACAATGAACTAAAAGTTTGGTGGATCGCCACTGTTATTTTTGAAAGCTGCCCCTAAAACTTAGAATTTGTATTGTTTTTCAAAAACAAACTCTCAAAGCGGGACCTTGTTTTAGAAAAAACAAAACATTAATGACTGCCTCACACTGAAAATTTTCTCCCACAGTATGGGCGTTATTATGTTTTTTTCCTGTCCTTCACTGGCATGTTTTGCCTTTCAAGGAAGGTTAGGAATAAAAAAACATTACAGCATCCACCCTAAATAGGCCAGGTGGAGTAATGCCCTCCTCCTGACAGCTCCTACTCTATTGGGCCTTTGGAGGAAGTATTCCATCAATAGGCCAACAGGGCTTCGTAGATGTAACACTTAAGATCTTTCCTTCCCTAATGAGGCTGGAGGACAGAGAGTTTGGCCTGCAGGGTTCTCTGTTGCGTTCGCGATGGAGTATCCTGTCCACCAAACTCCAACTCAGGCCCTTAATCTCAAGGAAAGTAATTGTGCTTTTTCGGATTCCTTAATTTTCTGCACCTGGATGTCTTCAAACTTTTAGGTGATTTCAAAGTCCACTGCCGATTGGGAGCTTGCTTTGCAAGGACATTGTACAATATTGATCTCTGACATTCTCGGATGTTGTAATAGAATTTCTTTGAAACTAAAGAAGATAGATTCAAACTGATTCAGGCCTAAATAAATGGACTGCAGGTATGTGCTATGAGAGACCTGACCAAAAGAGATGTTGGTTTCTGGTAAAAGTGTATATGCGCCTTCCCACTACCTCATCTCTCACCAGCACTGCTTTTGGATTTATTCATGCTTATAATGGATGTGCAGATAGTGAAAACCTGTTGTGATGTTCTGTTTTAGGTGGTTCTATGGCAATTAGTTGTGCTAAACTGCAATTTGTAAGCTATTTGAATTCTAATGACAAGATGTTCTTCCAATGTTTTTTGATTAATTACTTCAATATTGTAGTCTATTTTAGAATCTAGATACATTTTTGCATGTGAATGTTTAGCTTTGTAAAACAAAAACAAACATGCATAATGAATATACAAAATCAAGGGGCCAATTCATGAAGGCATTTATAAGTCCATTAAGTTAGCCTCCTGTAGTACTGCTTCAGTATTAATCTCTTTGTGAATTTTCTCTTATCCTCATAGTAACACTAAAGTAATATTTTATTTAAGTGGCTTTCTTGTGTAATGATCACTCTTTTGTCACACCTGAGAACCATTTTTCATACTTGCCATATTACAAAGTACGGGGCCAAGCCATGAAGGCATTTATGAGTATCTGTAGAACTGCTACTTCATCTTGTTATGCATTTCCTATAAATCTGTATAGGATCTGAGCGTTTAGAAAACATAAACTACCGGACTGGTGTTCAGACTGATTTCAGACACCCCAAAGGATATGTTAGTCTGTTAAAACAGCTAGCTCACAGTGCCACTATGAACCCCTCGGCGAATAGCTTCTGGCAACTATCGAACATGGCAACCCCGACCCCTCAGGGATCGTGGAAACAGTTTAGTACCTTTCGCTCAGTCATTCATACTCACTCGTTCTAAGAGAGATATACAGAATAAACGGTGGGGACGTTTTCAATAAGTATTTATTGAACCACCGTCATTCTAGTATAAAATACGTGTGCTGCAATAACCATTCAACATAAACATATGTATAGGGTTATAAGCACCGACAGTGTAAAGAAAAGGTAGAATTCTATTACTAAAACAATGAATTTATGCAGGCATATAGATACATAACCATAAAATGTGTACTCCTACGATGCAAACCCTAACTAGATGTACCTAAGTGTACCTAGCATGTATGTATGGGAATAGCCAAGAATCCCCTTAGGATAGTGCTAACCCCATTACCTGATGTGGGAGAGAGAAGGACCCTGTCTTGGTCACGAGATGGACACCCGGCACGGGATGCCAGACCATTGCGTGCTGGAGTGTCAGCATGGAAGTCTTTCTCCTCTGGTTTGCCCAGCGTAGATGTGGTGCTTATATACCCAAAATGTACACTCAAGGTTTCTACCTAGATGTGTACTATGGGTATGTCGGTCAAGGAGGCAATAGTGGTGACCCTTATACATAGTTATTATGCAGAAGATGGTAATCCTGCTGTGATTCTGAGCATCCTCATGCATAATAAATGAGGCTAGATTTCGGAGAAAACCACACAACATTTATTCAGCACTTAACAAGGTAAAAGGTCAACGCCAGACACATTATGTAGAACAATGGTAGTACAAATGTAGGTAAAGGGTCATGCAACTACCTAGGCCTATATTGGGGTACGTTGGGGTTCATAACAATCTACCATTAATGCCTCTGTTAATCGCCACGCCCCAGGTTTCATTTTACCTAGTGTTCCATTCCTGGACACATGCAGTGACCTTATTCAAAGAACCTCACCTCGATGAGAGGCATGTTTCCTAATAGTTTCCTGAGGTGCATAAATATTGCTTCATTGGTGCATCTTACTCTTACATGCCCTGTTGCACATCACCTTGTTCACCCCATTGCATACTAGCTTGTGCCCTGTGGTGCACATTAACTTGTGCTCCCTACTGCATATTACCTCACGCCCTCTGCAGCACAGGATACTGTGCCCAGCTAATACAAATCGCTTTCTTCCACGGTTGGACAGGCATACTTATTACCATTGGTCTGTATGCTTGAAATTATGTCTCTAGTATTGTTTGCTTCTGTGCAGTACACCATTTTTTGGTGCATGTGTGCCAGTCAGTTGTGTGCCTCTCTGAGTTTGTTCTACAAAACCCCAAACGTATTACCTTTTCCATTGCATTTTTTTGTCTGCTATTTGTGTTGGGCACAATGTAACCACTAAGTTTGCTACTTTTATTAAACCAGGCTATGGGGAGTTAGCATGGGTTTGTTGGTCAGTGCGTTTGATGTCTGATCAAGGGAAATATGATGACTCCTCTCATTATTTCAATGTGGCCTCTTCACAATGGAACCCATTAAAAAAAGTGTGTAATTTGGTCCTGCAATATTTGCAATGGTGCAAATTATATGTTTGCATGTATTCACTTATGTGATTCTAGTGCACGTTTGTGCTTCAATACTCCTTTGAAGAACTATTTATTTGTTATCAGCACTGCACATGTGGTCTTTAATCTGGAAATTTAGAAATCTGTTTCTGTGCTTTTCTTGACAGTATGAATTTCATTTTTAGTTTACTAAGCAGATACATTCATTTTGGCTGATATATACTGTGAAAATATTGGAGCATGGCAAGATAAGTTTACCAACAACTCTTGATTAGCCCCAAATATGCCATCACTTGGGTGCAAACACATCATACATATCTACAACCATATCTCAATGGCTATCTTAGAGGATGGTGTATTTCCATTGATCGATTTTGCCGCTGCATATTGCGAGATTGGAATCACCCTTTTTGTGATTCAGCACAAGTAATGACATTCATGGTGTGGCGCTTGGCAACGCATAAGATTGCTTTTCCACCACATACACTTTGTTTTTTGAAACTATGTGTTCAGTTCTTCTGTACATAAGTTCACAGCAAACCCATCCATCCAGAAAGTAGATTGTAACAGTGTGCGAGTCCAGTTGTTTTTTAAGATCTCTCTTGTAGATTGTTGCAACTTCTCAAAAGAAACAAAAGAGGTTCGTGACTGAATGAGTTTCAGACCTTCAGACATGAAGGTAGATTTAAGGAGGTATTTTGACAATGTACTGCAGTGCATGCCACTACTATCAAGAACACGGGCAACTTACTTTATGGTGCTGTATGAGTACAGAGGCATGTGTGCAATGGTATGAACCAGGAAATATTGGAATATGGAATAACTTGATGCAGCTGACATGAGATTTTTTTTAAAGTTCCATATCAGAAGGCCTCAATAAAAAACATACAACAGACAAAGCATTCACATACTGCCACAATACAAACAACTCTTATATTAGTGTGTGTAGGTAGAGATTGAGTGAATCTTAGCGTGTGTTCTGTGTGTTCTCAATCTCTACCTACACACACCCTTCACATACGGCGATCTCAGATCAAAAGAACTCCGCTAAAGATGCCACCAGGCCCGTTGGACATTGCAGCGCCGGTCTGACGAGGAGCGCCCTATGATGAAGCATGACACCCTAACAGGTGTGTGAGGGCATTACGATCTGAATTATAGATCCCCCTGCGACTACAAACAGTAGGCAGACAGTGACCTCTAGTACTTCTGCCACAACAGAGGAACTGACTCCCTTCCGTGAGTCAGATAAACAAAATCAAAGTCATAAATTCACTATGGTCCCTGGTTAAAAAAAAAGTCTTATTCTCCAAACCTCACTGACTTAAGATAGACATTTGCTGCACCTCTTATAGCAGCTTTCCTTCCTTTCTTGATGAATCATTTTAACAGTTTTCTTTTATTTCCGGTCATCGAAGGTTTGACCGATTCTGTCAGTAACAGAATCTATACGTATACAACTTCAACTGGAAGAGTAAGACCTGTTGTGATTATCAAAGCTATACATATTTCATTTTCAATGGTGAGTCCACAGGTTATGTGGTTGTACTTACCTGTGACTATTTCAAAATCATGCTTTGTATTAATTTAAAACAGTGCTTGTTTTAGTTATTTTCTCTATTGGTAACAATTTTATAAGATGTAGCCAGCTGACGAAAAATGTGATACATACATCTGTGAAAAACCAGGAAAAAAGCCTCCACACAAACTGGCAATTAGATATATAAATGAAGGAAATACAGGTGAATATGTGCTAAAGCAAATGTGCAATTTTTGCACAGGTGACACTTTTCATGGCACAGTCCCTACTCTTATAGCAAAACTCAGAGCCAACAAAGGACCTGAGATTCTTCACTTCTTGGGACATGTTTAAGGCAGTGCTTCGTGAAGCTCTTTGTTCACTTTCATTGTTGCATATTCTGTCAGCATATGTTAATTTTTGAGAAGTTGAGGTTTAAAAAATTGTTCGTCCTTTGCCACTGAACTGACTCAAGGGCCTGAAAAAGTCATGTGGCTGTCCTCTGGTTCTGACTCATCCCATATGTGGATCCATTAGAACTGATTCATCTCCTCTGCCGAGTAGAGCTGACACATCTGTTTTGATGCATAGAGTTTTTCTAGCACCAGGACTCTGCATCACAGCCTCACAATTCTATGGAACCGGTGCATGTACACTTCTGCACAACGCATTCTCCACGCCGGACTTCACAACACAAGTCCTCATTGACAGGCTTCCTGACAACAATGCAGGACCTCGCATCATAGCCCTGCAGCTCCTCTGAACCAATGTATCACCCCTGCTGTGTGACGCATCCTTGATGCCAGACTTCGCATTGCAGGCCCTTGTTGACAGGATCCTCAATGATGAGGCAGGACCTCGCATCACAGCCTCACAGATGCTCAGAACCCACGCATCGTCTGTGCTGCACGACACATCATCAACGGGTGACCTTGCAATGCTCCACAACCAGGGTTTAATGTACTGTTATTCAGCAGGACTAACTGAGGCCTTGTAGCCGGCCCACACTGCATCGCGGTCCACCTGAACGTTTGACTATGTCCCTATCTGGCTTGACCAGATATCCACAGTTGGCACTTTGTGCTATTTGGCACTATTTTCACTCAAATTTAGAAAATTGAATATCTCAGGTTCTACTGCTTGGATTTTTGTCATTTTGGTCTTCTTTTATTTATTAGAATTTCATGTGGGATTTTTCTTGTGTGTGTTTTTACTTTATTACTGTATAAAATGCTGCATAGATACTTTACACATTGCCTGTAAGCTAAGCTTGACTTCTCTGTGCCAAGCAATCAGTGAGTTAAGCACAGGTTAATTTGGGGCTTGCTTGTGATTTCACCCTTACAAGGATTGTGGTTGATGGTTGAGTAGGGTTTCTCCCTCCTCAACCAGTAACTTGAATTCGTACAAGGGGGGAATACGGTTTGCTATCAATTAAGACTCAGAGACCAGTGAACTGATAGTTAATCCTTGTGTATCACACTCCCCTCTAAGTGCCAAAACCACTTCCCCTCCCACAGGCAAAAACCCACGTACCGCCAAAAGGTAGAGAACTCAACATAGAGCCACATGCACAAAACATCACTGTGTGCTCTGGGTCAATTAAAGGGTAGTCTTGGACTGACAGCTACAAATGGTGTGCTGAACCCCCATGAACTGAAGGACATAGATTTTGATTCATTGGCAAAGGTGGTTACAAATAACTTCGATTTGTTCAAGCATTACATCAAAATAACATTAGATGCTGTGAGGACTAAACTTGAAGACATTGCCCCTACATTAAAAAGTTTCCTGGTTTCCGCTAATCCCATATTGATTGTCTCCACCATACATGAATGTGATGCCCAAAAAAGGGGGCCTGTTGAGTTGTTATTAACACACAAGAATATTGGACAGAGTAGTGACACAAATAGTGACCAGAAAAGGGTGCCACAAGAATGTGTTTTGCCACAATCCACATGTTTTAGCGCAGATTTAGAACTAACTAAGAGAAGACCCAACCTGTTCCCTACCTGCTTACATATGAGGGCGAGAACCATAGAAGGTCATAACAGATCCACGTTAGCTTTGGTCAAGGCCCTCAATTGTGTACAAAGGGTGTGCTTCATATATGCCCGGTTGCAAGTCTTTGCTTTATAATACTGAAAGGTGTTCCCCTCTGTACTTCATTAAGGTTCCAAGGCACGAAATGTGGTGGGACTTCAAAAACAAGACAGTTCATTGGTTATCGCAAAAGGTCAGTTCTCTGCAGGAGGAATTATGATGGTAAGCAGAATAAAGTGGCTAGGCATGTCTAAGACAACCACACGGGGGAATTCCCCTCCCATTCTTAATTATTTGTTACAAAGGTTGCATTTCTTTCATTACCACAACAATTGTCTGGAAGAAAAGATATAAGCTGATCCCCTGAGCTTCTTTTACAAACCTGAGTGCCTCATAGTAAAACAAGAGAAATATCCTTCTAAAGTTAAAGTAAGTCACCTTCTGTCAGTTGAGGGGGTATTGTCTCCCATGAGTCCCTGGGTGATATAGATTGACATCCAATGATGGTATCAAAAGGCCATGTCTACTGAGAAGAGGCTTGTAGAAATAATTGTAGAGAACAAAATACTAGCAATATGGTCTCTGTAACCCAGGGAACAAGTATGACTACTTTTGAGACTCCAATAAAGATTACAATTGTTTAATGGAATGTCACAAGAATAACAGGGAAAACTAACTTGATACACTAACAGGCATTCATAGCATCAGCACATATAATATGTTTACAGAAAACTTGGTCGTTTCAGGGCAAAAATTGGTCTTGTAATTCTGGTTTCAACTTTATTTCCTGGGTTCATTTCTATGGAACTTATCACGAGCCTGGTCATCCACGTACGACTAGACTCGCGGTGGTACGGCGGTGGCAGTCTTTCGACTGCCCTATTATGACCAGGGTGGTCGGCCGCCCTGGGACGTAGGCAACCACCAGGGATGGTGATGTTGCAGTCTTGAGGCCACAATATGCTTGGTGGGACCGCTGCATATTATGAGTTTCTTCATCGCCATGGCGGTGGCCCTACAGGCAGGCAACCCATAACCTGCATGGTATGGACTGTGGCAGTCCATGCTGTGCAGGTACTGATTTTGATGTTCCCATTGCGGTGCCTATTTCATAGGCACTGCTGTGTGAATGCCGAAAAACTGCCCACCACACAGGATAAACTCCTAATCTGGTGGGCAGTTCAAACATGCTTGAACCCTATCCCCCCGCTATAACTGGTTCCCACACCGCCAATCTCATAATAAGGCCCTATGTCTTTTAGGGCCTCTCATTTTTATCAATTTATGCCAATGACCGTTAATGGTATCCCAGATTTACTGATCATACAGTTTTATAATATTATTTTTTACCATACCGATCTGAGGTGAACTTTGCTATGGAAAATGACTTAGATCTCTTTTGAAATACAGGTAAAACGGACCATTCTTTGATCTGGGTGGGGGACTTTTACATCACTATATCTTCTTACACTGCTTAAGCAATATGTGCAATTGTTGATGCTGAAGGTGACAGGAGAGCCCATTTTCTGCATGTCTACAGAGAATCTATACATTTTTATGTCAATATTATTCAGCAGATTTCCACCTATTTACCAATTCCTCTGACAACATTTATTGGGAAGCATGCCTCGACAACAATTAACCCTATTATCTGTTCTTTTAAGCTACTAATACGATATTGTGACCTTTAGATTCAAAGAATTGCATTAGCTATCATAAACCTTTCATATTAACAATGCAGGCCATTTTACGCCAGGCATATATTGTAGTGAGAGCTCAGAATCCTGAAATAAATGGGATTAGGTTGAAATGGTTAGGAGTAAATTCTGACAATCTGGCTTTTAATATATTAAAACTTGCAATCAAGACATTATGAATTGCTTGGATATCGCTGCAGATTATGCCTTCGTAAACAAGCTCATGCAAATTGCATGTAAATATCTCAAAATCAATTTACTCCCTTTTAATGAAACCAGCACAAGATAATATTCTAAGCTTTAGGGAGTTGGATAAGACTTGTACAATTTCTCATAGAAAGTTGAAAATTGCCCTCAACATAAAACCAATGGGTAGAGATAAAGTTCAAAAGCTAAGATAAAAATATATAAGCAAGCTTAATCAAATAGGAAGAAATAACTACAAGAAGAAGTGCAGTCTAAATTAGTGCAAGCAGTTGAAACTAATGACACCACTTTGTTTTGTAAAACAATAAACTGCCCTCTTTTGAGATATCAAACGTTCCCCTTACTAGATTCCCTGAAATTGGATGAATCACTTCACCAAGGTTTCTAGTCAAGTTAAGATATCTTTATTTGATTTTTCTGTAAAAATCGTAAAAGAACACAATACAATTCATCACAAGAATAAAATTAAATAAAAACAGATGATAAAACTTGAGCCTTTAATAAATCAATTGGAAACATAACTCTAAACAATAAAGGACCATTGCAGTAAAGTGCAATGACTTAGCAGTGAGATATCACCACTGCTGTACAGCCAATAGTTCCCAAAACATCAATTTCCTACTACTTACATTTTTAGGAACAGTAAACACTGTGACAAACATCAAGACTGACTAAAATCTGAAGATATGTTGAGGCATCACTGCATTTCTTGAAGACAAATGATTTCAGAATTTGCTTAAAACAGCATAGAAAGAATTGTTAGTAAAATGTACAAAAGAATATAAAATGTAACAGATTGTTTGGCTGACCGATCACAACGACAGGCTGGTATGCTATTGCTTCAGGGCTTAGCAACATAAAAAAAAATCAGAAAGCCCCCTGAGTCATTAGAACCATGACCCCAGGAGAGTCTACCATATTTTGTATAGCACTCCTAGCTGGTGCTCTATGCTCTTCAGATGGAGTACAAAGCCCACTTGTGGTTGTTTTTATGATGCCATTTTGGTGGGCTAACATGTTAAATGAAAGACGCAGAGACATGTTGGTTAAAAAAAAAAAAAACAATATGTCTCTGAGTCTTTGTTTTAACATTTGTCAGCCAAAAATGCAATAATAAAACTATGTTAAAAGAAAGGCCAACACACATTTTTTTATTAAAACGTTAATAATTTTTAAAATAAACACTATTATTAATATTGCATTGAATGAACTACTGAAATATACTCTTGAATCAAAATATTGGTGATTTGATGATGATAGGTAATTTTTTTTATGTTGGTGTTGTGACTATTTGCTAAAGTGAGTAAGTCTACCTGACTGCAGCCTGGACCTGTGAGACAAACTGCGTGCTGCGCATGCCTGAAGGCCATGCATTGCATGGGTTGGCTGCTTGCACGGGGTTGGACGGAATCGACTCCACGCTGCACCTTGACTTTGCTCATGCACAGCAGGGGTTTGGCTACCCGTGGGGGGTGTTAATACAGGACCCACCCACAAGCCAGGCCCTATGCCAACCCCATGTTGCACATGGCTTTGGACATGTGCGGGGCGGTTGTCTTTATGTTTGTAAGAACATATTACTCTACATTAAAAAAAACTAGAAATTCACTGAAAAAACAAAGGTTAAACTTACTTTATAAGTAGGTGAAAATTTGAGTGACTATGTAATGTTTTATTCTAAAAAAACACTTACATTCACCAGTTATTGTTAACTCAAGTAATTATAACTGAAGCCCTACAGTAACTATAACTCACGCCATGCACAGGTAATTACCCCACATATTACATCACTCATGAGATGTTCTATAACATCATTGATTATATCGCTGCAATATTTGAAATGACATCATCTTTTGAATGTGTGCAGTAAAAAGTTTACAACAGCATACAGGGTTGGTGTTTTCTTAGCAGGTCTAGAAACCCAGCCAGTGCTAATCCAGGGGATGAAAAATTCTCACTCTGAGCATGTTGAGACTTGCAAATTCACTATTGCTATACTCAGCAGCATAGGCAGATTATTAAGACTGGCTCAAGTCACACTCCTGACAGAGAGGTGGCTGTATTGCAGTAATCTGGTCCTTAATGTTAAATGTATGGACATGATGGCTTCTTAAGCTATGGAACTTAGGGCCACAGGCATCAAACTGAGTAGTTGCGATTCCTAAATTGCGATTTTTAACAAATCACAATTTAGGAATCGCTAATGCTTATGCATGTAGGAATCACAAACAATATGTGATTCCTACACATTCCTTATTTGCGACTCGCAAATAAGGATTTGCTTCTCATTCATTCTATGGGCCGAGAGGCCCATAGGAATCAATAGGAATTGCATGCGCAATTTGCGAGTACCAAATAGGTACTCGCAAATTTCGCATGCAATTTTAAAGGGTGCAAGGGTGCCAAAAGGACACCCTGATGCACCCATGGAATTGCAATTTCAACACATGTTGCACACACACATGCCCCAAGGACATGTATGTGTGCAACATAGAACTTTGAAAAATGCACTTTTGTGCATTTTTCAAAGTTCTAGCAAGTTACCATCAACTTTGAATTGATGGTAATTTGCGTTTCTTAATTGTGAAATCACATTTTTTTTGGGTTGTTGCATTGCATTTAGGAAATCGCAATTTGCGATTTCCTAAATGCAATCGCAATTTAAGTAATCGCAATTTTAGGGATTATGTAAATAGCAATTTTTGCATTTGGGATGATGTATCCCAAATGCAAACATTGCGGTCGAATCTGCCTCTTTGCCACTGCAATTTACAATGATGCATGTGGCCCTTAGTCACAGAAATTGCACCTACTTCTTTATGCAAAGGGGGTGCACTTCTAGTGCTCCAAACACATTTTAGATTGTGTTCCAAATATCCTATTTGCAGACTTGCTTGGATCCAATTTAACAATTATCTTCCACCTTACTAAGCAAGATAACTAGAAAGTGTTTTAGGTGTTTTCTCAGACTACCATCTTTTTTAAAACCGATTTTTATTGGTATTTAAAGCAATTCAAAAGTACCCCAGATAGGTTCATCAGGGCATAAGTGTACAAACACCTGTACTCCGTACTGTAATAAGCAGCTCATTGCTTTAAGCATCAATAGCTGGTAATAATGCAATGCACATTATATGAAATTTGGAACAATTTCATAGGCATACCAAGGGTGTTCCTCAGGAGTAGCATATCAGAAGTTTGGGAGGTTGTTGAAAGTCCCTCATACGAATAAAACATTTTTAAAAATACTGGACAAATAATAATATGGTGGGGCTCAAACAGATTCACAGGTAATTTATATCCTTAAAGTAATATTTTAGGGAGATTGTCTCCCGTCGTTGCTGCCTGTGGATCTCCCCGAAAACCCACACATTCCAGATGATGTACAGCACACCATTGAGGCAGCGATGCAAATCGATCATAAGGCAATATGCCATCCCTATAGAAACAAACGTATTAATAAACAAATATTGGTCTTCCTGTCATCATGACAATTTGAGAGAATATTTGTAGAACAATTCTTTCACAGTGGTGTGAAATGTAATTGAATGGAATACATGAATTCTTGCTGCATTTCTTCATCCTGCATTTTAATACATTTATTATCATAAAAAATGCAGACTTATCAAGTCAATCTCTGAGCTCCTTTCCTTCTCATTGAACACAGGAATGCTTATATTATCTTCCAAAGCTTCAGTAGTAGCAATACGCGTTAGCAATGCCAATGGGTCTGGCTTATGAATCAAAATGCCTTCCCTGTCATTGATGTTTTAGGCAATCAATAAGTCATATATATGCTCTCTGTAACTCATCTTGGCGCTCATGATTATATTCATCCATACACTGACTCAATCATGCATTCGTCCTCTGACACAACAACAATTAAACACATACAAATGCAACAACACATGAAGGAAAATGTAAAATAATAGACTTATAAAAAAGAATACATGCTGCCATCTAAACACAGTGGGAATAAGCTTGCAGTAACACAAATAAATGTAGTAGTGGATGTCCATCTTGCATTGCTGTTTTACATAGCCTATCATTGTTTTAAACTTCCAGTATGGTAGCCATGTTTAGAATCAATGTATTGGTCATCTACGAATAGCAAAACAACTTTCCCTTATAAACAGTAGCATTCCATAATTGTCTCCTGGTTTAGAGGATGTGACCATGTCCGAGGCATGGGCATGCAGATAAAAAGAGCAGCAAGCAACCAGCCCGTTAGTATTCCCTGGGGAGCTGTAGTATCCTCTTAATGGAAGTGTGCATGACACTTAGGTAGAAGGCGGTTATCCCAAAATCCCTCTATATATCTGTATGGATATATGCTTTTATGTATGGATGTATGCGTTATTTTATGTTTTTATGAGAAGATGCAGGCAGACCGCTAGGCCCTTCCAGCCTTATGAATAGATTCTAGAAATAATTATTACAGAGCACATCTCTCATCCCTAAGGATTATCAACGAGGGTAACCAACACCAAAGCCTTTCCATAGGTAATCTGTAAGATGTAACAAAATACCTGAGGTTTTAAAAGGGATCAACAACAATTCACCATTAGAAGTCTTTTAGAATTAACATTTGTTGTTAGATAGCAAATGAATCAGCCCCTTCTAGTAACATTTCATAATAAACACATTCGACTGATGGCCTCTGGAATACCTTTTTCAAGTGAAAGACTCCACAGTTTAATTCCACCTTTTGCTTTATTGAAATTTGCCTTTAGCCTTATTAAAATTATTGTATACATCTCTGTGATTGACCTACGTAAAGCGCTCTGAAACCCTCTGGGTCTGGTTTGTGCTATAAATGACTGCGAAAATAAAATAAATAAAACCAATCAGGCCCATAGCTGACATCTATGGCTTGTCACCAGAACACGCGTGGGCCTAATAAGTAGGCCATATGTTTTCTCACAAAGCAGCCACCAAATATACCGTAATAAAATTAAATTGTACAAAATTACAGTTGTCAAAACAATATAAAATCCCTCCCAAGAGGGTATAACAAGTATTCTTACATTGAAAATCCTCTATCCCTGCAATTTGTCGGAGGAGGTAATCAGCACCAAAACCCTTGTCGAATACAGTACTCCCTGGGATTCCATGTAACAAAATACCTATCTGTATGCTATAATATAGAGTGATAACAATCCACCCTACTGACATTAACAAATGCCTTTTACAGTAAATATGACAAGCCTACTGCCTTTATCATAGCTGTTCATAAAAAACAAACAGGCATATGACCTTTACCAATCGTTCGTAACCTTAATCAACTCAGACTTACTGTGTTGGGCCTAGGCTTTTCCACTAAGCAACCATCAGGTATACTGTAGGAACATTGCAAATGTGTGCAAAATTACAGTTTTCAAAACAATATAAACTCCCTCCTAAGAGAGCCTACTTAGGATTATGTTAGGGTTCATCTTCTATCCCCAGGATTTATTTAGATGGGTCACCAACACCAAAGACCTTTCTTGATACAGCAATCTGCACAATTCAATGTGACAAAATACCTGCATATAGCCAGTAACACAGTGTAATAACACTCTATCCTTAAACGCCAATCGCCTTTAATATATACTTTTCACACTATTGAAGTCAGACCTACTGGCTACGACATGACATTTTATAATAAACAAATCAAAACTATGGAATTTGGCATCACTTTTCACAATGACCTAAAAGACCTACAGCCTTTAAAATTGGCTTGACCATAACCAATGCAAGTCTTTTCAAGGGCAAAAAAACTGGTAACCATCAAGCTTACAATTATAGAATTAAAAATATTTAAAAGACATAGAGGGAAAACAATATACAGTCATTCCCGATAGGCCTGAACAAGAATTATTACAGTAAAAACCTTCAGGAGTAGTGAGAGTTGGTGGCCAACACCAAAACCCTCTTCTACTACTGTAACATGTGAGACCACAAGTCACAAAATACTTGACTATAGCCTGGAACACATTGTGACAACAGCCTACCGGCTTTAACAAATGCATTTCACAATATGCTAAGCATAACTTTCATAATAAGTAGATCAGACCTGTGATATTGGACATGACAATTCCCAGTGTACCGATCAGGCTTATAGCTTATCATCATAACAAACTCAGGCCTACTGTTTTGAGTGTAAGCTTCCACACATGGCAACCACCAGGCACACAGTCATAAAATTAGAAAGATGTACACATTTATAGTTGGCAAAGCAAAATATTCTCTCTCCTAGGAGGAATGAGCAAGGATTCTTACAGAGCAAATATCCAGTTTTTTACAGGGGTAACCAAAACCCTGGCTTACTACATGTGAGATGAGGTTCCATGTAACATAATTCTTCTCTGCAGACTTCCATTCAGGGTAATAACAAGCCATACACAAATGGTTTGATGTGGACATATGCTTTCCACTAGAAAATGGCAAACCCGCTGCCTTTATCAAAGCATTTTATAACAAGCAGATCAGGCCTTTAGCCATGATAATTTGACTGCCACCATATGCAACTCAATCCTGGTATATTGAGTGTAAACTTTTCCACAAACTAATAGTTCAATGCAAGCAGTCTTTTTAGTGGAAGTACACAACTGCGACCCTTACAAATCCTTTGCACAGGGGAACCAACATATAGGTGGAAGCACAGCCCCCTATCATTAATACTCCGAAAGCTCTTTTTTTATCACATACAGTCAAGCGACAGCTGTCAAGCCAGACCTAAAAAAGTGTGTGGATTAGAGTAGCCCAAATCATTCCATACTACTCTCAAACACACAACTGCTCTCTGAAGTCTAAAGTAAATGATGGAAAGTGGAAGGTGTTGGGACTGGAAAACAGCAATATATCTCTCATGACTGCTATCCTTCCATCTGTGCTACTGCCACAGAGTAACAAACACTGTAAATTATCTTGTTACCTAAGATGCTTTACCAGCATTACAATGCCATGTGTGTGTCCCTGAAAGGAGGTCAAGTTTCATCCCATTTAAGGTTGACATTTTATGTTTGTTAGTGATCCTTCTCTATGCATTCATACTGCTGCTGGCACACAATGGTGGCTAAACATATAACATTATCCCTGATTTATGAGGAAAATCCCTTTTCTCTGTGAAGGTCCCACAACTTCCACCCAATCAAAACATGTACTCCTGTCTACCAGCGTTTGGTTGGAGCCACACTCCCTCTTTCTATAGCTCGTTTGTTGGAGGATCACATAAAGTCAGGCTACAGTGGTGCTGTCAAGCCACACCCAAAAATGAATATTAAAGTTTGTAGACGCACAGCTCAATGAAAGATAGAGACTAGTTTCCCTTTATGCATTTTCTATATGATCCTAACACAGTGCTATTGAGATGTCTCTTACACAAATGTCTCTGTTGTATTTTGTTATCTTTGCTTTGAGATACATAATTAGAAAATTAAGATGTTTCCAATTCTTTTAAATATGTTGAATATGCATTAGTGGGAGTGCTTGAGAAATCCATTTGTGCATGCTGCACGAAATGTTGTCATTGGTATTTGACTTTGGGTTCACATGCATGCCTATTCAAGGTAAACAATGTCTCTCGATACTGGAATCAATCTTGTTCTTACATTTTAAGGGTTTTATTGCAGTTTCCATACTCGTAAAGGATATATTATAATATGTTATTCACACAAACTTCCGAGGGCATAGAAAATATTTTCTATGATATCTATTTCCAGAGATATAGGATTTCTCAGTTAGTTCCTATTAGAGTGTTTTACTAAAGCATGTCAAAAGCATTGAAGTTATCACAAAATACATTATTGGGCAGAGCCTTTGCTTCCATTATATATATACTTTACCAAACTGTGTGATCCCAGGCAAATCACTCTCTTGCAGAGAGTCACTTCACAACCAAAAAATAGTGAAAAAAGAGCAAGTTGCCATCAATCCCAGCACTGAGCACTAGAAAAAACTAGACACATATCCATATATATCTATATATATTAGATTCTATCTAACCATCTATCTATCTATCTATCTATCTATCTATCTATCTATCTATCTATCTATCTATCTATCTATCTATCTATATATCTATATATATATATATATATATATATATATATATATATATATATATATATATATATATATATATATATATATATATATATATATATATATATATATATATATATATATATATATATATATATATATATATATATATATATATATAGCAATTTAACCACTATAAACACAATCTGAGGCCATCACCAATCAATAGACACCAGCCCTCGAAGAGATATTTATAAATTATTTTGAGTTCTGGTGGCCCAGAGTGACCTGTTTGCAAAGCCTGGCCCATTATTAGCCACATTTAGGAATTCCTCAGATTATCCAGGATCCATTCTGTGGTGCGTGGTAGTAGTACTGACGGATATCAACGTCCAGTTCATGACCATTGGTCCTGGATTGCCTGCTTTCTCCTACCTGGGCCTCCGTTCCTGCTGGGAAACTCCCGATGGTATACTATGGACTCGGCTGGGGCAGGAAGGTGAGTTTACAACCATCTTCAGGTGACAGCAGCTACTGCTGCCTATTTTCCAATCCACAGTGCACATCTGTCCTTTAAACCTGAAGGCAGCATGCAATGGCACCAAGCATAGAGAAGAAAGAAAGCTATCTTCCATATAATCTCTGTGACAATATACTACCAGGCAGGGAGAGACTAATAACGTGCTGTAATTGAATATCCCATATTTAAAATTTTTATTATTGCCATATTTTAAAGATGATGAATCTGATTTGCAGAGCAGTTTAGCTATAGAAGTCTATAAGTGCAAGTGGTTCGAGTTATAAGAGCAAAGTATTGACTAAAGCTTACACTTGTAAATCATTTCAATGTTATACCACAAAGGAGTAATGTAGGAAAGTGCATCTTTTAACCCCTTGCGTGCGCGCTTCGGCCAACGGCTGTCGTGAGCACTACATCGGTAGTGCTGCACATGTCCATTGGCCGACGCGGCCCTGCCCACCTAATAGAACTCCCGTACCATGGCGGAATTTGCGCCGCGGTAAAGGAGTTAATTTGGTTACCTCCACTTTTTGCCGCCTATCTGGTGCAACTTTGACTGAAAGTCTACTGGATTCTTGCTAAACAGGTCCCCAGTGCCGGTTTTCTTTCCCTAAACTGTACAATTGTTCCACAATTTGCAACCCTTTAGGATCCTTGTAAGTCCCTAGTAAATAGTACCCCTGGTACATTGGGCCTTGGAAATAAAGAGGGCCTCTAAGGGCTGCAGCACGAATTGCAAAGTTCCATTGCACCCTGCATGTCTTGGTGTTGAGAAAAACTAAGATTTGACATGGCACACACCTCTGTGTGCCATCCCAGTGAAACACTGCATGTGGTATAGGTAAGACACCCCTTCAGTAGGCCTAACAGCCCGAAGGCAGGGTGCACTATACCCATGTGTGGAAACATCTGCATGAGTGGATACCATGAGTGCGCAGGGAAGCTACGACCGATACATGGGCTGGACAATTAGGATTATGAGTTCCCCAGCCACATGGTGGCTTAACTGTACCCTAAGGTTTTTGGTATCAAATACCTCGTCGTGATAAACCCACACCAATGCCAGTGCTGGATTTATTAATACATGCACCCAGAGAGCCCCTTAGAGGTGCTCCCTGAACACCTACAGACAGCTAGTGAGTTGATTGACCGGTCTTGACCAGCCAGCCACCATAGACAGATTTCTGACCTCCTGAGGTGAGAGCCTTCGCTCTCTGAGGCCAGGAACAAAGCCTGCTCTGGGCGGAGATGTTCACACCTCCTCCACGCCGGATGTGTCTTTCAGGCCGGGAAGTTTCAAAGGCCCTGCCACGTTTGTTATGTGACCCAGGCCTCTCCAGATAGTGAAGATGCCCACCCCCTGTCCCAACCCCATTTTTTGTTTAGCGGCAAGATAGGGGGGAACATTAGTAAGATTAGGAGGTGTTCATACATTCAGCCAGCACCACCCAGCATGGACAGCTTGTGTGGACCCCACTTTTTAAATTCCTCCATCTTGATTTGGATGAAAGTAGCATCCTAGGGTCAGGGTTCTGCCCAATTCCCACAGGAAGTGGTCAGATAGAGGGTGTAGACACCCTAAAGGTAGGCACCCCTGAACCCAAGAACTGAGATTCAATGGATCAAGAGAAGAAGGAAGAAGAAGAGTCACTTCCTGGTGAGAACTATTGCAGACCTGTGGATTTTGGCATGAAACACTGCAGTCCTCAGCTCTTTCTCGACAAACGTCACAGCGACTCGTTCTGCAAGCTGGAGAACTACCAAAGCCCTGGGTAGCCTGCCAGCACATTAAAAATTGCCTACAGTCTCCCTTGGAGTAGAGGAGCTACTCTCCTGCAGCCCCCAGACACCGACAAGCAGAGTTTGGTCCACCGCCTTGCAGATCTCTTGCCCGAACGAAGCCACAGACAACCAGGAAAAGGTATTTGTGCTCTGGAAGGTCAGATCTGTCTCCCCACTAAGTGTGAAGGCACCAGGACCACCCAGAGTTGTGCAGCACCAACTCCAAGGTACTGAATGCCCTGCACGAAACACCACCAGTTTGAGTCCGAACGTTTGGTAACAACCACACATTTTAGATTTGTGAGTAATTATACAATTGAAGGAAAATCCCTAGGCAACAAAAGGTCTATAACAATTAGCAGACCATATGGACTAGCAACATGATATAGTCCACTCAGTGTACACAGAAGTATATTTAATAGTTAATTTCTCTAATTCAAATTAGTTAAACACATATTGAAACATGTATCATAAAGTCAAATACATTTAAACATATTCTAATCATGATGTAAATGAACACCATATACATTAATACAATTGAACAAAATACAAAAATGTTTGTACATACAGGAGAAATACAAACAACAAAAATATCTTAATTAATACAAATCTAGAACGACGTACACAATAACGATAAACATAAAGTGGCTGCTAGATGGATCTTCTACGCATGTTTCAGCACACACTGCACCTTCATCAGGAGAGCCACAAATTTTCTCGACAATGGTCAAAGGTCAAGATCCGTTTAGGGAAAAATCGGAATGAGCCCACTTCACAAGGAGTGTGTGCCGGGGTTGTGTGTGAGGAATACAGATGTGTATGGATCGGTAGTAATCTTTTGATGTGCTGTCTTATTTTAAATATTCTCCTATCTGGTACAATGCAAAAATTAAAACAACAAAAAGTAAAGGCTTTATTGGCATTATTGGTTAGATAATGGTGAATGGTCAGATTTTGGGGAGCCAATTCTTCACATTTCATGACATACAGCATAAATGTAAGATTTTTGATGTGTCATCATAAATATACTCTGTAAATGGAAGCAATGAACAAAAATATGTCAATCTTTTCTCATACTGAGTCTCAGTTGCTAACAACCTCTCTTTCCAAATACAATTTCACAAGACCGGTTATCGCTTTATTTATATACAAAAACATAATTGATTTTGGTACTAGTGGATCTAAAATTATGGTCGAATTTTTATGGGAAAAAAAGATTTAAATCAGGTTTTCCCAATTTCTACTTGGGATATAATATGGTCTAAATTACATCCCACTTTTAACTCAGCTAGTTTCACACTCTGACCATCATGTTAGAGTTAAGTTTGGGGGGAAATCAATACATGCAAGTGAAAAAAGAGCTCCTTTTGATATTGAACATGTTTTCATCGGAGGTGTTCATGCCTCTTGGTCAAACAACCCTATGACTGGGCTGTTTGTGGAACTTTGAAAAATGGTGACACTATTCTTTTTGTCAGATGGTGGAATATGATATATTAGAACATTGGAATGTTGGGAGCTCCATTGAAAACAATGGAGCACTCCGGGCTAATACTGGCTGGTATAAGCCCGGAGCACCAACATTCCAATGTGTCTTTGTTCACAGCTCTGGCTGTGAACAAAGACTTCAGGGAGCCTGAGGGGATTTCAATCCCCTTGCGCTCCCTGAAGGCTTTGTTTTGTTAGAACATTCTGCCCTCCAGTGGCAGAATGTTCTAATAGCCTTATAGCCCTTCGTAGCAGGGCTATACCGGCTTTTAAAGTCCCTCTGCTTTGTTAAAGTCCCTCGCCTACGGCTCGGGCCTTTAACGCTGCAGCGGGCCTTTAACAGCCGGTATAGCTCGCTACGGCGGGCTATAAGGCTATATTACAATCATAAGCCGGATAGAGCAATCACTACATCTGTTCGGATGGTTATAAAAGAGACCTGTTGCGGATGCCTTTGTCTTCGGTAGATGCTGAAGTCTTTATTCCTCTCTGAAGGAGTATGTTGTCTTTATAATGAATATTTAAATAAGTATGTTGTTATTTATGAATTCATAAAGTTACATTCTGCACCTAATTCATCTTATTAACTTCCTACAAATGTAATTTCCCCTTCTCCTTCCGCTCTTTTTCTTTTTAAAACTTATATGTATGCTTATTACTTTTAATTATTGCACTCTATTGACTGATAGACCATATTATTATAAGTTTTGCGAGATTTTCATGAAGTCTCCCAAACAATATGCTTTCTCTTTTGCCATGCTTTGCCAGAACAATATCAGTCAGGGTATTTCCCCTAGTCTACTATGTATGGGGATCTTAGGGAAGCACAAGCTTTGTAGTGTTTTTAGCTCCCTAGAGACAATAAAGCAAAAATAGCACAAGCAAACATTATTTTTTAGCAAGCATCTGCTGGACAGCTCTTCATTCATGACATACCTAAACTACCGGAACAAAAGAAAGTTGGCTGAGTATATTTTACCCTTTCTGATCACACTAACGATTGTATCCATGGCTCACTGATTTCCCCAATCTCCTTCTAACTGGCTGGTGAGCAGGCCTCAATAAAAACTAATTTCTGGAAAATGTTAAAATATTATATTTGTTTTCTTTTTCTCTCACATTGGAATAGTTTATTATTCATATATTTATTGCTATCTTTTAATTGCAGTGCTGTGGGGTCTTTAAATTGAACAGCACATGCATTAAGATATTCACCTCAGGACCATAACCATAGCATGACTTCCTGAGGCATATAGCGGGTGAGTGGTTGAAAGGTTTCAGCACTCTGGCCGTCATCCGGTTGTGTTTGCTATGCTTTGAGTGGCTAAGGGTATGCCCAGACATGGGTCCTTTGCTCCCTGTGCCACTGGATTCAAGCTAGCCTGTCTGATGAGCGGTGAAACCCCTAAACTGACCCCAGGATGCTTGTTTCTGGTCCAGGGTGGACCTGACCTGGCAGTTCAGGCTGGACTGTTCCCATGAGGAACAGGGACAAGACTGATATGCATATGGCTGGCTCCAAACTGGGGTGGCATAGTGAGTAAAAGAACGATGGACTAAACTCAGATCTGTGACGGGGTGAGTGGTTGAAGAATTTCAGTACTCCGTCCATCATCCTATTGTGTTTGTTATGTTCACCCTAAGTGGCCAAGGGTATGCCCAGAGGTGGGTTTCTTGCTCGCTGTGCCACTGAATTCAAGCTAGTCTGGCTGATTAGAGGTGAAAACCCGAAGCCCGTCCTCGGATGCTTGTTTCCGGTCCAGGGAGGGCCTGGCCAGGCAGTTTGGACTTTTACCATGAGGAACAGGGTGAAGGCTTATTTGCATATGGTTGGGTCCAGACTGGGGTGGCATAGTGAGCAAAAGAATGATGGATTAAACCCAGATCTATGACTGTGGTGAGTGGTTGAAAAGTTTCAACACTCCGTCCATCATCCCTTTTGTGTTTGCACTGTTTTCCAGCCTTAGCCATTTGATGCCTGTCTCTGGGTCACATGACTTCGGGAAGTTGATAGTTGGGCATTGTGACAGCCACACACAATAGGAAGCTTAGGTGTGACTGGATGGGCCATTAAACAAGATGGGAGGGGGAGCTGGGGTCAGGTCCAATCACACTTGAATAGGCCTAGTCCTGTCTGGAGCCAGGGCCAGGAAGGCAGGGCACCTGTGCAATTTAAAGACATGCCTCTGGAAGCTGCAAAGGCACACCTGGATATAAATACTGGACCTCAAACACCAACTCCTCAGTACACTTCTGAACCTATGGTTACTCTGCCAGGAAGGATCACAGCTGTACTGCTGAAAGCCTGCTTCTCTGCTAGACTACTCACCTGCTGACCTGCTGCTGCCCTCTTGCCTGGATGAGAAGGTCTAGACTTGCACATCCAGGACGCAGAACCAAGAGTGACTCCATGGGCTAGTTGGCTGGCCTCCTGATCTGAACCCTGAGGGACACAACAGGCTTCCAACAACTTCGCATCTGCACCTGGCCATCTGTAAGTCTACCCTGCCAAGTGCTGCCTTCTCATTCCTGCACCTTTGGAAGTGGGCTTAAGGTGCTTTGCCAGCCTCTGTGGATCCAACGGAACCGATGCATGTCCTGTGCTGTGCAAACTTGAGCAGAACCGATGCATCACTGATACTGCGTGTATTGGACCTGTCTCAAAGACCCTCATCGCTGCCACAGCCCCAGTGAAACCACCACTGCATGATGCATCCTCAGTGCAGGCCCTTGCATCCCTTGCATCCCTCATCAGTGACAGCCTTGACGACTTTGCTGGACTCCGTATCACAGCCTTCCAGCACTTTGGAGCCGACGTATCGCCCCGTCTTCACACTGCATCCTTGACACCGGATTTCACATTGCAAGCCCCGTCTATGGGGATCCTCAACAAGGATGCAGGCCCTCGCACTACAGCCTCGCCTCAACACGTAACCAACGCATTGCCTAGGCTGTCCAGCGCATCTTCGCAACGGATCTTTGCAACGCTCCGCAAACCAGGATTTAAGGTACTCTGTTCAGCGGGCATAATAGGGTCTCTACAGCCGGCCTGCACTCCATCGCGGCCAGTCTAAAATCGTTACGTTGTCCTAGTTCGGCGCGACCACATGTTCACAGCTGGCGCTTTGTGCTTTTTGGCACTAGTTTAATTAAAATGTTTAAATTTGGATATCTCTGGTTCTACTAATTGAATTTTTTGTCATTTTGGTCTTGTCTTATTTATTGAAGAAAATTGTATTTTTCCAACTGGGTGTAGGATCCTTTTGTGTGGTGTTTTCACTTTACTACTGTTTAAAGTGTACTTTTAACATTGACTTTAAGTTAAGCCTGACTGCTCTGTGCCAAGCTACCAGAGGACTGAGCACAGGTTTATTTTGGGTTGGTTGGTTGCTCACCTTGACAAGGATTGTGGTTAGTGCTTGACCAGGGTTCACACCCCAGTCAACCAACATGCCATTTCTTGTATACTTTGAACCGTCAATGAAGCATTAATCATGTCATTGGCGATGTCCTATATGATTTAATAGGTAATAATATACGCGGCATCTGAATTTCCCCTTCACTCCTGAAGTTTAGATAAAAACTATGGAGACACTTCTTCAAAGACCTTATAGGCGCTATAAGTAGGGGGGAACTGGGGTGCTGCAGCACCCCCAAAAGAAGCACGTGGGAGTTCAGAAGGTGAATGAGCCGTTACAATTTGTTTCTATCTTGTCACATTTACTGTACCTTCAATGATAGAGGCCACATGTCCGATTTGACAGATTGCTGCTCATTCTTTTAATTTGGAGATTGATGTTTACTTTTCTTTCTCTGACTGCTAAGTTAAAGGAGTTTGTAAAGTGAACTATCTGACAATGTTGCTGAGGTAGAGGGAGTGTGAACAGAAAGTCTGTAGACAGTCAGTTTTTTTTCTAATAGACAACATTTAAATACTTGTAAATGATTTGTACAAATATATTAAAATGTATTAGCAGTTAAGAAAGCAGAAATGAAGCACAACATGTTTTGTAATTCTGCAATTTGATGGAAACAAAGATTTTATTAGGATCAAACGAAACCAAGGGCCATTAGCGACTCGCAAATTGCGAAAAATTGCGACCGGTAATTTGCGAGTCGCTAATGCCAATATACAACAGTGTCAGAGACACTTTTTGCGATTCCAAATGGGGTCGCAAATTGCATGCCTTTTGAAAATTCATGAGGCACTCGCAGTTTGCGACCCCATTGGGAATGGCTGGCCCTCCCAGGTATGGTGGCCTGCTAGGCTCGGCAGACCTCCATGTCTGGGACTGCTTTTGAATAAAGCAGTCTTTTTTTTTTTAATGCAGCCGTTTTCCTTAAAGGAAAACAGGATGCATTAAAAAAAAAAGAAAAATTAAACGTTTTCGTTTAATTTTTTAAGTGCAGCTAGTGGTCCCGGGGACCATTGCCTGCCCCTAAAAATTATTTTGCCCTGCATTCACAAAGAGGAAGGGGTCCCCTAAGGACCGCTTCCCTTTTGTGAGTGCTTAATTACCCTCTTGAAGAGGGCGGTAAATTGAAAGTGTTTTACGACCGCAATTGCGGTCGCAAAACAATCTTACATAGGGTAGTCTGTCACTATTAGGAAGGGACATCTTTGGAGCGCCCCTTCCTAATTGCGAGTCGCAAATCCTATTTAGCGAGTCGCAAATAAATGGTGACACGCTAAATAGGGTTTGTACATGGCCCATTGGTATTGTTGCATGCGCAAACGGGTCGCAAACCTGTACATCTGGCCCCAAGACACTTTACTTGGAGATATGCAAATTATAAATATTTGCAGAAACCAAATTCCCACACAATATCATTGGAACACTATATAGTCTTATCAGAAGAGCTGCTGCAAGTGCGAAATTTGTGGCAATAGCAGTGGAAAATGTGGGGTCTGTATGTCACAACGCGCTATCACACTGTGCTTTAGTAATATATTTGCAACATTGTGCTCCAAAATGCACCACTACTAGCTACCACAGCCTTACCACTGTCCTGCTGAATGGCCAATTATAATGTGCTTCTCTTGTTCCCTGTGTGATGCTTGGATTTTTTACAATTCATATGACTTCAGTGATGTATTACTGATGGAAGCACCCCAACTCCATAAATTGTCCCAGCCACAAAGATGTGGTGATGGATAAGAGCCCTTTTAGTCCCCTAGCCAATCAACACAAATCTAACTCTGCACCCCTCTATCATTGTTGTTGTTTTTGACACATTGTCTCTATTGTTCTCACCATAATCCCCATATCTTCCATACTGCTATTTAAAGCTCTACATTACCCCTATCTGCTTTTATGCCATATAAATACCACAGCATAACTATCAACACATAAACAATAGTAGCAGTGATTTGTTAAATGATGTTGTTTGTGTTGTCCTCTGTGATAGCATGTGTGAAGTCACCAACAAGTGCACTGAGGGTGATTTGTGACTGCAAAGGTTTGCCTATGTGGCAAATTTCAGGATTTTTGTGGTTTCAGATCATAACCGTGATGTCCCTTCAATTAATTATTTTTTGTACATTTTAATGCCTCATAATTTATTGCTCCAGGTCTCCTTCACTATACTTGGAACAAATGTTCTAATATTTTCATATTCTAAAGAGCATATCGTACAGCATGCGACAATCATTAATGTGTGCAATGTGCCTTCGGGGTGGTTTTCCAATGTAAAGCTTCCACAATATCCGCATACGAAACTGATGCACTGCCCTTGAACAGGCACCCAGTGCATTTGTACAAGGTAACATTAGAGCTACCAATTTCTAAAAACAGAATCCAGATAACCTAGTTCTAGCATTTGTTGTTGAATATCTAGGGGTCCATGTACACCAGATGAGTCACACAGCCGATGCTGCAACGTAAACTGAGAACAGCAGCAGCCTCGTGCTTCACAGGCGCCGCCGGCAGTTTTACAAAAACATCCGCAAACGGTTTATTTTTCAGCTGCATAACTCGAGAATAAAACATGCTGGAGTCTGAGGGCCATTGATTGGTTTTGAGACTTTGTTGTAATACAGCGCTAAGTTTTCAGGAGCTCGTTTGTTATTGCCAAGCAGCCTCAGCGCATAAATACAGTATCAGGCATAATGAAGAAAAATATGCTCGCATCTGACGGATTGCAGGGAGCCTCTGCGTTTTTTAATAACCTTGTGTGATAAACAGCAGGCAAAGGGGAAGCACTTATTGAAAAAATGCAGTGCCAACACTCATCATATCTAAAAATTCCAAACGCTGCCGAAAGCCTATAGCGCCTCCACTCTCCCTTCGGCGCAGGTGTGTAAGCTAGTCATTGAAATTATATTTTTTGTCGTATGTACGCTCTAAAGTGGCTTCGCTGTCATTATCAACCTGTGATATTAGTTTTCTTTCATTGAGGGACTAGTGAGTAGATTTTTTTTTTTTAATGGATGTCCATTCACAGCTGCCAATAGTAGCCACACATGGTTTGTCTTTTGCTGCCCATTGGACCGGTCTCAGGACCACACGTACATGGCTTTTTTCATGTTGCAAAAGGCTCGATTCGCAGAATCCGTCCGTTTGCAACTGGAATTTTTTTTTTCTATGTACAAAAGCCCATTTTGTGATCCGGTAAACTATTACCAAATCGCAAAATGGGTTAACAATTCGGTATTAGGAAGGTAGGGTGTTGAAGGCATCCCTTCCTAAGAGCGACTCACAGTGGTATGTCAGAATGTTTTGCGACTGAAATGCGGTCGCATGCAGTCGCAAAACATTCATATTTTACCACCAACCTCAAGTTGATGCTAAACCATTTGCAAACAGGAAGGGGTCCCCTTCCCCTTTGTGAATATATGCAAAAAGGTTTTTTAAGAGCAGGCAGTGCTCTACGGACCACTTCCTACTCTTAAAAAATGAAAGGAAAACTTTTCACTTTTGTTTGTGAAATGCATCCCATTTTCCTTTAGGGAAAACGTGCTCCATTTAAAAAATAAAATACTTTTTTTTTTATTTAAAAGCAAACGCAGACATGGTGGTCTGCTGTTCCTAGCAGGCCAACAGCCCAGTGTTTCTACCTATTCCCAATGGGTCGCAAATTGCGACCTACCTCATGAATATTAAAGAGGTAGGTGAAATGCGACCCCATTAGGAATCACTAAATGTGTCAAAGACACATTAGTACATAGATGCTTGTAATTACTTAATTGTGCATCGGAATAAATCACTATTAGCTCATCACAAATTGAAACCTACGTACATGTGGCCTCTGCTTCCATCATGAAGGCAGAAGCAGGTAAGTAAACAGGAAGGGTGGGCGTTTTGTTGACTCAACTGCAAGGTTTTTCAAAGAGCATGTGCATGCTTAGGCTAGATTTATTATAGGTTTATGCGGACACTCGTGGCGCCAACCTGCAGTAAGCGATTTAAAGTGACACATATGGCAGTAAATCAACTTTTCCCGGGGTAAATTTTTTTAGCAGAGAACCAAGAAGGCTTTGCTAAATTAAAAGGCAACCCACTGCGACGATATGCAAAGGGGGTGTTTCTGGGGCAGATTAGTTAAGACGCATATGTTTTGATGACAAGCCTGATCAACTAAGATAGCAGAAACTGGCTTTTCATCAAAAACTTACACCAAGTGAAACCAGGACAAATTATGGAGAAGGAGGTCATTCATCACAGAAATGTACTACATAGCATGTAGGTAGAGTGCAAGGAACATGTCTTACATGTATGACCCTTCTGCAGTCATCGATCCATAAGAATTTGTACAGGAGGGTATATTTCTAGCCTAAAGCCACTGCTACAGTACAGTACCGAAATGGTCAGGTAGTATACAATAGATAGAATACACACAGTAAATCACATCCACAGTGCCGAGTTATTTAGAGTCCAATAAATCGGAACCCTAATTTATTATACAGTGCAATTTTTGTTTTGCTTTGTGGCAACACAGTTGCTCAGTGCTCCTAAACTGGTACTAATATTTACAGATATGTACACTATTTGGTGCTCAGGGTAGGGTAATGGGAAAAGGAGTGCTGGTGAGCATTGTGAAGTTGGGAGGGTAGTGGACAAGGACAGGATAGTGTGACATATATCCATCACATTTGCATGGTACTGATCCGGCCTTAAACAAAGGTCAGTTGTTCCACACATATTACATAAATTTACATGGACACGGTCAATAATTTACAGATGTCCTCGCTTGTAATCAGATAGATAGTTGTCGACGTTTCGACCCCGTATATTGAACTAGTTGAGTCCAGCCTTAGGGTGGGGTCTTTATCAGTACTGTGATAGAGCACCTAATTGGACATCCAGCATGTGCCTTAGTTCTGGGGAATAGAAGGAAGTTGTGGGCTCGACAGAGCTCTCAAAGGGGTGAGTGTACGGCCTTCCGTGCGCCTACGTGGTAGATGGCAGGTCAAAAGATCACTGGCATCATACAGATGAATCTAATGAATGTTCTAACCGTCTCCAGATTCGGCAGCAGTGCAAGCTCACCACTGCGCCAATGCTATGCAATGTGTCACATAAAGCAGCCATTTACAGTGTGGAGCACTGCATAGGTGCTAGAAATTGGGTTACTGGTTGCCTGGGGTGTGAGCCCTAGTTAAGCAGCAACCACAATCCTAGGCAGGGAAAGGCACAAGCAGCCCCACATTAACCTGGGCCATAACCCCCTGGTAGCTTGGCACGGATCAGTCAGGCTTAAATTAGAGGCAATGTGTAAAGTATTTGTGCAAAACTTCACACTGTGAAACAGTTAGAAAATATAACTTTTTAAAATAAATAAACAAGACCAAACCAGCAATAATCCGAGCAGTAGAACAGGAGATATTTAAGTTTGAAGATTTTAGTGAAAAAAGCACAAAGTGCCAACTCTGCATATCTGGTTGTGCCGGACCAGGACAAAGTTACAAGTTCAGGACGATTTGATGGCGCACAGGCCAACTCCAGGAACCCAGTTAGGCCTGGCGAACAGAGTGCCTCAAATCCTGACTTAAGGAGTGTTACGTGAATCCTAGTCAGAGTGAGGTACAAGCAACCCCAAATTAACCTGTGCTCAACCTAGGGGCATAGCTTGGTCACTAATATTGGGGGGGGGAGAGCTTCAGTTTTTCAACAGTAACTCTGGCATGGATATTAAAGTATATTATAAACACACAGGGTGCTTGAGAGTGTTTGTAGGGACAGTGGAAAGGGAGAAGAATATGAATGGTGGGGTATTAGGTGAGAGAAAACACAATATTTGGTGAAATAATCAACACTTTTGAAGACTTTAAAAACAGTGAATTTGACTGAGTGTATGTAAAATTCCTTGTGAAATCTGATAGACAACTCACTATACCAAATTGAAAGCACTTGTACCCAACTAATTACCAGAAAATACATTAGGGGGGGCTCAACCCCCTGGTAGCTCGGCAGAGAGCAGTCAGGATTAACTTAGGGAAAATATTTAAAGTATGTATGCAGCTCTTCAAACAGTGAAACAGTGACAACACCACACAAAAAGGATGCCACACCAGGTTAGGAAGAGAGAGTTCAATTTAATAAATGAAACAAACCAAAACGACAAAAATCCAAACAATAGAACAGGATATTGAATTTTAACATTTTTAGAGAAAACAGTGCCAAAAGGCATAAAGCACCAACTGTGGATATCTTGTCATGCTGGACCTGGACAAAGTCACAAGTTCAGGCCCACCGCAATGGAGTGCAGGACAGCTACAGGGACCCAGTTGGCGGCACTGAACAGAGTGCCTCAAATCCTGGTTTGTGGAGCATTGAGGGGATGCACATCGTAGATGTGTCGTGCTGCTGAAGCGATGTGTCGGTTCCAAGATGTGGCAAGGCTGTGGTGTGAGGTCTTGTTGCATCAACATCAAGGGTCCTGTTGACAGGGCTTGCGATGCGAAATCCAGAGTCAAGGATGCACTGTGAAGTCGGGGTGGATCCGAGGAGCTACGAGGTTGCAATGCGGAGTCCAGCATCATCATCGAGGCTGCTGTCGATGAGAGATACGAAGGATGATACAAGTCTTTGCGGTGGGTCCAATCCACGCCGCAGCAGAGATGCTTCAGTTCTGCTTGGGTTTTGGCCATGCAGCAGAAGTGATGCATCGGTTCTGCTGGATCCACAGAGGCTGGCAAATCACCTCAGACCCACTTCAAAGGGTCCAGGACTGGGGTGGCACCATTAACAGGGTAGAATCACAGATGGCAGAGTTCAGGTGCAGATTGTTGGAAGACTGTTATGTCCCTGAGGCACAGATCAGGAGGCCAGCCAGCTAGCCCTTGGAGTCACTCTTGGTTCTGGGTTTATGTCAAAGCTGAAGTTTCAAGTGATGCAGGTCCAAACCTTCTCACACAGGCAAGAGGGTAGCAGGTCAGCACAGCAGGGCAGCAGTTCCTTCAGAGCAGAAGTCCAGCAGAGTGGCAGACCTTATAGCAGCACAGCAGTCCTTCTTCCTGGCAGAGTATCCACAGGTCCAGATGTGTATTAAAGTGGTGGTGTCTGAGGTCCTTCTTTTATACACAGTGTGCATTCGAAGTGGATAGAAGCTTCTAGAGGCATGACAATGAAGTGCACAGATGCCCTGCCTTCCCTGCTCTGGCTGCAGACTAACTGCAGGGGGTATGCAGTCCTTTATGTAGAGACAGGACACAGCCTATTCAGGTGTAAGAGAGGCTGTGCCCAGCTCCTCTCTTCCAACCTTCCAATGATGGCCCATCCAGTCACACCTAAGCTCCCACTGTGTGTGGCTGTCTAGGAGGAATACACAAAGCCCAACTGCCAACTACAACCAGTCATGTGAGCAGAGACAGGCTGCAGGTATCAAGTATTTATATAGAAAAGGGTTACCCAATATACCTTTGTGGGCTTGGGTAAATAATTGTCAGCTAATAGTGCCTGCAAGGAATATATTTAGAAGTATATTTTCCATTGAATTCTATAATCTCTTGTGAGATGTCTAATCATGACATCAAGAAACCAATTATAAAGAAAGAAATCAATCAACACACCCGGGTGTATTTCTTTTTCACTACATTTCACTCAAAGAATTATGATTTCATTAGGGGTCCAAAACAAACAATACTCTAAAACATTAATAAAAGAACGAAAACATCCTTCCAAATTAGATTACGCTAGTTATCAATGCACAATAACCCATTTCAAATAGTATGCAGTGTGGAGACTGTCCTAAACATAGGAACAAAATCTCCCCAACTAAGCCTAAATAAGAAAATCAACGGAAATTGGGTTAGGACGTTCACGGTTTGGTCTCTTCTGAAGTATATCCATGAGACCATATTTAGGATAAGACAATTCATGTAAAGATCCAAGATCTCTTGATTCATGAGTCAAAATTTCAAAGGAGTGAGTTCTCGCAGTTCAGTTGCGGAATTTTGAACGCCGAATCATAGTGATGTCATCAATCAACAAACAAAATACTATGATCCCGTTATTTAAAAACAGTGGTGCCATGGCAGCCATCAGCGGGCCTCCTGTGCATCCACAAAACGTCTGCTTATGCATTCACAGTATAAGCAGAGCCAACCACCCTCCATCAGCTATCCCATATTTCCTACTGCCTGATGAGTCAGGTTCGTTGATGTTTAATCCTGCTTCCAGTTGCTGTGGTCAATGAAGTGTTTTTCTAACTTATGCAGGTTTGCTGTTCTTCTGGTTATAGAATTGTGCTGAGTGGGTCATGTAAGTAGGAGGACAGAGTATGTGGCAAGCTGCTGTGCAATAGTGATGCACTTTGTGAGATGTCCTCGCACTTGCAATGAGGCTTAAGTGTCTGCTCTGGAGTCAGCATGGTGTATAGAACTCCCTCATGTGCAGGTGTAGCCATGTTCACTTCCCCTCCCCTTCCAGTCTCCCCCTAGTTCTCTTCCCTCATAAATCCCAGCACCATTATACTGAGAGTATATGACCTGTACTTGTGGTGGGTGTTTACTGTGTGGATGTTCCGAGCGGTGCACATTTTCTATAGTTCAAAAGGTTTGTTTTGGTTTGGTGGTGTGCAGGGAGCCTTGCAATGTATGTGGTTCAAGACTGATTGCTGTCCTGGCCACAGGGTCCAAAAGCAGAAGGAATGCTGATAGAAACAAATGGACGGCACTCTGCAGATAGAGCAGAAATGAAAAAAAGTGCATTGATTTTGTTTGTAACTGTGGGGTGAATATATCAAGTGAAATAAGTGCTTTCCTTCAGTACATCTAATGTTTTCAAAATGTGTAATTTATTCATGTGCTGTAGCCTTCTCTATGTCGCCTCTAGCAACCGTTGCAAGAGTGGATGCTAGAAACAAATGTTTTAACGGGTTGCAGTCTATAACACTTGCTCCTGTGCCCTTCAGCGTTTTATTTTTGACTCTCAAAGGGTTGGAAAGGGATATCAAAGAAACACTCCAATGCACTTGCAGAGGGCTTCAATAGGGATGCAAGAAGTGAGGGTCTCTAAAAGGGGCATTGCCTATTTAATTAACGACGTGGCTTAAACATGAGAACTACATTTCTGTGATTCCCATACCGTGCCACTCCACCGCTATTTTGGTTTCTCTCTGAGCTTTCTGTTATTGCATCCAGATATATAACTGACACACACCTACAAGTAGCGAGGATAATTGGCTTTGACATTGGTTGTGAGCTGTTTTAAATTCCAGTCACCTGCCAGTATCACAAAGAACTGTGTTATGCAATGTCCCTATTCTGGTAAAACAGAAGTGACCTCACATACCGGCGTAACCTTGGATACCAGCATATCAAAATTCACTACAAAAACTATAATTTCACAAAATGTTTATGGAATTTTTGAGTATTGAGAGATACACTCATTTGTACACACCCCAAGAAACCAGTGAATTCCAGATGTTTCGTGTGATTGGTGTAGTTCCCCTTTTAAGCAAAAAGTGTCAAAGGAGAAACCCATGAATCACACTGCATGGACCACCCAAACTGCCCATGACCTGGAAGATGCAGTTTGTGAGCAGTTGTTCATGGCATCCTTGTATTTCGTATGTGACAGGTGGAAATGGATCAGAGAAATGTCATGGATTTGTGCAATGATCCACTTCCGATTGCCGTGGTACGAAAAAAAGTGCACTTTACAGCACATGTTGAGTTTCCCCTCTGCTTTGTCGCTTCCTGGCTGGAAGGGAAACACTAGATTTGCAAAAGGACACTCTGCAAACATAGATGCAAATCTAAAGTAGGTCTCTGCACCTCTTTAACCCAGGGGTAAAGTTCTTCAGGGGTATCTCCTGATGAGTACTGATCCGATCTTGTGATGGTACCGCTTTGGTGAATGCAGTTTGGATGCCATGTTTACCAGGGTACAGTGGTTAATTAGTCTTCTGTGGAGCCTAAAGTTTTGTCCTGGCTTCAGCACTTATTTAAAATTGACTGTCCAGGTTTGAGCACATCACTAAACATTTTTGTCATAATTTTCCTTGCCACTGGTTGCTAATTTGACTCCTGGAAAAAGTCCTGATGGAAGTTTAAAGGCTCCCAGCCTTAATTCTTTAAATCCCCTTTTTATAAATACATGAGCTGTAGAAGTAATTGTCACTGGCATTTTATATTTGGATCTGACTTCCCCTTGCACTACACAGAGAATGTTGTCATACTGGAATTGAAAGTAAGGTAATAACGGGTAACAAAACACATAGGCCTTAAATATGTGTCTGGCGGTCCATGGACCACCAGACTCGTGGGGGCGCAGCAGTATCCCGACTGACCTATTACAATAAGGGTGGGCAGACCACAATTGCCCTGACGCAGCTGCCAGGGAACCTCCATTCCCTAGTGGTGGTGCGGCGGTATAGAGGAAGTAATATACTTTGTGGGACCGCCTTGGTCACTTCAAGCATATTCAAAGTTTCCTCTCTGCTCTGGTTTTCACTGTGGTTCCACAGAACAAAGGGTGCCTCCCGCCATGTGGATGCACACAGGGGGGTACATCATGTGCCCCACTGTGTGCATGCACACCAGTTCCTTCACGGCATGGACTTTCTGGTCCATGCCATGCAGGAACTGTTTTTGGTTTTCCCATTGCGGCCAGCCAGACAGGAGGAAAATCCTAATCTGGTGCGCGGCCTGACCACGATTTTGGCAGAGCGGTAGCAAGGGGGATTCTGCGCCTCATCAACAAACTCCTAATCAGGCCCATAGGGGTTAGTAGGGTCACCTGAAACTATGTTGGGGGTACATCACATACCATGTTTCATTTTTCACATGTCAGCTACCTTTGTTAACCAGTGCAGTGTGTGAAAAAAGCATCAAGGTGAGGTATGAATCATCCATAGAATATTCAGGCCACATTTGACATCTCTTCATTCTATGAGGCTTACACCAAATATGCTCTAATTTCTTTCTCTGAGCATGTCAGGTACTGGTTATTGATCTTATAGAGGCTCCTGGCTGCTCCACTTATTATGTTTCAATAAATAATTGGTTCCAATTCTGGTTCCTTCAGTCAACAGGTTTGTGGTATGAATGTTGATATCTTCTTGCCTGTCATATGTCACTATGTTTGCTGCATAACACCAAAACAGGGTCTGGTCTGGGAAGACAGTGCCTCCCAGGGATATGTGCTGCCTAGAACACCACCATGAGATTGTTCAGTTGCGTGCATGGGACAGTATTGAATCAGATCTGGAATTTTGCGGAATTATTCAATTTTAGAGTAACCAGACATCGATGCTTCTAAATGCTGATCTAAATGCTGATTGGACCGATACATAGCTGGAGAAGGCGCCGATTGCATACTTTATTTTCCCTGGTCTTTATCCATTTTCCATGGAGTAAGTATGGTGTTAGAGTGTGGTGTTTTACTCGGCCTAACTAACTATGGGAATTGCATAGTTTGCCTTGCCATTGTTTATTGAGGAAATTATTCCATTCACATGACGGCAGCCAGTAAGAGAACTGATGCCTCACCTTTGGCCTCAGTGTCACAACCCATTTTTGTTACGTGTTACAAAGAGAAATACATATAAATAAGTTGTTTTGCTCTGCTCTCTATCTGAGGAAGATACATTTGCTGAAGATCCTGTGAATGCTTCTTGCTTTCTCAGGGCAACTCAGGCTGAAACAGGGTGGATAGCCAAGTTGATAGACGTTTAATTAAACCAGCACTATCTTTGCTGACATCCCACTTGGTCACTCTACTCGTCTCTCCAGCCGTCCGTTGACCCATGTAAGCTTTGATTTAGGCCCTGAATATCTAATGAATAGGGTTAAATACAGACCTAAGGAAAGAACATGGGTGTTACAGATTTAGCAAACACACAAAATTCTACTTATTTTTTAATTTATGATGTCCCCACCTTTTGGGGTTAGAGATGCTTCACAGGCTCAACACATTGCTGTATTGTTGAGGGTTTCTCTCTTGGTCAAACAGGAGAATTGGTAATTACCCATAAAGAGCTGTTGCTGTTCAAATGCTGTTTTCTTCCTTTTACTCCACAACAAGCCCTTGGTTAATGCTGGCTGCTTCCTCACATAGAGACCTGTGAGGTTATTTTCTTGAATGACTAGTTACTTTAATATTAAATATTTAATATAATATTAAGGTCTTTAAATTCTGTGCTTTTAGTGGGGATTCATGGATGCACTGTTCAACTTTTAGGACTAAGTTTTTCCCATCCTCAAGAGCTATCAAGCCCATTTTCCATCCATACACCTTCTTCTATGAAGTATAAATTCTGTCCACAATTAACCTTAAGCACAGAGAATATTGGTCTTGTACATTTAAATGCTTGTATGGAAGGATTCAAATACATTTTTTGCCTTGTGACAGGTGTAGGCAGCATATGTGGTATCCAATCTCTTCTTGCTATAATAACATGTTCATGGGGTCCTAAAAACCCAAGAATTGAGATTGTTTATTAAGCTACTCTAGGAATTAGTATTCCTAGCCAAATTTACAGGTACCACCCACATTCACCCCCTGAAGGGCCATACTTAGCAGGGCCAGGGTGAAGCAATTTGCCAGCACTTGCCAACACTCCTCGTTTATGTTATGAAGACCACAACTTGTTGACTGTAACATAGAGGCCGTGAATGCCCAGTGTCCCCAGCTGGGAACCTAACAGAGTTTCTGCAATGCGTGCTTGTCTTGCAAGGTGGACTCAACCCAGAGAACCAGATACAGGGTTGGGTTGAGAAGGAAAATGAGGAGTTCATGGTGGTGGGATTTTGGTACAGAAGTCCTGTTTCAATCAATGTAGTAGACAGAGCTGTTCACTGAGCATCAGGGTCTTGGTTCTGTATTAAACAAAATCATGATATTTCTGAGACCTTATGACAATCATCAATTACAAAATAGAATATCAACATTTACAGCAGTGCTGGGTTTTATATTGATAAGTAAAGGCAAGAGTTATGGCTAATGGAAGAGCGAGCAAATGTAATCTCAACTCATTTTAGCAATTTGTCACTGGTGTAAAGGGAGTGTTTTCGGTATACCAAACTATATCTTGGCTTGTTTATTAACTTCTCCAATACTGTACCAGAAAACTCTATGATGATACTATCAAATAGAGAGGTACACTGGCGATC
Source organism: Triturus cristatus (assembly GCF_964204655.1). Lineage (NCBI taxonomy): Eukaryota > Metazoa > Chordata > Amphibia > Caudata > Salamandridae > Triturus > Triturus cristatus. Next base: position 370,829,339 of record NC_140591.1, on the reverse strand, counting down.
TGAAAAAACTCTGGGTCCTATTAACAAACATATTTTAGACTTATGTTCATCATCATAAATATGTCATGTGTTGGTGGGAATTCCCAAATTCAAATCCTTAGACTGGAGTGTCATACAGTTGAGCACCATACAGAGGCATACCAAACAGTGGAGTGTTGTACAGTACAGTGGCGTACACTAGAGTGTGGAGATTGAAGTTGCGTACCGTGGAATAGCGGAGATTGTAGTGGCGTACAGTGGAGTGGCATAGAATGCAGTGGCATACAGTGGAGTGTTGTTGAGTGGAATGGCACAGAGTGTAGTGGGATACATTGGAATAATGTAGAGTGGTGGAGTGGCGTAGAGTGGAGTAGCATATACTGGAGTGGTATACAGTAGACTAGAGTACACAGCAGTGGAGTAAAATGGAGTGGCATAGATTGGAAAGGCGTAGAGTGAAATAGCTTAGAGTAGAGTGATGTACAGTGGAGTAGCATAGACTAGAGTGGTGTAGAGTGGAATGAGGTACAGTGTAGTGGCATACAATGGAATATCATTGACTGGAGTGATGTAGAGTGGTATGGCAAACTTTCTAGTGGCGTAGAGTGGAATGCTGTAGGGTGGAATACTGTAGAGTGCAGTGTTGTAGAGTGAAGTGGGGTAGAGTGTTGTGGCCTACAGTGTAATATCGTACTGTACAGTGGCGCAGAGTGGAGTTTTGTAGAGTGGAGTGGCCCACAGAGGAGTAATGTAGAGTGTAGTGGTGTAGATTGGAGTGGTGTAAGTAGAGTGTCATACAGTGGACTAGAATACAATACAGTGGAATAATGTTGAGTGTTACTGGCGCACAGTGTAGTGACATGGAGGTGCCTCGCATTTGGTAAAGTAGAGTAGAGTGGAGTAGAGTGGAATGTCGTACAGTGGAATAGCAGAGTGTAGTGCCGTAAAATGAAGTGATGATCAATGGAATAGCTAACGGAGGATTGTCGTAGAGTGGAGTGGTGTATAGTTGAGTGGCGTACAGTAGAGTGGCGTACAGTGAAGTAGCATAGAGTGGATGGGCGTACACTGGAGTGTCATTAAATGGAGTGGCGTACGGTGTAATAACATACATTGTAATAGCGTACAGTGTAGTAGTGTGGAGTGGAGTGGCATAGAGTGTAGAGGAATGCAGTTGCTTAACATAGAATAGAGTGGCATGTAGTGTAGTGATGTAAGTGGTGTGGAATGTAATAGCGTAGAGTGGAGTGGCGGTAGAGTGTAGTGGAGTACAGTGGGGTGTGGTAATTGAAACAGACACAGAGTGAAAGTATGTTAACAGATGCAAATGTAATGTGGCACAAAAATAAATTATTTGGTGTAAATAGTTATTTTGGTAGTATGTGTGAATAGCGTACGTAGATTTAAAGTTATAGTGTTTAAGATTTTGAAAATATATTGTGCAGCAGTATACCATGGTAAGTTTGCGTTATACCGAGGTACATGTGCATGATAAGGCAGAATGTGTTTACCAAAGATAAAAATCAGACATGCCATTTTCAGCACATTTTGTCTGTGTACTGCATTCTGTCTTTTGCTACCTTCTGGGATAGGGTCTTAGATGTAGGTAAGTAGAAGCTTTTATTGTTGTTCCCTACCTAGGACCACTTTATTAAAATGTTAATACGTGTGAAATTAATGTATAATGTTCTATATATTCTTACAGCAGTTTAGGAAGAACTGCACATTCTTTAAAAAAAAATAAAGTGGCGCTGTAATTCGTAGGTATTATTGTGGTACTCCGTGGACTTTTTACTGAAGGTTTAAATGTGTCAAAAATGGATATTACACAATAGTACACTATATTTGTAAAGGGCACTACAGTGTATTTTTTTTGTTACCGTCGTACTCCCAAGTAGTACACAGTACTCCATACAGTTAAAAAATATATATGTAGAAACATATAAATATTTTTCCTCTAAACTATTACCACTTTGCTAGAGTGGTAACACGTAGGGGAAAAATATCATACCTTATACTTACCTACATCTAAGGGCAGAACACAAGCAAAGTGTACCTGAAAACAACATGGTTGCTTTTACTTTTTGTAAAGGTAGTAAAGGTAAAGCTTGCCATCGCTATGTACCATGGTACTTTCGCAAACTACCAGGAAACTTCACATAAATACTGTGCCCACAGATATCACTAAGTTAAAATGCCTTCTAACTTAAAAAATCCTTACCCTCCTTACCTGTAGAACCCAAAAGGATCATTTGGGCAGTATATTGTCTAATCCCGCCAAATTTCATGTAAATCCGTTCAGTTGTTTTTGTGATGCGTGAGACACAAAAGTCTATTGAAAATGCATTGGTGGAAAAACGGTTTTGAGACACCCCCTTTTACCTTTGCAACCCCTTGATCAATCAACACAAAACTTAGCATTATCCACCAATGTAGAAGGAAGAATAGGTCGGCAAACTTTTGTGGCAATTCGTCAAATGAGTTATTAGCAACCAAAATTCTGAGGAATTCCTATACTGGGAATCCTAACAATAACTACCGCCTATATCTGATTTGATTTGATTTGAATTGTTATTTGTAGAGCGCGCTAAACTGTGAAACCTGGATATAAGCCCTCTGGGTATGTATTTAATTTTTTCCAGAAAGCCATGTTTTTACATCCTTCCTGAATCGCACCCGATCCGGTTGACAGCGCAGAAGGTATGGCATCTGGCTCCATAGTTTTGCCCCACAGAAGGATAATGTGCGTCCTCCCCATCTAACCTTCCGTGTTTTTGGAACACAGACAAATCCTTCCGAGGACGATCTGAGCGGTCTAGCAGGGAGATATCTTGTAAAGAGTTTTCTAAATTCCCCGGAGACACCTCCATGGAGGGCCTTATGTACCAGACATAAAGCTTTAAAATTAGCCCTCTGACGGACTGGGAGCCAATGAAGGGTTTTAACGGCCTCTGAGGTAGGATGGCCCTTTGGAATATTCATGAGCAGTCTAGCCGCCATATTCTGAAGTGACTGAAGCTTCCTTTCCTGTGCTTTATCAATCCCCCCCAAAAAAGAGCGTTGCAGTAATCTAATTTAGATAAAAGAAGTGCAACTACAATTGTTTTTTGAAGTTCGGTTGCTATAAATGGGAATATTTTCCTCAGAGTTTTTAAGAGGAAGAAACAAGAGGACGTTAATTGGTTAATATGGGCGGATAGATTTAGTTGGTTATCTAGAGTCACCCCTAGATTTTTAGCCTTAGCAACAGGGGTGGGGCATACTCCCGCCTCCGTAGGCCACCAGCTAGTGTTCCATACCGATGGTCCTTTGCCAAATTCAAGGACCTCGGTTTATCAGTATTTATTTTTTAAAAATGTATGCTCATCCACTCCATAATGTCCCTCAAACAGGCATGGAAGCCGCTAGCTGGTGTATCAGAAGATTCAGCGACTGAGACAGTGAGCTGTGAATCATCGGCATACATAATTATGGAGAGTCCATGTTTCCTGACCAGATTGGCCAACGGGGCAACATATATATTAAAAAGAGTTCGAGACAAGGCAGACCCCTGCGGAACCCCACATGGGTGTAGGAACGTTCCCGATTGCATGTTCTCCCAGTGTATATTTTGCTGTCTGGCATCTAAAAAGAAGGAAAGTAAGTTTAGTGCAGTGTCCTCCACCCCTGTCTCTTTCAGCCATTGCACCATTACCAAATGGTTCACGGTGTCAAACGCCGCCGAGAGGTCCAGCAGAACCAAAATTGCTCTGCTGCCCCCATCCACTGTCCTTCGAATCTCCTCAGTTGCCAGCACCAATGCTGTTTCTGTTGAATGACAGGGCCTAAATCCATGTTGAGTACAATCCAGTAAAGAATTGTCTTCTAAGTACTGAATCAACTCCTTATTTATGGCTTTTTCTAGAATCTTTGCTGGTAATGATAGTCGGGAGATTGGCCGATAGTTTTTTGGTTCGAGTGGATCTGAGGTCTGTTTTTTTAGAATTGGCCTTAAACAGGCTTTTTTCCATGCCTCAGGATATTTCCCTGTTGTTAATACTTGATTCAGGAGGGGGGAAAATATGTGCTGATAGCCTTAGAGGCCAAATGGAAAACTGCTGGGGGGCATGGATCATTCGGGGAGCCAGATTTAATGGCTATCAGGAGGTCATTAACCTCCTCAATATTGAGCGTTGTAAAGCAGCCCAGTCTGCTGTTTGTTGCCCAGACCTTTATGTTTGGAGGGTTATTATCCGACCTACTTTTCACTGAGTTTAAAAGGTCATCATATATTACTTGTACTTTGTTTTGGAAGAAAACAGCCATTGTATTACAAAGGGTATAAATGTTCCTGTGTGTTGGGAGGTGACCAATGTCTGTACAGTTTTAAACAGCTCTTTTGAGGAGTGTGTCGCCTCCTTTATTTTAGCAGTGAAATAGGTCCTTTTGGCTTTAATAATAGCCTGTTTATAGTCCTCCAGGCATTGGTTATATAATAGTTTATGCTCTGGACTATAATCTGTCCGCCAGACTCGTTCTGTCCGTCTGCATTTCATTTTTATGATCTTTACCTCTGGACTATACCAGGGTGCCATTGGCGTTCCTCTCCTATTGATTTTGTTGATTATAGGGGCCGTTTTATCTGCAGCTGTTCTGATCCAGTTGTCAAATTGGCTGGCTGCTATATCATTGTCCTTGCTTAAGATAAATGGATCTGAGCTTAATGCCTGTTCCAGGTCGGCCTTTTTTATCTTGTTCCATTGCCGAACCTGCAAGTTCCGAGCGGAAAGGGGTTGAGGCAGTATATAATCTTTATTTGTTATCTGAAAGATAATAGCTCTATGGTCCGTCCAAGGCAGTGGTAGTGTTTTAATTATTTTTACATCTGCTTGGTTTGTGAAAATCCCATCCAGGGTGTGGCCAGCCAAATGTATAGGTTCCAGTACAATTTGGGAGAATCCATATGCTGTCAGGTTGTCTACCAGGCTTACTGTGTCTGGGTTGGTATCTAGTTCAAGATGGTAGTTAAAATCACCTATAATGTTGAGATACTCGGCATCCAGACTTGACTCTAAAAAGTTTAGGATAGCCTGTGAGAACACCTTTCTTGGTCCTGGTGGCCTGTATACTAGTAGCCCTTTAAATGAAAAGGAGTCACTGAGTTTAAAAGAGAACATTAATGCCTCGGATGGAAGTGTAGGTATAATTTCATGTCGCAGCCTTAAGTTATCTTTATATATTATTGCTACCCCACCACCTCTACCATCTATCCTATCATGTTGTACCATTGAGTAGCCAGGGGAGAGGGCTATATTCCAGTCTGGGTCTGAGCTGGCATCTGTCCATGTCTCAGTTAGAAAGGTGATGTCAGGATTTTCTATTTGAAGTAAACACTCTAGTTGGTATTTATGTTTTACGAGTGATCGGGTATTTAATAATATGCAGGACAAAGTTTGTATTGACTTCCTACTTATCTTGTCCTGCCTCCGATTGCCTTTTCCTTCTGGTCCCTGAGGATGGTGTTGTTGTACCTCTTGGCCTTTTTTGGCTTCATATTGGTCTTTACGGCCTGGATCTGGCTTTTGTAAAATCTCTCCTTTTATCCCCCATGAATCGGTCAAAGTGGTACCCACAACCCCTAACCCCTACATACGTATGTATTCATGTTCAGCTCAGTGTTTCAATATTTAAATTTTTGTGCAAATCACGCAGTAGCAGCAACAGTTACACGCCTCACACGCACACCAATGGCTTCAGCCATGTTTCACAGGCTGCGCGGTCGCTCCAGCGAGCTATTTGATGTGTGTGGAGCGGGGAAACTAGACCGCTGACCCTCAAAAGACGGGCTCGCTCTAACGGGCGGCACCGTGAGTCCCAACTTAGTTTGCTCACTTTTAGTTCAATCCGGATCAGTTGTATGTATTAAAATCAGTAAAATTTTATACAGAACAATCCAGTTTTAAAAATACAGTATTTCGGCTTTTAAAACCGGTAATTCATGTTTTTTAAAATTACTGGGCAGACTTTACTTATAATTCAAAGTTCGAAATTAATTCATCCAATATTGTGCAAACACGCAATAGCAACAGCAGCTCAGTGTTTCAATATTTCAATTTTTGTGCAAATCACGCAATAGCAGCAACAGTTACACGCCTCACACGCACACCAATGGCTTCAGCCACGTTATCTATATCTATATTTATTTATATACATATACATATATATGTTTGTATGTGTTTATGTGTGTGTGTCACACCTCCAATTATTGTACAGCACGATTACTCAGAAAAAAGCTTTGAAATAATCGAAGATAGGGTTAAGTCGAATATGCACAGAAAAGATGTTGGGAATCAGGACACTGAGTTCCGATAAAAGGTATAGAGCCAAAGGGAATAGGGAGCCACTACTTTTTCCGATATGCTACCCTAATTATGCACTTACAAACCCTCAGTCATTATACAAGTGTGCAACTCCCATACAGTAGATCTATATTAAAAAAATAATTGCATACTTACAGAGACACTCAAAGTATATTTTTGGTTGACTAGAAATGCTATTCAAATATTAATTAGGCATGTAAAGTTCATTGTCCTTACCATACTTTGAATCAACAACCAGCATATATATCAAACAGATAACATTAAACGAGGGTCACGAGCATTAACAACATTCCTTATGAATGTTAGTAAAGTTGGTAGCAATCCGTACTTGCGATTACAACAGTCAGTATGATTGTGATTTCAGGCTGCTTTCATCTGCTTACAAAAAACATTCGGCAATTCGAGGAAGGATGTGCAGAAACACATAATTGAATGCTTTTGAAGAAAATTATGTGACAGGGAGGAAAAATACAAAAAAGAAAACAAGCTAAAGTACATAAAAAAGAATAGGTGCAATGTAGAAAGTTGGAAACGGCCGATTCACAGAATCAGGCTGTTTCCAACCTCAAAAATGTTTTTTCATATGTACAAAGCACACATTGTTATTTGGTAACATCATTGTTTTACTGACACTTCAAAGGAGGTGGTAACCATTTGCAAATGGGAAGGGGTCCCTAAAGGACCCTTCTCCTTTGTGAATGTTGAAACAAATATTTTTTAAGTGCAGGATTTAATTTTTTTAAATGCATCCCTTTTTCCTATAAGGAAATGGGCAGCATAAAAAAAAGATTGCTTCATTAAAAGGCAATCACAGGGGGCGTGGTTTCGGCGCCTGAGAAGATGGCCGCCGCTACGATGAGCTCCGCAGCGATGTGAGACGCCGCAGCTGTTCCAGGACATTTTTTCCTGTTGTCGGAGCGCGGAAACTGCTTCCAACTTCATTGGAAGTACTGCTCCAGCCGTTGCGCTCCATTTCCTGGCATATGGTGAGCGAGAAGACACTTTTTCGACTTCATGACGGTTACGATTTACTCGCGGCCGCCATTTTGTTTTTCATGAAGTAATCTCCTCACATTTGCCGCACTGCTTCGCATATAATGCAGACTTCCAACGAAATATTTTCATAATGATGACACTGGGGCAAACTATTGGAACTTTTTCTGCCTTTTCACTGCCATGACTAGCTTTTTGTTCTCTCATGCTTGTTGCTGGATAAGGTCTGAGCTCCTCAGGAATATGATATGAAGTGGTCAGTCATATGAATCCTCCGCTCTCAGCTGTTGTTTCTTTTGAATATTACTCCTTTTTGAACAACATTTTGTCACCGCACTTGGCGTTTTTTATGCCTGAGACCATATGCGTGCATAAGGTGTTCTGCTTTCTGTGACTTCCTATCATTATACCTCTCTCACAAAATTTTTGCTGTGGGGTGCTTTTTCTCAACTCAGTCATGGCGACTTCCCGGACTGCCCGCAAGGATACTCTGCAAACCAGCGATACCGCTCTGGAGGACTTTAATCCTTTTAACATCCTGCAGGAGGGAACGGAGGATAATTCTGGTGACCCTGTTACTACGAAGGGCTCTTCTTCCTCTATGACTCGGTTAGGCGCCAAACAAGGTTCAAAAATACCGTCATCGACTTCTTCCACACCTAGGAAAAGAGGAAAAGCGAATCCGCCCTCTCCCACTAATTCTTCTTCACCTCTCTCATTGGAGCTTATCCTTGAGGAGATTCGTGCCCTCAAACCATATATGGAGGAAACTAATGTCCGTCTATTGAGTTTGGAAGATAACTGGTCCCATACTGTGCAAAGGGTCGACGTTCTGGAGAAACGTGTTGACACTGTTCAGGACCTTGCTGCTCAAGTTCCTCATATTCACAAAGAAGTCGACCATCTCAAACAACAGGTCGAGCAGTTAGAGAATCGCAATAGGCGCAACAATTTGCGCATTTATGGCCTGGCTGAAGGACTTGAAGGTTCTGACCCGATATCTTATTTTAAGTCTTTCCTACCTACACTTCTGGGTCTTTCAGCAGCTCCTCCATTAAATATTCAACGGGCACACCGTTTGGGTCAGAGTCCTCATGCTTCATCTTCCTCAGCAAAACCCAGAGGGGTTATTTTGTACTTCTTAGAATACACTGATCTTCTTAAGGTTTTGCATGCTGCCAAACAGAAGGGAAAGATCACTTGGAACGGTTCTAACCTCTTTTTTGCCCAGGACTATGCCAAGGCTACGGCTGATCGACGCAAGAAATTTTTGGATATGAGGCCAGCACTTCGCAACATGAATGCCCGTTATGGCCTATTCCATCCCTGTCTGTTCAAAGTAACTTATAATAACAAAACAACCAACTATGAGGACCCTGAACTGCTTCAAAAATTTCTGAACTCATGTAGTGGAGTCTCTATGGACATCTCTAAGCCATGATCTGATTTGAAAGCTTTAGTTCCAGTTGCTCAGAATGTGTCTCTTATTTGTCCCATATGTGTATACGTTGGTGCTTTGTTGCTTCTCATGTTAATTAGTGCTAAATATTGTTCTTATATTCCCCTTTAACAGGTTGCGGTTTCTGTGTTCCCTTACCCTCTTCGTTTTTTCGTTCATCCTGGATGATGTCTTACGTGTGCCCCTCGTCCTGCGATTCCTCATCCGGCGTCTGGCCTTCTTCGTGTGGCTCCACCTACCCCAACATGATTGTTCGTTTGTGGTATGTTTTTTCTATTTTTTGTTCGTCATCTCTATTGTTCTTATTCTGGTCCTGTCTCTTTCTCTCTCACTATCCTCGCTCTTTCCCCTTTTTTCTCTTTCTATTTCTCTTTTCTCTTCTGCTCCATTTATACTTTCGGCTTATCTTTTATGTTTCTTATGTAATCCTCTTCTTTCTTTACTATCCTATGATTATCTTCATGTCCTATTGCCGCCTCGCTACTGCAACGCCTTTTTCTGTATTTTTCTGTATCCTTCACATGTATGGCAACTTCGTTACGAACTGTTTTTGCTAAGTTTATAAAACTTTAAATGTCGTTAAATATTATATCTTGGAATGTTAAAGGTTTGGGTTCTCCTATCAAACGTCAACGAGTTTTGTCACATGTTGCAAATTTAAAAGGAGACATTGTTCTTTTGCAAGAAATTCATATTCAAGATACTGAGATAACTAAATTACGGCGAAATTGGGTGGGACATGTTTTTGCATCTCCGGGCTCGGGAAAACGCAATGGAGTTGCCATCCTCTGCCATAAACGCTTGGATGTTCATCTCATAAAACAAGACAATGATTCTGATGGTAGGTGGGTTATGACCTCTTTGCTGATTAATAAGGTCCCTCTCACTATTTTTAACGTTTACGCTCCTACCACGCACGATAAATTGTTCTGGCCCCATATTCTTTCTCTTTTAATGCAATGCACTGACGAATATTTGGTTTTTGGTGGGGATTGTAATATGGTTGTAGACCCCTTTATTGACAGGCATTCTAATTCCAGATTTGTCCCCTCCGCTGCACATTCCCAGTTCACTTCGACCATTTCTCAAAGAGCTCTTGTAGACTCTTGGAGAATCTGCCACCCCACACTTCAAGAGTATACCTACTACTCACCTGCCCATTCCTCACAATCCCGAATAGACTACCTCTTTATTTCCAAAGCCCTACTTCAGCACACTTCCCGCGCGGACATAGGATCTATATTGATTTCTGACCATGCCCCCGTTTCCTTGAGTTTGGATCTACTCCCTCCCACTAAAGGATCCAGACGCTGGAGGTTTAATAATTCCCTGTTACTGGATCCTAAATTCACACCAGCCTTTCTCGAATTTGCCTCCTTATTTTTTGAAGAGAATGATTCTCCTCAACTATCCCCTCAACTTATATGGGATTCCTTCAAAGCTGCCTCTAGGGACTTCATCATATCCTTTGTTGCACAAAAACGTCGTGCGGCCTTTCTTTCTTCTCAATCACTCAACTTACAAATTAAAAAGTTAGAACATCTTTACTACGTGTCAAACAGCCAATCCACTCTAAAAGAACTCATTAACGCTAAGCTTTCTTTTAACAAAGTGTCTACTGACTCTGCAAATCTGTATTTGCTTAAATCGAGTGCTAAATATTACACTGCACAAAACAAATCCGGAAACCTCCTGGCTAAGTACCTCAAGGTTAAAAAAGAACGTACCAAAATTGAATCTATTACATCGTCATCTAATACTGTACTTCATAGGGATGAAGACATTCTCTTGGAGTTTTCCAATTTCTACAAAACATTATACACCCCAGAGTCTTCACCCCTTCCATCTGATATTGATCAGTATTTAGCCTCCATTCCTCCTCCTCCTTCTTCTTTGAACGTGGACTTTTCCTCCCTAGAGTCTGATATCCAAGCTAAAGATATTCTTAAGGCTATTCAGTCTCTCAAAAAGGGGAAAGCTCCGGGTCCGGACGGCTTTACAATTGAATTCTACACACATTTCTCTAATCTACTTATTCCCAAATTACTCAAATTATTCTTATTCTTTATTGCTTCCCGGAGTTCTGACGGTTCATTTCAAGAGGCTCTAATTTGTCTTCTCCCTAAAGATGGCAAAGATCACTCCCTATGTAAAAATTATAGACCTATTTCCTTAATTAATTTGGACTATAAAATTTTCGCGAAGATTCTTGCGCTTCGTCTGGATAATATTTTACCCCACTTAATAGGCAAAGAACAATGTGGTTTCATTAAAGGTCGCCATCTCTCGGATAATACCCGCCTCTTTTTCAATGTACTCAGTAAATCTCATTCCCACCCCTCCTCATTAGCAGCCGTGGCTTTGGACGCTGAGAAAGCTTTTGATAGAGTTAATTGGCAGTTTATCTTTTCAACACTTACCTGGTTTGGTTTCGGCCCTAAATTTCTATCTTATGTTTCATTGCTTTATTCTTTCCCAAAATCATTTATTCTGGCTAATGGACTAGTTTCTTCGTCTTTCCCATTACTCAGAGGAGTCAGACAGGGTTGTCCTCTTTCTCCACTTTTATTTATCCTGACCCTAGAACCCTTTTTATCTAAAATCCGGATGAACAAGAACATCACTGGTTTTCCATATGGTGATCAACAGTTAAAAATCTCGGCTTATGCCGATGATATTCTTTTATTTATTTCTAAACCCCAGTCTTCTTTACCGGCCTTCCTCTCAGAAGTCTCTACTTTTTCCTCGGTCTCAGGGTACAAGTTGAATGTAGACAAATGCGAAATTCTTCCACTAAATAAGTATTGTTTCCATGCTGACTTTGTATCTTCCTCCTTTCACTGGAATCCTACAAAGATTAAATATTTGGGCTTGTGGTTTACTCCATCTATTAAAGATACTGTAGCGCTCAATCTTAAAAATCTCCTGTCAACTTTGTCCGACTCTACAACGCGATGGCATCCCTTGTTTTTATCCTGGTGGGGTAGATTGGACTCTATAAAAATGATGTTGGTTCCTATAGTTTTATTTTTCTTGTCCAATCTTCCCGTTAATATTCCCAAATCCTGGTACAAAAAAATATATACTATTCTCTCGCAATTTCTGTGGCAAAAGAAAAGATCTAGGATGTCTTTTTCCAAGCTCAAACAACCTAAGCACTTGGGTGGTGTTAACTTTCCCGACTTTGCATCTTATCATACCTCCTTCTTCCGGAAGAATTCCTCTGCAGTATTATCACAAAATGCAACAGATTTGTTGTCCCTGCCTTTGTGGGTAGAAATTGAATCTCATTTTATTACCCCCTTCTCTTTTGATGAATTTCTGTCTTTATCTAATACTCCCCAAAAATTTTCCCTCCCCATTCTTATGCATTCGCGCAAAATATTTCATCCTATTATGTTAGATGGTTTAGATGTCCGAAATAGGTTCTTACGTTCTCCGATTTGGTATAACAATCATATTAAGATTAAAAACCGGACTATTTTCTGGAAGGATTGGTTCAATCTTGGTCTTAAATGGACACATCAGCTTTTTCTAGGTGATACCTGTTTACCCTTTTCTACACTACAATCGTGTTATTCCCTTCCTCTTTCGTATCATCCTAAGTATATATTACTGTCTCTAGCTGCTCAAAGTTCTTACGATAAACTTATGACTTCTTCTGTGCAGATCACCCCCTCTCCAGTCCCACTCTCATTCTTAACAGGGAACATTTCAGCTTCTCAAATTTATAACAAATTAAGATCCACTGGTCAGCCCCGTAATAAATCTGCAGTTGAGTCTAGCTTGGAATCTGATTTATCCACATCCTTTTCCACTTTAACCTGGGATAAAATTTGGATTAAAATTCGGAAGTCCTCTAGGGCAGCAAATACCACACAAACACTGTTCTTTCTATATAACAGACTTTTACTCACCCCTGCTAAACTACATCAAATTAATCATCTATCTCCCTCTACCTGTTGGTCATGCCCGGCCCCGGTTGCAGACCTCATGCACATGCTATTCACTTGCCCAGTTATTCATCAATTTTGGTCTAAGGTTTGGCAACAAATTAATAAAATATTTCATACGCAAATCCCATTTTCTTTTGTCCATATTTTCCTCGGTAGTGTTGCGGAGGTTTGGTCCTCTTCCACCCCCCTTAATATCCTCATTATTGACTTACTCCTTGCTGTTGCCTTTCAACAGATCACTAAATCATGGAAAAATGCCTCAAATGTTTCTTTTCAGGCCTGGTGGTATGGAGTCTGTTATAATCATCGATTAGATAGAGCTTATGTTCACCCGATTACATTAGCCATTAAACGTGACTTACTGTGGCTGCCTGTGACCAACTTCCTAAATGTGTCTGCTCAATTGTTGCCATCGCATACTCCAGTCATTGAAGAAGTTTCCAAGCCCCCTTAGATTATAATTAGTTTATTATGGTCATATTTTGTGTTTTATTCTCAGTATATAAGTAAGTTTGTAGTAGTGAGATCAATATGATATATGTGTTGTATATTAGATCAATATTTTCAGTGATATAAGCATATGATATTTCTATCTGTTTACCTCTCTTTCTCTCTTTCTTTCTTTCTTTCTCTCCTCTATCTCCTTTTTTCTTCTCTCCCTTTCTTACTTTTTCCTCCCTTATTGTTACGCAATATTTTTTCTACTTTGTACCATTGACTTATACTGTATTGTATTATTGCTCTATCTCATGTTTATTTCCAATAAACTTTTCTTTAAACTTAAAAAAAAAGGCAATCACAGACATGGCTGTGATGGCTAATAGCTAATGGGTCGCAAACCCATTAATACTCATGAGGTAGGTTGATTGCGACCTACTAGGAATCACTATTTGAGACGTATACATTTTTTTGTACATTAGGAATTGCGATTTTCTAATTGTGATTCAGTAAGAATCGCAATTATGAATTGGTAATCCCTAAATTTAGTACATATGGCCCAAAATTCTTTGTGGCAAAGTAGCCTGAAGATCTGTCTTAAGATAATCAAGCCACAATGAATGTCCTTTAAAAACCTTGGTTACCCTTATAAGTGCACATATGTGTTTTATTAATGTAACTGGGCCACGTGTCCTGCATGTAGATGTAAGCATGCAGATGATGGAGTTGCACCTTACTTGACTTAGACACTTTTGCTGACAGTACAGAAAGCTGCATCGATCTCACAGTTCATGTATTCTAATACATGCAGAGATATGCATAAGATTCAAGGCCTTCGTGACCTGGCAGAGGGTGGATAATCTGAGAATCAATAGTAACACAGCTACCTGTTTGCCAATCACTATTGAGCCTCAAGGTCTTCTGGGAGGATAAAATAAGGGTATGACCTTCCTTCGTATTTCAATAGAATCCCTATTTTATGTATCTGATTGAAGTAATTTTAGAATACAACACCCTTGATTTACAGAATGCCGCACCAAAAAAGCGTAGGCTTATGGCTTTCATTCAAGTTGCCCTTAAGATAGAATAGCCTGTACCCTGATGATAATTCAAACTACATTGAGATGTAGTAGTCAGAAACGATGTAGTAGTCCCCGTGACCTGAAGTCACATATAAGGCATCAATCCAGATTACATGGATAGCAGCAGTGCAGTTTTACAACTACATTTACATCATACTCCAGCCTTTGCAATTCAACAATGACATTTACACCACCTGATAAGTTGGGGGGGGGGGAAATAAAATCAATAAATATTTATAATTGTATATATATATATATTCATTTTGCACAATCCCACCCTGGATGCCGAACTCACTGCGGGTGTGTCTGTAGGTGAGGGTGAATCCACTTTTGTTACACAACAACTGCGAAAAACAGTTTGGAGCACTCGCAATGTAATTGAATGACTGTATTTTTTGCAGACTCGTTTCAGTGTTATGCCTATTTCCTTGCATTCACATCATTCTAAAACATGCACTTTATATATATATGTATCAATTCAATTAAAAATAGCTTTATTTGGCCAATACATGTAACTATAAAAGCACAAAATAAAACCATTCTACGCGTATGTAATTACTGCAGCAAAATAAAAACATTTAAAATTAATAGATTATGAAGAAAATTCCTTTAAAAACTTGCGATCATCACAATGAACCATTCCAATAAAAATAACATTTCAAAAAGTCTTTAAAAAACGATTGAAATTAGTTAACAACAGTGATACTCAAGTGTATATTTATTGACTACCCAAGATTTCAATGCATAGTTTCTTATCAATTTGATTGCAGTAACGGTGTAATTAAGGACAGTGATACAAATTTCAACAGAAGATACAGTTTGCAGATAAGTGAGCCCCTCTCTATAAGATACAAAGTGCTTTTTTAAAAGCGTAGTGCACAAGAAACGTAGTCCAAGAGATTCATACAAAGTTCCAATAGGCATAAAGTGCCCAGTAGATTGGGCAGTGGCCGCATCACATGAACAACATGGAAGAGAGGCATGCCAGGTGCATTCCATGGGAAAGTCCACAATAAAGTGAACTGTATTCAGTCTCAACCTAGTGAGGTCGAATCTGTGTTCGGGTTAAGTTATATAGCTAAGATAGGGCTCCAGGCCCATAGATATGGAAATGTGCATGTATTAAATGACAGATGACATATCCAGCAGCTTCTTAAGTCTTGTTTCCTTTCTGATTGATCTGAATGCCCCTATAACTATCTCCTTAGATCTACGGCCAATGTTTTCAGGGCACTCAAAAAAGTTGCTGAAGCCCAAGTAGCAAAAGGTGTTTTTAACGTAAACCAGACATAGAATGGCAGTCATGCTCTCTAGATTTACGCAATCGGCTCTCACCTGCTGTGAACATTGGGCCTTAGGGAAATTCCATATCTATAGCAATAAGAGAAGCGGGCCATGCTAAATTGGCATACAATAAAACCTAAGGCCAATTCCATGAGTGGAATGAGACTCGCAGTAGATTTTCGAACAGCTAGTAGTTTGCACAAGAAACTTTTTTAGGTAACCTGAACTTTTGCCGGGAGAGACATAACCACAGACACCAGCCCCATAGGTGCCCGCTGACAGATATTTACTGTTATATAGATTAAGCATTTCCCGAATCAGCTTTTGACCCAACCTTTTGACAAATCTAAATATTGCTCATCAGCCGCCCCAATTTCCTGTGCTCTTTGAATTAATACCTTGCCCCAGCTCCCATTGGAATCCAAAAGTTTACCTAAATAATTAAAAGTGAGCACTTTCTCGATGGGTCTCGCATCTATTAAAAAGTTTTAGACTTAATATTTTTGGGGCCACTTGACAATATAAAAGACTTTTGCTGATTTACCTTGAATCTAAGGCTGATCATAAAATTGTTAAAACCATTTACAACGTCTGGAGGGTGGAGAGCTGCGCAGAGGCCATCCTCTTCCACTGCTGTCAGAGTCTCTCAGTGGATAAAGGGGCATCAGCCGGCCGGGTCTCTGCTTGGTCTCACTGGGCTCACTGCTGAAGGCCATCGGCTGCTTCCCTGGAGCAGAAGTCCATTCTGTCAATTCACCTTCTATTCAACATCGCCCAATCCCGCTCGGGGGTGTCTTGTCTTGTGACTGACTCAAGTCGCAGCAGTACAACACCACCACGCAAGGCCACTTCACACCGCTACGGCCCATCTTCAACATTTGCAACACAAGCCACACACTGCTCCAAACAGCTATCGTAAATGCTTCCCACTCGCTTGTCAGCGCAGCATCAGAGGGATATTCCCCCACTGTTCACAGATATTCTTGTCTGAGCCAGGATTGTGTCAGATATATGGGCTGTAGCACTAACAAGTTGCGTCCACCATCTCAGGTGGTAGGCCATACCCCAAAAAATCATTTTTGAGATTTTTGACACCTGAAAACTGCTGTGTTCCACCCATGGGAAGGTTAAAAAATTGTACAGGCGGCAATTTAATCCAAAGTTTTCAATGGGTTTGTAGTGTGTATTGCAGCAGGGACTACTGAATCTCAAATATTGAAGGAACAGAATATAGTTACGAGAAAATCAAGGGGCAAAATGGCAAAAGGTGAGGGCACATAAGGAGGTAAAAATTTACTATTCTTCACTCCACATCTGTGTACCTTAAAGATATAAATGTCATCAAGGTACATACATGTGAAGTCAAGCAAAGAAAGTATACAGAAACTTAATTTATGATATTTTGTCCCTCGATATTGTGGTAAAGGTATTCTGGCCCGTATATATATTTGAGAGCCTGCACCCCGTATGGAGTATCTGCACCTATTTCACTTCAAAGGAAGAGGGCCTGCACTTTTCAGCACAGGTGCAAACCTTATATTTGGAGAGCACCGGCACCTTTTAGTAGCAAGCAGGTATTCTGGGAGAACGAGTACCTGCACGCCTGTACTCTGATTCCAAGCACTGATGTCATCTATATTAACAGATAGTCAAGTCCTGGGTACACCAAAGTTCCTTCGTCTGACCTTTAGGAGTCTACAGTTCGAACAGTAATGAACCCAAGAAGCATTGTGTTCCCCATAACATTCTGGAAATCGACCACTGTATTGACAGGCTAGAGGGAAAGTTGTTTTACTATAAAACTGATACAATCCTTGGTGAGATTGAGCTGTCGTAAAATACAAAATATTTACTCGTTCACTATAAAATGCTTGCCTCTCAGTCCAACTGAGACATATTAATGCATTCTATCAGCGATATGTACATTCTCACAAAGACACCTTTTTGATCAGTGTATTGGAACCTATTGATGTTTTTCCTACTTTCTTTGTTGAAGAGCCTGCTTCCATCTATATGCCTCATAGGTGTTGGATGGGAGCACATGCCAATGTATCAGAGTGAAGCTGATATACGTACAGTGGTCTTATTGACCATAGGAGATGATATTAATGGAATTTCTTATAAACCAAAGAAGAGCCATAATTATTACTCTTAGGTAAATGGGAGTACAGCTACTCAAGGAAAACATTTGACCATTAAAAATCAATCTGCATTTTTAACTGAGTGATCAATGCCACATCTGAATCAAAGAGATGGGTGCAAACTATTTGGATTAATGTAAAATCATAGCTACTACCCTGCACAGGGAACATGTTGGTGGGCTGAAAAGCCTTAGGGTGATGGTTGTTAAAGTAAGGTGAGTTTGGACTTGATGGAAAGGGATTCCGGCAAATAAGGTCCAATCCCAGACGAACAGAGTGCCCCAAGGATCGCTCCTCCATCTGGTGATCTTCAGCGCATCACTAAATAACACACTGATCTTCAGCAAGAGTATGAGAGAAAGGCACATTCTATTTTAGGGAACACAATGATTTGCTAAGTGAATAAACATGAAATTAGAAAGAAGAAAGCTCGGAAGCAGTACACAAAGAGAAGGGTGGCTTTAACTAACAGGAGATTCATCTTGGAATTGTCATATTTGAAAATGAGAACGTGGTTAATGGATGCAATAAGGTCAAAGAGGGAGCAGGGGAATTGCTGGAGTATAGGAGGATAGGGGTAACCAGCAGGGAAGGCAAATAGTCCACAGTTTGGTAACCAAGATAGCATGTGGTTTAAAGCAT
This sequence comes from Triturus cristatus, assembly GCF_964204655.1. Classification (NCBI taxonomy): domain Eukaryota; kingdom Metazoa; phylum Chordata; class Amphibia; order Caudata; family Salamandridae; genus Triturus; species Triturus cristatus. The sequence goes on along the minus strand of NC_140591.1, from coordinate 370,811,006 downwards.
GCCATAGGAGAGGTTAAATGGATGAAATATGTATACATCAATGTAAAGGTAAATAGTTAGGATGAAAGAACATTAAGATTCTTACAAAGAACAGCAGAACTGCAGCTGGTGGTCACACTATGAGACTGAAGGGAGAAAGCATAGAAGAGGCATAGGGGTTTTCAAACTTTTCAAAGTTCGTACAGTAAATGCATGTACCAACCTCCCCGCAAAAGTGGTAGGGACACAGTGTGTTCAAAGTACAAAGAAAGATTAGGCAACTCTTATTGGTGTTAGGGATGTTGTTTCCCACTAAGATTAGAGGGACCATTACGAGTCCAGTGGCTTCCTGCCTGGTATTTCCATCTACTCCCTAGAATGACTGATATGTGGGGCATTGGTATTTCAGGAATTAGGTCGAAATATTGTGAATTATTATAATTTGGGTAGTAACACACAGGAATCATTGTTCTGCTCCAAATAAGGTATAGTATTGACCAGCATTTCACCTGGAGACTTCACCTACATCGAACAGGTGAGATCTCATGGTTAGACACTTGTGAGCCATGGAACTGGGGTCTAACATGCCTGGAAATAGTGAGTGTCAAAATTAGTCTGCAGGTAGGGAAATCAGCAGATTGGAATGGGCTATTGCTTTCTGTGTAACTGCTGTAACTGTATGTTGCCATTGGTGAGGGCTTTATCAGTCATGAACAGCCATCGCTTCATCTTATATGCCAGAGCCTCGCGAGATGGCCTGTAATGAGAAAGAGGTATATAATCACCAGTATAGCCCATGCTGGAAGGTATACATTGCTATTAGAACATTTTGCCCCCTGACAGTAGGGTGTTTCAAACTAATCAAAGTGGAAGAGACAGACAAACATTGGGATTTTGGAGCTGGTGGCCATTCTTGTCATCGGCTGCTCCATTCTCTTCAATGCAACTCCCAATATTTTATTAATGGTTTAATTATTAAGTGGCCAAGTAAATACAGCAGAAATGGCTGAGGCAGTGCTTCCAATACCTATGACGATATTCGCTGAAATATGTACTGAGATCGATATATTGTACAATAATTTCCAATTTCCCACCGTTTCACTTCCCCGTGATAAACAGGGATGTTAGCACTGGTGTGAAGCAGACAGAAAACTCCACTCTGCTCAGTCACAAGCAGGTTTATAATGTGTGGATGAATACGAGGTGCTAGTGAGAGTATTTGTGTGTTATTCTGAGTATTATAAGCCATGGGTAGTATGAATTAACGTTAAACTCAAGATAAAGGAATTTGTTTCACAAGAAAGGTGACAGGGGACAACCTCACTCAGTTGTTTCCTATAAAAAGTGTTTGTGGGCTTATTTATTTATGCAATTCCTTTGTAATATTCCAACTTGTGGAAGTAGGTAGCCGTGCCATAATACGAGAAGTGTAGCTTGTTGCAAGCTCTGAAGGCCATGGTCCTTACTTACAGTCTAAGACATAGTGACCTATTATGATGGCGGCCGGACAAAGTCCACCCGCCACCGTAACGGTGAATGGGACCGTCCTCCAGAGGTGCGGCGGTCCCGCTGTGGTCATTAGGATGCCACCGCCACCGTGGCGGTTGCATCCCCCATCCACAACATTGTGGATGCATGTTGTGCATTGGCATGCACAAGGTGACAGGCACCATAAGTACCCCCCATGTGCACCCCCCAACCCCCAACACTCTGGGGGCCCACAACGGGCCCCCAAAAGCAGAAACCGCATGCCTTTTCATGGCAGCAATGCCACCATGGAAAAGCAAATCTCTGTCAACATCATGAAATGGATGGCCGTGTCTTGCAGAAACCGCCACCATATCATGCCCTTTTTCCACCCGGTCGACGTGTCGACCGGCGGAAAAGCGGCGTATGGTCTTTCTGTCCGCTCCCAGCCATCCTAATGTGGCGGGGGGTCAATCATGGTAGGATGGCTGGCGGATCGCCCCCGCCAGGCCGGCGGTGGCTACTGCCAGCCCGGCGGGGGCGATCTGCCGCCATCCTAATAGACCCCATAGTGTCTTTGAGGTCTCAAAGAATTTTGTGTGGAGGTTAACATTAAGGAATCTCAGTGGGGCTCTGTCTCTTTTTGGAGGAGGGTGGAAGTCCCACCTGTGCTGAGAAAGAAAGGCCTCTTTGATGACTACGTTTTCAGTTCTTTCTAGACAGCAATAATGATTTGGTTGGGTCTTCCAGGAGATAGACCATTCCACAGCAATGGTCTATCTCCTGAATGGTCCAAACACATCCCTAGAGCCAAAGATAATAATCCGGAGTTCCAGAGGGGATGAGAGTGGAGAGTATAGGATGCATCCTACCTTCCACAAAAAGCACCACAGGAGGAACAGCTTAATGTATTGGATACTTTGCTCTGGAAGCTATATCCCAGATGGATCTGACTCCAGATTCTTTTCCATTATCTACCTCATCGAACTATAAGATCAGCGCGAAGACAGCGAATTCACCTAGCTTCACCGGGACAATTTTACTGCTGAAAGTAACTGTAGTTTACAGGTGAGATTCTGGGGGGGAAATGAGGAATACCCTGCAGACTCACGCCTGAATTACCAATAACACTAATTGTCATACCTCATTTCTCATGGGATGTCAGGGTTTCACCTGTAATCCCCCTTAACTCCACCCCTGACGCTGCCAGTAATGCAGTTACACTTGCCAGGAAGAAATGAAGGCCTGTCTGAATAAGAGACGCATTAGAATAAACAGCCACATGACAGATGGAGTACCCTTTGAAAGATGGCAGTTTGTAAAAGTGAGGTAGGGACAATGGGTACAGGAATTCTCGCCATGGATTGCAATCTACAGGTGCTTCCTCAGCCTACGGGAGCATAATATTTATAAGGAGTTACTGGATTGCATTGAATCTGTGATAGGTTAAAAACCTAGGATTCATTTTTGATAATTGACTGACATTTAATAGTCAGATTAGCTAGCTCTCCTCTACCATATGGGTCATTTTAAAAATATCAGGAAAATGCTTCATGTATCCCCCCTGATGCACTAAAAACACTAGTCACCGCCTTAGCCCTCTCCAGATTGGACTACGGTAATGCCCTATACATGGGGATCAAATCCCAGTTTCTACTAAGACTGCAGCGACTACAGAATACAGCAGCCAGAGTAGTATTGGATATCCCTAGGTTTGAGCCAGTCTCCCACGGATTAAGAGCCCTCGACTGGCTTCCAGTGGACAAAAGGATTACATTTAAATGCCAATGCTTGGTCTTTAAAGCTCTACACGGCACGGTTTTTGAGGGCTCACTTGCAATGATATCTGCCGGCCAGAAGTCTAAGATCAGCTAATACGAAATTTCTACAAACACCCAAGTTCAAGAAGGTCTGTTGGGGTGGAAGAAGCTTCCTGTTAGGGACAGTTAAGACCTGGAACCAACTTCTAATCATTATAAAGAGCAGCACGTTGCTTCTGTCTTTTGGAAGGACACTAAAAAAATGGCTCTTTGCCAACTGATTCAGTCTGCATACCCCGCTAGCACCGTTCTGACCTACCATTTCTAGTGCCAAGACGCCTCCGGGCATTAGTGCGCTTTACAAATACACCAATCAAAATCAATCAATTAAAATCAATCATTTAGGAATAGTGTAATGCCAACAGAACAGTGCATGTGTCAGGAATGGGCAAAATTGGAGCAGATTATATTACTCAGTTATAATATTTCACACGCAGTGCTGCAGTCTGTTTTGAAGCAAACTGGACGAGTGGGAAAAATAAAGATGACTGGCCAAGCTTCCCAGATTCTGTGTGGCAAATATATCAAACGAATCTCAAAGCCAGTCTCTTGTGAGCTTAGCACAAGCACCGATCGATCAAGCACACTGTGGATAGGGAGACCATTAATTATCCTTTGCCATGGAGCTCTTTTATTATTGATGCTCAGTGCACACACCGGTGTGTTTTATATCATTTTGAAGATCACTTACAATATTTAACTACATTAAAACTGAACATGAACTAACACAATATTGCAATATTAAATATTAAAAGCAGAGCCCTTAGGTGTTCATTACAAAATAAATTATTACAGAAGCTACCAACACTTATTAAACCCTTGCAAGGAAAAAACAAGATAAAAAATAATGCACTCAAAATTGTAACATTTTTTTCAAACTGTAAACAGATGTTTCCCCTATCTGCTGCAAAAAAATCAATTCTAAATACAGGTGTACTGGAGGGTAACTTCATATTGTAACACTCAGCATGGCTCATTTTCCATCTAAAATACTTATAAAAAGAGGTATATAACTAGATAGTATTAAATGTCTTTCATGTAATTTTATAACTAGAGCTAACCTGATAGCTTCCTATTATGGCACAGTAAGTCCATTGCTGTTTTCAGTGGGAGCTTCTTTATAAATGCATTGGCTTAAAATATCTTAATAGCAAAATGTTTTCTATGATAAGGAAAGACAATCTCATGAGATGATAATTGTGAGAAAATGCCCCTTTTTTATAGCCATCCTTTTTTTTGCTGGATTTGATTGATTTTTAGACTCTGAACAGAGGGGCACTGCGGCTCAGTATCCAGTGTATATGTTTTGGTCCCGCCAGCACGTAAAAATGTGCTAATCCCTGATTAGCATGCCTAAACTTCCTATAATGTCAGAGTAAATGGTGCAGAAATACATCCATGACATGGAAAGTTAAATATCACCTGGAGACTGCAGCACTTATGCCATCAATTAGTGTTTGAAGAAAACAAGGCTTCAGGCCTATCATTGTAGACTAACTGATGCAGAACATACCTGCATTCCCACCTACCAAAATAATTTTTTTGACAGGAAAAAAACCTTTCCTTTAAATATTAAGAAATCACCTCTATGTTGGCCTTGCAGACCCCAGGCTATGGGGAAATGGCATTTAAAACTGGAACATGTAGAAATGTACTGTTGCCATGTCTCTGCAGTGGCAAGCCCCAAAAGCTCTGGCTGTCCTATGAGGAGAAGAAATAAAGGTACATTCGGGGTCTTGCTGAGATTGGTCCTCAATGAAAGAGCACATCTAAGGTATCAAATGTTGCTGACAAAGCTCAAAGAATAAGAATCGCTGCATGTTTTTGATCGTGAATTTGGAGATATTGTTCACATACATCTTTTATAGCTGTTTCAGTGCTTCGCAAGGGTGAAAGCTGGCTTTAAAGTCAGACAGTAAACTGCTAATGTGAAAATACTCTTGCAGCTGAGCGGTGGCAAGTGATTTGTTATTTTTGCATGGAATGGCAGATTAGTGGAAAAAATGCTGTACAGTTGCTCCCTGAGCCTGAAAAACAATACCTTCTGTATTATGTAGATGATGGCAGCCACCTCGCATCGCCACACAAGCTCACGCTGAGATGGTTCGACAGGGGCATCGGACTCCCTGACATGAAAAGATATTACTGGGCCTCGCAGCTTGCTGCCATTAACCAATGCACCTATGGGCGGCATGACGACCCGGCATTTCGGATTGATCGATGGCTCCTTCCCAGGGGTGGGTTTGAGGGCGCATTGTACACAAAGTCTCTCAAAAATGTCTTGTCAGGCCCGACTAAGCACGCTGTGCAAATATGGAAGGATGCTACTAAAAGCCTGGGGTGGGAGGGCAAACTTACTCAAGCAACGCCACTCTGGTATTGTGATCAGCTAGGTTGCCTATCGCGCTCCCTGGGGTTCGATAAATGGGACACCATTGGTATCTCCAGAATTGGGGACCTTTGGAAGTCCGGTAATGTCGTACCCTCCTCCCAATTGCGTCATGAGTTTGAAATGGCCAGCTCTGAGCAGTTCCGATATCTTCAAATTAGACATTCATTACTCACGGCTCTCCCCAAGGGAACATATCTCCCCAAATCCTCCCTTCCCGAGGACAGGATTCTAGATGGCGATTTGCCAGAAAGGGCTATATCCCTCATTTACAAGAAACCTATTAATAATATGTCCGATCCCCTATCACGGTTAAGAGGTAAATGGGACCATGATGTCGCTGGCTTGGACGATGAGGAGTGGCGAGCCGCAGTGGCTTCACCCCAAGAGGTTGCCATCTCCTCCAGACTCCGTCTGGTTCAGCTAAAAATCCTCCCTACGACGTATCTGTCAGGACCTTCATTGGTTCATATGGGATACACCCATGATAGTGGCTGTACGTTGTGGGCAGGAGGGCACCTTCATACATACATTCTGGGAATGTGAGATGATTCAGACATTCTGGGAGGGGGTGGTGGCAATGATGGAGAAAGTGTTGGGGCAACAATTGCAATGCAATATCAAACTGATTTTGTTAAAGATATGGGACCCCACTGATCTTACGGCCAAGGAAAGGATATGGGTCACTTTGGGTTTTATGGTAGCCAAGCGGAATATCGCAAGATTGTGGAAGGCTCCGACATCACCGAACATTGCAGACTGGGCCAGAGATATGGATTGGTGTATGGTGACTGAGATACCTATCTATGTTTCTAGGGGATGCCCGAAGAAGTGGTCTCAAATTTGGGGGCCTTGGAATATGTTCCGGGGGGAGATATATGAGCCACCGGGGGTTGGGGGGAGGTGGGGCAATATTGATTAATGCGATATTCCCGTATACATCCATGCTGCACTGTGATGAAGAAGTCTTTAATGTTTTATCGCTCTGTATGCCGCTACATGCCTGTGGTAATGCTGCGTCCTTGCTGTTTAACATGCCAATTTTTCAATAAAAAGTTTTCAACAAAAAAGAATACAAATCAAATATAACACTCTGTAGTTTGCAGGACCTGGGGAAAGAGCATGCACGAATAGGACAAAACTCTTGCACATTACCCTCTACCGCAACCATGACCAGGCCACCTCATAAAAACTACAATAACCGTTGTAGCACTCAAAACGTGTGGCCCATGTACTAATCCTCTGTTGCGAGTCGCAAATCGACTTGCGAGTCGCAAAATAGGATTAGCGACTCGCTATTAGGAATGGGCATTCGAAGGGCGTCCCTTCCTAATATCAAGTCCTGAAGCTATGTATGACTATTTACCACCCTTCACAGAAGGGTGGTAAACCACTCACAAAGGGGGAGGGGTACCCACGGGAACCCTTCCCCTTTGTGAGTGGCTCTAAATATATTTTTCAAGGGAAGGCAGTGGTCCCAGGAACAACTGCCTGCCCTTAAAAAATGAAACTGAAATGTTTCATTTTTATTTTTTAAATGAAATAAGAAAAATGGGCTGCATTTGAAAAAAAACTGCTTCATTTAAAAGCAGTCCCAGACATTGTGGTCAGTTGACCCCAGCAGGCCACCATCCCTGGGAGTGCCAGTCATCCCCAATGGGGTCGCAAATTGCGACAGGCTCATTAATTTGCATAAGGCATGTAATTTGCGACCCCATTGGGAATCACAAACAGTGTCTCAGACACTGTTGTGGATCTCAATTTGCGAGTCACAAATGCGACGCAATTTGAAAATCGCAAATTGGTGGGTTGTACATCTGACCCAATATTTAAGTAAAACAGAATACTCCTTCAAGTAAAAATTTTGGGGGATCCATTCAATACAAAATTAAACATGCATTGGTTTTTTACTGCGATAAAATGTAAATGCCGTCCAAAATCAAATAGGAAGTCAGAGTTATCAAAATACTCGTGAAGGAGCCTGCCCTAAGTGCTGTATGAACTAAAGCATATTAGATGGATCTCCTAGATTCTACTTCCTCTTATCCAACATTGCTTAATGTATCTTCCGCTCAACAAGCGGGCATTGAGGTAAAACCTCTCATTATATGCAGGTGCAGCAGACACATCTACAACAAAAATAAACACCCTTAAACAATGCAGAACAGATAAGGGATTTAGTTTCAGTGCATGATTAATATTTTCAAGATACATTTTCTCTTGTACCTACAAAGTCTTCAAACACACATATTAGAGGATAGCGAAATGAGAGCTTAGCACATAAATTTTAAGAACTCCAAATAACACAACAGATGGAGCTAATCTCACATTATGTGTTTTTATAGGAACACAGCATATTTTCTCTTTAAATCCAAATCACACATGACAAATAAGAGCACAGCATATTTTCTCATTAATTCCAAATCACACATGACCAATGAAGGGAAAGTTACATTATCTGTTATAGACCCAACCCGAGTTAAAAGCAATTTTCTCCAAGTACACCTTCCGTATGAGCTAAAGTGATGGTATTCCTTCAAGTTGAACACGTGGCACCTGGTCAGAGGACCTCACCTCAAAAAGGAGGTGGAAGCTACGACTGCCGGCCGGGAGCACAAGAAGAGACCACAAAGTAAAAACGCATGACCACTTGGTTCAGGATGTCATTCACACTGGCAGAGTCCATCTGCAATATCACATCCACACATGAAATGTCACTTGACGGAACCAAACTAGGACCACCCCACACTCTACTGTGTCTGACACTAACTTCCAAGCATGTGGCATAATTGAGCACACAATGTGAATTCCAAAGTCCTAATGTGTGTGCACAGACTGACAGACCTTTTCAACTTTCTTCCCTGTCACAGTACTAGGGAGGTCCTGCCACTCAATAAAGATGTATCGATGCCATTGAGTCCCTTTTCCTTTTCTATTAATACTCACTTTCCCTCCCCACAACATCCCCTCCTATCTCCAGGATTTTCCACTTGGTCTTGAGCTTCATGGATGCCGTGTTCGTGAAAGCTACTCTCGACACGCTCAGATCAGGGCAATGGAAAAATCTTACTTGTGCATCACTTCAAGATACTGAGCGATTTCTCGCGGTGCCTGGGAGTTTAGCAGCTAGATGGATGCACCATGGCAAGCCCCATATGGAGGGTTAGGTGGAGTCCGACAAACTGGCTGGAGAATGCATGAACAGGGTCACAGGCATGCGACAACCATTGCCATTGAAGGATTCCAAATCCAGGGAGAGGGGAATCTGCTTCTATAGTAGCTGCCTGTAAATAGGAACTGTTGCCGTCTAGCTCAGTCTTCAGTTGTGACCTGTCACTGAGCCAAGCAAGTCCACAATAAAACACTACCATGTGGAGAATGGGTCGGGAGAGTCAGACTCGGAGATTACTTCTACTTTTAGGAGTAATTTGCAGAAATTGGAGGCTCAAGCTGTTTCTTCAGCTTTTATTGAATCAGCAGCCAAGAAACAGGCAGCTGATAATGATGATGAGCAGGATAGGGCCCCTAAAGTGAAATATGTTCGGAAGACCATTGCCTGCTCCCACTGAGGTTTTCCAAAACAGAAAATCTTTCTTTGTAAAGCAGCCCCAGACCCTTTAATGAATTTTGGCCGCTTAAAAATAAAGTTGTATGTTTTGAAATGGAATAACAGGGGGAGCATGGCACCATCGCTGTAATTGTAGATAATCGCAGCGAGTCTCAAGTTCCAATCCGTCTAATGAATATTAATTAGGCAGATCATTTCTGCCTCCCTGCAATTCCTTATTATTGAGAATCGACCTACACGTACGTAGATTGGTTTACACAATAAAATACAGCTAGAGCAAAAAAGCAGAAGGATCAAAAGCATGTATTCTCGCACACTCTGATCCAGTTCAGGGAGTCCAGGCCTCAAACTACATGATCAGAGGTGTGGAGTGTCAACAACACACTAGCTACAGCGCGTTGAACATTCTGCAAATGAAACACTATCCGCTCGAGAAAGCTCAATTAAGCTGAGTTCGTCTAATCCATCCAAGATTACAGAAAGGCACTGAGTCCATAGAACTTAGATGAAAACCTTCATAGAGTACATAACATATATGATATCTTCCCACACATTTCTCATTAAAGCTCAGTTACAGTATGTAGTTTGCGGTAGTAGAAACTAGAATTTGAGGTGGTAGAAGCAGAAGGGGCAAACTATAGCATTCTAGTGAGGAGATCCAGTAAGGGTGAAGGGGAACCCTTACTTTGTATAATTACATTTCAGATGATGTTACACATCCATCATCTGATAGCTGTAAATACTAAGCTGTCCTCCATTAGTATTACTCTGTTGGTTCTCAAGAATAAGGACCAGTAGAGGGAATATCAATCCCACAAGATGACTGCTCTTCTGAAAAAAGAATTAAAGAGCAAAGCTGCTATTGTCAAAACACTATCACATTCCCCATAGTCAAGGTAATTGCTACAACAGAGAAGTGTGCTATAGCATGCACATTGGTTGGCATTTCATGATATCCACAGGTGCATTACTTCAAATTGCATTATGTGTATGGCAGGAAGGTGGAAATTTATCAGCTCTGCTCCAGCTGACTTTGTCTTTAATTCTTTCGAGACTGATTCACAAGCTGCTGAGTTTATTGAAGAAAGGCCAGATTCTGAATCTTCACGGAAACCTGGACAAACGCCTCCTCCGGCCCCGAAATCGCCACGGCCATCCCAGACGGCTACAAGATCCAGAGAAAGGACCGCCCCCACCGCCCAGGAGAAGGTAGCGCCATCGCACACAAGACCCCCCTTCGTCTCTACACATCCAGCACAAGCGACCCCCACTCCAACACAGAACACCTCCATTTCCAGATCCTGGCCAGTCCCAGGACCACGCTACGTGGCACCCTCATCTACAGACCGCCAGGACCTCGCACCAAGCCCGCAACGCCCATCGCCGAGCTTGTCACACCCCACGCCATCACCTCCATGGACTACATTCTACTCGGGGACCTGAACTTCCACCTCGACAACTGCGACGACTCCGACTCCACCACTCTCCTCGCCAACATCGCCAACCTTGGACTGAAGCGGCTGGTCAACATGCCCACTCACTGAGCTGGACACACCCTCGACCCTATCTTCGCTGGAGGAGCAAACGTCCACTTCAGCCACACCACCCACCCCCTCTGGACTGACCACCACTGCATCCACTTCCCCTTCAACACCACCGCCGCCCCGAAGCCTGCCCCACGCCTGGCACGCCGATCTGGAGCAAAGTCACAGAGGAACACCTCAACACCACACTCCTCCAAACCCCCCTCACCCCCCCCCCCCACAGCGCCACGTCCGACACCAACACTGCTGCCACAGAGCTTCAGGCAGCTGCCTTTCATCCAGGCTGCCAAGTTCTTCATGCCTTCCTGGAAGCAGAGTCTGGTGTCTTTGGGATTCTTCATGAGTGAGAGGATGATCTGGGTGTCGTTGGCATGGGATACAATGCTGAGCCCATGCTGTCTGACGATGGCGGCGAGGGGGGCCATGTAGATGTTGAAGATCACTTACAAAATGTAACTACATTAAAGCTGAACATGAACTAACACGATATTGCAATATTAAATATTAAAAGCAGAGCCCTTAGGCGATCATTAGAAAATAAGTTATTACAGAAGCTACCAACACTTATTAAACCCTTGCAAGGAAAAAACAACCAGATAAAAAATAATGCACTCAAAATTGTAAAAAAAAATTCAAACTGTAAACAGATGCTTCCTCTATCTGCTGCAAAAATCAATTCTAAATACAGATGTACTGGAGGGTAACTTCAAATTGTAACACTCAGCATGGCTCATTTTCCATCTAAAATACTTATAAAAAGAGGTATGTAATTAGATAGTATTAAATGTCTTTCATGTAATTTTATAACTAGAGCTAACCTGATAGCTTCCTATTATGGCACAGTAAGTCCATTGCTGTTTTCAGTGGGAGCTTCTTTATAAATTCATTTGCTTAGAATATCTTAATAGCAAAATGTTTTCTATGATATGGAAAGACAATCTCATAAGATGATAATTGTGATAAAATGCCCCTTTTTTATGGCCATCCTTTTTTGCTGAATTTTATTGATTTTTAGACTCTGAACAGAGGGGCACTCTTGTTCAGTATCCAGTGTATGTGTTTTGGTCCCGTGAGCATTTAAAAAGTTGCTAATCCCTTTCGACTATACTATATGGTATTTTTCATTCCTATACGTAGGCTCTGTTCATGTAAGCTTCATGCTTGTTATAATTGCTTTTAATGAGAGTTTCTATTGAATTGCTTATTTTTTGTATATGTTTATCATGATGATTATACCCCGTTCCCCTTCCTTCTCCTTCCCTTCTTTATTTCTTCAATAAACTCAAACTTAAAAAAAAAAAAGTTGCTAATCCCTGATTGCCATGCCTAACCTTCCTATAATGCCATAGTATATGGTGCAGAAATACATCCATGACATGGAAAGTTAAATATCACCTGGAGACTGCAGAACTTATGCCATCAATTAGTGTAGCAAGAAAACAAGGCTTCAGGCCTATCATTGTAGACTAACTGATGCAGAACATACCTGCAGTCCCACCTACCAAAATAATTGTTTTGACAGGAAAAAAACCTTTCCTTTAAATATTAAGAAATCACCTCTATGTTGGCCTTGCAGCCCCCAAGGTATGGGGAAATAGTATTTAAAAGTGGAACATGTGGAAATGTACTGTTGCCATGTCCCTGCAGTGGCAAGCCCCAAAAGCTCTGGCTGTCCTATGAGAAGAAGAAATAAAGGTACCTTGTGGGTCTTGCTGAGATTGATCCTCAATGAAAGAGCACATCCAAAGTATCAAATGTTGCTGAAAGGGCTCAAAGAATAAGAATCGCTGCATGTTTTTGATCGTGAATTTGGAGATATTGTTCACATACATCTAATATAGCTGGTTAAGTGCTCCGGCAAGGGCGAAAGCTGGCTTGAAAGTCAGACGGTAAACTGGTAATGTGAAGATACTCTTGCAGCTGAGCAGTGGCAACTGATTTGTTATTTTTGCATGGAATGGCAGATTTGAGGAAAAAATGCTGTACTGCTGCTCCCTGAGCCTGCAAAACAATACCTTCTATATTATGTAGATGATGGCAGCGGCAGTGGCGTAACTAGCCCTGTGGGTGCCTGTGATGGTGTCTGCGTTTGCCACCCCATGGCAGCCGTAGTAAAGAGCGGGATCCTGGCAAATATTTTCTCAGTTTGACGCCCTGCGCGGCCAACGCATTGCGGGGGGGGAGTTACTGTTACCGCCCCCAAAACTCGTGCCGCCCGGGGCAGACTGCCCCCTCCCACTAGCTACGCCACTGGGCAGAGCTCACATATATCACCCTCTACCCATCAGGCCAAACCACACCAACCACATATCCTTCTACAACATGGCGACCAAGGAGCACTCAAAACCATCAACCTCTACAACATGCAGTGCCAGGGCATAAAAATTGAAATATAAAACTCTGTAGTTTGCAGGGCCTGGGGAAAGAGCATGCACAAATAGGACAAAACTCAATCACATAACCCTCTACCGCAACCATGACCAGGGCACCGTATAAAAACTACAATAACCGTTGTAGCACTCAAAACCAAACTGACCTCTGAAATACCTAGCTAGTCACTAACATGCCAAAACCCAGAGGGTACATTGATCTTTTTACTCCAAAAACGCACACATGAGATGTGTAGAAATGGCACAGTTGCATCTGAACAAAATAATTGCACATAATAATCTTACACTCATCTTGCCTCTTCAAAATGGTGTAAAACACAATGGGCCAGATGTACTAATGTTTTTTGCAGGTGCAAATGGGTTTTAGACCCATTTGCGACAGCAAAAAACATGTGGCCCATGTAATAATCCTATGTTGCGAGTCGCAAATCAATTTGTGAGTCGCAAAATAGGATTAGCGACTCGTTATTAGGAAGGGGCGTTCCTAAGGTGTCCCTTCCCAATAGCGACTCCTGAAGTTATGTATGGCTGTTTTGCGACCCCAATTGAGGTCGCAAAACAGTCGCAGTTTACCACCCTTGACAGAAGGGTGGCAAACCACTCACAAAGGGGAAGAGGTTCCAATGGGACCTCCTTCCCCTTTGTGAGTGGCTCTAAAAATATTTTTTAAGAGCTGGCAGTGGTCCCAGGGACCACTGCCTCCCCTTAAAAAATGAAACTGAAAAGTTTCATTTTTATTTTTTAAATGAATCCTGTTTTCCTTTATGGAAAACGGGCTGCATTTAAAAAAAAACAACTGCCTTATTTAAAAGCAGTCCCAGACATGGTGGTCAGCTGACCCCAGCAGGCCACCATCCCTGGGAGTGCCAGCCATCCCCAATGGGGTCGCAAATTGCAGCAGCCTCATTAATATGCATGAGGCATGTAATTTGCGACCCCATTGGGAATCACAAACAGTGTCTCAGACACTGTTGTGCATCCCAATTTGCGAGTCACAAATGCGACGCAATTTGCAAATCGCAAATTGGTGGGTTGTACATCTGACCCAATATGTAAGTAAAACAGAATACTCCTTCAAGTAAAAATTTGGGGGGATCCATTCAATACAAAATTACAACATGCATTGGTTTTTTACTGCGATAAAATGTAAATGCCGTCCAAAATAAAATAAGAAGTCAGAGTTATCAAAATACTCGAGTAGGAGCCTGCCCTGAGTGTTGTATGAAGTAAAGTATATTAGATGCACCCCTAGATTCTACGTCCTTTTATCCAACATTGCTTAATGTATCTTCGGCTCAACAAGCAGGCATTGATGTAATACCTCTCATTATATAACCAATAAAACACCCTTAAACAATGCAGAACAGATAGGGGATTTAGTTTCAGTGCATGAATAATATTTTCAAGATACATTTTCTCTTTTACCTACAAAGTCTTCAAACACACATATTAGAGGGTAGCGAATTGAGAGCTGAGCACATTTATTTTAAGAACCCCAAAATAACACAACAGATGGAGCTAATGTCACATTATGTGTTTTTATAGGAACACAGCATATTTTCTCATTAAATCCAAATCAAACATGACAAATAAGAGCACAGCATATTTTCTCATTAATTCCAAATCACACATGACCAATGAAGGGAAAGTTACATTATCTGTTATAGACCCAACCCGAGTTAAAAGCAATTTTCTCCAAGTACACCTTCCGTATGAGCTAAAGTGATGGTATTCCTTCGAGTTGAACACGTGGCACCTGGTCAGAGGACCTCACCTCAAAAAGGAGGTGGAAGCTACGACTGCCGGCCGGGAGCACAAGAAGGGACCACAAATCAAAAACGCATGACCACTTGGTTCAGGATGTCATTCACACTGCCAGAGTCCATCTGCCATATCACATCCACACATGAAATGTCACTTGACGGAACCAAACTAGGACCACCCCACACTCTACTGTGTCTGACACTAACTTCCAAGCATGTGGCATAATTGAGCACACAATGTGAATTCCAAAGTCCTAATGTGTGTGCACAGACTGACAGACCTTTTCAACTTTCTTCCCTGTCACAGTACTAGGGAGGTCCTGCCACTCAATAAAGATGTATCGATGCCATTGAGTCCCTTTTCCTTTTCTATTAATACTCACTTTCCCTCCCCACAACATCCCCTCCTATCTCCAGGATTTTTTCCTTGGTCCTGTGTTTCATGGATGCCGTGTTTGTGAAAGCTACTCTCGACACGCTCAGATCAGGGCAATGGAAAAATCTTACTTGTGCATCACTTCAAGATACTGAGCGATTTCTCATGGTGCCGGGAAGTTTAGCAGCTAGATGGATGCACCATGGCAAGCCGCATATGGAGGGTTAGGTGGAGTCCGACAAACTGGCTGGAGAATGCATGAACAGAGTCACAGGCATGCGACAACCGTTGCCATTGAAGGATTCCAAATCCAGGGAGAGGGGAATCTGCTTCTATAGTAGCTGCCTGTAAATAGGAACTGTTGCCGTCTAGCTCAGTCTTCAGTTGTGACCTGTCACTGAGCCCAGCAAGTCCACAATAAAACACTACCATGTGGAGAATGGGTCGGGAGAGTCAGACTCGGAGATTACTTCTACTTTTAGGAGTAATTTGCAGAAATTGGAGGCTCAAGCTGTTTCTTCAGCTTTTATTGAATCAGCAGCCAAGAACCAGGCAGCTGATAATGATGATGAGCAGGATAGGGCCCCTAAAGTGAAATATGTTCGGAAGACCATTGCCTGCTCCCACTGAGGTTTTCCAAAACAGAAAATCTTTCTTTGTAAAGCAGCCCCAGACCCTTTAATGAATTTTGGCCGCTTAAAAATAAAGTTGTATGTTTTGAAATGGAATAACAGGGGGAGCATGGCACCATCGCTGTAATTGTAGATAATCGCAGCGAGTCTCAAGTTCCAATCCGTCTAATGAATATTAATTAAGCAGATCATTTCTGCCTCCCTGCAATTCCTTATTATTGAGAATCGACCTACACGTACGTAGATTGGTTTACACAATAAAATACAGCTAGAGCAAAAAAGCAGAAGGATCAAAAGCATGTATTCTCGCACACTCTGATCCAGTTCAGGGAGTCCAGGCCTCAAACTACATGATCAGAGGTGTGGAGTGTCAACAACACACTAGCTACAGCGTGTTGAACATTCTGCAAATGAAACACTATCCGCTCGAGAAAGCTCAATTAAACTGAGTTCTTCTAATCCATCCAAGATTACAGAAAGGCACTGAGTCCATAGAACTTAGATGAAAACCTTCATAGAGTACATAACATATATGATATCTTCCCACACATTTCTCATTAAAGCTCAGTTACAGTATGTAGTTTGCGGTAGTAGAAACTAGAATTTGAGGTGGTAGAAGCAGAAGGGGCAAACTATAGCATTCTAGTGAGGAGATCCAGTAAGGGTGAAGGGGAACCCTTACTTTGTATAATTACATTTCAGATGATGTTACACATCCATCATCTGATAGCTGTAAATACTAAGCTGTCCTCCATTAGTATTACTCTGTTGGTTCTCAAGAATAAGGACCAGTAGAGAGAATATCAATCCCACAAGATGACTGCTCTTCTGAAAAAAGAATTAAAGAGCAAAGCTGCTATTGTCAAAACACTACCACATTCCCCATAATCAAGGTAATTGCTACAACAGAGAAGTGTGCTATAGCATGCACATTGGTTAGCATTTCATGATATCCACAGGTGCATTACTTCAAATTGCATTATGTGTATGGCAGGAAGGTGGAAATTTATCAGCTCTGCTCCAGCTGACTTTGTCTTTAATTCTTTCGAGACTGATTCACAAGCTGCTGAGTTTATTGAAGAAAGGCCAGATTCTGAATCTTCACAGAAACCTGGACAAACGCCTCCTCCTGCCCGATATCGCCACGGCCATCCCAGACAGCTACAAGATCCACAGAAAGGACCGCCCCCACTGCCCAGGAGGAGGTATCGCCCTCGCACACAAGACCCCCTTTCATCTCTCCACATCCAGCGTGAACAACCCCCGCTCCAACACAGAAACACTTCAATTTCCAGATGCTGACCAGTCCCAAGACCACGCTACGTGGCACCCTCATCTACAGACCGCCAGGACATCGCACCCAGCCCGCAACGACCATCATCGAGCTCGTCGCACCCCATGCCATCACCTCCATGGACTATATTCTACTCTGGGACCTGAACTTCCACCTCGACAACTGCTCTGACTCCGACTCCACCACTCTCCTCACCAACCTCGCCAACCTCGGACTGAAGCAAATGGTCAACACGCCCACTCACTGAGCTGGACACACCCCAACCCCATCTTCGCTGGAGGAGCAAACATCCACTTCAGCCACACCACCCAGCCCCTCTGGACTGATCACCACTGCGTCCACTTCACCTTCAACACCACCACCGCACCGAAGCCTGCCCTACGCCCGGCACCCCGGAACTGGAGCAAGGTCAAAGAGGAACACCTCAACACCACAC
Source organism: Triturus cristatus (assembly GCF_964204655.1). NCBI lineage: Eukaryota > Metazoa > Chordata > Amphibia > Caudata > Salamandridae > Triturus > Triturus cristatus. The sequence goes on along the minus strand of NC_140591.1, from coordinate 370,793,348 downwards.
TCCTCCAACCCCCCCCACCCCCACCCAGCACCACGTCCAACACCAACGCCGCTGCCACAGAGCTTCAGGCAGCTGTCTTTCATCCAGGTTGCCACGTTCTTCATGCCTTCCTGGAAGCAGAGTCTGGTGTCTTCAGGATTCATGAGTGAGAGGATGAGCTGGGTGTCGTCAGCGTAGGATACAATGCTGAGCCTATGCTGTCTGACGATGGCAGCGAGGGGGGCCATGTAGATATTGAAGATCACTTACAATACTTAACTACATTAAAGCTGAACACGAACTAACACGATATTGCAATATTAAATATTAAAAGCAGAGCCCTTAGGTGATCATTACAAAATAAATTATTACAGAAGCTACCAACACTTATTAAACCCTTGCAAGGAAAAAACAACCAGATACAAAATAATGCACTCAAAATTGTAACATTTTTTTCAAACTGTAAACAGATGTTTCCCCTATCTGCTGCAAAAATCAATTCTAAATATAAATGTACTGAAGGATAACTTCAGATTGTAACACTCAGCATGGCTGATTTTCCATCTAAAATACCTATAAAAAGAGGTATGTAACTAGATAGTATTAAATGTCTTTCATGTAATTTTATAACTAGAGCTAACCTGATAGCTTCCTATTATGGCACAGTAAGTCCATTGCTGTTTTCAGTGGGAGCTTCTTTATAAATGCATTTGCTTAGAATATCTTAATAGCAAAATGTTTTCTATGATAAGGAAAGACAATCTCTTCAGATGATAATTGTGAGAAAATGCCCCTTTTTTATGGCCATCCTTATATGCTGAAGTGTATTGATTTTTAGACTCTGAACAGAGGGGCACTGCGCTTCAGTATCCAGTGTATGTGTTTTGGTCCCGCCAGCATGTAAAAAGTTGCTAATCCCTGATTGCCATGCCTAAACTTCCAATAATGCCATAGTATATGGTGCAGAAATAAATCCATGACATGGAAAGTTAAATATCACCTGGAGACTGCAGAACTTATGCCATCAATTAGTGTTTCAAGAAAACAAGGCTTCAGGCCCATCATTGTAGACTAACTGATGCAGAACATACCTGCATTCCCACCTACCAAAATAATTTTTTTGACAGGAAAAAAAACTTTCCTTTAAATATTAAGAAATCACCTCTATGTTGGCCTTGCAGCCCCCAAGGTATGGGGAAATAGTATTTAAAAGTGGAACATGTAGAAATGTAATGTTGTCATGTCCCTGCAGTGGCAAGCCCCAAAAGCTCTGGCTGTCCTATGAGGAGAAGAAATAAAGGTACATTGGGGGGTCTTGCTGAGATTGATCCTCAATGAAAGTGCACATCCAAGGTATCAAATGTTGCTGAAAGGGCTCAAAGAATAAGAATCGCTGCATGTTTTTGATCGTGAATTTGGAGATATTGTTCACATACATCTAATATAGCGGTTGAAGTGCTCCGGCTAGGGCGAAAGCTGGCTTGAAAGTCAGACGGTAAACTGGTAATGTGAAGATACTCTGGCAGCTGAGCAGTGGCAAGTGATTTGTTAGTTTTGCATGGAATGGAAGACTTGAGGAAAAAATCTTGTACTGCTGCTCCCTGAGCCTGCAAAACAATACCTTCTATATTATGTAGATGATGGCAGCGGCAGTGGCGTAGCTAGCCCTCTGGGTGCCTGTGGTGGTCTCTGCGTGTGCCACCCCATGGCAGCCGTAGTAAAGAGCGGGGGGATCCTGGCAAATATTTTCTCAGTTTGACGCCCCGCGTGGCCAACGCATTGCGGGCGGGAGTTACTGTTGCTGCCCCCAAAACTCGTGCCGCCTGGGACAGACTGCCCCCTCCCACCCCCACTAGCTACGCCACTGGGCAGAGCTCACATATATCACCCTCTACAGTAAACAGGATCAGGCCAAACTACATCAACCACATATCCTTCTACAACATGGCGACCAAGGAGCACTCAAAATCATCAACCTCTACAACATGCAGGGCCAGGGCATAAAAATTGAAATATAACACTCTGTAGTCTGCAGGGCCTGAAGAAAGAGCATGCACAAATAGGACAAAACTCAATCACATAATCCTCTACCACAACCATGACCAGGGCACCTTATAAAAACTACAATAACCGTTGTAGCACTCAAAACCAAACTAACCTCTGAAATACCTAGCTAGTCACTAACATGCCAAAACCCACAGGGTACATTGATCTTTTTACTCCAAAAATGCAGACATGAGATGTGTAGAAATGGCACAGTTGCATCTGCACAAAATAATTGCACATAATAATCTTACACTCATCTTGCCTCTTCAAAATGGTGTAAAACGCAATGGGTCAGATGTACTAATGAAAGAATTAAAGAGCAAAGCTGCTATTGTCAAAACACTATCACATTCCCCATAGTCAAGGTAATTGCTAAAACAGAAAAGTGTGCTAGAGTATGCACATTGGTTAGCATTTCATGATGTCCACAGGTGCATTACTTCAAATTGCATTATGTGTATGGCAGGGAGGTGGAACTTTATCAGTTCGGCTCCAGCTGACTTTGGGCCCGATTCACAGAACTAATCTGAGACACAATCCTAAACTTACTACTTTTGGTATTCACAGAAGGCATTTAGTAGTAGTAGGATTGTGTCTTAAGTGTGTCTTAAGTGTGTCTTAAGTCTGTCTTAAGTCTGTACTAAGTCTGTCTTAAGTTTGTCCTAACTTTACTACTACTAAATACCTTCTGTGAATACCAAAATTGGTAAGTTTAGGATTTTGTCTCAGATTAGTTCTGTGAATCAGGCCCTACGTCTTTAATACTATCGAGACTGGTTCACAAGCTGCTGAGTTTATTGAAGAAAGGCCAGATTCGGAATCTTAAAATCTGAGTTGGTAAATATTTTTAAATGTGTAAGAAAATGTGTTAGATGCTATTTGTACATGTGTCCTGGGATGGGGCAAATAGCTTTTCGCCCCACCATGACAAATCACAAATATTTCCAATAAATTTCCCAAATATTCTGTGCTTCAAAATTTACACACAAATAAATTTTAATCAAGTGGCCCATTATTTCTTTAGAGTACGATTAATGAGAAAGGCCATTTACACACTTACCTTTTAAGAGAATGTGAGGTAAGTCATTTCTTCAATTCGAAAAATATTCAATGTAAAGAAAAAAGAGACAAAATCCTGTGAAAACTCACAGTTCCCTAACCTGAAGTCTGATATTTGTCGTGCTGTGGAGTATCAAGGGTTCAAGATTCAAAAACTCTTTATTCGGATAAGATCGTATACATAAAAGCACAACACAACAACAAACAAATTTAAAATATGCGAAGAGAGTCATAATAAAAACCATTAGCAACACACAATGTACAATAGTCTTTCAATTAATAGAAATTCATAAATGGATAAAAGCTCAGGGATTAGACATCATTCGACGTGCATGAACTGCAATTCTCAAGAAAGTGCCTGTGTGAAAGACCAGCTCTTCATCATCCAGGGTATGTAGCCTCAGATAGGCAAACTGATGAGCATATACTTTTTAAAATACGAAGTTAAAAACCATTTGATATACTTTAAATAATAATTACAAAAGAACAAGAAATGTAAATTAGATTGACCACTCTGGCCATCACAGAGACAGGGTATACAATGAAGGTCAGAGTGGTGGCCAAGAGGAAAACATAATACAAATTTAATAGTGCCTGCCCTTAGACAGAACAAAGGGCTCCTCTCCCAATGGGTGATAGGCAGGGTAATGTAGTTAGCCAGCGGGTGTACAGAATTTTCAATAGCCATGTAGCTGGAGACAAGTGATTATTTAGATTCCTTATCAATCCTTTCTGCTCTATATAGCGAATAGAGCGCACTCCTAAGCTCATTTTTGTTCGTGGTCATTGCTATGCTGGAGTCTAAAAAGATTCTTCCCTTGTTGATGCTACGTAGGCTCTGGTACACCCCTGACAGCCATGGTATGTACTTCCCTTTCACACATCCCATGCTATCACTGATGATCTCTCTCGTTAGGGATGCGGCCGGGCTTTTCCAAAACAATAGCCAAAAAAGGGCAGGGCGGGCCCTGATAAAATCTTCAATAAAATGTAGGTTCAATTTCCTGTGGCAAGTGTATTGTGGAGTTGAGATTGGGACGCCTAATAACTTCCTGCAGAATCTGTTTTCTTCCTGTTGGATGCAGGTACACTTGGCAAAGCCTCAAACTTCAGCGCCATACGTGGCTGTAGGCATGCATTGTGACTTAAAATCTTTTTAAATGGCTAAAATGGCACCTGTTCTCTTTGGGCATGGAAGACTAAGGATCGAGTTAGTGGCCTTTGAGAACTTGCTCCTGGAGTGAGCCATATGCTCAGTCATGGAGCCGTTCGCAGCACAGACCACCCCAAGATAAGGAAAGGTGTTGGTGCTCCTCAGCTTCTGATTACCCACCGATATTGAACTGAGTTGACGTTTCTTTGGACCGCACGACTTTATGAATGACTTTTTTAAATTAGTGCGTAAATCCAGGCTATCCATATGATTAACAAAGCTCTTCACTAAGGTGCACAAAGAGTTTGGGGTGCGGCCCATAAGGACCGCATCGTCTGCATAGAGTAATGCGGGGAGTGATTTTCCGAAGATTTTTGGGACGTCTTGGGTTAATGTTTTCAGTGTTTTTTTCAGTCCATTAATATAGATGATAAAAAGGAGGGTGGGCTAGAACACAACCCTGTCTGACCCCCCTTCCTACATCTATGGCTTTAGTGACCTCACCCCCGCATCCAATCCTCACCCGGGCTTTAAGATCTTTATGAAGGTGTGTCAAAAAATACAGCAGGGACTCATCCAGTCCATAGGTCAGAAGGATATACCAAAGCTTTGACCTATTAACGAGGTCAAAAGCAGAGGTCAAATCCATAAAGGCCAAATAGATTGGAGATGCCCGCGCAATGGTGTATTTGCCCACAATTAGATTGAGATTAAGGCATTGTTCATTAGTGCCCACCTTGCTACGGAAGCCCAGTTGACAGGGATCTAAAATTCCATTTTCCTCAGACCACTCTAAGATCTTGTTGTACATGACTCTACCTAATTTGTTTTAAGTGTTATCGATTAGGGAGATAGGCCTGTAACAATTGGGTTGGGAACGATCCCCTTTTTAAAAAATCGGAACAATAATGCTTGTGGACCAAGAACTGGGTAACGGAGCATACATTAAGTTATCAAAAACATTTAAAAGTAGAGGAGCCCAAAAGTCTGGCTTATATTTGATGAGGTCTATGGATAGACTATCTGGTCCAGGGGCTTTATTGTCCACACTCTGCAGATTCATTTCTACCACCTTGGATATGGTCATCTGTATTCTAGTTAGTGGCCCCGGCTCAAAGTGATCTGCCTTTTGTCTGGGTGCAGCATAGATTTATGAAAAGTGGTTTTCCCACGACTCACTCGCAATAGGGAAACTAATGGGAGTAAGAAGCTGCCCCATGGATCTCAGATCCCTCACAGCTGACCAGAATGTGTCACGCTTTCTAGAGTTTGCTGCTACCACTAATGCCTCCCAGCGTTTTTTAAAAATTTCTGCTTTCCGATTTGAGATCGCAGTTTTGTTCTCATCCTGGCCAATTTCACTTCAAGGTTACATCTGGGATTGGATGATAAGGCTCTGCGCAGTTGTTTATATGCTTCAGAGCACTCGTGGTCAAACCATCTGGGGTCACGTTTAACACAGGAGGTGAGTTGTAACAAAAAAGTTTTTATGGCTATGCAGAGTTTATTAAAATCGTTGACGGCTTCAAGGAGTGAGTCTTGGGCTGATAAACTGAGTTAATGAGATACATATTGTCCTTTACCACTGCCTGAAACAATTTATTATTATCTATACCTTTCCAAATTAATCTCAGGTTGTCAGTGGAGGGTATTACATTCCTGGCCCCACATTCAGAAGTGAACATGGGACGTGATGCAAGACTCAGTCCTATTCTAATGGGATTGTGGTCCCCTTGACTCTTAGCAATAACTTCATCTTCCATTAGGTCGTCAGCAAGATGGGGGGGATATGAAAAAGAAGTCTATGGTCGAAGAACACCCCTTCCTCTGAATGTTGGCACAAACTGATTATCTGCATATGTTGCGCCTACAATGTCCATAACATTGGTGAGATTGTGCGTGTTTAAAAACATGGCCAGCTCAGCGCCCCTACGGCAGGTACAGCTGGAATTATGAAACCCTGAGCTATATGGTCTATCTGTTAATTTCGCATTAAAATCACCCCCCCAGAAGGATACCAGTAATTTTTACTGTTTCTTGCTGGGAATCGAGGTATGAGATAAATTCAAAGCGCTTAATGAAATTTCCATTGAGGGTAGAATTAAATCATAGTTATAAAAATTAATCAGATAAAAAGTAATTCTCCTTTTTTTTTAAACATATTTTTATTAGCATTTATAGTGTACAATGACAAATAGCGATAGGATACATTCAGTTTATACAGCAAAACTTGAAAATTACAAATATTAGTGGGTAGAACCTTGATGCTTCCCACGGCAGCAATATTGACCCCAATAAATAGGCCCCACCGTGGGGCGGCCAAATTTGGGACTGGGGGCTACAATATTATAACAGTAGAACCCGTTAATGTGTAATTCTTGGGTGGCCCAGGTCTCCTGAAACATAACTGTAGAGTATCTGCTGATGCAGGGTTAGGGTAAACAGACATACACATGGAAATTGGTGAATTATGTTAATTTCACTGGATAACGGCTGCAACATTGATGAATAGGGTAAGAGCAGCATCGGCCCGTGGTGGTAAGAACGGCGGGGTGGTGAAGCCAGGTGGGAGGGGATTTTGGCAGATGATGATGAGGGGAAAGTAATATTTATTTAATTATCCCTCATGCTCGTCTGTCGAATCCCCCACCCAACCCGGCCCGACCGCCCCACTGCTCTTACCTGCACGGACCGCTGCTAGGTAAGAGTCGTCCTAAATAACAATTAGCCTAAGTGTTATTAAATGACCAATGTTGTGACAAATAGGTCTAATCAATAGTAGTTATTTGGGAATCTCTGTACGTTTCTTATTACTTATTTACACTCCCAGTTATATTCTTTTCAGAAGCAAATAAAATCATTTTTAGATAGATGTAACATCACAGTCTTGAATATAATATATTTAATGAGGAAGGGATATGTTCAACATGTCTAATAAAAATGAACATCAATGGGTTTTTAGAAAGTATACTGACATGGATGTATTTTGCTGGCATCTATTCCAACTTCTTCTTGGGCGTGGCTTGGTCTTTTGAAGATGGCGGATGCGTTAGCCTGTTGCTCCACACCGGGTTGATTTTAATCCTTCTCCATCCAGATGGCGGAGGGGCGTGGGTGACCCAGGCACTAATCCTACAACCCTGACCCCTTGCCCGGTAGTTCTTATTGTGTGGTGGTGACCCCTGTGAGCCCTAATCGGAGAGTTTGACTGGACAGCGCCTGCTGCGGCCGCCTGCTCACTCACCATCAGTGGGCAGGCCCTTTTGATTGGAACCATATAATGCCTAGTTGGGGGCTCCAGAACTGTATTTGGTGCTGCAGGACCGCTGCCCCCGCGGGCATTCTCCCTCTCACTTCAGGGCTCTACGGTACACACCAGGGCCAGAGCTACAGAGCACGGATTGTCTGCTGTCTACCTAGTCATGGGAGACCTCGGGTCCGGACTGGGGACCAGCGACTGCGGAAGTGGAGGGAGCACCCTGAGAGTACCCCTCCTGCAAATGAGCGCCTGCTGGAGGAGGGCAACACATGTCGGCCTCAATCTCATATATTTATCACCGGGAGCGGGTGGCATGGAGACAGTGACTACTGGGCAAAATTGCTCCAGGGGAGGGGCGCTAGCCCGAGGTCTGTGTCAAGCCTAGGCGATGCTCCCCGCTGCCAGCCAGCTGGAATTGGGAGCCTGAGGACAAGACAGGAGCACTAAACCCCTTGCGGTGCACATATCCCCGGGAGCAGGCAGTCCAGGGATTGTGGCAGCTGGGCCAGATTCCTTTGGAGAAGGGTATGGGCCTGGTTCTATACTTGGCCTCAGAGATGCACCCGCAGAAGGATAGCTGGACCCGAGGGCCTGAAGACAAGGCAAGAGTGCCCTCTCACAGTGATAGTGCAGATGCCGCTCACTTGAGGCCTGGGCAGCACAGTAAGTACTGTGAGGATCGACCTTGGCTGTTGACCCAGGTGGGCTGAGATTGCTGCAGGAGGCCGTTAAGAGGGGCACTTATCCAATATTGGCTGCACTAAGTCTACCCCTCCCTATGGTATGTCCTTGAGAGTAGGGGGGAGCTGCAGGCTGAACAATACATAACGGACCCATGTCTGCAGGCGACGGGGGAGGTCTTGCCTGAATTGAAACCCGGTGTGGGTGGAGATGTAGAACCAGGGTGCCCGAGCGTGATCAATGCACACTGGGAGGACAGGGCCTTGTTCAGGGCCCAGTAAGAGTGCCTTGGGGTGCAAAAAGTAGACACTTCCCCAAACAGCGAGAACACCACAAACAACATAGAAAAACAAACAAAACAAAAACAAAGACTAAAGGGGTGACCCCGGATGAAGACCAGATCATTGAGAGTCGCACATTACAGTTTCGATTTATCTCCCTCTTAGGCCCTGCGCAATATAGATTGACATAATGGGCATATCTAAACCTAAACATGGAGCCACACAGCTGGCGAAGGGGGAGAGTCTGCAATCCTCCCTCGGTATCGGAGAAGATGGGGAGATCACCGATCCTTCAATTCATTCCCATCTGGAAAGGGTTCTAGCTGCTATTGCAGACACTAAGGCCAGCCTTCAACAGGACATAGGTGCGGTATCTGTGTGCCTAGGCCTGCTACAGGCGTAACACCACAAGCTAGTGGACTGAGTCCAAATCGGTTGTTGACCTTCTCCCCAAACACCAGGCCATAGACCAAAAGGTGGAAGATCTCTCTTCTAGAATGGAACCCTTGAACGTGGGGCTGAAGATGCAGAGGGCTGTAATCACTACAACATCATTAGGGTGGTGGGTTTCCCTGAGGGGGTTGAGGGAACAGACATGGTGCCTTTCCTAGAAAATTGGCTCCGCAATGATGTTGCACCCAACTACCTCACAAAATTATTCACCCTAGAAATATTTCATAGGGTGCTGGCCCGACTGCTGGCACCGGTAGGCCACTTAGACCAGTGGTGGCGTCTTTGCTCCATTATAGGGATAGAGTCATCATCCTGCAGAAGGCTCGTGCCAACTGTCTATTCGTGATTGAAAATGGTAAGGTGTTCGTGTTCCCAGACTTCACTGCTAAAGTGCAGGCCCAGCATTCGCCATTTGTGGAAGCCAAGAAAGTTCCCGTTTAGAGGGCATTCACTGTTCACGATGTTCCCTGCCAAACTGTGTATCATGTTGTTTGGCAACACCTATTTTTGTGACACTCCAGATGTAGTATGGGCATGGTTGGAGACATACAAGGTGGGTTTGCTGCCCCCAGAGTCTCTGGTGGGGTCGTGGCCCCTGACGACAGAGATCCAAGAAATGGCTCAAATGACCCTCCTAGAAGGCCTCAATGAGGAGGCCTTTCTCCTCCCAAATAGAGTGTCAACGCAGGGCAGCGTTGCTTGCTGTAGCAGAAGTAGTATCATCACAAAGGACTGCGGCAGGCAAAGACACTTCTTCAGACCATAAATTAATGGCTTCTGATTTAGGGGGCTCGACTCTGGACGGGACGGGCCTCCCAGTTGTGACCCCAAAATCAGTTGAGGACATGGATTAACTCCTTCACTGCTGATGGTGCCAAGGCTGGGGTCCTCCCATTCCATGTGTGTTGTAATTCAGGCCTTGGGTGCTCGCCTTTGCCCACAAACTCTGGAGAGCATCACCTCTTTGCTAATCTGGGTATCAGGCCAGTGCAGGCCTGGGCTATTAGTTTTTATTTCGCCTGAACCCTTTAAGATTGCCCCTATTAGGAATCAGAGGATGGTTTTCTCTTTACAATGTTTTTTCTTTACAAGTTTGGACAGACAGTCATTGCTGGACTGCCCTTGGGAGCAGGCATTTATAGTTGGGATTTTGTTACTTTGTCCTGGGGTCATGGATTACTTGCTATATTATTGCTGGGGGGCAGCTGGGGGAGGTAGGGGCGTCTGAGTGGGGGATTTGTGCTGCTACACACAATGGGAGACCCTAACTGTAACAGAACACTGCTGTCTTGGAATATTAGGGGCATGGGTTCTGACTCCAAGCATCTCCATATTTACCGGTATCTGTGCCAGCTGCACAAGACCTATCTTACTGCAGGGAAGCCATCTGTTTGCGATGTAGGTGCTGGGGCCAACTTTATGCTACCTCCTACTCTGCTTCTCTAGTCTCTGGGCGCATTACTGTGAATCCGAGCGGGACCCCTGTTGAACTTGCACATTCCATTATCAACCCGGAAGGCCACTATGTTCTGGTAAAGGGTAGACTGTTGGGCAGATAGGTCACACTGGGAAGAGAATACGCTCCGAACAAAGAACATAGATCAGGTCCCCTTCCTCCAGTCACTGTCCATTCCTTTGTCATCTCTGATGATCTAATTTTGGGAGCAATTTTAACTGTGTGGCGAATGTTCAGCTACATAGGTCCACACATACCATACCAGGGGCACTGGCATACAGGAGCTCGGAGGGCTTTCAGTACTAGGTGCGGCATTGGGACCTCTCGGATGTATGAAGAGCGGACCATGGACTAGAAGATTATTCCTATTACTCCCATCTCTACTGATTACAAACATGGCTTGATATGATTATTTGCTCGACATCCCTTAGCTCAACCCCAATTCATACCGAATACTTAGGGCGCACAATATCAGAACACAGCCCATTGCTATTGACATTCCGTCCTATTGCTGAACGCCCGATGATACCTATGTGGCACCTTAGCCCCTCATGTCTAGAAAATCTCTACTTCAGGGACTCGCTGCGCACTGCTGGAGCAGGGTTTTCTATTTAAACTCAAACTTCAGTTTATATTTTTGTATGTCATAATTAAAAATACTAATGATTAATTATTAAGTACTAAGGTTTTGTCGAGTTTTTTATTAACCAACCTTACTAATGGAAGAATTACACGTGGGAATGCAATTGCTTGGCTAAATTAATAAGTGAACTAAGTTGGTGAGCAAATTAATTAAATAAGTGTAGCTTATGTGATATTTGTTATGTGTTTGCGCTTTAAAATAATATGCTTTAATGCTTTTTTAGGTCGCAAATGGCTAGATAAATACATACACATAAGGGTATTAGTGGGAATTAACACTGTATAATCAATACAATGTAGTAACGTTGTTTTGTGTTTCTTTTTAATTAAGTTGTCCATTTTGGCCTGCTAAGAAAATGGCCGACATCTACAGCCTGCATTTGAGTAGATGAAATATGAAGGGAGGCCTCGTTAATGTGACCTCGGCCTGAACTAAAAGTTATGAAAAGACGACAGCTCTGGGATGGTCGCCAATTATCCTTGGTGGAGGACATTTGTCATAAATGAACATTTTTGATAAACTTGCGGTGGCTTCGCTGTGAGTGATACAATTCCGGAGAAGAGCATCCATGGATGTTGCAAACTAGATTTTGACTTCCTATTTCCATGTTTTTATTTTTGAGATATCCGAGAGTGGAGATTTTTCTAATGTTGCAAGCTAACATCCTTCCCTGCTCAACGGACGTTTAGAGTTTTGTTTGTAACTTTTAGTATGTTAATTTTTAGTATAAATATTTCTAGACTAGAGAGGGTCTGCGCGCCACTTCTTCCTGAACTTATGCTCAAGAGGATCGATGCTGACTGACGGCAACTTGAGAGACTTTTAATTCTTTGCCGAGAGACCTGATTTGATTTAGGGAACGACATTTAGCCAGAATAGGTAAATATGAGAATAATTATTTTGAAATTGAATGGCTTTCATATGAACTAATTTAGATAAATAATTCTTGTTTGAATTTCAGTGTCGGGTGGTTATTTCTTTGTTATATTATTGAGATTTTAAATGTGTTTAAATTGTTTAAATCATGACTCAAGACAATTCAATTTGGTTGCATTGACCTCAAATTAGATGCAGATTGATTAAGGAGTTCTCTCTTATATTCAGTGTGGATAGAGTAATAGAATGAATGTTGGTGTAATGGGCCCCACCAGCGTATGATGAGTGTATGTGCGTATGACTGTGAAATTACCCTGTCCGTGGAAGTAGGGAGAATTTATCAGCACTGATCTGCAGCACGGCCATCTCTGCATATTTTTGGCTCAATCAAGGCACTGCCATGAATCCCATTGTGGAGTGGGAAACTTTTAATGTTGTGGTGAGAGGTCATTGCATTGGACTGTCTTTTGGGATCAAAAGGAAACTGAATAAGGAACTTACCTTCTTGAACATAGCCTGCACGGTTGGGAGCTGACGAAGCTGCCCAGACACAGCTTACTGAAATCAAAGGTCATTATAATGCTACCCTAGAATGTCTCTGGTGCCTTGATTTAAGAGATTATCTTACTAGAGCCCATTAGGATGGTGGACAATTGAGTAGACTATTGGCTTGGTTGGTTCACCCAGGGTCAAAGGGAACACCCATTACTCAGGCCAAAAGTGGAATATTGCTTTATTCTCCCAGGGCTATTAATGGAGCCTTTTGTGAATATTACAAAAATCTTTACCAGCACCCAGCGGTGATTTCACCAGAGAACTTAGCTAAGTTCCTGGTGCCGTTCCTGTTGTGCACACTTGACCCTGTTCTGCTGGAGGATTTGGAGGGTCCTGTGACAGTAATGGAGATTTGCTGGGCCAGAAAAAGTATAGCCGCTATAAAAACCCCTGACCCTGATGGATTAGCGGCTGAATTCTACACTGCCTTCAATCAAACTTGGCCCCTAGATTAGAGGCTCTATATGCTGAGTTGCTGCTCCAGAGTCAACTAGAGACGCAATGGTAGTCCCTCTTCCCAAGACACAGATATTTGGTGCACGAACGTCAGTCTTTCCCCAACTGTCCGTGTTAAACATGGACTATAAGATCCTCAGTAAAGTACTGGCAATGCGGTTACTTCCCCACATGCCTGTTCTCGTCCATGACAAACAGAATGGATTTATCCCACACAGGAACCTCCGCTAATTATATCATATCCTCTGGCATAAGGATAGTGGACTCTATCCAGATGCCCTTATCATGCAAGTGAACCTGGAATAGACCTTCGATTTGATGCGGTTTCCTTCATGCAGCTATGGTTAAAATTAGGGGTGGGCGGAATTTGCGAAATTGCCTTTCGCAAAATTCCGTGAAACGGCAAAAAATCTCCACGAACAGCGGAATTTCGGGTGCTCGCAGAGATTTCGGGGGCGGGGCTTCTTTGCGAGTTCACATGCCTCTTGATAGGGTCAGAGACCGATCAGAGCAGCAGATGAGGGGAAAGCAGCCTCCTGGTCACAGGAACTATACGGGGATTGCGCTCGAGAAACTCTTGGATGCAAAGACCTCCATCAAGGATTACAGCTAATTTTCCACGGCAGATATGGAGAGAAAGCACACCTGCCCAATCTTGACCGTGCTCACTAATTTTTTGGGTTGATTAATATGTTACTGAATTTGAGTTTCAACTCGGGCACCTGCTTTATTTATGTCTGTAAGTGCTTCCTGTTAAGGTTTAATTTTTGTGACAGGAGCACGATGCCAGAATGAATCCTGCCCTGCACATTTATCCACGAAGATGCCACCGTTTTGTGCAATACCTCTACTCGACTGGAGTACTTTCTACTGGCTAATCAGTAAGTGCTACCTCATTGGGTAAATGTAAAGTGCTTTTCCTACACTACAGCTGCATAAAGGGCCAGAAGAGTTGTTTCCAGTGACCATGTGTGTCTGTAACTTTGCCACCGCGCCAAAAGGCGCCGAGGTCCCTTGAGTGAGCTGTCCATCATAGTGGGGAAAGGGTGGGAAGACGTTGCATACCGTTAGTGTGTGTGGGGCGGGCCAGACGGGTGGGACTTCTATGCGAGTTCACATGCCTATTATTTATGAAGGGTCAGAGACCGATCAGAGCAGCAGATGAGGAGAAAGCAGCCTTCTGGTCACAGGAACTACACGGGGATTGCGCTCGAGAAACTCTTGGATGCAAAGACCTCCATCAAGGTTTACAGCTAATTTTCCACGGCAGATATGGGGAGAAAGCACACCTGCTCAGCCTCGACCGTGCTCACTCATTTTTTGGGCTGATTATTACGTTACTGAATTTGAGCTTCAACTAGGGCACCTGCTTTATTTATGTCTGTAAGTGCTTCCTGTTGAGGTTTAATTTTTGTAACAGGAGCACCGTGCCAGAATGAATCCTGCCCTGCATATTTATCCAGGAAGATGCCACCGTTTTGTGCAATACCTCTACTCAACTGGAGTACTTTCTACTGCCATCATGCTCCCGAATTCCGTCCCACCGTGGATCGCGGAATTTTTTACATTTTCGCGTTCCGCGCGGAACGTGAAAATGCCAAAATTTCACAAGTTCCGCGAACGGAACGGAATTTGCCGCCCACCCCTAGTTAAAATGGGGCTGGAAAATGGCTGGATAAAATGGGTTCACCTATTATACACCAATCCTACGGCAAGGATTAAGACAGGGGAGTTGTTTCTGCCCAATATTGAATGCATCGGGCACCAGACAGGAGTGCCCGCTGTCTCCCCTTTTGCTTTCCTTAGCTATTTAGCCACTGGCCGAGTTCTTTTAACAGAGGGGTGCTGGGCGTGAGGTGGTCATAGAGGGCAGTGAGCATATTATCTCATTATATGCCGATGACCGATTGCTATAACTCACAGATGGTCAACAAGGATTTCAAATGCGATGACACTTTTGGGTGATTTATCAGTACTTGCAGGCCTACGAGTTGATAGGACTAAAACACACCAATTTCCACTGAGGCAGGGGGTGGCACAACCGCCTGACATTAACCAGGAATTTTCTGGTCACCTCAGTCCTTTCGATACTTGGGAATTCAAATATTCCAGTGTTCATCTCTGGTGCTCCTTGAAATTGCCAGTAATGGCTCGTTTCACTTTATCCAAGATGATTATGCTACCCCGACTTTTACACTTTTTTGTCAAACTCCCGTCATGATAACGTGCTCCTGGTTTGATAAATTGGATACTTTACTCTGAGAACTGATATGGGATGGAGAATGCAACAAAGTCTCCATGACTGTTCTCCATAGAGACCCGGGAGATGGCGGCCTGGGTGTCCGTGATTTTGAACTATACTATTTGGCCACTCAACTCCAGTGGTTGCCCCAGTGGTTGGATGGCGAGGGCCTTGAGATGCTGGGTTCAACTGGGTTGGTTGGCAAAAAGGGGCTTCTGTTGGCAAAACTCCTTGATTCAAAAGTGGTTACTCCCCAGCAGAGAGCATTGTTGAGAGTGGCATTAAAGTGCTGGCAGAGATGTCTGAGAAGGATGGTGGGGACCTCTGCATATGCCCCAGACTTGCCAATGGTGGGACTATCTGATGGGACTCTCCCTTTACGAGACAACAATTATCAGATTGAACAGCATCGGGGTTGATCACGGTGAGTGATTGTTATGGAACTCATTCCACTTGGTGACCTGATGACACAGTGTGCACTGCAAAGTGGCCAGTTCTTAACCGACCATTCTTTAACATGAACATTTGGAGACCTGTGGTCCACAAGCAGGCTAGAGCCTGGGACCCATGTAGTCCTTTAGGCGCTGGTGACCTAAGGCTCTGCACGCCATCTAGTGAAATGGCTTCATAGGGCACAACTAGATATAATTACAAAACCATTGGTAAAGATCCGGAAAAAGTGGGCAACATTACTGAGTAGAAACCTTTCGGACTCTGAATGAGGTATGATTTTGGAAGCATATTTCTAGAAATACTAGAAACAAATATGTCCGAAAAATCAGACCCCCCACAGACTGCAGGTCATGTATGGCGGAGAACTGAGGACTTGTCCCTAATGCATGGACCTGAAGGCCGACTTTGGACATATGATGTGAAGCTGCCGGGTTCTGCCAGCATTTAGGGATGCAGTGGTAGCCACACTTAATGAAGTACTAGACTGTACACACTCCCCTGTACAGCAGAGGTTTTCCTTTTAGGACTGTTACCCAGACCCAAGGCATGCAAAGTTGGTACTAGATTTGTGAATGTAGCCTTTTTCCTAGCAAAGAGATGCAGAGCAATGCAGTGGTGGGCCAAGACGGGACTATCGATTGTGACGTCGGAGAAAGATGTTGACATATGGGCCAGAGCAGAGGAGCGAACTCTGGTTGAAAAAGATGCATTGGGGTTACGGCGTCGCCCACTAGCGGACCTCTGGGCAGAGGTGCTTAGAGCATGGCATAGCAGAAAGGGTGACACTGAAGAAAGTCCAGGGGATAGCCCCGTGTGAGAGTGGGACGCTGTCCCCCCCCCATGAGGCGGTCCGAATTACCAGTGGAAGCCTATTTGAATGTGATATATATATATATATATATATATTGAATCCGTAGCTTGCTGCGAGAGCAGCCCCCAGGCCTGCAACGTTGGTGCTGTCAGTGGCGGCAGCGGCCACTAAGATACGATCCAAATCTTAAATTCCAGAAGATTCAGGAATAAGAAACAGCACACCAGGAAACGGCACAAAAACTTTATTGTGCACTAGCTTTCGAAGGACGACGCGTTTGA
This sequence comes from Triturus cristatus, assembly GCF_964204655.1. Taxonomy (NCBI): domain Eukaryota; kingdom Metazoa; phylum Chordata; class Amphibia; order Caudata; family Salamandridae; genus Triturus; species Triturus cristatus. The sequence goes on along the minus strand of NC_140591.1, from coordinate 370,776,664 downwards.
CAAAGGCAAACGCCGAAACGCGTCGTCCTTCGAAAGCTAGTGCACAATAAAGTTTTTGTGCCGTTTCCTGGTGTGCTGTTTCTTATTCCTGAATCTTCTGGAATTTAAGATTTGGATCATATATATATATATATATATAGAATCATATGGAGGCTGTACGAGGGGATTCTCTGACATGTACAATAGGGCTCTGGGGCAGTAGGTTGTCTCCGTAGTGAACACTGGAATATTTGCTTACTTGGCTAGGTAGGTGAATTACCTACGAGGGGTACTCGCCTCCCCCTCCCTTACCCCCAGCATCCCGGCATGGGTTCTATAGAAGCCCAGGAGCCGTGAGTGCTAGGACAGGCCTCTAAAAGTTTCTCTTGTGTTCCAACCGCAGGACTGTTTTGTTGTTGTTTCATTAACTGTTTTTATTTCAAGTACTGGTATTGTAAGTGCCTTTAGACTTTACTTATTTCCCCTCGGCCATTAGCGAACCCAGCTCTACAACTCCCGTTCAGTAACACAAATGTAGAGCCCTGAATTCCCATTGGCAGAGAAATAGGTGCAAACATTGATTGCCTGCAAGCTATCTAAACACTATGTAATGCATAGGGCTCTTATGGGCCTGAGCACTCTGGGGAAAATGTCAATGATATACAGATGTTAAGATATGTCATGCGATGTTTCATGTTATCAGTTTACTTGCTATGGCAATAGAACAGAGTCTGGTAAATCCAAATGAGCGTCTCATATAACTAATTTTCCTTGTGTATACATTTCTAAATTGCTGTACTTAAATGCTAATAAAATATGTTGGGAAAAAATCTATTCCAACTTCTGGTGCATGCTATTTCTGTGGCACCAGAAATCTGCTGTTAGATAAAATGTATGATTATGGCCATGATGCCACTCACTACATGTATATAAACTTGTTTATGGAGTAGAAAGGGGAAAATAAACAAAATAATAGAAGATTCATTATTTCAAAACAAAAAGAACATTTTCAAATTTCTTGAGAAAACTTTTTTCCCTCAAATGTGTTGTACTTTGTGCTCTTGTTCTTTGGTATCCATCAGCAACTCTGCCTTTTACAGGCCCTCTTCTGGGAAGCAGATTGTACATCTCACTCTGGGCCCAATTCACAAAGGTAAACTTAGACCTGAAGTTTAACTTTAGACCTGAAGTCTAAGTTTAGACTAAAGTCAGTTTAAACCTGAAGGCTAATTTTAGACCTGAAGTCTAAACTTAAACTTCAGGTCTAAAGTAAGACTTTAGGTCCAAACATAGATTTCTGGTCTAAAGTTAAACTTCAGGTCTAAGTTTACCTTTGTGAATTGGGCCATCTGTTTTTGAGCACTGTATCTTCACCTAGGTTAAAACATGCATTCACTAATATTTAACAATGTGCATTATAATGATGTAGGCAAGCAACATATGACAGCTACCTTGCTGAAAAATAATTCTTATATGAATTTAACATATTGTATTGAATTCTCATCCATCCTCTTAAGAGGCAAGAGAAATACACAGTCACTCACCCTCTTAGAATCCAGCATACTTTCAGAAGATGTTGCCATTAAAGGTTTGGATGAATTTGCTTCCGATTAGGAGAACAGTTTACAACTTTCCCAGACATTACTTATTGTTACCAGGAAATAGGCCATCACCAGACTGGATATATAGAAACATAAAGCTCTAGGGGCAAATTGCCCAGTGTTAGTGCTGCAAATGCATAGAAAGGAGACACAAAGCTAGTCTATTGCGAATGCAGAAAAAGAAGTGATCGATCATGCAGTTGTAAGGTATCTGGCCCATCAATAATACTTTACTTCACAAGCTCTTTTATTATTAATGCTCAGTATACAAAATGTTGTTTATTTCATTTAACTTTGTAAAGCACTTATGGCCATCAGTAGCGTACAGTACATCGACAAATGCGGGCAATATGTACAAAACTTATTTGGAGGCTGCAAACTGCCCGATTTCCAGAATATGGCCACTTGCGACTGCAAAAAAACATTTTGTAATGTACAAAAGCCAAATTGGTATCTGGAAGGTGTGTTATTAGGGTTTCCATTCCAAACGCCAATTCACAGTGATATGTATTAATGTTTTGCAACCAAATTCTGGTCACAAAACATTAATATTTAACCAACATCTGGAAGGAGGTGCTAACACATTCACAAAGGAACCCCTTCCCCTTTGGTAATGTAAAAACAAAAATTTAGGAGCAGGCAATTGTCCCATGGACCACTGCCTATTCTTATAAAATGTAGCAGTTTAATTTACTTTTTTTTAAACACACCCAATTTAACACTAAGGAAAACGGGCTACATTTAAAATCAAATACTTTATTCAAAAGCAATCACAGACATCGTGGTCTGCTGACCCCAGCAGGCCACCATCGCAGTGATGACAGCGATTCCTAGTGGGTCACAAATTATGGCCTAACACATAAATATTCATAAGGTAGGTCCATTTGCAACCGTCTAAGGAATCGCAATTTTTAAATAGATTATTTTGTACATTAGGAATTTCGGTTTCCTAATTGCGATTTGGAAAACCTCACAATTTGGAAATTACTATTTCTAATTTTTGCACTGTGGCACTAATATCATAACGAGCCTTATGACTAAATAAAATACCACTAATGTGCTCATTGAAAGTACTAACACATGCATCATACTTGTTCTAGTTTTAATCAATCTTCAGAATGTACAAGAAACTAATTTCTAGCCACACTAGGGAGTCAGTCTACCGATTCCTTAACATAGACATAAACGATTTTGTCATCAAGTGATGGGAACAATTGCTCTTCTTTAGACCAAGGTGAACACCATTCTAGGATCTTTACAAATTCAATTTTTTACCATATTCTATTAATAGTCTTTCTTGCAAAGGACAACAACTGAGTGTGTAATATTTGACGAAGGAAATCCATTGCATTTTTTTACTGACATTGTTTTTTTCTATAGCGCAAACATAGTCCACATGAACTTCTGAGCTCTTTACAGAAGAGACAAATTACTTTATACAAAACCAAAACAGATGGATACAGGGACATCTTAAGGATTTTGGGGCCGGGGCGAAACATATTTTTGGAACCCTGAACTGAACACATTTAAATTTATGATCAAATTCCAGCCCTTTAATGCCATCTTTGGCGAGGTCACTGACAAGTCGCAGGCCCACTCATCCAAATTCTAAAGTTATTACATCTAATAAGGTTAGTGATGTGTAAATGTAAATGTCCAGTATTTGTAAAGCGCAAACAATTACCCGAGGGTGTCAAGGCGCTGGGGGCCGTCAGGAAAATTAAGCGAGCTATTACCCAGAGTCACATGGTGCTGAGGTGACCTGCTGCCGGCGATCGAACCGTGAGACCCTGGGTTCCAGAATCAGTCGCCCTGGCCGCTGTGCCACACCTCTTTTAACATAGCAGCAGCTCACTAACATTACTGCAAATAATCTCTGTGATACTCTCCCATTTCTCATATGTGAGATCCTATTTTGATCTATCCTATTTTATAGATGTTGCATGTAACATAAACACAACAGATGTTTTAGGTTTGTTTACTGATTCAAGGTGCCATTCTCAATTGCAAAAAGTTCACAGAGAAGAGAGAGAGGAATTGGAAAAGGGTGTAGAGGAGAAGGAGGGAGCCTATTAGCAATTCATTGCTGTGGATGGATAGCGATATGAAGCGAAGCGATCATAAGCACATTTCTAGTCCACATAATATCTGGATTGTTTGATATGGATACATGTTAGGATAGTTCAGAAACAAGTACTATTTCATTCTGTTTTGGAAGGAAGTGAGTGATGAGCTTAGTAGTGTATTGTGGGATGTTATTCATATTGTGTGGTATAAATACTGAAAAGAGTGGTTTATGGTGGAGGTTTTCACTTATAATGATATTCGAGGCATAGTGATGGGACTATTCATCCTGTTTCTGTCTGAGGCTTTGAATTTTTAGATTGGAAATATATAGTCATATTTCCTGGTGCCAAATAGAAATTTGCTTCCACATTCAGATCACAGGTGTGCAAAAGAATCAGTTGTGTGTCAGAACCACGCTAATCACGCCTGCTTTAATAACGCGGTCTGAACAATAAAAGCATCTTTACAACTTATTTTGATACCACGCAAGTTGTTACAACGACTTGCTTTAAGGAAAGAGCTGGAGTTGGAATAGTATAACTTATTATTAGAACTCCAGTCTGTGCAACAGTAGGGAAAGTGTTAGACTTAAAATCCAGCAACATTTGAGCATTTTTAATGTTGTGTCTTTTGTAGATAAAAAATGTTGAACCTTCTTTTTATAATCTTAAACAGCAACATTGTAAAGGTTTTAAGTAACCGCACAATAAAGTATTTCATTCACAGTAGTCTCGCTTCGCAGCGCAAAACGTATGTGTGTTATGCACGTTCTTAAAAAAAATCGCAAAACACCGCAAAAGGATGCGATGTATTTTGGTGGAAGTCCAAACGCAAAAAACCTTGCCCCACAAACCATTCCTGTAATCCAGCAGTCAGAAGAGGATCCAGCTACCAGTATCTCCATGTGGATGAGAGTATCTCCATGTGGATGAGAGATATTCTCTGCTTGTAGATTCTTTCCTTCTTCTGTATTTTCTTTTCCACCAAGGCAACTATCCGCTGATGGTGATGAACAATAACAATCTCCATGGTTGACACGGCCAGTAGATCTTTGTTGTGTTTCTGCTGGTAGATCTCCAAGTAAATGGCTCCAGCTCTTTTTGCACCTGTTTTGCATCCATGCTATTTTTTATGCGCTAATCTTTTTTGCGCTGCTTCGCGTCAGTTTGCGTGACTCTTATAAATACCTGTGCTTACAGGATTTTGGAGCTTTTTGAGTGGGTAAGGCCCTGACACAGCCACTCTGCATACATTAAATCAACTTTGGCGCAGAGAGACGCAAAACCGTTTGTGCATCAAATAAACTTTAAAATATGGTGCAAATACTTACTTGCGCCTATCTGAAAATGTGTGCGAGGTTTTGCGCCGAGTACCAACGCAAACTCTTTGAAAATGCGCCCCTTTGTATCTAATTGATCAGGCATTGTGCAGACGCCCCCCGACTCGAAATATCACCCTTCCCTGCACATTAAACCAACATCAAATTATTTAACTTTTGTCCATTCATTTTGTATTCATTTTGTACGTATTTAACCACTGGGTGTAGCTTTAACGATTTCAATTTGAATCAGTGCTGCAGTGTTTAGCATTCCACTTTTATCTGAATATGTGGAATTTGTGAAGCTCGAAGTAAGAGTTAATTATAATCATATTATAATGTCTCAAATAACTTTTTTTTACTGTTTTGTGACTTTTTCAATTATTCTATATTTGTGAGTGATTTTTCACAGCATAGCAACAGAATATTCTACTCGAACCCAGTTAATTTGGAATATATATGAGATTCCTCTACTTGATGACCATTTGCAAAACGTTTCTTTTGACTGTGCACAAATGCTTGCAGAATTTGTTTTGCACAGATTTCCTAGTCAGAAAGGCACTGGACAAAAGAGGAATTCTAAGGTCCTCGAGACGAGTTGTGGACTAATTCTGGGTGGAAACAATATTTACGCCTGAATCCGAATTACACAATTTCCAGCACCTCGCATTTTTTAACAAGCATAAATTCCAAGAAGAGTAAACAGGTCAGAAGGAGCGATTTTTTTATAATTTGGGTGCATGTCCACATTTTATTAATTTCGAGCTGGAAAAATCTGATCAGGTTTGTAAAATCATGAATTTACCACCCAGGAAGTCTGTGGGTCTCAGAATGAGGGCCTATTTGTATTGTGCAAAATATATCTTTTGCAGAACCATTTTCTTATCAACAATAAAGATTTATGTGTCTGAAATTCTCACAATGTTCATGTGGAAGTGCCAAAACAACTATTTTCAAGCTTGTTCATTTTGTAAAGGCCCTCAAAAACTTTAAACATAAATACTGAACCAACTTGCACACTCCTAAAATAGTTCCCTCATTTTAAGAATGTTAGAAACAAGCACTTGCAAAGCTAATATATCTTGCCTTCCTTGGTGTGATAACTATTGTTTTTAATGCAAGCATATTTCACAAAATAAAATGAAAGAAATGATGCCACCCGGGGCTGTCTTTAGCGCTGGTGGTGCCAGGTTCCACAATGTTTGTTGGCGCCCCCAATGACCACCTCCACAACCGATTCCCTCACGCCACACTTTTAACAGTGCCAAAGTCTGCACAACCAGTTTCTCTCAGATGCATTCAATTAGTTATATAGTGCCATTCTTACCAGTGCACTTTGTATTACGTACACATTACACATCAATCATCCGTTTGTAAATCAGTGTGTAGGAAATGTTACATAAAACAGAGGATTACAAGGTGGAGTGACATGTCATCCACACTGATAAGCAGTACAGTTTAAGGGTGCTTGGTCTAGAGAAGCACTAACTCTGAATTTAAAAAAGAACTAATTATAAAAATCGATTTCTACCCAAATTAACCCTTTTTGCAACATTAATCTATGCTCTAATCTATACTTTGCAGTGTGCATGCAGTTCTATGATGAAAGTTAATAGCTCACTGTTCTATATTAGGATTTTAACTTATAAAGGATGTCTCTTTTCAATGCAGTAACCCACTGACCTATTGACATTATATGCACTTTGTAATCTGCATGGTACAATCAATCAATCAATCAATCAATCAATCAAGAAATGTGTAAAGCGCACTACTTACCCGTGATGGTCTCAAGGCGCTGAGGGGGCGGCGCTACTGCTCGAAGAGCCAGGTCTTGAGGAGTCTTCTGAAGGTGAGCAGGTCCTGGGTCTGCCGTAGGTGGGTGGGGAGGATGTTCCAGGTCTTGGCGGCGAGGTAGGAGAAAGATCTACCGCCGGTGGTCTTTCGTTGGATGCGGGGGATAGCAGCGAGGGCGAGGTTTGCTGAGCGGAGCTGGCGGGTGGGGGTGTAGAAGTGGAGTCTGTCGTTCAGGTAGGCTGGTCCGGCGTTGTGGAGTGCTTTGTGTGTGTGGGTGAGGAGTTTGAAGGTTATCCTCTTGTTGACGGGGAGCCAGTGCAGGTCTTTCAGGTGGGGGGTGATGTGGCTTCGGCGGGGTAGGTCGAGGATCAGTCGTGCGGCGGCGTTTTGGATGTGCTGAAGTCGATGCAGGAGGTTGGCTGGGATTCCTGCATAGAGTGCGTTGCCGTAGTCCAGCCTGCTGCTAACGAGGGCCTGTGTAACAGTTCTCCTTGTTTCAGATGGGATCCACTTGTAGATCCTGCGTAGCATGCAGAGGGTGTTGTAGCAGGAGGAGGAGACGGCGTTGATCTGCTTCGACATGGAGAGGGAGGAGTCGAGGACGAATCCGAGGTTGCGTGCGTGGTCGGTGGGGGTGGGTGCCGGTCCCAGCGTTGTCTTCCACCACGAGTCGTCCCAGGCCAAGGGGGTGGGTCCGAGGATGAGGACCTCCGTCTTGTCCGAATTCAATTTCAGACGGCTGATCTGCATCCAGTCAGCGACGACCTTCATTCCCTCGTGGAGGTTCATTTTGGCGGTGTGTGGGTCCTTGGTTAGGGAGAGGATGAGCTGGGTGTCGTCGGCGTAGGAGATGATGTTGAGGTTTGCAGATGGGCCACTTGTGCGAGGGGGGTCATGTAGATGTTGAACAGCGTCGGGCTGAGTGACGATCGCTGGGGGACGCCGCAGATGATGTCGGTGGCTTCGGATAGGAAGGGTGGGAGTCGAACTCTCTGGGTTCTGCCGGAGAGGAAGGATGTGGTCCAGCTGAGGGCTTTCCCGTGGATCCCGGCTTCTTGAAGGCGTGTTTTTAGGGTGCGATCGCAGACCGTGTCGAAGGCGGCCGAAATTTCCAGGAGGATGAGGGCTGAGGTTTCGCCGTTATCGAGTTGGCGCCTGATGTCATCTGTGGCGGCGATGAGGGCTGTTTCAGTGCTGTGGTTTCGTCTGAACCTGGACTGGGATGGGTCCAGGATGTTGTTGTCTTTGAGGTGGCGGGTTAGTTGTGCCTTGACGATTTTCTCGATGACCTTCGTCTGGAACGTTATTTGCAACAGGCATGGTAACCCTCTTACCTACTTTATAGTGAGTCAAAACCTCAACGAGACAAAACTCCAATCTCTCTCCAGAAAGAACAATAATCACTGGAGTTATCTTGACATTTGTTGCCTGGAGAATGCTGGAGGAAAGGAGTGCAGCAGCAGGTGATTTAAAATTATAATATACTTGCAAACACGCTGCCCCCCCCCCCCCCGGCCCACAATTCAGCACATGGTGCGTGGCACTGGTCGCACCACCCTAGAGCCAGCCCTGCCGCCACCTAAACATGGCTACTACCATAGCCTTGCACTAAACATGTTTGGCCTGAATCACAGAGGTGAACTCACATTTTTGTGTGCGTTTAATCTTATTTGGGCATTTACAAACTACAAGTTAAGAGTAAGTTTCTGATTGCAGATAATCTGCAGTTGTGGCGGAGAACTTCGCTTGCAAAAATATAAACCAGGTCTATCTTTTTATGTGTATAATTCTCAGCATGACTGTGGCGAACTTTGCGCATAAAAAGACAAGCCTATCCTATCTCTTTATGTGTGGAGCGCTCCACCCTGACTGCAGAGTCTCTGCAGCTGATAACTTACTATTAACTCATAGTTTGTGAATACCAAAAAAAGAGTAAGGTTACAGAAAAGTGTACATTTACCTTCATGAATCAGGCACTTTAAAAAAAAAAAAATCACTGGGTTGCCCGTTTTTCTAATAATGTTTTTTAAATACCAAGCCTTTTAGTTGTGCGATGCATTTTATTATTATTATCATTATTTGTGAAGGAGACCAGAATAATTCAGCACCAAACCAAGCACTCAACCGGCTGGCACCTACAATTTTAAAGATTTCCTTAAACACATTATTATGGAAACTTTAAAAAGGAAATGAAAAATAAAGGTATTTAAAGTTAATAACCAAAGCACACTTTGATACAGCTCTGTCAATGAAAAAAAAGGAAGTGTTTTAGGTACAATAATGCCTACCTGGTCTATACAGTCAATCAAAGTGAATGGAGTTAAAAGGAAGAGAGGGCAGACACCCTGCCACATTAAACATGCTGCAAGTGGGCAGAAGCAAAATGTGAATAACAGGAACATTTACACACCTCAAGACCTAATTTCAGATTTTTCGAGCTTTTAATGAGGGGGAGGCATTGATAGAGCTTGTTCCCTCAGTTGCTAAATGTTGCGAGTTTGCATACTCAAGGGTATATTTACTAAGATTTTGCACTGTAAAATATTTTTTGCTAATTTACTAATTAGGAAAAATCCAGTTAGACACATTCAAGGGTCCAAAGACCTCATGAACAGAACTTGAGGGTCAAAAATCCCTCCACCAGCGCCCGCTACCAGGGCCCAGTCCAGGACCAGTTCCTACTAAGTATTTGGGCACTTCAGGGAAAACTTGTCTGGAGATCAAGTGGGAACATATCCAACCCTGGTGTAATAGTGGTAATTCCTGGAATATACGAGAAATCCATAGATTGGAATGGTGATATATGGGCAATAAAGGCAGACTTTATCTAAATTTTACAGCACCACATGTGTTACAAATTGATGTTTGGGCAAGAAAACGGAGTTATATAAAACACATATTTGAAACAATTAAAAGCTGTTATTTCAAGAAATGACTGTTTTTATCACAACAAAAACTACTTTTTATTAGTGTGGTGTTTAGTTTAGTTTACATTTTGCAAAAAAAAGTATTTTATTTGGTAGGACACTAGTGTATTTGTATAACCTGAAAAGCTATTGGTGGGCGACAAAAAGATTGCATTTAGAAGTACATGTTTAAAACTAATTATTTGAATCATAATCACTGAGGCTGTCTGAGACCCTAATCTGTAAGTCTCCATGTCCTTAGCAGTAGGCAAGCTGTTTAGAAACGTGTGATCAATCTATTCCTGCTGTTCCTTGCCTAAAGTTGAAGGAATTGTGCACTATCTTTTTTCTACCCACCCCTTTCAAAAAAAAATTCAGTCATATAATGAATGAAAGTATACTTGGAAGGATTCGGATAAAAAAGGAAAGGGAGCAAAATGTGGAAGTGGTGATAGGTGCTATGAAAATGGCATCTATCTGGCATAGTATTTTCAGTACCACTTATATCACTTATGATTTTTTTTTTTTACAATTTTAGGAAACGTGCTGAATAATAAACAGTTTTGATAAAACTTTCTCACGCATTAATTGGGGTTGTACAACCTTTAAACTCCTGAGCAGGCATGGGATTTCGTGACACACATTCAAAGTACTGGAATATTTCATCTGCATCCTTTGAAAACCAGTGACTGCAAACTAATGTGGAAATTGTGGCCATAGAATGAGATGCTGACACCTTCCAACCCTCCTTGCCCTTTGGGCCTTTGGTGGTGCTAGAGGAAGAAGAAGTCACATTCGTACCTTTGTTTGCTGACGTGTTCCCCTCTCTGCAGTGAAGGGTGTGTATTTACACCCATCATTTACAGCCATCACTAGCTGCAATCAGATGCAACTCCTTGCGTCCCATCAAGCAGAAACTCTTGATCAGTGATTTAAAAGGCAATAAATATCTGCTAATTAAAAAATATACACTATACATAGCCATTAGGTGGCGAAGATAATTCTGGATGATCCCCAGGAAGTTCGGGTTTCAATGGTCCTGTTCAAAACTGACTTGGCATCATCACAAGCTACTATTGAAGCCAACACAGGATCTGGCTGCATTTACAGAGACGTTGCTATAAATAGGAGACCGCAGAGAGGACCTAGCCCGCGTAGATTGTCAGTTTATAACCCTTTTCTAATTGTATAATCATGCATCAGACTGCTGCAAAAGGGCACCCCGCTCATATTTCCTGCCCAAAAAAATACCGTTATAAATTGTTCTAAATTAAAAAGACGATATTTCTATAGGGTAACTGTAAAGGTATCTGTTCTATATCAGTACAACACTTATTTTGTCCTGGGGTCCAGTCATACATAGACAGATTTGCAATCCAGTGGAAGAAGGAATTCTAGCTGCGAATCAAACTCTGTTCAAGTTGCTGAAGCAGAGAGGAGCCAGAGGTAACCCAGACGCGGTGTTAGCAGTCGGATGTGTCACGGGTCAGCGCGCTTTGCTGAACAATAATTCTTGTACAAAATGCTCGACTTGCATTGAATTCTGAAGTGCCTGAAAGTTCAATAGATGTACTTTCATCATCCTTTTTAAATGAGAGTACATACATTCCGAAGGGAGGCCTCACTGGAAGTCTGGGCGAATTTCGGGGAATAATTGACATGTTTTCCAAGTATTAATTATTGCTGCTGGGAGATAAGCCCCCGCCTGAAAGGACGCGTGGAAATATTAATCTTCAGGTGAAACTGCCCAGGCTGGAAGGAGAGACGCAGAGCGAGTCTCTGGAGCAGGAACAGAGGCGATCGATCGATCGCGCAGACGGTAAGGGATCTGCTCCATCAATAATCCTTTGCTTCACAAACTCCTTTATTATTAATGTTCAGTGGAGGAACTATATTTATTTCATAAAGCTTTGCAGACCGCTTAAGGCTATCAGCTGCATTGATAGTGCTCCACAATGGCAGCCATGGGTGGCATGCCACCAGTTTAAAATCTAACAGCGACACCAATATGAGTATGAGGCAAATGATCGCTCAGACTACTAATATAGGATTCATTTTCCCAAGGAAAAAAAGAACAGAGGTGCATTGCAATTCATGTAAAATTTGCCAACAAGCAATAAAAATGTTTACTGTGGAATTTGGAAGCATACTGTATTCACAGTCCCCCTTACAATGACACACTAATACATGGACCACGCTCGATTTTTGTGTGATACTTAACACTAGTTGTTACTGTAAGTTCAATTGAATTGCACTCAACTAACCTACTCTGAAATCATGTGATCTGCAATTTACTATATAGCTCCGCATCAGCAACATTTGGTAATCCTTTATAGTTTGTAATTATGCGATTGTTTTAATATGGCAAACACAAGGAGATGATGGATGGAGTGCTGAAACTTTTCAAACGCTCACCCCCAGTCACAGATCTGGGTTGAATCCATCATCATTCTTTAGCTCACTTTGCCACCCCAGTTCAGACACAGCTATATGCAAATCAGTCTTGACTCTGTGCCTCATGGGAACAGTCCAGACCTAACTGCCACGCCAGGTCTTCCCTGGACTGGAAACAAGCATCCTGGGACCGGTTTCGGGCTAACAGCTCCTCATCAGCCAGGCTAGCTTGAATCTAGTGACAAAGTGAGCAAGGGACCCACGTCTGGGCATACCCTGCCAACTTAGGGCAAACAAAGCAAACACAAGGAGATGATGGATGGAGTGCTGAAACTTTTCTAACACTCACCCCCAGTCGCAGATCTGGGTTGAATCCATCATCATTCTTTAGCTCACTTTGCCACCCCAGTTCAGACACAGCTATATGAAAATCAGTCTTGACCCTGTGCCTCATGGGAACAGTCCAGCCCGAACTGCCAAGCCATGTCTTCCCTGGACCAGAAGCAAGCATCCTGGGACCAGTTTCAGACTAACAGCCCTCATCAGCCAGGCTAGCTTGAATCCAGTGGCAAAGTGAGCAAGTGACCCACATCTGGGCATACCCTGCCAACTTAGTGCGAACAAAGCAAACACAAGGAAATGATGGACAAATGGTTGTAACTTTTCAAACACTTACCCCCAGTCGCAGATCTGGGTTGAATCCATCATCATTCTTTAGCTCAGTTTGCCACCCCAGTTCAGACACAGCTATATGCAAATCAGTCTTGAACCTGTGCCTCATGGGAACAGTCCAGCCCGAACTGCCAAGCCATGTCTTCCCTGTACAGGAAAGAAGCCTGGTGCAGGGTACAAGTTGGTTGGAGCCTGTTCTGTCGCTGAGGTTCAGATCGAGAGGCTGGCCAACTATACCTTGGAGTCACTCTGGTGGTCCTGGGTTTAAGATACAGGTAGAATCCTCCTCACTCAGGCGGAAGGATAACAGGGACGCAGGGCAGCACTGCAGGGTAGTAGATTGGCAGTCCTACTTGCAGTAAAGCAGCACAGCAGTCCTTCTTCTGTGTCTTCCACGGCTCCAGATGTGCACTCAAGAGTTGGGGTCTGAGGGTCCAATATTTATGCCTGGTGCCCACTTTGAAGTAGGAGAAGGTTATGGAGGTTTCCACAACCCCGAGGTGTTTGGAATTTCCTACCTCCCTGCTCTGGACAATAGTCAGTGTCAAACTCTTTGTGAGTGTGCTCAGGCAGAGCCTTTGTGATGTGCAAGTGTGGTAGGTAACAGCATCTCCCATTCATCATGTCAGAGATAGCCCATCCCACCAATACCTAAGCGTTTTTGTTTCACTGTCTGGGAGAAATGCACAAAGACCAACCGCCAGCTACACCTAGTCTTGTGACCCAGGGTTCAGTCAACAGACACCAAATGGGTGGAACAGTAACTTGCTTACTTTCTAAATGTGGCATTTTAAGACTTGTGACCTAAAATCTGACTTTACCTTTAAAGAGGGCTTAAAATTACAATTCTTTAAACACCAAACTTGACCTTCCCACCTGCTCCCAATTGAAAGGTATCACTTATTAAATGCAATAAGTTAACCTCATGTTATCCTATGGGAGAGGTAGGCCTTGCAGTAGTAAAAAAAGAACTCAAGAGTTTTTTACTACCAGGACATATAAAACTTAAAATTACATGTACAACTTTTTAAATACACTGCACCCTGCCCCATAGGCTGTTTAGGACCTACCCTAGGGGTGACTTATGTGTTCTAAAAAGGAAGGTTGAAATCTTGCAAAAGGTTTATTTTGCCATGTTGAAATGGAACTTTCAACTTCACACACAGACTACAATGGCAGGCCTCAGACATGTTTCAAAGGGCTACTTACAGTGGGTGCCACAATCAGTGCAGTAGGCCCATTAGTAGCATTAGTAGCATTTAACCCCTTCAGCGCTGCGCGGATTCCTCCGCGGTGCTGAAGGGTTCGAGCGCGGGCGGGGCCATGACGGAACGGTTCCGTCATGAGCACAGCTCAACCGATGCTCATGACGGAACCGTTCCGTCATGAGCATGGAAGGGGTTAATTAAGAGGCCTGTGTACATGCAGTACCACTTTAACAGAGAATTACAAGTAAATTAATTATGTAAGCCAAGTTTATCATGTTTAAGGAGAGAGCACACATACATTAGCACTGGTTCGCTGTGTTAAAGTGCCAATAAAAATGAGATCAGCAAAATACGAAGGAGGAAGGCAAAATGTTTGAAGGAAGACCACCCTAAGGCTGTCAGGTCTAACAGGGATGCATACAGTCTGGACGTTTTAAGGCTTAGTGTCTTCCCTCCTCCTCCTCTGTATCAATGCAATGTGAAGAGTTCCTGTGGATATGCAAGGCTAAAATATGAAGCACTTAATGCCTGAATTAGAGCTTTGCAGATGGAATACTTTGTCACAAATGTGATGAATATCCTGTTCACTGTACTATATGTCCCCTAGGATATAATACATTTGTAATACGGCAGACAGGATATCGGTTACATTTGTGATGGAGTATCCCATCTGCCAAATCGTAAATCAAGACCCTGGTCTAGGTGCCACATTTGCTTTAACATTTTGAACTCTCCAACACAGTGACAATTAATCAAATAAGGTGCAAACTAGTAAGACAATGAAAGGAGCACACAATATAAAGGTAAATGTTTGAATGTGACCTATCAAAGCTGTCAAAGTCCCTTCTATTAGTGTGCATTAGAAGTGATACTTCATAACAAAACATAATTTAGGATAGTTTGGGGTAGTGTTTACATTTTGATGCAAAAACCAACCATAGTGCCAGGACACATTTTCTGGGTGATTGTAAAGTCCTTGAATTTCCACTAGTGCATACTTACACAGATCACATTCTGCAGTGACACACAGCAGGCTAGCACGCATATTTTGTTAGAATCATGTCATCTCTAAATGTGCTTAGTAAGTACACAAGGTACGGTGCTAAAAGCTTTAAAAAGGGCACTTTACATATAGGAGTTAGTGTGCTTTTATAGTAAATAAAACCCAAAAGAAAAATCGGGCCTGAGTTCAATAAGATTAGGCCCTGTCTGTAGTGGCATAGTGAGCAAAAATCAAAAAACCGACATGCAGGCCTGAGAAATTACCAGTGGCTGAGATTATCAAGTATGGCGCAAACCATGGAATTTCACTGTGTAGGCTTTGCTGGATGTTTCCCTAAACAGGTCAAGATAGGATTAAAATCTGCATTTTCTATCACTACTTTGCAAAGAACTAGAAACCTGCTTCAAAATTATTGTCTATTTAATTGTCAATATCTGGTTTGATAGTGAAATTAGATTTTTCAGAACTTATGTAGAAATGCCAAATGCCAAATTATGCTGGGGCACAATTCGTGTTTATGCTGGTGTAATCTTGAGTCATTTCCTGCATCCTGGAGATCATGTCATTAAACCATGTCAGTTAAATTACATTTTGTTCATGTAAAAAATCAGTGTGTGAGCATAGGAAGTCAGCAAAAAAACGAACATGAATAGCTGGTGGTTTTGTCATGTGCAATTTTGTGCAATTGTTTAGCACAAAATGCCTCCTAACATGGTTTTTGGATGTGAGGTGCCAAACAAGCATTTAAAATGTTTTGGTTTGAGTATACACCTATCATGGGAGCATAGAAACAGAATGAATCCGACATGGGTGCACATTTTTCGCAATGAACTGCAACCATTTTGGAGGCAAGGCTCCAGACCACATTTTCATGTAATTTCACATTATTTTGGATATGTTTTAGCCAATTGACAAAATGTATGCAAGGCCAAATATGTGAGTTTTGTCCCGGTTTATTTGAAATTTACTTTAGGCTGACTAAGCCAGGACCTCCTTGAAACCAGTTCTGCCACTCATCAAATGGACAGGACTGGAATACACTTCCTTGGCCGGGAAAGTAAATGACTCTGGGTTTAAGTACAATAGTCTTCCTCTGAGCCCAGGAAAAGTAAATGGGAGTTAAAAGATGACTACTAAACAGGGAAAATGTAGGAGACAGTGGATAGGAAGAGTCAGAAGAACAAAGGTTATCTTTTGACTTGCAGATGCTTGGAAGCGCTTCTACTCAATCCTAGTGTCCTTCCAGACACCCTGGCTTCAAACATAGAAAGGGAAAGAAACAGTGTGACCCTCTCAGGATGGAGAAGGTGTGAATTGGGATGTGGACAAGGAGCTTAACACAGGCCTGCCTGGTGTTTGATATTGTTGGACTTGGCCCTTTCTGGCTAAAGTTCTCTAAACTTTTTACCTTTCCCCTAGACCTTTTTTTCTGACATGGTATTGCCAACTTAGATGCTTTGGGCACTTTGCCACTGCTGATCAGTGTCAAGGTGCAAGTGCTCCCTGTATAAAGTGAAATGGTAATTAGTTGTCCATAATTGGCATGTTTGTGTAACTAGTAAAGTCCCTAGTAATGTGCACTATGTGTGCCAGGGCTGGTAATACAAATGCTACTAGAGGGCCTGCAGCACTAATTGTGCCACCCACATAAGCAACCCTCAAAAGAGATCTCAGGCCTGCCACTGCAGTCCCTGCGTGCAGTTTGTTAAACTACCTTGTTGTCCTGACAAGTGCACCCACTTGTCAGGCCTTACCCTTCCCTTTTAATGCACATCAGAGACCCCTATGGTAGGCCCAAGGTACCCCCCTGGGTAGGGTGCAGTGCATTTGAAAGGTAAGACATGTACTAAGGTGTGTACCGTGTCCTGACAGTGAAATACTCTCCATTTCGTTTTTCACTGTTGCAAGGCTATCTTGCCCATAGGAAAGAACAGGGGAGGCTGTATAATATGTTTCCAGCCTATCTTCCCATAGGTTTAAGATGGAGAGGTGAAGTTTAGTGTGCCGGAAGTCACAATGTAATAACACATCTTTTTGTGAAGGTGATTTTTGAATTGTGTGTTTAGAAACCACGCTTTCAGAAGTGGCTGTTTTTTTGGTTCTAACAATTTTGTGTGTCTCTGGCTGGTTGTGGAATGACTGACTGGATTTGAATGTGATAGGATCTGGGGAATGTCTTGACCCAGGGGAGGAGTAGATGAGACAGCCACGGCTGACCTGCATCTGGAGTGTAGGGGGGAGAAGTAGCCCCTGGAGGTAAAGAGGCTCGGGCTGCTGCCATAAAACAATGGCTCCATCTCCTGCAGAGTAATTAAGGACCCAGACCCCCCACTATCAAAGGAAGAAGGTGTCACTGGCAGGGAGATACCCAGAACTAGTATGGACAGGGGTCAGTGTCCCCTGAACACAAAGACTTCAAAGACATTTAGGGGTATAACTATGAGAGCTGAAACCCCTGCATTTTAGACTGATCAAGACTGAAAAGGATTAAAACTACTTTGCGGTCAAGAAGATCCACTGCCAAGAAAGAACAGCTGAAGAGATTGAAGAGAAGGACTGACCCTTGCTGTGTGTTCTGGGGCTAGCCTGCAGTTTGCTGATTTAACTAAGGAGATGCTAAGGGACTTTGCTGTGTGCTGTCCCAGTGCTTAAAAGGACTTTTGCTGTGTGCTGTGCCCCGAAGTAACGTGTCTCCAAGGGCCGAAGGAGTGTTGGCTCCCTGTTGTGGAAACTCAGGAACATAAAAGTTTCCAAGTGTGTCTCAGCGACGCTGTGTGCGTGTGCTTTGTGCAGCCTGAGACCTTAGTAAGAACTGCCCCGTGATCGTGTGCACCCGGAGTCCAAGTGAGTCTCAGCAATGCTGTGTGCGTGTGCTTCGTGCAGCCTGAGACCTTCGTGAGGATTTCCCTGTGATCGTTAGCACCCGGAGTCCAAGTGAGTCTCAGCGACACTGTGTGCATGTGCTTCGTGCAGCCTGAGACCTTCATGGAATTGCCCTGTGATCGTGTGCACCCGGAGTTCAAGTGAGTCTCAGCGACTCTGTGTGCTTGTGCTTCGTGCAGCCTGAGACCTTCGTGAGAATTGCCCCTTGACTGTATGTCCCGGAGCAGTCGTGTTCTCTGATTCGATCGACAGCCTGACCAGAAGTGCTGCGATAGTCATTGCCATCGGCCCGGACCGGCATCCCCAGAGGAGCTGTGAGAAGTCACCGCCACCGGCCCGAGCCTGCCTTTGCCAAGGAGAGACCTCAAACCATCACTGTCGGGGGTCCGAGTTCCACTGCCCAAGATCAACGAAGTCGCACTGGAGGCCCAAGCCACGAGGAGAGGAGAGTGAGATCACACTCCCCAGGAAATGCTCAGCGAGCGTGCGTATGTCACCACCTGGGGTGGGGTGCGGGCTATGAGAGAAACACTCTCGGCCTTTCCCATCTTTGGAGCGCGAGCCTCCGCTCAAGTCTGTATCCCGACCCGTACGTGCCGAGGAGTGGCAGTTCCGGGGCCGGAGTGTGGAACCGCGCTTTGTTTTCCATCATACCAGTGTTGGGGGCATGTTTTGGCAGTAGCTGACCGCGAGTCAGTAAGAGTGGCATAGAGACCGTCCAGCGCACCGCGATCGGCGCCGAAGTAAATTATTTTAGCATTACGAACTGCCTGATTGTTGCATTACAAAGTGCCTGAATTTTGCACTACGAACTGCCTGATTGTTGCATTACGAATTGCATTATTTTTGCATTACAAACTGCCTGATTGGTGCATTACGAATTGCCTGATTCTTGCATTACGAACTGCATAGCATTGCATTAGGACTGCATTAGATCATCGAGAATGGCTCATTAATACTGCAAGAACCTACAAGTGCTAGCTTGCCTAATAACCGGCAAGGTGAAATATTACAAATACGCATATGTTGGATTTTTATCGTTTGGTCGCATCGTATCTTTTCTTTATAAACATATAATTGTTTTTATGAGAATTGTGTGGTGTCCATTTGTGGTGTTATCACTGTGTTACTGTGAGCGTGGTTGCAAATACTTTACTCATTTGCCTTGGAGATAAGCCTGGCTGTTCGTGCCAAGCTGCCGAGGGGGTGAGCACGGGCTATCTGAGAAGGTGTCCTTCCTTTCCCTGACTTAGAAGCAAGGGTCCCTATTTGGACCAAGGTACCTATCTCAGCCAAGTAGAGACCCCCAGTTCTAACAGATATGCTCTGTCATGTTGAAACAATATGGTAAGGTGAAAATGCTGCATAAGGAAATGGGGACAGCGAAAAAGTAGTGACAATTGGATGGCTACTGTCTAGTGCAGAGGATAAATCTAGCACCTCACCCACCACCTCCTCAGAACATTTCTGGGCATGCGAAGACTCCACCTGAGGATGACACCTGGTGGAAGAATAGGACTCACTCATGAACTCCTTAATCCTTCTGCCAACCAGGAACTGGAACTGCTCCACAAGAGTCAAAAGGTTGGCCACATGTTTACCTGCTCCAGGAACACAAAAAGCAAAAGGACTCCTGACTCACAGGACCAGCAGCCCACAGAGGACTAAACCCTGCAGGAGACCTAGAGAGAGACCAGGTACCCAGAAGCCTGTTTTGTAGAGTGAGGGGCTGCAGTATTGACCAGAAGGAACATGGCCAGAATTTGGAGGCTAACAGCCCTTTTTTGAGTTTAGCAGATGGCATACCCCATCAAAATGTAGCAGATATCCATCCACCATACTACAAATGCCAAAAGGTATAATGCTCTTGTAATATGACAGATGACACTCAGTCATGTTTGTGATGGAGTATCCCATTTGTCTTATTGCCTAAATCCAAAAATAAAATCACTCCATTATGATCGGCCTGAAATTGCACATAGGTTTAGTCAACCACAAACTATTGCTTTTCAGGGTGCTTTACTTTTCCTGGGCTCTTTTTGGTTTAAAATGTCAAAAATGCATTTCTCCGTTTCTCCTTAACATAGTTTTAGTGATCTTGATCTCTTTCCAATCATTAAGGTTTTCTTTATTTTTCTAAATTGGGGATTTAAATTAATTGAATCTGGAGATTGGCCGCTGCTTGTGCCGTAGCTACCAAAGGTTGAGCAGAGACACTCTCAGGACTATGGTTTGGCCTAACCAGTTGTTTATTTGCTTGGTAGCGGTCATCCTTCCTCAAATAAATAACCAGATTTCTGACACTCAAGATCCTTGAATTTTCCACATACCACCCTTTAAGCTCCTTTGTGGGATCAGGTGCTACACTGCCTTACAGCCCAGGGCCATTTATCTACAACAGTTGTGGGTGGATCTGGAATCTGGATGTGAGTACCAGTACCAGCTAAGTATTCCTGCAGACTGGAGGAGCATGACTAAGTGTTGCTGTTGATTGATTTTCGTTCAACCCGGGGAAAAACATCTGGTTGTACTATACCCAGGTCCACCGGAATTATGCGATTCTGCTGCGCTTTTCACATAATTACAGATTTGCTGCATTTACCATGCAAGCCATCATCTGCTGCATAATTTGCAGATTTTGACAAAGAAAAATTGTTTCTAGTTCAAACAGATAAAACGTTACTAAAAATGCATTGATGTGTGTTGCTGTGCAGCAGAAGCCACTTCGCAAAGGCTGAGTGTTCAACTTTAGGGCGCCTATTGCTGCATGCATTTGTGTTTTAAACCAGTACTATTAATGTGAAACCTTCATTCAGACAGTGTTGTATTGCTCATAATTTAGTAAATCCTGATGCATAATTTGGTCTTCTCTTGCTGCAATATTCCAGAGTCCCTGAGCATTTCCTTACATGTTTGTGCTGTCTCTTCCTACTCTCCAGCAGCTGATTTATATGTTCTGTAGGCACTTCACACGACTTCCCATCTTAAATGAGCTTTCATGGGAGTTTTATCTGTTTCCTCAACATGGGAACAACATGCAGTCTAACCTGCCCTCCAGGCAGTGCTTAATTTGTAAAATATGAAGTCCAGGTCCTTAAATTTTTGTAGGAGGCCACACCCACTTATTCAATTGGCTCAGCCTACATCCCCAACTGGCACTGAAAGCGAGATGTAATAGCAACTGAATTCCTACCTTGGTAATATGATGGTTGACTTGAAACACGTATTGGTTTTCCAGCTCCTTGGGAAAGATATCTTAATAAAATCAAGGCAACACCGCAAAAGAGACTGGATGTCATGACTTTTGGAACCGGGCATAATGAACCTTTCTGACCATGAAAGTCCTGACTCTAAGGTTGTGCTGAAATGACTATCTACTTCTGTTGGATGTTGTGTCTCCCCAGTCTGGATTTTCAAATAACACTCTAAACTGCCCGGACCCGTCTAGTAGTAAAAGACAGTTCCACACCTTACCCACTTCTCAATTCTTTTGCTCTGAGAATTTGACAAATTCACCACTAATATGTGTACAGTTTGTTGCCAAAGGATAAATGACATGATAGAGTTCAGAGGATCAAGCCCAATATGAATGCATTTATCACATGAAGAATATATTGGACCCTGCTAGATGCACATTATGCACCTCTCTGGCATATGCACTACCTGTAACTGATTTATGTACATCATTCAATCCTGTCATATGCCCAATATAGACATCTAAAACCTCTGATTATATGCATACATCAGGTCTCCAAAATGTGCATATAACATAGGCTCATGTAAAATGCATAGTGAAAAATATGTCTAGAGTATACAATGCAGACCCTTAATATGCACAGTATGTAATGCTGTGGTATCTGAAAATGGCACTTTTCAGAGGTGCAAATTACTCAGGCATTACCTCAAAAATAAAGTTCTGTAAACTGCACATGCCTGAGTCAGAAATGTCCATCTTTGCAGGCTTCTTTTTAGACCACTCGCCCTGTATTCACATAGCCCCTGTGCTCACTCTGCACTTATACAAGCACAGTGCTCAGCCTACAGTCTTGAAGGCGCACCGCTCAGCCTGTAGTCATACAGGCACATCGCTCACCCTGCACTCATACAAGCACATGGCTCACACTTCACTCATAAAGGCACAGTGCTCACCCTGCACACATACAGGCAAACTGCTCACCCTGCACTAATACAGGCACAGTGCTCATCCTGCACTCATACAGGCACAGTGCTCACCCTGCACTCATACAGGCACAGTGTTCATCCTGCACACATACAGGCACAGTCTTCCACCTGCACTCATACAGGCACAGTCCTCACCCTGCACTCATACAGGCACAGTGCTCACCCTGCACTCATACAGGCACACCGCTCACCCTGTACTCATACAGGCACAGTGCTCACCCTGCACTCATACAGCACACCCCTCACCCTGCACTCATACAGGCACACCCCTCACCCTGTACATATACACACACACCACTCACCCTGCACACTTACAGGCAAACTGCTCACCCTGCACTCATACAGGCACACTGCTCACCCTGCACACATACAGGCATCCGCTCACCCTGCACTCATACAGGCATCCGCTCACCCTGCACTCATACAGGCATACTGTTCACCCTGCACTCCTACAGGCACATTGCTCACCCTGCACAGATACACATACACCTACCACACACCACTCACTGCACACATACAGGCAAACCACTCACCCTGCACTCATACAGACACAGTGCTCACCGTGCACTCATACAGCTCACCATGCATTCATACAGGCACATTGCTCACCCTGCACTCATACTGGCACAGTGCTCACCTGGCATTCTAAGAGGCACACCACACTCATGCAGGCACACCACTCAGCATGCATACAGGCACACCACTCAGCCTGCAATCATACAGGCACATCACACACCCTGCACTCACACAGGCACACGAGTCAAACTGCACTCATACAGGCACACCACTCACCCTGCACTCATACATGTACACCACTCACCCAGAACTCATACAAGCACACCACTCACCCTGCACTCATACAAGCACACAACTCATCCAGCACTCATACCGGCACACCACTCACCCTGCACTCATACAAGCACACCACTCACCCTGCACTCATACAAGCACACCACTCACCCTGCACTCATACAGGCACACAAGTCAATCTGCACTCATACAGGCACACTGCTCACATACTATACTATACAATAACAGGCCATACCATACAGCACTATGGAATGACAGGCCATTGCATACCACACCACAATACAACATACCACTAAAAAAACATTGACAAAGCCAATAGATCCCACGTGCGCAAGAACTGTGGGCGTCAGTTCCTCTCAGTTACAGTGCTTTGACTCATGGAAGCTGAAAGGCCTGAGACCATCTACGCAAGGGGGCTGCTGTGATAGAATTAATGGTGCTCAAATTCACTGTCACGTTTCATTTTCTTGCCAATTCCCTTGTGGAAAAAGATTAAAAATAAAATGAATGTATGAATTGACTGGTCAGGATGCTTTTTGAACCTACCCCGTTTTCGTTGCCACACCTTAACCACCCCAATTTATGGCTTCAAGGAGTAAAGTTTTTTCAATTTCAATTTCAACACTGGTTAAACTGTTGTTCTATTGTCCAGAGCGAGCAGCATTTCGGGCTCTGCCTTTATTTATGTTTGACAAATTTGACAACTTTTGCACTTTGCAAAATTGTTCTCTTCGGCAGACAATAACGGGTTTTGGTCGGAATAGTTTACTTCTAAAATGTTGTTTATGACAACCATTTCTGAAACAAAACAACCTTTTGTTACAGATTTATTTGATTTATTTATTTGAAAGGTTTTATATAGCGCTGGCTAGACCCGGAGGAATCAGCGCGCTTTACATGAGAATAGATATTTTCAGATATATATATATATATTATCTACTGGCGGTCGCCAGTAGATAGTTATAGTTAGGATTGTGTTTCCATAGGAAATCCTCAACATTCTATTTGGAATAACTTTGGCGCCGATTGACGAATCCTCGCGAAATTTTCAAAATAGGTGGGGCGCTCCGCTCCGCTCCTTCCCTGAAAGTCTCGGGGGGATTCATCAAGCGGGGGCTGAGAAAAAGGGGGGGTCCCAAAACACGTTTTCCCCATGCATTTTTCCATAGGACCTTTAGTCCAAGCTACAGCCCGAACGGCTGAACAGAATTACTTGAAATTTGGCAGAGAGGTAGTCCTTAGGTCAGGGATGTGCCTTTTGCAGGTCTGGTGTAAATCTGTTCAGTATTTCCTGAGAAAATAGCATTTAAAAGCATATATATATCTATAAGCGCGCACCGTGCGCGTACGGTAAAACTTACCGTACGCGCTCGCTGCCGTGCGTGAGCGCGATTCTGATTGGTTGTTAGATCTTAGTAAACATTCGAATCGGTCGAAACCAGGAAGTGTCGGCCGCCATTTTGTCTCTCGCAGTCTGAGGGGGTGAAAAACAAAGGTGGAGAACGTGAAAAGGGGGCAGGGTGGACAGTTCCTGACCCCCTAGCCTTAGAGAGGGGGTCCCAGAAGGACCCCCAAGGGCCAAAATTTCCTTAAATTTTTTTGTGAAAATTCGCGGAATACACGTAGCGTGCGCGTACGGTGGAAACGGAAAAATTCCGCAAATTGCGTACGCGCACGGCGAAAAACCTTAAAAAAAAATACATAACTTAGCATTTAAAAAACCGTACAAATTCACTGAAAAAACCATAGGTTTCACACACATTATAGTTAGGAATTAGCATTTAAAAAACCTTGCAAATTCACTTAAAAAACCATAGGTTTCACACATGTTATAGTTAGCTGGACATTTCACTCGTGAAAAACCATTGAAATTCCCCCGTTACCGTTAGTGCAGGCAACTATAACTCACGCGACCGCAATCCTCTGCTGATGACGTCAGATATTACATCACTGATGACATATGTGTCTTTCTGAAAAAAAAAATTTGTAATATATGTATAGCTAAAAATTAATGGAAGAAGACATGGGTAAATAAGTGTCTAAATACAGTGATGTAATATCTGACGTCATCAGCAGAGGATTGCGGTCGCGTGAGTTATAGTTGCCTGCACTAACTATAACGGGGGAATTTCAATGGTTTTTCACGAGTGAAATGTCCAGCTAACTATAACATGTGTGAAACCTATGGTTTTTTAAGTGAATATATATATATATATATATATATATATATATATATATATATATATATATATATATATATATATATATATATATATATATATATATATATAAATATATATATATATATATATACAGATATTTTCTCCTACAGTTTTTAATATAAGCAGTGTATTTCTCCACAACTGGGTTAAAGTTCTCTTGCACTTTTGTGGCTCTGACGGGAGCACACATCAGCAGCTAGAGCTAGGTGACCCCCACTGCCTCCCCGCCCCTAAATGACAACCCTGCCCACCCCCACTTATTCAATGCTTGTAAACAAAGGTTCCCCTCGCTCCCCCCAGACTCCCAGTCGGTGCAGTGGTTCACCCCCTCAACTCACCATCAGCATCCACGGCCTCCAGGTCCTTCCACCTTTGTAGCGCCTCCCTCAGCACTTGGGTCATGTAGTGCCCCCTGCGGGCCTCAGGCATCGGCCACAGCACCTCTGCCTTCTGTTCCAGTTGAGTTTCAGTCTCTTTGGGGCAGAGGGCTGGCTGGTCCCGGGGATCGGGTCCAGGGCCTCTCAGCACAGCCTTGCAGGTCGCAGACTCGCAGTACTCCGTGCCTCATAGTGAAGGCCACGCCCGGAACTGAAAGTGAAAGCAGTCCCGGAGAGTCAGGTGGGAGCTGCTGGCCCACCCCAGCTGCCATGGTGGCCCCGGAGAAAGGAGCAGAGCTCGGGCAGCCAAGGGGCCTCGGATTGGAACGGCCTAGAACCGGGGGTCCACGAGGGATCCAGTTTTGTCTTCATCCTGATAACACAACGCTGCCTACTACACTGGGCGGCTGCTTCACTAATAGTAAATAAAAGAAAAAAAACATGGCGTTGCTTTCATGAAAGGCTCCGGGGTGGTGTTTAGTTTCAGGCAGCATCTAACCTGAAATGTGTTTTTTAGCACTGTGAAAGTGGATGCAGCTGCGCATATGTCAGCCTGGGCGAGAGTGTACACAGTGCTAAAAAAACAAATTTCAGGTTACATGCCGCCCAGTGTAGTAGACCCGGCCCTGAGAAATAAGTGCCAGTGCTTAGCACCGGAAAGCACCGGCACAAATTAAGCACTGCCTCCAGGCCACTCCTGTTCCCATATCTAGTGGTGGGGCTCAAAGAGAATTCATCAGCACAGACATCAGATTGGAAATCATGCTTGAAGACAAAATGAAGGAGATTACCATCAAGCGTTTCTTGATGAGTACGATTAAGAGCAAATTGATAGCAAAGTCATCGGAAATCAAGTTTACATGTCTGGATATGGCCTCTTTCCAAACTGTCTGAACTACACTGGCAAATGGTTTGATGTATTTGAGGTATCTTTGACAACATGCCCAAACGGGATCATGGCATATGGAACCTTCCCAAAAAGGTCACAGACGTGGAGAAGAAGTCAAGGGGAGGCAATGTGTAATATTATTGCATCCTAGAGGGAATTGAGAACCAAAGCATGGTGGGATTTTTATAATTTTTCCTTCTGAATCTACTTGTACGCTGCTAATGACAATGACTAACAGCAAAATTAGATACAATTGTCACAATACCAGAAATTGTTTCAACACCCGGATGTTTGCAGACCTTCACTAGAACTTTGAGTTCTATCCCTGCACTGATGTTGTTAATATACAACATTTTCAACAACCTATGGTTATGAAATTAACTGGAAGAAAGTTGCATGACCACCAGTGCTGCTGTCAAGAATGTCATGACTCGCTATAGCCAGGCTACACTGAAATCAGTTGTAGGTCAGGAGATCAAGATTCACAAAATCCCCTCATTGGAAGAAATTGTGCCTTAATTGGAAACGTAAAGTCATGTTGCGATACTATCAGAGGCAAGTAGAAAAAGAAATCAAAATGGTGGACGCTAGGTGCATGATAAAGAAGTCTTTTCCCTTCTAGAAACAACCACATCATTAGGGCGCTTGCGCGAGGCTCGCGCTGTGCACTTCAACTGAAATCTTCAACTGAGAAGTAGCGCCCTTCGCTTCATGCCTGTCAGAAGCGTTTAGTGAAGTAATTTCTGTCAGTTTCCAAAGACTTTCTTCATCACGCATGTTCTAGAGTATGGAGTAGTGCTTTAGAGTTTCTCTTGCACATGTCTTAAGAAATCAGAATGACATTTAGAGCTTCAAAATTGCGCATGCCTCGGAGATCAGAGTGACAATTTAGAGTTTCATAATTGCACGTGTCGCAGATCAGAGTGACAGTTTTGTTCTTGCACATGTTGCAGACATCAAGATGATATTTAGAGTTTGGTTAATGCGCTTGTCTCAGAAATCCATGTGGCGTAGTTTTGCGCATGCCTCAGAGTGATTTTTCAGGCTTAAGAATATTCACCGTTATGTAAGTTCCGTGATTAGGGAAACCTTTTCTAGTCAATCCACAAAAACATCATCGTGTTCAAGTTGCAGATATCGGAGCAGCTAGTACAAGAACATTGAGATGCATCATCTTGTTATTCTCTTCTAGAAATTTCATTTTTGATACGAGTTTAACTGTTGATCCAACCTTGAAAGTAATAGGTGAGAGCGTTCCTTTGTGATCCCAAATCCAAAAGGTGAGAGTTTACCGTCTATAATTTGGGTAGATGCTAGAACGCAATTGTGTTAGTACAGACTTCAATGTGAATTGCTAAATAAAAACTCTCTTCATCTTTAACAGAAATTATCTATAAAGCATTAACAACTAGAACTTCAACTATATATAAATATATATGTATGGCGACTAGAAAAATGTTTAAGAGAAAAAATCTTCAATAGGATCACACTAAGACATTTACGACATCTATACGTTTATTAAGACAGTTTCTTTCAATGAGAATATTTAATTGCCAAAAGACCTTGACAAAGAATTAATAGTCATAAGTCTAGAGAGCGGTGTTCCACAGTGTTAGTTTAGATATAGTGTAATCCTTAGTGCTTGTGAATTTTGTTAAGTTATGTGCTAAAGTGTTATTTAGAATTCTGTATCTAATTTGATTTATTTGAGATATTACCAGAAAACCTTACATCTGAAAGAAGACAGTTTTACACGAAGACTTTGGAAGGTGATATCTTGAATATTCGGTGGCAGTCTCTCTCTCTTATCCACTTCCCCTTTCATCCCTGCTGGTGTGTTGTGGAAAATTGCTAATTATTTGCCCAACTCAGTGGCGGAATAGAATTGGGAGCTTCTTCTGTTCCTATGGAAATCGCATTTGGTAGTCTGAGAGATTGAAGTGCCATCCATCGCGTGGACTGATTCATAACATTTCTTTTTAATAAACTAAATTCCATTTTTACGAGCCTATTTAATGTAGCAAAAATTGCCTGCGGTACCTGAGTTGGTCATAACAGAAATTTCCTTCACCTCAATATTTCTGAATTTTGCAGTATCATTTAAAACGACATGAGGAGCTGCTGACTCGAGGGTATTTGCTATCTGTTGTTCTTTTGGAGTTGTATTTGATTATGCTTCCATCAGGGCAACTCCCTCTACTGATGAAGCTTGCCTTTTCCGACTGATTAGTCTTGGGTTTCTTAGGGCAATCTCTAATAAAATGCCCAGGACACATGCATAATTTACTTGCTCTTCTTTTCTCTCTCTCCTCCTTAGATAAAGGTCCTCTAATTGTACCTATTTGCATGGGTTCATCAACCAGTACTGAATCTGAAATGTTAGGGCTGTCTGTTTTCACCCTATCATATCTGAGAGGAAGTGTTTTAAAATCCCTTCTTCTTTCATTCTTTCTTTCGTTTAATGTATGATCTATTTGTAATACATAATCTATCAATTCAAAAAGCTCCGTAGGTCGATTAAATTCGGGCCAGTTTGTTCCCACAATAAGTTTATTAAGCTGAGCAACATAGACTGTTAAGTATTTTTGCTTCCTTGTTTTAGTTCCATTAGTTCATTGTCGGTGGCTCAACTACTGTTTGTATTCAAAATAATTCTTGTTTAAACTCATCAAAGTTATACAAAATCCGATTATTTTTGGTGACCAAGCAGCAGCATCTCCACTCAGATAAGACAAAATAAATGCCACAAAATAAATGCCACCTTGGAAAATTATTGGTTAACATAAAAAGTGCAAGGAACATTGAGTTAAAAATATCTGTGCATTTTGTGGATCTCCATTAAACTTTTCAGGTGGGGCTAAAGGAATAATGGGTGAAATGGCATGAATTATCTGGGTCGAAAACTCAGGATATTATGAGGTTACCCCTGGAGAGCCTCCTGAGGATAAAGATGTTGTGTTAGCGACTAATTCTTTCATCTTAATTTTAATCTGGTGGGACTCTTGTCTTGATCTACGTATTTTATCTTTTAAAACTCTATTGTCTTCTATTGTACTAATTAAAAGTGTTTTTGCATATCTTCTAATAACGTATTTAATCACTTTAAATCTAAACCTTCAGCCATTCTGTCTGGGTGGAAATCTATTTAATCTTTTTAAAGGCTCTTTAAAGACCTGTGGGGTGGTAACCGTTCTGGCCCTTTTCTATCGAACACTGTTGATAAATCATTATTCTCTTGCTGGATCTCTTGTGTTTTTAAAACACAGATCTCTCTTGTGGCCCAATTACTGAGGACACAGAACTAATAGAGTTAATTGGTTCGAATGGTCACAGAGAGATAAGAACTTTCAATCTAATTGATGCACCACAATTCCAGTTGATCTTAGGGTTGCCATGGCTCACTGAGCATAACCCTAGAATAGATTGGGGCCAAAGGATTGTTACTATAGATTCTCAATATTGTAAGGAAAATTGTTTTCATGAGAAAGAGAAAAAGTCTGGAATGTCTCCAACTGCGAGTCTAATTTCAAATAGCACTATGGTTTGTGTTTTAAAAACACAAGAGATCCCTCAAGAGTATAATGATTTATCGACAGTGTTCGATAAAAACGAGGCAGAACGATTACCACCCCACACGTCTTATGACTGCAAAAGTGAATTGGAGCCAGGGGTGATTAGGCCTGGGCGGTAAATTCCGTCCCGCTCGCGGAATTTGGGTAATTTTGCGTTCCGCGGAGAACGCGAAATTGCCCAAAGTTCTGCATTCCGCGACTTCGTGAAATTTTTTGCTTGTTTGCGTTCTCAAAATGCGTGTTCGCGAGATATTTCTCCCCGAACACGCAAACAGCAATTGTGAACAGGAAAAAAGCATTGCGAACAAGCAATTCCGCTTGTTCGTGAAATTTCTGCGTGTTCGCGGAGGTTTTTTACCGTTTCGCGGAGATTTGCGTAACGCGATTACGCAAATTCCGCCCACCTCAAGGGGTGATATTACCATGCAGCAGAATCTATGCACTGACTAAAGCTGAAAATCAAAACCTAAAGAAATATTTAGAAGAGTATCTAGCCAGCAATTGTATTTGTCCTTCTCAATGTCCTCTTTCCTCCCCACTTTCCTTTGTACCATAGAAGAATGGAAATCTTTGTGTATGCATTGACTACCGAACCTTCAATCAGGCACTATTAAGAATCGTTGCCCTTTGCCTTTAATTTTAGAATTGTTAGATCAAAATAAGAAGGCCACAATTTATACCAAGTTAGACTTAAAGGGAGCCTATCGTTTAATCAGGGTTGCCGAAGGTGACGAATGGAAGACTACTTTTTGGAAACGTTATGTTCTCTTTACATTTCAAGTAATGTCCTATGGTCTTTGCAACGCTCCTGCAGCATTCCAGTATTTTGTTAATGATATCTTGCGAAAATCTTTGGATCTATTTGTTATAGTATATATTGACGACATATTAATTTTTTCGAACAATTTTGAAGACCATGTAAAACATGTGAGAATAATTCTGGAGAAATTGCAAGAAAATCACCTTTATGGGAAGTTTGAAAAATGTGCTTTCCATGTTGAGGAGGTTGAATTTTTGGGATTTGTTCTGTCTGCAAAAGGAGTTAGCATGGATCCAGTGAAAGTTAAAGCAGTACAAGATTGGCCGGCACCCAAAAGTTTGAAGAAAAAAATTCAAAGCTTCATAGGATTTGCTAATTTTCATCGTAGGTTCAGCCCAATAACTCAACTTCTGAAAAAAGGAGTTACGTTTATTTGGACTGATGAAATAGAATCCGCTTTCCATTTTTTTGAAGAAGGCCTTCACTTCAGCTCCAAAACTAATGCATCCCCATCAAGAAGAACTATTTTTTGTTGAGGCAGATGCTTCAAATGTAGCAATTGGAGGAATTTCATCTCAACATCATAAGAATACTGGTCAATTCCATCCAGTGGCTTTTCATTCTCAAAAGCTAACCTCTCCAGAAGTAACTATTGAATTGCAGACAAAGAACTACTGCCTGTTAAGGATAACTTTAAGGTTTGGAGACATTATCCAATAAGAACCCAGCATAAGGTAACAGTCATTACTGACCATCGCAATTTGCAGTTCTTAAAGTCAGAACAAACTCTGACTGCGAGCAATTGAGAGGATCGCTATATTTTGCAGACTTTGATTTTGTGATTACTTACAGACCTGGAGATGCAAATGGAAAGGCAGATGCATTGTCTAGAATCGATATTAAAATTGCCGAAAAGGTTCCAGTCAAAATGCCAATAATTCCTAATGAAACATTTGCAATAACATTCCAATACTCAGATTTTGTAGCTGGAGTACAAGAATAAGTATCAGAATAAAAAAGCTTGACATGGGTAGAAGAAAGTTCAGAGCGAAAAATCAAAAATGATCTTCCATTTATAAAAGAAGCTATATATCTACCAACTATGAATTGCAAATAAAGGCACTCAAGACCTGTCATGATGATCCATTGGCCGGACATAAGGAATTAAAAAAAAAAAACTTTGAGTTAATTAAGAGACATTTTTGGTGGCCAATAATGGAGATTCTGATTAGACAATATGTGTCAACTTGTGAACATTGTGTGAGGTGTAAATCCAATCGACAGCGTCCACAAGGTCAGTTACAACCATTACCTACTGCACCATATCCATGGCATGCAGTTACAATGGATTTTATTGTAGAACTTCCACAGAATCAGGGGTAGTGAGCTGGTTTTTGTAGACATTTGTTTCAGAAATGGCACATTTCATACCACTGAAAAAGATACCTCAATCATTCCATTTATCTCAGTTATTCACCCAACATTTGGTGCAAGCTCATGGAATTCCTAAGATTGTTGTTTCAGATCGTGATTCTCACTTTGTATCTCAATTTTGGAGGGCTTTCACAAATAATTTAGACATAGATTCACGATACTCCACTAGTTACCACCCAGAGACTGATGGTCAAACTGAAAGAGTGAATCAAGATTTGGATCAATATTTACGTCTCTACATGCCTGAGAAAGAAAAGGAGTGGCAATAACTCATTTGGATGGCAGAATTTGCTTATAATAATGCCGTTCACAAATCTACAGGATTTTCTACTTTCTTTCTCAATTGGGTGGACACCCAAATGTGTTTCTAGGAAAAGAAGACAATTCTGTACCGCAGTGAAAGAGGTGATTAAAAAATTACATAAAACGTTTCAAGTCACTAAAGATAATCTAATAAAGGCCAAGACGCCGATAAGAAGAGAAGACCAGGTCCAAGTTACAAGAAAGGAGATTAGGTGTGGTTATTTTCTCGTCATTTACATTTAAAGGTAATAGAAAGTTCCAACCAAGATATGTAGGTCCTTCCAAGGTAGATAGGATGGTAAATCCAGTTGCAGTTAAAATATGCCTCACTGCATATTTAAAAATTCATCCAGTCTTTCATGTTAAAAGATTGTCCTCCCAACATATGAGAAAATATCCTTCCAGCTCCTATATTAGTAGATTTAGCAGAACAATTTGTAGTAAAGAAAATCTTAGATTCAAAGCTAGTTAAAGGGAAGTTATTTTATATGGTCAACTGGAAGGGGTATGGTCCTGAGGAGAGATCATGGGAGCCTAGTAGAAATGTTCATGCTCCAAAACTAATCCACACATTTCAGAAAAATTACCCTTACAATGTCAAATTGAGAGGCCACTCTTTGGAGGGCAGTACTGTCAAGAATGTCACGACTTGCTATAGCCAGGTTACACTTAAATCAGTTGTAGGTCAAAAGAGATCAAGAATCACAAAATACCCTCATTGGAAGAAATTGAGGCCTAAGTGGAACCTTAAACCTTACATAGTTACATAGGTAAGTAGAAAAAAAAATCACAATGGTGAACACTAGCTTCATGATAAAGAAGCCGTCTAGTCTTTTCTCTTCTAGGAATAACCGCATCATCGATGTGCTTGCGCTAGGTTCGCGCGGCACACTTAAACTGAAATTTTGATCTGAGAAGTAGCGTCCTTCACTTTGCGCCTGTCAGAAGCGTTTAGTGAAGTAATTTCTTTCAGTTTCTAAAGATTTTCTTCATTGCGCATCTTCAGGATTATGGAGTAATACTTTAGAGTTTCTCTTGCGCATGTCTTAAGAAATTAGAATGACATTTAGAGCTTCATAATTACGCATGCCTCAAAGATCAGAGTGACAACTTAGACTTTTGTAATTACGCATGTCTCAGAGATAAGATTGACATTTTAGAGTTTTGTTATTGCGCATATTCCAGAAATAAAGTCGATATTTAGAGTTTGGCCAATGCGCATCCCTCAGAGATCCGTGTAACATAGTTTTGCGCATGCCTCAGAGTGATTTTTCAGGCTGAAGAATATTCACCGTTATGCATGTTCTGTGATTTGGAGTACCTTTTCCAGTCAAATCCACAAGAATATAATCGTGCTCATGTGCCAGATTCTGAGCAGTTAGTACAAGAACATCAAGAGGCATCATCCTGGTATTTTCTTCTAGGGATTTCATTTTTGATACGAGTTTAACTGTTTATCCAACCTTGAAAGTAACAGGTGAGAGTGATCCTTTGTAAAAGATCCCACATCCAAAAGGTGAGAGTTTACCATCTATGATTTGGTTAAATGGTATAGCGCAATTGTGTTAGTACAGACATCAATGAGAATCGCTAAATAAAAATGCTCTTCATCTTCAACAGAAGTTATCTACAAACCACTGACAACTAGAACTTCAACTATCGATACATATATATGTATGGCAACAAGAAAAATGTTTAAGAGAAAAAATCTCCAGTTGGCTCACACTAAGACTTTACGACATCTATGTGTTTATTAGACAGTTTTTTCTAATGAGAATATTTGATTGCCAAAAAACCTTGACAAAGAATTAATAGTCTTAAGTCTAGAGAGCTGCGTTCCACAGTGTTTGTTCATGTATAGTGTAAATCTTAGTGTTTGTGAATTTTGTTAAGTAATGTGCCAAAGTGTTATTTAAAATTCTGTATCTAATTTGATTTATTTTAAATATTACCAGAAAAAGATATCATCTGAAAGAAGACAGTTTTACACGGAGAAGTTGGAAGGTGATATCTTGAATATTGTGTGGCAGTCTCTCTCTCTTATCCACTTCCCCTTTCCTCTCTGCTAGTGTGTTGTGGAAAATTACTAAATATTTGCCCAACTCAGTGGTGGAGGGGAATTGGGAGCTTCTTTTGTTGCTGTGGCAATCGCATTTGGTAGTCTGACAGCTGCAGTCACAGGATATGGCTTTTATTACACCGGAAGATTGGAATATACGTACTGGTGCACTCACTGGTGCTGCACTGGAAAAACACAGACTTAATAAATGGAGTGCAAATGGTTCACTCACTGGCATGGTCTCCTCAAGCATTAGATAGAGTGGATCGGTTGTTATCTGGAGTTACCATTCTCATGTTTGAGGAACTTTGAATAGACTACAGTCTTATGATAAGTCATGCCTGGAGATACATGCAACATAAACATTTATTGGGGTGAAGAATTGGCATGGCCTTGTCAGCTCCTCCCAACTCACCCATCCCTTCATACATAAAGAGATGGGGAACACATAAAGGGATAATCTTTTGCCTATATATTTGCATCACCACTGAATTGTTTTTCAAGGTGAAGTTGCCCAACTCGAGAAAGAAATGTTAAATATCCTTAACTTTTTACTCTGACCTTGACTAGTCAGAACTGATGTAACAGTTAAACTTGATGGCCATTAGGGAGGTTAGACTGAATTTAGCTACTACAAGGTGTTGTATGATTGGCCATTGAGAACCACAAAACTTTTTCAGAGCAGGAATGATTAGAAATTCTACTTGCTGGAGATGTGGAGACTTAGTCACTGATCTTTCACACATACCAATTTCCAGAACAACCTTGCTTCCTTATGAGTGAGGGATATGGCACACACTGAACTTTGGTAGTTTTGTTCCTATCCAACCCTAGATGCAACTTGCATTACATTCACAAGACACTAGACATTGAAGGTGTCACCTCACATTGGGGTAGAAAGGTCTCAATATTGCTAGTGGTTGTTAAGATTTGTATCATTCACCATCGGAAATTAAAACAGTGCCCAGCCATGTTGAATGATTAGCTGAAATTTTCCACAGAGCATCCTATAAAAAAAATATTTATAAGATGCTGGACAAAATGGAGTGCTATTCTTGGATCTGGGCATCCATTATGGAGTAATTATTAGGCTACAGAGGGACACAAAGGAGAAGAACATGGGTCGTTCATCCTACACTTGTTTGCATGATATGCAATATATACATTGGGTGTTATTGAAGATGTGAGACAAATACTCCTCTCGTTGAAACCCAGGTCTGTGGGCATGTAGTACATCCACCTCACTCTGACACTCATCGCCTGTTTTCTACTTCTTTCAGGTTTTTTTGCGTGAAGACCAGCCAATTTCTTCTCCTGACCTTTGGCTCTCTTCTGAGAGTGAGCACCAGTCTCCTCACATGAAATAGGTATTATACTCATCCTAATGCCACTAGACCCTTCATATCCTCCGCCTGTATCCTATCATTAGTTGTGCTGTATTCACTAATTCTCTATGGAAAAATTTAAAAATATTCATCGTAGTCTTCCTGCTTGTTCTTAAAACACAGAGTTTCTGAGTTAGAGTTGGGGAGAGTGGTTATTTCATCACAACTGTAGTGGATAGTCCATCTGCCTTATTACATGTACAATATATCCCATGGACTTGGAATAAGGTGGATGGGATATCTGTAACCCATCTGCCAAAATAGGATGCATGGACTAAAGTCCTTACATCCCATCTGCTGAATTACAAGTGCATTATAGCCTCTGGCATTTGTTTGTTTGTTCATGTTTGGACAGTCTCCTGTCTATCAAACTCTGAATCAGACCCTACTTTCCAACTGTGCTGTGAAATGTTTATCAAGCTAGTTGTAAGTGCTGAGGGTACTCTGTGTACATTCAGTAATCGGTTTCACAACTGAAACTGTCAAATTTGCTCCCATCCCCCTAGTCTACTTCCACCGCTTCATTTGGAGATGGGTGAATAATAAGTTTCCTGGCAATAGAGTCTCAGTTGGCTCTGTTGATGGAAAGCTTCCGGCGTTACCCCACCATATTAAAGGCCATCGGAAGAAGGGCATATTTAGGGAGGCTGGTGTAATAATGTCTTTCTTTCTGTCTATCAACTACCTGGTATGGTGAGAGACAGAAATAAACAAATATTGGCCCCCACACCCTCGGAGACAACTCCCAGGGTCTGGGAGATTCATTTGTTTTTTGTCTTAGAGAAACAAACTCAAACTTTGAAACTTTGTTTCTGACAATGAAATATGTTTTTTGAGCGGCCATCAAACTTACGATAGCTGTCCACCAAAATAATAGTACCTGGAAGGGAACCACCATAATGCATTTACTTTCAAGGTACAGGGATGAACTTTGGGCTAGTGGTCATCCCTAAATTCTACAGATAGAGATGCATCAGGGTAGCCAAGGTAATGTCCTCCTCCACCTTGGCAGATGGATTATTGTCGGCTAGAGCCTAAATCATGGCCTAAATTGTATGCCGCCTTCAGTGTACAATCAAAATGTACTTTAAATAGTATATTTGAAGTACACATTAACATAAAAAAGAAAATAACATATTGCAGATTAAGCTCAACTGAAGTAACAAATAGATTGTTTGGCTTTCCCGAGGTCTCCAGTTGTTACCAGAGGTTGTGATAAAGTATGGAGGGCTAAGCTATTGCTACCACTTCATTTCACGTGCAAGTGCGCTTGGCAACATATATTTTTTAAATAGATCATTGAACGTCACTGTAATGTTTGAAATGTTAATGTATGAATGTAAAAGAAACAATAACCACAATTTTTGCTTGGAAAAAGTATTCACCCAACGCCTAACCCAAAGTATGTTAAATGATTCAGCTCCCATATTTATATATAATTTGAATTATGTATGTTAGATTTAATATAAAAAGCGCAATATAAAGCATAGTTTGGGGACTTTTGTTTTGAGATTTAATTCATTTGAAATGTTTGGCTCGCTTGCAATGTTTTACATGCCATACACGTTTTCTGATTGAACAGAACTGACAAATAACAAGGTTTTTTTTTTTTTTATAAGAAATGCCCATATGCTCTTCTTCAATGCTTAGCTTGCTAATGACACCCCTATTTTACATAATTGCGCAAAAATTTGATTACATATTGTCAAAGTAGTGAAACTCGCCGTTCTACATGCTTGTGTGAATCACCTGCGTAAATGCAATAGATCTGAAACGTACATCAATAAAAGAGCACGCACTACTTTCCCACTATGCTATGAAGTGTTTATCAAACTGGTTGTCAATACTGAGGGGGCTCTGCACATTCAATCAATGGTTTCAGTACTGAGACTGTGAGATTTGCTGCCAGTATACCACAACAGAATTTCTTGTATACATTCCAATAAGGCACCATGTTTTGAAGGCCTTTTGTAGCTGTGGATATGGATTAAATATGAACTTGGGGTCCTGAAATTAAAGGGTCTCTGTCTCGGTTTTAGACTATTCAGCCATTTACCATTAATCAACACCAGAGTAACTGCTTTTTAGTTCGTCCACTTCAGTGAAATACCCAATCCATAGATGTTTCAAATTTTGTTTTGTAGAACTAACTGCACAAAAGCAAAAAGAAATCTACAACTATGGAACAGGCAATATTGGGTAAACATAACTAAATACTTAAGTATAACGTGTGGGTGAATGTGGTCTGGCAAATAAAGAATTAGTAAGTAAACGAAGGCTCAGATAAACGTTGTTGATTCGTTTTTCTCATGTTCAGATGAAACGTTAGAATTTCATTAATTTAATATTACACACAAATTCCAGAAAACCATCAAGTATGCTGCTGCCAAAACACCCACCGACATTACAAATTAGAATAAGAATGCTATTTTGAGCCTCACAATGAGGCACATGCACCAAGCTAGGATTTTGCGAGTCCTTAATTGCGAATATTAAGGATTCGCAAGGAACGACTCGCAAAATCCTATGCATGTAGGAATCGCTATATTAATAGCGATTCCTACACATTCCTTATTTGCGAGTTGCAAATAGCGAGTCGCAAATAAGGAATAGCTTCCCATTCATTCATATGGGCCTACAGGCCCATAAGAATGAATGGGAAATTGCAAGCGCAATTTGAGAGTAACAATTGGTACTCGCAAATTGCTCACGCAATTTCAAGGGTGCAAGGTTGTCAAAAGGAAATCCTGTTGCACCCCTGAAATTGATCTGTGCACAAATGTTGCGCACACACATGTCCCAAGGACATGTGTGTGTGTGTGTGTAACCTTCAACTTTGAAAAGTGCACTTTAGTTGAACTTCATGGTAATTTGCGCCCCCTAGTAGCGAAATCGCTACTTCAAAGTGGTTCTTGCATTGCATTTAAGGAATCGCAAAATGCGATTCCTTAAATGCAATCGCAATTTGAGAACTCGCAATTAATTGCGAATTCTCAAATTGCGAGGGCCTTGACCCTTGATGCATCGAAAAAAGTGAATTTTGCGATCGCAAATGGACGATTTTTGCGAATCGCACCGTTTACGATTGCAAAAAGCTTTGATGCATGTGCCAGAATAAGTTGTACACCAGAACAGCCCTGAGACAATAAAATACTTCATATGATTCAACAGGCGTGTCTAGGTGATGCTGTGTGGACAGTTAGACAGATGGCTCAGTGATTGGCGAAAGAGATTCTATAATTTAGCACCTTCCACGCTTGCCCCCGCACTTCCCAAATCCCAATTAAGAATCATCAATTTGGCATTAGCTATAGAACGTAAATATCCGGTGTTATGATGAAACAAATTAGGATTCATAATTATGAAAGGGAAATCCCATGTACAGATTTCCAAACTACACACAGTGCTCTAAATTGTATGAATCCTTGTATTGGCATTAATCCTAGCTGAGTATAGTATCCAGAAATGTGGTCAAATGTTCTGTGACCATGAACAAATCTGTTGCCTCCATTTTTTATATCTTCACATTTTTGGAGACGGAATCAGGTAAACTGGGCCACTGCAAAAAAAACCTTGATGCTTGAAATAGCAGACCTAATAATGTGTAAAACTCAGTTAGAGTTCATTTTTTGAAAGATTGCACAGTTGTAAATGTGTAGTTTTTACATCTGCAAGTATCCGATTGTCACAACATACCTTAAAATCAAATAAGAGTCCAGAATTTTCTACCCATTAAAAAGCTTATAGATGTGTTGAATGCCAGGCAAACCCCAATGAAGAGAGATGATCTGCATCTAACAAAAGGATCTCCATTTTTCTAGCATTTAAAGAGAGATAGTTAGAAGTCATCCAGATTTTCACATCCTGTTGGCAAGATGTAACACAGCAGTGGCCGGTTGCAGACTCACTTAGATCCACCAAGACCAGGGCATCTTAAGTGTTCAGACAACAGCTTGCGAACAATTGTGCCAGCGAGATTATATAAGTATTGAACAATAAGGAGGATTAGGCAGATCCCTTGAGGATGTCACATGTTAAAGAATACCGAGCAAGGAAGAAAAATCACCCAGATGGATTTCCTGAGTGCATCCCCAAAGAAAGATCGAATCCAACTCAACAATATCAGCCCTACTATCAACACATGGTCCAGGTGACCATACACTACAAGTGTCTGTGGTATCAAACGCTGCTGAGAGATCTAAAAGAATAAGAGCCATTGGACGTTTTTGACCAAAACAGATGCATCTGTGCTTCTCCAGGGGAAAACATTGAATGAAGAGCTGAGTGTACACTATTGGACTCAATAATTTTGCAAGCTGCAGAGACAGAATATCGAATCACAAATATTGAGTTGCACAAATATCGATTTGCAAATATCGTGGGTCAAAAATATCGACAGTAAGAATATCGTGGTCAAGAATACCGACTTAAGGTAAGTAATATCGATTTTAAAAATATCAAAGTTTTTAATATCGTTTGCAAAAATATAGTTGATAAAAACATTGTTTGTTTATTAATGTTATGTATTATTAATTAATTATTAATTGGTTGTTAATTAATTTAAATTAATTAATTGGTAATTAATTATGGTAATTGTGTAATTAATTTTAGGTGTGTGTTGTGGTGTTTATAGGTGTTAAGGGTGGGAATTAATTTATTTTTAATCGATGAATTATTAATTGGACGTTGATTATTTTTAATTAATTATATGGCAATTAATTATGGTAATTGTGTAATTAATTTTAGGTGTGTGTTGTGGTGTTTATAGATGTTAAGGGTGGGAAGTCATTAATTTTTAATCGATGAATTAATAATTGGGTGTTAATTATTTTTCATTAATTATATGGCAATTAATTATGGTAATTGTGTAATTCATTTTAGGTGTGTGTTTTGGTGTTTATAGGAGTAAAGGGTGAGATGTAATTTGTATTTAAGTATTAAAATATAGTTGATAATTAATGTTAATTATTTGATATGTACTTTGGGCAATCATTTATGTTATTGTCTGCTTTTTTTACTTTAAAAAGGGTAAAGGGTGGGTATTAAATACATTTTAATTACTTTATTATTAGATGTTAATAGGAATAGTTTTTAAATACGTTTTAAATGTG
This sequence comes from Triturus cristatus, assembly GCF_964204655.1. Classification (NCBI taxonomy): domain Eukaryota; kingdom Metazoa; phylum Chordata; class Amphibia; order Caudata; family Salamandridae; genus Triturus; species Triturus cristatus. The sequence continues at coordinate 370,735,735 of NC_140591.1, read as the reverse complement.
TTTGTTTTTTTAGAGTTTAATTTAGGTGTGTGTTGTGGATATCATAGTGTTACAGTGTGTGTAGTCAGTAAGTCAGTCAAATAACTTTATTCGATTGAAGTGAATCATATAATTTTGCAGAAAGATCATATAAAAATACATAAAATGCAGTGCACAGAAGTTGATTCTGGATTAAACAGGTTCAAATAAAATAATTCACAGTTCATAACGTTTCCTAATTAAAAATACAGTTTTAATAAAGCTAAGCACAGAGCTGCAGATAATGACAGTAGATAGCGACCTCAGATGATTAAAACCCTCATTATAAGAACACGGACAAATATCTCTTAGGATAACCTTAATAAAGCAGGCCCATGGATCTTTATGAAGTGTGCAAAAAAGCACGAGGTGCATTGTGCTCTGCTTGGCTACATTATTACACGGACAGGGGGTCAGTCTCTCACACCATCCTCACTGTTTTGGAAAAGCCACAAGAAAATACAATGTGCTTAAACGAAGTCTGGTCATTAGGAAGCGTGAGTGGACCTGGGTGGTGAATGACAGATAAAATTGTTGCTGATTTAAAAGTGCACGATCCACTGTATTATTGTCCTGATTCGACAAACTTAAAAATGTATAATAAGCATTTTTAATAACCAGCTTCACATTAAGTTGAATAGAATCTGGATTTTGGTAAAGATCTTCACAGCCCATCCTACAAAAGGTTTCTTTCACATAACGAAGCCATGGAATCGCCATTGCGTTATCAAGATTCGTGCAGTCCCTTAGAATGCCTCCTGAGAATAATAAGTCTTCTGAGGTCCAGATTTTCCCCCATAAAAGCAAGGCGATATTGATTCTGTTAGTCACATATTCTAGGCCCACTTCCGAATGACAAAATGAGGTAGGAGAACTACCGGGGATAAGTAAGAGACGTTTTAAAAATGTGTTTTCTAATATTTGAATCTGTGCACTTTTGTTATATATCCCCATACTCCTGCCCCATAGGTGGCCACTGACAGACATTTAGATTTGTACAATGTTTTCAATTCAGCTACCGGCTTGTGCCCTAGTTAACTGGCAAAACAAAAGAGCCCCTCTATAGTTCTGTTAGTTTGTTGAAGCCTCATCATGATCAAATTGTCCCAGCTCAATTTATTATTAAAAAGAGTCCCCAGATAGGTAAAAGTTGGCACTTTATTAATAATTATATCATTTACTGTACCATTGCGAGATTTCGTTTTGTTTGGACCGCAGGTCATAATAAAAGATTTACTAAAATTGACCTTAAGGTCCAGTCCTGTCATAAATTCACTAAAGGCAGTCAGACATTTTTGAAAACGGTTTGCTGTTAAGGTCATCAGGACAGTATCGTCCGCATAGGACAGTAAAGGTACCCTTTTACCTGCAATCATTGGAAAATCCAATTGTTGTTGAAGCAGGAAATGCTCTAAGCCATTAGTATAAACCAGGAATAGAAAAGGGGCCAATATACAACCCTGGCGCACTCCCTCAGTTGAAGCAATTAAGTTAGTCTTTTCTCCCCCTGGGCCATACCGGATAGCTACAGTGGTAGAAGCATGTAATCTGCGCAACAGAGTAACAAGCGGTTCCTCAAACCCATGGCATCCATTAGTGACCACAGTTTACCACGACAAACTGTATCGAAGGCGCTGGACAAGTCCATGAAGGCCAAATGGATCGAAGCACCCCTGGCCTTCATGTACTTGCCCATAACCAATGACAGATTGAGGCACTGCTCGGTAGTTCCCCTTCCCTTCCTGAAACCAAATTGGGAGTTCACTTTAAGGCCAGAAGTATTGGCCCATGACTTCAGGCGTGCAAGGATTACCCGCCCCAGCAGCTTGCATGATGCATCTATTAAAGAAATAGGTCTATAGCATGTGGGGTCACTTCTGTTTTCCTTCTCAAAAATTGGTGCCACCACAGCATTTTTCCACGACGATGAAATACGACCCACAATTACTGCTTTAAAAACGTTGAGCAACAGCAGAGCCCAAATTTGTAAGTTACTTTTGAATAGGTCCAAGGGCACGCCGTCTGGGCCTGGGGCTTTTAGGGAAATACCCTTTCTCAATGCCTCCTCAACCTCCCCCAGTGAAAGTGATGTGGTAAACTGTTGTGCGGTTTCTATATTAATACTTATTTCCTCCTCACATTCGTCTAATAGGACACCCTTTGGATTTAATATTTTAGCAAAATGGGTCTCACAGGCCACTCCCGTTATATTAGTATCCATGGCCCTTGACTCATTAGTGAAGAGTGGGCGGTTTATCACCTCCCAGAAACCCCTGGAATCCTTCAAGGCACTTGCTCTTTCAAGGTCATCCCAAGCCTGCCTTCTCAGTCCGTCCTTTCTCTGCTCAATTACCTTTTTATAGTTCTGCCTGGCTACCCTTATTGCATCCCTATCCCGGGGGACTACATGGAGAGCCATCTTCAGTTCTTTTTGTGCTGTGGAACACTCTGTATTAAACCATCTTATTTCAGGGGTACTACCCTTTCTTATTGATCTGTGCAAGTTTTTAGCCACGTCATCACAAATTGTTTCAAAATTTTGTAATATTACATCTGGCTGCGATGTTTTGGTTAGGCAGGTCATTACTTGTGTTAGATTTGTTTTAATAATAGACTCCTCAAAAGCCTTATGATTAATCGTGTCCCATTTTAGCCTTATCCCACGATTATGATTGTATTTTATTGGACATTCAGAAACCTTCCCCTTGTGTGCCACAATACACAAAGAAACAGTAAGAGGATTATGGTCACTAGCAGGGTTAGCTTCAACAGCAACATTTTCGACAAGGTGTGAGTACCTACTAGAAATCAACATAAAATTGATTGTGCTTGCATGCCCCCCCCCCCCGGTGTGTGTAGTCAATAAATGTTTATTTGTTTTTTATATTAATATTTTTTACATTGATTATCAATGATGTTAATTTTGGGGGGGAAATTAATTAAAAATGTTGAAGTGTTTTGTTATTGGTGTGGTGTTATAGGGTAGGAAATATAATAAATACATGTATGTATTAACCCCTTCGCTGCGTCGTGAATTCCGCCGTAGCGCTGGGGGGCTATGGGGGCAGTTCGGCGCTGCTGTGCTCATGACGGAACCACGCCGTCATGAGTCACGGGCGAGCTGTGCTCATGACGGAGTGGTTCCGTCATGACTCCACCCACTTGCGCTAATCGCCCGCACAGGCGGGGAATTAGCGCCGCGTGGGCGGAGCGGCCGCCAACGGCCGCAGCATGACGGAACCACTCCGTCATGAGCACACGGCGCCCGTGGCTCATGACGGCGTGGTTCCGTCATGAGCACGGAACGGGTTAATTAGCTTATTTGTTTGTAAATATTTTCTAGTTTAAAATATTTTTTTAATAAATGTTTTAAATATTTTATATTATATAATATTTGTAGGTGTTTTATATGTAATTAATTTTATCATTTTTTAATGTATTTGATTTTTCATTTCTAAATATTGTTTATTTATTTTTATGATTGTTTATTATGTTTATGTTTTTTTGTTTTTGTTTTAACTGTTTGAGTGTGAACAGTAATTTTTGTCTCTTCGCTATCCAACACTTTCCCTAATGCTGCACTCACTGGAGTGGGGATAGTTATTTTTACCTCTCTGCTATCCAGCACTTTCCCTACTGTTGCATTCACTGGAGTGGGAGTAGTAATTTGTACCCCTCCACTATCCAACACTTTCCCTAATGTTGCACTCACTGGAGAGGGAGTAGTAATTCTTACCCCTCCGCTATCCAACACTTTCCCTACCGTTGCACTCAGAGGAGTTGGAATAGTAATTTTTACCACTTTGCTATCCAACACTTCCTCTACTGTTGCACTCAATGGAGTGGGAATAGTAATTTTTACCCCTCTGCTATCCAACACTTTCCCTACTGTTGCACTCACTGGAGTTGGAATAGTAATTTTTACCCCTCTGCTATCCAACACTTTCTCTACTATTGCACTCGCTGGAGTGAAAATAGTCATTTTTACCCCTCCGCTATCCAACACTTTCTCTACTGTTGCACTCACTGGAATGGGAATAGTAATTTTTACCTCTCCGCTATCCAACACTTTCCCTACTGTTGCATTCACTGGAGTGGGAATGAAAACTTTTACTCCTCCACTATCCAACAGTTATTCTACTGTTGCCTTTAGTGGAGTGGGAATAGTAATTTTTACCCCTCCGCTATCCAACACTTTTCCTACTTTTGCACTCTTTGGAGTGGGAATAGTAATTTTTAACCTCCTCTATTCAACACTTTCTCTACTGTTGCTCTCTCTGGAGTGGGATTAGTAATTTTTACCCCTCCGCTATCCAACACTTTCCCTATTTTTGCTCTCACTGGAGTGGGAATAGTGATTTTTACCCCTCCGCTATCCAACACTTTCCCTACTGTTGCACTCATTGGAGTTGGAATAGTTGATGTAATTATTTTGCTACCCAACACTTTCCCTACTGTTGCACTCACTGGAGTTGGAATAGTAATTTTTACCCCTCTGCTATCCAACACTTTCTCTACTATTGCACTCGCTGGAGTGAAAATAGTAATTTTTACCCCTCTGCTACCCAACACTTTCTCTACTGTTGCACTCACTGGAGTGGGAATAGTAATTTTTACCTCTCCGCTATCCAACACTTTCCCTACTGTTGCATTCACTGGAGTGGGAATGAAAACTTTTACTCCTCCACTATCCAACAGTTATTCTACTGTTGCACTCTTTGGAGTGGGAATAGTAATTTTTACTCCTCAGCTATCCAACACTTTCCCTACTGTTGCATTCTTTGGAGTGGGAATAGTAATTTTTTCCCCTTCGCTATCCAACACTTTCTCTTCTGTTGCTCTCTCTGGAGTGGGAATAGTAATTTTTACCCCTCCGCTATCCAACACTTTCCCTACTGTTGCAATCATTGGAGTTGTAATAGTAAATGTAAATATTTTGCTACCTAACACTTTCCCTACTGTTGCACTGATTGTATTGGGAAATTTAAGTTTTATTTTAAATTATTGATATATATATATATATATATATATATATATATATATATTTAGTTTTTATATAATTTTAAAGTTTTAAAATAAATTAAAGATAATAGTTTATTAATTATTTTAAAGTAAATATATATGTGTAATTTATTATGCTTGTGTGTTTATCATTTTTTATTTTGTTAAAATGTATATTACATTTAATTTATTTTGTTAAAATTTATATTAATGTTTAATATATTTAGGGCCTCATGTAGGTAAATAAATTTTACCGTTTCGTAAATACCGAGCCGTACCGAATCGGTAAATTAGAATCGGTAAGTTATATGTAGGTAAAAATTCGGTAACAGTTACCGATTCGGTAACATTCGGTAATCACGAATCGGAATACACCGAATCGGTAAATACCGAGGTGGTATTTACCGATTCGGAAAATACCGAATCGGTATTTACAGAATCGGAAAATACCGAATCGGTATGTACGGAATCGGTAAATAAAATCACATGACTTGACGAAACAGCTAATCCTGTGCAACCACAGCCCACCCAACCAGGAAGTGCCCACACCCAGGCAGGTGTACATAATTAGCCGACCCTGGAGAGGCTTGGAGTGCAGAGGAGAGGCAGGGAGCCGGTGCCTGTGCGAGCGGGAAAACGAACATCATGTCCAGCCAGAGAACACAGAGAGACGGAGGGGAAAGGAGGAGGAAGCTGAAATTTAGCCCCAAGGAACTCCAGGTGCTGGTGGAGGAGGTGGTGAAGCAGCACCAGAAGCTGTTTGGAAGGCAATCCCTGCAAGTGCCTGAGGCTGAAAAGCGCAACATATGGCTGGCCATCCAGGCGCAGGTCAATGCTGTGGGAGTGACCCACAGGGACATAGAGGTCCTAAAGAAGCGCTGGTATGACCTGAGGATTGTAACCAAGAGGAAGATGGGCGACATCCAGAAGGAGGCCAGCCAGACTGGAGGTGGAACCAACAGGGCACCTGCCCTCACCGAACTGGAGGAGCTGGTGGGGGCCACAATCGAGCAAGAGAGCGTCGTGGGTCTTGGGGACGCCGACAGCTCTGCCAGAGCCGCCACACAACAAGGTAAGACGCAAGCACAGCAATGTAGCACCCCCAATCCCTATCCCACATCCCCCATTGTGAAACGAGAATCACACTGCAGTCCACACGTGTCAGTGCAGACAGGCAATGCATTCCGACGGATGTAGTCAGGGAAACACCAACCATGACGTAAATGTTACAGGGCAACAAGGCATGTCACGCACTCGAGGCACAAGGAGACAGAGGACATTTTGGAATGTGAAATGATTTATTGTGACGCTTTCAATGCAGCCCTTCGGGGACACTGAGCCAATGTTGTATTTCTGTCCACAGATGTGACATCATGCAGGACAGGGCATGCTGCAGGAGAGACGGCACACCGGCCACAAATATCACCTCTAGCCAGCACAAGTTCAGACCAGGGAGCAGGCCCACTGGCAGCCGCACCACCAACACAGGCAGCCTCGCCGCAGCCAGAGCCAGCATCACCTCACCCAGAGCCAGCATCACCTCACCCAGAGCCAGCATCACCTCACCCAGAGCCAGCATCGCCACTCATGTTCGAATCACCGGCCACATCTCCGCTTGCAGGTGTGGGAATGAGGAGGCGTCCAGCAGCCAGGCTACGAGCCTTAGACACCTCGTCAGATGACAGCATGGGCCCTGAAGAACTCACCAGGCCCCAGGAAGGGAGCCATGCCACTGCGCCCCACACCTCACAGGCAGCACAGACGGGAGCAAGAGGGCGCCGCAGGTCGCGTGTCCAGAGTCCACCAGCAACCATTGACGGCCATGGTGTCTTCTTGGGTCTCGAGGGCCAAATGTTGAAACAACAGCGCCTGCAAACAAAGGCAGTCATGTCAGTCCAGAGGCACATGCGGGTGACGAAAACCACATTAGTCAACATGGACAAGAACATCAGCGGCATGGCTGCGGGCATTCGGGACATGTCCCAGTCAATTCTGCAGTTGTGCAGCAAATTAGATGCTGACCTCGACGCACGGCGCAGGGAACGGCAGAGAAGGGACACTACCAACAGGGCACTCAACCGTCTGGCAACTGCGACTTCTCTACTGTGCCGGCGCTCTGTGACGATGCAGGAGGGACTAACACACTGCTGCAGCGACCTGTCTCGGGGGATGGTGCAGGTGACAAGTGCACTAGGGGTGCTATTAACCAGTCAGGCGTCGACAACTGCTGCAGGGGATGCTGCGGAGAGCATCGACACCAGCAGCAGGAGCAGCAGCACACCCCCCGTCCCAGAAGCACGCAGGAGCAGCAGGCGGCTTGGGGTTGGCTCTAGTGAGGATGCACAGGCCGTGCCATCCACCACTGCAGCGCGTATGCGCAAACATTGATGTGGCCCTGCTTAGCCACTTCCCAATGGGTGACGTAACCCTGGACATACTCCTTGTATAGATGGTATATTGCCAGATTGGCTTGTTCATGTGTTCATGGCGTGGTGCCACATTAAAACTACGTCATGACTCATCACAACTGGCTGTGTCCCCTTACTTACTCAGAAATAGTTGCATGTGATCTCTGACCGTCTCTCTCTCCCATCGATTGCAGTTGGCACTCTAGCTGCGTTGCCCTGTGGCTGGCCTGACTCATCCTCGTTGTCCTCAAAATATGTTAGTTCCACATCTGTACCTTTTTTCGTGGCAAGGTTGTGCAGCATTGCACAAGTGGCAATAATCTTGCAGCAGGTGATGGGTGTGTACTGGCGTGCGCCTCCGCTCTTGTGGAGGCAGCGGAACCTGCTCTTCAGTAGTCCAAACGTGCGCTCCACCACATTGCGTGTTGTTTTGTGTGCCACATTGTATCGTCTCTCACTCTGGGTTGCTGGGTGTAGGTAGGGAGTGAGGATGAATGACCGGCATGCATATGCACTGTCGCCTAGATGAGTAAAAGGGAAACATCAGTCACATGCCTCTTTACACTATGATTTGCAGGTTGCAAGGGGCGTCACTGTTACTCACCTAGCAGGTATCCCTCTCCAAATTCTCCGGCACTCAGTCGTGTGTAGATCCCACTATTCTGGAAGATGTACGAGTCGTGGGTGCTCCCTGGAAACTTTGCAACAATATCTGTGATGATGTTCCCTGCATCACAGATCACCTGCACATTGATGGAGTGGGTGGACTTCCTGTTCCTGTAGATGTGCTCTGTGTCAGCTGGTGGACATATTGGGATGTGTGTACCATCAATACAGCCGATGACATGGGGGAACTGTGCCATGTGATAAAAGTCTGTTTTTGTTTTCTGCAGTGCAGCCTGTGTGTTGGGGAAGCTGATGTAGTGGTGCATTCTCTGCATCATGGCATCCAGGAACTTCCTGAAGAAACGTGACAGGCAACTCTGGGATACACCACCCACCGCAGCTATCACCACCTGATAACTGCCGGATGCCAGCAGATGTAGGCTGCAGAGCACCTGCACATGTGGGGGTATGGCGTGCGCCCTTCTTATTGGCTGGTCCAGGAGTGGGTGAAGGTCCCTGATTAAGTCCATGATGGTTTCGGGGTGTAGCCTGTACCTCTCATGTATCTCTGCATCAGTCAGGTGGAATAGTGTGATGCGCTGTCTGTAGATGCGTTCCTCCCGTCGCCAAACCCTCAGTCCTGCTGCCTGTAGACGTAGGCGCCTTGCTATGACATACATAGCGGCCATGTTGTCCACGCTGTTGCATTTTGGGATTGCTTATGTGCACTGTTGATGGTTACCACCTGCTTTCAATCCGTGTTAATTACCGACTCTTATTTACCGATTTTCTTGGATTTCTTAATTACCGAGTGCTCCTACATGTCATTTTAATTTTTACCACTTCATATTTACCACTTCATATTTACCGATTCGTTAAGTATGTATTCGGTAAATCTGATTCGGTATTTTAGGATTCGGTAAATATGATTCGGTATTTACCGCCTCATTTTTACCGAAAAGTCGTTTTTGGACTCCTACATCTCACTTGTCTGAATACCGGTCGGTAACGGCATATTTACCGAAAATCGGCCGTTACCGACCGGTATTTGGCTACCTACATGAGGCCCTTAGTATACTAAATATATTTTATTTTATTTTATATATATTTAAATCTATATTGTTTTACATCTTTATTTTTTACATCGATATTTTTGATTCAATATTTTTGTACTTACCTGTTTAGTCATGGGAGTCGATATTTTTGTAGTGTATATTTTTTTCTCGATATTTTGAACATCAATATTTATTTCGTTGATATTCTATCAGTGAACCATTTGCAATTGAGCAGTATCAATTGATTCTCTAATCTCTCCGCAAGAAAAGGAATGGAGATGAGATGAAAGTTTGCTATAGAGTTAGTCCATAAACCTATTTTCTTCAATAAACCTAGCTACATGTAACTCTTCAAATCAGAGGGTTATAATCTTCCTTGAAGAAAAACATTTAAAAGGCATGACATGTGCCAGGATAGAGCAATATTTTTTTTCCCACAGAATCTAGCAAAACATTTTCATTGTTAACTGAAAAGATGTACCTTACTTGCTCTTGATACAATACAATATACCAAATTGACATAAGATCAAAACATTTGAATGATCATCTGCCTTCTGGACATGATTAAACTCCTCCTAACCAAGTAAAGCATCAGAGCAAATTAATTTTTCTCAGGACATTTATTTATTGATGGAAAATGCTCCTAGAGTGTGAAAATGAGACCCAGAATGTTCCCCATTGATGTTAGGTTGTGGATAGGTTAATTCTTTATATATTTTAAAGAGGCATATCAATATGAAAACGGATTAGTATATGGTCAGACCAAACCGAACTAAAGGAGCCATCGGTTGATTTCTGGGTTGCAAATTAAAATATAGTACCAAATTTATTAGAGAGCCATCTTTGTGATTAAGACAATCAATACACTGCCAAAACCCAATACTGTTAAACAATCCTACATATATTCAGTTGATAGTGAATAAGCTACATCTGGCCTCACATTAATTTTCCCTAAGATTAGAAAATGTTTTCCTAAGATTTTTAGGGTTATACAAAATTCTCAAAATACAGCTGGAAATCAACTACTATATTTGTTGCAATAAGTATTATCAGTAGTGCCAGTAAAATCAACCTCTAAATTACTTTTAACAATCAAATGTTCAAATAATGATCAGGGAGACCTCTGGTGCAGGGAAGATGAGTTGACTGTATTATTCCTACACCACTAACTCTTTTACATGGAAATGTCTTACAAAAAACCCTTTGGTGTGCACCAGAGATCGTTTGTGCCATTTATGCTTTTTTACCCTGTACTGTACAGGGAAGTGTATGAATATTACTTCTCACAGAGGCAATCATCAGCATTTATAGACGGAATGCAGCTTTTGACTGTGTAGTTTAACAATTGATATTTCATTGTCAAAGGCATTTTGTGTGAACAGTATAGCTTGAATTTAACTTTCGTTTTACTGTGTCCCTTTTATGCGCTCCCTGGGTCATTGTTTTTAAAAACTATTTTAAGACGCTTCAAAATAAACCAGACTAAGGTGGCACTCTTATTTTTGAAACTATCCTCTGATCCATTCACGTTGTTCAGCACGGTAAATTTCTTAAGATTGGCTGTAAAACTAAGGAATACTAGAAGTGAGGATTAGCCTCCTCGGGCCCATGGGGCGTATAGGTGTTCGATGCGATCATACTGCCTTGGTTTACAGCCTCTACTAGCTATGTATATGATGAATGCTTTTCTCTTTAGTAAACCCCGATTGCAGCTTTTTGCATCCGCTTAATATTGCTGCATGGCGGGCCCACTGATATTAGGGAATCTCATGCTGTTTAGATGGGTCTGGGTCAGCATATTTTACCCGTTTTAAATCAAAAAAACCTTCAAGTCTAAGATGGCTTAGTGATGTCATTTGCTTACCTACAGCAGCCATGAATATTTTATTGTTCCTAATAATGTGTATAGTGTATATAAAATGTAAGGTGTTATTGGTTTTTATGTCATGCTCTTTTATGGATATTTTTATACCCGAATAAAGATTTATTGAAATGAAATAAACTGCTTGCTTGTAAGTTAGGTTGCTGGCTTTCTGTGTAATTGCATTTTTACAATTACAATTCTTTCTCCATATTAAACTCCTATTGTAAATGTTATTGTATTACAGCCGGTTGCCTTGGATAATGTTGTCTGTTACTTAGGGCCTTATTTAGAGTTTGGCAGACAGGATACTCTGTCAAAAAGAGACAGATTTTCCATCCGACGTATTAAAAGTGATGTAGACTATACCACACTTGTAATGGGCATACGACAGAGCAATACAGGGAAATACATCACATGCCTTAACCACGCATTTTTTACCCCACGATTTTTTACAACGCATATGCTTTTACAACCATGCCATTACAACGCATTGTTTATATATATAAAACCAATGTATTTGTGGGGGGAGACCCCCCAAACTCCCAACTTACCTTAAAGGCATGGTAACGGCATGCGTTGTAAAGCCATACACGTGGTAAAAACATGCATGCTAAACAATCCGTGGTAAGTGCACAACATGGTCAAAACCTCGCTGTAAAGGCTGTTTCCCACTTGTAATACAGTAGACAGGACATTATATACATTTCTGATGGCGTACCCCATCTGCTAAACTTTAAAATGGCTTTAGTCATCACAGTGAAATACTGTACACTTTAGAGGTACTGCTCTATGGGTGTTAAAAGTAACTAACACACTCTAATAATTGAATCCATAAAGTTTCAACTCTCCTAGACCTGTCTAAATAATAATTATATTGCTGTTATTGTTCATTATACTATAATTTTGTACATTTCTGTTATATGTGATGTACACTGCAACCCACGAGACAAAGTTCACAATATATAAATATCGTTATTAAATAAAATAATGTAATTAACACCTGTTAAAGCCCAATAGCACCTATGCAATAATGTTGCTATAACTTCATCGCACCGATGCTTCCTTTGCTAGGTTCATTCTATAGAAGTATCTGTGCATACATGCAAACACACACATATTCTTTAATTTCACACAACACAGATAGAGTACGTCTGAATATGCCACGGCTTCACATTTTCACTGAACTTAGAATAAAGGCAAACTACACTAATTCATACACATATTGTACAATGACAGACGTTATGTAACAAATGTACACATAGCAGTGTTTTCTCCAAATATATATTGCACTTGTCGGTGGTTGTTTGCACTGCATGTCGCATCACTGAGTACAATATTCGCTGGCACATGAAAGATAGTACACACTACGATTTGGGAATTGGAAGACAACCATTATAGCAGTCTATTCAGTTTGAACTTAAATGGAGACCTCCAAAACTCGAAGGGTGAGGACCCAGTATAAATCCCTATCTCTCCATCCTGAACCTCCAGACAATCTACAATTAAAATAGGGACAAATAGACATAAACCCTTTCCACTTTATTTACAAGGTGAATGCCAATCCAGTTTTTTATGAACTAAACGCAAACCTCACGTTTTTGTCAGGACTATGGTGCTTGCTATTGTATAATGTTTTCACAAAAAAATGACTTGCACATCATTACCCTTCTCTGTTTTTAAGCTCAGTGCTCTCAGCAATAGCCTAGTACAACACAGAGTAATTAATATGTTGATTCTTACTTGCTTTCCCTAAAGTATGATTTTCCCTTCAGGGACTGCAAAAAACAAATAGAATTAATGCATCAAAGGGAAATTAATATTCATCCTATTCCGACTTTTATCAAATATGTGATTACAGTTCGTACACTGTAATATGTAATTAGATTGTTTTTCCCTTTCAAAGAAATATCCAATTCAGTTGTATTATAGCTGACTGCTTGTCATCTCTGCAAGACTCTATGCCCTTTTTTTAAAGAAACAAAACATCCTTTAATATCTAGAAGCCCCTTGTGACCTTGGTACACAGCACTGTATGATATTGTGGCATTTACACAGATACCCCTGACTTGGTCTTGAAGCACTCTGATTTGTAGCAGTCTCCAGATGTGCTCTAATATGGTGTGGTTGTGTTACTGCGCTTAAACTAAAGTGAGTAAATTCACAAAAGCATTTATGAGTATAGAAAGAAATATTACAGAGGTACTCTTTTGCATACTCTTGTATGCTTTTGTGGATAGGAAAAGAAACTTCCAACATCACATCGGTAAATGTGCCAAGAGGACACAGTCTAATAATTTGTACTAAGCGTGTATGAATATTCCCTTACTATTCCCATTTGAGATGTTTTGGGTTACTTCACAAAGGCAGGTAAGAGTAAGCAAACAGTACTACTTTTCACACTCCAAAAGGCTTTGTGAATACGAATAAGTGGTGAGGAATAGTGTGGGAATGGCTGATTGCTCATGCAGATAGCTACCATTTAAATAATTACAAAATGGCAGTTATAAACGTGGCAAGCACCAGGGTTTTAGAGCTCCCTGGAGTTGAAGATTATTTTAATTCCTCTTATGTTTCCCAGTAGAGAGTTGCATATTTTCGTTAATTGAACTGAGAAAATATTGATATGAGAGTAGCAAGCATGGATCAAAGTGTCCTAGATTAAGGGTGGTCTAAGGGCCAAATGTACGTTAAACAGGATCGCAAAATACTGGTCACAATTTGCGACCGTTATTTTTGCGACCAGTATGGTAATTTGCAAAGGGACCAATGTACTAATAGGTCAGTTTGCAAATTACTGATTTGTTGTGGGTGGCAATTCGACCTACCTCATACATTCTAAAGAGGTAGTTTGCAAATCGTGATCCACTAGGAATTGCAGCCATCACAGGGATAGGGGCCTGCTGAGGTCAGCAGACCACCATGTCTTTGATTGCTTTTAAATAAAGCAATGTTTGCTTCTTTGAATGCAACCCAGTTTCCTTCAAGGAAAACTGGATGAGTTTGAGCCCCCAAAAAAATGTAAAGTATAATATTCCTATTTTAACCTATTCCATGCGTCGGACGGCCCCCGGCCGTACAACGTCACGGTGGGCGTGTGCGTCAGACAGCCGGGGGCCGTCCAATTTGCGCACGTGTTGAATTTGCCCGCACTGCGTGGAAATGTGCGCCGCATTGAAGCGGTTAAGTGTTGACAGTGGTTATTGGACCACTGCCCACTCATAAAAAATAGTTTTTCTCAACATTGGCAAAGAGGCAGAGGTCCCCTTTGGGATCCCTTCCTGTTTGCGAATGGCTTACCACCTAGTTTGTGGAGGTGGTAAAATATGAATGTTTTGTGAATGGAATTCGGTTGCAAAATATTAATACATTCCATTACAATTTAGTATTTGGGAGGGACGCCCTAAACAAGCCCCTTTTAAATACCAAATCGGTATTTGGACGCAAACCTAAATTGCGATTGAGTAATGTGTTACTGAACCAGAATTTGGGTTTTATACATAAAAAAAATCTTTTTACAGTTGCAAGTGGCCCGAGCCTGCAAATCAGGCAATTCGTGACTGTAAAAAGGCTTCAAACATCTGGCCCTAGTGTCTTTGTTGGGCTAAAGCAACCTTGGGTAGAGAACGACATGATAAGCTATATGTGCTGCTTTGCAAGTTATATGTTGAGCTATGGGGAGCCAATGCAGAGGTGATGTATGAACTGATATTGATTTTGAGGAATTGTCTGGCAGCTGCACTTTAGATTTTTTTGCAGCATGTTGCTCACATGGCTGAAAGCTCTAGGAGAAGACAGGTGCTGTTGGTAAAATATAGATGGGGGAGTACTGCACTCACCAATGTTGGTTTAAATATTGGTTTAAACCCTTTGGTGGAATCCTATGGAAGGGAGGTTCAATTAAGTAATCTCATCATGTAAAGTATACTGATAACTTGGGGTGATCAGGAAGAGGTTCAAGTCTTTGTTCTCGCCTACGTTCCACACTTGTGGTGTTGGGCTAGAAGGTGGACTAAGCTCATTAGGCCAATTGGTAGATGGATGTTATGTTTGGTAGATGGGTTTATGTGGATCACTGCATTCAGGCTAGGAGCTTTCTTCTGATTTTTTTTTATCAGAGTTCATTTGATTGCATCAGAGACATTTTAAGGCATGAGCAAAGTAGGTAATTGTCCAGGGCCCTCATCACCCTTTCGGTGCAGTTCTGCAATAAAGCATTGTTTACTTAAAGAATTAGCAACTAATGTGCTGAGCAAGAGTGCCCCCTCACTTCTCCAGAAGGAATCATTGGAAGCTATGGAAGGCATAAAGAGAAGCCAGAAAAGGAATACTTTAGAAACATGGACCGAATGATGAGGGGGACACGCTGAAAGATTGTATTCCAACTGCAGGCCCCGCATAGATATAAAGTATAAAGGGAAACTAACATGACCTGGCATGCAATTAAATATTTAGTTAGGTGAAACAGCTAAGTAATTATCCGACTGACAATAATGTTTAATAACAGGAATTTTAGACTAATAGGAATAGAAATGTGTGATGAGACATGATTAGAGCTTATCTTTTGGGTAGGTCTGGCTCTAGTTAATAATACTGAAATGTTAATTATAATTACCATAATACTGATACACATGTGTTATATATGATTTGAACATAATAAATAACCGATCATTGTAAAATATCAATCATTGGGTGTGTGTTTACTGTTTTGAGGAACCAAGGCAGGGCTCTGCTTTACAAATAATCCCTAATAATTAGAGATACTATACAGGGTTGTCAGACTTCAAATGCTTTCTGTCTATCAGAGGATAACTCATTAGAGAGAGTCATGAATGACATCTGCAAGTTTCCGTTTTCTCTGAATAGGGTCAGTATGTATATTTCCTCTGAGGATTAACATGATCTATTTGGGTGTGTCCCTCAAAGTGGGATGTTCATTACATGATGCCCAATTCTGCAATGTTCAAACTAGGCCTGGGAGAAAGTTTAATTACATAAGAGTCATCAGAGTAATTTCAGCAATTACACATTAATATTGTAATGCAAATTATACACTAGAGAAAATTATATCAGTTACTTGCACCCCTAGCTCAAACCATAAGAACTGTTGAGGGCCCGCAACCCTAAAATAAGTTGCACATACAGAATTTACCCGGAGAATTCTGAAGGTATTTTTATGATCCTTTTAAGAGACAGGAGAGGTGTCCTCTACTCCTGCTGAGGTTTAAGGGTTTGACACATACAGTTCATATCAGTAGTGCATTGTGATTGAGGTATCATGGTATACTAGCTGTCAGGTGAATACTCTGCATTCCACTGGAGTATTTTATTAGTGTAATGAAACAAAGACAGCTGATTCTGCAGGGCGGTTTGCAAGGTAAGCAAAGTTTGATCCTCCACCACAATATGATCATTTTATTTATACTGAAGTGCTGTTGACTTACATTGAATTCATGACTTTGTTTCAGAGTAGATTACTACATGTAATACAGAATGGGTGATGCCAGGACAGAGGTGGCCAGTGTTAGCTACATATACCCAACATCCCACAAAGGATTACCTTTCCATTGGAGAGACTAGGAAAATGTTAGACAGTTATGGCAGTATGGATTACAATACTGAGGTATAGATGTTGAAGGTGATACTCAGACACCTATACAAAAACCAGATGCAATCATTAATCAACAAACTACAAATGCTATAATGAGCTGTTGCTCATCTAAAATAAATTAAATGCAGTTTTTGTCAGCTATGAAAAATTGTCAGGTAAAAGTCTGGTTTTCTTATTCAATGCCTTAAAATAAGCACCAATCTACAATATTGTCAACCATGGGGAAGGCTCTTTGTTACCATGTATACAGCTACATATAACATACTTTCACTTGCTGTACTACCAGAAGTTTTTAAATAGATATATAAAAGATATGTAGCTTCACTTGCAGTAGATTTTGCATTGAAGGGTTTAGCTAATATATCCACAGTAGTTGAGACTGTTTTGGTAACAAAAGACAGAAAATCAGAAAGGAGTAGAGAGGTCCCCATCACCCCAAGATGGACGAGGGACAGACCTATCAGCAGGGAAGATGGCACATTGGAGGGATAAGACCTTTGCAGAAGAGGGTAGCCACAGAGAGATGGCGGGAAATAGAGTCCTATTGAAGAGCGGGGAATGAGGGGTGTCTGTGCTAAGCAATGCAGGTGAAACCCACCAGAAGCTCATGCTCCTCCTGATTGTGGAGGAGACCAATGACTATATAAGTTGAACCACATGGGCATTTAAATGAACTGGTTCAAGTTCATAGAGCTTGAATTCAAACTGAAGTGGATGCAGAGCAAGCGATCTCAATGATTTCCTGGACTCAGATGACTCATTCCCATGCTATAAACCTTGTCAAATAAGGTTACTATTATGACCCCTGTGAGGAGAGTAAGTTATAATAGAAGTGGTTTCTTCATTGGTCCTAAACTACTAAAGGCCAGTATGCCATTAATAGGGTGTAATAACTGTCACTATACAAAAATGAAGCGGGTTGGGATGAAGATGAAATGCCACATATAATTCCTTTGCAAGATGAACTGCAGGTTCAAAAAGCAATATCTAACGTAATTGGAGGTTCAGAAAAACTTCACAAGAATCACAAATTAAATACAGTATTACAGAATTGTTATCCTATGTCCATCAACGATGAATACCTGATTAACTTGGTTATAAAACCACATATTGCAGGGAGAGTTTCAGCAAGATATTTTGAGTGTAATCTCCTATGTTGATGACAAATACATCTATGATGATAATTTACATACATGCTTGCAAAGTGTAAACAGAATAGTCGCAATACTTGCTGAAGAAGGTTATAAAGTGAACTACAGTAAATTCAAAATATGTGTCTTAAATTAAATCTTTCTAGGATATGACGTATATGACCTCCTCACTGATAAACATTATGATCTGCTGTTTATTACCGAAACGTGGCTAGACGCCAATTCTGATCCTGATACCATTCAGGCTTTACCTGATGACTATCAGCTGGTGCGCCTGGACAGACCGATAGGCAGAGGAGGCGGGATTGCGATCGCCTTTAAACAACAATGGCCATGCAAACTAGAACTAGTTGACCTGGCGGGATGCGAAGCGGGTATTTTCACCATAGCAATTGATGGGAGCATCACTATAAAGGGCCTGATAATTTATCGCCCACCGGGACCTATGGCCAGTTTTAAAAGAAACCTCCTAGAGTGGGTCACAGAAACAGCGATCAGGAGGGACAAGTTTTTGCTGTTGGGAGATTTAAATATACACCTGCAAGACGCACTAGACAAAGGAGCAGTGGAGTTCCGGGAAGAACTTCACACCCTACAGCTAGAGCTAAAAGGTCAGCTGCCAACACACAACCGTGGGCACCTGCTCGACCCAATATTCGCCAATTGGGAGGGTGTTTTAGCCGCTCCCCCAGTGCCCTTGCCCTGGACAGATCATTTTCTCGTTCCGTTTACTATTTACTTGTCTAAGCATATAGCTAGCGCTCCCACCCCTCTTAACTACCCTCGACGTAGGTGGGCAAGATTCTCCCCGCGAGAGTTTAATAAGGCTCTTACCGTGGAAGGGCCCCCAGGAGGAAATGACGTGACAGCGGCAAATAAATTGCTGAATGACCATATCACGGCTGCTCTGGACCACACAGCCCCATTGGGTTGGTCTAATAAAGCTGTCCACAGACAAAGAACTGCTCCCTGGTTCAGCGAGGTGCTGCGCTGTGCCAAAAGGGACTGCAAACGAGCAGAAAGACAATGGAGAATGGCTTATGATGATCGGATGAAAGAGGCTTACCTTACAAAATGACGATCCTATCATAATAAAATCCGTATAGAAAAAGCCACCTACTATGCAGATAAAATTCACGTGGCTGAAAACTCGGCTAGGGAATTGTTTAGCATATATAAATCCCTTTCCACCCCAATAACCGTTACTCGAGATGAAGATCACTCAGTAACAGCATGCAATCGCATTGCTAACTACTTCGGAGACAAAGTGCGCAAGATTTACTCTGCTTTTCCCGACACGCCACCCTTAGCGGAAGAACCCGCAGATTTAGCAGGAGCTGAAGCTGACTCAGATCTGCTACTTCATTTTACCACTCCTCTATCGGAGGATCTCGTTAAAATCTGCAGATCCGTCAGATCTGGCTCCCCACGCGATCCTGCTTCCCCAAAAAGGTAGAGTGACAGCATAGAGACACTGGAACCTTACATCAGGCATTTGCTAGATGTCTCCTTTCGATCCAGTTCTCTACCCGTGGACTGGAAACAGGCTGTGGTGCTTCCCCTCCGCAAGAAGCCTAACGTTGGCTTCGATAAGCTGGATAACTTACGCCCCATCTCTCTCCTGCCTTATTTTTCGAAGGTAGCAGAGAAGGTGGTAAATAAGCAGCTAATGAAATATGTGGAGGACAGTAACCTTCTTCATCCGACTCAATTCGGGTTTCGGCCACGCCACTCCACCGAGTCTGCCCTTCTTAGGGCCTCCGAAACTCTCAGGCAGGGTGCTGACGAGGGTCAAACCATGGCTCTCATCCTTTTAGACCTTAGCGCGGCGTTCGACACTGTGGCACATTCCATCTTGCTACAGTGTCTGAGCAAAGGTGGGGTGAGAGGGGCAGCGTTGAAATGGATTTATTCATTTCTCGCAGGCCGAGGCTTCCAAGTGAGGCAGGGTGACTATTACTCTGAGCGAATTGCTCTGGACCAGGGGGTGCCGCAGGGCTCGTCCCTGAGCCCAACACTTTTTAATCTCTACGTAGCCCCGATTGCCTCCTTGGTAGAGAGCTACGGCCTCCGAATGGTTTCTTATGCCGACGACACGCAGTTGGTGATCTCCCTGTCGCGCGCACCCGATCTTTCGGCGGACATCTTCAGAGCCTGTATGCAAGACCTAGCTGCCTGGATGTCCGCAAACTGCCTTAAGATTAACGGAAATAAGACCGAGGTGCTTGTCGTAGGGGGAGACCGATCGGCGTGGACGTCGGCATGGTGGCCTCCATGCCTTGGCTCAACACCTATCCCATGCCTGAAAGCAAAGAACTTGGGCATTTGGTTCGACTCCGACCTGACCTTCGGCCCTCAGATCAACCGGGTGGTCGGATCATGCTTTGGGACCCTCAAAAGTCTCAGTAAGGCATTGAAGTTTTTACCTGTAAAGGCCCGTCAAACCCTTGTGCATGCACTAGTCACCTCAAAGATGGACTATGGCAACCTCCTCTATCTAGGGACTCCGAAGAAGAATCTGAGCCGTTTACAGGTCCTATAGAATGCCGCTGCCAGGCTAGTACTTAGACTACCCAGAAGAGCCGCATCCTCGGTGGCCCTTCGGTCCTTGCACTGGCTCCCGATCAGAAGTAGGGTTGATTTCAAAGCACTCTGCATGTGCCATCGGTTCATCAACGGGAGGTCTCCTCTCCCTTTGAAAGGACTGTTGACGCCTTATGAACCGTCCCGCTCCCTCAGATCCTCTGGCTCGGGACGCCTTGTTGTCCCCAAGGTGTCCAGAGCACGGATGGGCGGAAGATCCTTTAGGTACCTTGCAGCCGTCAGATGGAACACATTACCCTTAATATTGCGTCTCGAACCATCTGAACAAATCTTTAGAGCCAAGCTCAAAACTACACTATTCGAACAGTAAAGTATTCCACTTCTGTAGGTTCCAGTTAGCAGCCGCTCCTTAGCGCGGGGACACGCCGCTGTGCGTCACCAAGCGCTTTACAAAACTCCCTAAATAGAAATAGAAATATGAGTTATCCTGGGAAGTCAAAAAACAGATGTGTATCCAGGTCACTAGGAAAGTGTGAGAAAGCTTTTATTAAGAAACTAAGGGGCACATGTACAACCATTTCATTTTGCGACTCGCAAATTGAGATTTTTAGCAACTCGTAATTTGCAAGTTGCAAAATTAAATGTACTAATGTGTTTCAGACACATTAGCAATTCCCAATGGGGTCGCAAATGACCTTCCTCATCAATATTCATGAGGCAGGTCGCAATTTGTGACCCACTTGGAATAGGCAATAACACAGGGATAGTGGCCTGCTGGCGACAGCAGTCACCAGGTCTGTGTTGGCTTTTAAATAAAGTAACTTTTTTTTGACGTGCAGCCGTTTTCCTTTAAGGAAAACAGGATGCGTTTCAAAAAGAAAAATGAAGCGTTTCTGTTTCATTTTTTTAAGAGCAGGCAGTGGTCTGTGGGACCACTGCCTGCTCTTAAAAAACGCTTTTGTTGCCAGTCACAAAGGGCAAGGGGTCTGGGGACCCCTTCCCATTTGCAACTGACTTATCACCTGCTTCAAGTAGGCTGTAAACTGCGATTGTTTGCCGACCGCATTCTGGTGGCAAAACAATCGTACATACACTTGCGACCCACTTTTAGGAACGGACACCCTTGCCACGCCCCATCCTAATAGTGACTTGCACACCATATTTGCAAGTCGGTAATAGGTTACTGACTCGCAAACTAGGGTTAGTATATGCCAGAAGCCATTTTAGCAGTCACAAACAGCCCGATTCTCTGTGACAGCTAAAAATGGTCATACATCTGGCCTCAAAAGCATTGATGGGATTCCTGAACGTATCAAAACCATTATAAAAATTGATCACTCCTGCATCCACAAAGAAAAACTATAAGGAGAAACGCAATCAAATCCTTAGAGGCTTGCAGAGACAAAGATGATTGCAACTGAATATCTGTGCGGAAAAGAAATTGCATTCTACTTGGTGATTTAGATTTGTTGGGATGGATGAATATGATGTCAATGAATGCCATGATATGTGCAGGACCGACAAAGACAATATCAGTAAATGCAATGTGAATGTATGCCATAGCTCTTGCCCGCACAAATCCCGACAGTGCAATCTCCATGTATAGTGTAACTTGGGCCTGCACTGCAGCGCCGTTATCAGCAACAGTGATACCAATGCATGTAATAATCCATGGTTGTACAATAATTTTGGTGTTGCTAATAATACCAATGTCATTGTTCGTTCAGACCAGAGCACACATAATCTCGTTAGTACAAACAATCTCAATGTACAAAATGACAAACATATGTTTAATGATGATAAAGTTAATAAAATTGATACCAATGGCTGCCATATTTTTTTTAGGAGTTCCGATGAACTCACATCATTGATTTTAGATTCACTGTATAAATTGATGGCCACAAGTTTTTACATCGAGAAATTTTGAATAGACGCATTCTGCCCAGGCTCTCCCGGACGCAGCGTTTAACTAAACCAACTTGTTCCTCTTTTGCCAAATGCCTATTGTATTTTCATTTATTTAAGGTAAATTCATATCCAAGCAACAGATTGCCCTCAATTAAGCACAATTTACTTATTTTTTATGATGAATTATAAACTATACCAAATACATATGTTTTGTTTATATTCTTTAGGTGAGTAACGTTTCACACCATCAAATAAAAATGAATACTGCAGTGAAAACCTCTGTAATTCAAGAAATGACAGAGTAAGAAATTGTAAAAACACGGATACCTTGACTAGAAACAGCTACTAATAATTATCACTACCATTAATACCTAAACGGTATTATCCTCACTTTCTAAACTGGAGGTGCGAGAGAGCATTAGGTAATGATAAAGTACAAATGTTTCAGGCATATAGCACATTTTAAAATGACTATCCTGAATCAGAAACCCTATGTTTGCAATATACAAAATGATTAATGTAATCAAAAATAGGCTAAAGACCTAGCAGGACCACTAGCAAATAGAGTGACATGTGGACACCTATGGCATCGGAAAACAATTCCAAGATTTGCTCAATAATTATCTATTAGCTGTTTCAGCACTGTATAAAGATATATTACATAAAAATATGTATGTTCATTCTTTCCCTTAGAGTCCAAAGCAGGTAAAAAGAGACAAACGAGATGTAACTGCATTGATTGTAGTGGCTATCACACGTAAATGTCCTACAGCAGCGAGTAAGAAAATTAAAGAAATAGATACTGGAAATATTCAGGGAACTTCGAAGATAATAAAGAGTAACTTAGGAATGATAACAAAGAAACTGTGTCTCAGAGATGACCTCTGGTGCTTTTAAAACTGTGAAAGAGACATTGGATAGTTATAAACATGAACT
This sequence comes from Triturus cristatus, assembly GCF_964204655.1. Lineage (NCBI taxonomy): Eukaryota > Metazoa > Chordata > Amphibia > Caudata > Salamandridae > Triturus > Triturus cristatus. Next base: position 370,712,636 of record NC_140591.1, on the reverse strand, counting down.
AGAACAATATAAAGCTACCTTTCCACCACAATCTTCTTTACAGGTCTTGAAGTCACACATAGTGCCATTGAATTTGATTAATTAATCCTTTATTTTTTAAACTTACTCTATAAGTGAGCTTCAAAGAATGTTAAGCAAAAAAAAGACATCCCAGTAGTTTAGCCTTGATGTAAATATTTGGATTATCTTCTTTCAGCCCTTATGAATATTCAAGTATTACATGGTCAATTCATGCTTTTATCACACTATCCTTCAAAGTATTATAGCACAAAGGTTGTCTCATAAAGAGAGATTCGGATTCGGAAATACTCTTGTGAAATATATCTGGTAAGTTCATATGCATATAACTTAGAGAGAAAAGCAGCTAGGTTATATACGAGTGCACAGCCTAGACCTGTCACCATGCAGTAGTGCTAGTATTGCCCACCTCAAATGGCCTGCTGCTTGGAAGACCACAAATACAACATGTTTTTCAAAAGATATGAGAGGCAACACAAAAACAAGGCTGTATAAGAGTAATACAACAGATGCACAAATTTTCAGTTCACACGAAACATTCGCAGTATCCAGATGTTTCTTTTATTCCAAGACGTGGTGCAACAATGTTCACAGCCAACGCGTTTCGCCCGAACATGGGCTTTTTCAAGGCTGTTTGGGAATCATACAAAAATATGGTATGTATCCTTACTCGGTACACATAGAGAATTCATTTACAAACCATGGTAAAAGAAAAAGGAAGTAAGAATAAAAGACGTTTGAGAAACAAGACATAGGATAGAAAAGAAAAGGAGGCATGCTGATGACAGATGGGGAAAAACAGCAACAGGTTGTTTAGAAAAAGTATAAAAGTGCGGAATAGATCAAGTTGGTGAGCTGCCGATAGTTGACTTAGTCGCCCATGTGACCCAAGTGGGGCGTGCAGGAAACTAGCACAAAAGCAACACAAACGGCTAGATCATGTGACCAGACAAGGTTGCCAAAGAGGAACGCGAAAGCGCAAGGTCATATGCCCTGTGGGTGACACCTTATTGCTATTCCCAATTGAAAAGGTGTTGAAAACAAACCCGGACCCAATAAAAAATAAGATTTAGAGTGAACTATTTAGGAAGAGGGAAGCGAGATGTAAAACGCTTACCACGCAAAATTAGACGTCGATGCACAAAGTGTATTCCACAGGTATCGTTGCATACAATGTAGGTAGAATCTATATATGATAAAGCCACAAATAAATAAATCCCTGAAGAGAAATAGGAGTCAGTTGATAATCGAGTTCAGAGACACAAAAACACACTCACCAAATGAAGAGTGAAACGCACATGTTCAAAAATCATGTAAAAAGGTACATCAGGGATGAGAGTTCTCAAGAAGTCCTAGTCGTATTAGGTCTGAGGAAGGAATTAAAATATCAAGTTTGAGAAACAAACTCTATCGTAAAAACGCCGCTAGGTAAGGACAAAAGGGCTAAAGTAAGCCAAACTGTAACAAATCTACGCCCTATCTATAAACGGGCCAATTAAGAGCAGTAGGGAAAGTGAATAGCACAACAAACTTGAAGTCACGCATGAAGTGTTTAATGCCAGAGCAGAGTGCTATTCAAGCGAACCTGAACAAAGTAGAACTAGATCCTACCCAAAAAAAAAAAAAAAAAGAAGAAAAAGAAACTCACTTGATAAAAACGTAATCGTTACAGAAACAATCGTATTTGTTGAAGCATTACGCTAACTTATTCAGTCAGCTAGAAGAGCCGAAATGCCCGTGTACAAAGCCCCCATAGACAAAGCAAAGTCCCGTTGGCTACGCTTAACCATAAACCTGAAATTCTAACCGGAGCGCTGTCCTTATCAACCATATCCACAGCCTGCACATGGTTGCCCTGCCCTCATTGAGCAGTTAGAGAGCCATCATACGACTCAAATAGAGCATTAAGTTGAAGTACATTTAATATAATCACAAATCTGTGATCGAGTACAGAGCAGACACGCAAAAACCCATACCCATACTTACTTAAAGTGGAGTATTCCAAGTGTACCTTCGGGGGGTCAGTAACGCCGCGCTTGCCGCCGTGTCAGGACGGTTACCAGGACAAATATCGCATTGAGCTTTATATTTCAGCGCCAAGGCGTGCGCTTCCGGGATGTCCCCGGTGAGGAGTATAGACTAGACCGCGTATGCATCCTGACTACTCCATCTTGGAGTGGTTCCGGTTCCCAAGTCATAACGTCATTTCCTGTATCCGGCAAGCACCAAGCTATCGGACGTATGAAAAGCGCCATATTTGAATGGTTCCGGTACAAGGTACTTACTACTACAGTGATGTAAACAACGCCCGAGTAATGTCCAACTTTATTTAAAACATGGTACCAATATAAAATTACACAAGGGAACGGTATGCGTCCAAGACAAAAAGATTTGTCTGAAAGGAAACGGTATCGTTAAAAATTACGTTTACGAATGTATAAAATGCTAGACCAGAACATATCAAAAGAAAACAGTCGTGAGTATTTCAAACCATTTAAGACCTAAAATACACTATAAGTAACGTAAACACAGACAAGGTATTGATAAGCCAAAGGTACACTGAGTCTGTACCGCATGGACGCGGGGGGCCTCCAATAAGAAATAATTTGTTTTTATGACTGAAGAAGTAAGTCGTCCAAAACACAGCAGAAACGACTATAGATCAGTCATTAGAATAGGACCCAGTACGTCCTGAAAAATCTTATTTGTAATTGGATCCAATGCATAAAAAGGGTATAAAAGTCGTATTGACATTCGTGATAATCAATGAGACTCGGAAAATACCCAGAGTCTGGGAGGATATAAGACCTGGTTTGCCACGTTAGATGTAACTTCACTATACACATGCATCAGGAAAGATTTGGGCATTTTGGCTGTTGACTTTTTTCTTGGGAACAGAATGGCTACTCTTTTGGAACATAACAACATGCTCAAATCCATGATTGACCTTATCCTGGAGAACAACTTTTTCCTCTTTAACAACACATGGTTTAAACAGGAGCAAGGTACCGTAATGGGTTCCAAATTTGCACCCTCATATGCGAATTGGTTTATGGGGTGGGTGGAACACATGCATGCCTGGTCACGTATGGCATCTAAATGGATTGGACACATTCAGTTCTGGGGCCGCTACATTGACGATATTATTATCATTTGGACCGGCACAGAACTTGAATTTAGGGAGTATTTCACTTTCCTGAACCAGAATACTTTTAACGTTGCCTTTACCATGGAGTTGTCTCAAACAACTATACACTTCCTGGATCTTGAACTCTATGTCCAGGATAAAAAAGTACATAGTACTCTCCATAGAAAAGACACTGCAGTCAACAGCATACTTCACTATACCAGTGCCCATCCGACATCTACCAAAAAAGCTATCCCATTTGGGGAACTGGTGCGTATTCGCAGAAATTGCAGTGAAGATCGCAAATTTGAGTGCCAAGCCACACTAGCACTGAACAGACTCCAACAGAGGGGATATAAACATGACATCCTACAATCGGCAAGGAACAGGGCGGCTAAACTCAAACGAAAAGACTTACTCCACAGTGCCAACAAGAACACCATTACACATAAAGAAAGACTTGCCTTCATCACAACACACTCCACTCTTAACCATGAGGTATTTAAGATACTGGGCAAACACTGGTCAATTCTTAAGGGAGCGTCGGGGGTCAACAGTATAATCACACCTAGGCCCTCCATGACCTTCAGAAAAAGTAAAACCATTAGGGATACCTTATGCCCCAGCTATACTTTGCCACAACCCCCAAAACAAAGTTGGCTCAAAAAACCTCTTGGTTTTTATACCTGCAGTTCTTGCAACATTTGCCATTTGGGATGTAACAAAACACTTACATTCAAGTTTAACACAGACAGATGTTACACAATTCGCCACTTCATCAACTGTCTTTCCAGCTATGTGGTGTATGTTTTGATCTGTGGGTGCAACAAAATCTATGTGGGTAGTACCGTGAGACCACTTAAGAGTCGCATACAGGAGCATCGTAGAGCAGCTTTACATGGTGACACTACGTACGCTCTAGTCTCACACACATGTACAGAAGGAGTGGATAGGTCTAGGTTCCGATTCCATGGCATTGACGTGGCTCTACCAATGAATAGAGGTGGGGACAGAGAACTCAGACTTAGGCAATTGGAGGCAAGATGGATATGTACTTTACGATCGGTTTCGCTAGGTTTCAATAGTGATAACGAAATGCATTACTTTCTATAAATTTTTACAGCGTAGAGAGACAAGATGCTTATTGAAACACCTATGCGTTCTGAACTTGTAATTTGTTACTGTTTGTATATCATGTTCTTTATGTTCCATTCTGACAACTGTGACTTGTGTAATGTGCTGTCCATGTATGACATGTCAGGTATACGTACACTGTATTATACTTGTAACCTCTTTGTCTGTACTGCTTCATGTATGTCTGACTCTTGTTGGCGGTGCTATCACTTTAACTCAATTATACTCCTTCACATGGTTTAATTTTTGGAAAATATCGTTCATGGGTGTGGATATATTCCATTCATGCCTCTTGTTCCACATCTGTTACTCTTTGGTCTTATATCCTCCCAGACTCTGGGTATTTTCCGAGTCTCATTAATTATCACGAATGTCAATACGACTTTTATACCCTTTTTATGCATTGGATCCAATTACAAATAAGATTTTTCAGGACGTACTGGGTCCTATTCTAATGACTGATCTATAGTCGTTTCTGCTGTGTTTTGGACGACTTACTTCTTCAGTCATAAAAACAAATTATTTCTTATTGGAGGCCCCCCGCGTCCATGCGGTACAGACTCAGTGTACCTTTGGCTTATCAATACCTTGTCTGTGTTTACGTTACTTATAGTGTATTTTAGGTCTTAAATGGTTTGAAATACTCACGACTGTTTTCTTTTGATATGTTCTGGTCTAGCATTTTATACATTCGTAAACGTAATTTTTAACGATACCGTTTCCTTTCAGACAAATCTTTTTGTCTTGGACGCATACCGTTCCCTTGTGTAATTTTATATTGGTACCATGTTTTAAATAACGTTGGACATTACTCGGGCGTTGTTTACATCACTGTAGTAGTAAGTACCTTGTACCGGAACCATTCAAATATGGCGCTTTTCATACGTCCGATAGCTTGGTGCTTGCCGGATACAGGAAACGACGTTATGACTTGGGAACCGGAACCACTCCAAGATGGAGTAGTCAGGATGCATACGCGGTCTAGTCTATACTCCTCACCGGGGACATCCCGGAAGCGCACGCCTTGGCGCTGAAATATAAAGCTCAATGCGATATTTGTCCTGGTAACCGTCCTGACACGGCGGCAAGCGCGGCGTTACTGACCCCCCGAAGGTACACTTGGAATACTCCACTTTAAGTAAGTATGGGTATGGGTTTTTGCGTGTCTGCTCTGTACTCGATCACAGATTTGTGATTATATTAAATGTACTTCAACTTAATGCTCTATTTGAGTCGTATGATGGCTCTCTAACTGCTCAATGAGGGCAGGGCAACCATGTGCAGGCTGTGGATATGGTTGATAAGGACAGCGCTCCGGTTAGAATTTCAGGTTTATGGTTAAGCGTAGCCAACGGCACTTTGCTTTGTCTATGGGGGCTTTGTACACGGGCATTTCGGCTCTTCTAGCTGACTGAATAAGTTAGCGTAATGCTTTAACAAATACGATTGTTTCTGTAACGATTACGTTTTTATCAAGTGAGTTTCTTTTTCTTCTTTTTTTTTTTTTTTTTGGGTAGGATCTAGTTCTACTTTGTTCAGGTTCGCTTGAATAGCACTCTGCTCTGGCATTAAACACTTCATGCGTGACTTCAAGTTTGTTGTGCTATTCACTTTCCCTACTGCTCTTAATTGGCCCGTTTATAGATAGGGCGTAGATTTGTTACAGTTTGGCTTACTTTAGCCCTTTTGTCCTTACCTAGCGGCGTTTTTACGATAGAGTTTGTTTCTCAAACTTGATATTTTAATTCCTTCCTCAGACCTAATACGACTAGGACTTCTTGAGAACTCTCATCCCTGATGTACCTTTTTACATGATTTTTGAACATGTGCGTTTCACTCTTCATTTGGTGAGTGTGTTTTTGTGTCTCTGAACTCGATTATCAACTGACTCCTATTTCTCTTCAGGGATTTATTTATTTGTGGCTTTATCATATATAGATTCTACCTACATTGTATGCAACGATACCTGTGGAATACACTTTGTGCATCGACGTCTAATTTTGCGTGGTAAGCGTTTTACATCTCGCTTCCCTCTTCCTAAATAGTTCACTCTAAATCTTATTTTTTATTGGGTCCGGGTTTGTTTTCAACACCTTTTCAATTGGGAATAGCAATAAGGTGTCACCCACAGGGCATATGACCTTGCGCTTTCGCGTTCCTCTTTGGCAACCTTGTCTGGTCACATGATCTAGCCGTTTGTGTTGCTTTTGTGCTAGTTTCCTGCACGCCCCACTTTGGTCACATGGGCGACTAAGTCAACTATCGGCAGCTCACCAACTTGATCTATTCCGCACTTTTATACTTTTTCTAAACAACCTGTTGCTGTTTTTCCCCATCTGTCATCAGCATGCCTCCTTTTCTTTTCTATCCTATGTCTTGTTTCTCAAACGTCTTTTATTCTTACTTCCTTTTTCTTTTACCATGGTTTGTAAATGAATTCTCTATGTGTACCGAGTAAGGATACATACCATATTTTTGTATGATTCCCAAACAGCCTTGAAAAAGCCCATGTTCGGGCGAAACGCGTTGGCTGTGAACATTGTTGCACCACGTCTTGGAATAAAAGAAACATCTGGATACTGCGAATGTTTCGTGTGAACTGAAAATTTGTGCATCTGTTGTATTACTCTTATACAGCCTTGTTTTTGTGTTGCCTCTCATATCTTTTGAAAAAAATAAGTTCATATGCAATTCATGTTTTCAAGGAACATCCTGCACTTGTAAGCACAGGAGACTGTTTCAGGCCTTTAGGAACATCACGCATATGTAAACAGATAATTGTATATTATGAATGTGGTACAATCAATTCAAATAATGTTTGCAAATAGAAAGTTACACAGAAAAACTGAAATGTATTAAATACTTGATGATGATGAAAAATAGCTCACATGCAGTAAGATTCACAAAAAACGTGTTGTCAATTTAGGAGAGTTTGCATCTATATAGTGACTGCGAGGAAGATGATTGTTGTAGTTATGAACCTATATCTACCTCTGCAAGGCATGGTCATTACACTCCATTGATCAATTATTAACTAGTTTAATGCACATTTTGACAAATTTGCAATTATTGTATCATTATTAATAAAGCAATATTTAGTATCGACAAGTGAGCATCGTGTAGCACAACTTGCACACAGTGCAAACAGAATAAGGATTAGAGGCAATATTTCATGTTTCTAAAGCAATAGGAATAGTTGCTTGAGGGAATTGATTAGAAATATTCAGATACACAATACGTCCAGCTTCAAATACAGTGAGCTATATATTTCCCATCTTTTCTGGCAGGATTGACTGCTATTCTGAACATGTGTGTGCTTGCGCAAATAATAATGCTGATGTCGAAAAAGTGCAGCGTCGGATTGGTAAAGCGGGCACTCGGGCAATGCCCGAGGGGCCGGTATCCGTATTACAGCTGTGGGAGGCTTTTTTGAGCAGCCTGGGGGCTGATTTGGGGGGTTTCTGCATTGTTCGATGCCGTCAGTAGCCCAGTGGGTGCCTGAGTGGCCTTCTGGAGGTAGATGGGCATCCATTACCTCCCTTTTATCAATGGCAGAGGTGTCACTCCCTTTCTCTTGCTGGCCTGGCCCATTAATATATGTATATTGGTCAGGGGCAGGGGGCCTGAGCAAAAGTGGTCTCACTTTTTTTTTATGTGTGTTTCACCAGTGTAAACTAATCCATGCATTTTTTTTTTTAAAACCCTCCCCCCGCCCCACCTTTTTTAAAAATAAAACTTCACCAAACTAGTGTTTTGCGGAAAGGCAATATGCAAATGTGGGCATCTTTTTTTAGCTTGCCCGGGCCGATTTTTAATCCCAATCCAACCCTGAAAAAGTGAATTCAAATCAGTAGACCCATAAAGGTGCTCTACGTGAGGACCAGTAGCTTGAAGGAAATGGTTTATGTTCAACATAGAACAATGAGAGCACTCCCGACCCTGGGTATCTCACCTGAGAGTTGTTGCCCAGTGGAACATGTAAAGGATGCGACGCGGAGCTCCACAGGTCCACTAAGGAATACGCCACGAAGAAACAATGGTCTGAGCACTAACCAAAGACCTTTATTTTTTCTTCAAGGAGCTTCCTCATTTAATTATATTACTTTGCATTACTTATACATTAACGTGATAGGTTTAATAGTTTATAGGTTTAAGAATTGTGAACTTTGCTGAAGCAATCCCTTGCATTCAAGATGAGTGTCAAAAGATTTTCTATTCTGACGATCTTCCAAGACAGGCGTGCTGTGCGTGGCAGGACTTTATGGTAATATATACACGTTACGTATGAGCCAGACCTTATTGTACACCAGCATGGGCATACCACTATATCATTTGATTATGTGTGTATTAGGATTAGGAATATAAAACAAACTAACTTTTTGAATGGTAGTGCTAACAAATGTGTGTGATATTACTATGTTTTATTTTTGAAACCCCATTGTGACAATGTACACATAAACAAGGCAGAGAAAGAATATTCCATCCCTTTAAGCTGTGTTCAGCACTTGCAGCCGCAAGGTCACCTTACCTTGTACAAAATTACAGTGGAAAGAAGCTAAGTTGTCAAATTGCTTCCTTCCATGCACTTCTGCAAGGGACCACTCTTTTGCATACAGAAATAGAAACAAGTGTTGACTAGGGGTGAAACCTGGCCTCGCCATGAGAACGAATTGAGTACTAATATATAAACACTTGTAAAGGGAGTGGTTAAACACACAGACCCGATGCTGAGAGAGACATACTTTAAGATTGCATTCTGACTGCAGGCCCAGTAAGGTATGAGGGAAAACTAACATGAGCTGGCATGCTGTAAGTTAGTTAAATGAGAGAGTCAAAAATAGATAGGTATTTTAGACTACTTGAAATAGGTATGTATAATGAGACATGCTTGAAGATTTCCTTAAAGTGCCTCTGGCTTTAGTTGTATATGCTGAGTTTTCGTAATAATTATCATATTTCTTATACATATATTGTATACATGATTTGCACATCATAAATAGAACAGTCATCGAGCAGTACCAATCACTGTGTGTATCTACTGTCCTGGGGAGCCAGGCTGGGGCAATGAGTTATAAATAACCCCTGCAGATGGGAAAATCTCTGACTGAATAGTCTGACTCGTAACACTTCTTATGTGAAGGAGAATAACTTGTTAGAGAGGAGTGAGAGCCACCTGCTGGTGCTCCTTTCCTCCAAAGAGGGTAAAATATATATATTTCATCTGGTGGGTAAAGTGATCTCTCCGGGTTTGGCCCTCAAAGTGGGCGGTTCCCGATGATTGAATGGAAGTGCTGAGACAATGTGGAGCTGTGTTGAGTTTCTTTTTTTATATTCTACGCAGTGGAGGCTCCTCGAGGGAGTGCTGCGGGGTGGTGGGCGGGGAGGGGCAGGGTGGGGGGGGTAGTAAACTCCGGAATGCAGCCAAACGGAGTTGTGTATACCAATAAATAAATAAAACGAATGACATTGCGCGCGCTGCAACGCCAAATCGGCGTTGCAGCGCGCAATGTATTGTTTCATTTATTTATTTATAAATACAACTCCCGTTTGGCCGCATTCCAGAGTTTACTACCCCCCCTGCCCCTATCCAAACCCACTCACCGCCAGCAGCACTCCCTCGAGGAGCCGCCACTGATTCTACTCAAAGTATTTTTCAGATTTGTGGTATTTCAAGAGGCAGTCAATTCAAAGGAAAGCACATATTTCTTGAGAGTGGGTAAGTTTCGAGGTTTTGCGTTTGGGTTAAGGATGAAATACAAAGCCACTTTTTGGTCGTAATGCTTACAATTAGCCAAATCAAATGGTTTGCGACTGCAAAATGTCTAGTTTTTTCTCAATGAACTAAACCCAGTTTGTGATTCCGTAACAGGGTATTGAATCACAAAATGGGGGTTAGAAAGGCATAACAGCTCGCTATTTTGGAGTGAAGGGAAAAGAGGAAATGTATGTTGGGAGGGTATCTGCTTGAAAAAGCGAGAGGGTGGGAGGGGTCAGATGAAGACTGATAAGTGACAGTATCCAAGAGTTATGAGTGATAGATATGGTAGGAGTGCACTGCTTATGGAATGTGGAAGAGTGAGAATACTGGGTTTTAGTGCAAGGCTCGGGGGTTGAGAGGGTGTGGGTATGAGAGGTAGGGAGAGTGAGTGATACAGATCAAAAGAGGATTTACAACAACAAATGGAGTGAATGCTAGAGGGATGCGTATTCAGGAAGAGACGATTGTTTATGGCGTGAGCAGTGTGATTGGGTGGAATTCTAAAGTCAAAAACGGGAGAGCTCAGACGCAGGGAGGAAATGGTGTGAAAGGGGAGGAGTTGCTGGAGTTGAGGCTGCTCTGGTAGCAAGACATCATTTTGAGGGGGCAAGTAGAGGTGAGCATAATGATGTATAGTGAGAGGTTGAAGCAGGAGAGGGTGTTGATCAGTCTGAGGTGGGGGAATTTGTTAGTAAAGGGGAAGATGATGTAGTAGTACATAGATGTGATGTAGGTACCATGGTAGATTAGGATAAGGGTTGTAGAGTGGGTAGGCACAGGCATGTGGTGAGGGGATGGCAGACTGTGGTAAGTAGGGTAGTGAAGTTGGTAGGAAAAGGTTTGTCAAATGCTGAGTTGAGTAGTCAGTAACGCTGTAAGATATTAGCTGATTTTTTTCTAGATGTTGGAATGGTTCATTACATCTTGATTGACTGAGATAGATGCTTTGCAGCCCCGAATACCTTGAAGGGTGGATGTAGGATTTGAAGGAGTGAAGCATCAGCTGCCAAGATCTAAGTTGATTCATTGGACGTTTGTTGGTGTTCTTGACTCTGGATCAGTTGGTGCTGCACTATCAGGGAAGCCAGAGACTGATAGGGAAAGGGCATTATAAATTCCAGACTGGGTTATTAATTCCTATATGTTTTAATTTGTGTTTTGTTGGTGGATCTGTGAGCGGATTTGCGACGCTTTATCGCGTTAGTCTGACAATGATTAGTCTGGGCAGAAGGAGCTAAGTCCCAACGCCAAATAAAATGTTTGTTGGTGCTTCTCTTTTTTTTTTTTTACAAAATGTTGCAATTTCACTGAGGTCAGCTACATACTCCTTGCATTGATAGTTTGGTTCTTGGTTCGACTTGACTATTCTGTCTTGATGCTCGGTTGTATGTATATGTTGATTGCTACCCAAATTGATTGCTCTTCATATTTGAATAAATTTACTCTTGTAAAGTGCTCTAATACCCTTGGGCACCATTCCGAGGTAGAGAAAACTACACAATAAATATATTATATGTATTTTCTCTTGCATAAACTGAAAAATGCGTTTTCTAACTCCACCTACTGTTCTGCACACCTCCAGGCCCACATGAAAGGAAAACACTGAAACACCATGCAGATCGTCTACCCTGCACCACACCAATCTCCGCTTTCGCAGACCCTATTAGCCATCTATAGGGTCACAAAGGCAACTATTGTCATTTTCGTTTCAGCAATACATTTCACCCGAAATTCTGAGGCGTGGCTTCAGAATTTAGCATTGCTGTTATTACAATGACTTTGTGAGAGGGTCCCTTGTTATCTAAGAAAAAACACATTTTTAACTATTCCACACGCAATGGACTCTAACAACTATAAATAAAACACACTGGGGAAAATACCTGTGCTTGAGATAGAAAATCTGACTTTTAAACGTTGATTTTAAAGTGGTTCAAAACAAATAATGTTTAACCTTCGATTGCTTTCTGTTCAAATACACCCTACTAAAATGTAAACACTCATCACTTTCTTCGACATTTTAGATTCTCACTGCACCTTACAGCACTGCTTCAAATAAACACCAGTCTTGTGCTCTCAGCATTTACATTTCAGGACTTTAGAAGGAAGAGTTCAATGCAGGCCTGGTTTGTGCGCAGAGGGACAGTCCATCTTGCCTGGCACGGAGGAGAATCAAGAAGTCTGGTTGTCAATTAGCTATGCCCCGCCGATCAAGCGTGGTTTGTAACCTTGGCCTCGTCTGAGACATAATTGTCTTTCATTTCCTGTCTGGAGCCCAGTGTTAATTCATCAAAATGCCTGGTCAATTGGTTGAGAATGCAAGACACAAAACCCGTAGTGAAAAGCAAAGAGTAGAGTTAAAGTCGAAATTCAAGTAATCTGGGTCACTACTGACAGTAAAGTAGCCGTTACCCCTTTCAATCATCAGCTTTCTTCACTGATACAGGCAACCTCCAAGTTTCTGCCGTCACACCGCTTCTGTTCGATGACTGCCTCAACCCTCTCCCAGACACCAGCAAGTGCTTCAACATCTTCTACTAAAATTAGACTAATAAGGCGGATCAAGTGGGCTGCAGGAGGGTTTCGCCCGCTTATGCCTCTTGTGACCCAGGGTCTGGTGGGGTTGGCTGCAGTCGCTGGTGGCATCGCATCACACACCCCTGCTCACCGAAGATCTGGGGGGCATTCGGCAGTAGATGAAGGAGCATGCCATCTTGGTTGGTGAGGGTGCGGGAGTCTAGCCATCCTTCAACCTACATTGGATTCTGTCACTGCTTTCTTCACACCAAAAAAACAGGTTCTGCTGAGCACTGCGTAGTCCTTGAAGTTGTGCCACTTTCACGAGATGTGGCTGGTTTTTACCTAGACGATTCTTGAACGCTGCGCTCAGGAGCCTCTCCTCATGTGACCAGGTACAGAATATTTCCACAGAGGCTCGAAAGTAGTGCTTTGGTGCATCGTATCTCTTTTGGAATTGGGGGTCAGAGCATGCACTCGTGTCTCTTCGCTAGTTATCTGTTTGGCTCAGCTTTCAAGCTTGAGAGCTGTGCAACTGGGTGGTTCCCATGGCACCCTGAAGCCCAGGCTACTCTGCTTGTCTCTGGCCTCGATCATTGAATTAGTCAACTTCTTGTAATTTATTGACGTGCGGCCTCATGCCTGCATTTGGAAAGCAGTAAGCAGCCACCTAACTTTGCGTCCTCCCTCTCAGTTGTACTCAACGCCCGACACCCCCCACCGCAAGACTCTCACACCTGGATCTGAATGAATGAGCCCTCTTGCCAGTTTCTCATGTGTCTGACTCCTTGTCTGACCAGGACCGGCATGACTCTCCCAATCCTTTGTGATTCCTTTCTCCAGGATTAATATCCCATTCTTAAAATAGTTTTGCCTGTATTTGTATTTTTTAGCCTATTTCATTCTCCTTTCGCCATCCAAGTTGGCTCCTTTTCACCTCGATCCTTCCATATAAACGGCCACTGAAACAGACATAGGACTTGTGACATCTACTTGGAAATAGATACAGAAAAGTGACTTCCCTGACTCTCTATGCAGTAGCCTCCACTCCTGCTTCCAAAAAGGCAGCCATCCTGAAAAGAGGCCCCATCTACTCTCTTTTGTTCTCCTCTGCCTACATCACCCAGCATGGATCCTTCCCATGCCAGCAAGATGAACACACTACTATCTTTCCCCTCCAGAAAACAACTCATACCTAAACGAACCTCCTAACTTAACCAATAGCGCCATTAGAAATCTCAAACACAAAATCCTTAACCTGAATAAAGAAACTCTTATCACTGACCCCAACTTCTGCTACAACAAGGGTACTGTAATGAATGACTTTATCTTCAATTCCAATTGGCGTGCTCAGTGGAGGAAAGCCCTATCTTCTTTACTCAACACCACCATCACCAAAAAAATCCACATGGCCATAAACTCACCACTGTGCCCTCACCTTTGTACAATGCGGATGCCACCATCTCCATCTATAACAACGGTACCATTCTTATTCAATCTTCAGTCCGCAACCTGGAACTCTTTGCCAATCTCTTCTCTTACCTCAAGAACAAGCTAGACACAGCCAAAGCCCAGCCAAAGCCCAGCCCTCGCAACTCCCCTCTGACTCCTCTTCATATGACAACCTCATCTCTCCCGCCCCCCTTACCCCTCTTCCATCCTCTCTCCCCTGGGGGACAACCAATCTTCCATGGGTGTCACTGTAGTCCAACACAATCGTCCTCCATTGATAATGCTGGTACTGCCCTACCACAACAACAATCCGGCATCACTACTTCCCAATCTTCTACAGATCTCTGTACCAATAATCCATCAACTGGGTCAGTATATACACAGCCCCCTATCAACCAAACTTTACCAACACTCCGAATGTGGACCCTACCGATGCTTAACCCCCCTTCCCCCCAGCTCTCCTGACTCGGCTAGATCTCCACACTACAGCGTTTCCACCAGTCGGGAGCCCATTAGGAGTCACTAAACTTACTCTACGCTTGACACTATAAAATCTGAACTGCAGCTGATTAGGGCTCACACCCTTAAACTAGTACATATCATCTCCAACACTCAGCACAAGTGGTCCTAACTTACGACTCACCTCCAGACTAACAAAACCCTAACTCTAAAATGCCACTCTTCTACTATCCCTGCCTATACCTGGGTAACACAACCTAGCTGGAGTTATAAACCAAATCATATCAACTACAACAGAGTTCCCTTCTGTGCTGTTGCAATCTGTGTGAAACCCACACTTTTATCTCTACAGCACCAAACATACATTTGCATCAATACACAATATTAATATTTCTCCTCTTTTTTTTAAACTCAACACATTTTTATTGTTATCATCCAAATTTAAATACTGTAATCAATATACAAAAATTCACATTAAAAGATCCAATAAACAATTGTTCAAGAATTCAGAGTATTAGCGCAATTAAAAACAATGTATATATAACTCTCAAATCAAATTCTAAATGTATATATCAGCTTGTCATGATTACATTCATTAACGCATTAATAGATATTCTCCCCCTTATTACCTCTTGTCATCCCAATTGTCCTAACAAAACACATGCCAAATAAGGACAACAACAAGAATAATCACATTCAATCAACAATTTATGTGAAAATCATACTTTGTAAAACAATATCTATCAAAATATCTGTTGACATGCATTTGGGTGATATTCTACTTTTGAGCCACCGCTTTCTTCAGGATGAATTTATACATAAAATCATCTATTCTAGGAGACAAAGAAAACATAAAAAAACAATCAGTCCAACATTGATAATTATAAGGAAACAACCCTCCATTACATGTATATTTTGGTGCAAACTACTTGTTAAGGATAAAAAAATACCCTCTACATTTCTTGTTTGGGGGTTCGACCTAGCGTGTCTGCATCCAGGCCCCAATTAGGTGGTCACTATAGATACATACTCTCTCGGATTGCTTATACATGGATAACCAATTTGAGATATTAAGATAAGGATATCCATATTACAAGAGTCTTGACCATCCCTACTGTATAAGGTGCACACTGCAGTACCCTGTCCGTTTTCATATACATTGGTGATTGAATGTAATTATTCTTGTTGTTGTCCTTATTTGGTATGTGCTTTGTCAGGACAAGTGGGATGACAAGAGACAATAAATGGTAGAATATCCACTAATGTTTTAATGAATGTAATCATGGCAAAACCAAAGGGGATAATGGACGGAGTGTTGAACGTTGCAAGCACTTACCCCCAGTCAACTGATCTGGGTTTAATCCATCATCATTCTTTAGCTCGCTCCGCCACCCCAGTTCAGACACGGCCATATGCAAATCAGCCTGACCCTGTGCCTCATGGGAACAGTCCAGTCCGAACTGCCAAGCCATGTCTTCCCTGGACCGGAAACAAGCATCCTAGGACTGGTGGAGGCAAGCTCTACTTCAAACCCTTGGAGATCTTCCTCAAGCAGGAGACACAGCACACAGCAAAGTCTTTATCCTCTCCTTGGCAGAAACAGCTACTGAAGGCCAATCCCAAACAGCACACAGCAAAGGGGCAGTACTTCTCCTTCAGTTTCTCCAGCTCTTCTCCTTGGCAAAGGTTCCTCTTGGATTCCAGAAGTGATCTATAGGTCTGGGTCTCCACTTGTTATAACACAAATTCCTTTGCTCTTTGGTGGCAGAGAAGCTCTTTACACAGCCAAAACCTGTTCTGTCCTCCCTGGTGCGACTTCCTGACCGCATTGTCCAAGCCAGGTCAGGCCCATTCAGGTGTGAAAGAAATCTCCTCTCCCTGCTCTGAATGCAGCCCAAGTCTATTCAGCCCAGCCCTGACTCACCCTGGAAAGGCAGGACACACCTCACCCCCCCCCGGCTGTCTGAAAAGAATGCACATCCCCAGCCCCTGTCACTCCAAAGCCAGACAATCAATACACAAACCTAGCAGAGGCACACGGGATGGCTAAGCAAGAAAATACCTACTTTCTAAAAGTGGTATTTTCAAACACAAAATCTAAAAATCATCCTTACTAAAAGATGCGTCTTTATATTCTGAACTCAGTAATACTAAACTTGACCTTCCTAGCTTGTCCCAATGGGAAGTTATATTTATAAGATGTTATAAATAAACTCCCATTCCATCCTATGGGGCAGATATCCTTTCAATAGTTAAAAACGAAATTGGCAATATTTCACTATCAGAACATGCTACACACATCAGGGCACGTCCTACCTTTCACATACACTGCACCCTGCCCACAGGGCCGACCTGAGGGGTGACTTACATGTAAGAAAAGGGAAGGTTAGGGCCTGGCAAGTGGGTGCACTTGCCAGGTCGACATGGCAGCACAAGACTGCACAAAGGCACTGAAAAAGTACTGTTTGCAAGGCTGCTTGTGTGGGTGGCACAATCAGGGCACCAAGCCCACTAGCATCATTTGGTTTACAGGCCCTGGGCACACACAGTGCACTGTACTAGGGGCTTAACAGAAAACCAAATAAGCCAATTATGGAAACACTAATACATGACAACAATTTACAGAGGGAGCACTTGCACTTTGGCACTGAACAGCAGTGGCAAAGTGCCCAAAGCATCTCGACCAGCAAAAACGAAGTACGACACTCAGTACAAAGACAGGTCTAACAATAACAATAAAAAAGTATTATTTTCTATAAAAAGAGGAGACATAGTAATATTGTGGTTTGATTCAAATTTATTCTTGGTGCATTATTACTAGGCTGTAGAGTTAAAAGTGCGGGTTTCACATAGATTGCAACAGCACAGAAGGGAAACTTTCTGTACTTGGTAGACTCTACCCCGTCCCTTTTGGCTTGAAAGGGTGACTCTTCTTTTATGTGAAAGAATAAACCAAATCATTATCACTCCTCCTGCCCCAATAAGCTTGTCAGACAGTTATCGAATAACTATATTCTCTCCCTACTGGCCACTTATAATCGTGCTTCAGCCGACCGTGCTGTACCTGCTAGAAAAACTGAGACTATTATCACTCACCCTCTCAGGGGATCACATCCCAGCACTAGGTTCATTAATAAAGTGAACCCCAAACAAGTACCCATCTCACTTCCGCCTGCGAATGCCACCAAAATATTCCTTAAATGCTCGTTACTCAACTGTTGTTCAGCTGTGAAACATGCTGCTCACATAGCCGATCTTATACTTAACTGTGACTTTGGCATCCTTATACTCACTGAAACTTAGTTGAAAGAAACCATATCCCCAATTCTTGACATACCAGTCCCCCCCTAGTCACGACATCATCACACTAGATCATTCAGGCCACTCTGGGGGTGGCCTAGCCCGTATATACAGGTCCACACTATCTATGAAACAAACACATTCTTTATCACTGACTACCTGCGAATACCTTAGCATCATCATTATCACCAATGACAACTCAATGTGATCTCTTAACAAATTTTACCACCCTCTCATAGATAACCACACATTCATCAAACAGATCATGGAGATTATCTCCTCCATCAATGAAGAGCATCACAACTAAATTTTTCTTGGCGACTTCCGTGACTCTCTTGTGAATAGTTTTAAATCCTTGCTCCAGGATCTAAACCTTATCCAAGTCTGCAACAGCCAAACCCATAACATAGGGGCCACCTTAGATTTAATCATTGCAAAAGAGAACACCATACAAATTGAATCTATCCTAACTTGCGACTGGACTGACCACCATTGCATCACCATCCTCAATTCTGACAGAGCAATTATCTCTAGGTGCCAACCCGTGAAAGCCAAACATTGGGTCAGAGACACCCATAACATTAACCCATTCATAATGGCAGCTTTTAGTAACTGTAACCTGCTCCCGCCCTCCTCCATGTATGACGCTCATGACCTCACTGATCACTAAATAAAGCCCATGTAAAAAATCATAGCTCCCAAACAACTAAAGAGAATGCCATTCAAAAGATTCAACCCCTCGTTCAACTGTATCCTTAATGAGGAACACCAATGTCTTAGAATTGCTGAAATAGCATGGAGACATACTCCCTCTCTGTATAACCTCAAACTTCCATGACAAACACAGAAAATCTACAACAGGCACATCAGGAACTTCAAAGCGACATTCATTCAAAATCAACTTGACTGTTTGAAATTGTTAAAAACCAAACGAAATGGAAAAGCATTGTCCCATCCTATGACAACAAAACCCTATCTAACTGTGAAAAGTTTGCCTCCTTTTTTGCTGAGAATGCTAATCACCACCAATATCTAGAACACTGTGAAACTCCTACCATGTGAACCTCCTTCCAAACCCCACCTTTCTTGATCAGGAAGATTGCCTGAGAAGCCCTTACTTAAAAATTACGCCACCTGGTCAAGCTTTAAAACCTTTGATGAAACTGACACCTTAAACCTTTTGACCTCTCTGAAATACTCCAACACTTAAACTATCCCCTTGCTCCCAAAACTCCTCAATGAGTCCATTCACCTCCTACTTCCCTTATGGACTATGATTATCAAAGCCTCACTTAACCAAGGCTCCTTACACAACTGCCTAAAAAGTGGCCAGGTTACTCCTATCCTAAAAAATCCGAACTCAGACCAGTCTGACCCCAGCAACTACTGCCCTATCTCCAACATCCCAACTTTGGCCAGACTCTTAGAAAAATGTGTGCACCTACAGCTTTGCAGGCACATCGTGAAGTCCCAACTCCTCTACGAATGTCAATCTGGTTTCGGACCGGGCCATAGCACCGAAACTTCCCTGGTTCACATTGTCGACAATGCTCTATGCTCACTTGATCAGAATAAATATTGCTTACTAATCCTACTTGACTTGTCGGCTGCGTTTGACACTGTCGATCAAAAAACTCTTTTGAAGTTATTAGACCACAGGATGGGTCTCTACGGTACTATGTTAAAATGGTTCTCCTCTTTCCTTCACAACAGATCTCAGTGCATTCCAATCCACCACGCTCTTTCTGATCAATCGCTAGTGCTGCTTGGTTTACTCCAAGGGCCTACTCTTTCGCCCACACTGTTTAACCTATACATGGAGCCCTACTAAAATCCTCAAACATGCTCATATCTCCTACCACGTGTATGCAGATGAAACGCAACTCTACATGAAAATCACCTCTCCTCATGACATCAGCATCCTCAATACTTTCACAAAAATGCAGAATTGGCTGACTTGTAACCAATGCCCTCAAAACCGAATTCTTATTGATCTCACCGCTCACTGTTGCCCCTCAAATCAAAGACTCTCTCCCATATCTTACAGCCTTGAACTGTACCCCACACATCGTCTCAGCTAAATCCCTAGGAATAATCTTGAAAAATGCCTCTACATGCAAAAGCACATCCGTGTTGCCACAAGAAGAGCTAACCATCAACTACATGCACTAAGGAAACTAAAACCTTTCTTCCCCACGGCAGACCTCAAAACAGTGGTTCAAGCACTTGTGCCATCGAAATTAGACCATGGTAGTGCCACCCTTGTGGGCCTCCCGAAAATCACACTTGCACCACTGAATGCTACCTTGAACGCTGCACCTAGGCTCATCACTGGCTCAAAATAAAGTGACCATGTCACCCCTGACCTCCATCACTGAAATGGCTACCCTCTGAGGCTAGGATCCGTCACAAAATTGCCTGTATGACCCAAAAAGTGTTGCACCATAATACCCACTCTTATCTAACCCAGAAAATGACCCTATCGGGCGGAAACCGATCTTCTAAAAGCACGAGCTCCCTACTGTTTAAGCCACAAAAATTCAACAAAAAGGAAACCTAAAATCAGTCTTTTTCCGGAATTACTCCCAAAATTTGGAATTCTCTCCCGCTGGAGATCAGATGCAATCCATTCACATCCATCTTCAGGAAAGAAGTTTAAATTATACTATCCAACAAATGCCTCGCACATTAAGGCCGTACCTTCCTCTCCTCATGTGCGACGCTTTCCTCCCTGTTTACAGTTCCGTTTTCTTTTTTAGAGCTTTTGTCCAGACCTCCGAGATCCACACGTGTTCCTCCGTTTCTCAACAATCTACACATCATCCTGACACCTATCGGACTTTGCCCATGACTGTATTTACGATTGACTATGTGTTCCTATCTTTCTTCTTACCGTTTGCTTATTTAACTAATGTCTTCATTACCTATACCATGTTTATGTATATTGCCTACCATTTGTCTCATACTTGCTTTTGTTTGTTATTCTTGTAAATCGCTCTGTCACCTGAAAAAATCTTGTTGCGCTATATAAAACTCTAAATAAAGATGCCCTTGCCTGTCAGCAATGGATAAATAGATTTCACTCGACCAGCAAATACTGAATTTAACAAAAGCAGCGATCTTCACCCATGAAAACTGACTTAAGTACCACCCCAGTTCTCAGTGGAACCTCAAATTAAGACTTCTCTTGACCATGATCAGCAAGGTGAGGAACCTTTGTGTGACCTCTCTCCTTTACCCCAGGTAAGCCAAATTTCCAAAGTCCTTCATATACGTACACTGTCAAGCTAGGTATATGTGGAATTAAGACTAGTAAGTCCGTACTTACCTACATATGTACCTTCACAATATTTTGGTAATCGATATTCTGGCTCCGATATATTTGTTGAACAATATTCTTGTACTCGGTGTTTTTTCATACACCCTTTGTATTATGCACACCAGGCGCGCAATGCCCATTGGGCTCAAAGGGCTTCAGCCCCCATT
The DNA here is from genome assembly GCF_964204655.1 of Triturus cristatus. Taxonomy (NCBI): domain Eukaryota; kingdom Metazoa; phylum Chordata; class Amphibia; order Caudata; family Salamandridae; genus Triturus; species Triturus cristatus. The sequence goes on along the minus strand of NC_140591.1, from coordinate 370,691,388 downwards.
CCCCCCCGTCGTGTGGGCTGAGACAGCTTCCCTGGCACACACACAGCCGCACCCGAGTACTTCACCGGTTTTTAAAAGACCATTTACTTGCTAACGTGGCTTTGCTGTTTTTCACCCCTTCTTAGAGCCCCTGCATCTCCACTCTGCATATTGCTGGAAGAGTCAGCCCCCCCCTCGACATTTTTAGTAGCCCTTCCCCCAGAAATTTGGCTCTAGTTGCGCCTCTGATGCACACTGCAGCATATTCAGAATGCCATTGATAGAATTGTACAACACTTTCAAAACCATGAATACTGCACCACTGCCTTTCAAGCTCTCCATGGATCCCATGCGCATGGCATGTCTTGATCACATCCCTTGGCCTTGTGCATTGAGCCACTCACAATGCTGGATCATTGGTCCTACAACACAAGTTTCAGACTCACCATGATCGAAAGACCCTCGGATCAAGACTGTCACCACTTCTGACAATGCCACGGTTCAGAAGGTCCTGCATGGGTGAGGCCTCCTTTGAGGTGCAGAATTAAAAGCCCTAGAATTCTCTCCCAGCCAGAATCAGACATGTCCTTATCAGAACAAGTCGAATGGGTGTGCCCCTTAAGTACTTATACACATAGCAAGTTCCTTTCGTGCTGTACTGCTGTGGTACGACTTCGGGGCCCAATAAATGCTTTTGTGAATCAGCTCCCTAAAAATGGGTATATTCAGGAACTATTTATACACAATTATTACAAATAGACAGAGCGGTGCTCTCATTGAACTTTTTAGGTCTCGCTGAGTCAGCGAGCATGCGCTGCTCAGAGAGACTTTAGTAGGTGAATTTTCAAAATGCTGCTGGCTGGCCTAGCGCTTGCGTTCACGCGAGCAGCCGGCAGCTTTGCAATGTGTACAGTCGCGATAATTTTCATTTGCGTGCGCAGCCTACTTTCACTTTTCACATGTGCGCGCGCGCACCACTCGCGTTTCTTGTTCGAATTGCAGCACACACATTTTAATTATACCTTCGTGAATACGGCCTCCATATGTGTTTGGTCTTTGTATTTAAGTTGTCACATTTGTCTGTCGATGATTGTTGCTTGGTTTAAAGGAAAAAATTTGATTCCTTGGAATGTCTTTCTCTCCCAAATCCAAACGTGTAATGTCCAATCATTATGTCGTTATTTTATCTGTTTTCCTTCCCCTTTCTTTTTCTTTTCTTGCTCATTGCTGCTTCTGCTGCTTCTGCATTTATTTCAGTTTGTCAAGAGAAAACTCTTAAACCTGGACAGATTGGGTGTGACGAAATGCTGATAACCTCCTAAGGGACTTGAAGGAGATTTTTACTCCCCCGTGGGATCTGACATCTCCCACCGAAGGTAATGCAGCACAGTATGGACTGTCTGCTTGTTGTAGCTAGAATATTTAATGTTGTTGTCTTGCGAGTGCTCAAACCCAAACGGTAGGTTGGTTTAAATATGTAATACAGAGTAGGTACAGAGAAAGCAAACTATTTTAGGAACTTCCTGCAGATAAGTAAGTTTGACTCTCTAAAGGGAGAAGTATTTTTTATGTAATACGAGCTGCAGCTGTGATTTTTTGAAATATAGATGTTTTGCATTTTCACTAGAAATGCACATGTGGTTGAAGTTTGACTACACATGGTATATCTATCTGTTCAGTTATTCCAGTGGTCACATTTGAAGGATTATTCTGCTCCTGGTCAAGCCTTTGACAAGCCTTAAAACCACTTTAGCAAAATAGTGGTAAAATGTAATATTTTAAATCATAATACATATTTTTGTTTAATACAAAGCTTTCAACCACCTTGTTAAATAGCTCCTGGACTTGCCCAGTCTCATTGTGCCTAGCTTCACTGCCTTACACGAGGCAATGATGCGCTCTGCTGTGTATATATATATATATATATGTATATATATATATATATATATATATATATATATATATCACAGGATTCTGTTTACTCGCTCTGATTTGTCACAGTTGCTCAGTTTTGTCTAAGAACTTTCTAAGTTGTTTCCCGTTTCCGTCATCCAAACCCTAGTGTCTGTTTTCACTCTAGATTTCCATTTGTCTCCCATTTTCATAATCCTTCACTCTCCTTGCTATTGATGGGGCACAAGTTCTCTTTTTTCAAATCTCATATTAACCCTCTTTATGTTTTGCTCCCCAAACTTCTCCCACTTCACTGCTATTATGAAGTCCTAATAGTTATTTTCCTTCTTCACCCTAAGTCTCAATCTAAAACCTCAAATTTTAACCTATTTTGACCCTTGAGTCTGGTATTTTGCCTTTTTGTCTCTTTCAGCTTCTCCCTCATTTATCTTAGTTCTGGAGTGTTTGAGCAGTACTTCAAATCTGCTCTAATTTTGCCTCTAATAAAGTGATAGTTGCCACCCTTCACTTATATAGTTTCTCGCTACCTCCCTTTGTTAACACCTTGAAAGATTAAAGGATTCTCAAATGTCTATTGCGCTTTATACTGATATAATCACAGAAAAACAAAAGCGTTAAGGATGGAATGTTTTAATTCATCTCAGCCACTGATAAAGATTGGAGCCATCTTCCAGCCAATGTGTTTTTGCCCTCGATGCCACTCTAGGACAAGATCGGTCATTTGCAAATCAAACTCCCGTGCTGCAAAAGGAACAGTCCAGCCTTGACTGCAAGGTCCCCTCTAAAGGGGAACACAAGCAACCCCTTCCCGGATTCAGCCTTTTTAGGCTTCTTCTGTGATATGCACCTGGAGTCCAGTGGCACCCACGTCTTAGCATACCCAGTACACTTATATAATCTTGCTAGTTTCATCAGTACCTCTGACTGGTACAATTAAACAAGCATTGGCATAGCCAATAGGTGTCGCTTTTGGGACCGTATAAGTATTTAGTTATGCAGCACAATATCCTTGGTGCAACAACATCAACTGTTGCATGGTTAAACACTTATAAGGCCCCAAAGGCGAGACCTATTGGCTATGCCAATGCTTGTTTGTAACAGCGAACAGGACGCTGCACACCTGATTCTACAAAGGCACTTAAGAGTGTGTACAAAAGTACTCCAGTAGCATTACTTTCTGTACTCACGAATGATTTTGTGGATCCTACCCTGCGACTTTGCTTCAAGTGAGAGCTGTGATTGCAGAGGACGTCAAATGTAAGTGTTTCTAAGGTACTGTGCAGCAACCCCGACCTCCTACGGCACAGATGTTAGTGCCCATGCGGCCTTTGCGACTAGGAGTGCGGCTAGGGAGCAGTGGCCTCAGAGAGTTCGGGCTCAATGAAGATGCATTGAATGGGGGATGGTAGGAAGTTCATGTCACGTCCAATCCCATCTCCCAGAGGTGCTGTCCGCAGGATCCTATGATGAGGTGCCTGACATAGAATGGTCAGGTATCAGCGGTACTGTCAGAAAGGGTCAACGGTGGCACGTTAAGCCTGGTTTTACAGTATGAGACAAAGAGCACCCGCACTTCTCACCTTCCGCGTGTGAAGCAGCGGCTGATTTGAAGCCGATGCAATCAGTGTGAAGGTGATAACGCATCAGGCGAACGCTCCTGTGTGCTCAGTCATTGTGATTGGTGTGGCGAAGTTCCTCTGTCTTCGGGATCGATGAAGGAAGGGCGCGCAGATCACAGCGCGCGCGCACTCATCTCCCCTCACAGAGAGCGCAGCTCGCGCACCTTGCAGTCTGCTGTAATCCCCGCGCTGCTTTGTCTGCTGTAGTGTGCAGCAGGCGTTCTCACCGGGGATAGCTGGAGGCAGCTATAAATCACACCGAGGCAGGTCACCCTGGCTCCCGCCAAAAACTGCTGTGTACTATTCCCAGGGTGGCCGAACACCTCATCTGTCTTAAGCAATACACACACTGTGTTTGCAACCCGGATTAGGTGGCATTCTGTTTAACGTGAAGCAAACATGGCACTGATCTCTCCCCGTAATTCAAGTGTGCACCAATATTAAAACACTGGTTTTGTTTTACATTTCAGATACCCTAAACATGGGTCAATACATGAATGAAAGATGATATTCACCTATTCTATACTGCCCTTGTTACCACAGTTGTGCAGCTGTGTACGCAAGAGGCGTTCCTGCTACTCATTTAACTAACACAACAATGGTAAAAAGGCTGAGTCAAGATGCCCAAACCCACCCCACGACCTGCAGGTTGCGCATAATTTGCTTCTGCATGTACTTTGCAAAAAGAATAATTGATGGACAGAATGCAGAACCATGTCATACATTCACCCCAGTACAGAGATCTGGGCCTAAATCCATCGTTTTTTTGCTCACCATGCCATTCCAGTTTGGACCCAGCCATATGCAAATTAGCCTTGACCCTGCGCCTAATGGGAACAGTCCAGCCCGAACTGCCAGGCCAGGTCCTCCCTGAACTGGAAACAAGCAACCTAGGACCAGTTTCGGGGTTTCACCCCTCTTCAGCCAGGATAGCTTGATTCCAGTTGCATGGAGAGCACAGAACCCACGTCTGGGCGTACCCTCACACTCGGGGTTACAAATGCAAAAAGAACAATTGATGAACAGATTGCAGAACCATGTCATGCATTCACCCCAGTACAGAGATCTGGACCTAAGACCTGGCTTGGCAGTTTGGGCTGGACTGTTCACATGAGGCACAGGGTCAAGACTTATTTGCATATGGCCAGGTCTAAACTGTGATTATAATCTATAGTAAGAACCCCTAGGAAGAAGAATTTGCATTTATTTTACAAAGGTTCAGTTTTGTTTTCGTTGAGAAGGAATTTGCATTTAGAGTTCCCTCTAGTGCTGTCAACGGTCTGGAGCCTTTTCAATGAACACTGAAGAGAAAAGTCTATGGTAATGAATGTCTCAGCAGTGAATCTAAAGCACCCAACGCACACATGCATCGTTTTACCCGATAAACGTGGATGATGGGTCTAAAAATAGTGAATATTGCGTGTATGTCATTTATTTCCCTTAAAAAATAAAACACGAGCGATGAAAGTGAAGTTGACGTCGCAAATTCGTCCGATTTTGCTAATGTTCGCACTTGACTGACATTTAGCTAATTTCTAAACATTCCAGTTTTAGTCAGAGAAGTAAAATGACGAAAAGACTAAAGGAGTAATTTCTCCAGGATCCCTCAGAGTGGCGAGGTGGAATTGCTGGGGTGTGTGCAGGTTTCTTGGCGCCTGGGTTGTCTATTTAAACATTCTACACATCTCCAAAAGGACAATGTCAGAATACACGACTTTGTTTTTCAGTCTTCCCATAATTGCTTGTATGCCAGGGAGGGCAAAGAAGACATTTGCAATTAGTGAAAACAATTTACGCAGTGCGCGTTCTTCTAGGAGGTTATTACAACGCCACGTCTAGTTTGGCTCCCAGAAAGTCCAGGCAGTGGGGTGACGCTGCAAATATCCACGGATGGTTGGAGAGTGTGAGGCGCCAGTCAACCATGGCCGTGATGGCATGGGCAGCACCGCTGACTATTAGACTGCGGTCCATAGGAGGTACTGACAGGCCAGCTCTTCCACAGAGGGCAAATAAAGGGGGCACTGGGCTCTCTTGAGGAGGGAAACTCATTGTCTCTACAGCTATCCTTAAAATTACTGTGACGTCTCTCTGGTATCCGAGATGGCCTTAATTTGAAGAGACAAAGTCCTGGCCACGTGTACAGTGTCCGTAGTCCCCTTCACGCCCCCTCATTCCAAGTGCCAGTTCTCATCAGGGTGCAATACATTTTTTGAGATGGAAACAACCTGAGGTATTCAGCAGGCATCTTGTTTCTTGTGAGACAGGGTAGAGGGAAGTGCCCCTCGGCATGCTGGCCAACATTCTAAAACAGATTTTCTCACTGTTTTATTTCTATGGAGCAACTGAATAATTGCAGGACAGACCATACTAATGGTTTGAAGATTAGTTGATGTTGCTGTCACATATGTCAAAGTGATTTTTTTAAATGTATGATATGGATTAAGGAACTTTTTGTATAATTCATTGATTTTTATGTGATTTTAATTAAAGGAATATTTGTAAACGCTTTAGTTCATGTGTTAGAATTTAATTTAAATGCTCATCACAGTTGATAGACTTCAACCCAATAGTTTGAGGTTTTAAACTTGTTATCTGTTTTGTGTTCACGTACATGGTATATGTTATCTAGATTTGTTCCAAAGGGAACTTGCATTTTACTTATAGTAAGCACAGGCAACAAAGTACGCAGGGTGCGTTGGGATATGCATAACATATTCATTGTCCACTTCCGGAGAGACTGGGTATAGGCTCTTTTCTCTAGGAGTGAAATCTAGTCTCTCCTTTATTTCTACTCTCCCACAGAAGCAAACAACAATGTATTTCTCCCCACATGAAGACAAACTTGCAAGGCGTATTTAAGGGAGGTCTTGGGTGAACGTTCTGATCCACCGGTGCCCTTCGTTGCACTGATCCCTCCCCTTCCTCCTCACATTCTTAGCAGTATGCTTACAGAGAGGCAGAATTAAACAAGAATCGATGCCACATGTGGATAATATATTCAATGCAAACACATCTCTATGAGCAAATCTAACAGGAAATGAATAAGAGACTTGGACTAGGAATGGGCAGGGAAGGAGGCAGTGAGGGGAAATGACACCAAGACACCGAGCACCATCAGCAGGATTAAGGCGGCTGAGCACCAGACGGGAGCAGGAGGAGTGTGAAGGAGGAAGGGTGAGGAGTATCCTAAACGTAAAATGATTACACAGACATATCAGAGAAATCAACGTTGGCAAAGTGCTCACTGGCACGTCCCCTTACTAACAATGCACCACATCATTTTCAGTAAATCCTCCTCTGTGCTCTCTACTCCTTGCAAAGAAGCAACCTCAAGAAACTGCACCGACTACTAAAATACCAGTGCACACCTCACAAATACCACAGATGCAAGCTCTGAGCAGTGTCATCCTGCCACTTGTAGACAAGCAGCTTTGGAACAGCATCCCGCCAGTTCCTGAGAAGTAACCTCAGAGCAGTGCACAGAACACCCCAAGAGACACAACACTTTAAGGCACGTCCCGCGCCTTCCAGAGAATAATCTTCTGGGCAGTGCACCTAACACTTCAAAAGACACAGCTCTAGAAAAGTGCACCCCACAGCACAGACCCCAGAGGAGCAACCTCCGAGAAGTGCACCCACCTCCACAGACACATCTCTTGAACAGTGCACCCCATACCCTTCAGAGCAGAAACCTCTGAACTGTGTAGGTAGCATTTCAAGATATAGAGTTCTTGAATAGTGCACCTCACATCCTCAATTTAAACAACCTCTGACCGTGGACACACTTCAAGAGACACACCACTTTAAGGGGCATCCCACGCTCTCCTGAGAAGCAACCTCTGGGGAGTGCACACAACACCTCAAGCGACACAACACTTTTAGGAGCACCACTCGCCCTCCAGAGAAGCAAACTCTGAGCAGTGCACCCACCTCCAGAGACACCTCACTTTGAATAGTGCACTGCACATCCTTCAGAGAAGCAACCTCTGAGCAGTGCACACAACACCTCAAGCGACACAACACTTTTAGGAGCACCACTCGCCCTCCAGAGAAGCAACCTCTGAGCAGTGCACCCACCTCCAGAGACACCGCACTTTGAATAGTGCACTGCACATCCTTCAGAGAAGCAACCTCTGAGCAGTGCACACAACACCTCAAGCGACACAACACTTTTAGGAGCACCACTCGCCCTCCAGAGAAGCAACCTCTGAGCAGTGCACCCACCTCCAGAGACACTGCACTTTGAATAGTGCACTGCACATCCATCAGAGAAGCAACCTCTGAGCAGTGCACACAACACCTCAAGCGACACAACACTTTTAGGAGGACCACACACCCTCCAGAGAAGCAACCTGTCAACAGTGCACATAACATTTTAAGAGATACATCACTTGAACAGTGCACTCCACACCCTCCAGAGAAGCAACATCTGAGCAGTGCACCCACCTCCAGAGACACCGCACTTGAATAGTGCACCACACATCCTTCAGAGAAGTAACCTCTGAGCAGTGCAGGTAACACTTCAAGAGATACATCACTTGAACAGTGCCCTCCACACCCTCCAGAGAAGCAACCTCTGAGCAGTGCACCCACCTCTAGAGACACCGCACTTGAATAGTACACTGCACATCCTTCAGAGAAGCAACCTCTGAGCAGTGCACACAACACCTCAAGCGACACAACACTTTTAGGAGCACCACACACCCTCCAGAGAAGCAACCTGTCAGCAGTGCACATAACATTTTAAGAGATACATCACTTGAACAGTGCACTCCACACCCTCCAGAGAAGCAACCTCTGAGCAGTGCACCCATCTCTAGAGACACCGCACTTGAATAGTGCACTCCACACCCTCCAGAGAAGCAACCTCTGAGCAGTGCACCCACCTCCAGAGACATAACACTTGAATAGTGCACTGCACATTCTTCAGAGAAGCAACCTCTGAGCAGTGCACACAACACCTCAAGCGACACAACACTTTTAGGAGCACCACACACCCTCCAGAGAAGCAACCTGTCAGCAGTGCACATAACATTTTAAGAGATACATCACTTGAACAGTGCACTCCACACCCTTCAGAGAAGCAACCTCTGAGCAGTGCACCCACCTCCAGAGACACCGCACTTGAATAGTGCACCACACATCCTTCAGAGAAGCAACCTCTGAGCAGTGCACCCACCTTCAGAGACACCGCACTTGAATAGTGCACCACACATCCTTCAGAGAAGCAACCTCTGAGCAGTGCACCCACCTCTAGAGACACCGCACTTGAATAGTGCACTCCACACCCTCCAGAGAAGCAACCTCTGAGCAGTGCACCCACCTTCAGAGACACCGCACTTGAATAGTGCACCACACATCCTTCAGAGAAGCAACCTCTGAGCATTGCACCCACCTCCAGAGACACCGCACTTGAATAGTGCACTCCACACCCTCCAGAGAAGCAACCTCTGAGCAGTGCACCCACCTTCAGAGACACCGCACTTGAATAGTGCACCACACATCCTTCAGAGAAGCAACCTCTGAGCAGTGCACACAACACCTCAAGCGACACAACACTTGTAGGAGCACCACACACCCTCCAGAGAAGCAACCTGTCAGCAGTGCACATAACATTTTAAGAGATACATCACTTGAACAGTGCACTCCACACCCTCCAGAGAAGCAACCTCTGAGCAGTGCACCCATCTCTAGAGACACCGCACTTGAATAGTGCACTGCACATCCTTCAGAAAAGCAACCTCTGAGCAGTGCAGATAACACTTCAAGAGATACAGCTCTCGAACAGTGCCCTCCACACCCTCAAAAGAAGCAACCTCTGAGCAGTGCACCCGCCTCCAGAGATACAGCTTTTGAATACTGGATTTAATAGTTCACTGCACATCCTTCAGAGAAGCAACCTCTGAGCAGTGCATGTAACACTTCAAGAGATACAGCTCTCGAACAGTACCACCCCACACCCTCCAGAGAAGAGTACACACTTCAGAGACACTGCTTTTGAATAGTGCACACACACCCTTCAGAGAAGCAACCTCTGAGCAGTGCACATAACACTTCAAGGGATACAGCTCTTCTTGAACAGTGCACCCCACACCCTCCAGAGAAGTGCACACACCTCCGGAGGCACAGCTCTTGAATACTGCATTGCAGCTCCTTCAGAGAAGCAACCTCTGAACAGTGCACGTAACACTTCGAGATACAGCCATGACCAGTGCACCCCGCACCCTCCAGAGAAGTGCACACACTTCCAGAGACACAGCTTTTGAATAGTCCACCGACCATCCTTCAGAGAAGCAACCTCTGAGCAGTGCACGTAACACTTCAAAAGATACAGCTCTTGGACAGTGCACCCACACCCTCCAAAGAAGAGCACACACCTCCAGAGACACCGCACTTGAATAGTGCACCGCACATCCTTCAGAGGAGCAGCCTCTAAGCTGTATATGCAATTTTTCAATATATACAGCACTTGAGTATTCACCCGCACACCCTCCACACAAGCAACCCTTGAGCGTGCACATGACACTTCAAGAGGCACACTTTAAGGTGCACCCCACGCCCTTCAGAGAAGCAACCTCTGCGCATTGCACATAGCACCTCAAGGGAAACAGCACTTAAAGATGCACCCCATGCCCTCCAGAGAGGCACTCTCAGAGCAGTGCACACACAACACCTCATGAGACACAACATTTTAGGTGCACCCTACGCCCTCCAGAGACGCAACCTCCGAGCTGTGCACACAACAACTCGAGAAACACAACACTTTAAGGTGCACCCCACGCACGCCATAGAAGCAGTTTCCGAGCAGTGCACACAACAATTCAAGTAAACACAGCACTTTAGGGTGCACCACGTGCCCTCCTGAGAAGCAACCTCCGAGCAGAGCACACAACACTTCAATATACACAACTCTTTAAGGTGCACCTCACGACCTCGGAAAAGCGGCCTCCGAGCAGTGCACGCAACACTTCAAGAAACACAACTTTTGAACAATGGACCTCACACCATCCAAAGAAGTAGCTTCTGGACAATGTACATATATCCCTCATTAGACAAACAATCTTTGAGCAGTGCTCACCATCACTTCCAGGGAAAGTTCCATGAGAACTACACCCACAGACTCCAGAAAACAACCTTAACAGCCAACAGTATACATACCACTAATATTTCCAGAAATGTAAACTCCCAGCAGTGCACGCGAGCTCATCCATGAAAACAACCTCCGAACAGTGCACACCACCAATTCAAGGAACTCATTCTTAAACGTGCACCACCCCCACGTCCATACAAACACAAACTGCTCCCTCTTCCATGAATGCAACCTCTGCCCACTGCACCTCACTACTCACTCCCGCGCATGCAACCACCCGAGACACACCAGGGACCGCTTCGGGATATCAACCCCATCACGACTACTCTTCACCGCTCCTAGGTGCAACTTCGGGAAAGTGCAGACCAATACGCCAAGGCAAGCCACTGTTGCAAAGTGCAGGCACCCTTAAGGCAGGTGAAGGCAGAGGGTGGGTGTGTGGAGGGCGGACGCACGGCGCCAGCCCGTGGCTTTGTTGTGACAGAAAGGCAAACATTAGGGTCATTAACTGCAGGAATGTGGCAAGGAGGCTTCAGCCTTGTGCCGCAGTATTACAGTACATCCCGCCTTGTACATCTATGAACACCAGAATAAACTGACCCCCCATCTCTCGGGAGCGGCAGTGTGGAAGGTTTGCAAGGGAAGAGCAGGTATCTGCACTGTACCTGAGTCTGGGTAACCGCAGTCCGCGCGCCGTCCCTTCTGCTCGCAGACGGCAATGCGGCTTCTCCCGCGGTCCTTGCTACCCCTCAGACTGCAGCCAATAACTAACAAGGCAGGGGTCTAGTGCAGCTTCCCAGATCCCGAGGCACGGGAGGCGTGAGAGGGCGGAGGAGCGAGCGAGAGCAGGCGGCATTACTGCAGCGCCCTCTGCCGCCCACGCTGCCCCCGGCTCGCTGTATCACGGACCCGGGATACACCTGTCTCGCCTGGACTCTCCGCCCCCAGCAAGGGATGGAGCTGAGGGACGGGGGTGCAGCCCACGAGCACCCGGAGTCAGACTCATCAGAGCCGCGCGGGCTCAGGACAATCAACTACTCTGCTGGGCACCTCCAGCGACCCCAGAGCAGCCGGTGTACAACCCCCCACCCCTCCTCCTCAGTACCTGGTCTCAGCGCCAAGGTGCGCGTCAGGGACAGTCTGCTGACAGAGGCCCGGGATGCCGCCCTCTCTCACTTTTCTCTCTGGAAAGTACTGATTTTATCAAGAGTTCGTCACCTGCTAGTCGCCGGTAATATATTTAAGTAATACTCCAATAATTAATTTTTTTGTGGTATTAGTTGTGTAGGCTTGCTTGGACATCTGCCAAAAATGCGGATGTGACGTTTTGCAGTAGCTTTTTCTGCACTTAAGCATGATTTTTTTTTTTACAGTAGTACCACAGTCGTTTCACTCGCGTCATTATTCCGATTCTCGTCATACTCACAGCAATAATATAATTCCCGTTCATTTTCCTCGTTGTTTTTTTAACGGATTTTTAGTAATTAGCCCCTAAATTAGCCAGGAGTTTCCTCATCCCTGCAGCATTACGCGAACGCAAATCCCCTCGATTGGCTTATGGCTGATGACAAACAATGCCGCCGGTTTGCGAACCGTGTGCGCTGGGGCTGAGTCAACCCACCGTCTGCCAGCGCAGTGTGATTAAAAACAGACTACCGTGACGGAGCGGGGCTCTTCACTGTGCATTTATGTGGCTGACAACGTGGGCAGCATTCAAGAGGAAGGAAAGGTATTTGCAAGGTTTACAATGACGCAGGCTGACGCCGACGACTGCGAGCGAGGGTCGCATGCTCGTGGCTGGTGAGTGCCCGCCAGCAAGTTGCAGCACGCGGGCGGAAACGAGTTCGTGATTAGATGTCTGACGTGAGTTGTTCGTTCGCTGGATGCTGAACGTCGCGCACTGCAGTGTGAAAAATGTTCTTACTTACAATCCCACTGTGCAGTTTCAAAACCTTACATTTGTCATAGTTTCCACCAGGGCACAAGTCGAGGGTACACGTGGGAATCCTGGTTTGGAGCTGTTGGGAGTCTAGCATCGAAATGCAATGGCAGGAGGGAACAAAGGCTCGCAGCTTATCACTTCACAGGTGCTTAAGAGAGGCATGCTTTTGAAACTGTGTTCAGTCAATGTATATAAGAGATATACATGTACTGTCAGAATGTCATATGTGTAGGTCTCTCTCAGTATTTACTCAATAATTTAAATACCACTATTTTGTTTTAATTATTTTATAGCACTACTCATCCCAATGCAGTGTGTCAGAGCACATCACAGGTACACATTATACATTGGCGATACATTAAGCATGCTAATAAATGTACAGGATGTGTTACATAAGACAGTGAGGGTTACAAGCTGTAAGAGCCACATGTTATATTGTGCTATATTTGGATTCCAATTTATGAACTGCAAGTAACAAAATGATCTTTGTGTTAAAAGCAGTTAGGCACTTACCCATTTACATAAAAAAAATCTGTCATCTGCTTGTTACATAATGTGCTTTGCAGAAGCCATATTCACCCTCTTTGCTACTTTTATTCAAAACTGGGACCAGACAAAACAGATCTCTCCAGCATACATTAACCTCTAGAGTTATTTTACTATAATTATTAATCCCTGAGATTTAGTTGGTGCACAAACTTTTCTGCAGCAGATGCCTTAACCCATCAGATATTTTAAAATGGAGCCATAACAACCAATTAAGCAGGACAGATTTACTGCCTTGTGTCTCCTTGTTGCCAATTTCTTTGTGGCAGGGTTTTAAAAAATAAATGTATATTTTGAGGCCCATATTTTGCCTCTGGGTTGCGTCACCTTTTTGGCACAACCTGACACACAATCTAATGTGATAAATATTGTAATGCTCTCAAATGTACTCATGATCAGCCAGCTAAACAATTGAGTGAGGTCCTAAGATCCGAGGGCATTTCTTGTGAGGTCATGGGCTGTGATGCCACTTCCTGTGATGCCATGTGCGATGTCACGCACCATGATGTCATGCAATGTAATGCCTTGAGCCATGATGTCACTTGCGTACTGCCTAACTTGGTTAGACCCCCCCCCAGGTCTTTTTTTTAGGGCTTATGCCCTGCTTTCCACAAACCCTTACTTTGCTTGAAAATGCTTGAAAACTTTTTGTGCTGATTTGGCAGAAGCAAGAATTTTGCTGTTATAAGCTAATACCTTTTATTGGCTTTTTTTTGGCAAGTAAATGACCAGATTACCTACAAATATAGCCTGATACCCCTAGTCTTGGGTTCCTAGATGCAGTACTGAAGTACTGCCCATGTCTGCAGACAGACAGCTCTTTCTGATAACCCATAAACTGTTTTTTGTTTCATTAACTTATCGGCTTATATTACTCTTCTCTGCACCCAAATTATAAAATGGTCCTTCCTTTTCTGCAGCAAACTTACTCAGAAAATCTTCCTCAAACTGGCAAACTCCCTCACAAAGATGAAAGAATCAGTCAGAATTAAGCCTAGGAGATTTTTTTAAAGATCCGCAACATCTAGAGAAGTTTGTTATTGCCAAATGTAGTGAATTGTTTGTCTATGGGAAACTGGTTAGAGCCGCAAATGTCTTCCCAGAAACCTTTTTTCCTCAAATGAATCTTCTGCCAACAGTTAGGTGCCAATTCGGATCCTGGAAAAATTTTCCCCGTACGACTCGTATCCGGTCTTTTTACCGTGCAAATCGTACAAGTAGCGTACAAACTGCCAAGTACGATTCGTATGGGAAAAAGTCCATACGAATCGCATTGCGAAAATTTCCCCACACGTCTTTGGGTCGGAAAAAGTGTCCGACACATCCTCGGACGATTTACCCTACAATTCGGAAAAATGAAGTCCGACCGCGCAAGTACGATCCGTCCCGTCCGTCCAATTTTACAACCGTATGGAAAATACACCGTACGGACCGAACTGCAATAGCAACCATGGAGACATGTGCCCGCCTACGCGCCGAACTCCCCCCCCCAGACCCCGTGTATGTACGAGTCGAACCCCCACCTGTGTATGTACACCTGTGTATGTACGAGTCGAACCCCCACCTGTGTATGTACACCCGTGTATGTACGAGTTGTTACACGGGTGGGGGTACGACTCGTACATACACGGGTGTACATACACAGGTGGGGGTTCGACTCGTACATACACGGGTGTACATACACGGGTGGGGGTTCGACTCATACATACACGGGTGTACATACACGGGTGGGGGTTCGACTCGTACATACACGGGTGGGGGTACGACTCGTACATACACGGGTGTACATACACAGGTGGGGGTTCGACTCGTACATACACGGGTGTACATACACGGGTGGGGGTTCGACTCGTACATACACGGGTGTACATACACGGGTGGGGGTTCGACTCGTACATACATGGGTGGGGGTACGACTCGTACATACACGGGTGTACATACACGGGTGGGGGTTCGACTCGTACATACACGGGTGGCACGGGTGGGGGTACGACTCGTACATACACGGGTGTACATACACGGGTGGGGGTTCGACTCGTACATACACGGGTGTACATACACGGGTGGGGGTTCGACTCGTACATACACGGGTGGGGGTACGGCACGTACATCCGCGGGGTCTGGGGGGGGTTCGGCGCATACCGGGCCCCCAATTCCGCTCGCATCGCGCCGTACTTCGCTTTCCCTGCACTTTTTGGGTGCCGTAAAAATATTGCCGTCCGGACTGGTGTCGGTTCGAATCGTACTTCCTTGTTCGTGAAACGGAGGCTGACTGCGTCCCGACATCACGTCGGTGCTTTCCCGGATCACATTTGTATGTATATTTTCGTCGGTCGGTGTTTTTTACGATTCGTACGGAAATGGTGTTTCCGTGCGAATCGTACTTCCATGTTTGTAATGTTTTTTTACCGGGTACGAGTCGGACGGAGAAAACCCTCCGACCGACGGTTCGTACCCGTTTTTTCCAGGATCGGAATCGGCACCTTAATGTCATGAAATTTCAAGTTATTTTGGGTACTATTTTATGTAATAATAGTGTAATTTAATTAAAATAATTAAAATATGGATTGTAGTAAACTGGACCCCTATGCAGATGGCCCCCCATATTTTGCCCCAGTGGCATAGCAAGGCACTTTGTCGCCTGTGGCGGTCCCTGCCTGTGCAGCCCCACGACGGCCATGCTGAAGAGCAGGGGGAGGTGCTGGAGATGATTCTTGCATTTGCCGCCCTGGCGGCAAACTCATGTAACAGTGGGGACGACGATGAGGCCGCCGACCCCAAAACTCATGCCAACCGGGGTGGACCGCACCCCACCCCCCTTGCTACGCACCCATTTGCTCCCATTTGTACTCCTAGAATGCTGTGGTAATTGATCTGAGAGTGTGCTGGGCCCATTGCTCTTTCTCTTAAATTGTAAATGTGGATTGGTTCATTCCCATTGGCAATTACATTTACACTCCTGTAAGGCCCTAGTTATTGGTACCAGTGGTACCCAGGGCAGGGACATAAATGAGGTACCAGAGCTGCAGCACTTATCATGCCACCCTAAATGACCCAAGTTGAACCAGTCTGCAGGTTTCCCTTGTCAGCCCCGCATGAGCAGCTTGCCTGCTCAAGTTCATTCCTGCACCATGTGTGACAGGGTCACCTTACTACATTCAATATATGTCAGTCACCCCTAAGGCAGTCCTCCTATCTCCCAGTTCTGCTTATAGCCACTACTCCGGTTGTGAACATCACCTCTTTAGAAACCATAAGCACAAATAAAATGGAACTATGTGTTTTTAAAATGGAGGTTCTGTCAGGAGGAACATGGAGAGGAGCTTTTGTATATAGACCTCCTGGCCCCTAAAATGACTTTCCATATAAGATACTGGAGATAATTGCTCCACATGTATTAGATTATTTCCTTCTGTTAGGAGATTTTAATTACCATGCGGAATTATTACAGGACCCAGACACAGATCAGTTAATTTCTAGCATTAGCACTCTGGAACTAATCCAATTGGTAATCGGGCCCACTCATATTGCGGGTCACACGCTTGACTTACTGTTAACCAACTCTAAAGAGATTAAGGTTGAGTCTCCTCTACCATTATTATGGTCAGACCACAGCCTATTAAAATTTTGTTATTTTAGACCACACCATCAACACGGTCCCCAGGAAGGAATCAGTTTGGCGACGATCCTGGCTCAAAGTCACCTTACCTCTCTTTACTACTCACTTTAGTCCAACCCAACCCAATCTAAATGATAACATCGATCTAAGAACAATTTCCATGGAAAGAACAATAACTAATGCACTGGATAAAATTGCCCCTCTCACTAGAGTTACAGTTATAACCCGATCCGCTCCTTGGTTCACGGAACAATAAAAGTCAGCAAAGCTCTCCTGTAGGACTGCAGAGCGGAAATGGAAAAAAACTAAAGACCCAATAGACCGTGAATCATATAAAGGTGTTCACCACAAATAAATGGAAAATATAAGACAAAAAATAAAATGATTTCTCCTAAATCGTATTGAGAAGGCAGCAAACTCAAACAAAGAGCTCTACCATATTTTAAAAGAATTCTCTACTCCACCTGTTCAGACACAACCCTCTACCTCTCAGGACTGGATAGATTCCCTCTCCAAATTTTTTGATGATACCATCATAGCAATTCATAATTCCTTTCCCCCACTAGCTGCTACCAATGCCCCGGAAAATCTTTCCATAACTGCCTCTGATCCTCACATTTTGGAAGAATTTACCCAATGTAGTTCTGAAGAAGTGACCAAAGCTAATATAAAAGTAAAATCCGGCTCTCCTACAGACCCCCTGCCACCAAGGAGTCTTCCAATCATAGCCCCAGGGTTGTTAGACAGCCTCACCGATTTATTTAACAAGTCATTGTCAAAATCGGAAGTTACTACAATATGGAATACTGCTAGAGTGAGGCCTATACTAAAAAACCTGCTGCAGACCCGAAGCTTCTTTCCAATTATTGTCCAATATCGTTGCTCCCCCATTTAGGTAAGATGCTCGAGTCACTGGTCAATAAACAGCGCGTTGTCCATCTTGAGAGTCAGGGACTGCTAGACCCCTCACAAGTGGGTTTCAGGGCAGCCCACAGCACTGAAATAGCTCTGTTGAAAGTAACTGACAACATCAGACTGGCATTGGACAGGGGGCAGTCAGCTATCCTCGTCCTGCTAGATCTATCAGCAGCGTTTGACACCATCTCCCACAGTATTCTTGAACGTCGGCTCTGGGAGATTGGTGTCAGGGGAAAGGCTTTACAGTGGCTCAAAAACTATCTAACCGATCGTACTACGATACTACAGGTGGGCAATACCATCTCGTGTAGTAGATCTGTCAGGGTGCGAGTACCACAGGGCTCTATTTTAGGCCAGACACTCTACAACCTTTATGTGACCCCCTTAGCCAAAGGGATTAGATCTTATGGCTTTGATGTCGTGTCGTATGCCGACGAAACTCAGATTCTGATCACTCTTGGTCCTGATCCAATGGAAACTAAATCTCATTTTAGGGACTGTATGTCTCACATTGATAAGTGGATGTGCACCAACCATCTGCAGCTAAATGGAGGAAAAACCGAGATATGCTCTTTGGCAGGGCTTATGAGCACTGGTCACATGACTGTTGGCCTTTAAGCCTTGGCCCCAGTCCTACTCCAACACAGACGGCGCGTAATCTTGGCTTTCAAATGGACAATAAATTGTCAATGAAAGACCACATTTATAAGACAGTTAGCTCCTGCTTTGGCATCATGCGTAACTTGTGCAAAGTTTTTAAATGAATTCCGACGGAGGCGAGAAAACCCCTAGTCCAGGGACTTATTATTAGCCGTATAGACTACGGGAACGCCATGCTGGCATCCACAAATTATAACCTTATTTCAAGGATGCAGGTTCTGCAGAATACTGCAGCGAGGTTGGTACTCAATCTCCCACCAAGATCCCCATCGGCACCCAATCTGAAACTTCAACACTGGCTGCCTGTGAGGAAACGAATACGCTTTAAGATTCTTTGCTTAACGCATAAGAATATGTACGTGAAAGGTACAGGCTTTTGGGCCAATAAATTTAGCTGGTATCAACCTGGCAGAACTTTGAGATCCAGTAATCTAGCACTCCTCACATCTTCCAGAATTCGTACCACTGCTAATAGAGGGAGATCTTTCTCCTTCCTTGAGCCGATGTTCTGGAACAAACTGCCCCTTCATCTACGTACCATAAATGACCATAACTGTTTTCGTAGGAAGTTAAAGACATGGCTGTATGACATCTAATTGCACCAAATCTATTTAATCTCAGAGTCATCCACCAGCGCCATGAGACTTTTGAGTGATACGTGCGCTAAATAAATATTCCATGATTTTATTTGATTGAGGCAGGGTGCATTATATTATATGTGTGAGAATATATGTGCAAGCATATATTGCTCTGTGGTAACATTCTAAACGTAATTTTACCGCAAGTGGCTGGCGGTCCATAGGATACCATGGGTTGGGATTAGAACATTACCTATATGTCCAGCTCCATGACAGCCCGGCTGATTTATTTTGTGTTTGGAGTCAAACACTGTGCTGTTTAACCCATGCGCACTGATGGTGTTGAACTTTAACCAGCATGTACCCACGTGGCACTTTAGACAGTTTCATGGGAGTGAGGGGAAAAAGGTCCTAATCCCTTACTAACCACATAATAAACATGGATCCTTCTCGTACTGGTTCTTGCCCATAACAGGGGGTGAGGCCCCTATCCCCCTAATTTAAAGTAGAGTTCTGAAGGTGTGTCTGGGCGAGAGGTAAATCTTATATTTCAGAGGAAAATTTTTCCAAATCAGTGCAGGTTGATCCGATGATGTTTATTCGTATATTCGTACTTTATTCGTAAATGTGAATAAAGAAAGAGATGGCACAGCCAACACGTGTTTCGCCCTCTACAAGGCCATCCGGCCTGGGGCTTCCTCAGGGCTGTACATAAATAATGTAACATAACGAATTCATATAGGATTCAGTTAGTGATGTGCACATATCACAGAGAATTGTGGAAGATAAGTAGTGCGGGGTTAGTAAGAGGAAGAGAGGAGGAAAAGAGAAGAGAGGGACAGAGTAAAGGTTTGAGAAATGGAAGAGGTATATTTACAAACGCATATTGGTGGGAATATGTGAAGAAAGAAATATTTGGGTGAGGGTGGATAAATAGTCGAATACAGGTTAATGTAAAGATGACGGAGGCATATGGGTGAGGAGTCACGATTTAATGGGGATGTTGGAACAGGGTGAAGGTGAGGTTAAAAAGAAATATGGTGAAAGTGGGAAGGAGTAGGTTATATACAACAGTTAAATTATGTTGGATGACATATATACGACAGAAGAAGTGCACAGGGTGTTGATCGTAAGTAAGTTTACGTTTTTTGGTTCGTAGGTTAGTATATCGTACCCGTAGTTAGTACAAGGCCATGCAATCAGGAATGAGTGTAGTGGGAAATAGAGTGCGTGGTAAGTTGGCAAAGAGTAACGGTAGATAATAGATGGTAGAATAGAGAGAATGATAAAAAAAAGAGAAGGTTGGCATTATACATATGTTTGTCAAGCATTACAATTGTAGAAAAACGGGATTAAAGAAAAATCAAATTAGAGCACATGATCATCGAGAAAGGAGAGAAATGTTGCATATAATGTCATTAAATAGACCAGCATAAGAGATGCGCGCGTATGAAAGACGAGTCAAAAGCAAGAGAAAGTTGGCATTACACATATGTTTGTCAAGCATTACAATTTTTGGAAAAACAGGATTAGAGAAAGGTCAAAATCAGGCACATGATCATCGAGGAGAGAGAAACAGTGTTTCAAGTAATATCATTATCAGACCAGCATATAATGAGCGTGCGTATGAAAGACGAGTCATTAATGATTTGATAATAGTGCCAGAGCAATCGCGCATTCACAAAAGAACAAGTTTTAAGAGAGTAAAAGTAGGTATAAGAGGAAAGTTAACACATAATAGCCAAGCGTTATGATTTAGGATATAGAATTATTAAAAACAGCAAAACAGAGTAAGATGAAGTAAGGCAGTTGTATATTTACAGTATGATTTCGGCATCAGGGGCACCAGGGTCATGATTAATATGGTTTGTTGGGAGAAAAGATATAAAAATTAGTATATCTTGCTAGTAAGTCGGTTGAAAGCGCGGTGGATAGGGCGTGAGGGAGTAGTCAAGACTGGCAATGAGAAGGTGATTTAACAGGTCGAGATATTTAGACCGTCACATAATGAAATCATGTTATGGTGATAAGGGTTAAGTATTGGGCGTATCATGCATATGAAAGTAGGAGTGATTATGACTGAAGTCCAAGAACGGCAAAAATGGCAAAGACGGTCGGATTAAGTCGAGTATCGTGTGGTTGTTAAAGGTAAAGCGACATTCGAAAGTGGAAAGTGCTCATAACCGGTCGAATACGACGCAGGTGAAAGTAAATGTGAAACAAGATATAGTTGCCAACCACTCAGCATGATTCAAACGTGGGCATGGTATGTTTGAACTAAGAAATGCACTACGTGAATCTAGTGGAGTAGTGTCGTAGAGATCTCAAATGTGATCTAATGATCTCTTACCGGGTAGATTCGTAATGGTATCTCAACGAAGATAAAGGTTTATATACCAAGGAATCTAAAGGGAAGAGAATCAACAACAAATAACTAACGAGACGAGTAGACTTTAAGTCAACCTTGGCAGTATGGTGGTGGTGGTTATATCGCTTACCTCAGGTCTCGGCTAATGCCAGATACGGTGAATTTCTTCGCCTTCACGGGGGTAGCGAAACCAAAACCACAGGTATCCATATATAAGTTGTGCGGTAGTGCTTCCGGGTTGTATTCCGGAAGGGATGAGGTTCATGCGTAATTGCGCCATGTTGGAACGGGGAGATTTCAAGTTTGGAGGCCGAACGGGAGGGTTGTAATATGTTGGGCCATGTTGGAACGGGGAGATTTTAGGTCAGAAGGCCGGGCGGGAGGTTTATAATATGTTGGGCAAGACTAATTAAAGAATCATAAGTAAATTAAAAAGTGTGAGAAGAGTATTAGTAAGGAATTGCGAGTATTCTGCATTACAGGGCAAATCAGAGTTAAATCAAACAAAGACAGTTGGAAATAATGAAGGAGTGGCAAAATGAAAACAGTAATGTAAATGAAAATACACTAAAGGGTAGCACGGGATCAAGATGGATCCACGGTTGTTGAGTAGGGAGTCTAATATTCGTACTTTGAGGGTTCCTAAGTCTTCCTCATTCGCCAAATAGATGAGAAGATATTGTGATGATACAATAAGAGAAAATTACAGTAAGGGATACATTTGGCTAGGGAGGCAAGCTGTACAATGTGATGAGACAGAGTACATTTATGAAGCGTTAGTCATCTCCTAGCCATACATGCATTTCCGCATCTTTATTTAGTCCCAGATCGGTTGTTTTGTAGTTCATGATCAATTCACTTTCGCGTCTCCGTAGTCTGAGTTCACTGTTTCCCCCTCTCTTGGTTTGGTGTACAATCTCCAGACCAAAAAAGAGGAAATCCTTTTTGTGGTGATGTCTTTCCTCAAAATGTTCAGTTAGTGGGTGGCCAGAGGTATGTTTATGGATATTGTGATAGTGTTCCTGAATCTGGATT
This sequence comes from Triturus cristatus, assembly GCF_964204655.1. Classification (NCBI taxonomy): domain Eukaryota; kingdom Metazoa; phylum Chordata; class Amphibia; order Caudata; family Salamandridae; genus Triturus; species Triturus cristatus. Next base: position 370,669,120 of record NC_140591.1, on the reverse strand, counting down.
CGTAGTGGTCAAATCGTGCTGCCAATGTATCTCCATTGGTCTGGAGATTGTACACCAAACCAAGAGAGGGGGAAACCGTGAACTCAGACTACGGAGACGCGAAAGTGAATTGATCATGAACTACAAAACAACCGATCTGGGACTAAATAAAGATGCGGAAATGCATGTATGGCTAGGAGATGACTAACGCTTCATAAATGTAACAGAAGGGGGATAGGAGCACACTGCTACCTCCCAGCACAGTTCGCCCCTTTGCATCCTGGTACATGCAGTTCAATTTAAATGCTCCCATCCCCTTCTGTTTCAAAAAGGCTCCCTTGAGCCACTGGGCTGACGAGCTCATGGGAAGCACCTGTGCGCCAGGAAGAGGTACAGAGACCTGAGAGGATTGTACAAAAGGGGGTGGTGATGGACGGAGCATCAGAACCAATCAAACACTCACAGCCAGTTAACAGATCTGGGTTTGATCCATCACCATTCTTTAGCCCACTCTGCCACCCCAGTTCAGACATGGCCATATGCAAATCAGTCTGACCCTGTGCCTCATGGGAACAGTCCAGCCCGAACTGCCAAGCCATGTCTTCCCTGGACCGGAAACAAGCTTCCTAGGACCGGTTTCTGGCATTTCAGCCGTCTTCAGCCAGGCTTGCTTGAATCCAGTGGCAAAGTGAGCAAGGGACTCACGTCTGAGCATACCCTGCCAACTTATGGCGAACAAAGCAGTACAAAAGGGGGTGGTGATGGACGGAGCATCAGAACCAATCAAACACTCACACCCACTGGATTCAAGCAAGCCTGGCTGAAGACGGCTGAAATGCCAGAAACCGGTCCTAGGAAGCTTGTTTCCGGTCCAGGGAAGACATGGCTTGGCAGTTCGGTCTGGACTGTTCCCATGAGGCACAGGGTCAGACTGATTTGCATATGGCCATGTCTGAACTGGGGTGGCAGAGTGGGCTAAAGAACGGTGATGGATTAAACCCAGATCAGTTGACTGGGGGTGAGTGCTTGCAATGTTCAACACTCCGTCCATCATTTCCTTTGGTTTTTGCTTTGTTCGCCATAAGTTGGCAGGGTATGCTCAGACGTGAGTCCCTTGGTCACTTTGCCACTGGATTCAAGCAAGCCTGGCTGAAGACGGCTGAAATGCCAGAAACCGGTCCTAGGAAGCTTGTTTCCGGTCCAGGGAAGACATGGCTTGGCAGTTCGGGCTGGACTGTTCCCATGAGGCACAGGGTCAGACTGATTTGCATATGCCATGTCTGAACTGGGGTGGCAGAGTGGGCTAATGAACGGTGATGGATTAAACCCAGATCAGTTGACTGGGGGTGAGTGCTTGCAATGTTCAACACTCCGTCCATCATTTCCTTTGGTTTTTGCTTTGTTCGCCATAAGTTGGCAGGGTATGCTCAGACGTGAGTCCCTTGCTCACTTTGCCACTGGATTCAAGCAAGCCTGGCTGAAGACGGCTGAAATTCCAGAAACCGGTCCTAGGAAGCTTGTTTCCGGTCCAGGGAAGACATGGCTTGGCAGTTCGGGCTGGACTGTTCCCATGAGGCACAGGGTCAGACTGATTTGCATATGGCCATGTCTGAACTGGGGTGGCAGAGTGGGCTAAAGAACGGTGATGGATTAAACCCAGATCAGTTGACTGGGGGTGAGTGCTTGCAATGTTCAACACTCCGTCCATCATTTCCTTTGGTTTTTGCTTTGTTCGCCATAAGTTGGCAGGGTATGCTCAGACGTGAGTCCCTTGCTCACTTTGCCACTGGATTCAAGCAAGCCTGGCTGAAGACGGCTGAAATTCCAGAAACCGGTCCTAGGAAGCTTGTTTCCGGTCCAGGGAAGACATGGCTTGGCAGTTCGGGCTGGACTGTTCCCATGAGGCACAGGGTCAGACTAATTTGCAAATGGCCATGTGTCTAGAGATTAACAACTTACCTGCACCAACTTTGGCGAGACACTCTGCAAAATTTCAAGTAAGCCTTTTAATTGAACTGCATGTACCAGGATGCAAAGGGGCGAACTGTGCTGGGAGGTAGCAGTGTGCTCCCATCCCCCTTCTGCTTCATAAATGTACTCTGTCTCATCACATTGTACAGCTTGCCTCCCTAGCCAAATGTATCCCTTAGTGTAATTTTCTCTTATTGTATAATCACAATATCTTCTCATCTATTTGGCGAATGAGGAAGACTTAGGAACCCTCAAAGTACGAATATTAGACTCCCTACTCAACAACCGTGGATCCATCTTGATCCCGTGCTACCCTTTAGTGTATTTTCATTTACCTTACTGTTTTCATTTTGCCACTCCTTCATTATTTCCAACTGTCTTTGTTTGATTTAACTCTGATTTGCCCTGAAATGCAGAATACTCGCAATTCCTTACTAATACTCTTCTCACACTTTTTAATTTACTTATGATTCTTTAATTAGTCTTGCCCAACATATTATAAACCTCCCGCCCGGCCTTCTGACCTAAAATCTCCCCATTCCAACATGGCCCAACATATTACAACCCTCCCGTTCGGCCTCCACACTTGAAATCTCCCCGTTCCAACATGGCGCAATTACGCATGAACCTCATCCCTTCCGGAATACAACCCGGAAGCACTACCACACAACTTATATATGGATGCCTGTGGTTTTGGTTTCGCTACCCCCGTGAAGGCGAAGAAATCCACCGTATCTGGCATTAGCTGAGACCTGAGGTAAGCGATATAACCACCACCACCATACTGCCAAGGTTGACTTAAAGTCTACTCGTCTCGTTAGTTATTTGTTGTTGATTCTCTTCCCTTTAGAATCCTTGGTATATAAACCTTTATCTTCGTTGAGATACCATTACGAATCTACCCGGTAAGAGATCATTAGATCACATTTGAGATCTCTACGACACTACTCCACTAGCTTCAAGTAGTGCACTTCTTAGTTCAAACATACCATGCCCACGTTTGAATCATGCTGAGTGGTTGGCAACTATATCTTGTTGCACATTTACTTTCACCCGCGTCGTATTCGACCGGTTATGAGCACTTTCCACTTTCGAATGTCGCTTTACCTTTAACAACCACACGATACTCGGCTTAATCCGACCGTCTTTGCCATTTTTGCCGTTCTTGGACTTCAGTCATAATCACTCCTACTTTCATATGCATGATACGTCCAATACTTAACCCTTATCACCATAACATGATTTCATTATGTGACGTTCTAAATATCTCGACCTGTTAAATCACCTTCTCATTGCCAGTCTTGACTACTCCCTCACGCCCTATCCACCGCGCTTTCAACCGACTTACTAGCAAGATATACTAATTTTTATATCTTTTCTCCCAACAAACCATATTAATCATGACCCTGGTGCCCCTGATGCCGAAATCATACTGTAAATATACAACTGCCTTACTTCATCTTACTCTGTTTTGCTGTTTTTAATAATTCTAAATCCTAAATCACAACGCTTGGCTATTATGTGTTAACTTTCCTCTTATACCTACTTGTACTCTCTTAAAACTTGTTCTTTTGTGAATGCGCGATTGCTCTGGCACTATTATCAAATCACTAATGACTCGTCTTTCATACGCACGCTCATTATATGCTGGTCTGGTAATGATATTACTTGCAACACTGTTTCTCTCTCCTCGATGATCATGTGCCTGATTTTGACCTTTCTCTAATCCCGTTTTTCCAAAAATTGTAATGCTTGACAAACATATGTGTAATGCCAACTTTCTCTTGCTTTTGACTTGTCTTTCATACGCGCACTTCTCTTATGCTGGTCTATTTAATAACATTATATGCAACATTTATCTCCTTTCTTGATGATCATGTGCTCTAATTTGACTTTTGCCGTTCGTAGTCAGAGGGAGCCTGGTGTGCGCTCAACCCTTGCTGATATCTCCCTTCATAGCACACGCTTTGGACCAGAAAGTGGAACTTGAGCACTCTGTGCAGACTGTGGAAGGACTCTGTCGACGGTACTGCGAGGACCAGCAGCCCCATAACCCTGCTCAGCTGTGTCCTCTTTCCGCCCCTGTTGCTGTTTGAGCCTTCTTAACGACTCACGGCCCCCGCTTCGCGGGCGTCGTTCGTAGTCAGAGGGAGCCTGGTGTGCGCTCAACCCTTGCTGATATCTCCCTTCATAGCACACGCTTTGGACCAGAAAGTGGAACTTGAGCACTCTATGCAGACTGTGGGAGGACTCTGTCGACGGGACTGCGAGGACCAGCAGCCCCGTAACCCTGCTCAGCTGTGTCCTCTTCCCGCCCCTGTTGCTGTTTGAGCCTTCTTAACGACTCACGGACCCCGCTTCGCGGGTGCCGTTCGTAGTCAGAGGGAGCCTTGTGTGCGCTCAACCCTTGCTGATATCTCTCTTCATAGCACACGCTTTGGACCAGAAAGTGGAACTTAAGCACTCTGTGCAGACTGTGGGAGGACTCTGTCGCGGGACTGCGAGGACCAGCAGCCCCGTAACCCTGCTCAGCTGTGTCCTCTTCCCACCCCTGTTGCTGTTTGAGCCTTCTTAATGACTCACGGCCCCCACATCGCGGGAGCCGTTCGTAGTCAGAGGGAGCCTGGTGTGCGCTCAACCCTTGCTGATATCTCCCTTCATAGCACACGCTTTGGACCAGAAAGTGGACCTTGAGCACTCTGTGCAGACTCTGGGAGGACTCTGTCGACGGGACTGCGAGGACCAGCAGCCCCGTAACCCTGCTTAGCTGTGTCCTCTTCCCGCTCCTGTTGCTGTTTGAGCCTTCTTAACGACTCACGGCCCCCGCTTCGCGGGAGCCGTTCGTAGTCAGAGGGAGCCTGGTGTGCGCTCAACCCTTGCTGATATTTCCCTTCATAGCACACGCTTTGGACCAGAAAGTGGAACTTGAGCACTCTGTGCAGACTGTGGGAGGACTCTGTTGACGGGACTGCGAGGACCAGCAGCCCCGTAACCCTGCTCAGCTGTGTCCTCTTCCCGCCCCTCTTGCTGTTTGTGCCTTATTAACGACTCACGGCCCCCGCTTCGCGGGAGCCGTTCATAGTCAGAGGGAGCCTGGTGTGAGCTCAACCCTTGCTGATATCTCCCTTCATAGCACACGCTTTGGACCAGAAAGTGGAACTTGAGCACTCTGTGCAGACTGTGGGCGGACTCTGTCGACGGGACTGCGAGGACCAGCAGCCTCGTAACCCTGCTCAGCTGTGTCCTCTTCCCGCCCCTGTTGCTGTTTGAGCCTTCTTAACGACTCACGGCCCCCGCTTCGCGGGCGCCGTTCGTAGTCAGAGGGAGCCTGGTGTGCGCTCAACCCTTGCTGATATCTCCCTTCATAGCACATGCTTTGGACCAGAAAGTGGAACTTGAGCACTCTGTGCAGACTGTGGGAGGACTCTGTCGACGGGACTGCGAGGACCAGCAGCCCCGTAACCCTGCTCAGCTGTGTCCTCTTCCCGCCCCTGTTGCTGTTTGAGCCTCCTTAACGACTCACGGCCCCCGCTTCGCGGGAGCCGTTCGTAGTCAGAGGGAGCCTGGTGTGCGCTCAAACCTTGCTGATATCTCCCTTCATAGCACACGCTTTGGACCAGAAAGTGGAACTTGAGCACTCTGTGCAGACTGTGGGAGGACTCTGTCGACGGGACTGCGAGGACCAGCAGCCCCGTAACCCTGCTCAGCTGTGTCCTCTTCCCGTTATATCTGCCAGCAGCTGGTACATAAGCAACTAGGCATCCCGCTACGCGGCCGCGCGCGGTCGCAGGCCCGGAGAAGCCCGGGACAAGGGCGGGACCGTTTGTGGCCGTTAGTGGCCGGGTGAGGCCGGGACGGGCCACCCCCATTGGTTCTTTGATTGTAATATTTTGATATCTCGTGGTTTTGTGCTGTGTGGTCTATCTGCAGATGGGTAAAATGGGCAGGGTAACTCCTGCATTATCCCCGCACGCCTCAAAACAGAGAGAAAACACAAACCAACCACTACCTAGCCTGACAGCAATCGATCGTATGCTGCAGAAAACCATCGGGGTGGTGGTGACTGCCATAGAAAATACTGAACGCTGCCTTTCCCTTCCTGCTGGCACCTTTCCCCCTCCTCTTTTGGCTAACACTTCGTCCCTTACTATTAATTCTCAGGATTCGATCCTGGCTCCATCATTTGTCGCTCTTCCAGGATCCCATCCTATTTCTACAATCCAGGATGTAGCTCCTACTCCAGACGTAGTATCCCCTCAATCCCTGTCAGTTCCATCTAGGTTATCATTGACCCCTACTACCTTTTTTACCGTACCCACCCCTGATTCCTTAGCCCAGATAGGTGATTCTTCTGATAACTCTACTTGCCAGATACCTACAACTTCAATCTTGGTCTCTCCCTCGTCGCCAAATCCGGACACGCACACTCCGAGGGTAACAACTAGAGGGCAGAAGGCCAGGTGTAGTATAAAACAAACCAATAGAGAGGGGGAAAATGTAAAAAATGTAAAAAAATTAAAAAATTCAAAACGTACCTACACTGGTCACAACCATAAGAAAGCTGCTCCTAAATCTTCTGCTACAATAAGGAGAAATGTTGATCATAATTCACCTAAGTCTGTTTCTACATTAACTCATGAAAATTGTCCACGAGTCTTACCTGTAGAGCAACTAGCCAGCCCTTTGCCTTCTTTCCTACCTAGTGAAGGGCTCTTTGAAAAAATTTAACATCTTATGAAGTCCTAACTGGCTCCACTCCAGGAAAGGGTAAAACGTATAGGTGAAAAAATAGATAACATGGAAATAGCCATGACATTTTTTTTCACTAGCGAAGGGGACCTGCTGGACAGAGTACACTCAAAGACTATCCCTACACCATTAAATACTAGCCCCCAAATAATAGGATCTGATAAGAACAGACAGCTGCCAACTGTCCCCAGACCTGCATTATCTCTTACACTAGCGAATACTGAATCCACTGTTAAGCCTCCTTTGAAGGCTCCGGGGGCGTCTAAACTTACGAAAAAAGTGGCGGGCGATCCTTGTAGGGATTCTGAACTCGTAGGTCGGATGACCGTTACTCCAGTTGCCCCCAGGGACCGTCCTATGTTAGCTACGTCAAAGATGCCACTCTCACATATATTGACTTACCCCCACAATCATTACCATATACCATAGTTTTAGTTAATGTTCCAGACTTACCATCAGGAAAACTAGAGTCCTACCCTGAGCTAAGAAACAAAGTCGCTTTTTGGTTAAATCAGAATAGGCCGCTCCCGCCCAATATTTTCGGGGAAATATTGTTTGCTAGAAGGATAAGTTGGCTGGGTCGTAGTAGAAAGGATTTGAAAGGGGATTGTATTGTCATAAATTTCAGGGACAGGCGAGTTGTTCGCCATATACGTAATTGTTCTCCCTATAGTGTTCACACTGATATTCAAGTTAGGGACCTGACTTTTTTCTATCCCCAATTTTCCCCTTGTCTGCCATCCAACCAACCTAGGGACTTAACAATCGTAGATCGGGTAGAAGGTATTGGATCACGATACAACATTCCGACCTTCAATTACTTCGAACAGCTTTCTGAATTAGAGAGAGTGGATTGACTCCAGCCGGAGGGCTTGATATTAAAGTCTATCAGTACTCCACCTACCCCCGGTGCGCTTTTAGTCAATTTGCCTCAGTTTGGTGTTGTGACTGATGACACCTCTTCACACATCACTCAGATCCCCAACCATGAGGATCCTCCGGGAATGGTCTTGAAACCTCCGACTAAAAAGGATGACCCATCTCTTAAAATACTTTTCTGGAACGTTACCGGTCTTTGATCAAAGGCTACGAATGATATCTGGCTTGCCTTTATACACAGCTTTGGAATCCTGTGCCTCCAGGAAACATGGGCTCCTTATGAAATTCATCTCGAGGGTTTTAAAACCTATTTTTCTCCAGCATTACTTTCTTCCTCTGGTAGGGCAAAGGGCGGCTTGAGTATTTTTTTTATATCTAATACTCTTCGATTCCCATCAATAGGCCCTCTAAAAACGGCCACAAATTTTCAAATTCTTATTCTCCATCTGAATAATAATAGAGCTTTAGTACTTGTGAACTTCTACAATAATCTTTCTGTGGATGAACTAACAAAGGTAACAAACGAAATATATCTTTGCCTCCAAGAATTATCCACAAAAATTCACAAGGAGTTAGGTTTAATATGGGGTGGAGACTTTAACCAATACTTATGCACCCAGAGTGGGAAATCAGTGTGTGGAATAGTGGACGAAAACGGTGACCCAATAACCCACTTTTCTCACACGCTACCTGGGCATTCTCTGAATGAAATTCTGTGTGTATTAGATCTTGCACTTGTAAATGATATGGTGAATTCTGCCATTCCCGTTGTTCCAACTTTTGTTGGTAGAGGCAGGCCAACTACAATTGATTTTATTTTCTGTTCCATGGCAGCGGCTAATGACTTATCCACCTGTAATACCCACGATATTGCCATCAGTGATCATTATCCAATTAGTCTTACCGTAAAAATGCCCAAAAAACATGAGAGACTTAATATTGAGGCGACTTTAAGTCAAAACAACTTAACAATAGACAGACTAAACGGATATTCTTTAAGGTGGGAAAAAGTGGTCCGATGGAAATTACAGCATCTTTAGTTGCAAAAATGACCCCAGTGATCATTAACTGCCTCGACCCTGCTATTTCTCATGAGGGAATTATGGAAAACTTTGCCTTGTTGCTGGTAGCAATAAAGGAAACTTTATTTGTGGAACTCAGGAACAGTGGAACCAAACCCCGGGGATGGTTCGATTCTTCTTGCACAAAAGCTTATCAGAACTTGAAAGCAGCCCTCCACAATAAGATCAGAGATAGAAAGGAGATTGCAGTCTTTAGAAACAACTATAAACAGGCTCTAAAATGCCGGAAGAATGATTTGAAAAAAGACCTCTGGGATCAATTGAAAAAAACATGTACCCTTAGGGACAGTGCTGCCTTTTGGAAGGTTGTGAAGTCCCCATTTTTAACGGAATCATCTCTAAAACCCAGTGTTGAGGTTGCGATTGATGAACAAACATGGCTTGACTATTTTGAGCGGATATTCAGCCTTTCTCCAACCACCACACTTTTAATTTTATCTAGGTCAAATACAGCTGCATTCCCTTTGTCAATTAACATTTCCCACGAGGAGGTGGAGCATGCCCTAATGGTTAGCAAAAATGGTAAAGCCCCGGGCCCCGACGGGGTTCCAATTGATTTCTTTAACTTTACTATGGACCTATGGTCCCCAATTTTAACCAGGGTCCTTCAAGCATCCTGTGCACTGGGGCCTATCGATTCTTGGTCCCAATCAATTCTCGTCCCTATTTTTAAAAAGGGGGACCGCCATCTGCCATCTTGCTATCAACCTATCTCCCTATTAGATTCATTAGGGAAAGTCGCTGGTCGCGTTATTCTGGAGCGGCTTCAGGATTGGGCACTTGATAATAAAGCTCTCTCCGATCTTCAGTTTGGGTTTCGCGAGGGTTTGGGTACCACTGAGCAAGCCCTTAATCTATCCCTAATAATAGGTAAATATGTTAATGCATATTAACACCCATATACCTCCCGTCATCTTTACATTAACCTGTATTCGACTATTTATCCACCCTCACCCGAATATTTCTTTCTTCACATATTCCCACCAATAAGCTTTTGTAAATATACCTCTTCCATTTCTCAAACCTTTACTCTGTCCCTCTCTTCTCTTTTCCTCCTCTTTTCCTCTTACTAACCCCACACTACTTATCTTCCACAATTCTCTGTGATATGTGCATATCACTAACTGAATCCTATATGAATTCGTTATGTTACATTATTTATGTACAGCCCTGAGGAAGCCCCAGGCCGGATGGCCTTGTAGGAGGCAAAACACGTGTTGGCTGTGCCATCTCTTTCTTTATTCACATTTACGAATAAAGTATGAATATACGAATAAACATCATCGGATCAACCTTCACTGATTTGGACATTTTTTCCTCTGAAATATAAGATTTACCTCTCGCCCAGACACACCTTCAGAACGGCACTTTAGACAGTGTCCACCTAGTTTAACCAGTATTCCCGTTCCTTGTCTGGCTTTTTCAAAGCCTTGCCGCCAAGACCGAAGTGTGACCTCATGCTGGGAAGTGTGTGCCACTCCCAGAGGTCAGAAACAAAGGACTTGTGTGAGCAGGAGGGGACACCTCCACCCACGGAGGCTAATGAATTACACAGGTGTAGCGGCGAGCCTCAAAGGCTTCACTGACGTCACTGAACAAAGGAACTGTCCACCACTCAAGAGCAAAGCCTCCACCTGCCCAGACATTGTTTTTCATGAGCAGGCAGGAAACTAGCTATACAGGAAGGCGTTTCTCTCAACAAGGCTGACCATACCTCTTGGGGCTGGCAGCTGAGGTGTATGACCAACGATGGTTTTGGCCATCTTGTATTTAGGCTAGAAATAAGGTTCTCACTAGTTTTAGTGACATGCACTCACAGGATGTAGTCACTACTGTTTGGATTAGCTACAGGAATTGATTCCCATTGGCTGCTAGTCCTCACACCCACTAACACCCCCTAAATCCAGGATTTAAGGGGTACCCGCAGACACCAGAACCTTAGATTCAGCATTAAAGAAGAAGACACCTGCAAAAGAGCAGGACTGCACAAATGGAGAGGCACAAAGTACTGCACCTGTGACAGCCACTCTGGAACCTCTGGACTACGACTCACCCAGGACCAGAGACCAGTTACAATAGGAAGGTTAACCTCTCTGCAACCTAAAGACTTCACAATAACTCCCTAGGACGAGAGGTACTAGTTCCCTGCAGTCGGCAGGCACAAAGTGCAAAAGTCTACAACCATGAAGCCTTGCACCCAAGCCGCCCAGCGTGGTCGCTCAAAGTCCTTGTGCAAGGGGCTTCTAAGAACTGTACCATCATCAAGGCTCAGATTTCTACAACATTCCCCTAGTTCTCTGGCTAAAGAGTGCCTGCAGGTACCAAGGCTTGTTGATGGTCAGTCCGACTACTATAAACTTTATTCGATGCTTCAAGAGAAGAGATTCATCTGCTCGAATGACCAACTACTCCTGTGACTCTATCTTATAAATCTTGCATTCGTTTTTACCCTCTCTTGGCACACCTGCCAGTACCTTTGGCTGCGGATTCGGTTTAGCACCATGGATAGGCAAAAGCATCTCTGCACCCGGGTCCACCAAGCCAGGTAGATTGGATCTTGCTGGAGACTCCTGGTCTGTGCAGAAAATTATTGTACTTATGTTGTTTTGAGCCACTGGGTCACAGTAGAATGAGGGGTAGCGGCATAGCAAGTTGCCATTGACACTAATGCAAGCAAAGATTTGGGGCGTCTAGTCTGGTCAAAGGCTCCAAACGTGATCCACAACAGCCACTCCTCAACCTTCTCTGGCACTGAAGCCAAAGCATTGCCATGGAAAGTGGGAGAAATGACAAAAATATCACAGTCCAAAAATATATCACTGTACAAAAATATCATAACAAAAAGCACAGATAATCATCCTATCAACAATATATCTATCATTATATCAACATTATTAAATCCTAATGGGAAAAAACAAAAATATTGACTATAGAAGTATTTCCATTCAAAACATAGGAAAACCATAAACATCGAAGCCAAAAATATAGACTGTCAAAATATCAAGGGAATAATAAAACAAATATAGGATAGCAAAAATATCAATTAGTAACATTTCAACTTATTATACTAGTATTATAAATATCTAATGCAACACATAAACACACAAAATAATCTACGCCAATTCAAAATAAAAATGAAATATTAAAAATACATAACAATTGCAGCAGCAAACGGAAGTGACACTTTTAATTAGTGTCTTCTATATATTGTGATAAATAAAATAATGTATACTTATGTAAAACATTAACCAATGAAATTCAAATTTAAGATAGTGACAAATACAAAACAGAAGAAATTAGTATATGTACAGAACCCAGCAAACACACAAACAGCAGCAAAGCTAGCCCAAAACAAAACAAACCATCACTTGCCTGAGTGCACACCCTCCAGCACATTTGAACCTCAAGTTATGAGGGCAAAGTGGCTGCTTCCAGAAATACAGTTTGCTAACTATTACATTTTTTTAAAATCCTTCCAGCAACCACAAAGTACAATTCACAAAAGTAAACATAGCAAAAGTAATTAAATGCATTTTCTTTTTTGTAATATTTCCAACACAGGACAACATTCTAAAAGACTGAATACCAAAACAAAAAAGTAAAAAACAACTGCCAAGTAGTGCACAAACCGAAAGCACATCAGAAAATAAGAACAAAGAATAGAAGTATTAAATCTGACATGTGCTAATGTGTTTAAACTTTAAAAACTGTCTGAAAAATATTCATTTAAATTAAGTAAACATATATTGCTCAATTTTATATCAATCACAGATTTCAAAATGTAGGAACTTCAGTGCCTTAACCCCTTGTGTGCCCATGATGAGCTGGACACGTCTTGGAGCACAGTCGCGCTGTGCCCATGACGAGTCCAGGTCGTCATGAGGCATTCCCTGGGGAATCCCTCTGGTGCGGGCACCAGAGGGATTCCATTTTAGTGAAAATAGCCTCGGGAGCTGGGGAAGAGCTTCCCCAGCTCCCGAGGCCCCCCCCCCCCCTGCTTTCAGTGTAATGACGAACGGCGCGCACGTCGCGCCGACGTCATTACACTGAAACTGAAACTGAAATGAGCCAAGAGGCTCATTTCAATTTCACTTTGTACGTGCTCAGGGGGCTATCTCAGCCCCCTGAGCACGTAGAAAGACGGGAGAGGTATCGTTGGAAAGGGGAGAATCTCCCCTTTCCAATGGCTCCCCAGTGGATCCCTGCTTGGGGATCGCCCTTGGGGATCCACCCACTAGACACCAGGGAGGGGGGAGCGGCCCCTTGGGCAAGGGCCTTTGCTCCCCCCAAATAATTTGGGCCAAATTTAGTCTTTTTTCCCTCCCTGGGGGGCAGGTGGGGGCAGTAGTCCCCAATCTGCCCCCCCGGGGGGGGGCAAAAAGCCCACTAGACACAAGGGAATTAAAAAAAAACAAAAATAGGGGTGGGGGCTGCCCAAAACGGGCAGGCCCATGCCCCCACCCCCAATTATCACAGTCTTTCTGCCCCCCCGGGGGCAGATGGGGCATTGGCCCCTTATCTGCCCCTTCGGGGGGGCAGAAAGCCCACTATACACCAGGGATTTCTTTTCATTTTTTTTTTAGGGTGGGGGCTGCCCGAAACGGGCACACCAATGCCCCCACCCACCCACCACCATTACAGCCTGTCTGCCCCCCTAAAAATAGGGGTGGGCCCATGCCCCCACCCCACCCCCCAATTATTACAGTCTTTCTGCCCTCCCAGAGGGCAGATGGGGCATTGGCCCCTAATCTGCCCCTTCGGGGGGGGGCAGAAAACCCACTAAACACCAGGGATTTTTTTTGCGCAATTGTTTTTAGGGTGTGGGCTGCCCGAAACGGGCACGCCAATGCCCCCACCCTCCCCCCCACAAAAATGACAGTCTTTCTGCCCCCAAGGAGGCAGATGGGAGCTGTAGCCCCCAATCTGGCCCCCCTGGGGGCGCAGAATGCCCACTAGAAATCATGGATTTTTTTGTTTTATTAGTGTAGGGGCTCCCCAAAATGGGCATGACAATACCCCACTCCCAGAGAAATTCCAGTCTTTCTGCCCCCCCGGGAGGGCAGATGGTGGCAGTGGCCCCTGATCTGCCCCCTGGGGGGGGCAGAAAGCCCACTAGGCGCCAGCGAGTACGCAGGCTTTTTTTATGCGTGGGGGCTGCCCAAAATGGTCATACCAATGCCCACACCCCCACAAAAAATAGCCACAGTCTTTCTGCCCCTTTAGGGGCATATCAGGATGAAACCTCATTCCCCGATTCCCCCCCAGGGCGGCAGAAAGCCCACTGAGCTCCAAATTCTTTTTAGCAATGTGCATACCTGTGGATTTTGGGCCCTAGCGCAGTTGGCATGTAGGCAAACCTAGCAAACCTGTAAAATGTTTTAAACTAGATACCGAGGGGAATCCTGGATGGGGTGACTTCACTGGCTCTCACCAGGTTCTGTTACCCAGAATCCATTGCAAACCTAAAAATGTGTGCAAAATAAAAAAATTTCCTCAGATTTCTGTGGTGGAAAGTTCTGGAATCTGCGTAGGTCCACAAAATTCCACCCACCCTGCGTTCCCCAAGGTCTTCAGAGAAAAATGGTACCTCACTTGCGTGGGTAGGCCTAGTGCCCGCGTCAGGCAAGGGCCCGAAACCTATTGAGGAGACATCAAAATTACCTATCACAAAACAACCTGGTTTTGCAAAGGGGGTCCCATGAGTTTTTGGCCCTGGGCTTGGCGGCCATCTAGGGAAACCTACCAAACCCACACATTTCTGAAAACTAGACACCCGGGGGATTCCAGGGAGGTATGGCTTGCGTGGATCCCCCAACGTTTCCTTACCCAGAATGCCCTGCAAACCTCAAATTTAGCTGAAAAAAATCACCTTTTTCACACATTTTTGTGTGGGAAAGTTGTGGCATCACCGGGCTGACACAAATTTCCTACCACACAGCGTTCCCCCAGGTCTCCCGATAAAAACGGTGCCTCACTCGTGTGGGAGGCCCAAGTACCCGCGACAGGCAAGGGCCCAAAACGTAGTGAGGCGACATGAAAATTGCCTACCTCAAAACGACCTGGTTTTGCAAGGGGGGTCACCTGGGTTTTTGGCCCGGTGCTCGGCGGCCACCTAGGGGAACCTACCAAACCCACACATTTCTGAAAACTAGACACCCGGGGGATTCCAGCGAGGTATGGCTTGCGTGGATCCCCCAACGTTTCCTTACCCAGAATGCCCTGCAAACCTCAAATTTAGCTGAAAAAATCACCTTTTTCACACATTTTTGTGTGGGAAAGTTGTGGCATCACCGGGCTGACACAAATTTCCTACCACCCAGCGTTCCTCCGGGTCTCCCAAAAAAAACAGTGCCTCAATCGTGTGGGAGGCCCAAGTACTCGCGACAGTCAAGGGTCCAAAATATAGTGCGCCTCAACAGGCAAGGGTCTTAAACGTAGTGCGCCTCACTACGTTTTGGGCCCTTGCCCGTGGCGGGTTCTTAGGCCTCCCACCCAAGTGAGGCACCGTTTTTATCAGGAGACCCGGGGGAACGCTGGGTGGTAGGAAATTTGTGTCAGCCTGATGATGCCACAACTTTCCCACACAAAAATAGGTGAAAAAGGTGAATTTTTCAGCTAAATTTGAGGTTTGCAGAGCATTCTGGGTAAGGAAAACGTTGGGGGATCCACGCAAGCCATACCTCCCTGGAATCCACCGGGTGTCTAGTTTTCAGAAATGTGTGGGTTTGTTAGGTTTCCCTAGGTGGCCGCCGAGCACCGGGCCAAAAACCCAGGTGACCCCCCTTGCAAAACCAGGTCGTTTTGAGGTAGGCAATTTTCATGTCGCCTCAATACGTTTTGGGCCCTTGCCTGTCGCGGGTACTTGGGCCTCCCACACGAGTGAGGCCCCATTTTTATCGGGAGACCTGGGGGAACGCTGGGTGGTAGGAAATTTGTGTCAGCCCGGTGATGCCACAACTTTCCCACACAAAAATGTGTGAAAAAGGTGATTTTTTCAGCTAAATTTGAGGGTTGCAGAGCATTCTGGGTAAGGAAACGTTGGGGGATACACACAAGCCATACCTCCCTGGAATCCCCCTGGTGTCTAGTTTTCAGAAATGTGTGGCTTTGGTAGGTTTCCCTAGGTGCCGGCAGAGCTAGGGTTCAAAAACTACAGCTAGGCACTTTGCCAAAAAAGGTTCATTTTTCACTGCGAAATTGAGGTGTGTCCACGATGTGTTTTGCGCCGTTTCCTGTCACGGGCACTAGGCCGACCCACACAAGTGAGGTACCATTTTTATCGGAAGACTTTGGGGAATACGGGGTGGGTGGAAATTTGTGGGTCCACGCAGATTCCAGCACTTTCCACCACAGAAATGTGGGGAAAATGTGTTTTTTTTGGCAATTTTTTAGGTTTACAAGGGATTCTGGGTAACAGAACCTGGTGGGAAGCAGTCAAGTCACCCCATCCTGGATTCCCCTGGGTGTCTAGTTTTCAAAAATGTATAGGTTTGCTAGGTTTCCCTAGGTGCCGGCAGAGCTATGGTTCAAAAACTGCAGCTAGGCACTTTGCCAAAAAAGGGTCATTTTTCACAGCGAAATTGAGGTTTGTCCACGTTGCGTTTTGCGCCGTTTCCTGTCGCGGGCACTAGGCCGACCCACACAAGTGAGGTACCATTTTTCTCGGAAGACTTTGGGGAACGCGGGGTGGGTGAAAATTTGTGGATCCACGCAAATTCCAGAACTTTCCACCAGAGAAATGTGGAGAAAAGGTGGGGTTTTTTTTGGCAATTTTTTTCGTTTACAAGGGATTCTGGGTAGCAGAACCTGGTGGGAGGCAGTCAAGTCACCCCATGCTGGATTCCCCTGGGTGTCTAGTTTTAAAAAATGTATAGGTTTGCTAGGTTTCCCTAGGTGACGGCAGAGCTATGGTTCAAAAACTACAGCTGGGCACTTTGCCAAAAAAGGGTCATTTTTTGCTGTGAAATTGAGGTGTGTCCACGTTACGTTTTGCGCCGTTTCCTGTCGCGGGCACTAGGCCGACCCACACAAGTGAGGTACCATTTTTCTTGGAAGACTTTGGGGAACGCGGGGTGGGTGGAAATTTGTGGATCCACGCAGATTCCAGAACTTTCCACCAGAGAAATGTGGAGAAAATGTGGGTTTTTTGGCAATGTTTTAGGTTTGCAAGGGATTCTGGGTAACAGAACCTGGTGGGAGGCAGTCAAGTCACCCCATCCAGGATTCCCCTGGGTGTCTAGTTTTCAAAAATGTATAGGTTTTCTAGGTTTCCCTAGGTGACGGCAGAGCTATGGTTCAAAAACTACAGCTAGGCACTTTGCCTAAAAAGGGTCATTTTTCCCAACAAAATTGAGGTGTGTTCACGTTACATTTTGCGCCGTTTCCTGTCGCGGGCACTAGGCTGACCCACACAAGTGAGGTACCATTTTTCTCGGAAGACTTTGGGGAACGCGGGGTGGGTGGAAATTTGTGGATCCACGCAGATTCCAGAACTTTCCACCAGAGAAATGTGGGGAAAATGTGTTTTTTGGGCATTTTTTTAGGTTTGCAAGGGATTCTGGGTAACAGAACCTGGTGGGAGGCAGTCAAGTCACCCCATCCTGGATTCCCCTGGGTGTCTAGTTTTCAAAAATGTATAGGTTTGCTAGGTTACCCTAGGTGCCGGCAGAGCTATGGTTCAAAAACTACAGCTAGGCACTTTGCCAAAAAAGGGTAATTTTTCTCAGCGAAATTGAGGTGTGTCCACCTTACGTTTTGTGCCGTTTCCTGTCGCGGGCACTAGGCTGACCCACACAAGTGAGGTACCATTTTTCTCGGAAGACTTTGGGGAATGCGGGGTGGGTGGAAATTTGTGGATCCACGCAGATTCCAGAACTTTCCACCAGAGAAATGTGGGGAAAAGGTGTTTTGTTTGGCAATTGTTTAGGTTTGCAAGGGATTCTGGGTAACAGAACCTGGTGGGAGGCAGTCAAGTCACCCCATCCTGTATTCCCCTGGGTGTCTAGTTTTAAAAAAAGTATAGGTTTGCTAGGTTTCCCTAGGTGCCGGCAGAGCTAGGGTTAAAAAACTACAGCTAGGCACTTTGCTAAAAAAGGGTAATTTTGCATTGTGAAAATGTGGTGTGTTCACGTTGGGTTTTGAGCCATTTCCTGTCGTGGGCACTATGCCTACCCCTACAAGTGAGGTACCATTTTTATCGGGAGACTTAGGGTAATTCATATTTGTAAAGGAACTGTTATTACCTATTGACTTTCGATGCATTTCTGCCTTACAAATGAAAGACATTGTGTAAAAAGAAGTCATTCTAAAAAATGACTGATAATTCTCATGCTAGTATGAGTATCCCAATTTCGGAAACCTGCAAATATCTACTGTTTCTAAACTCTATATTTTGTTCCCATTTCAGAAATACATAGGTGTCTTTCATACCGATTTTTCCATGTACACATTTTTACAGAATAATTACTATATGTCCGGTACATAATAAAAAACCCTTGCAAGTTGCTGCTCAGTTTTTGTCTCTGGGTTCATCGGGTTCTTGGTGAACCTACAAGTCCTATATATCCCCACAACCAGTAATATCCAGCAGATGTAACGGTATATTGCTTTCAAAGAGCTGTCAAAATTAGAAGAAGTTACAGGTGAAAACGTTGACACAAAAGGCGCTTTTTTTCAACAAATTTTCAATTTATCCTATATTTAACTGTTAGTTTCTATAAAGAAACCTTGATGGATCTACACAAATGACCCCTTGCTGAATTCAGAATTCTATCTACTTCTCTAAAATGTATAGCTTTCCAGGATACATTATTGCTTTTGTACCCATTTCCACCATTAACTGGAAGGAGGTTGAAAGCACCAAAAAGAGCTAAAATAGGCTATGTCCCAGAAAAATGCCCAAACTGTGTAAAACATTTTGGGTTTCTGACAAAAGTCTGGTATCCCCTAAAAGCTGGGAAAATGGTGATTTCAGCCCCACAAACACTTTTTTGATAACATTTGCAGGGAAAAACCCAGATGCTTTCATTTGCAGCCCGTTTTCCCCATGTTCCCCAAAAAACTAAATTTTGCTGTATTTTGGCTCATTTCTGTGACCCCTCCAGGGGAATCCACAAACACTGAGTACCTTCAGAATCCCCATGATGTTGGAAGAAAAGGACGCAAATTTGGCGTGGATACCTTATGTGGTCAAAAAGTTACAGGGACCACAGCGCGCACTACCCCAAATAGCCAAAAAAGGGCATGGCACAGGAGGGGGAAAAGGCCTGGCAGCGAAGGGGTTAACAGAAAGGAAAACCCTACTAACATATATGGATTATACTTACACTTAAGAGAGAACTGTTAATAAAAGAATCCAGTGGAAGTCCAGTAAATATTGTTCAATTGACTCTTATGGTCATGCAACTACCATAAGTGACACAGTTGAGAATGTGAAAGAACACAATCGTCCACCTAACACATCTGATAAACATATGTGTAATATGATGCAAGATTCAAAGGAAAGCAAGTACTAGTTAATGGCCATGAACAGGAGCAATCCTAAAAGACTCTGGTTCAGATTCACAAAAGGCATTTTTCTTTAAGTAAAGTACTATTTCATGTAGTACAAAATTCAGTTGACAAACCTATGGCCTGGGATCTCTGTCCCTCCTATCTTTTCTATATGGAGAGGTCTGTCCTGGCGACAAAGATCTCCCCATTCGTGGGTGTAGGATTTAGTAGTAAAGGTGGAAGGGACAAGGGGCAGGAATAGGAAAATAGGGAACAGTCATTAATATGGGTGGGGCAAAGGGAAATTGAAGAAGCTGTTTAGGAAGGAACATGGTGATACAAAACACATATCCACTTAAAGTGAGGCAATTTTGATTCACAATATTCACTTCTAATTTTTCTAATATTCTAAGAGTAACAAAACAACCTTAGATATGCTCCATTACAGCTTGGAGTATGTCAAGCACCACTCATAGCCAACAACCAGTACTGTAAGACACATCCTTAGAAAAAATTGATGCATGCTATAACACTCACTCCCATAGAAAATAAAAGACATTAAATCAAAGTATTTCTAAATGAAAAATGTATTTGATAAAACATAATCAATACATTTAAACGAATTTACAATTTAATACAAATTTACTTTAATTTAATACAAAGTTAATATTAGGAGATAGTGCATTGTGTATTTTTCTTTAAGTTGTTCTAGGTTAGTATTATTTTTAAATAATTTTATATTTTAATTTGACATTAAATGATTTGTTATTTTTTTTTAAATAAATAATGCATTTAATTTCTTTATATTTTCTTATCGGCAGTAATCTGTGATGGTAGTAGAGATCTCTCCAAACAGGCAAACACTTGCTAACAGTAATTTTACAAGTGAAAATGCAGTCATAAGAGTCTCCACACCACAATTTGAGGGAGTGAAGACACTTTAATCTACACCTATATGCTTTAAAAAAAAAAGAATGAATGAAGGTGAAGAATCATACCTAGAGGTGTATGCAAAATTCATGGAAATTATTTTTACGCAATTTTGTGAAATTTCAGCAAAATTATCCATAGTTACATGTGAGAATGAAAAATGCAAATGTGGCATTTAGTGCTAAATTTTAGCTTGAAATGCATCCTGGCATCAATGTTTGATATGAGGATGTATTTCACGCTAAAAAGTGAATAAAGCACTATAAGCAACAACTGCTTATGTTCTGTTGTCCTTGTGTGGTCAAATGTTTACTACAGATGGTGCACTCTAGGTAATTTCTCTCTGCAAATTCCACGTTATTAGGAGAAGTCAGCTGTTAAAACCATTAAACTTCTGCCTCTCTTACCTCTCCTGCTGGAGGCCACACCCTATGTTTTGGATAATGTACCACCTTTGGACCCTATAATGTCAGAAAATCGCTAAATATTTCTTTAAGGAACAGTAGTTCCCTGGTTCAGTTGTCAGTAAGGAGGTGGTTGTCAATTCTGTGCGAAAATTGCGATCCTCCTATTACCATGACTAGAGAATCTGGATTTCATTAAAGACACGGAGGCTGACATTTTGCATTATCTTTTAATGCAGTCTCCAAGCAGCCGCATACATCACAATATTATAAGGTTCCAGAACAGAATATTAACAACACATAAAAGGCATGAGCCATCAACAATCTGCCTCTTTTAAATGTGGAGAAAAGAATAAGTCCATGAAACTTTAAACTTCTAAACTTCAAAAACATCCTTAGATGAGCAATACGAAGGAGAAGGAAGAACAAGGGGAAAATCCAAAGCCCAGACGTCTCGGAGTTAAGAAGCGTTACCTAAAAAAGAGAAAGAAGTAAATATCTCCTGAATGTAACAAATAGAATAAGCCTTAACAAACTATAATACTAGTATTGTTAATAATAGAACATATATTCACTGTAAGACCACCATCTAAGGGAAGGGATGGGTGGGATAATGTCAGCCTCCATGTCTTTAATGAAATCCATATTCTCTAGTCATGGTAATAGGAAAATTGCAATTTCATTACAAGAACGGACGCTACATTACGCATGCTGGTAGCTCTGTAAAACTACATTAGACATATGTTCGATAGGCTTACAATAGTGTTGTTCAAAGGTGCTAGCATTTGACCAGTCAGCGGCTTTGAGAATGTCATCCAACTTACCTCCAGAAAAGAGAGATTTACTG
The DNA here is from genome assembly GCF_964204655.1 of Triturus cristatus. Classification (NCBI taxonomy): domain Eukaryota; kingdom Metazoa; phylum Chordata; class Amphibia; order Caudata; family Salamandridae; genus Triturus; species Triturus cristatus. Next base: position 370,647,788 of record NC_140591.1, on the reverse strand, counting down.
GCCATACCGCCTCTAAGGGAGTGAGCTTGAATTTTTTTTAAGTCAATACCCGCTAAACTCATAACAGATTTAACCCATCTAGCAAGAGAGGTCAAGGTTATACCTTTATGGGGTTTAACAAAGGATATAAGTAATTGATTCACACCTAGGGGATGAAGAGCAAACATTCTGCGATAATACTCTCTCATGCAGTCCACAACGCAAAGTTTAGGGCATAAATCAAAGCGTGGATAAAAGATTGAATCTGACATAGTCTTTGTTCTTCTATAAATCTCAAATTTGACACCAAACATATTATAGGATCTATTCAAAACTTCCAGGGCTTTGACATCGGAGACCCTTCTGCTAGATATTAGGCATAGAAGAGTAGCAAGCTTAATGGAAAGGTTTTTCCTATTCAGGAGAGAATTTTCCGGCCACTTATTGAAAAGATCAAGGATTAGGTTGACATCCCAGAGACTTTCATATTTAGGTTTAGGAGGCCTTCTTAACGAATGATTTACATCACTCTGCAAACAATAACATTTTTACCTACCATTTTACCGTTGACAAGGACATGGCCAGCAGAGATAACTGATCTATAGCAGTTGATAGTTCTATAGGTAAGACCTCTTTCAAAATGTTCAACAAGGAAGTTAACTATGTCAACAATAGGTGCCTCCAAGGAATCCAGGTTCCTTTCCAGGCACCAATGTACCCAGTTTCTCCATATGTTGTTATATCTGTAGTGGGTGCCTGGGGCCCAAGAGTCTCTGAGGAGAGTTGCAGCTGACGACGAAAGACCTGAGATTTCATGGGATCTCCTGACACTCTCCAGGCAAGAAGGGTTAAACTCCCGCTCTGAATTAGGGGGTGACTTCATCCAGCTACGTCTGTTAGGAATTAAGAAGGGGGGTTGTAAGCTAGTTCTAGAGTGGAGGGAACCAAGCCTGAGATGGCCAAAAGGGAGTTATTAAGACAAGGGAGCATTGATCTTGTCTCACTTTCCGAAGAACTCTTTGAATCATGGCAAATGGAGAGAAAGCATACGCTTTGACTCCTTTCCATACTGTAGGAAGGCATTGACTGCCTTAGCACCTGGGTCGGGCATCCAGCTGAAATATTTCTCCAATTGTAAGGTTAGTCTGCTCGCAAAAAGATCTATCTCTAGGGGACCTCAAATCTTGTTCAGGGTCCTGAAAACGGAAACGTTGAGTTTCCAGTCGCTGTGATCTAATAGGAATCTGGAGTTCCAGTCTGCAGAGACGTTCAATTAACCCGGAAGGTATTCTGCTTTTCGAGCGATCTTGTGTTCTAGACAGAACATCCAGAGTTTCTTGGCTGAGTTGGATAGGTCCACAGATTTCGTGTCTCCCAGGCGATTTATATAGGCAACTGCTGACATGTTGTACATCTTTAGGATGACTTACCCGCCCTGGAGAGAGTGTTTGAAGCTTATTAAGGTATAAAGGCCAGCTGTTAGTTCCAAGAAATGTATGTGGTGAGAGGATTCCTCCTGTGACCAGATACCACCCGTATTCTGATCGAGAAGACAAGCTCCTCAGCCATGGAGGCTCGCATCCGATTCTAAAACAAATTCTGGTTTTGACCCAAAGATCGCTTTGCCATTCCACGCTTCCAGGTTCTCGAGCCACCAGGAAAGTTCCGATTGGGCTTCCAGATCCACAGTAATCCGATCTCTCCACCAGAGGCCAGATCTTAGGGTGCTCGCTTTTACCCTTTGGAGAGCCCGATAGTGTAGAGGACCAGGAAAGATGACTTGGATGGAAGAGGAGAGGAGACCAAGAAGTCTGTCTAGCCCTCTCCGAGATAAATCTTGTTGTTTCAGATCATGTCTTATTTCCTTCACGATTTTGGCGATTTTTTGGTAGGGAGTAGAAGGAGACATCTCGATGTATCTACTGTGAAATCTAGAAACTCCAGGGTTCTGGAAGGGGTCAAGATAGATTTTTCTTTGTTAATGATAAAACCTAAGCTTTCTAGAAGGCCCATCACGGTCTTCAGGTCTTGGAGTATTTGTCTAGGTAAATGATCATGCAAATACCTCTTTCTCTTAGGGAGGAGGCGATTGCTCTCATGACCTTGGTGAAACAACAAGGGCCAGAAGATAGTCCGAAGGGAAGAGCTTGGAACTGGTATAGATGGTTTTTCCAAATGAATTGGAGAAAGGGTTGGATGATAGTAGCCAAATATTTGTTTAGTTCTCCTAAGTTTATCACAGGTCTCCAAACCTTGTCCTTTTTTCCACAAGAAAGAGTGTGCTTATAAATCTTAAGGCTTCTAAGGGGACCTCTATAATAGCTCCTTTCTGAAGCATGGAGGAGATCTCCTCCTCTACTATTTTCTGTTGATCTAGAGACAGAGGCATGTCTCTTGGGAAAGAGGTTTGTGTAGGTGTATGAGTGAAATCTATCATAAATCCCTTGATGGTGTTTAAAACCCAAGGGTCTCGAGTGATCAATCTCCAATTCTGATAAAGTATTTGAGTCTGCCTCCCACTTTTTGGGGGAAAGAAGGGAAAGGAGGAGGGGAAGAGTACTCACTTGTAGAGTTGATGGAGTTGGTGGTTCAGCGGGATCTAAACCCTCTGTTGCGGGGTCCTCTCCCTCTTTTGGGGTAGAATTGAGGTGTGTTGTACTGCTGGTATCCTCTTCCTTAGCCACGGGATCTTTAATAGGGCCTTTGGTTAAATTGGCCAGAAGAAAGGCCCCTTCTTCCAGCCCGGCCAAAAAGATTAGGATTGAATACTCCGCGCATATTTTGTTGGGCCTTATCCAAGGCGGTGAATGTAGCTACGTACTTTCCCAAGGATGTAATGAGATCTTCCCAAAGAGTAATCCTTTTGGGTTTTGTGAGGGCTCTCTGTCCACCATATCACTGAGTTTTGGATTTATTTTTGTCAAAACGACTCTATGTCTTTCTGCGTTGAGACTTGCGTTTGCATTGCCCAGGAGTATCAGTGCCCTCTGGCTCCAGCCTCTGATCAGGTCGGTGTTGAGAGGTGTGCCATTGACGTGGCTTTCTTCAGCGGCATCTATGATTCTGGCTAACGGACCCAGGACATCGAGAAGACTGTCTTGGCGTTCTTTCAGGGATCATTCCATCCCTTTCCTTGGATCTCGTCCGAGCTTGAAGAGGAATTTAATCAGCTCGGGGTCCAAGTTGGGGGTTTGGCAGGTTTTGTCTTCAAAAGATGGTCTAGAGCATTCAGCTCTATGAATGTTTCGAGTGTTCCTCTCTTGGAGGTTTCTTACCCATTTTTTGATGAATTTAGAAACATGGTCTTGTGGAGACCACGCCGAACTTCTGGGGTGTTTGAGGTTTAATGGGGAAAACATTTCTTTCCCCAGGGGGTCAAGGATATTGTCCTTAGAAGATGATGGGAGTTCCTCTTACGGACAGTAAAATTCTTAGTCGTCCTCATAGAGATCTAGGACATACTCATCAGGTATGTCTGAGGATTCATCATCATTAAATTTGTTGTCTCCCATATTGTAATGAGCACTGTGATATTTTGTGCCACTAGGGACACCCAGATGTTTTGTGCCACCAAGGACACCCGAGTAAGTCGTGCCGCTAGGGACACCCAGGAAATTCGAGGTGCGGGGACTACCATTGATAGTTGAGGTGCTAGGACCTCCCACATTTGAAGAGGTGGTAGTACCTCCCGTAGTGCTCTTAGGGGTCATTTGATCCACATTTTCACGTTTCTCTAATCATTTGCCCCTTAATTTGTCAGAGTAGTGAGGGTTCTCCTCAACGGGGAGTGACCTTTTAGAGGACATGACCTGAGTCAAGGTTTCAAGCATGCAGGACTTCATCTCCTTATGAAGCATTTTTTTAAGGGCTTCATTATCAATATTAGGAGTAGGGGCGGAGGCGTCGTCTGAATCTGTGTCAGACATTGCGCAGATAGGGAGATTAGGTAAAAATGGGATTGACAAAGGTGCTTTGTAAACACCAAAGTATAAAAGGGGGGGAGAGAGGGTATATATGCTTAAGAATTTAGAAGGAGATAATTCCTCTCTCTTTTTCTCATACATATAATAATAGCACCAATAGATGCTAAGATGCCAAATGAAGGCTTTTCCCTTTCTTTTTATATATATTTTTCTTCTTATTTACATATATATCTATATATCTTCCCCTTTTTTTTTAAGGGCAAAGCTGTTATGGGCAGCAGCTGATCGCAAGGTGAAGTCGAGTAACTGACACACTTCCCGAGTCATCAGCTGCTGCCCGTTGTCATGGGGAAGCGCGCGATCAAGTTGCAGGCTGTAAGGCCGGGAACATGAAGAAGAAGGGTTCCTGGCAATGGGAGGACGTGGCGCTCCAGTTGCCAAGGAACTTACCTTTAATGTTTGAGATGATACAGGCTCGCGCTGGATATCCCGGCCTGCATCGGACTGAGGTAAAGTTGTGATCCTCTCTTAATGCAATAAAACGGGGCTAAATAATAGCGAAAATTAGCAATGGAGTAGTTAGATCGCTAAATAGAAAGTGACTAAACAATAGTGCATAATAAAGAACGGTTAGAGGTAAAAGACTGGACAATACAGATACTCGAAAAACACGGAATACAGATACTTGAAAGGATACTCATAAGGATAAAATACTTACCTTGGAAATACCTGTAGGAATAATCATAATGTGAATTAGGTAGAGTATAACGCCATTAAGAAGGGGAGGATTATGAAAGAGAGGGAATCTCCATAAATTGGAGATTGGTATAGAGGCAGGGGTGGGTAGGGGTGAGTTTAAGCCACGAAAAAAATACCTTAAGGCAAAAGCATAATTAAATGTAAATTATAAAGCAAGTCAACTTATATCCTCAGAGCCGCATTTAAAAGAGGCAGATTGTTGATGGCTCGTGCCTTTTATGTGTTGTTAATTTTCTGTTCTGGGAACTTTTAATATTGTGATGTATGCGGCTGCTTGGAGACTGCATTAAAAGATAATGCATAATGTAGCCTCCGTTTTTGTAATTCCACATTATTAGGAGAAGTCAGCTGTTAAAACCATTAAACTTCTGCCTCTCTTACTTCTCCCGCCGTAGGCCACACCCTATGTTTTGGATAATGTACCACCTTTGGAACCTATAATGTCAGAAAATCGTTATATTTTTCTTTTAAAAATAGTAGTTCCCTGGTTCAGTTCTCAGTAAGGAGGTGGTTGCCAATTCTGTGCGAAAATCAACATGGTTAACTGGGTTTCTTGGGTCGGGAATGGTTTAAAACCTTACTCCAAATTACACGAATGGGCAACATTTTTTCCAGTTTAATGTCACAAGAGTAACATAAAATTACCAAAATTACTCAGATTACTCCATCGTAATAAAAATTTTACCCAGGCATAATTGCATTGTGGCAAATTTTAGACAGATTTCTGCAATGTTCAATTCACAATTTTATCACAGGAGGATAACATTGTTTATTGTTCTTACCTATAGTAAGTTTGAGCCTCTGGATTCATTGGATAATATTGATTGACTTTCCCCATTCAGGCGGATTAATTATGAGTCTACAATTGACTTAATTTTAGTATCCTCCACTGTAACGGGAAAAGTCTCACACATAGAAAACACCTTCACATGTTACTGTGACCATGCTATTCTACTTAACCACCTAAGTATTTCCTGCCAGGCGAATAAACATCAACAGGTAGTAGCAACTAATATTTTGCTAACCAGGAAAAATGCGTACTAGTTAAAGTGGGTGCTGGCAGTGAAGCAGAACTTTGCCCCTGCAATTATAGCACAAACAAGGGATGATATTGTATCCTGTCTGGATGAGGAGTCCTCCCCATCCTTAATAGTTGCCCAGTTCAGAGTTCTCGTAGTGAAATTAAAAGCGGCACTTACTCGATCCAATCCGGCTAACAGACCACAAGATAGAGGTTGGTTCGATTCCCTATGCTCGATAGCTAGAAGAGCCCTTGTTAATGCACTGAAAACCCACCCTAGAGATCCAGTACAGATAGGACTGTTAAGTAGAAGCTACAAGTCCGCTAGAAGTAAAAGAGAGAAGGACATCAGGGAGAAGTCCTGGGATGACCTTCAGCAAGCAGCTAGTACAGGAAGCAGCAAGGAGTTTTGGAAAGTCATAAATACTCCCTATTTTAAAGATCCAAAAGATCCGTCTCTGGATGTACATGTAAGTGAGGATGTATGGGTGAGATACTTTGAAAGCATATTTTACCTTAATAACCCTCCTGCTTCCCGGGCCTCTGAAATAGTGCATTTACCTCAAGGTATTTTACAGTTCTCGCTGTGTGAAGTTATAAGAGGGTTGGCGGCCTGTGTCCCAGGGAAGGCACCGAGTCCTGACGCGGTACCGATCGACCTCTTCCAGGACAACTACGATCTGTGAGCCCCCTATTAACTAACATGTTTAATTCTATAGCACTGGAGGGCCCTCTTCAATCCTAAAAGCATAGTGTAACAGTTCCAATCTACAAGAAAGGTGATAGGAGCAGCCCAAAGAAATATAGACCCCTCTCCCTACTAGATAACACTGCCAAACTCATGGGCAGACGCTTACTATTTAGGCTGGAGGAATGGGCCCTTGAGCATAACATTCTGATGCAGGCACAATATGGTTTCCAGAGGGGGAAGGGGACAGTTGATCAATGCCTCAATCTCTCTCTCTGTATAGATAAATCCACTAAGGGAAAAGGTGGGAAGATCTACATGGCCTTTATGGACCTGACATCAGCCTTCGACTGCATGTCCCATCAAAAGCTGTGGCCCATGATGGAGGGGATGGTGATTGATTGGCTGATAATTCATTTTATCCGTCAGATGTGTGCCAAATGCCACTGCCTGTGTTCAGTATGGAATAAATGGGGAATGCACACGCTCATTTAAGAGCAAGAGAGGAGTCATACAGGGATGTGTCCTCGCCCCGTTTCTTTTCTCCATCTATACAAACGGGGTGGAGGCTGCACTGACTTGCTCACCCCTAGACGTGCCCATATTTGATAACAACCCCCTTCCATTATTGTCGTATGCTGACAACGCAGTTTTAATTGCCAGGACAGGGGTAGCTCTCCAAAGCCTAATAACATCATACGCATCTTTCATGGCCTCACTAGACCTAAGAGTGAATTAATCAAAATCTTTCATTATTATAGCAGGTGGAGGCAAAGTTACACACACTATTTCCACCTGGACTCAAAGAAGATTGAAGTAGTAGAATCCTTTGCATGCCTGGGAGTTCTATTTTATAAAAATCCACTCATGGGAAAACTTGGTGGTGGCAAGAGTCCTAGGTATGGACAGAAGCCTACAACCTATTAAGGGCTTTGCTAAGAAGCTAGGCGCCAGCCCCCTGGACACAATTAAAAATATCTATCATGCAAAAACAAAGGCAGCGGCAACCTATAGGGCGGGAGTTTGGGGGATGGCCCATATCGACCAACTTCAAATAATAGAAGACAGCTTTTTAAAAATTGGGTTTCGTTACCCCCTTCTTTCTCCAATTATATTTTACACCTTGAACAATGGCTACCTTAAATGGAAGACTCTATTAGATTGGTGCCAATTTTGTTATGGCTCTCCATTTGGCGTAGGGCCACTGTCAATCTAACTCAGTGTATAATTAGAGATTGTCTGAAGTTGGATCATTACAAGAAACTTGGCTAGCTTACATATGTGGAGGCAGAACTGAGCGCAATTGGGCTGGGTGAATTAGTTTGGGATCCTGCTTCCTGTTGGAGGGTTTCTAAACAGAAAATAACTGAGGCTTTTATGCAGAGGGCTCATTTGGTCCTTAGAGAAAAGAATCAGTACCAAAAAGCGTCTCTTGCATATGACCTTCTCCCCCCAAGAATAGAGGAAGGGTTCGCATATCTATCTAGAATTACCATCGCACAGCATAGATGCATTCTATTGCGTTTCCGTTTGAACCTTATTCCTCTGTTGATAGGGTACCCGGAGAAGAAATTTAAGCACTCAGAGCTGATTCCATGTCCGTGCGACAAACATTCGCCCCAGTCAGACCTTCACCTAGTACTGTTTTGCAAGCTGTATCTTACTGAAAGAGAAGCTTTTATTCTCCCAATTTTAAAGTGGTTTTTTTTTTGTCCTGATTTAGAAATATTTTAGACTTGGAGGTGTCGGTCTCCCACTGACCCTTCTGTTCCATCCATAGGGATTTCTCCTGGGTAAACACATCGTATAAGTGGAGATTTCCTCTTTCCCTTTTTCTTCAAGCCCCTTTTTGTCCAATTCTGGCACAAACCGGATCTGGGTGGAGCTAATCACTTTGACTGCTCTTTCAAGTTACCACTTGAAAGCTTTATTGCATTGCCTAATCGTCAGATAATACATTTTATACCTCTTTCTTTAATTTAATTGGTTATATTATTCCCAAATGTTCCAATATTTGTACCTTTTACCCTTATTTCCACTCCTTTCTAGTTTGTTTATTCTGTGCATGGAAGCCAGCCATTCACTATGTGTTGGAGATATATTTTTCACCCATTTAATACATAGTTCCCATCTTGCTAAGAGTATCAGTATAAAGCGAAGGTTTTCTTGATCTTTACTCAACTTTTGTCTGTTTAGATTTATTGTATTATGTTGACATATTCCAAAAATAACAAGATCTATACTCACCTCCAACCGTTGTCCCAATACCTTGTCTAAGGTCTTACCTGCCTCACTCCAAAATTCTTCGAGTTGGGGGCACTGCTGAAACATGTGGAGATCGTCTGCACCCACTTCTCTGCACTTCGGGCAACTTCTCTCCCTTTGGCCACTGATCTTTGATAATCTCTTTGGCGTCCAATATGCTCTGTGGGTGGTGAATAAATGGTTCTTTCTCAGTGGAGCAGATTTAACAATGCGCCAACATTTAGCCATAGATACTTGCCATTCATGTTGAATATCCAGTTCCAGCAGCTCTTTCCCCCAGATCTCGCTTGGTATTTTGTAGTCCTCCTCCCCTTCTTGGATTAAGGCCCAATACCAATGTCTTTCTGACTCTTGGCCCAACCAGTAAATTGGTAATATTTAAACCTTGCAAATGAACCCTTTGTTATCTCATTTAGGACTTCCCATTTTATGAATGAATTTTGTTCCATTAGCTGACCCCATTTTGTAATGTTGTTCGCTCTCAGGGGACTTGCTAGCTTATAATTTAAGGCATTCTGGGGTAACAGGGGAGTCCCAAATTGGAGCGCTTTTACTATAATACGGAATATTTCGAATTTTTCTCATTTGATACCACAATTTTGCAGCCAACAATAGTGTCTTGAGTTTTACCTTCTAGAAATACTTGGGGTGACCACATTTGTAAAGGTATTGGCTTCCTTCCTTATTGACTAGTGCCTGTAAATGGACCGGATACAAATCAAAACTAGTTAGTAGCTTCCTAATGTGCTTAAATTGAAAGGCCCTACAATATTCCAAAATATCTGGGCTTGAGATGCCTCCTTGGGATTTATTCCTTCTTAACTTCTTCCAAGCAATTCTTACCCCTCTGGTGGCCCAGATAAAACTGCTCAGTTCTCCTTGTAGTTTTTTTATATGGTCAGTTTTAAACTCCAGTGGAATGGTACTATGCAAATATGTACATTTTGGGAGTATTAGCATTTTAATTATATTGATCTCCCCATAAAGGTTACAGCTAAGCCCCCCATACTTGCAATAGCTTTCTCACTTCTTTGTGGACTCTGTCGAAATTTAAACTCGCGATATCCTCTACCTTTGTTGCAAGGTCTAGCCCGAGGTATTTAATTTTTTTCTTCACCAATGGGTTTTGAGAGTTACTATTGAATTCCAAGATTTCATTTTGTGAATGGTTTACTAAATATCCAGAGACATTTCCATAATGTTTCACTATCTCTTCAATTTTTGGAAGTGAGGCCTTTAGGTTTCTGGTGAATACCATCAGGTCATCTGCAAATAATGCAACCTTCTTCTCCCATATCTGGTACTTGAATGGAGTTATTTCCTTCTACTTCCTTAGCATACATGCCAAGGGCTCAATGTAAAGATTAAAGAGACATGGGGATAGAGGCCATCCCTGCCTTGTGCCCCTTTTTATCTTTATTCTTTCCGTCAGAGAGTCATTCACTAGAACCATTGTTGAAGGCCATTTGAAAAATCTGCGTTATTGCGTTCTGAAAGGTGTCTCCAAGATTACATTTTTCCAGGGTTGCATTTAAGAAAGGCCAGCTAACCCTGTCGAAGGCTTTTGCAGCATCAAGGGTATGCTTGACAGAAGAGTAGAATATTAATTTGCCACATCCATAGCGCTAATAAGCTTGTGCATGAGTTCCTGGATTTGCCTTCCCTTGATAAAGCCTTTTTGATTAGGGTGAACTAATGCTGCTGCTACTTTTCCTAACCTTTTCGCCAAGATTTGCGTGTAAACCTTGTAGTCTGCGTTTAAAAGAGAAATCTGTCTATAAGACTCGCATTTTGTAGGGTCCTTCCCTGGTTTTCATAAGATGCTAATAATAGCATCATTCCAAGAGGATGGGAGATCTCCTTCCTTTAGAAAGACCTCATTTAGGAGATTTGCCAGGGGTGAGGAACTTCGATTTCTGATCGCAATCGAAGCGACCCGCCATTTTGTGCTCCACCGCCATTTTATGTTGCCATCACTCAGGCAGCACGGCGAAGAAAGTCTATTCTGCTTTTTCTGCAGCCTGTGTCGAAATACGCCTTCTGCCTCTATTTGCAAAGCTGGTGTTAGACCTAGCCGAGTACACTAATCCTTGTCTGGCTTTTCTAATCCCCGTCTCAACTATCTGTTGGCTCACACTATTCTTTCCTGACCTTATCTTATCGTCTTGCCTTCACTGTCTCCTGCTAGCATTCTCTCGTTTCACAACTGTCCCCCAACACACACAAACGTATCTCGCCACCTGGAAGTTAGTTATGAGTCTGTTAATAAATTAGATTGAGGGTGGGGTGACAAACATAGTTGGAGGAGAGGTCTCTTCGAGTCATCCAACACTTTTGTTTTCAAACCTTTCCTATTGGTTCTATCTTGTTTTCTAACTTTTCTTATTGGCTCTTTCTTGTGTGTTCTGGGAGTGCTTTTGGTTAATGAACACGAACATTATATGGTATTTAACCCTGTGCGCCACAGAGTGAAGTGGCAGTCTCCTGAGAACCTACTTTGTGTACTTCTAGGATAACTGTACTAGCTGCAGCTAAATAAATCTGATCTTCTAACACCGACAGAGTGTCCTGTGTCTCTGTGTAGCTAAGCAGGAGAACTCCGGAGACTTGGGCGTACCCTGCGCCGCCAGGCCCAAAAGGTTCTGGTTCTTCAACTGGCGCCCACGTGGGGCAGCTTCAGTGGTACCGGTTCTGCTCGAAGGTCGTGAGGAACCCCGCAAGAAAATTCCGGAGGGTTCACGAGCCACATTAAGCGACCCCTGTATGTCGAAAGTGGTCCGAAGGTCTTTTGCAGCGCGGTTACTCCTTCCTGACGGCTACTGACGACCACTGCCCTGACTGCCGCCCTGCTTTGGCCCTTCCTTTGATGATGTATGGTAAGGCGAGACGATAGACGGGCCTCTGTTGGTGGAAGAAGACGTCCTTACTTAAGTATTTTCGTGGGTCGCGCCCACAATTTTGGTTCTTTGATTGATTTCTTTGGGTACTTAGATTTAACTATTGCAATAGATAAAGCCGAGGGTAAGTGCATTTGTGCTGCGTAAACTGAGTTTTACTCCCTTGAAGTTTGTGAACAGTCCGGAGACATCTCGAGATGCCTGGTCTGACTAAGTTTGGAAGAATTTGTTGTCTTGGTTGTAATAGGGATTCCCGACTTGAGGACTCTTGTCCGATTCCTTCGGTTGGAACTCCCACATATGAGCTCTATTCAAAACATGGTATCGGCCCCATTGCCTTTAACGAGACATGGACCCGATACACGAAGAAAGATGGTGTTCTAAAATGGCCAGAAAATGGTAGTTTTGATCCTGATGTGCTAGACAATTTGGACACAGTTTTATTTAAAAGAAAAGCCCGGCCGGCAATGTTTGACTCTTTCCGCCTTTGGCGTAAGGAAGCCAAACAGAAAGAAATTAAACAAGCAAAACGAGATAGGAAAGCACAGGGTATGACAATTATACAGGCTGCCCAATGGTTTAAAGACGATGAAATTGACAATGCGACTGAAATTTCGGAAAGACAGCATCGTATGGCGATAGATAAATGTTATCCGGTGTTACCTGTTTCTCCTTCTGATAATAAGAAAGATATAGAAGAAGATCCCCTAATGGCCCACTTATTAAGGTTGCCTCCGCCCTATGCACAAAGTGCCAATGTACCTCAGCCGTTACAGCCTGTTCAGCCGCCAGCGGTACTTCCGCCTGTTCCGGCTCTTCTACATTTGCCTCCTCCAGTATTACCGCCCTTGCCGGTTTTACCGTTAGCCTCAACTTTTTTGCCCTCATCTCCTGATCTTAGATCTCCTTTGCCTTCTGCTCATCCTGCAATTACCAGTTCCTCTCTTGTCAGTTCTCCTAATACTTTGTCTCCAATTCTCATGTCTAATTCTCCGTCTGTGTGTAAGCGTCTCACAGACACTGTTACTGGTATTCTATCTCCTTTCTTTGAAGCTTTAAATGTGTCTCCGGCTTTTTCTCGAAGACAATCTCGTAGTCAGTTCCCAGATTTTGAGGAACGAGAGAGGTTGGACTCTCTTGCACGGAAATGGATCAAGAAGGGTCCACAATACAGTGTGCTTGATATTATGCCTACCTTTTTGCAATGGAATGCGCCTACGCAAAGATATGTTTTTAATGCAATGTGTGATACTTTCATTAAAGAATGGGAAGATGTGAGTTTGAGTCCGATCCCACAAGATCTGTTAAATGTTCAGACTGATTTTGATAAAGGACTTATTGTGGGTTCTAAGGTTGAGGAAGCTGTAAGGACACTTATCTCTTATAGATCCTTATTGTTTTCTCAGACTTTCCTTGATTCCGACCCGTCGGTTAGACTGACGTTGAAAAATTATCCTATGAGAGAGGTTCCTCCAGTATGGAAAGAAGAGGTTGCGGGAGTAGGTGGTAATGCACCTATTCCTGCTCATTTCCAGCGTATATGGGTACATGTCCCTTGGAAGAGATCTGAAGTTTTGGCCCTTAAGCAGACTCTACCGGATCCTCGTAAAAACCCTGCAGGTTATTACAAAGAATTATCACAGACAGTTGATGCTTGTATCATGAGCCTAGCAGATATTGACATGCTAATAGGGAATGTAGTCCCACAGACAATATGGGCTAAGATTTGTAGAGAGGATCACGCACAGGAACTAGGTGCTACTTGGGATGTTATAACTACTTTAGATAGAGACCAAGTGGGTGGCGCAAAGCCTGACGCTCTGATCTCGGAACTCCCTGGTAGAATCATTACGTTAATGAAAACTATGATGCCTGCATTGAGAGTTAATTGGGATAAACTAGCAGCATGCAAACAAAAGAAAGATGAAAGTGTCTCTGACTTCTTTACTCGTTTCGAGGAGACATTTATCGACCACAGTGGTCAAGACATGGCTACAGAGGGTGGACAGCGATTGTTTGTGGACAAATTTGTATTCAATTTGCTTCCCGAGCTGTCACACAAATTAAAAGATTCAGAAAGTTCATGGGCTGTTTCTTCTTCTGCCCAGATATTGGCTACTGCGCAATATTATGAGAATAGGGAAAAGGAAGAAAAAGAAAAGCAAGAGAAAAAGACGAAAGATTTAAAAACAAAGGTTCTCTTGCAACAAGCCTATCCGCCACGTTATGCTCAGCCTCAATTTCAGCAGCCTCCGCAGTTTCAGAGGTTGTATCAAAAACCTGAGCCATACAATCCGCGACCTTTGTTAGGTCCTAATCAATGTGCCTATTGTAGAGAGGAAGGTCATTTTAAGAATAGTTGTCCGGTTTTATTGCAGCGCAATGGAGCATTATCGGCTCCACGAGGTCGTGCTGACCTCCAGTCAGCAAACAGAGGTAGAGGTCGGGGTGTGTTGACTCAAGAACAGCGTGCCCTTCCTTCTCCCAATTCCATGAACTATTTTGATCAGCAAAATGTGAGGTCTGCACAGTATTACAATGAAGACCATTATATTGAAGGCGAGAATGAAAGTCTTCATGCTAACTAGGACAGCCATGGACAAAGTAAGGGAGTTGTGCCAATCCCAGTAGATCAAAATGAACCTTATGTTAACGTCACTACAATGGGTGTTTCAGAGCCATTTCTTCTGGATACTGGAGCAATGAGAAGTTCTATCATTCATTCTAAACTCCCTGGGGCACCTTTGTCTGGCTTAACGAATGTTTCTGTAGGATTTTCTGGCGCCCCTGTTCGCAATCCCGTTTCTTGCCCTTTGCCTATTTCAGTTGGTCCTTATGATTTGGAAGCTCCACTTCTGTTGACGAATGGTTGCGGTGAGAATCTGTTGGGTCTAGACCTATTGAAAAGAATGCATGCTACGATATATTGTTCTCCTTCTGGCGTACATCTTACTTTAGGACAGAAATTGATCTCCCCAATGTATTTGTCTAGAAATCAGTTTCCACCTGAATTACTTTCTTTCCAGCAGCACTTTGGGCCACGGGTCCGAACGATGTGGGTTATCTTGAGATTCCACCTTATGTTGTCACTCTCAAGCCCAATGTTGAATTACCGCGCATCCCACAGTATAAAATTTCTACTGAAGGTGAGAAAGTGCTTTTGGGAATCATTCATGACTTGATTCAGAAGGGTGTGGTTGAAGAAACAAGAGGTAACACATGCAATAGTCCTATTCTTCCTGTTCTCAAACGTACTGATCCTTTTCAGCCTCCTGTGTATCGTTTCGTAATTGATCTGCGGGAGGTAAACAAAATTGTTGTCCCACAATTTCCTGTTGTTCCAGATATCACTACTTTGTTGACAATGATACCTTCCACAGCGACTTGGTTCTCTGTTATTGATCTAAAGAATGCTTTCTTTAGTATTCCCTTTGCAGAAGAGAGTAGGGACATTTTTGGTTTCTCCCTTGGAGGCCGAAGCTTCCGGTTTAAGCGCGCACCTCAAGGCTATTGTGAAAGTCCCTCTATTTACAGCCAAGCTTTAAAATGTCATCTTGATACTTTTCATTTGCCGTCTGGTGCTGCTCTTATCCAGTATATGGATGACTTGTTAGTCGCCGCCGATTCAAAAGATATCTGCAAAGATGTCACTATTGCATTGTTACGCCATTTGTTTAAACTGAATCACAAGGTTTCACCTTCCAAACTACAATATGTTTGTCAAGAGGTTACCTATTTGGGTCATCTCCTATCAAAGGAGGGACGACGATTGACACCAGAACGAATTCAGGCGATTACGCGAATGTCTGTACCATCCACACAAAGGGAAGTACGTGCCTTTCTGGGTATTACTTCTTATTGTAGACAGTGGATCCCTAACTTCTCTCTAATTGCCAAACCTTTGTTGGCACTCACTTTAAAAGATACGCCTCAGCCCCTTCCTTGGACTGATGAGTGCCAAAAGAGTTTCACTGACTTACGTACCGCTCTGTGTTCTGCTCCTGTACTAGGCACTCCAGATTACACTAAGCCTTTTACGCTCTATGTTCATGAGAGAGAAGGTTGTGCATTGTCAGTTTTAACACAACAATTTGGAGACAAACAGCGGCCATGTGCCTAATTTTCGGCAACGTTAGATCCTGTAGCTAAAGCATTGCCTAGTTGTCTCAAAGCGACAGCAGCAGCAGCAATTTCTATTCGGCAGTCTGCTGGAGTGGTGTTGGATAACAGTCTCATTGTCATGGTGCCACATGCAGTGGATACTTTACTAAACAGAACGAAAACGCAGCATCTCACGAGTGCTCGTCTAACTGGATACGAGCTGACGCTTTTGGCTAGTCACGTACACATCAAGCGATGTAATACCCTGAATCCAACTACTCTGTTGCCCCTTCTAGATGAAGAAAATGTTAAAGAACAGCATGATTGTTTCTTCCACACTAAGGAAGAGGCAAAGGGAAGAATTGACCTAAGAGACACACCGCTAGAGAATCCGGATGGAACTCTATGGGTAGATGGTTCTTGTTTTAAAATGCCTAATGGAGTTGCAGTTTCAGCCTATGCTGTAACTACTTTACATACAGTTGTGGAAGCTGCACGCATTGGACACAATTCAGCGCAAGCAGCAGAATTGATAGCATTAACAAGAGCTTGTGTATTGTCGAAAGGGAAAAGAGTGAACGTATACTCTGACAGCCAATACGCTTTTGGTGTAGCGTTCAACTTTGGGCGTCTCTGGAAGGAAAGGGGTTTTCTCACTTCACATGGCACCAAAATACAACATGGTCAGTTAGTGACTGATCTTCTCGAATCACTTGCCATACCCACCCAAATAGCGATCGTGAAGTGTAGTGCACACAAAAAGATTACGGATGATGTTGGTCGAGGAAATGCGTTTGCAGACGAAATAGCAAAGAAGACAGCGAGAGATTCAACAAGTCGAATGTATGTGGCACGTCCTGCGAATTGGGTCAGAGAGAGAGGAATGTATGAGAATACAGTGGAAAGTGTAAAAGCGATTCAGAAAGAGGCTTCAGAGAGGGAGATAAGCAAGTGGAAAGAAAGTACGGGAATGTTAGATGAGATGGGTTGTTGGGTGGAATTATCTGAACATCAACGTTGGCTGTTACCTATGTTCTCCCAGTGGTTACTATGGCACATGGTCCAGCCCACTTAAGTGCAAAAGGTATTTGTAAACTTCTGGCTCCAGTGTGGCAGAATGAAGGTATCCCAAAATGTGCAGACAATGTAGTGAAGCACTGTATTGTTTATTTAATGTACAACCCGGGAAAGGGAACCCCGACTCCAGCGGGTCACTTTGCTCCTCCGACATATCCATTTGAGGTGTTGCAAATCGATTATATTCATATGGAGCGATGCAACAACCTCAAATATGTTCTGGTGGTAGTATGCGCCTTTTCGAGATGGATAGAAGCATACCCTCTAAAAGATAACCCAGCTTTATCCACAGCTAAAATCCTTCTAAAAGAATTCTTCCGCAGGTTTGGTTTGCCGCGCATTGTCTGGAGTGACAATGGGAGCGAATTTGTTGGCCAAGTCATGCAGAAAGTTTGTGCAGGTCTTGGTATCAAGCAAAAGTTCCATGCGGCAAATCATCCACAGTCAGCGGGTTTAGTAGAATTTTACAACGGAACCTTGAAGTTAAAATTAGCAAAGGTTCAAGCAAGTACAGGACTCAATTGGCCTGATGCTTTGCCGTTAGCTCTGCTATCCACCAGAACTGCAGTACACTCTTGTTTGGGACTTAGCCCTTACGAAGTGGTATTTGGTCGTCCGGCTAACGTATGGGGAATCCCTCGCCCTAAGAAATACTCAGACTTGCCATATCCAATGTTGATTGACTATCTGCATGATCTCACGACTAAATTGCGTGTTCTCCATCAACAGGTTCAGAGTGCTCTGCCGAAGGCTTCCACAGACCCAGGTCACTCCATCCGACCAGGTGACTGGATTTGTGTGAAAAATTTCCAGAGGACAAGGAATTTGGAACCCAGATGGCGAGAGCCCCGAATGGTCCTTCTCACCACGAGAACAGCAGTTAAAGTCGAAGGAAAGAAAAATTGGATTCACGGTGTGCATTGTAAGAAAGTGCCTTTGCCTTTGCCCTACGATCAATGGGTACACAGAGGTGTTGGTGACTGAAAGTGAAAGAGTTCCACTATTCGTACCCTTCAGCGATGCACACCTGAATGGGATACTGTCTGAGAAAGAGGAAAACGACATTTTACAGGAAGCAATTCCATCACATCGTCGCTTGGATACGACTTATCCACGAACATTGTTCCAAGACCAGAGTGTTCCGGGGAAGGAACGATACGATTTAAGACCTAGACTAAAGAACACTTAAAAGATTTTTTCTCTTGTGTAGTATTCTGTCCCGGTTGCAGTGTCACGGTAGGAGTCTGGATCACGACCTGAGTAGTGGCAATAGGCCTGCAGGACCTGTAAGTGCCATAGGATGGCAAACAATCGTGATTTAGCGATCGAGGAAGATTGCCGTGAGCATCCATTAGAAAGATGGAAACTACACTAGGCAAAAGAGAGAGAAAAGATGAAATGAAGAAAGCATCCTGTAAAATAATGTACAGTCGTTTCAGTATAACTTTATGTGTTATTATATCATTATGTATTGTTTTGGCATTTATTGGTTGGATTATTTATGCTTTGCAGCCAAAAGTTATCTCCCCTTTTCCCTCTTTGTCTTCTCCTACTATCTCTCCACATCTCTTTCATACCCTTCCTCCACATGAACTCATTAGAAGTACTGAATGTTATAACAATTCCTTTATCCAGCTATTACATCAGCACCAGTTAGTGGTCAATACAACTGACTGTTGGGTGTGTGGACTTATGCCACACACCACAGAGAAAGGAATGCCATATTTAGTTCTCCCGTTCTCTTATGAAGGTTCTGCTTGGGCTTACTTCATCATTTTCTCCAATGCTTATCAAAGCAAATTCAGGCGATCCGTTAGTTCACATGTTAGTGATCCGGATTTTAGTCATAGTTCTTTGATTAAGGGTATGGTAGCTATGGCTAAAATCATGGAAAATAGTAAAATCTCCATTGATGAAAGAAAAGCGTACACTAACTGGAACGTCACTCAATATATGTCTAGTCTAAGTGGTAAAATTAGAAAAGGAAAGTCTTTGCCGATTTGGACTATACCACATCAGGGCAACTTCTGCTTACAGATAAACGATTGCTCTTCTGACACCATACAAAGGAATAACTGCTCCTACACATACGTTTATTCCTCTCAGAACTCGCCTCCTCTAGTGCCGTCTCAAGGCACCTATTTCATCTGCTATAATAGGGCTTATACTTGGTTGCCAACAGGTTTCTCTGGTACTTGTTATATAGCCTTTCTTCTTCCCCCTACTTACACCGCTTCCGCAAATCATCATCGAACCCGATACGGCAGAGGGATTATTGATTCAAAGGACACAGCAGGACAAGAGGGAGGAGATTTCCTTAAAGGATTTCTTCCCTTCTGGGGTCCAATGGCTAACAGCAGAAATATAAGGCAACTAGTCCGTGTCGTAGAAACTACAATTGACATCACTGTAGGTGCCTTAAGCAACATCACGGCAGAACTACAGGCGGATCGTCTTATGACATTACAAAATCGAGTTGCCTTAGATTTTGTTCTTGCCGATCGTGGTGGAGTGTGCAAATTGATCGGGTCAAGTTGCTGTATTTTCATACCTAATGACACTCCGACAGTATACCAAGCCATCTCCAAGTTGCACATAATCTCTGAGTCTATTCATCAGGACGAAGGAGATTGGTCTCTAACGGAGTGGTTTTGGGGACTACTGTCCAAATGGGGTTGGAATGCATTGACGTTTCTTGGTATAATTTTGACCATTATTTTCTCCTGTTGCCTTTGTATGCACTGTGATCCTGCTATCTGTGACCTCTGTGCTACTATGTGCATCCCAAAACCCAAACCACAAGTAACAGAAAACATAAGAATGATGTTACAGCAACAGCTCGATGACCTCATGGCTATCGACGTGGACTCAGATTAGCATGAGTCTATCTTGCCTGAGTTCTGGCAAACAGAGGGTCTGAGGAACTTCGATTTCTGATCGCGATCGAAGCGACCCGCCATTTTGTGCTCCGCCGCCATTTTATGTTGCCATCACTCAGGCAGCACGGCGAACAAAGTCTATTCTGCTTTTTCTGCAGCCTGGTGTCGAAATACGCCTTCTGCCTCTATTTGAAAAGCTGGTGTTAGACCTTGCCGAGTACACTAATCCTTGTCTGGCTTTTCTAATCCCCGTCTCAACTATCTGTTGGCACATACTATTCTTTCCTGACCTTATCTTATCGTCTGGCCTTCACTGTCTCCTGCTAGCATTCTCTCGTTTCACAACTGTCCTCCAACACACACAAACGTATCTCGCCACCTGCAAGTTAGTTATGAGTCTGTTAATAAATTAGATTGAGGGTGGGGTGACAAACATAGTTGGAGGAGAGGTCTCTTCAAGTCATCAGACACTTTTGTTTTCAAACCTTTTCTATTGGTTCTATCTTGTTTTCTAACTTTTCTTATTGGCTCTTTCTTGTGTGTTCTGGGAGTGCTTTTGGTTAATGAACACGAACATTATATGGTATTTAACCCTGTGCGCTACAGAGTGAAGTGGCAGTCTCCTGAAAACCTACTTTGTGTACTTCTAGGATAACTGTACTAGCTGCAGCTAAATAAATCTGATCTTCTAACGCCGACAGAGTGTCCCGTATCTCTGTGTAGCTAAGCAGGAGAACTCCGGAGACTTGGGCGTACCCTGTGCCGCCAGGCCCAAAAGGTTCTGGTTCTTCAGGGGTTCGGCCAATACTTCCTGTAAGTTTATGTACAACTCATTTGGGAGTGCATCAGGGCCTGCTGCCTTACCTTTCTTTAAACTTTTCATTGCTTCTACCACTTCTTCCCTGGAGACTTCCTGATTTAGCTCTCTTCTTTGTTCTTGAGTGGCAGACGGTGTATTTATCTAATCCAGTACTGAGTTTATTTGCTCTTTTGTAACAATGACATCTTCAGTTTACAGTTTGTCAAAGAATTTTACAAACTCCCTTCTTATTTCAGTATCCTCTGTGCTATATTGTTGATCCTCTTTTTGTATTTTGTTGACCCTGTTGTGAATTAAGTCAGTTTTTAACTTCCATGCTAGTAATTTTCCGCACCCTTCGCCATACTCATGGTGTGAAAGCTTGCCGGCCTCCCATCTCTCCCTGACAATTTCTGCAAGGAAATCTGCTGGTTCCTCTTTTCTAAGTTTTCTCCTCTCTGTCATACTTGATCTCTCCTGTGCGGTTACATTTTTACATAACTGTACTTCCAAGGATGCAATCTCTTTTTCTAGTTCCCTGATAGTATTCTTCCTCTTCTGATTTTTGCAATAATTCTTCTTCTTCCCCTAATAAAAGCCATGTATGCTTCCAATGCAATCTGTTTTGTGGTCCCTTCTTTGTTTAGCTGGAAGAAAGCCTCCGTATCCTTCGCTAACGATTCTACCTGTGTTTTCTCTAGAAAGATACCCCTATCTACTATCCATCTTGGGCATGATGCTGTTTTCTTTAAGGTTGAGGTGTAAAACCACAGCAGAGTGGTCCGATAAGTGAGCTGGTATATGTTCTACTCTTTGAGTGCAGTTTAACAGGTTTCTATCTATTATAAAATAGTCTATCCTGGACCAGTGCCCCAGTCTTTTGTTTTGGAAAGTAAATTTCTGAGTCTTTCCCCCTTTTTTGTTCCATACGTCCAGAATTCCCAGATCCTTGATGCAAAGACTCACCCACTCCCTCATCTTAGGTAAATTGTGGCAGTTCTTCGTGGGAAACCTATCCTCTTTAGGATTTAAAATTAAGTTAAAATCACCCCCCATTATTATTGGTGATTTTGCTGATAGAAGTTTGGAATATACTTTTTGAAGAGGCTCTGGATCGTTCATGTTGGGGCCATAGTATCCCACTGTAGTATATGGGTTGTTCTGAATCTTGATATTTGCTATTGCCCATCTACCTTTCCTATCCACCTCTGTGGATTCAATCCTTACTTTCAGTGAATTTTTAAACAGGATTGCTACGCTTTTTACACTACACTTCTGACTTGTGCAGACATATGCATCTACCCATTTCTGGTTTTTCAAGATTTTCACCCCTTCTTCCTTCAATAGGTGTGTTTCTTGCAGTATAATAGTTTCACAATCCATTATTTTCAAATACTCTAGGATTTTTGACCTTTGCTTCCTTATCCTAAGGCCGTTTACATTCCATGTCATTATTTTAACTGCCATTTAGATTTTGATCAGGATTTGCTTTAAGTTCGTATATCTTTTTTATGTCTCTTGCAGTCTTTTCCTGGGCCCCCTCCTCACTTATATTGCTTGTTTTGGACTTTTTTTCTGTTTTTCCCCCATTTTGCTCCCCACCCAGTGCACTTTTTTTTCCTTTTAAATTTTTTCTAGGTGAATTTCTTTGCTTCTGCTCCCTCCCTGGAGAAGCCTCCTCTTTTCCTCTTTCCTTCCTTCGTGCATCACTCTGCCCCTTTCGAGCTCCTTGCCCTCTTAATGCTCCATAGTCTTGCTTTATACAGCATAATATTCAAATTACGAGTGTTCCTTTTGTTGAACTTTGATTCGATCAATAAAGCACTCCACTTCCTTGGGGTCCCTTATATTGTGCATCTTATTCTCCCACAGTATTCTTAATGAGGCAGGAAAACACATCTGGACTGTTGCCCCAAGCGTTTTTAGTTGTTGCATGTGCTGGCCAAACTCCCATTGTCTGTCTTGCGTTGTTCTGGATATATCGGATCTTATTCTGCAAGACCAATCGTTTTTTGGGAATGAACCCGCTTTCAGACCCTCACTTAAAATCTTCTCTTTCAGTGTGTATGTTTTAAAATCCACCAGGATTTTTCTTGTTTTTTTTCTTAACTTTCCTTTCCCAAAAGCATCTTGGTGTATTCTTTGAATGTCACCAGCAAGATCTTCTGTCCTTGTCCAGGGAATTATTTCTTCCAGTAGCTTAATTGTGAATGTTTTGATCTCTTCCCCTTCAAGGCCTTCTGGAACATTCATGATTCTGAGATTATTTCTCCTAGTATGATTTTCCATGGATTCGAGTTTGTCTCTAATCTCAGTCTCTTTGGTTTTTCTTAAGTCGATCTCTTTTTTATTTGTTTCGTTTTTTTCGTTGAGTACCTCTACTTCCAATTCCACCGCTGTGACCCTGTCCATGAGCTTATTTATTTTTTGATCCAGCACTTCACAAGCTTCCTGAATTTTTGCCTGAGTTTTCTCTGAAGTTGCAAAATTTGACCTCATCTCCCTCATCATCATCTCCATCATTTTCTCCATGCTGGTTAACTGTACCTGGGTCAATTGGTTTTCAATTTTGTCTGTGGGCTGTATGCTGGTCTCTGTATCTTCCCGATTTTCTTTGTCTAATTCCATGGCTGGTTCTTGCTGATCTGTCATCATTAGTACCCTATACCTGTTGCCGTCCACTGACATTAGTGAATTAGTCAGACCACGTAATGCAGCCACAAGACCAGTCACTAGCGGTCACTGCATTCCAGAACTGAAGAGCATTAAGCCCCACCTACGGGAATGATTAACATATAGTGCAAAATCTCTCAATGTCAAGCATGTACTGAACTGGGAGACATAGGGTTACGTTTCCAAATCCACCCTAGAGGGGATGCTGCACTCCTTGCAGTCCCAGCAGCACTTAAAATGTACATTGGTGATGCCCCTGCCCCTCCTTGAAACACCACAAGGAAGAAAACTGCATGCAAATGAACTCCCGAAGGGCATTATGGGGTGCTTGCAGCCGAAGCAGTGAATATTTTAGTATGCTGGGTCACCTTCAATGTGGTTTTGCTCTGTTTCCTTTTCTATGTTTTTCATGTGTGTTGCCACGGTTCCTACCGAAGGGTCCCAAATTCACTTATTTACAGTGAGGGACGCAGAGTGAGCCCCAAGGCCCCGCAACCCTGTCTGGCTCCCTTGAGCCTTGTCAATTTCAGCAGCCGGTGCGATAGCCAGCTATTCTTTTTTCTCCCTGTCTACATGGAGCGTGGAGGGGTGAAAAATGTTCAGTGTTGTAATAGTCAAAAGGTTATTAAGTATTTCATTTCAACTGAAACACATTAAGTAAAATAAATGGTTTGTCCCATCATCACAACTAACTGTTGGTACTGAAACAATCCTTTGTGATAAGGTAGAGGTTTTGGCCTGCAGAAACACCTTTAAAAATATCTGATGGGCATGAAAACAGCTTTAAGAGAGGAGGCATGGGATAAACTGCAAATAGCTAGTGCCCTAAAGGATTAACAACTCATTCTGGAAGGTAATTAACTCCCTTTTTTAGAAATACCTCCTGCCAACCATGGAGGTGTTAATTCAGGCTGATGTTTTGGTTGCCCATTTCAGTAAAACAAATACTATAACCCTACCACTGACCTGGAATTGAACTCTATTAGTGGTTTGCCAGGTACCCCCCAACTTCTTTTAATTTATTTTTTTAAATAATTTGTTCATTGAGCAGTTTGCATACAAAATCACAGCTGGACCTTGTACAAGAGGCAATCACACACTTAGAATCAATGATGTTACACACTTTGGTTTAGGTCATAGAGCGACATAACAACCCCCAACAACATTCCCCCACCCCCAACCTATTAATCTCAGGGCACTGAGCAGTAATCATGTCCTCAGCGGAGCTTCTCTTCCAAGCACTACAATTTTACAGTAAATGACAGACCAGGCATACAACATAACCATAGGAAGGAAGCAGATCAGTTATCATATTACAGGATTGGTAAGTAGATACGAGTAAGCGGGGCCCAGAAATCTTTAGGGTGGGAGGTTTCAGGCAACTCCTCGGCATAGATCTCTAGCTGCTCCTTGCAGTACAACAGATTCCGGACCCACCTTTTCAGTGTCAGGGTGAGCCTGGAGCCCCAACACTGTGTGACTGCTCGCTTTTCTAATAGGGTCGATACCGCCACTAGTCTGCGGTTGCAGGGCTTTAGATTTTTCACCCATCCCAGTAGAAACACCGAAGGGGTACATTGATATATCTTGGGAGTCACGAGGTCTTGGACTTTTTAATTAATGTTGGTCTTTTTTTGATATGTTTAAAAATACGTGTGTTGAGCCTTGAGCAGATGGGTATCAATTGGCAATCTGTCTGGCTTCTTTCTCCACATTTAAACAGAGCGGTGCCTCCTTCTCCGAGCAGTCAGCTGGGTGAGGTGAGGCTTTTCTCCCACATAAAGCTGGGTGAGTTTCTCCATTTTTTACATACAATTGTATATTTAAACATCGTTATGAGTTTCTTTGTTAATCAAGGCGATGCTGATTCAGCTCTGCCTATTGGCGATTAGTAGTTTTGTTTTGATATGCATGAGGTTTATGTTTATATTCTTTTTCAGGAATGAAGACATTGTCCTTACGCTCAAGTACGAGCTTTTTCTGGTAGGGTGGCAAGTGCCACGATCGTACCCCACACTCACATTTGGTTTGCATGGGTTTAGCTCTTTCACTTTATAATCAGTTTGGCAGTAGCTGTTTTCGTTGTTTTTTCGGTCCTGATGAAAGCCGGGTCAAGTGACCACAACGGCTGAAACATGTTGACCACACTTTTACACTAACCAAGAATTAGCCTGTGAAAATTCACATCAGACTATAGGTTCTTTTAGACATGAAACTTGGTTGATCCACATTAAACACATTTTTTGATCAAGTATTCATTTTTAACCTCACATCACTTTCTAGCACTGCACATCACTGGAGCCCTCGATTACTTGGGTACACACCCTGGCAGGAGTTCATTTTCTTTCTGGGTATCACTGGCCTGCGCACCAGGCAGAGTCCTTGGGGATCTGCTACCCCGGGCTCAGACAGTGATTCCTTGGAGTTCCAGATGACGATGCTCCGCCAATAAGGGTGGGCTGATGGACTCCTGCCTCCTGCGGGGGGGTGTCTCAACTATTTGCAGGATCTCATGTACTTCTCCACAATAACTATTGGTCTGCTATTTTGTTCTGAACGGACTGTGCACCTTCTGTTGGTTTCATTGTGTCTATTTGGGATTGGAGGTGTTTCAGTCCTTAAACCAAGTCCCCTCTGTTTTTGACCCTCTTATAAAATTGTTGTTTGGTACATTGTACAGGTTCTAACACCACTTCCGGGAGTAGATTGGCCACGTCTCCCCAGAATTTATATATACCGGGGCAATCCCACGCTAGGTGCGAGAAGCCCGCATCTCCCCGCCTACAGCGAGTACAGCAGGAACTGTCCCGCAGACCAAACCGCATCAATTGCAAGTGTAATATAGCTGGTGCAGGAATTTGAAATGTATGATGCGGAGGTTACAGTTCGCCGTCAACCGGCCCGTGAGGGCACAGCACCATTTCCACCTATCCGGCGTGAATGAAGCCCCCAGTAGTGTCGCCCATTTTTTGTATGAGGGAAGTCCACCAGTTCCCTTTCCCTGAGAGAGGCATCATACAATTTCGTGATCAGGCCTTTGCGTTCCGCCCCTGCCAAAATCGCCTGCAGCACCATCAGCGGCCTGGGTTCCGCAGGGTAATCGGGATAAATGGAGCGTATAGTCTGTCTCACGTGTACGTATGTGAACCCTAGCATGAACCTCCGGCCCTTGTCTCCCTGTATGTCGGAGAGTGATTTAAACTGCCTGTTTTTATAAAGGTCCCCCAGTTGAGTTATCCCTACCGCACTCAATGCTTTAAGAGCGGCCGGTTCTTGCGCTGCAGAGATGTCCGGGTGAGCATTAAGCGGCAGTTTCGGGGCGTAGAGGTGCTGCACTTGTGCTCATGTCACGCACGCTTTCCATGCCCACGCCGGTGCATTCGACATCGGAGATCTTTTAATACCCCCGCCTGCGCTCCCATACAAATTCCCCTAATAGTAACCTTAAACGCCTTCAACAGGACACAGGGGCTTTCCACTGAGCCAGTGTTGTCCTTAAAAAAATCACTGATGGCCGCGCTCACTGTGCACCTAAACACTTGGTTCATGAGCGAGGAGGGCTGCAAGCACCATTGAAAAGGGGGACGCTCACAGGTAGGTACGTGCACCTCCATGAGCACAGGAGAATGATCTGATAACGTTTTGGCGAGATGTCGGACCTCCATGACCCATGTACATGCAATCCCCAACACAAGCCAGTAGTCCAATCTGGACCATGTGCCATGTACTGTAGATATGAACGTGCTTTCGCGGGTCTCCGGGTGTTGCCCCTGCCTCCATGAATCCCTATCAAGCTGTGGATATAGACAGACGTTAAAGTCGCCTCCCCAGAACAGTTCAGCCAAGGAAAATTTAGAGACGCGACTCCACACATCAGTGAAGAAGGCGGGGTCATGGATGTTTTGGCCGTATACATTCACAAGAAGGACATCCTTCCCCCCAAGTTGACCATGAAGTACAGCCACCCTGCCCTGTGTGTCCGTTTCCATGTGCAGCGCAGTAAAAGGGACCCCTCTTTTCACTAAGATCATCACCCCCCGAGCATAGGAGGAATAGGAGGAGGCTACCCTCAGCACTGCCCAACGAGTGCCAACATTCTTTTCCGATAATTGTGTAAGATGCGTTTCCTGCAAGAACGCCAACTGGATGCCCAATCTATCTAGTTGCACCAAAACAGCTCTTATCTTTCTAGGGCTATTCAAGCAACGCACATTCCAGGTGATGAACTTCATATTACAACCCATGGATGTGGAGTGTCAGATATAATTAGCAATGCAAAATTGAGTATCAGAATCTGCCCGAAAAGGTACAATGAAAGTGCAATAAAAAAAGTGCCGATTATCCACCCTAGCACACCCCCCATAACTCCCCACCCACTTTAGCGACCCCAACATGCTAAAGCCATCCCATCCGGACAGAAACAGCCCCCAACAAGGAGAACAACAGTTGTATATCGGGTTTTGGGGAACACTCATGGGGAGGCACCAGAGTGCTACAAACCTCCTACGAAGTAGAAGGTGGCTGAGCAGTGAAGTAAATGCGTGGAGGGTAACAAGCAAACGTCAATATGTATTGCATCGACATAGTAAAGTCGGGGTGCAGCATTGTCCCTGAAATGTAGTACCACCAGGTTACCCAGAGTCATGATATGTGCGAGTCACTTAGTGTTCCCAAAGGGTAAGACAGTGACAGTTACTAATCTTGGGCTCATAGGGGGGTCAGCATAGGGGTTCAGATACCCCAGATAGTATGAGAGGGGCAGGTGCCACTCTCTGGGCCTAAGCAACCAATCAGGAGGGGAAAATATGTCACCAATCGGGGAGGTTGGGACCCAGCCCACCAATAAACCAGAATCCGGGGCAAGGTACGCCCTCCCATCAGAACCGGGACCTATATAGGGTAGTGGTATGTCCACCTCCCACTAAGATTGCACAAGAAAACAACAAACTGAGAGGCACAAGGAATGACCAAACAACAGTATAAGTAGAGAGACATCCATGTTAAGTCAAGACAGATCTCAGGTGTTCAAAAAAAAAAACATCTTCAGAGCAGGCTCAGTCACACCATCATAGGTCCTCATCGTCCTGGGTCGCCGCTGTCTCTGAGCGTTTACGTTTCTGCTTCTTGACGTAGTCCATCTCCACTTTCGGGGAAGTGAAAATGTTGCTATCTCCGTCCTGACCCACCCGTAGGCGTGCGGGGTACAGCATAGCATAGGGGATACCTTCGGTCTGTAGGAACTTTTTTACGGCAGCAAACTTCCTCTGCGCCGCCTGGACAGCCACCGTGAAATCAGGGAAAAATGACAAAGTATTCCTTGAATGGTGATTGTGCCCCCGTCCCTAGCAAGCCTTAGGACAGTATCTCGGTCTCTGTAGTTCAGCAGACGTGCTATTATAGGGCGTGGTGGGGCTCCCAGCACTGGTCTTGCAGCCAGCGAGCGGTGTGCGCGCTCCACTATAAACATAGGGGACAGGTTTTCAGGGCCGAAGAGTTCCTTGATCATGATTTCAATATAAGTCTCCATTCTACCAGTATTGGTGGACTCCGGCAGGCCCGTGATGCGAACATTATTGCGGCGGGACCTGGCCTCCAAATCCTCATTTTTCGCTTGTATAAGCGCCAATACCTTCTCCATTTGGAGGGCCTTGCCTGCCACGTCACTCAGGCCGTCCTCATTAGTGAAGACACGTTGTTCGATTTCACCCATTCTAGCATTCTGTTTTTCAAGGTGGGAGGACATATGGTTGAGTCTGTGGTTCACCGCTGCCATCGCCCCTTCAATAGACTGGAGACTTCTCTGCATAGTGAACAAGGTGGATTCCAACTTGGAGGGGCCCTCCTCAGGCGCATCTGCCTCGGAATCCGAGACAGCATGCTATTGAGGTTTGGTAGATTTGCGTGCCTCAAAAGTAAGTCAAGTCTGTGATTTATCTGAGCGTCCCATGACGATAGAGAGTAGGGCAGAGGAAGGTTAAGCCACCCCGCAAGAAAAATACAGGGACCGCCCGTTGTGGCCGGCAGAGGCGTATGGTAGGTGACTCTTACTTCAGGTTGGCCCAGCAACTCACAGTTAGCCTTCCAGCTATACCAATGTGGCGGGCGCTGCTACTCTCCAGGCCCAGGCACAGGCCACCTGCACCAGGCACTGCAGGATAGTCCCCACCAGTGTTAGCAGGGCAATGCAGGGATAAAAGGAGAGGACCAAGCGCCAGAGGCCACCGGATCGCTATCCGACCACAATCAGGGAGCCAGTCGGTATTGTGCAACCAAATCAGGTGTCTCAGGGGGGTAAGTAGGTGGGCTGCACAGCAGCGCAGTCAGGGCCAAATGTATAATGAGGAGCGGCAGCACCAGGGTTCAGTGGGACTACACCAGGGTGTCACAGTGCCGTCAGCCCAATCACACCAGCCTCACAGCGCCCCTTCGCCACACATACAGGCCACAGCTCGCAGAGCACGACCAGGCCCTCTGGCCCCCACCCACCGCCGTGACTAAGGGCAGGGAGCCCTGCCTGCACCCCACTCACCGCAGCCCGCTGTCGGCTCTGTCCACGCTGGGATCTCAGTCGGCAGTGTTGAGTTCACTTCTGGCCCGAGTCAGAGTCAGCACGGATATGTGCAGGGGAGGCAGGTCACACCCGCACGTTCCTGGATAGCTTGGTAGAGGACTCGGCTCCACCGCAGCGGGTCTATGTATGCTGCGCTGTTCAGCCGCGGCTTCAGCAGGCCCCCCAGGCAGAAGGGCAGCGGCCACCTCACCACGCAGCCAGCCCCCAGACGAAGGGGCAAGATGATATAGTGGCGCCTCCTTGCACAAGTGGCTCCGGGGGGGATCGCCGCTCACTCCTCACTGAAGCTCCACCGCAACCAGGTCACCCACCAGCGCACCGTGCTCCGCTTATGAAGGCAAGGCAGAGGGGATCACAGCAGGTAGGACACGGCGGCAGCAATGTTGCCGTGCGGCGGCCTCAGCCAAGAGTTGTATTTTAGCCTCCACGATGGTTGTAGAGGGACACACCTTAAAGCCCACATTCCAATATGTGCTTGCACTACAGCACAGGCAGCGACAGGCTTCGATGCAATAGTATTTGGGCGGATATTAAACGATTAAGGGCTCAGCTGGGCAGAGCGGCACTAATGTGCAGCCATTTTGCCTGGCGCCCTCTAGAGCCCCCCATGTACCCCCAACTTTGTTTATGATAAGGGTTATAACTGATGCAATCAGTAAGAGTATTAGGGGAAGGGTCCATGCCCTGAATGGTAACTGCGGATCCATTTAAAAATGATCCTGATATTTGGGCACCAATCATTGCTAATGTATTAAACAAATCTATCAGTTCCATCAGTATATTGTCATGGTCACAATCAACAATAGAGCCTAATTTTATGAAAGGAAAAAAAGGTGACCCGAGGTCTTATCAACCAATTTTGCTGTTAGACTTAGCTGTTAAAGTAGCTGATGAAGTTCTTATGGACAGACTTGCACTGTGGACAAATGAAAACAATATCATTTCTGATATCCAATTAGGTTTTAGAACAGGGTTGGGTACCATAGACCAATGTCTCGTTTTGCATCTCCTGATTAATAAATATGCCATTGTAATGAAAGGGTCAATGCTTTTAGCCTTCATTAATTTAAACTAAGCTTTTGATTGCGTTAATAGATCAAAGCTCTGTTCAATTATTCTCCTTATGGAGGCTGAGCTCGCCATTGATAACGTTCTGAGATACAAATGCAAAGTAGTCTGCTAAGGTTAGATACATTATTTGGGGATGAAGGTATTGAATCCTTTAATGTAGGCATGGGACTCCACCATGGTTGTGTTCTGGCACATTTCTTTTTGTTTGTGTCCATGTGTTGTAAGAAAATACCTTTTTTTTGCATGGTCATCCCTTTTTGTGCTGTGACCCCTAAACATGGTAACATTGGCTAACTCAGAATTGGTATATTTAACTTCCCAGTAAGACCATAATATATGGTGCAAGAAATGCATCAATGGGATAGAAAAGTTAAAAGTTACATGTGGACTGTAGCACAGGTTCTGTCATTCGCTAAGCTGACAAAGAGAACAGGGATAACTTGTGTAGACTAGGCTCAGGCCTTTTCAAAGGAAGGACTAGGTGTGAAGTATATGATAGATATCAGCTCTGGAAGGATAGTATGGGAGGGTCAAGGAACATGTTAACTTGAAAGGGACCAGGGTGAGGCTTGCCCATTCATAATTAACTATAAAGGGAGACCTGGAGAAAAAAAAGCTTGTGGTTCTGTAGGCCCTCTGTAGCCAGCTACAGTGGATATGAGAACCAGTTTGATGTAGCTGACAAGAAGAGTGCTGCTCATTAACCTAAGCACACCCATGGCTGCCACACCAACTACCTTCAGGGGCAGAAAGATTCTGCTATGTTGAGTCTACCCCAAGGGTCAGTTTGCTGGCCTCCTGAGTGGTTACATGGATACAACACATTGCAGAAGGCCTTTTTTCTGAAGTATCCACCTGACTAGTAGTACCTGGAAAAGGCTGGTTGCCCCTGCTAGATTTAGTCCTAGCCCCTGAGTACTGTCCGTGTGGTCCTGGGAGTCTTACGAAGTAATCAAGAGGAGCTGCTCCATAAATTCTTGAAAAGTTGAGACTTTTAAAACATTTACACTTTCAAGACCTCTGGAGCTTCTAGTCCTCACTGCAACAGTGATTGATTTTGAGAGGGCTTTGTCGAATACATCTTCATGCTTGCCTTTCCTGAGGATTATCAGCTCCATCAAAAAGATCAAGTCATAAGGTAGGCATCTTGACTGGGTGAAGGTGCAAAAAGTATCCACCCAATGAGAGGAGTTTGGTGGCTGTGAAATTTTACTTTCTCCCACTATGAGATTTTGCTGCCAAAATCAACAGTATTTGAGGTGCAATACCCATAATAAAGTTTGGTGTACTTCCTGATCACCCAAGTATCAATCCTGAAGGAGTGCTTTCTTTTCAAGCACATAGGTATGTACAAAAACACCTCCTTTTAGAGGCTTTATCTACCTGTTCATTACCATTTCTGACACATCTCTGGATGTGGGATTGAGAATAGTTTTTTCCTCTTGATACTTCATTAGCTTTCCAGAATGTGGTTACCTGAATTACATTTGGAACTTAGTAACCACTATGGTTTTCGAGTTGTGAACACTGTCTTTTTATAAAGGTGGATCATGTCATTCACTTTTCTTCAGCTGAGTTTGGGAAAGGCACGTTTTTAATTTTAGTATAACTATAATTAATTTGAGTTGTCCTGATGTCATATTGAGTGCCTGACATAGATTATTCTGTAACTTCAGTACACCACAGTATATCCCATTAACAGGGTTGCTTTTGCTAGCTGTATGGTTCTTCACAAATATTAGATTTTAGACCTATTAGACAAACATTTCTCTTTTTGGGGAAGAAATACTTCTGGACCTTTGTTTTTTTAATTTGATTTAGACAACTTGTCTAATATTGAACTAATTGGTTTTCAATATACATATTTTCAAACTGAGGTGCATCTTTACCCTTGTCCAGAGGAAGACCCCACAAACTCATCTCATCATTAGGGGTGGAAATAGCAACTATGCTTTAACATTGGACTGCTTTGGAATTTATTTTCACTGTAGGTGGGGAAATACATTATTCATATCTCCTAAAAGAACTAGCAACAGCCATCACAGTACTTTACAGTTACTCTAAATATTATTTTCTGCAATTCTTCCTCTCACTTCCCACTAGCACCTCACCCTTTACATGATATGCTTTTATCACAAGCACCTCGTCGCCTGAAGCTATTATTTGTGTACACGCAATGTTGGTCCCGATTTGATGATATGTATATATTGCAAAGGTATAATTATTTTAAAAACATCGGCCCATCTTATTTGTTAACTGTTAAACATTGAAATATATATAGGAGGAGGATGTTTTTTCTACTCTGATTGTTTTTGAAGAATTCAAAGTGTTCATGAAGTAGGAAGCATTTTCTTTTATTTTTATCTTGATATTGAAGATAACATGTTCTGCAGATTATACTATGGAATATCAAGCACAAGAAGCATTTGCAATGCAATAGGACTTGCCTTTGGGACCTTAAAAGTATTTAGCCATGCAGCACATTAACCTGGGTGTTTAGCAGCAACCCACTGAGCTATCTGCATACAATACAGTTCAATACAATATGCTGGTAGACTTTCTTTGTGGTAGGTATATTAACTCTCTGTGCTACTTAATTGTGAGAGTGAAAACTGCCAGTAGTCAAAACTCTGACCTCTCTCCAATGGGAACATTAATCACCTGATTTCTCTGACTTAGCAAGTCTCACTGTGCTGGGAAAATAAAGGCTGCTGCTTTGTACCTACTGCCACTGTCAAACATGAATATTAAAGCCTTTGCACTAATAAATTAGCGAAACTGCTAGTTTAGTTAGACTTTCACCTTAGATGGCCCTGCCTTTACAGCCCAGGCTGACAACCTTAGTGTGCCCATTTGCATTGCGCTATGCCGTTTTGGAGCTCCCTCCCCATTCTTGTAAATAACATTTCAAATGTTGGCAGCACCAGATTATTAAATTAATATCTGACTTACCCGAGACCCTTGACAGTCAGAACGATCCGCTGAGAGAAGCTGCTGGTGTGGCACTGAGGAAATCGCTAGCCTGTCCCTGTTTCAGAGTCAGACAACGAGTCATGCTGCAGTGCCTCAGCCTGTGCACGTGCTCTCACTATGAGACTCACGCTGGCATGGTGAGTCCGGGGCATAAGTTGGTCTCTGCCTGGGCAGGGCGCAGCAACAGCACATTTTGAGGTTTGGAGGAAGTGAGCAGGTGGTCGAATTCTCAAACACCGGCTTCCTCCATTACCTCTATGCCATGCAGCAGGGGAATTCCTTGGTGCCATGGGGCCCGGCTGGTACAGCATACAAGGAACACAAACACAGACTGCCACTCTGTCCGAAGCTCGTAAATGTAAATTGTAAGCAGTGGGCGGAAGCAATTTTAGGCAGCCTGCTGTGTTTGCACCCTGCCTGCCGCAGAGCAGCGCATGCGCGCTGACTCTAGGCTCGACCAAAAAGGTATGGCTAAGGGGGTCACATAATAACTGAGCTGCGGGCTTCTATGGAGGAAAAGAAATTAGTAGACGTCGAAGTGAGGGTTGGTGTGTGTTGTGTGAAAACAGTTGACCTAAAAGTGCAGCGCAGGTGAGAAACTAATACTTCAGAAGGGGCATCTTGTGACACTGAGCTACAAGAACTAATCACTCCCGACATGGGACATAGTAAGTGAGAACACAATAAATAGGCCACGTTATAACTCATGCGTCTATATCGCATGCCATTAAAACGCAGTCATTACAATGACCGCACTGTTACATCGCATAGCATTACAACGCAAGTCATTACAACGACTTGCTGTAGGGGACGCTGGATGTTGGAATAGTATAATTTACTATTCCAACTCCAGTCTGTGCAACAGTAGGTAAGGTGTTGGTTTTAAAATCCAACACCTTCTGCCCCCTACAGCAAGTCCTTGTAACGGTTTGCATTGTAATCGCATGCGATGTAACAACGTGGTCGTTGTAATGCCCGCGTTGCAATGGCATGCGTTGTTTCGCATGCGAGTAAATTATGTTTCCCAAACACAATGTCACTTGGACAGCACCAGTGACTTAAACTGTGCCTCACATCTTTTTTCAAAAACGTCACTCCTGGCAGTTCAAATTAACTTGTTGATTCTATTGGAGGCTCGCAGCCTTAAAGCACACACTCCATGGCTTGCATCAATTGTTTCACTGAAGTATCTCATGCTTGGAGCATTAGTTGTTTCAATTGTTCCGCTGACTTTAATGGAGGCTCAAATGGGGGAATTGCAGTCATTATGACAAAATATGACATTGTAGCCCACGAAAGACTACTCAGACGCACCAAGAGGCTATCCTTTTTCTAAATCCAACTAAGAATAAATATATCGAAAATAAAAAGGTTTCCTGGGCGTGCATTCCTTTTCTGTGTTTTTTAGCTACCCATTACCAAGAGGGCGGGTGGGGGCTGACTTGAGGAGGGAGGGGGCTGGTGAACCTGTTAAACTGCAGATTTTGAAACCAGAGAGCAGGAAAGCCGAGTCCGGCTCTCAATTCTGAACAAAGGCGGTTTTCGGGCAGAAACCACTCTCTTAGGGACCACACAGAGGTAAGGACACAAGTGCCTGCTGCTTTAAATAAATGCACATGTATTCAGGCCTGTACAGCCAAGCTGTTTTGAAGTATTGTGCTCTTGGTGCTTGGTGTGGTTTGGTCCACTCAGAAGGAATTTGGTGCTTTTTGTTTTGCTCAGTACAAATGTCGGTGGGCTGTGTTTGATCTGTTGGGTGGCAGGAACTTGGCAGATTTAGTTGGTGTATTTTACGAGCCCCCCAACCTCCCTTGCACGCACTAAATAAAACCTTCAATTGCTATAACTAAAATGTAACATGCGAGCTTAGGGCCTCCTGAAGCTGCCACCATGGTTAAAGTTGGATGAGTTGCAGCGCTGATAAAGGGAAGCTCACAAAATTGCATGCAGAGCTGTTCAAAACAAGGAAACAGAAAAAAAAGTGCAAGGACGTGAGAAAATAAAACAGAAGGGCAATACTATACATAACAGGGCTAGTCACCAGGGATGGGAACCATCCACTAAAAAGGCTGGACAAACGTGAGAATTAGCCAATGAAAGGTGGAGGAATGTCTAAAAGCACACAAATGAGCCAATGGGAAGCCAGGAGACTTATCAATGCCCCTTGAGGAGATACTCCATGTCTCGTAGAGCAGGGCATGCACGCTGACTCTGGCCTTGACCTAAAAGCTTTGTGTGGGAGAATTATCCGGTCAAAATATTGGGGACCGCAATATTGACCTAGCAGTGACTCTGTAATATACCAATCTTTAAATATATCATAAATTAAAATATTGACAAATGTATACCAAAAATTAAGCCATACCAAAATATGGACAATATATAATGGTAACAATTATAATACATTCAAATATAAATCACACAAAAATGCAGAAAATTGTATATACCTTAATTAAATTTTACAATACAATGAGAAAGGCAAGAGAAGGAAAATAAAAATGTTTGCAAATCAGAACAAAGTAACTATTAAAAAACACTACGAATGTGAAATGACAAAGCAAACACTGTTGTGCTGCCATGCACCCAACAAAGAAGACAACAAATGCACTCCAAATGCACCCAATGTGAACTACAGAAGGTCCAAACCACAAAGTAACCAGCGCAAAAACAGAAAGTACAGAAAATTTAAGTGACTATGATCAAAAATAAATTGTGTATATATATGAGTAATTATTTAGTTAGGCAACTACTACAAAGAAATTAGAATAGCAAAAAGGCCTACCTTGAAGCTAGAATCTTGAAGGCAGGCAATCACTCTCGAGAGATTTTTTTAAATCGTGAGGTCATTCTCTACGCCGGAGGTAGGCTCTAATATAGAGCCTCCCCCTAAGGAATGATGTGAAACACTGGCCTCCTTTTTTCAAGAAATAATTGCGTCCATCCAGGCCAGTATCCCTATACCTGTGATGGACTCTAGTATATTGGGGCCGTCCTTAGATGGGACCACTACTCAAGAAGTGGACCCTTCTCTTGGGAAGTAAATCCTCTGGACTCTTTCGACACCCTTTCTTTGGAAAATTCTTTAAGGGCGCTAAAAGGCCTTAAGTCGGGCTCTCCCTTGGATCCGGCCCCCACCTCCATTCTGGCACTGGGATCGGAGGCAATCAACCCTCATATGAAACAGCTATTAAATGACTCCCTCCATGAGGCTATGGTCCCCATGAATTGGAAATTGGCCAAAGTTATCCCTTTGCTAAAAAAGGCTCAGGCCAATCCCTCTGACCCAGCTAATTACAGGCCAATCTCTCTGCTCCCAGCACTTTCAAAAATACTGGAAAAACATGCGAACCAGCAGCTATCATTCTTTCTGGAAAAAAATGACCTGCTCCTCCCTAGCCAGTCAGGCTTTCACCCGAATCACAGCACGGAAACAGCTCTGTTAAAAGTGGTGGATTCTATCTGGCAAGAGGCAGGTGGGAAGGCGTTGCTGCTA
Organism: Triturus cristatus; assembly: GCF_964204655.1. NCBI lineage: Eukaryota > Metazoa > Chordata > Amphibia > Caudata > Salamandridae > Triturus > Triturus cristatus. The sequence continues at coordinate 370,610,619 of NC_140591.1, read as the reverse complement.
TTGTTAGATCTGTCTGCCGCCTTTGATACCGTGTCACATCAGATACTCTTGACCCCGCTTCACGCGATTGACATCAGGGGTTTGGCCTTGAAATGGCTGGCTTCTTTTTTAGAAGGGAGGAGGCAGGAGGTCTGGTGTAACCCTTTTTCAGCTTCCTCACGCTCGTTGGAGGTAGAGGTCCCACAGGGTTCGGCTCTGAGCCCAACCCTCTTTAACATCTACCTCACTCCTTTAGCTGAGGTGGCTGAATCATGTGGGGCCAAAATTGTGTCCTATGCAGACGACACTCAGATGTTGTTTACATGGAAGGCTAATGATCCCACCCCGGGTGTCCTAATCAGTTCCTGCCTCACAGCTGTTTTTGGGTGGCTGGCCTCCAACCAGTTGAAATGTAACGCTGCTAAAACAGAACTACTCTTCGTTGGTAAAGCGGCGGAGAGCCCTTTACATGTCTTCTGGCCTGTGGATGCTCCCGCGCTCTCATAGACTAGTCAATTTGTTGCGGAACCTAGAACTAATTGCAATACAATTTCTGTGAGTGGATTGTTATTGAATTTGTTCCATTGAAAATGATGGTGAAAAGTCTACCACTCTATCATGACGCGTTAATCCAATATAGCGGATTTTTCAAAATGGCTGCCCATTATTTGAGAGGTATAACTGTTTATATGCCCATGTGTGGTATCATTTTATATGTTTTTAGGGACGAGAAAATCAAAAATAACATCAAAAATTGTTTCTGATGACCATAATATCAAATTGGTATTAATACAATAAACAACGATAATTATATGTTAATATGCCAAACATAGTTTTGACATTATTTTTTGTTTAAATTTTTTTAACATCATTTGAAAAGGATAAACAAATTTCAACTAGATAATATAGCACTTCTCAATATGACACTGACAAATGAAAATTGTTAAAGAGATAAATTCAAACAGCACTCCTCAGTATAAGAATAGTATGATTTCAATTATCTTCCATGTCCACTTCCATGGAATTGCAACAGCTTATTCCTCGACAATCCGTGCACGCATCTGTGCACACTATTCCCTGTCTTTTGTATATACATTGCAGAGTCGCACATTGACTCTTGCTACAGCCACATTTCACAAATTTTAATAAATGATCTGGTGCTGGTGCTTGACTCATTCTAATGGGAGCCAATCTTCCATCTTTCACTTCAAATCCCCACTGTAATGGATCCATATGAATATCCATCCACTGCTGCACCTGATAATATACTCTGAGTGAATGAAATTTGCAGGCATCCTCTGTAGGAGGCAAGACTTCCGTTTTCACATGCATTGTTGATTTTGTTGCCTTTGAAGTGAAAATTCGAAGTCTCATATCATGTAGTGTGCTGTCTCCTGTTATTCCTCCATACAACTCTATAATAGCATTAAGACCAACATTTTCAATTTCTTCTGTTGATTTTTGTGAAGTTTGGAATACGGCAGCACTTTTTTTGAAGCTGACTGATTTTCTTAGCAACTTTATGGAGTCACTTTTTCCTAATCCAAATGGTTTGGAGGTGGTATCACATCCTAATACGGCGTGAGCAAATAAGATGTGAGAGCAGACGTCATTACCTAAAGCTTTTGCTAATTTCCTAATGTCATACACAGTTATGTTTTTGGAAGATTTCTTAGGTTCTGGGCAAAGGAAAATATCAAATTGGTTTTCTTGAAAATGATGGAGGAGTAGTATGAGAAGATCGGTGTCCTCGCCAACAATGGCTGTAGGATGAGTTTTGGCCGACTCAATAGCCTCCAAAACGACCATGAAGTCTGCATCAGCATGAGCTTGCTTTGTTTTACACCCTTGAAAAACCCGCCATATTGGATTAACGCGTCATGTGAGAGTGGTAGACTTTTCACCATCGTTTTCTACGGAAAAATTTCAATAACAATACACTCACAGAAATTGTATTGCAATTAGTTCTAGGTTAGCCCATTTTTTGAACTAATTTGACTAGACTATCAGCGAATTGTCTGCTGGTGAAAAATATGGGGTTGAAACTAGACAACCAGCTGCTCTTTCGTGCTCAGGTGAACGCAGTAGTTGGCACCTGTTTTGCTTGGCTGCGTCTTTTACGGAAATTCCAGTTTTTTCTATCCATAGAGGCCAGACAACAGCTGATCCAGGCTCTGATTATATCAAGGCTGGATTATGGGAACAGACTCTATCTGGGGATGCCTGGCTTTCTGCTGGACAGGCTTCAACTGGTCCAGAATGCAGCAGCCTGGATGATTTTTGAGCTCCCCCAAAATGTGCGTGTGTCACATCTTCTGAGGAGCCTACATTGGCAAGGAAAAGAATCATTTTTAAAACTGCTTATCACACAGAAAGCACTCTACGGGGAAGGACCTAGCTACCTTAAACGTAGAATATCTTTCTACTCTTCTGGTAGACAGTTACGCTCTGCCGACCTGTTGTTGGCCAATGTCCCTCGCTTTAAAAAATCTAGGTCAGGATGTAAGTCTCTCTCCGTCCTGGTTCCATGCCATTGGAATAAAATGCCACTTCAGCTGAGACGCACTGAATCCATTCCCCTGTTTCGGAAAAAGCTGAAAACATGGCTGTTTTCCTGTCCCTAAGCTTACTCTCCCATGTTGCTACCGGTCAGTCAGCGCCAGGACACTGTTTGGAGTAACAGTGCGCTTTACAAATACTCCCACATAGACATAGACATACGTTTACGTACTAACCCTCTTATATTTGAAATCAAATACAGAAATTATTATATTAATTAAAGCTACTTCCAGAGATTCTGAGAAAGAGAAACCTCTGCTCACATTCCTAGAAAACACCCACAGCAGAGAACATGGCAGAACAGAGCAGAACAGAGCAGAGCCACTGTTTCATCCACACAACTTGTAATTGCACAATAGTAAATAGATTTTGGGACTATGTTTTGGAGTCGACAAGGGCAGCAGTGGGACGCACTCTTGACTATACAAATGAAACTTGTAATTGGGTCTTTTCCCTAGGCCGCCTAAATGGTAAGTGGGCACAAAGTTTGTGTACCTAGCCTTAGTCCTGCCTAAGAGGAGAATAGTGTTAACTTGGAAACTGGCAAAGAGCCCTACAGTACAGGACTGGAAACAAGACATTACACACTGGGCGGAAGCGAACGCGAGAGCGCATTGGACAGGGAAGATGTATGGGGTATTCAAAGGCATCCCCTGGCGGACCTCCGGAAAGAGGTACTGGAAATTCGGGAACATCCTGAGAGACACCAAAACCAATGGGCAAAACTGCACCAGGCTCAGGATCACAAAGTTATCATTAATAATTAAACTGTGTAGTGAGATGGCAGGACCCCCTAATGTCTAGCCCCCCCCCACTCCTACATGCTAAAACACAAATAACCCCGCACTGATCACATCTGAGAGTAACTGGCTTCTGCACTAGGCAACAGGCTACTATATGTGGCCGGAGAGTGGAGGAGCAGCAGGCCTCCCAGTATTCTTCTGCCCCTCCCCCCCCACTTTTCTCTTATTCTTTGTCCCGGATGGAAAAGTATTATAAGGCACCCCCCTGCATAGTTGATGGTTTATGTTTAAATTCATTATATTTCACTGACTTATATTTCTTAGGACATAGACTCCAGCAGCTCCCTTCCTCAGGATGGACTGCATACATTAATAGATAGCTAATTGGACATTACATCGCTGTACACCCTGGTGCACCAAAACTCATCGGATAAACTTAAGTGGGATTCCCCATGCAAATGAAATCTCACATACAATTATAAAACATGAAAAGGGGGAGAATATTATGAAAAATATACTGTTCAAATTTGGTGTAGTAGGTAGTGTACCATTGTCATAACTTGTACCAAATATAAGATAATAAGCTGCTATATGTGAAACGGATTGACCTAAATGACACTATAAATATGTTTGAAAAAGCCCCAGAGCATAGCAACTGGAAATACAAAAAATATTATCTCAAGAGATGCTATGTCAGGGCCACAACTTTTAATGCAACTGAGCATAACCACCAGCCAAACATGGGTGAAAATTAGGCCCACAATGTAATTCAGAATGTAAAAGATACCTCAATTAGTGTCACAGTGCTAAGTTGAATACTATTAATACACAATGCACACAGAAAACCTACAATCTCTATTGCACTTTTACCTGCAGTACTAAATTTAAAAATTATTATATACAGAAAAAGGTGGAGTAAAAGAACAGCCAACTCAGCTCCAAAAACATTCTCTGACATAGACATCCCATAACATCTATTACACACTCTAAAGAGGATATTTTATCTTATATATCAACCTGAAAAATGAAAAAAGAGTAACAGTTTTCTCTACTACCAAAAATATAGAAACACTTTCACAATGACCCATGTCGAACGTGAAAGGGATGTTTAAAACGTGCCCACCTCCATTTTACAACTAAACAGAATTGATGGCCAAGTACAAGAAAACACCAAACCCTTTGTATATGCATGCCCAAATCACATTCTACACTGAACCATTGAGCAAAAAATAAAAAACAACAACTATTCCCCAAATAAAATAGTCAGGGATTTAAAAGTTGCCATGATGCATGCAATAGTAAAAGTATTACCCAACTGCCATTTACAAAATTGTTATTTCCGCTGCATTACAGTCATGTGTCACCACCTTAAAGCACCCCTAAGCATTGAATACTTAACAAAGAGCACCTTCCAATTACGAGTTAAAATATTATTTGCTCTAGAGTTCGTAGCTTCTAAAGAAGTAAATAGATACTGTGACTTATTAATAGATTCCACATTCCAAAAAAAGTGAAGACAAGCTAACTCCACTATTCTATTATATTGATACCTGTGTTGCCCATCTGCACCACTCAGGTTCCACATGGTGTTCTGGAATGTTTAACACAGTATAATAAACAAACACTTTAAAACCAACAATGCAGCAGAAGGCTGACATGACTCACTTCAAGCAACAATAGCATACACCATCCAACATTTCACCAATTCACCTACATTTTATTTTTTAAAAAACATTGCTACCAGGAACTCTTTCACAAACACTAAAGCTAAAACTATCCGCACAAATAACTTACATGCCCAACATCCTATAGCAAAAATATTTGTAGAAAATTGACACCAATAGACTATCTAGACTTCATATCATACTCTCTACTATAACATCAAATAGGCCAGCATAAAAATGACTTATAAATTACAACATTGCAAAACAAATACATGTTTTGTAATAATTGTTGAATATGTGAAATAAAACATATTCAACAAATATATATAAATAGTATAATAAAGCACCTGTGAATTATAAAGCCACAGTTGAAAATTACAAAACTATGTATAAAAATATATCGTCAAACACAATATATTTAAATCGTATAATACATTTTAGAAATATACATGAAAAATCAACATTAACGCAAAACATTTAGCAATATACACAATACACTGCAAACTAAACATTGTAACAAACCTTAAAATAAACTTAATATTTTAACATTCCAACCAGCACAAGTATGTAAATTAATGCTCTTATGTTTGTAGCAGTAGGGCACCTTAACAAATCCTTTACACAGTCATTAATCCAATTTAGATACTCAAAAAATAATGAAAAACAAAGAAAAAAAGGCCTCATCCCATTACCATTATATAACTATTATAAAGAAAACCATAACAAATTACGACCTAACATGTAAATATACTTTATCATTGATACACCACATGCACATAACCATAATTAAGAGTAAAGCTAACACTAAAAGTCACAACTAAACCCGCACACATCTTCTAAAACCTATCTAACATTCAGACACATAACTAAAGTTATTATTATAATTAAATACATTTATAGAGTGTGCTGATACTTTACAGGTGTCATGGGACTAAAGGTAAAAGGTTCAAACTTAAGTAAAAGAGAAACAAATAAGAAACTGTATTTGAAAGTGTAAAGGCAGGTCTTTAGTAATTTCCTGAATACCAAAGTTTTAACAGTGGCACAAAGAGAGATAGGGAGGCTGTTACAAAGAAGTGCGGCCTGAATCGAAAATGATCTGCCACTTACATCCATCCTCTTCAACATCGTAGGGTAAGTAGAAAGACATTGGTAGTAAGCAAATGCTGATTTGGGCAGTAACGTACAAATTTATGTTATAAATATTGGGCCCAGCTTGATGAACGGCTCAGTACACGGGACAAATTTATTTAAACATTACCCTTTTTTTTAAAGGCAACCAGTTCTATGCTTCCAATGCTTCTATTGCCGAGGTATGGCAAGGGCGAGATAGCGCTGATCTAATTGCTACCACTTGTAGGAAGTGAAGACATTTCAGAAGGTATTCTGGAGACCCCATTAACAGAGAGTTACAATAGTCTAACCATAACAAAATGGCTGACTGCACCACTAATGGTCAAGTGTGGCTAAGTAAAAAAGCAAGGATTTTGTGCATTACATTAATAAAGGAAAAAGAAGGGGAAGTCTAATCAGGAGCAGCCTGTGCAAGTCAGAGCTTGGGGGCGGTGGAGCCTGGTTGGGGGGGGACTCGAAAGGCGACGACGAGGGAAAACTAAATAAATAATTAATTTTTCTCCGTTGTTGTTGGTCGAGCCCCTGCCCCCACCCAGCCACACTAGCCCACCGATCTTACCTGCACGGGCCACTCCTGAGTCTAATTAACAAGGCTTGCGAGAGATAAGTCTTCAGCTATGTGAAGCCTGGGAAAGCTGTTGGGAAAGACATCTGAAATAAGCCAGAGATTATGAGAAGGAGATGGGGCCTTCAAATAGGACAGCACAATATTGTCAGTCTTCTCTCCATTAAATTGTAGGGTAGCCTGACTGAGCCAGGCTGTAATGTCCAGCATACAATGGTGGTATGCCTCAAAAGGAGTAGGAGAAGCACTAAAGCTCTGTAATGGACTCTCACCCACATCTAAAAAAAAAATGTTAGGTAAATAGGATTCAAAATATTCAATGTGAGAAACATTCAAAGGTCACAATGTAAAGACTGTCTGTAGATTAGGTTTACCTCTACCAGGGGGACCCCTGCAAAGCTTGGGCCCCGGGCCACAGTCTACGTTGCACATACCTCAAAATCTCTATGTGAACAGGACCTGTGGCTTGCAGTATATCAGGGACAAACAGAAGCATAACTAAGTGCCTTGCATATGTGGGTAATGTGCAAGTCATAAAGCAAAGACAGCAGTAAGAGCATTTGTCTAACATTAATATGAAGTAGATGTAAGGGCCACACACAAAAATAGATACATGTCAATTAAAATTCCTTATAAGGTATGACAATTTATCACACTCCATGTATGGATGGCGACATAACTAACTTGCACACATCAAACACATATCCAACCTATATTCTAGGGCAAGCTCAATGATGTTGACATTGGCCAAGTTGAAATATTTACCATACGAAATACCAACCAATGCAATGTCCGCCCCACTTGGATTTCATCCCACATATGCATCCATTGAACATTTCCCCTTGTCCTGTGTACCTCCAGCACTGGGTTCAATGTCAGACCATACTAACTATTTCAAATGGTTCAGCAATCAGGGATGAAACACACACAACTGTAATCACACATAAACATGTATCCAATAACATCAAATAGTTAGAAAAGTGATGGCATGAAACATATAAATATATGTTCTAAACAAAGAAAATGTATAATTTAGCTAAAACAATTAGATGTAGTAAACCAAAGGCCAATGGGCAGTTCATTTTCACATTGTGTGGTCCCGCACTAAACATCCCCTTTGTGACACTTCCAGGGAATTTTCTCACAGAGGGGCATCCATTGGGCAAGGCAAGCACCTCAAAGATGTTACTTGGGATGGGAACATTTGGATTGGGGGGTGTCCTTGGGATTGGAAGGTGGGGGTTTTGAAGAGGAAGGGGCTGACTGACAGTTACGAGGTGGGATTTGGGAGTTGAAAGGGGTAGTCCGGCTTTTTGAAGTGGGACACTTGCAAGTGGACAGGGTGGATGGGTCTGCACTATGGGTGGATTTTGAGGTAGAATTGGTGGATCTTGGTGTGGCAGGTGTTGGAACCTTTGTGGAAAAGGGACAGATGAAACGTTGGATCCTCAGTGGGGAACTTGGAAGGGCTTTGGGAGTGAGTACAATCTTGGAGGTAGAGGGAGTGTCAGATGTGTTTGGGACTCTTGCAGGTTTATGTGTGTCAGGTGTATGTACTGCATGTATGGGTGTGTCTTGTTTCTCACATGTCTGTTGGATGCATGATTCTTTCTGTCTGAGTTTCTTAAGTGTGTATAGCGTGAGTGGTGCATCTGTGGATGTTGGTGCAATGGTAGTGCAGGGTGGGCATGTTATGACTGCTGATGTGGTGGTGACTGTCGATGTGAATCTCTGTGTTGTCTGTATGGATGTGATGGTGGTTCTGGTGGTGCATGCAGGAGTGAAGGTGTTTGTGCTGGGTGGATATATGGTGGTGTGATGTGTGCAAACGTGTGTTGTCTCCTGTGCTGTGTGGAGATGTGACGGGGAAGTGGTGTGAGTATGTGGGTGTGGTTCTATAAGTGGTGAGTGTGGTGTCGGTATTTGGATGTGTGCAATTTCTTTTTGTGTGGGGGTTCTTATGTGTGTGTGTGTGCAACTTGAGTCTGTATGGGTGGGTGCGTAGCCATGTGTGTGTGTGTTTGGGCAGTTTTGGTAATAGGTCCAGGGGTAGGAACACAAGGTTGAGGTGGATGGGAGGCTATGGTGGGTCAGACAGCCAGAGCCTGAAAAGATCTCTGAAAGCCAGACATGGCACTGTGACTGCCTTCTAGGTAGGCCACCATCTTCTGCAGATGGGTGCCTTGCTCCTAGATGACATTCAGGAGTGCTGTCTGACCCACAGAGATGTGCCTCAGGAGGTCAATAGCCTCCTCACTCAGCGCAGCACGGAGGACAGGGGCAGGGGCTGAGGGCCTGGAGCGAAGGAGATGGCTCTCCTCTTAGGGGATCAGGCCCGGCCAACTGTTTGGAGAACAACATGGAGGGTTTCTATGGAACTGGGGATGGGGGACCAGAATGAAAAGTGGAACAAATTGTGTGGGGTCCTCCATCTCTTGGGATTGTGCACCTGAGGATGACTCTGTATCTGAAGAACTCAAGCTTGTATCCTCTGAGGCACTCACCCCTCCCTCCGGGTCACTGGGTCTCTATGTGTCTGAACTGTAACATCCAGACCCACTGTGACCAGCTGTGTCCCCGAAAACGTTGGCCCCTTCTCGTTCGCTTGCCCTGGATGAATCTGAAATGACATGGACAATTGGTTTATTGCAACTGCGTTTCCACACCTGACTATCACATATCAACCAAAAACATTTATTAAGTGCACATATCACACCAGTTTCATGCTTCACTATATAGGCTTCAACATAAATATGAGCACATGCATGCATGCTACATAACCAGGAAACAATTGGTTCCAGTTGTGTCATAACCCCAGAGAACTCAAAATGCATTGATGGACTTGTCTACACGCCCTCCTTATGTCCATACTATGATAGTTTATCACCTTGTACACTTTGGCTCTTGTAGTATACTATAGTAAAATGATGTTACCAAATAGGATGACCACATAACATACATTTCTACAATGTTCACGCAAGGCCAGATTCCACCAAAGGTTCATTTACCTTACAACACATCATGATGTCATGAAGTTCAAGTTAAAGACAAATGTACCATCAATATCTGCTGTAGCTGAAATCATGTCACCTGCAAATGCTCATTGCACACTGATAACAATTTTGACTTGAAACTTCATCATAAAATCCAATGAAAGCTGTACTGTAGTAGCTTAGCTATGTATCACATATAGCAAAGAAAAGTAGCCTGGAGACATTGAAGTCTAACGTTTTGGGAGATAGATACTTCAAATGCACACAACATAAGGCTTCTTATAGCCATATGAACTTTCCCAATCCTGCTTGGTACAGATGATGACACCATTCCTACAAGCCAATACACCTCTGAAGGTTTTTGTGTGTTAGTGAATACCTATGACATGGAGATGTGGGATCACTATAGTCCTAATGGGATGGCACATCACAGCACTATGTGGTATTGCAAACTCAAATCGCCTTGTAAGGATGAGTGTAGACAATCACGTATGATCTCTGTATTTCTGCATCTCACTCCCTGATGCATGTCACCAGTCAGTGAATGAATTTTGAAACACTATTGCAGATGAACTAACAACAGGGAAATGTACACTGGGCAACATGTAGGCACTAATACTGATGGCTCCAGTGATGTTTGCACACTCATGTCACTGTTCAATCCCAACTTATCAATGGAAAATGTTGCCCAGTCACTGCATAAAGAGTGCACTGTGGGGAGGGGGGTGTGGCTAACCGCCGAAGTTGGCGGTAACATAGAGAAAGAGCTCCCGGGCATGAACCTAATAATCCTGTTGAATTCCTTCATTGTGGCAGCCATCTACCCTATAGACTGTATGCCGATGCATATCATTGCTCGGACAAGTAAAATGCCATGACTGCAACCTCTGAGGCAAATGAGTGGACTCGAGGACTCACCGGCCCATGATTCACTAACAGCATGGTGACCACTGATCAAACAACGCAGTCCTGAGTGTCCAGCTGGTAAGGGAGAGCGTGGCCTGAAAGGCCTGAGGGTGTGCGGAGACCCCTGACTTAAGGCCAGTGTTGGCATGTGTTCCTGTCCCTGTATTGATTGGGACTGGCTGGGCAGGACCAACCCTGGGCTGTGGACCGGCCTTTGGACCCTACCTGGATGGGGACCAGCACGACCATCATTGAGTGTGGTAGCTGGGCCACAGGGGCAGCCGTCACCCATGGAGGTTAGGAGCAGACCTAGGGGTACAAGTGGCGCAGCGGCATGCATGTGCTGATTGCCCCACCGGGCTGGGTCTGGAGGGGCTGGCTCCTAGAGGACGTGTGCTGTTGCAGAGTGGGTCTTGCTGTGGCCATGCAACTGGGGGATGAAAACACAGCGGTGGTGAAATGACGGGCTCCTGTGTGCTTGGACAGGGCACCGTGAGATGCTGACATAAGGCCAGCCCTGGATTAAACTGTGCCGGCGGTTGACCCGGTTATGCGTGGCCACGGCCTGCTCCTAAGCAGCACCAGCATGGGCGTATGATCTGAAAGCCTCGTAGTGGAGGTGAGGCCTAAATGGGCTGAGTTATCAGGGGGCCAGAGACCACCATACACCCGGTGCCGGAGGTCAACGGCGTGATCACCCTGATGGAAACACACGCTGGAACTTCTGTGGCTGCCATGGAGGATTGAAACTGTGGTGTGTTGGGCAGGAGACCCTGCAACCGGCTCATCTGTACAGTAATTAGGCCTGGGTGGATGCGGCCTGGGAGTGTCAAACTGAACTGGACAGCAGAACTACAGGGGTGCGGCCCATGATGGACATTAAAATGCATTGGTAAGGTCGCAGGGCCACTGCTTACCCCAGTGACTGAAATTTACATGTAGACTCTCCCTTGCATCCCTGATTGAACACGCCACTACATGTGGTGAATCCAGGAACCTCCAGGTACCCTGCTCTGGACCGCCAGACTTCTTTGCCGACCACGAGAACAACACGAGAGAGGACTGCTCTGCAGACGGCCACCACTGAGGACATCAGGAGGTGACACCAGAGGCCAACCCTTTGCACAATGCTGCGACCTTCTCTTCAGTCTGTGCAAATCAGGACCAGCATTAAAGACCATAAACAACTGCCCACAGAGTTGATGAACACCAACATTACTGGTGGGATGAAATGGGAGGCTAGTGAAACAGTGCTGCAATACTTGGCGGTTCTTGACCCCCCACTGAAATTGAGTATGATATATGGGTTGTGTGGAACATCAATGGTCTTGTGGACCTGCTACTATTCATAGGTGAGTCCCAACACACTGTCTAAGGACTGGTTGGCCCCTGGGTGCAGCTCAACTGCTACACATGTGGAATATTATGTGCCCCCTACTGTGATGGGCCCAACACTAGGCAAGCTTGACATTATCCCGGAAAGGAATCTGGGAATCTCGGATGGCAATTGAGAAAATGCTAGGGAACCTCAGTACGGATCTCAGTATTCTCAAAGCAGACTACAGAAAGTTCATGGATACAATTAAGGACAATTCAACAGTATTGGTTGAAATTACCCCTTGGCTGAAAGAGTATACCAATATGGTCACATAACTCCAATGCCAGGTGACCACTTTACAAGACCGAGTAGAAGATGCAGAAGGGAGCTTGTGCCGCAATAATGTGCTGATGGTTGGTCTACCAGAAAACAGTGAGGGCCCCAATGGCAATCAATTTATTGAAACATGGCTGCGTGAGGTGGTGGCCCAGGGGGGGACTTACATAGTTATTCTGCGTTGAGAGGGCTCACAGGGCCCCATCCAGGAAGCCAATCCTGGGTGTGCCGCCTCACCCAATTGTGGGTCATATCCTCAATTATAAAGATCGAGGCACTCAGATGTGCCTAAGAAAATGCACCTTTAACCCATGAAAATACCTGCATGTCCTTATTCCTGGACTATACACTCATAGTTCATGGGCTTCATACCAAGAGGTGAAAAAACAACTGAGGACGTTAAACCTCAAAATGCCCTGTTATATCCCGCCAAGCTCAAGATTATTCATGTGATCACAAAAGCAAACTCTTTGAAAACCTAGAAGCTGCATGGATATGGATGGAGGACAACTTCCCAGATCGATCCCTGGCCTGAACTCAGCAGAGTGAACGCAGTAAAAGAAGATGAATAAAGCTGCAACAAGGAAAAGGTGAAATAACCCCATCGCAGGAGCAAGTACTGGGAGTTGGTGAAATGCAATCCTTTCAGCTACTACACTCCAAGAATCAGGACCACTCTCCACAGATGGGTCGTCCTCGGACGGTACTTTGCACTCAGACTCTGAGCACAGCCTGGCACTTTTTGCCTCCAGAACGCCACAATCGACGAATGACTTATTGGGCTGAGGAGTAAGCCACTTGATTCTCATGCTGAACACCAGGTGGTAAAGAATTGTGATTTATATGCTCTACTATACAGATAAATGTGCACACCACCTATGTAAATGCCATTAAGCGTACTATGTATTGCTCTGCTTAGAACTCGGGACACTGTTGTATGTTCTATCACACAGAATGGTATTTGAAATATTGGGACTTGGTATTGCTTACTGTATCTACACCCACACAAAAATGGCTGGGTCTAGGGCCGGGGAAGCACTCCTCAATAGCAAGGGGCTGTTTACTACAGTTAACATGGTTGACTTTTGATGTTTGGTCAAACGATCTTCTAATGTGGGACTTTGTATTGGGAATACAGAAAGTTTTGGAATTTGTTAAACTGACAGGCCTTTTTCCATTGCTAGCAGCATACCGAGTGTCTTGCTCACGCACATACTGGAAAGCAATACAATATAAGATGTACTCCCATGGCTACTACTTGCCAGTATAATACAACCACATGGAATGCCCGGGGAATGGGCTCCATCCATAAGCGCCACAGAATCTATGTACAACTGCACAGATGCAATGTACATATAGAATATCTACATGAAAAACATGTAACTAATTCTGAGGCTCTCAAATGCCAGAAAAATGGAGAGGGCAGATATTTAACACATCATATTTAGCGTTTGTAAAGGGGGCAGTTGTATGGATATGAGCAGGGTCCCTTTAGAGGTTTTGGATAAACAAATAGACGACAATGGCAGGTACACTGTACTCTAGGGTAACTTCGATGGCGCACCTGTAGTGGTCGGAAATATTTACGCCCCAAATACATACCAAGATTTGTTCCTTGCATCAGTTAACTTAGCATTACCTGACTGGTTGATGTACCCTTGGATATTGAGAGGGGATTTTAATGCAGTATTGGATGTCGAGCTGGACTGCCTACACCCTCCTCTGCCAGTCTCAGTTTGCCAGGCTAAGGCCATCCATACTTACAGGGATGAACAATCTCGGATGCATGGTGCTGTTGGAATGGGGGCATGCGCAAATACTTTGTATTACTCACCCAATGCACTACACACACAACTTGACCTTATACTATGTAGCACTGCACTCCTGCCTCAAGTAACACATACCACATACCTTGGGTAAACACTATCTGATCACAACCCCCTTGAACTTACTCTGTCCTGGGATCGGATACCCACACCAGTGCCTATGCAGAGGCTAGACCCCCGTCTTTTAAAGGGTGAGGTATTCCATGATCCTATAGCCACCACCATAGACAACTACTTTACGGACAACACTGACACAGCCCACTCGCACTTGATAGAGTGGGAGGCATTTAAGGTTATAATAAGAGGGACATCAATCAGCAGAGTAGTGGGAACAGGTCAATCGGTGGGTTGTGAACTGATGCAGGTGGAGGAAGGATTGGGAGCACTGGAACAAGCCACAGCAATGGATGCAGATAGGGCAACAGAACTTCAAACAGCATCGATTGAATACGCAGAATTATTAGAGTGCCTGCACAGAATTGCTCATCGTTCCTATACTCAGAAATTGCATGCAGAAGCCGATAGATCAGGTACACTGCTCGCCCGGATTGATTAGAAACACCTCTCCACTGGTCCCCTTACTCAAATTTAACACACAGGCTATGCCTCATGTTACCAATCAGATTGGGATAAATGCTGCATTCCATAGCTACTATGAGTCCCTATGTGAGGCCCTTCCTACAGAATAGCACCATGTAATTGATGACTTCTTGATGATCTATCCCGACCGCAGTTGAGAACTGAGAAGCCATCAAAGAACTTCCACGCAACAAAACACCAGGACTCAATGGCCTTCCGGGGGAGTTTTATGCCACTTTTTCCACCCAACTGGTTCCTCAGTTGGAACAGCTGTACCAATCCTCATTAGCTTTGCCCCAAATACGGTACAGGCCCTGGTGACCTCATTGCCGAAACCAGTCAGGGACTCCACTGATAGGCTTATGAATACTGAGTATAAAGTGATGAGTAAAGTGTTGGCTCGATAACTCCTTCTTCTCTTGCCAAGACTTATACATACAGACCAATGCAGCTTTTTACCCAGCTGCAGAAAGTCACTAAACATATGTAGGCTCTATCAAGTAATAGACGCAAACCCTGATACATTCCATTCAGCGGGCTGTCTTGTACATGACTTACGCCAGGCTTTTGACACCTAAAGCTGGGAGTACCTGAAGGATGCACTTCACTGATTTGGTATCTCCCCAGCTTTCTCCAAAGGGTAACACTGCTATATATCTCCCCCACCGCAAGCACCCGTACCGAAGCCCACATATCTAAAGCATACCCAGTGCACAGGGGTACAAGACATGGATGTCACTATCCCCAATGTTATTTATGCTCACATTGGAACCTTTAGTGCAGAGGCTGCGTCTGGGTGCACCAGACTGGGGTATATCCATTGGCCCTACAATGCATGCATTGTCACTCTATGCAAATGACATAATCTTATATACCAAAAGTCTTCAAGACAATTTACAAACGGTAGCCCACACTTTCTTGCTCTTTGAACGTATTTCTTGGCTGGCAGTGAACATGGATATATCCAACACTCTTCATTGAGGATAATGCTCAGACTCTGGCAGTTACATTTGGAGAAAAGTCAATCAAGGTCATACCCAACACATTTAAATACCTAAGGATCCAAGCGTATAGGAATACACAAGATCCTTTAGAAGGGAATCTCCAGAAAGCGATACCCTCACTACGCCCCCAGATATCTTTCTGGACTTCACTTCCCCTTTCTGTAGCAGGGTGCCTCACTATATCGAAAATGTTAATGCTCCTGCACATATTGTATTTACCTGTAGTAGTCCGATGCAATACTTCAAAGCATTGATCACACTCCTGACAGGCTTATATGGGGAAATGGCCGAAGGCTCATAAGCTTAGCAAAACTACAGTTGCCATCGAATAGTATGGGGCACTTGATTTCAAATCTTACTGCCTGGTGGGCCAACTGCAATGGCTTTTCTACTGGCTAGCTAGCCGAAATCTGCATGAAATAGCCAACACGCCTCATATGCTCATTCAGAGCTCGCTACGTAGACTGCTATTTCTCGGGCAGCAAACCCCCATTGAGGCTCTATTGCTACGGCAAGTCGCTCTTGTTTACTAGAAAATGGCCTTAAAATATACTGTGCAGACTATTCCATACGGCCCCAATATACCACTTCTACAGCTCCCTACCCCAATGGGCGCACTACCACAGCGCCGACTATCCATATGGGAACATGCAGGTGTGTCAATGATGGTAGCACTGTTTGGAGATGGCATGCTGTTGAACCACGCAGACTTTATGAATGAGCAGGGACTGCCACACTCTCTGTTCCTTACATATGCAAATATCACACGATGCGTTAAACTACATAGGCTCCACAAACAGAACAGAACCCACAATGCACAAATTTGTACACTCCTTATATTTAATGGGTAATGGCAGATATTTGATACAGTGGTTATACCGAGGCCTATGGCCACTCTTATCAATACCTTTGTAACAGTTGCAGAACCAATGGGAGCTTGACTTGGGCAGGGGGTTGTGGAATAAGTAATGGAATGCTCTTCTTGAGGTTTCCCCCAAAAATCTCACGTAATTCCAGGTTCAAATTCATACAATATATGGTTCTACATCGAGCCTAAGTCACACCCTACAGATTGCACGCTATGTTTCCAAACATCTCTACAGCATGCCCTAGATGCCCTGAACATGATGCGGGCCTGTTACACATGTTATGGGCCTGTCCCACTCTTTCTTCCTATTGGGTACAGATCAGCACAACATTGGAAGATATAATGGGTGGGGCTAACTGGTGTACAGCTGTAAGCTGTCTGCTGGAGTTCTACCCACTCCCTAAGGGCTATAAGGTACAAGCGTGGTTTGCAGACTTGGCACTTCTCCTAGCAATATGTCTGATAACCAGAAGATGGAAATCAGCATCCCCACCTGGTATGTTAAATTGGAGGGAAGATGTGATATGCTGGGGTATGGCAGAAAGTGGCACCTTCCGCCAAGAGGAATTCAGCGGGTTGCGAAAAAGACTGATAGCCATGGATTAGCATACCTTGCTGCAGTCCTTTAAAGCCTTGGACCTGCCCAGTGCCTGACCAATACATCCTCTGGGGTCTTGATTAATGTTACTGTGGATATTTTGGTCAATATTAAAAACTGTTTTCAAATCAAAAATAGGTACCCTGGGAGAGGGAGGAGAAAGCAAACACAAGGAGATGATGGACAGGGTGCTGAAACTTTTCAGACACTCACCCCCAGTCACAGATCTGGGTTGAATCCATCATCATTCTTTAGCTCACTTCACCACCTCAGTTCAGACCCAGCTATATGCAAATCAGTCTTGACCCTGTGCCTCATGGGAACAGTCCAGCCCGAACTGCCAAGCCAGGTCTTCCCTGAACCGGAAACAAGCATCTTGGGACTGGTTTCTGGGTAACACCCTTCATCAGCCAGGCTAGCTTGAATCCAGTGGCAACGTTAGCAAGGGACCCACGTCTGGGCATACCCTGCCAACTTAGGGCTAAGAAAGCAAACACAAGGTGATGATGGATGGAGCGCTGACACGTTTCAGACACTCACCCCCATCACAGATCTGGGTTGAATCCATCATCATTCTTTAGCTCACTTCGCCACCTCAGTTCAGACCCAGCTATATGCAAATCAGTCTTGACCCTGTGCCTCAGGGGACCAGTCCAGCCCAAACTGCCACATCAGGTCTTCCCTGAACCGGAAAAAAGGGAGGAGAAGACAGCCTCTAGTGTATCACCCATTTCCTGACCTTCAGACCATGGAAGAAAGGAGTTTCGCTTGAATAGGCAAACAATACAGGATTTATGTAATCAGATGGAGCCTGATCTCCTTCCTCAAAACACTAATCCGACATGTATTCTACCAATTGTGAAACTTATGCCAGTATTGAATTTTCAGGCTACAGGCTTCTTCCAAAACACTTTGGCTATATCTGGTGGTGTGTCACAACCAATATTCAGTGGTGTATTACAAGATGTGCTTTCAGCAATGATGATAATAACAAGAAAATGGGCAACCCAATAGACCCTTGACGGCTTGGGTAAATCAAAGTCAGTATTTGGCATTCTGAAGTTCACATGGGAGTACATATATACATTCCTAGATATGAGATTTACTACAGCAGATAATGAGTTTGTGATTTGTGTATTTATTAAAGCGGTGAAGATGTAGAGATACATTGTCCAAAAACAAACATTATAAAAGTGAAGTAGTCAGTCATGGTGAATGAAACCATAGTTGTAGATGCCAATTTGTCTGTAGTACAAAGTCAAAATACTACTCCCATCAGAGAGGTGAAATATGTCTAGAAATAGTCCACAGAGTGAATGTGTTACACACACTTAAGGAAATAAAGGTTTAGGTTTCTTGCTGGCGGTGGTGGTTTTTTGCATGGACGTCCCTGCTTGCGAATGCAGGGGGGGCTGCTGCTGGAGAGAAAGGGGTGTCTGAAGGCATGTCTTCATCTGGCAAGGCCTCCTGTCCTGTGACTGCCGCAGATGTAGATGTCTTAGATGTAGTTGGACCACAGGAAGATTCAGATGGTGGTGGAAAAGCCCTGCACTGGGTTGTATTGATGTGCCTGAAGCAACCCAATTATGGAGTCCATGCTGGTGTTGTGGGTGGCCAGCTCCTGGTGTGTGTACCTCTGCAGCTACTTCATCTCCATCAATACCTGGCACATCATGTCTTGAGACTCATGATAGTCTCCAAAGACTTGGTCAATGGTGGCCAGGGTATGAGTGGCCACAGTGGCCTCACTCTAGGGGGGCCAGGTTTGGCGAGGTTTAGCAGCTGGGGTGGTATGTGTTGGTGTGAGCACAGTGAGACTCACTGTTGCTCTCTGCCCAGGCTGACCAGATGGACCAGGACCGTAATTCGCGTCCACATCTCCAGGAGTGGTGTCATCACTGAGGGCTTCATCCAGGGGTGGAGTGGTAGTCCCTTGGCTGGCCAAGCTCTGCCCAGGTGCTGTGCCAGATCGACCTGCCGTGAAATAGAGAACATTGGTATTGGTGGAAGTGTGGTATTTGCATCCAAAATAGGTAAAGATCACTTTTGTGATATTTCAGTAGTATTGAGCTTGTGAACAAGACATTTGAAGACATTAAATACATGCTGTAAAATTAAGGAAGTCATTAGATGTCCTGGTATGTTGCATTTTGAAACAAGGAATAAACATGAGATCTTACAAACATTAAACACAACAAAGTGGAGAAGTAACATGTATTTTGCTGTTCCAAAGCATAGTTGTGTACAATATAGGCCTCCACACAACTTAGGGGCTCATTGCAATGTCGGTCAAAAAGCCTCCGATCAGCAGTCGGATTCCCCTAAACCGTGTTGGAACCTATGTTTCCGACTTGGTCAGAAACATTTCTGACCGACCGTTTACGATGCTCGTGGTCGGAAAGGAAACTGTTTGGCCAGTCTGAATCGGTTCCAATCGGCATTCGGAGAATCCGAGTCGGTGGAAGCCGAATCATTAAGCTCTACAGCTTCGACTGAGGGATTACAATGTCGGATTTGGACAACCGTAAACTGAGGCCCCCGGTTTGGGCCCAAGGGACCCCCCTGTAAAACCATGCACAGTGTGTCAGGCACTATGGGGTGCCTGCCACAGGGTGCACGGTTTTCCGCAACCACCTGGGAGCCTGTGTTGTCGGTTGTTGAGGGGTTATAGAAACTGGGCCTCATGGTAGTTGTAGTCGTTTCAGGCTCTACTTTTTTTAAAATACTGAACTAGGAAGGGATTTACATTTACCATTTCAATCGTAAAAATATATAATATAAACCAATTATTAAGAAAACTGTAAATAAATATTTCCAACCCAAATATAGTAATGTCAAAATTATAGTAAGAATCAAATCCATTTCAAAAATATTTAAATAGGAAAGGTTTTTCATTTATAAATTGCTATAAAATACAAATAATTTTGTAACAAATTATAAACACTCTCTTAGATTATTTTTTTTTAAACGCACCACGG
The DNA here is from genome assembly GCF_964204655.1 of Triturus cristatus. Classification (NCBI taxonomy): domain Eukaryota; kingdom Metazoa; phylum Chordata; class Amphibia; order Caudata; family Salamandridae; genus Triturus; species Triturus cristatus. The sequence goes on along the minus strand of NC_140591.1, from coordinate 370,590,569 downwards.
AACACATTTAAAACCCCTAAAACAATGTACATTTTGTTAATATGTTTGAGATAATACAAACCATTGAAAAAATAAAATTAAAATAGATACATACCCTAGCAAACTACAAACACAAAGCCTTAAAATACCAAACAACCCAACTTAAATATAAATCTCCATAATTGGTAAAATAAAACCAATCTATTAATATTTATAAAAAATAAAAATATGCACATTTATAAAACACTATCCACCTATGAAACCAATCAAATCAATCAACCCATCAAAACAAAAATGAGAAAAAAGCCTTTTAAAGCGATTTTTATGACCATTTCATAACAATGAAAAATACAATGGCAACAATACTTTACACAAATATCCTATAATACCAAACAACCATAATTAAAACAATTAAACATTATTAATTCCAAAAATAGAAATTTTTATTTATTTACAAAAATAAAATAATAATTTATCAGCACCACTGACCCAAAATCCAAAGAAGCCCATGCACCCGACAACAAATAATTTAAATAAAATGTAAACCAAATATTGGTACATTTACCAAAAACAGTGTTTTTAATACAGTACCTACCCAAAACCCAATGTTTACACATAACACAAAATAAAATATTTTTGTATTTTTGTATACAAATAACATTGAAATAAAATGATAGTTTGTGAAACACTACACAATTAAAGCCCAAATAAAACTCAACAATCCCAACACTATATTACTTAAACAATATGATTTTTTAAAACACATTATATACACCAAAAAACACCCCAATATATAATTAATTTATATAGATTATTATAAAAACATGCAAATATTACCATTTAAGCAAATTAAACAATATTAAATAGAACCACATTAAATTAAGCAATATTAAAAAATAAATAATAACAAACATAAAAATGATACACTTACCAAAGATATTCCATTTCACAATATACTGGCACCCACGATTTTCTGAAGCTGGTATTTGAAACCTTCGATATTGTGACATAAATATGCAGGATCCTGACCATTCTGCAGACTACTCCATGCTTTACCACCTAGGCGCTTGGTCAGACATTTAAAAAAAATGTTATTAAACAATGCCCCTTGCTTCTTTGGATCACAACTTTGGTGAAGTCAGGCCCCACATGGCAACAATCTCTGACTGCTTGGCATAAAATAATGCTCAAATAATCCCCTGGATTAAATACATTAAAACTGTGTGTCTTCAATTTGGCAGCCTGGATTTATTTTCAACCTAAAATCAATAACGAATTATAGTAAGTCTTGGGCTAAAACTGTTTATTTTACTGTCATTGAGCTATGGGAGAGGGCATAGATTTTAGTGATCATTTCAGGCTGGGTCTTTCACATTTTCTTTTACAGTTTCCCTAAAGGCTGGAATCTTCCACGCTATCTTCCTCCTTATCCTCATGACCAAGTAAGTCCCAGTTCAGTCTACCATGTACATTACATAGTTTTGGAATGTCGTTTCAAGCACTCACAAGCAATATTTTATTCAATTCCTCAAACCTTTGATTTTGCACAATCTAGACCAGATTTTTTATTTTTGCATTTGCTTGCATATGAGCTTACATGAATAGCAATAGTTAGTTATTAAGTAATGGTATATTCAAACAAAGCAAACGAATAATGTTTTAAAGCATTTTTTTATTTCTTTTAAAATAATGTGACAGTTATTTTAAGTGTGTGACCTCATTTTATTACACAGTGTAAAGTTTATGGCTTTTGCAATATTTTTAATGATATGCTGTTAATTAGCCAAACAAAGATATATTGATGATGAAGATGTTACGTTGAGATAGATATTGGTGCCCACATATAACTCACACAAATGAGAGTTTAGGGCCTGATTATGATGGCGATGAAACTAGAACCATGTAATCCACCCGCTATATTACCATTGCGGGCGATTGGTTGGTGGGGGGAAAGACCGACCGCCGTGCATCCGACGGGCTCCTTGAGCCCGCCGGTGCATTGGAGGGACATTCAATCCCTAAAATGGTTGCGTTGCCTACTAGGCATAGGGATTATAATATCCCTTTCCGCCGCCTTTTATAGCAGTTAACCCATCATAAAAATGCTGGCATAAAGGGACTTTGGGGGCCCGTAGCAGGCCCCTTTCTCCTTGGCACTAAGCTGTGGGTTTTGGGGGGCACCTATGCAGGGATATGTAAAGTGTCCCCATTTTGCATTGCGGCGGGTGCTGCAGCCTCCAGCACCCACCACGATGCAAAACATAGGCATCACAACCGCTGTGGTGGCAATCTCACCCTAATGCCTCTGTCAGGACCGCTGAGAGCCTGTCGGGCAGTCTCATTTACGATAGGGTGGTGGGCGGATTAAATTCCGCCCGCCACCCTAATCAGCCTATTAGAGGCTAATTTAGATATTGGAGGACGGGTTAGTCCATCACAACAGTGATAGATATCTTGTCACTGAAATCGAAATCCCGTAGGATATTATGAGATTTATATGTCGGTGGATGGGATATCGGTCCCTGTTGTGACGGAGTAATCTGTACGCTGATATCTAAATTATTCCCTTAATTTTATATGATAATTAAAATAACTTGAAAAGAAAAACAGTTTTCTGCTCAGCTAACAATATTCTAACACTAACATAAAGCACTAACTAGGTATTGGTTGACACTTTTGAATCCTGTACACAACCCTTAAACCAGATATACACTATCCCCTTGCGCCCAATACACAAAACACTATATACCAACAGGCAGTAAAGAAGAACTAGCAATTACTATCCCCAAAAAGTGTGTTTTAAATAAGAAATGATTCAAACAGCTGTTAAAATATGTCCTCAAACACCACAACACGGATGGTATTTCTATTGTAATCAAGCTTAACTAATCTGCATTTGAAATTATAAACAATTTACTGCACTAGCATATATCCAACCAAGTGAGGTTCCAAAATATTTGACTTACTTCTAGAATCACTCCTCTATGAAACAAAAATATCAAAAATAAGGGGGTCATTACAATGGTGGAAAGCACTGTTTACGTTTCCCGGTGCCTGCCACATGGTGCAGGGAAATGCAAGGTGGCACCATAGGGGCCTCCGAAGTGCACACACCAACTGCCCCTGCACAATGGGGGCCAGCAACGGGCCCCCAAAGTACATCCCCGCCAGCCTTCCATGGCAGTTGAACCGCCATGTAAAGGCTGGCAGTGATCCAGCATCCTGATCTGGCAGACGGTGCCTGCTAGGCACTGCCACCATTCTGTGGATGCGGCGCGGTCCAACAGGCAATAGTAACGATTGCCTCTGTCGGACCTGTGACGGGCGGCTTTCTGAACGCCAGGCACAACGCCTGCCATCCTAATCTGGCATGCGGTAATTGGCCTAATGATGGTGGTGAACCTGCCACTGGGAGCCTGCCAGTGGTGGGTTCACCGCCATCATAATCAGCTCCTAACTCCTTATTTAGACTACCTTGGATATACTGCAAGTTCCACAGACCCTGGTAGAATGAACACAACAATGCACAATCCCAGGAAGCAAAAACTAATATTTGCAGTAAAGGTTGCATAACTCATTCCAAGGCACTATTGGAAGAAGCCACCATACCCTATATCAATTCATAGAAAGTTTGAAAACAGAACATACACCAAAAGCAAGTCCCGCCCAAAAAGTATGCCCTAAACCTTCTAAACAAACTGATCAAATGTATAACATTTTAGCTACTAAAGAACTAAGGGCTCATTATGATGGGGGGCGGGCATCAGTCCGCCCGCCATCATAACGGTTTTGGGACCGCATGCCAGACGTGCGGCGGTCTTGCCAGTGCTGCTGGCTGCAGCACCATCCGCAATGTCAAAAGAGCATGCACAGCATTTCCCTGCACCACGTGACAGGCACCACGCGGTGCCTGCCACTTGGTGCATGGAACTGCCATGGTACCCACCCAGTGCACCCCCACTCCCCACAAACAGAGGGGCCCCGCAACAGGCCCCCCAAAGCCAGTCTCCACCTGTCTTTTTGCGGGGGGATATCCGACGCAAAAAGACAGGCGGAAGGGCATACCCTAATCACTACACCGGTTCCTGCACGGCACCACCGCAATGTTGCCCTGGTTCCAGGTTCCGCAAGGCAGATGGAAAAGGACCGCCTTGCGTAACCATGGCGGACGGACGTTCCGTCCACCGCAGAACCATTGTGATTCCCACCGCAATCCTAATTTGGCTGTGGGAAATTTCAGTATGATGGCGGAATGACCGCCACTGCCGGCCCGGCGGTGTTGGTCCTTCCGCCATCATAATGAGCCCCCTAGAGCCTGATTCACAAAGGTAAACTTACACTTGTGTGTAAGTTTACAATTTGTTTTGGTATTGACAGACTAAATTAATTACTACTAGTTGACAGACAGAACAACTTTATTCTGTTCAGTGGACCATAAAAGTTTAACATACATACATAAAACTATAAAAGAAATTACAAGTCCAGTTTATACAATATTTAAATAAAATCACTAAAACCCCAAACTAGTCCCTCATGCTTAGTGCCTTGGACTAGAGGCTTCAATACCCATAATCAAATTCCGTCATATCAGTATTTATAACATAGAAAGTGTTAAGAACAGATTTAAAAACGAATTTAAGAAACACCAATTTAACTATTGTGACTCATAGCGTTTTCTTATTGACAGAGCCATTCTAATATAGTTAGAAACAGCAGTACAAATCGGAGCTGTGGACAGAGAGTTACAAAAATTAAAACCATCCATGTAAGTGCAGGGGCGGATTTCTCTTAAAGTGGGACTAGGAATCTTGCCCTTGGCTCGTTGTAAAGTGTGCAAAACAGCATAAAGTGTTAAGTGTTCTGCGCTGCCAAATTGTCACATGGACAGACTGTGAGTTTATCGCTCCAACTTGACTGTTTAGGGAAAGCCACTAGAAAATGCAAAGTGCATGAGTGCAGTCTGGTCATAAAAAAAGGAGTCTGGGCATTAATAGTAAATGATAGATAAAATTGCGGTAGAGTATGGAACAGGCCTGGGTGACATTGCGTTCCCAAATGCCGGCATCGCGTGTTTACCTAAGCATAATAAGCTTCATTTATAATAGTTTTCATATTTGTGTGGATACTAGCAGGATTCTTATAGTGCCCCAGGCCAATCACGTTGAATTTTTCACTAACAAATCAAAGCCATGGGATCGCCAGGGCATTCTCAAGGTTAATGCAATCCTTGATAAACTCCCTTTACAACTAGTTATTTTATGACTGTGGGGACTCTGCAGTCATAAAATTACTAGTGGTAAAATTACATTTGCAGTTTGTGAATACCTAAACAGTAGTAAATTTACTACAACGTGTAAGTTCACCTTTGTGAATCAGCCCGTTATTCTTTCCAAACAACTAAGGACTACACTGCCTGGAAACCATAGGTCAAAATTACTACAAGCTACTCCATCATAAACACATACGAGTACCATACTTAAAATTGTAGCCAACCAATCTGTACAAAATTACTCCATACTAATCCATATTTTTTAAAGTAAATAATAATCTAATTTATTTTATACTAACATGAAAAAATATGCCTGAACACAGCTGTGTCCTCTTCCCGTACTCCCGCCCTCCCGCCCTGACGCTATAACACTCCTCACGGCCCCCGCTTCGCGGGTGCCGTTCGCGGAAGGAGTTGGACATTGATTACATTGATTTTATTGATGAGCTTTTAAACGGAGGGGTCTATCCAAGGCAGAGCAGCGGAGGAGTCGCCTGAAATCTTTGCTGGAGGCTGTCACCTGAGGAAGAGAGTGTAAAGCGGGACTGCGAGGACCAGCAGCCCCGTGCCTGAACACAGCTGTGTCCTCTTCCCGTACTCCCGCCCTCCCGCCCTGACGCTATAACACTCCTCACGGCCCCCGCTTCGCGGGTGCCGTTCGTGGAAGGAGTTGGACATTGATTTTATTGATGAGCTTTTAAACGGAGGGGTCTATCCAAGGCAGAGCAGCGGAGGAGTCGCCTGAAATCTTTGCTGGAGGCTGTCACCTGAGGAAGAGAGTGTAAAGCGGGACTGCGAGGACCAGCAGCCCCGTGCCTGAACACAGCTGTGTCCTCTTCCCGTACTCCCGCCCTCCCGCCCTGACGCTATAACACTCCTCACGGCCCCCGCTTCGCGGGTGCCGTTCGCGGAAGGAGTTGGACATTGATTACATTGATTTTATTGATGAGCTTTTAAACGGAGGGGTCTATCCAAGGCAGAGCAGCGGAGGAGTCGCCTGAAATCTTTGCTGGAGGCTGTCACCTGAGGAAGAGAGTGTAAAGCGGGACTGCGAGGACCAGCAGCCCCGTGCCTGAACACAGCTGTGTCCTCTTCCCGTACTCCCGCCCTCCCGCCCTGACGCTATAACACTCCTCACGGCCCCCGCTTCGCGGGTGCCGTTCGTGGAAGGAGTTGGACATTGATTTTATTGATGAGCTTTTAAACGGAGGGGTCTATCCAAGGCAGAGCAGCGGAGGAGTCGCCTGAAATCTTTGCTGGAGGCTGTCACCTGAGGAAGAGAGTGTAAAGCGGGACTGCGAGGACCAGCAGCCCCGTGCCTGAACACAGCTGTGTCCTCTTCCCGTACTCCCGCCCTCCCGCCCTGACGCTATAACACTCCTCACGGCCCCCGCCTCGCGGGACGCGCGCGGGCGCGCGCCGGGCGAAGCCCGGGCCAAGGGCGGGCCCGTCTGAGCCCGTCCGAGAACGCCAGAGAACGGAACGGGACCCCTCTCTAACACTTGCTGCTTGTAACTCTGGGAGCCTGGTAAGTGCAAGCCTATTACAGCTCCTTTGTAACTCAGAGAGACTTTGTTTTAAAACGTGGTGACCGGATGACAAAAATGGATAAAACGCAGAAAAGGGATGGTCCTATCTTGCAATCGACTGGGGGTGCCCTAATGGGAACATTGGACAATTTCTTGGTGAGAGTGCAGACAGTCCTTGCTAAGGACATTGAACTAACGGAGAAAAGACTTTCATTAGACATTCTCTGCGACAAGAGGTCTTCTTTGGGGAGTATGGTCAATTCAAAATCACCTCCCTGTGGTCAGCCCGTAAGGTTGGATTCTTCGAGCCCAGTATCGCCCGTGTTGGAAGAACAAACCAACGAGTCAATGATATGCCCTACGTCTTTCATTGAAATACCGGACGATAATGTTGATAATGCAAATAAGGGTAACGGGGTCTCCATTTCAAAAACTTTGCTAGGTGTAAAAACTCGCTCAACCAGCAACCTAAATGCGGCTTCCGGCAAGCAACAACCAGCCACTACCCTGAAAAAAAACTGTAGGGGTAACCAAAAGAAAGCCGCTGGGAAGACCATTAATACCAAGGCTGGTCAATCCCTAGCCACAGCTCCACCGAAGGCTTTTGCCTCACATCCCAAACCCCAAACAACTGATTTAAGGTCACACCCATCACCATTGTTGGGGATGGCGGATGTGGAAGTAACTGATACTGTACCTTTTTGGGCTAAAATTGAAAGTATTCTTAAGAAATTATGTGATCCCATCTACGAAAGATTAGGCTCTATTGAGAGTAGACTTGTGTGTATGGAACTCTCACTCGCATCGGGGAATTCTCGGGGTGGCAAACAACACCAGAGCTCGTCAAAACAGCATTCTGGTATAACAGGCCAACGGATTGTGTCCAAATCTACAGTCAGTAATTTGACTAACTCCACACTAGATAAACGGCCTATCCCCCATGAGCCTGACCAGACCCCAGCAGTGGACATTAGGATAGCAGATGAACATCTCTCCCCACACCCGTTATCAGCCAGCCCTAGGGATAGTAGAGAAGTAACTGGCAGGCAGTTTCCATCCATTCAGTCCGGAGCACAGGCCTCTTCAGGCCTAATTGATTTACATCTACCCCCTGAAGCTGCCCCCTATGTGGTGATTTTAACTGGGGTTCCCAGCCTGGCGAAGGGGGCAAGGGAATCCTATTGGGATTTGAAGAACAAATGCACTCATTGGCTTAATGCCAAACGACCACTGCCGGCCCAGATGAGTGCTGAGATCTTATATGCAAGGCGTGTAAACTGGGTGGGCAGAAATACAAAATCATCTAAGGGGGATTGTGTGGTTGTTAATTTTAGGGATATGCGGTGTGTGGAATACATTTGTTCCTGGCCCCAAAACGTTTCCGCTTCTTCCTCTGTGATAAGCACAATGCCACTGTCTTACTTTTATGTATCCAAGCCACAGTTTACAGGTGGGAATACATGCAGGGGCCCCTTGACTAACGGAACCTTTTTTGAGGATATAAGATCGATTAATAGATTCGATGTACTCTCTGGGTTAGCGGACTGTGACTGACTGTTTAGTGGTAGTATACACTCTAACGCTGCCATACCATGTGTATCCTTACTATCATCAGGCACATGTGGTAAAATAAATGTGCTCTTAATGCCAGATGAGGGTACGTGTGATAGTGATCCACCTAATGGTAGTGATGTTAATGCATCCCTTGTACAAGTAAACATGATTGGGACTAGTGTACAAGGCATGCATGTTGAACGTCAGAAGGAAATCTTAGGCATTAATTCCAGGCCTTGTCTTGGTCAAGATATAGTCCCTTCTCCTATACTAATCACAGGGAGTATGGAAGAGGGATCCAATTCTGCAAGCCACGTATTGTTTTTATCTTGGAACGTGGCGGGTATTAACTCTAAGCTAGCATCTCCCCTCTGGGTGGATTTTATCAGTAAGCATGACATCTGTCTTTTTCAAGAGACATGGTCAGTGGATCCGGTGTTCATGCTGGGATATTTGAACTATTTTGCTCCGGCAGTGAAAATGCCCAGGGGACGGGCATCAGGAGGCCTGATTATCTGGGTTAAAAAGAATTTGGAATGTAAATTTCAAATTATCCAAACACAGAACCCCGATATATTGGGAATTAGGCTGACCAGTCCGCAAAACCTCAAAATTGACATTTTCAATGTATATGCAAGGGGCTTACCAGGTGGGAAAAAATCTGAGGTGATAACTGCATTAAACACCATTGTAGAATCTAGCCCCTTTGATGTGCTCCCACTTATTGCTGGAGACTTTAACACGACCTTCGAGCCACTTGGGTCTCAAGACATGCTCCTGACAGAGGAAGAGGATGCAAAATGGGGTGTCCCACAGCTTGAGGCGAAGACTGTTAGCAAATGGACTGAGGCGGCCCTGTACCTGAAAGGGTTCTGCCTGGGTAACCAGCTGAGGGCAGCCAATGGCAGAACCAAATCAGATAGGATGTGTAATAAAACGTATAGCAATGGCACAAGGGCAAGCAATATAGATTATCTCTTAGTCCATTTGAGGATGTGGCATATGTTAGTGGATATGGTGGTTGAGCCACGGATTGAAAGTGATCACAATCCCCTAATAGCTGCGTTTGATTTGAGAATGGGAGCTAGCAAAGATCAAATACCCGATAAGAATGGTCCAGCGGTAGTCCTATCAAATAACGAACGCCACCTTAAATGGCGCCACGTAGAAGAACACCCAGACCTGTTGGATAGTATAGAGTCCCACGTTGAAGAGGCACTGTCGTCAATTACGGCAGTAGGTAATTTAGGACAACTCCCAGTAACATTTGAGGAAATCCATGGGAAGTTAGTTGGAAAACTAAAATCTTGTTTTTGCAAACCCCCCGTAGTGCTGAAAGCCCAAAGAAGTAAGCAGGAGGGGTGGTATAACGCCTCCTGCAAACATGCTCGCACCGAGCTGGGACTTGCTTTAACATCAAAAGATCCGAGCAAGATTAAATTTGCTCGTAATATTCATAAAAAAGCCCTATGGAAAGCAAAAAAGGAGTGGAATGAAAGTGAGTGGCAAGACTTAAAAGCAGCATGTGCTCATAAAGACCAGAAAAAATTCTGGAACATTTTTAAATGGAAAAAGGGCGAAATAGTTGACAGCCCTCAAAATCATGTACCACAGAGCTCTTGGGTAGATTTTTTTAAGTCTCAATATTCGATAGGCCCTGTGGAAGCTAGCGAGTCTTCTCAGGTAAGGCCTTTTTATGATACTCCAGTGTTTAGTGTCGGGGATGTTGACATTGCGCTCGACAAGGTGACTCCGGGTCGTGCACCCGGCATGGACTGTATCCCGGCCGACGTTTTTTTGTACAAAAGAGAGAGGTGGTCATTATATATTATGCACCTAGCAAATGCTATTGCACAGGGAATGCCGATCCCGTACTCTTGGAAAGGTGCGGAAATCGTCCCAATATATAAAAAAGGGGACAAATCGTTGGCTTGCAACTATAGACCCATTAGCCTGATAGATGCTTTACAAAAGATTTTGGGCAGGCTGGTCTTGGGCAAAATCCAGACCTGGATGGAATCAGGTAACGTGCTAAGTCCATTGCAGGCGGGGTTTCGCCCTAAAACCAGCACTATAGACCAGGTATTTAGGTTTATTGTCCTCTATTGGAGGACAGTGGTCCTGGAAAAAGGGGTTTTGTATGCCGTGTTCGTCGACCTGCGGGCGGCCTTCGACTTGGTCCCACGTGGCAAGCTGTGGCAAGTGCTGGAGGGTTTGGGGATGGCTCCGGAGTTGTTGGCATTAGTCGTCCGCCTGCACGAGGGCAATTTTGCTCGGGTCCGGTGGGGAAGGCAGGGCGAGGTTACGGAGTCTTTCCCCGTGGAGCGAGGAGTGCGGCAAGGCTGTGTTTTGGCACCGACCTTGTTCTCACTCTTCGTGAACGGGGTGGCCGAGTTCCTCTCCCGGGTCCCCTCAGATGCACCAGCAATGGCCGGTACCCGCATTCCTGTCCTTATGTTCGCGGACGACACTCTGCTGATTTCGAAAACCCCGAGTGGCCTACAGCTGACCCTCCGGCGCTTTGAAGAATTCTGCTTGCTACGTGGCTTGGAGATTAATGTCTCCAAGACCAAGTTTATGGTTTTAAATGGCCCGAACCCGTGTAGATCGTACAAACCCTTTAGTGGCGTAATTGTAATGAACGGCTCCCCCCTGGAACAGGTGGACGCCTTTACCTATTTGGGAGTAACATTACAGAAGAATATGTACTGGAAAAGCCAAATAGACTCCTCTATTCTGAAGTTTAAACAGCAGACAGGTTTCCTTCTAAAAAGGTTCAAAACCTCGCAGACCCAGCCAATAGCCCCACTCCTCGAGGTCTATACGATGAAGGTACGCAGCTCATCCTTATATGGTTCTGAGCTATGGGGATATGGAAGTAACCCAAAGCGATTGATCGCCATGGAGAGTGAGTTCATAAGGAAAGTTGTTGGCGTACCGCAAAGTACTCCTTTGTTACCACTTTTTTGGGACTTAGGTCTGAAAACCATACAAGACACTGCCAATCTGCGACCATTGCTTTATTGGCGCAGGATCTGGTCAACTGAGGAGCTAAAACATTATGCGTTGGGACTAAAAGAAATAATGGAGAAAGATCACTTCCATAGAATAGACTGGTTGAGGTCCATTAAGGTGTTACTATACAAACTGGGTTGGAGCAACCTTTGGGACGATCCCCTAAATGCTGTTTTCCCCTCAAAGGAAATTGTCAAAACCAGATACTGGGAATTTATCGCCATAGAATCTGCTGCAAAGGGGTGTACTTCCCGGCTAACAGCTAGATACCTAGAGATCAAGGTTTATCCCAGTCAGGAACGTTATTGGGACTTGATAGAGGCACCAACTGATCGCAAACTTTATTTTCAGTTCAGGTTAGGCACTCTCCCTATTACTTCATTTACATCAAAATGGACAAGAGGGTCCTCGGACAAATGTCCAATATGTAGGGACAAGATCGAATCTATGAGCCACTTTGTTCTCTTTTGTCCCCTTTATGAGCTCCCACGGAAAAAATGGGTTTTACCTGTCTGTCGCCTCTTAGGCACCCGAAGATATGTCGAGGCATTAAGAATCTTGTGTTCTGACCCAAGCCCACTAATTGCAATTGCAATGGCAAAGTACATAAAGTGGGCCTGGATAATACGCTCTAGGCAGACAAATATCAATAGTGCCAATTTAGTAGCGCTGATTTGAAGTCATGTATAATGTATCTTTTATCTTTTAATTTCGGATTTATCTGTTTAATTTAAATTAAACTAGGAAGTTTTTTTTTTACTAATTGCTTCACTAGATATTATTGTTGTTTACCTAAATTGTTGTTTAGTACAGGTGTAAGTCCGAAAATCATGTGTTTATGGAAATATGTTATGTCTTAACTTATGTTTTAGCTTGTGTATGAAGTTTGGCAAATGTATGATACTTTCATGACTTAATTGTCGAATAAAGTTTATTAAATCGGCAATCCTTGATAAACTCCCTTTACAACTAGTTATTTTATGACTGTGGGGACTCTGCAGTCATAAAATTACTAGTGGTAAAATTACATTTGCAGTTTGTGAATACCTAAACAGTAGTAAATTTACTACAACGTGTAAGTTCACCTTTGTGAATCAGCCCGTTATTCTTTCCAAACAACTAAGGACTACACTGCCTGGAAACCATAGGTCAAAATTACTACAAGCTACTCCATCATAAACACATACGAGTACCATACTTAAAATTGTAGCCAACCAATCTGTACAAAATTACTCCATACTAATCCATATTTTTTAAAGTAAATAATAATCTAATTTATTTTATACTAACATGAAAAAATATCAAAAATACACCACCAAATAAAAATCTGAATTATCTCAAATACATAAATAGTTTTTAAACGTATTATTCTCCAGTACAATCCGTAAATATGCACATAATATTATTGAGATATCAAAGAATATGTTTTATAATAATTACAATTAAATCATAATAAAAGATTAATAATATGATGTTGCCATCACTCTGAAACACATCTTACATAATACAAAGCTAAGCTTAATATTCCTTCATTGTAGCAACATGAATAAAACACACATCAGCATAAACATGTAATTTATCAAATGAAAGTCTATCCCAGCCAACATGTCAATTTATTTAAACAAACCAAAAAATACTTACAGTTTAGTAGATGAAGATCCTTTGAAGCAAAAGCCGTAAACCACATATAGAATTACAAGGTGAAAAAATTCAAAAAAATATGCAACTGTAACCTCTAGCATAAAAAGTAACATATTTATTATAAAGTCCTATGAATCCCTCTAAATGTAGAAAAATATATTAAAAAAAAAAAAGACATTTTGTGAGAAACCCAAACAACAAGGAAAATAAATGTAAAACTTTGGATATTTAACAAATAAAAAAGGATTCTCAAACAAGTAAATCTTTCCAATAGCACGACAACGCCTCTGATAAACGAAATACATTCCCACCCACAAAAAAGTCAGAAATACTACAAACATCCACATCCTAAACAACATAACTAGAATAATCTAACTATAATATAGGAAAATTGAATATACAGTACAATAGGCCCTAGAGGACTTATAAACCATAATATAATGATTTACTGAACCCAGCTACCCAAACCACCATAGCTAAACCCAGTAAAGTTCAGTAACCTTACTATAGAACCACCAGACCTAGCACTAATAGTTACAAAATTGGGAAAAAATTGCTCTTACCTAAAAAGTGGAGCTACATCTGAAAACAAACTAGGCCCTGTTGAAATTATAACTAAATTGGCTTAATTTGCGTATTTGCTCAAATTTCACCTTGCACTTTTTACATCAAATTCCCAAAATTTGCCATTATGCCACATTGAATAATTATGCTGTATTCACCACAAAAATGTTTAACATGGGAGAACAACCCAAAATACGAGAATGTGTGTGTGGCTGGCATTGAAGTACTTGAGCTTTTGGCAATATTTTTTACAGTGACATAGATACATGTATACCAAGAGGATGCATGTTGTGCTAAAATATAGAGTTAAAAGATGAATTTGTATTTCATATACGTTTTAATAATTTTTCTGCAATTTCATGTAATTGCACAAAAGCAAATTACACTAATAATATTGCCCTAGAATTGCACATTTTGAAGATACCAATATTGCTGCAGGAAAACACATATTTGTTACCGTCCATAATGCTGCAATAATGAACAGATTTGGCCAATTGCTCCATATCGCAACAATGCAATAATTTGTATGGCCATATTTAACTTCAGACATATGTCCGAATCTGCACCATTTTAGTGAATTTCGTGCAGCAGTGACCAGAACTACAGGTCTACAGTGATCTGCCGACACATTCAGCATTAGGTGCATGTCTATAGTGACTCACACAAGATCTGGACACTTCCAGTGTCCAGCAGATTTTGTCTAATGCTGTATTTTTATGGCGGTAACCAGCCCATCACTCTGTAACAGAAAATATATCAATACAGTTATCATCCCTCCTGCACACTGCAAGACAGATAACATCACTATATTATCTACATATTTTGCAGACTGCATCACTGTAGTGGTCATTCTGTACACTGTGACAGGAGCTGTATCTTGACAGTAGTCAACTATCTTACCCACTTGACAGAAACAATTACACTCTATGACTCAACCACTCTGAGCACTGGGGCACAGGTTGTATAGTTATAGCATAGCTATAGTAGTAAGCCATCCTGCACATTTGAATTGGTACTGTATCAATATAGAAGTCTCAGGCCTGCTAACTATGACAGTGACTAAGTCACTATGGTGGTCACCAGCACATTGTAACTGATGTGCATCTTCTTACTAGTGGTCTTGACACTGCTAGAAGGCCTGCATTTCTCTATGTGACTAGTTGGGAATCCAGCACCATCCAAAGGAGGTTGTCTAGTGAAGGCTTCTGCAGTGAGCTTGTGACAGGCATCAATAGTTCACTAAGTCCTATTTTTATTTTCTACTATGACGTGCAGTCTTGGGTTATACAAAACACAAAACTAGGAGCAGTAGGTTGAGAGGAATGTTAAAAAACATACTGAATGGGCTACTTTGGGAAGAGGAGGGAAAGGAGGTAATACAATCAAACTGTAATTTAGGGATTCTAAAATATCCGGGATTGTTTCCCCACATACAACACCAGAATCTTTATGGAGTTCAAGAGAAAGCTGCTTTGCTGGGAGAGTTTCATGAAAATGTAAATAGAGATCTACATAGAGCCCACATTTTATCTGGTTTGTAAATCTGCTTACTACGGAGAAAGGGAGTCAGGAGAAGGTGGAATAGTAGCATACATTTTAGCACTCCCTTTTTTATCCCACCTCCTTTCTTCTTTTTTTTCAAAGAAGTTTTTATTAGGATTTTGTGTACGAGCAGGAAAGTATAGCTGAAAGCATAGAAAAAGCATTCCATGGTGGGGTACCAACAGGTGGCATGGATGCAACAGTATAACACATGATGAATGAGCCTCATATAACATCAGAGGACATATGTAATAGTAAATGTGTGTGAAAAGGAAGTAAAGTTACCTGTTGTTTGTATGGTGAGAGAGTGAAGCTATTTATTGAAGGAGGTGTGTAGGTTAGCCTGGTTGGTAGCATGATGGGTGGAGAGTGAGAGAGACAGAGCTAAATGAAGTGAGAAGAAGAAGAGAGCTGGAGTTAGATTGAGGGGAGTGTTGCAGTAGAGTAGTTGGGTAGGGGTGACGAGGGGATGAATGGGGAGAGGGGTTGAGTTAAGGGAGGGGAAGAGGGGGAAGTGAGTGGCAACCACTACGCATAGTTTGTAATAAAACAGTAGTTTTGAGACAGATTTTACCACTTTTCATTGATCGTGTCTTTAAGTTGGTGTTTAGTGAGTTAATTGCCCCTCTGTTGAACTTAACCCATCCTTACCAGATATGGGGGGAGAGTTTGGATGAGTCCTTCTACTTGGAGACCAGGATGTCCCATAAAAGGCGGTCTTCTTTGTTCAGCGCATACTGTATGCCTGGGGGGAGGACTCCTAATGTAATGGAGGTTAGGTAAGGAATGACATTTATGTGTAGAAGTTTTGAGATGGTATTGCTAATGTCCAACCGTAATTTCTTACCAAAAGTACATTACAATAACATGTTTGTGAAGTCACCTGCTTCTTTCTCGCAGCTCCAGCAGGTGCCAGAGGACCGAAGGCTAAGTGTGCAGAGTTTGACAGGGATCCAGTGGGCCATATGAGCAATCCAGTATTGACATTGCGCTAGTAATGGCATAATTTTGTTAGAAATAAGTTTCCTCATGTAGAGGGACAATCTAGTGTCTCCTCAAGGGTGCAGCTTGAATTTGAGAGTAAGGATTCCTATTTATTTTGTACAGATTTGGTTAGAGTGGAGTAAGTAGGGGAGAGGAGTGATTATAGGGTCCGATTACGATGTTGGTGGGACTGACACTGACGTGCTGTCGGTCTCACCGACATCTACAACCGTGGTCAGACGATGCAGCCATTCAGACTGCATTGCTCTAGGGACTGACTGACAGCTTACAACTGGCTCAAGGAGCACATCGGAAAGTCGGTCAGATCGCATTCCCCACAATGGAGGTAGTGCCTTTGCCTGCACCAATGTGGGGATTACAATCCACCTTTCCCCAGCCATTTCACGTTGGTTCTTCCAATGCGCGTGTGCTGCAGCACGTGAAGAGAAGTGCAATTCCATGACGTAAAAGAGGCACTGGTCAAGCTGCAACGTCAACGAGCAGCATTGCTGCATCATGTGGTCCTTCTGTTTAATGACGTTACATTGGAGGCCATTTTGAAGCAGGTTGTGCTTCAAGTATTTCAGTGATACGCTCACCACAGTGTGTCATTTTATCCGCATCTGAGAGGGAAGAGTCCAGTTGTGAGCTGTTGCAATGATACGCACACCTGATGCGTGTTATCGTAAAAAAGAATTCAAAGAATTTTGGTGACACCATGTAGATTAAAAGGAGGCAGCGAGATTTGGGGTGATATGCACACCTGTTGTGTATCATCGAGCCTACATTCTGGAGGCATATTTAGACATTCTGGTGGCAGTAGCTACAGCATGTCACTCATTTATGCACTAGATACTGTTCTTGGGGATTTTCTGTGTACTTTAAGTTCCTCCGTGTATTCACAAGTGCTTGTACTGCCAAGAACAATTCTGGAGAACTACTTCACATGGATTTGAGCCTTAGTAGTGACTGCCATAAGTATTGTTAGCGCATACAGTCAGGAGTTAATTTGGAAAAAAAGTATGTGTGCTCAAATCTTTTCACTTACCCCGCCCTTGCCCCCTTTTACCATGTCCAGGCGAACCTCAGATGCAATGGCCTGAATGGAAAGAGTATTTTTTTAATTATATTTCGGCCATGGAGGGGGCAGAATCTGAAGAATGTTCATCTTCTAGGAGGAAAAAAATCTTTTTACACAACTTAGGTCCAGAAGGTCTAAGAGTTTTTAACCAGATGGAAAAAAAACTTGTGGAAGTGGGGAGCGGGATGTCTTTATAAATACATTAGATGATCTGGATGGATTCTACCAACTGGCAGTTTGTGCAGTCATCGATAAGTTAAATTCTTTCCAGAGGAAACAACAGAAAGCTGTATCTGTAGAGGTTTTTGTGTCAGCCTTTAAGAAGTTAGCTATTTCTTGTAAATTTGGCACATTGCATGACAAATTTATTTGTGATCAGATTATCTTGCACACTTATGATCCTACTCTACAAGACAGGTTGTGGGTTTGTGGTGATTCCTCCCTTAGGGACATAATAGCCTTAGAAAAAAAGTGAGCTAGTATCTCTAATGATGATAAGGAAAAAGAAACTCTGTAAAATTTCTGGGGCAGGTAGTAAAAAAACAGGAGACAAAAAGAGGAAGTTGAAAGGACCATACAAAGAAGCAAATTTAAGTTGTTACCAGTGTAGCAATAAAGATCACTTAGCAAGAGATAGGAACTGTGCTGCACTGAAAGCTAGGTGCCAATACTGTGGGGTGAAGGGGCATTATGTAAAGGTATGCAGGAAGCAGAGTAAGAAAATGCATAATGTAAAACTAGTTACAGAAGTGTCAGAGGCAGAACAATCCGAAGATGACAATGGGAATGGTGAAGAAGGTATGTTGTGCGTTGATCGTCATGTTTTAAACCTTGAATTGACACAAACGAGCAAACCAAGGTGTCAGATGACTTTTGGGTGTGTTCAAACTGTGATTGTGGCAGATTCAGGTTCTCCGTATATGATCATCAATAAGAAGATGTTGGAGGACAATTTTAAGAGTATTGTGGGAAAATGCGTTGAAAATACTGACATTCATCCTGTAATGTTTATTGGTGAGAGAATTCCTATACTAGGTTATCAGATACTGCCATTCAAATGTAAGGGAAGAACGACAATGAGTAAGTTGTATGTGTCTGAAATGCGACCTTCTGTTTTAGGATGGATGAACCAAAACTTGTTAAATATCGTTTTGAATCCTAACGGTGTGGATCGAGTACTGTTATTAGAAGAGCCAGAGCAAGCACTAGTTATCAGATTAAAAAGTGATTTCCAGGAAGTGTTTTCTGGCCAAATTGGAGAACCAAAGATCTTTGTGCATAAGATTGCTTTGAAAAATAAAACAATACCTTTTAGTCATAAGGTTAGAAAAATTCCATCGAGCGCAAGGGATGAAGTTGCTAGAGAACTGGAGATGCTGCAAAGGAAGGGTATAATTGAACCCACTGAGAGTGCGGAGTGGATGGCCCCTTTGGTAGTGGCCAGGAAGGCAAACAGGAATCTAAGATTATGTATTAAATTTTGAGAATTGAGTAAAAACATCATTGTAGATACATTTCAGTTACCAAAGATATCGGAACTACTGGTGTGCACCAAGGGTGTCACGTGGATTTCCACTTTAGACTTAGCCTCAGCCTATCATATGGTTACTTTACATGAAGACGTTAGGGATGTGACCGTGTTTATTACACCAATCGGTTGGTTTCATTTTGTTAGGATGCCATTTGGGCTAGCTTCAGCCGCAGCTGTCTGTGGTTTATTTCGAAAACGACATTCTGGTCATGGGGAAAAGTAAGGAGGATCATCATTGGAATTTGTATAAGGTTTTGCAGAATCTCAAGGAGTTTGGATTAACTGCTGAATTAAATGTAAAATTTGCAGCAGTCAGTGATGTACATTGGTCACAAGATCAGTGACAAAGGCATGTTTCCCAAATGCAAGATTATTGAAGCTATCGGAGATGCACTAGCCCCTGTTTGTAAGGATGAAGTAACATCCTCTGTTGGTCTTGTCGAATTCTATGCAAAATTTGCAAGGAACTTTGCAGAAAAGACATATAATATACATCAGTTATTGAAAGCTAAGCAGTGTGGAATAATACACTGCAAACGGAATCTGAAAGCTTAAAGAATGATATTTGTGAAGAGGTACTGCTACAGGGCTTTAATGCCAAGGATTGCACAATCTTGACAACGGATGAGTGTGGGAAAGGTTTAGGTGCAGTTTTAATGCAAATTTACAGTACAGGAGTTGAAACACTATTTCCTTTGCATCTAGCACTCTCACCTCACCGGAAGAAAAGTAATCAGTGATAGAAAGGGAAATGTTGGTGTGTGTGTGGGCAATGACCAAGTTTAGGCAATTTTTATGGGACATGATATTCACTTTGTGTACAGATCATAAGCTGTTATTTAAGTTTCTAACCACAGAAGGTTTGAGTAAGTCTACTCCCCGTATTGCCAGGATGTCCTTGCAGTTGTTGGACTATGCTTATCAAGTGGACTGACGCCTGTTCACCATGAGTTTGTGAAACTGAATGAGTGGGAAGATTTAAATGTGGCCAGTGTGGATAATGAGCTGGTGGCTATTTCTGAAGAAGAGTGGAAAATTGGGTATGAGGATGACACAGCTTTACATACTATGTTTGGATACAATGTACATGGTTGGCCGGAGAAAAGCAAAGTTTCCTAGGAATCTAGGAAATTTGGTGAATTAAAGGACAAATTATCCATTTCAGAGTCTGGGTTCTTGTTCAGGGGTGGAAAAGTGGTTCTCCTGCAGAGTCTTCGTCAAAGAGTTCTGAAATTGGTGCATGAAGGACAGGCCCGGCAGAACTCACGAGCTGGGCAACCATCTTCCTCAGGCAGTAGCCATGCCCTCCAACCTTCTTTCTTTCCTAATGCTTCTCTCTTCCCTCTCTTTTAGATAACATCTTCCCCTGATTCCCTTTCAACAAAATAAGTGCATTCTCAAACCTTTTACATATACCAGTTTGAGGTACCACAAATGGTAATTCCTAGCTACATGTATTTTTACAAGCTCATCACCGTTACATATATCAAGAGGAGTAGTATCATGATGGGAGCCGCTGGCACAATGCAGAGCCCAGCACCGGTGTGATGTACCTGCATGACTTCTATTAACAAAACATGTCTCTGAGTGAATGCTTTATTTTTAGACAGGACATCTCACAGATAAAAGGAGGCACACCTTTCCCGCTGTTTCTGAGCCGTTTCTGAAAGTATGGCACTAACTCAAAGAATTATCGGGTGTCTGCAAGCACATAAGAACGGTGGGGCAGATTTACAAGCCCTCTGTGCCACCAGCACGTCTCTTTTTCGAGACGTACTAGTGGCGCAGGGGGCTCCTCCATATTTACATTTTTTGTTTAATTTTTTTTTTTATTATAAGCATATCCAGGAAAAATAAATACAAATACATACAAATTCATTAAATTAAGAGATAGTTTACAAAGTACGAAAATCATTGATGATTGAGAATATTTTACACAGACAAAAGAAAGAACAACCGACATTCCAGCACAGTTTACCCAAAATTATCAATTAAGGTGCGTGGAGAAGCTCAGCTAGCTCGTCCTCACGTCTCTGCTCCATTCAGCGATATGCGCTCAGATCTTCCTGCCCCGGTTCCTGGCCTGTCTGCCTCTACAAGCATATATAGACATCTCTTGTTTGTATATCTCAAAGCCTAGCAAGCCACAATATGAAAGGTTGGTGGCTCCGGATCTTTCCATCTTGTGGCCAATAATAACCTGTAATAACCTGTATACTGCTACCCCCAGGAACAAACCATATTCTTGTTTGGTGTTGAGACCCAGAGTACTATCGTATCCGAGGATCAGCAGGGTCGGGGTTAATTCTGGTCTAAAACCAAACAATACTTCCCAAAAACCTGACAGGGATTCTTTAAGTAGGGCAAGCTTATCGCAACCATGTAACATATGTGTCAAAGTGGCAGGTCCAAGCCCACATCTAGGACATTTGTCATCAACCCTCTTCCCCCACTGGTAGAGTTTAGCAGGGGTAGATATTGAATATCATTTTATATATTTGAGCTTTTAAATTCAAAGTTAAAAAATTGTTTGCAGTTAGAGAAAGGCTCACGTAGATGTCCACATCAGGGTTGCCCAATTCCGTTACCCTGGATGCTTCAGTTTTTTCCAGGTCGTCGGGGCTTTTATCAACCAGTATTTTATAAAAAACTCTAATTCTGCTCCTTTCCCTGGTTACCGCTTCTAAAAGCGGGATCTCCTCCAGTTTAATCGTTGGCTTCCATGTGGTGAGGACATTCTTGATCTGGAGAAATTTAAAGTATTGGTTATCTAGAACGCCAAACACCCGCTGTAGCCTAAGGAATTGAGCATCTTCCACTCCCCCACAGAAATCCCCTATTGTTCCTACCCCGTATTTTTCCCACTTTTTCCCCATATCATCGTTAGCCAAGTAAGGCAGCAATGATGATCGCCATAGAGGGGTATATCTAGAGATTCTTAGGATTGCCATAGCCTTAGAGACCTGCTTCCAAATTCTCCACGAACCGTAGATTACTTTGAACCGCACCTTCTTATAGTAGCTGGGTTCCAATTGTCTCAATAGCAGCCCGGAAGCTTCCTTCCTCATCGAAAGTTCATAAATTGTGGGTATATTTGGGCCCTGTGCTGGTTCCTTGGTATTATTCACTGATAACAGGGTAGTCATCTGATATAAGAGGGTTGCCCAGTGATACATCATAATATTAGGAGCTGAGAGGTCTCCCCTATCCTGGGGCAATGCTAAATATTTGAGTGCTCTTCTGACCTTCCCATATTGCCATATGATATTAGAGAAAATTGTTTCCAGTGTCCTCAATAAGTGATCATCTACGGCCAATGGTATAGAATGAAACAAATACAATATTTTCGGTAGTATGGTCATTTTTAAATAGTTCCCCCTACCGATAATAGACAAGTGCAGCCCATTAACCCTCCTTAAATCATTCTCTATATTTTTAATCAAAGGTATGAAATTAATTCTGCTAATTTCATCTTCCTTGGCACTTATTCAGACTGCAAGGTACACTGCTGAGGTTGCTCTCCTAGAGTCATTAAAATCAAGGTTATCTGTGCATAATACTTTTCCCAGCATTCAGAGCATAGCCAGAGAAGCGACCATATGCCTCAGCAATCTTACTGATTTCTTCGATTGCCTCGGCAGGGTTGGGAGTAAGGACCGCAATGTCGTCGGCATATGCCAATACTTTTGTCTCAAACCCGCCCGTAATTATTGGTGTAATACGCCTGGTCTGCAACAGTTTATCAGCTAGGGGTTGATATATAAGGCAAATAAAATTGGGGAGCAGGGGCAGCCCTGTCTAGTCCCTCTTGATATTTTGATATTGCCAGATTCCCCCCCCCCCCAGTAGTTGTAATCGGGCTATTGGCTGATAATACATTGCCTTGATAGCCTTTACAAACTGGGGACCAATACCGTTCTGTTCTAATATCAGCGATTAAAACTCCCACGACACCCGATCAAAGGCCTTTTCTGCGTCAAGGAGGATCATAGCCATCTGGTCCCTCACCCCGGACATAATGTCAAAAAGAGAAACAACTCTACGGGTATGGTCCGTTGTTCCTTTGCCCGGGATAAACCCCTGCTGCCATGGGGAAACCAGATGTTCTATGACCCTCCCTAGCCGATTGGCCAAGATTTTTTAGTAGATTTTTATGTCAGAATTAATCAGGGAAATCGGGCGGTAGGGCGATGGATTATCAACCGGTTTCCCTTTCTTAGGAAAAATTACAATGGCGGTCTCTTTCCAAGACTCAGGGGGGGCTCCACTGTATTGTACACCCTTAAATAGATCTAAAAGCAATGGTGTAATAATTGATCCCAGGATTTTGTAGACCTCGAGAGGTATACAATCTGGGCCCGCCGCCTTTCCTGATGCCAGCATTGAAAATGCTAGTTGAACTTCTTCAAGTGTAATTCCTCTCTCATAAGCCCGTCCATCCCTTCACCAATAGTAATGCCTGCAAACAGCCCTACCATACCTTGAGAGACCTCTTCTCCACTTTTATTACTATCATCTTGATAGAGAACCTGATAGTATTTTTGAAACTCCCTAATTATGTCTTCCGGATCGAAATAGGCTTGTCCACCGATTTTAATCAAAGATATAGCGCTTAACGCTGTCGTCTGCCTAGTGCGAAGCGTTAGCCTCCTGCCGACTTGTTTTCCGGTTTCGTAGACACTATTACGGTGCGGCTGATACTCTTTCAGCTGATTTCTGATTTAGCCAGTTAGTAAGCTCTGCTTTCAGTGCAATAATTCGATACTGGGTTAGATCTCTCTCCAGTCCCTGTGCTATCTGCGTAATGTGCTCTTCTTCAGCCCTAACTAGATCTTGCATCAATTGTTGCTTTTTTCATTCCTGCTGCTTTCTAGACCTAATAACAAAAGAAATGGTCTCGCATCGAAGGGCCGCCTTGAATGTGTCCCACACCACCCCCTACTAGCACTGAACCTATTTATATCAAAGAATTCCTGTGCCCACTTTTTCATATGTATAATATGTTCACTGTTCACAAGAAATTTCCTGTCGAAAGTCCACCTACTCTGTGGCCTTTTAAAACTGGCTATTTCAAGTTCTAAAATCAGGAGATTATGGTCAGAAATTATTTTAGGGAGTTTCTTAGTCCTGGCTTCCTCAACAAGATCCCTTGTACAGAAGAAATAATCAATCCTAACGTATTTTTTATGTGGGCAGGAAAAATACGTATACCCAGGATTGTCGAAGTTCTTTGTAACCCAGATATCTACCAGGCCATGACTAGTTTTTAAAGAATTAAATGCCCTATAGACCCTGGGCTTTCGACCCGTGTATGCCCCTATCCCATAGTCCAAAGAGATATTCAAATCCCCACAGAGAATCAAAGGGGTTGGCCAGGTAGCAAGTTCTACTTCTAAATCCTCGAATATCTGAGGATGGTCCTGGTTAGAGCCATAAATTGCACAGACCGTGCCGCCCATAACCAATTCAATGATTGCCCATCTACCCAATGCATCCACTAGTTTTCGTTTGGCCGTTCCCATAGTAGTCTTTGCTAAAATAGCCATGCCCCGTATATTAGATGTCTGGGTAGTACATGCCAACAGATTATATCCTGCTATTCTCAATACTTCTCTTTTCCCCCACGGAATGTGTGTCTCCTGTAAGCATATTATATCGGTATGGTTTAATCTAACAAGTTCAGCATATCTGGCCCTCTTAGCCCGGTTGTTCAGCGCCACAATATTCCATGAGCAGATAATTATCTTCCCCATATTAGATTAAGCCCACGATCCTGAATTTCTCCACGAAACCTAATCAAACTCTTTCCATTAATAAGTACTTGCCTCTCCTTATACCAGTGATTTATCCCTCTTAATTGTCCCCATGTTTTATATCAATTTCTGGATGTGCTTTTTTTTACCCCGCGTTTGACCCTCCACCTTCACCTCACCCCCCCACTTTGCTTCCCACCCCCTCCCCCAGCTTCCCCCTTCCCCAAATAGGACATACAGACTCAATCCTGAGTCTGATCGGGATGGATGTGCAGCACAGCTGAGTGCGAGGGACCTAATTCTAAGGACCATAGCTAAACGCTGCTTCCAACCAAAGTCCTCAACTCATTAATGCCTCACCGTAATGCTCCCAAGCAGATGCTACAAGTATAGGTTACATTTTCATTTTGTTTGTAAACTGTCTTTAGTTAGGTAATCCGTCCAGGTACTCTTTAGCCTTTATTTCTGACATAAAAAATCTTGTTTGTCCATCAAAAATCACTTTTAGACGAGCTGGATTATTTAAAATGGCTTGAGCCTTTTTATCCTGGAATGGTTTAATAAACTGCCGTAATTGCCACCGCCTTTCAACAGTAGAGTGGCAGAAGTCAGGGCGGACAAAGTAAGAAATCTCGTTGCAGGACCTTTTAGCGTCGGGCCGAGGTTTTTCAAACACAGCCTGGCGTAACAAAAAAATGCCGAAATAGACTAGAATAGCACGGGGTAGAGCTCCTGCCCTTATAGGCAGTTTCTGGACAAAGGGGACCCGATGGGCACGTTGGATCTCTAGAGCCCAATTCCAGCCGGTAAGCTCTGGCAGAGAGTCTTGCAGCAGATCAACCACGAAAGAGCGTATATTTGCTCCCTCGACCCCCTCGGTAACCCCAAGGACCCGCAGAGTGGACCTCTGTTGAAAATTTTCAAACTCCTCCAACTTCCATCTGACATCCACTAACTGTGCCTCGTGGGATCCCACCATCGCGTGGGTTGAGGCGTCATTCGATTCCGTGGTGACTATCCTAGACTCAAGGTCAATTAGGCGTTCCCCAAATGAGATGCAGGTTTTCGTACGTTTTCGAACAACCCCTTGCATTTTGCACATGGCGAGCTGAGCCTTGCGACTATCTTGGCGAGTTTCCTTGCGGTGCATGGAGATAGCCTGAAAGATAGTCCCTAAAGTTGGGGAGGTTGGCTCAGATGGATCAGAAGCCAGTTGTGAGATGAGTTTAGGATTAGAAAGTTGATTTGTTGGAGTATAATCCCAAGCCAGCTCTTTTCCACCGCACTTCTTTTTCCTCTGGACAGTTTTGCATTTGGGACCACCTATCTCTTCCTCATCACTATAGCTTAAGTCTGTGATGTCAGCTGATGACTCCTCTGTCCACTCGTCACCGTCAGAGACAGAAAAAAAAATTCACTAGGTTCCTTATCTGGCTCTGTTTGGCGTTCACAATCAATATTGCTACTGGCATTGGCATTGCCTTCTAGTTCATGATTGGCAGTAATTGAATCAAAATTGTCATTAGATAGTTGCTCCTGGGTATGCTGACTCAGGATATTATGATTATCTGCTTGGACCCCAGAGTACCCTCCATCTGCGTCTGTATTTCCTGCATTACCTATGTTATCTGAGCTGGTCACCCCAGATGATCGCCCTGTTGGAGTCAAAATCGGTGGTTTTTCAGTCCCCTCCATGAGATTCGACATCAGAGTCTGAAATGAAGAGCCCCCAGGCCTACCTTCGTTGTTAGCTGTTTCATTATCGAGTCCGTTTACCGCCTCGCTCAGTTCCCTCTGTGTTGCCTGAGTTCTTACTCCCGGTTCAGGCAACTCCTGCTGGTGTTCTTGAGGGAGCGGGTCTTTTCCAGCAAGCACTCCATGTAATGCGCTCACCGCTGCATCCGAGTTTGCTTCGGGACAAGGCTTCCCCCTGAGCTTCCCTTCGCGACCCGGACCTAGTCTCCCGGCAGGGCCTCTCAGCAAATCCACAACCGTTGGGCCGGCCGGGCGTCCTCTCTGCGATGTCCTGCCTCCTCCTCTCCTTTCCGGATCCCCCGACACCGTCTGCAGTTGGGGGCCTTCCCGGCCTTCTCGGCGAGCCTCAGACCGCCCCACCATGATCCTGGCAATGCACCGTAGAACGGAGAGACTGATCACCGTGCCCAGGAGTCGTAAGTACTCACTGCCAATCTTTTGGGGGTAGTGTGTTTCTGGGCAACACTGTGCAGTATTCATAGTCCAGCTTACAAGTGATTTAAGGCAGCGTTCCCGACATCTCAGCACTCTGTGCGCACCTACGGTCTCAGACGACCGCCATCTTGCCTCAGTGCATAGCCCACTCCTGACACACAAGTCAGGGCTCCTCCATATTTACAAGGAGAGGAAAAGCTACCCTGTGAGACTTTTCCTCTCCTTGTAAATACGGCCCCTTCACACGCAGCACCTTGCGTTGAAGGGGTGTTCCATGGGTGTTGCTGTGGGTGTTCCCATGCAACACCCATGGAACGAGACACATCTCCAGATGTACGAGAAATCGTAAATCTGGAGATGCGTGTGAATGCTACGCCACCCTAGAGTTGGCGTAGCGAGGCGCAACGAGGAGAAATATTTTAATTTCTCCTCGTTTTTTCCTCTTTCAGTGCGTGCTGCCAGGCGCGCAACACCCATTGGGCTCACCGGGCTTCAGCCCCCCCCGTCATGTTTGTCAGCCCGGCCGAGACAGCCTCGCGGGCTGGCGTCCGTCTAATTGCAGCCGCACCAGAGTACTTCACGGGTCTTTAAAAGACCATTTACTCGTTAATGAGGCTTTTGTTGTGTTTTCACCCCTTCTTACAGCCATTCTGCCTATGGCTGGAAGACTTAGCCCCCCCCGAAATCTTTTTCAGCCCCCCCCGAAATTTGGCTCTAGTTGCCTGCCTGTGTGCTGCATTCTACAGCACGCATTGAAAGAGGAAAATGCCTGTAGTGATTGTTTTTGTGCAAGAAGGTGCCCCTTCCTGCACAAAAACAATCTCCCCACGACGCACGCATCCTTGCACCATAGTGCCGGGGTGCCTGCGCCAGCGCATGGCTGCAGTTTGTGCGCCTGCGCAGGGGAAAGCACAGAGATGCGACATATTATTGTAAATATGTCGTATTCCTGTGCTTTGGAAGTGCTGCAGCGTGGCGCAGCCAAAGGGCCTGCGGTGCCATGCTGCCGCACTTCCTCGTAGATCTGCCCCAGTGTTTGCCCATCACAATATGTCCCTTGACTAAAATGCTCATCCAACATGAACATCAATGGGGCAAACGGGAAGGAACATTAATAGTTAAAAAACGGTGGTTATTCATACTGAAACCATTTGAAGAATTCTACTTTGTGTGGAAGATTTTCGAGCCAAGCAGCCAAAGAGACATTTGCGGCGTGAGTGATATGCCGAAAGTGCCTATAACCGAGTCTGAGGTGTTTTGTTTATCAATGCAATTTGATTCACGCACTTCATGTAGTCACTTGAATGTTATGTTTTCCAGCGCATTCAACGTGACACCTCCCAGTTAATAATATTTTGTGTTTATTTTTCTACGATATCCCCATAAATGTACCCCCTCTAAAAACAGCTTTTTTTACTACGTGTACTCATACGTTCTTTTTAAATACCCCCCCACCCACACACAAACACAGATGTCTCCGTCTTTTCCCTCTTCTTTCAATGACCACCACATTATTAGCACAGAAAGAGACTTGTTTTGTGATTCACACATTCTACTTCTGATTCTTTCCATTTTTGGCAGTATTTTGTCTCCCATATCTGATTTTCTCATGCACTTAAAAGCCTTTGTGCTTTCAAGTAGCTATTGAGTAAAAGCATTACCTTACCCAGAGGGAATGTATATAAAAGACATTTTTAGCTTTAATTTGCTTTCAGAACAAAGGGTCATGATGTGACAATAGAGAGGAGGCGTTTCAGAGTATCACAGGAAAATCCCATTTCACAGAAAGAGGAGTTGAACATATGGCAGAGTCTCTCCTCAAAAGCAGGGATGATGGTAATAGTAAAAAAAGAAATAAGCTGTGGTCAAACCAATAGTTCCAACTTGAATTTTGCGTCCTCCCATAAACATAAAAAAAAGCCGCCTAGAGTGACAAAAAATACATATCTTTATATAATGCATTTATATGAGAAAGAATTTGAAGTGTGATGATTCGGTGCACTTTTGAGATGCAAGGTAGTCATCCATGCATTGGAAGAAATTCTTAGGGGCGGAGTGCTACCCAAAACAATATATAGTCTGATGTGAGAGAGAACTACACCTTTGGACAGAAATAAATAACCCACTCCCTAAAATCGAGTGTATGCATATCATTAAGCATTGGTAACAATAGGTCCTCTAACAGCTGCATTGTCAAGCCAGACCTAAAAATGGACAGATACCGACAGAGACGAACAATAGTACTAGGCAGAGCAGTGCGACGGTGGACACCAGCTCAAGGATGCTCCTGGTGCCCCAGAGATACATCAGGGTTAGCCGAATAATGAGAAAGAAAATGAAGATGTGTTGAGGGCGCTACAGGGACGAGCCCTCGCAGCACCCAAGGCTCGTCAATGCTAATGTACTTTTAATAATCAGATCAAGAAAGAGTTACGAGGTTCCTCGGAATAAATCACTAATAAATGTAAACCTGGCGACTACTTTTGTTCCATTCCCAGTCTGAAAGCGGGGGGAAAGTTCGCAACGGAAAGCCATTAATAGCTGGCTTGTCATGGAAGAGTCTGTCGAACAAACCGGCTTTGATAGAAACTGCGGGCATGTTGTCATGCAGGTACCTTTATCTACACGTTTAATTTACGGCAGACAGAGTCCCCCCCCCCCACCTCGTTACTCTGCGCTGCATAATGCATCACGTCTACCGGGCCGACGACGAGGCCCTAAAGTTACAGGCAGGGTTCCCCTTGACGACGCCATTCTCCAGAGAGCTGTGGGAATCCAATATTTTAAAACACAAGATGCCGAATGAAGAATCACTCCCTCTGCCTACTGGTTCATGGTTGGTAAGAGGTGCTAACATCTGTTGTATGTTTTATTAAACTATTGGTTTATTTTTGAGGTTGAAATAAATATTGTTGGTTTCTTTTGATATTACATAGATTGGTAGGTGGGTGCTAGTGGAGCTGCCACTCGATTGATTTGACATGTATAGGGCTAGGCCAGTATGGATGCACAAATTATATGGATTGTATATCTCTGCATTCCTCCTAGACTCAGTGCCGGACAAACATTGGAGACACGCAGTAAAATCAGAGGTTATAAACACACAATACCACCAAGCATTGGTACACACATTGGTAGACAACTATGGCAGATGGGTGAATAGATATGTAATTCTCCAATTCAAGGGGCAAGTAGACCCTAAGAATGGATGGCAGTCACTGAACGTTTAAGGTTGGTGCAAAAGCAGGGCTAGCAGCAGTCATTTCGAAGTAGTGTCTAAAAAGGCATTGCCAGGTAATTCCAGGAAATAAATAGTGAATACACTTCTGAATGTGACCTTGCTAGCAGGAAAAACAAAATAATCTGTTGAGTAGCAAAGTGTATGAGTGGATACAAATTCAGTCAACTGGTTCATTTACTGACTTTCAGGCATAAAGAAAGGCTCTTGTCTGTGAAGCAAGACAACTAGAGGAAAGGCCAGATGGCATAATAGAGCCTGTAGTAAGATTGAAGGACAGAGAAATTGTGCTCTGCGCAGTACCAAAACTACCTTCACAAGAAGGAAAAGAATCAACGTATTTAAAGTTCATATTTGGTGGCAGTGTGTTCGAAAATGTTGACGAGTTTCTGACTATTTCGGGGGAACAGAACATGATTTCTGCTTTCTCCATGGTCTAGAGTTTATCATGTTACAATCAGACATAGACATCTCTGAAGTCCCGCATCCAAGAGCTCCTTGCACATGGCTAAAGACTAAGTGCAGCTGATTGAGGTGTGTCGAGGGCTGGATGTAGGGCCTGGTCATAGCGTAGAAGAGGGACTTCAACTGGTGACCAGGTGGGACAGTGAATGGGCACCAGGTGTGGCCAAAAGGCTTCGCCACAAGTGAAGTCTTGTAGCCAGTGATCAGTGGGGGCAGTGAATGCGCACAGGGCCTGACAGAAGGGGTCAGTGTGTGGCCAAAGGACAGTTCCACCAGAGGATATGCAATCTGGCCTTTCATGTGCTGGGAACCGTTTGGCAACTTTCTAAAAATGTACAAATTGAAGGTCGAACAGATTTTGTTTATTCTTCTCTGCTCTATCTGCACGTAGTGGCTTTCAAGGTGCTCAGAGAACAATGACATTATATTCAAAATATAGAGGACCTTTTATGAACACTTTTTAGGGAAGAATACCTTTCATATAGACCTTTTTATGGATGCTCTTTAAAGACTTTTTTAGGTGCTTTTTAGTATGCTTTTAATATAAAGGATATTTTTTATATATGCCTTCTTTATCATTTGCTATCATGACCTAGCTGACCTTGTTGACCTTTTGATGAGGAGTGGGTTAATTCCATCATGAACATAGCGATTGCATACATTTTGTCCCATCTACATGACATAACAGTCTTACACAGGTGACCTTTTACCTAGTAGCTTACTTCTGTCTCTTTGACAACCAGGCTCTTAGTACCATATCTTAATCCCTGTACCTGACGTACATAAACATGTCCCCAGGCACGGTAGATTTATTCTGTACAAGGCTCACCACTGTTTTTTCATCCATGGCCAACAGCTGTGCATGATCATGTTTGTTTAGAAAAGTATTAGCAGGGGATTAGCATATGTTTGCAAAATATATTGATTCTAGAAAAACCCCAGAGTGACCACTTTAGTATAAAAGACCCTCACTCCCCTTTAGACAAATAGAGAAGAATTCCTTCCAGGCTGGACCGAGACTCTGCAGGCTGATCCTTCGACAGACAGAGACCTGACATCCCTTGCAGGGTGCTATCCTCCATGCAGAGACGGGGTTCTTAATTCAGAACCATCAGGTGAGGGGTTAGCACTTCCCCGGGGAATTCTTGGCTCCATTAGGTTCCATTAGGATATATTCTAGCACTTACACACACATGCTTCACCTACACCTCTAGGCTAGGCGCGGTTAGGTAAGGTATGCATCGTAGGAGTACGCCAATGCTATTATTTTATGTAATATGCTTTTATTCATCTTACTAGCACTATGGTAGAAATGTATCTGCTATTTACGATATTGGTGCTAGCGATCACATTTGTCTGCTCCTGTCTTTTGATTGTCCCAGCCAACATGTTTAATACTAGACTGACGCTTGACCAATACATAATTATTGAAACTGTTCCTATCGTCATTCGGGGTTGTAATGTTCAGTGGTTGCCAGAAACTACACACATCACTGTAGAATACAGGTGGATGATAGTGGCACCGTAGAGCTGACTGGTATAACGGCTGACATCCTGTGGGGGTGTCCTGAGTCTGTCTGCACACCAAGCCCTCAGTTTAGGTCATCCAAAACGCGCAGATCCTGGTGGTCCTAGAAATGACACGACAATGTACAGCTGGTTTGGATAGAAGGGTGGCTGCCCGCCTGGCACTGTTGTAGTTGAGGCCCTGCATCTCATAGCTAAAGTCCATCCCTATCAGGTTTGGCTGGCTGGATTCAGTACAGCGTATAAAATTGAAATGAACGCAGTCCACATTAAATAAAAAAAATATTAAAAAACACTTTGCTTTAAAATTTGAAAACCCATAAATCGGGTTCAACCCTAGAAAATGTCGTTTCCTCCTAAGGGTCGGGGAAATTGGTAAAACGTGATAGTCCGGGTTCCTATTACTTAAAAAACACTATTGTTTGTATTTAACACTGTATATTGAACTACAAAACATTCTTTCAAGTCTCAATAGAGCAAGAAAGAGTAACATACTAATGAAATAGGATAAATATAACATGACTTGATGACTAAGTGAGCAGCTAAGTGTGACTTCAGTTATTGAATTGGCCAGGAGTCGGTTGCCCGGCTGCCTGCTTCTGCCAGCAGTTCACATGTTTGTTTCCAAGCATATGCACAGGCTGAGTGTCCTGATCGCGTTTCTGTTCCTTTTTGACACCAAGGGCAGATTAGAGTCTAAATTTGCCACTGTAATGTCCTTCACAAATGAATGATGCATCCAAGACAAAACAAAACTCATGCCACAGAAGAAGGATGCAACCGGGGCTGTGAGAATTTGTACAGGAGAAGATTGAATTGTGAACAATAGAAATTGCCCTTGAGTGACTGTGATAGCTCTAGAGGACAAGAGCTGGGACACAGCTTAATCTCAAGCACAGTGTTTAAGGAGTCTGTTGCTTACAAAGCACAGAAAGTTATTCCACCTTAAAATCATTGGCGATATCAGAAACAAAAACAGAAACTCCATTCTTGACAATTCCTGCATTATTTTTTCCTTTAATTTGAATTATTTCTCCATTAAATCTAATCTAAAACCTGATGAACCATGAAAAGGAACAGAGAGAGGGGGAAGGTAGGAATTGGCTGCACCTCCACTTAATTTCCTTTCAAAGGACTATGCATGTATCTGAGAGAGTAAAGACATCAGTACTGGCCTTAGAGAGCAAGCAAGCTTCACAGGCTGTCCCCAGTCATCCTCTCACTGCGGCCCGTACTAAACATGCTGAACTCCTCGTTCACCTGTGCTGAGTCAATTACAAGGCCTATAAATACATCTAGAACACAAGCTGAAGCAGATAAATGGGTGCGCTACTCGCTTGGCATGCCTGATATTAGGCTATTCAGCAGCACCCTATCCCCTCTATTAGAGTTGCACCAGACACCTGCTCCTAACGCAACATGACATACACAAAGTTTTCACGAGATTATCAGGCCCTTTCCAAGGGAGAGCCTCCTCCCAAGAAATAGCAGCCTACTTAGACAGTACACAGGTGCCACTGATCCTGTTGGAGCCTCTACAAGAGTCTCAGTTGCCCATCCCTGCTGCATAACTAAAGTAGGCGATTCACTCCTTAGATCTGGAAAAAACCCCAGGCTCAGATGCGATCCCATTGGAGTTTTAACGCTGTTATGCTGACTTCCTTGACCTAACTAGAACAATTATATGAAACACTAGCTATGAAGGGGTTTCTGACTCCCTCGCTGGTCTCTATCGCAAAGCCAGGCGGGAAAGCCAAACACATTGGGTCCTACCCACCGCTTGCATCCGCAATACAGATTACGAAATTCTGGGCAGGATGCTAGCAGATATATTGCTCTCTCTGATTCCCCATTTCATTCACTCAATCAGAATGGCTTCATCCCAGGGAGGAGCACATCCTTGAATATTCAATGCCTTTTCTGAGGTGTAGAGTTGCACCACATGACTTTCCTGGATTGGAATGCTTGGTGTGGGATCTGGAGAGGTGGAGAAGGCATTTGATTCCATTAGCTGGAACTACCTTTTTGAACTGCTTTGACGAATAGGATAGGAAAGACACATTTTTGTATTTATTCAACTGTCTCATATGTTTTCCTTGTTGCGAGTTCAAGTTGGCCGAAATATTTTGGGCCATATACCCATCTGCTAGGCCACTGCCTACTTTCCCAACTCCATTTTGCCCTCTCCATGGAACCATTTGCCATTCGCCTGCACTGCAGAGTGGGAGAATGGGGTATCTCCTCTGGAGTAAAAACACATGAGGTCTCCTTCTACAGAGAGGACATATCGCTGTGCATAAATTATGTCACAATGCACCATGCAGACATCCCAGAGACCCTTAAATCTTTCTACAAAGTTTCGGATCTGCAGGTAAATTAACAGGATTTAAATCTTTCTACAAAGTTTCTGATTTGCAGATAAATTGACAGAATGTCCTGCCTTTTTCCCCTCTCTCCTTCAGGTGGAGTTAGATATGGGAGGTGGTATGCTCCAATGGCAACAGCAAACCTTCGAATACTTTAGGTATACGCATTTACCATCAAGACTGAGATTTACTTGATGGAAATATGAAGCAGCTCTTAGGAGTCAGGTGTAATTTTGGAAGACATTTCCACTTTCAGCGATGGGCTGAAATGCCCTTTTTAAGGTAATAATGTCCCCTTCCTACTTTGCTAAGTTTGCTATTAAATCTAACCACAATGTTCGTATGGTCCATGGATGCCATAGTAGGGGAACTGATCTGGCACAATGGTTGGCGCAGAGTGGTACTTGCCAAGATCTGACAGCCCTTAGCCGTGCCATACTTTGAGCACTACTTTCTTGCCTCCCAGCTCCAGTGTCATGACTCTGGTCCTCCAGTGCTTGCCTGGACAACACTGCGACTATGCTGAAACCATGGGCAACTATCAGGGCACCTGATTGGCCTCCCGGGTTGCCCATTCCCTCAGCTAACACTGGCCATTCATTTATGTTTTGTATCACCACAAGAACCCCAGAAGAGAACTAGGAAAGGGAACTAGAGGCACGGGGTGCTAGGAGCAGGCAGCCTCCAACAGATAATGTTTAGCACAAAAAGAGCCGCTCCCAGTTTGGTGACCTAAGTGCTACAGTGTTATTTCGTGAGTGCAGGCATCTCACAAAAAGTGAAAGACTGGTCTCACACACCACCTGGTGTCATGCTTCATCATTGACCAGTCCTTGCCCTCTAAAAACTTGGTTTGATAGAGGGCGGGCATGCACCTGAAGACAGGGATGCACTTCTAAAGCTAAGTGGGGACCCTTGAAAAAAAAGTGAAATTTAAAAAGCCATTACAGATGTCAAACTCATTTTAATGTAACTAGCATCTGTATGGTAGTTAAAATAACTAGTCGGTGTGTTGGGGATTCTATTGTCCCCCCAACGTGATGTAAGTGGTCGACATGTTTCTGCCTGTTGGCCCAGTTGGGTTCATGGCATTCATCAGGACCTATAATAAACAGAATCGGGCTTCACCCTTACCGTACTATGGTGGGAGGGTTCCACTGAATGGGCTGATCAATATCACACTCCACCGATGTGCGGCCAATATAATCAAGCCTGTATGGAATTTTTTTTTTAAACAAAGTGAAATCCAAAATGGCAACATGGTCACAGGTTTCGTGAAGAATGTCCAGTCAGCCACATACACGTGCAGAACATAGTGAGTGGCTATAAGTGCAACAAACCGTGTCATTCATCTGTGCACTTATAAGTTGTGGGAACCGTAATCCCCAATGCTTACCCCATCAAATAGGACCTACTAGCCCCATAGGAGGGTGAGGAAGGAAGACCCCTTCGGTCAAGCGCTGTGTTTGAGGAGAAAAAGGAAAAAATCAGGAAGCATCCAGGTGAGGACTCTAGGTAAAACAGTTATACTCCATGGTTGGGTAAAACATTAAGAGTTCAGGAACACACTAACAACATGGTCATACACACTCATCCATACATCTCTCTCATACTCTTACTGTTTAAAGGTGTATCTCCCGCCTCTGCACCTACACCTGAGCTCCTCGCCTCCTTGATGTTAAGTGAGGGGAGCGAGTGTGGGCTATTTATAGTGTTCGCGCCACATAGCCGGTGCTAATCAGTGAGTTAATTGGGTCTGATTAGCTCTAGTTACACGGGGATCTGGTGTCACCACCAAGCGTTGTTTGAAAAGTGCCTGACTTGTCTCAGAAATACTTAAGAGCGAGTCCAGGCCTTAAAATGACTTCTGATGTCTGTATCGGTACATGCCTGACATCTGCGTTAGAGAGGAGCGGGCGTGGCTGCAACTCCGTTCTGTATAGAGGCGAGCGTAAAAGAATGAAGTGTATGAGAGCGGCACATGCGCGCAAATGCCGGGAGGGATGGGCGTGGTCCCGTGTAAGCTCCGTGTGTAAGGGAGCATCTCAGAAAGGAAGCGCCTCAGATTAACTGCCTCGAGGGAGCGAGTACAAAACATTCTGTGCTCTGACTGCGGGCGCGGATGTATGTTCATGCTGCGCCTGCGTGTGTTGATATTATCCGTGTGCATCTCTACTGGGTGTGCATTCACGGTGCTCACGCTGCATAGCGAAACCGCTTTAGTAGGAAAATGTCTATTCTCCTAAGAGTCACACAAACCACATAGGAGCAATCACGGCAATGGTTTCATTCATGGAAAAAACGGTATACTCTGTGTATTCTCATGACTGGGACTATATGTGTGTTCTACACATAGGGTAACAGATGTCAGTGACAATCTGGGATAAATGGCTGGTGCTTCAAATAGAGCCCAGCAGTAGCTGCAAGGCAGGATGGTGCATGGAGGGCACAAATGCATTGTAGAGACCTTGTTTATCTAATCAAAGGGTTTTGAAAAAACACGGTGTTCCCTGCGTTTGAGTGAGCATAAAATCACTATGTTCTGCACGTATATCTGGCTGACTGGACATTCTTCACGAAACCTGTGACCATGCTGCCATTTTGGATTTCACTTGGTTTAAAAAAATAATAATTCCATACAGGCTTGATTATATTGGCCGCACATCGGTGGAGTGTGATATTGATCACCCCACTCAGTGAAACCCTCCCACCATAGTACGGTAAGGGTGGAGCCCGATTCTGTTTATTATAGGTCCTGATGAATGCCATGGACCCAACTGGGCCAACAGGCAGAAACATGTCGACTACTTACATTACTGTGGGGGGACAATAGAATCCCCGACACACCGACTAGTTATTTTAACTACCATACAATGAGTTTGACATCAGTAATTGCTTTTTAAATTTAACTTTTTTTGCAAGGGCCCCACTTAGGGGCCCTTGCAGAAGTGCATCCCTGTCTTCAGGTGCATGCCCGCCCTCTATCAAACCAAGTTTTTAGAGGGAGAGGACTTTTCAATGATGAAGCATGACACCAGGTGGTGTGTGAGACCAGTCTTTCACTTTTTGTGAGATGCCTGCACTCACGAAATAACACTGTAGCACTTAGGTCACCAAACTGGGAGCGGCTCTTTTTGTGCTAAACATTCATTTATGGTATCAGAAAGCTTCAAGTCTCATGGCTCAGACATTCCCATACGTGCTGGCTATTCCCCTTCTAAGTCTGTTCTATATAGGAGGTGTCCTATATAGTGGCTCTTGTCAGCCTCACAAATGATACATCCTTGAGTAGGAAACACTAGGCAATCTTTTTCGGAGAGGCATCCACTAACCTTCAAAGAGTTCAGTGAGCAGTATATTTTCGGCTTACTATGCACTAACTTACATATTGCAACACAACTGCACATTGCAACTGGTAAGCCACCGTTGCATGAGATAATGCAGATGATAAACACTATGGGAAGGGGTCAACACCTCATAAAGTGGCTGAGAAAAGCACTCCGCGCTCACACACTATTTCCCCTGGAGGACAAATGAGAGACAGAGCTAAGCAGGGAGTTCAATGACACTGAATGGGACCACATCTGCACACTGTGTCACTGGAACCAGACTGTACCCTGCTGATGAGCCCATAACTAAGATTAAACCAGTCCTGGGTTGCTTGTGTTCCGGTTCAGGGAGAACCTGGCTTTGCAGTTTGCGCTGGACTGTTCCTACTGGAGCAGGTCAAGACTGATTTGCATATTTATGGGTCCAAACTGAGGTGGCATGGTGTGCAAAAAAATAATAGATTGGGAGGTGACCTGACTGATTTCCAGTGGCTGAAATTATTTCAAGCATTTCATTCATCATTGGTTTGTATACTTATTGTGTCACTCTAAGTGGTATGGTTATGTCCAGACGTGGGTCCCATGCACACTGTGTCACTGTAACCAGGCTGTACCCATCTGATGAGCCCATAACTAAGGTGAAACTGGTCCTGGATTGCTTGTATTGAGTTTCAGAGAGGACCTTGCTTGGCCGTTTGGTTGGACTTTTCCTATTGGAGCAGTGTCAAGAATGGTTGGCATATAGCTGAGTCTAAACTGAGGTGGCATAGTGTGCAAAATAACGATGGATTGGGATGCAGCCCTGAGTAATGGCTGAGATAAATTCAAGCATTTCATCAATCACTGTTTTGTACACTCTTTGTGTTACCCTACGTAGGACAGGTATGCCCAGATGTGAGTCCTGTGCACATTGTTTCATTGGAACCAAGCTGTACCCAGCTGATGAGCCCATAACCCTTGCAAAATCAGTCCTGAGTTGGTTGTGTTCCAGTTTAGGGAGGACCTGGCTTGGAGCAGGGTCAAAATTGATTTGCATATGGCCGGGTCCAAACTGAGGTGGTATGATATGCAAAATAATGATGGACTGGGATGCGGGCCCAATAATTCCCAGTGGCTGAGATTAATTCAAGCAGTTCGTCCATCACTGTTTTATATACCCAATGTAAAGTTAGCACTTATTAAATGCAATAAAGTAACCCAGAGTTAGTCAATGAGAGAGAGAGCACTTACAACAGTGAAAAACAACTTCATGAGTTTTCACTGCCAGGACACGTAAAACTCAAGTACACAAATCCTGCTTTTTAAATACAATGGACTCTGCCCTATTAGCCTTTAGGTCTACCTTTGGGGAGACGTGTAAGTATTCAAAAGGCATGTGTAGCCTGGTAAAAGGTTTACTTTGCCAGTTTGAAATAGCAGTTTACAGCTGCACTACTGGCTGCAGCGGCAAGCCTGGGACATGTTTTAAAAGGCTACTTTAGTGGATGGCACAAGAATTTCTGCAGGCCCACTGATAGCATTTAATTTGCAGGCCCTGGTTGCAGGTACACTTATGAAAAATTAAATGTGCCAATTAGGTGTAGGACAATTTAACCATGTTTGAAGGTGAGTGCACAAATATTTTAGCATCGGTTGGTGGTGGTAAA
Source organism: Triturus cristatus (assembly GCF_964204655.1). NCBI lineage: Eukaryota > Metazoa > Chordata > Amphibia > Caudata > Salamandridae > Triturus > Triturus cristatus. The sequence continues at coordinate 370,551,366 of NC_140591.1, read as the reverse complement.
GTGCACAGAGTCCTAAAGCCAACAAAAAAAGTTCAGCAAATCAGGAGGGGTGAAGGCAAAATGTTTGGGGGAATACCACGCCAAGGATTTCAGGTCAAACAACACTAAACTGAGGAACTACCTGTCCATGAAATAATTTAAACATTGCAAACTATGGGAGGTGGTAGCTGTTGATTAGAATACTATATAGAGCCCACTTATAACTCTCAGATGCATCGTGGGCCAAACTCTGTACACAATGGGAGACAGATATAGGTAGGCCTTTAAATGATTCAGAGTGGAAACTGATAATCATCTACCTGAACAAGAAACAGCGCTATGCACTTTTTGAATTTATTCAATTTGGTATGCTGAACAGAGCTTATTTTACACATAGTGGAATTAGTAAAGTTTATCCTGGGACCTCTTCGGATTTCCCATATTGCTCCATAGAAGCGGCTGATTTTGCTCACAGAATGTGGTCCTTTAATACACTTTCATTTTATTGGAAAGAAGTTACTAATGCCTTGTCTCAAGGTAAGGGTTGCGAGGTGCCCAATACACTGGATGCCTGTGTACTATCACAAGTCAAACGCAAGCTAACTGTAAACTGGAAAAACATCTTCCCTACTACAATTATGAAATGGCAATGAATTGCTCTTAAATGACTGGAAGTGACATTTTCATTGCACAGAGAAGAACATACAGGGTTGAGGAAGATCTTTATTGGGCACAGTTGGGATTTATTGTTTGAAGCACTTAAAGCATGTGCTAAAATTGATGAACTGTAAATTTCCCTGACTACTTTTACTAAGGGCGGGCAGTGAACTCCGCTCCGCTCGCAAAGTTTGCAGAGATTTAGTAACTCCGCACTCCGTTTGGAGTGCAAACTTTTCCAAATCTCCACCTATGCAGCGGAGTGGAGTTCACAGGTGCGGGGAGACTAACCTGCCACCCAAATCAGTGTCTCCTCTGTCCTGCTCCTGCTGCTGGGCCTGGCTCCTCTTCTTCTGCTGCTCCAGGAGAATTCCAGGAAGAACTGCAGTGCGCATGACGTACTGCGTGAAGGCATGCCTGACCTAAATGCAAGACCTATTGCATTTCTAATGCTTGTCATTATTTGGCATAAATCCGTTCAGTAGTTTTCGTGATATTGATGGAAATCCAAACTTGTATACCTAGGGCTGTGAAGCCTTTCTGAATAAAGACGAGCTTGTGCTGGGAGCAGCAGAGCTCTGACTGGCTAGCACGACTTCAACCAGGAAGCGTTGCCAGCCATTTTGGTACTCGGTGAAGCCGAGTCCCAAAAAAAAGGCAAAAAAAAGAAAAGGGGGCAGGGTACGAATACCATAACCCCCTAGCCTTGGTCGGGGGTTCTTGAAGGGACCCCGCAAGGGCAAAAAGTATTTTTGTTATAATTCAAGGCAAAATTGATAAATTGTGAATATTGCAGTGAATTAAAAAAATAAAACCTAGTTCAGTTTCCTGTGCTTTTTATAAATGTAGACCCCAGGTCCCCGGGGCATTCAGAATTTAGTAAAAGAAATGGAGGGAAGCACAGGGCCCCCCTCCAAGGGCTTAACAATGCCCTCGGGGCCACCACCTCCCCTGGGCTAATGGCACTATTAAGCACGGGGCCACATGGACACCCTTCGGCCCCGGGACCACCACCTCTCTAGGTCTATAAACCAAAAAGTATATAAGGGGGCAGTACAGGCCCCCCCGGATCCCAGGGACCACCAGCTCCAGGGGCTAAATTAAACATTATAAATGGGGTTCATGCTGACCGGCGGCCCCAGGGACCACCACCTCTCAATTAGTTTTTAAAAGAAAGATGGGGGCCATGGGGCCCCCCTCGCTGGCCATATATGGCCCCAAAGATCACCAATTCCCCAGGACTGGACCGTGCAGAACAAAGGAGGGGTCGTATAGACCCCCTCCTGGAGCCATATATAGCCCTGGGGATCGCCACCTCTCAGAGCCCGCTCCTGCTATCTCTCAAGGTGCCCACCCTCAGGAGATAGCTGTTTGTTTTTGTTTTGTGAGAGCTGTGACAGAGATGAAAGTATTGCAGTGAGCTGCATTTTCATCAGCTCCCTGCATGCCAGCACAATGCCAGCTCCAGCAGGAGACAGAGAGCCGGCTGAGACTCTCAGGGCCTTGAGGCTCCCCTGTGGTCCCCATCATGCACAATGGGTGCCCTTGGTGGGGCCATGGGGCCCAGCGAAATGTGGCCAGGCCCATTGGCATGGGGTCCCTGGGGCCAAAATTGGCCCAGGGAAGGGAGATGTGCATCCCCCCTCCCAGTATAATGTTTTCCAATAGGCCCAGGGAAGGTGGTAGTCCCCAGGGGGTCCACACAGCCCCCCATGCTTATTATTCAATTTAGCCCCAGGGAGGTGGTGGTCCCCGGGGCTAAAAAGACCCTAGGAGGGGGCCCATGCACTCCTTTCCTTTTATTTATGTCCACATTCCCCCGAGACCTTGCCCACCTGGGGGCTATAGTGTTAACAAGAGCCGGAGACTGCATTTGTTTTTATTTTGCCATGAATTTGAGGATCCACTCACCATTTTGTAGCAAAATTTAAATAAAATGTTTTTAACCCCTGGTGTAGTCCCTGAGGGACCCCACCACCAGACCTAGGGGGGAAAGTTATTCCTACTCTGCCCCATTTTGTCTTTTTTAATGTTTTTTGAGGAGCTCTAGAAGTGGGGCCCTGTATGTCACCTCCTTTTTAGCAGGCCCCCACTGATAGACCCACTCATACACTTGTGCACTCACTCAAAGACCCACTCTCATACACACTTGCAGACCCACTCAGAGACTCACACACCCACTCACAGACTCACTCACAGACTCAAGCACCCTCTCACATACCCACTCACAGTCCCACTCAGACACTCACGTTCCCATTCACAGACCCACTCACAGACTCATGCACCCACTCACAGACCTGCTCGGAGACTCATGCACTCACTGACTGACCCACTCAGACACTCACTCACCCATTCAGTCCCACTCAGACTCACATACCTACTCACAGACCCACTCAGACACTCACACACCCACTCAGAGACCCACTCAGAAACTCACACACCCACTCGTTCACCCATTCAAAGACTCATCCATCCACTCAGAGACCATCTCAGAGACCTATACAGCCACTCACACACCCACTCATCTGCCTATACAGCCTCTCACAGACTGGTTAGCAGGTGAAAAGTCCTAATGACAAAAAAATGGGTTCAGCAACAGATGACAAAAATCTAGGGCTGACTCTTCCAAGAGAGCAGGGTCCAATAGTAGGTGTCACAAGTCAATCATTAATTTCTACACCTTTATAGTTCCTGACGTGTTAATATCATTATTCTGGGAAAGTAAGCATATTGGGACAAATTAGAGACCTTAAAACTACAACTTGAGCTCTGGGACCTCCTAATCTCAAACTCTAATATATGGCCACACAACTGCAACATGCAGTCTGGAGGCTGGTCTGGTGTCTGTATTGGCAAATGTAAAAGTTTGATGGGAACATGATGGTGGTTGTAAGAAACTGGGCTACTAGTAGCAGAGGTTTTGGTTCCTTTAAGTAATAAAACCAAAAGATGTGTTAGGTCAAACACGTGGTTCACTAAATTAATCTTGGTTCAACACGCCAGTAGCTATGGCACAGAACAGCCAGACTAATCTTAGAGTAAATGGGTAAAGTATTTTGCATTGCCAAAACAGTTTAAAAGTCAAAACCTACATAACAATAATCCCACAGCCAATTTATAAAAATCAAGAACAAATTAGTTAAAAATAGCCTCAAAATGATTAAAAATCAATCCGAAGAACAAGGACTTTGAACTGTGAAACTGTTTATGTTAAAAAGTGCCAGAAAACATCAGAGTGTCATCTGGGGTGGTTGACCAGGACCTAGGTGAAAGTTAAAGCTGACTCAAACCACAAATTTGAACTGTGAATTATTTTAGGTTAACCCCTTCGGTGCCACGCCCTTTCCCCCTCCTGTGCCGGGCGTTTCCCACGCGGGTGGGTTTCATGACGAGATAGTCTCGTCATGGGCACAGCGCGACCGTGCTCCATGACGAGACTATATCGTCATGGGCACAGAAGAGGTTAAAAAGTACCAAAAAACAGTGTGTTAACTGGGGTGGTTGACCATGACCTAGGTGCAGGTTAAAACTGACTGAGATGCAAAAGAGGTTGGCTGCATCTGGTGGCTAAATCTAATCAAAGACTTTACCTTTGCACTTTTGTTTCCAGAGCAGAAATCCTCCAGGCTTTGCAATTAGAAGGCAAGACAGAAGGGAGAAAACAGTGGCTATCATATATAAAAATGAATATGGTTGCATGACAACACCCCTATCTATCACTAATTGCGATACATGACTATTTAGCATTAAACTCACGCCCAACACCACCTTCTCAGGAACTCTAATCTACAGACCGCCTGGCTCCACCAACCCCTTTCTAGAGGAATTTCCTGGGACAATAGCAACGACGGTGGCCAGTAAGGCGTTCACCACCCTACATGGGGATTTTAACTTTCATTTAGATATACAGGTCAATAGCACCTCAACAAGACTGATCCAAGACATGGAAGCCTTGCAACTGAAACAATTGGTAAGAGATGGCTCACACAAAAAAGGGCACTTACTAGATGCCATCTTCTCCAATGAACCCAAGTTAGTGGTAGGGACTCCCATGGCAGTTCCATGGACTGATCACCATCTTATTCCTTTCACATTAGAGATACCCCAGGCTCAACCCATAGGTGATATGTGCACGAAGTCTAGAAATAAATGGCCATGATTGCTAAAGGATAGTATGGTGAGTGAACTAGACGCTCAGGCCCCATGCTTAACAGACAACATAGAAGAGGCTGATAAGATGTGGGCAGAATGGATTAATAACATAGCAGCTCGTCATCCTCAGAAAACCAGACCAAATAATAAACCTGCCAGGAAAAAAGCGATGTGGATAACGTGGACCTAATCTTGATGAAAAAGTCCTGTAACAAATTAGAAAAACAATGGAGGAAAAATTATGACACCACCATCAAAAGCCAATACAAGACAGCTATTAGACAGTACCATAATGAGATGCTCCAAGCCATATTTTTTGAATGAAAAAGAAATGCAGCAGGTAACTCGTCTAGAGAACTTTTTAAGATAGTACGCTCTCTTACCTCCCATGATCAGGAAACAAACAATAATGCCTTATCCAAAGAGAGATGTAATAAGATGACAAACTTTTTTAAAAGTACAGTGGAAATAATATACAATTCACTGTTGGGAAAAAGTAGTTCAAATCTAGTCGACACTCACCCAAGTAATAATGACAGTGTAGAAATTAAAACAGGGGTAAGATTAGACCACTTAACAGACCTAAATGAAGAACATATGACCTCTATTGTGCTAAAGATTAAATCCGGTTCCCCGCAAGACCCGATTCCACCAGATATCTTGAGATAGGGAGGTAAAAAAAACAAGTCCACGATGGCAGCACTTATTTCTCTCTTCCTAACACAAGGAATCATTCCGAAAACCTGGGAACACGCTATTATCTGACCATTGCTGAAAAAGCCCCAGCTGGATCCATCTGAACCGGGGAACTACCGACAGATTTCACTCTTACCATTGTTAGGCAAAATAACTGAAAAACATATCAATGGGATTTTGTCCCAATTCCTAGAAGAGAACAGTATTCTGCATTCCACGCAAATGGACTTCCGACCCAAACACAGTACAGAGTCAGCCCTGTTGGTGGCAACAGAGGAATTGAAGGGAATCCTAGACCAGGGAGGCAAAGCAGCTATTCTGCTCCTGGATCTCAGCGTCACATTTGATACGGTGGATCATAAGACCATGAACCGCAGGCTAAACGAAGCCGGTATCACAGGTTCGGCATTAAAGTGGATAACCTCTTTTTTAGAAAATAGATCCTTCCAATTATTGGAAGGTGAGCATCTATCTGATATCCTCCAAATTTCATGCGGAGTCCCACAGGGTTCTGCACTAAGCCCGACACTATTCAACATGTATATGCAACCATTGGCAGAAATAGTGCAACAATTTGGACTATCTATACTTTCTGTGTCAGAGGGCCCCTAATCCATGCACGAAAACCTGGACACATGCATGGTGGAAGTAGCTGAATGGATGAATAAGGGATGCCTAAAGCTGAACAGAGGAAAACAGAGCTCATGTTCCTGGGAAATAAGGGAATCCCAAGAAACATGATTAGTTGGCCTCCAGAACTGGGGGAACCCCCCGATCCCAAAGACAGAGGTAAAAAATTTGGGAATGTGGCTGGACGATAGTCTGTCCATGGAGACTTAAGCTAGAAAAATATCAGGAAAATGTTTTGGAGCACTGTGAATGCTACGAAAGATCCTACCAACCATTCCTGAAAACACTCGAAGAACCGTGGTACAGGCCCTTTTGCTGTCGCAGCTGGACGATGGCAACTCCTTGTATATTGGCGCCCCTAAATATGTGATAAACAGATTACAAGTGGTTCAAAATGCCGCAGCTAGGATACTGCTGTGCATTCCTAGACAACCTTTAGCTAGAGCAGCATTGAAGACATTACACAGGCTCCCTATAAAAGCCAGGATAGAGTTCAAGTCACTATGCATCGCCCACAGACCTATGAATGACAAAGGCCTGGACTTAAATAAAAAGCTTGTCACACACTACATCCCAGGCATACACCTAAGATCCTCGGCAGATCATCTTATGAAACAGACCAGGATAAAGAGAGCCAGATGGTGAGGCAGATCCTTCTCACATCTGACTCCTGGCCTTTGGAACTCCCTGCCAGAGAAATGCATATGCTAACCAATGAATTAGCATTCAGGAAAAAACTCAAAACTTGGCTCTTCCCTTAAACCCCCATGTACCCTCTGTCATTTTCTCCCAGCACTGGGAAGCCTTTGGGCAGCTATGCGCTTTATAAATCACTAAACATAAACATAAACACAGGGGGGCAAGGTTGAACACTGTATTTGACAAAGTCGTCTTGAAGTTGGATACATGTTGAACAAAGTCCTACTGAAGCTGTTGATATTGACAGAAAATGCTCCAAATCTGAAAATCCAAATTTCACGCCTGTGAAAGTCTTCTCATCTACTGAATGCCTGAAGTGCATTTGCCTTGTCATGGTTTCTACATTGGGGCTTAGTCTATTTTAGGGAGCTCAAAAGCCTCCAAAGGGATAAGTCAGGAAGCTGCATTCATGGAGGGCGAACAACAAAAGCCAGTAAACTTAACTGCTAGGATTTGCTGAAGACTGTTTTTTAGGCACCAAAAAGATCTCAGTGGGATCAACAACATTTTCTTGTCTGCTGAGATCACAACTTGATTGGATTGCCTTGGTTATTAGTCCAGGTCCTTTAGAGGTCAGTACATTTTAAGTCACAACTTTTTCCTCTTTTTAGAGCAGCTCTTCTTGGGCTCTTTGGATGTCCCCAGAGACCTTGCTCAGAGACCAGGACTCATTCCAGTAGAGGCCACAAGGCCACCAACACAGTCCGATCAGGCTCTTTTTTTCAGTGATCAAGTGGTCACCTCTTTGGTAGCTTCTTGTGTTCCTGTAGCCACACAGCAGGTCAGCCAACTTATCCTTGGAGTCCAATTTTCACTCCTTCAGGCCGCCACACAGGTCACAGATATCGGGTTTCTTCCTCTTCTGTTCATCCGCATGTCCAGATATGTTCTGTGGAGCTGACAGTGAGGTACCACTTATGTACAGTGCACTAGCCAATGGGTGGGGATGACTCCCGGACACTGCCTAATCAATGAGCAGACAGTTCCAGAATGCAATCATTCCCCCTTTTTCAGCATATACGGTTTACCATGCTGCAAACTATCCCAACATGCACTTTCCTCAGGAAAATCACGATGGGAGAACCTCTCTCCCCTTGGAAGCAGATTGTGGTCCACTGAGGGGTTGTTGTCTTGGTTATTAGCAGTATGTTCATAACTATCCACATCAAACTGGTTCTGGAACCAGCTTCCCTCTCCATGAATGGAGTCAGATTGGCTGGAGTGTACCCTGGGTTCAAAAGGCTCCTCTTCTCTAGGTCTCACATATCACTTAACTATGAAAGGAAAGGCCACATGTTAGTTCCTTCCAATCTAATTAGGTTCTTGGACCCTTCTAAATAGACCTTCCTGAAAAAAGGTGAGAAGCATACCTCACACCCAGGCCATCTGGTCAAATGTCCCAAGCCATTATCTCTGTTCGAGGATTCGTTTTTACACCAACTCAAGTGTGAAACACTTGGCAGGGAGGGCCGCTGCATGCAGACTAATGCTAAGTTGGCAACTGGAACTTGATGCAAGAAAAGTATAATGTCCTAAAAGTCACTTTTCCTGTAAGGTAATCAAAAGTACAACATTACCATTGACTTGAGTTTTCAATAGATATTAAAAACATTGGTTGAATGAACTCTGTAGCTTTTTCCAAACCAAAGTTACAAAAATAGCACTTCAAAATTACTTTATCTGTTCCATGAAAATAGGTTTTGTGGGCTAGTTCATACATGTTCCAGTTTTAAATGCCAGGGGCCCACTTTACAAAGGGACTTACGTGTAGTAAAGTTATGAGTGCGTAGAGTCTGAACTTGGGGGAGGAAACTCCGTACGTCGCACTCTCTGTAGTGCACCATGTGGAGATTCCACCCCGAGTGCGGGGACTCTGCACTTGTAACTTTACTACACGTAAGCCCCTTCGTGAATCTGATCCAAGGTACTCAGCCTTTCGGGCTACAAGGCCTACATATAGATAACAAGCTTAAAAATAAAGACAAGGTTTTCCACCGGCATGTTTGTAAGCCAGTATACACTTGCAGGCCTGAAGCCATGTTTTGCTGGAAACCTGGAAGATGGCATTTAACTTTGGCAATTTACAGGTAGCATTTAACTTTCCTGCCATGTGTGTATTTCCTGCACCATGTACAATGTCCTTACAAGAATGTTGAACATGTCAATTAGGAATTACCCACTTCTGTCCTGTTATTGGGGTCAGTGCACATACACTGGGGATTGGAGAGTAGTGCCCATCTGTGAAGGGCAACAAAAAGCAGGGTGACCACACAGGAAAATAAGCACTTTCACACAGTAGGTTAGAGGATACCCAAACAATAGCCATACATAATAACACAGATATGAATGGTCTGGGAAACAGTAGTACAGATGACCATTAAAATACATATGCCAATCTATGCAGTCCTTTAAATAGATCAGGCTCAGACAATGGAGGTGACTTATCTCCCACTGGAATGGTCAGAACCTTTGAGGAGGCACAATAGACGTTTGTGGTCTAAATTAGGGATCAGCTTGTAGCTTAACTGTGGTCATAGATTCATAAATAACATCTGTGTAGCCTTGCAAGTTACCTGGATGATTGACCCAGGCCCATATATTAGCATGAGTATAAATGACCTGAGTTGTCTTGCACATAGGAGCAAACAATCAAGATCAATTGCGAATATGACGTATAACTTACTGTTGTGCAGTGGATGTGCACTAAGACATTAGTGTCTGTGAGGTACTTCTCTAGTAGTAAAGTATGAGAAATCTCTAGTGCTAATAAGAAGGATGGCTTGAGTTGTGAATCTGATGGTTAACATGTTTCTCCTGATTCTGTTGGTTCACTGGTTTGTAATGATCCTTGGTGTGATGTGATTCTGTTGATTTTAGGTTAAGGCATAACAGCCTAACATGTGGAGAGAGATAAAGAAAAGGTTCTCCAGGCTTCTAGTGTTAATTTATCTAGCACCCAAAGCATGAGAGTAGTTCCTTTAAAAACCTCTGACTCAACAGCTAATTATTGAACTCTACAAAGTCTCCCATGAAGTTGAGAAGACTCTGAAAAATGTTATGCATGGGGCATTATAATATGCGGAAAACTGGGAGACTGTAGATGGCCATTGATGGTGAGATCCCTTTAAGAGGGGTACAAACTAGAAACATTGAGTTTTTCTGCACTTGGGTGCTCAGTGATACATTCTTGTAGGCTGCCAGTGCCAGGGATTGATGAAATTATCAAGGGCAACTCCAGCAGTTATAGCAATATTTAGAGCTTAGAGCCTTTCCATATACTTTAAGAAACAAAATATATCTGAAACTGATGATGAGGATGGGATAGCTAAACTAATGACACTTGTCATTTTCCTCACTCTAGACCAAAGGGAAAGGAGTGTAGCAGGATTGGGGTTATCCTCATTTGGATGAATTAAGACTTTTTTCATATACTTTTTTACATTTATTTTTTAAGTCTTCTTTCTTTGAGATTGCTCACAAATAAGACTGTTTGGATCGGTGGGTAGTGTTTAATAAATTCACAAAAATGGGCTAGTCGTAAATGAAAAGTGAAATACAAAATGGGGCCTAAGGACTATACCTGCAGGGTCAAAGTGATGTGAGGAATTAACCTTTTGAAACTGCACAAGGTTTTATCATCATATGGCCCCACTCTTAGTCACTCATCTACTCAAGCACTCTAATGAATATCAAAACCCAGAGGGTGTTACACAGTCTATGGAAGAGGCTAGGGTCTCAGTCATTTTAAAACCAGCTAGGAAACGGACTCAGTGTTGTGCAAACTGATCCATATAATTGCTAGGTAATGAAGTTAAGATTTCCACAGGAGTGCTAGCAGACAGACTAGATCAGGTAATGCCAATGTTTATATATACTGACCAGGCGAGCTTTAAAAAGAACTTTTAAATTTGCAGTGTTAATGCTATGAAGTTACTGCATCTAATTCATGTCCCTTGGTGGAGTGTGAGAGGAGAATGCTGATATCCTTCAACGCTAAAAGCTTTTTGACATGGTTGCTGGAGCATGCTAACCCAATTACTGAAGAAGTTTGGTTTTGGATGCTGATTCATGAAATGGGCTCTAGCTAACTGACATAGACCTACGAGTAAGATCAAGGTGAATAGGCAATGCACAAAATATATAACTATTGGCAGAGACTCGCAACAGGTGGTGGTTCCTTTCACCAATGTTATTGCTTTGATGATTGAACTACTGCCACAGATGATTAGCGAGAATGCAGCTATTAAAGGAAGACAATTTGAACAGGAATGCTGTAAAATTATAGCTTTCGCTGATGATATTCCCATCTCAACTGGGACACCCAAGAAAATATTGAAGGTACTCGTTTCGAAACTGGAAACTTTCAGTGCAATGCCAACAAAATAACTTCATGTGAATTGGGGAGATTTCCTGAAGTGACATTATTCCCATATGAGAATTTGGGAAATGGTGTTCTGGATCATGAGTGCAAATTCCAGATCCAGGGACTGATACTTACCTACATCAATCGAGCCTGTAGGGACTCACTTGCCTAAAAAGGCTAAGGGTGGTCCCCTTTAGAAGAGGAAACCTCAGAGACTTGATAGATGTTGTTAGAAACTGGGTTTTTGGATGACTGGGGTTTGCTTCTTGGTCAACCAGCAGCCACAATACTAGTCAGGGTAAGGCTCCAGCAAACAACAATTTAATCTGTGCTCAGCCTCTGGTAGCTTGACATAGAACAGTCAGGCTTAGCTTGAAGGCAATGTGTGAAGTAGTTGTGCAGCACTTCAAACAGTATAACAGTAAAAATACCACAAAAAAGAATCCTACACCAAGTTCGATATTTAGATATTAATAAATAAAAAAGACCAACACTACAAAAATCCAATCAGTAAAATCTGAGATATTGAATATTAAAATTTTAAGTTGAAATACTGTCCAAATTCACAAAGGTCCATCAAGGGCTATCTGGTCTTGCCGGAACGGGAACAAGTAACAAGTTCAGGCTGACCACAATGGAGCGTGAGTCGGTTACAGGGACCCAGTTAGGCCCGCTGAACCTAGTATCTTAAATCCTTGTTGAGGAGCGATGCGTGGGTCCAAGTCAAAAAAACGAAGCTCAGCCAAGGTGATGCGTTGGTTCCGAGATGTGGTGAAGCTACGGTGTAGACCCATGTTGCATCGTCATTGAGGATCCGGTTGACAGGGCTTGTGATGCGAAGTCTGAGCGTCAGGGACGCAGCACGCAGCTGGCAATGTGTCAGTTCCGAATAAGTTCAAGTCTGCGATGAGGAGCATGTTGCCAAGGCTGCATTCAAGAGATGCGAGGAACTGGACCAGAGATGCACCACGCCTTCGGTAATGCATCGGTTCCGAGTACTGCAAAGGTGATGCAGGCCTTCAGCGCTGGATCCAATCCATGCAGCTGCAGCGATGCATAGGTTCTGCTCAAAGATGTGCCGCTCAGCCAATGAGATGCATCGGTTCTGCTGGGGGATGAGGAGCTGCTCAACAGAGAAGATGCATTGGTTCCACTGATAATCCCCATAGGCCCACTTCCAAGGGTCCAGGACAGGGGTGGCACCACTTAGCAGGGTAGACTCACAGATGGCAGAGTTCAAGTGCAAATGCAGGGTTGTGTTAAGCCTGTTGTGGCCCTCAGACTTCAGATCAGGAGTCCTGCCAGCTAGCCTTTGGAGTCACTCTGGGTTCTGGTTTCAAGAGATGCAGGTGAAGTCCTTCTCACCCAGGCAAGAGGGCAGCAGAATAGAAGTTCAGCAGAATAGCGGTCCTTTCAGCTGCACAGCAGTCCTTCTTCATGGAAGAGTATCCACAGGTTCAGAAGTGTACTGAAGTAGTGGTCTCTGCGATCCAGCACCTATACCCAGTGGTGCCTTTGAAGTGAGGTATTTTATCAAGAACAAGGGGACCCTAGTAGTCAGAACAGGGGCAATCTATATTGTAGAGAAGAACAATAGTGCTATCAAGGCCACTTGGGTCCTCGAGTAGCCTAGGCTAGTACTACTTAAATGCGCATTAGTCAAAAGAAACAAAAATAGTAAATAAATAAGTCCACAAGGGACTTGCTGCGCAGTTTATGACGGGACACAAGGTTGAAATGATCTCACATTTATTAAAGGCATAGATGGAGTATCACATTTTTTACAAAGGGTAGTTCTGGTGCTCACACAAAATATTGAAGGTGTGTGAAGTGAGGGGTTGGTGATATGTAAAAATACATCACATTGACAACAATAAACAAAACTCCAATTAATTTAATGCAATGAAAGAGTTTTGGTTGTAGAAAGAAGACAACGGCGTTTCGATCTCATTTGTTAGAGATTATCATCAGGACAACAAAAGTGTGAGCAAGTAGAATCTACAGGCAGAGAACATGGTATCAACCATAGGTCCCAACTAATAATACAAGGAACAGTAAATGAAAAGTAGGGAAAGCCAAGGGATAGGGCTCCTTGAACCGAGAGATCGTGAGAACATGATATGCAACAAGTGTACAGAAGAGACTTATACATTTAAGGTTAAATTAATCAGACAATGAAGCACAATAATGTAGAGCTGTCTCCGCAATAGATGAGGAAGGATTACAGGGATGGCCAAGAGATAGGGCTTCCTGAACAGAGGATTAGAAAGTAATGACAGTAAATGCAAAATGCAAGCGAAAAGTGAGGTGAGAAGATCACGTGAGGCTGTTAAGAGGCCAAGCGTCGCCTGAGCAGGTGTGCGAATCGGAGGCAACACAGGAAGAAGGTGACTGACTGCGGGCTGCTAGGTGGAAGGGAGCCGCCGGGGTGGGAGCACGCGTGGTGAGGGCGCGCCAAGGACAGGTGCAGCAGGGAATCGCTGACAAGTACAAAAACGGGGGAAACCGGGTCACTTACCGTGGTCCGGGGAGTGCCGGCGTGCCTGGGAGCCGGGAAGATGAAATTAAGCCATAAGGTACGATATGGCTGGGGAAGGAAGAAATAGGGGTTAACCAGTAGAACTGCCGGAGTGTGGTAATTGCGCTGCGTCGCACCAGGGAAGGACTTCCTGAGAGTACGCCGAAATTGGCGATGGAGCGTCGGATGAGATGAAGCACTTCCTCATCGAAGGATCTGTGTTATTCGGTATTACTGGGGAAAGAAGGTGAAGGGGGTAAACAGTGTGAACTGTGGGAGTGCTGTCTGAGCAGCATCACACCGGAGGAGGACTTACTAATGGTCTGTTGAATTAGGAGGTGGAGATGCGTGGGATGAGTCGGGGCGCTTCCTCTTCGGTCAGGAGCGTCGGATAAGTCAGGACACTTCCTGCAGTGGAGGTGCAAAGACGGCGTCTAATATGCTGAGATGTAAGACCGCGAGGGGAAACGCGCATGCGTGGAGGACGCATGACCAGTACGGTGACCATTTTGGAAAGGGAGGAGGAATACTCACGGGGGCTAGAGTGCACATAATTATATGCGCAACAAGCGCAATGAAACAATAGAAAGAAGAATAAATCTAGTTTAAAAAGAGAGAAGGCGATGACAGTCAAGGAACCTTCTAGAATAGGTGCAAGATGGGTGCATTGAAGAGATTAAAAGAGTGGTGAGGGAGATAAAACCACATAATTACAATGTGCAGAGATATTTACATATATACAATTACAGTGTAAGCAATATGGAGATAATTAGAGATTACAAAATCATATTCCACTATTCCCGTGTGTTAAGTCCATTTTCGATAGATCTGCATTTAAACATCCTTTTGCATTCCAATTTGTTGAGGATGGCTTGTTGATCCTCACCTCTGCTGTTTGGATGTAACATGTCATTCACTTGCCAATGGATGTCTGATTCGGAATGTCCTTTCTCAAGAAAGTGCTCCACAATTGGTGCAGTGGTCACTCTGCAGCATATTCTGCTCTTATTTTATTTTTTTGATTTTTTGAAACTTTATTCAAAATCTTCTGCAAACAATACAGTTGTGAATAGAAAATGTGTTTCGCCAAGTTACAGACTTCCTCAGGGCAAAGACATCCCTTTTTTTATTTATTTTTTTAACGTAGTTTATTGATTTTTTGCACAACCACTTATAAATCCTTATAAAATTGGTTTCACTATACACCTTGTAACCTAATCACAAGCCCCCCTCCAATCATACAATACCTATCGCAGGGCCATGGAAATCCTCCCAGATCTAAGCATCCCACAAACCAATAATCTGCATAACAAAAACCTCTACCCTTAAACACTATGAAAATTATAGAGTCCCTCCCCCTCCCTCAATCCCCACCAACCACGCAGGCGTTCATCTCTGCCCTCAGGTGTCGACCAGTGCAAGGAATACCGATGTGTTGAGTTATGTGATGTGCCCAGCTTGCTCCGGGGTCATCCCCTCATCCCCGGCTCGGTCTTCGCCTTCAGCACCTGGCTCATAGTCTCGCAGTGCCTGTACTAACGCCTCCCACGCAGCTGCCGCCTCTAGCGCCTTATCATCGTAGCGCCTACTCGCCCATTGATACCGCAGCGCACCCTCGCTGGTGGCCCATTTGAGAAATTCCCCTTTCCATCGTGTACTAGTGGGACCCACGGTTGCCTTCCACCGCTTCGTGATTTCTCGTTTTTCTAATATGAGTCCCATGTCTACGAATTTGCTCGTGATTTTAGTTTTGGACGTGTGTGGGAACAAGTGCAGTATACTAACGGCCATATCAAACTCCAGCCGCCTCTCTGTCACCTCATTCAGGGTACATCCCACCTCTTCCCAGTAGAGACCTACTGCTGGACAAGACCACAGCATATGGTCCAATTCCACCCCAGTTCTCAGACATCTGGGACATGCCGCCTCCTCAACTTTAAAATATTTCTGGATTTTCCCAGGCGTCAAGTATGCTCTGTGGAGTATATAAAAGTGCACTAGTTGAAACCTTGCATTTCTCGTGCTCTTCCAAGCCCGTCTCACTATCTGCGCCCAGGCTGTCTCAGGGATAGCTCTACCTAGATCATTCTCCCACTTCCCCTTCAGTTCGGTTAGGGGCGGTAGGTTTTCCAGGAGCATTCTAGAATACAGGCACGTAATCGCCTTGACAGTTCCTGCCGCCATCATAGTGTACTGGCAAGCCATCGACGTCTGAGGCTTCATCAGCCCCTCCTTCCAATGCTCCTGCATCGCTCTGGTAAGCGCTGCGTGCAGCAGGAAACCTTCCCGTGGCAAATCAAACCTCTCTTGGAGAGTCTGGTAGGTCAGCAGAATCCCATTTTCGTATAGGTCCCCCACCACCTGCAGTCCCGCTTCTTCCCAAAGCTGTAATTGCGACCAGTCGCCGCCGTGTGGCAATGCAGTCAGCAGCCCCAGCGGTATCTCCGGCGCATACGGATGTAACACTCCCGCTCGTCGCTGGGATCGATTCCAGCAGAGTCTGAAAGTTATCTCCTCTGTGAGGAGGTCCATGGTCTCCAGTCTCTCCTGCAGGGCGATATAGGAAAGGACATGGCGTGGCGTTCCCCCACTCCTCCCGGCCTCCGGGCCTCGGAACACTCGCGCCACATTTTGGGTGAAGATCTGCAACTGAGCCGCTAAGTAATATAATTCAAAGTCTGGGACCGCCAGTCCTCCTTCACTCTTGGGCCTTATAAGCGTTGCCTGCGCTACTCTACGCCTGCCCGTACCCCACAAAAAAGACACCACCATCAATTTCAGCAACCGGAACGTGGAGTTGGGTATCCACACCGGAAGTGTCCTAAAATAGTATAATAAACGAGGGAGTGCCACCATTTTCAAAAGGGAGATGCGGCCTGTCACCGACAACGGGAGGGTGGCCCAAAAGGCCATACTCCCTTCAGGGCTCTTACACAGCGGCCCACATTCCCCTCCAGAACATCTGCATCGAGTGATAGATATGTACACCTAGGTAGTTCAGACAAGCAGGCTCCCAGCGGACCGCTCGAGTCATGTCTGGTCTAGTCTCCCCCTGTCTCACCGGGAACAGGCACGTCTTAGCCCAATTAACTCTTAGACCCGAGATGTCCCCAAAACCCGATAGTAAGTTCTCTGCTCCTGCCATCGCCCTGTCGGCGTCTTCGAGGAACAGCAAAAGGTCGTCTGCATAAAGCGATATATGCTGGCGCCCATCTCTGCTATCCAGACCCCCGTAATAGCGGCCCGTACGAATCTTAGCCGCGAGGGGCTCCACCGCCAAGGCGAACAGTAACGGGGAGAGTGGGCAACCCTGCCTCGTCCCGCGCTCAACTAGATACCTCGGCGAGACCAATGAGCCCGTTCGCACTCTAGCCACTGCTGAAGTATATAATACTTTCGTCCATTGGAGGTAACCCTCTCCTAGTCCCAACCGTCGCAATACTTTATACAAATATCCCCATTCCAAGCTATCAGAAGCTTTCTCGATATCTACCGAGAGTACCATAGGCTGCGGGGCTTCTGGATGATCATCGTCCAGTAATCGCACCAATCTCCAGATGTTCGCAGTCGTGTTGCGCTGTGGTATGAGCCCAGTTTGGTCCTTATGAACCAGGGTGGGCATATATTGCAGCAATCGGGCCGCCAGTATGCTACTTAATATTTTATAATCAGTGGTCAACATTGACAGTGGTCGATAAGAGGCCACGTTCTCACTTTCCCTACCCGGCTTCAATAACGGGATCACCAGCGCTTCACGCATCGATTGGGGTAGCTGTCCTAGTTCTCTAGCTTCTCTATAAACCTCTTGGAGCCCCGGTACCAGCAAGTCAATGTATTTCCCATAGAATTCTATGGGCAATCCGTCCAGCCCCGGTGTTTTGTTGCGGGCCATGCGCTTGATGGCCGCTCGGAATTTCACCCGGTTCCACGTCTTTACCCAAGTCGGATGCCTGTTCCCGGTCCAGTCCAGGCAACGTCACTTCATCCAAAGCGTATTCTGCTCTTATGTTGGCTTATTCGTGTTTTTATTTTTTGAGTAGTTTGTCCAACATAGATTAAGTCACAAGGGCAGTGGATACAGTAAATCACATTCTCTGAATTTCAATTGGAAAGGAAATTCAATTTGTGCGACAAAGTGCCATGCTCAAAGACCTTGGTGTTTTTAGTGAGAGGACACAGTGCGAATTGCTGCATTTAAAGTGACCCACCACTGATGGGAGACCTAAGCTTGATTGTATAGTGTTGATAGTGCGCGAGGGTGTTTGTGTGCGTACCAAATGGTCTTTGATGTTACGTCCCCATTTGAATGAGAACAGGGGTGCCTCATTAGTGATATTGATAGAGGTGATAATGGGCCAGTGTTTTTTTCTCATTTTCGTTATTGTATTGCTTGTGGGGCAGAATGTAGTAAGGCAAGCAATGCGTGACATGGTTTTCTTAGGCTTTGACTCAAGTAGGGTGTCTCTGTGTGAATACCATGCCCGTTTCATGGAGCATTTTGTCAGGCCATTGGGATAGCCTCTACAGCTTAGCTTGTTGCATAAGACCTCAGCTTCCATAAAAAAATCTCTCCTTGTGTTTGCAATTTCTACGTGTCTTTAAAAATTGACCATATGGAAGCCCTCCTCTAAGTGCTCATGGATGGGCACTCTTGTAATGAAGCAACGTATTACGTTTGGTAGGTTTTCTGTATAGTGTGGTATAGAGAGTTAGAGACCGCCCTCATCTGGCTTGACTGTCACGTCCAGGTAGTGTATCTGAGTACTGCTAAAGTCATAGGAGAATTTGAGGTCAGGTTGGCAGTTATTGATCCACGTGCAGATGTTTGTAATTCAGTCAAGTTGCCTTGCCATATCATGAACACATCGTCAATATAGCGATGTCAGCTTCTGATCTTGTGTCGGTGGGGATTGACTGGGTTGAGGACAAAGGATTTTTCTATGTGATCAACAAAGAGGATAGCAAAGTTGGGGGCGAAAAATGCACCCATGGAACTCTCTTGCATTGCTTGTAGTATTCGACATTGAACAAGAAGTCGTTTTTAGTAATGGCTAGTTCCAGGAGCGAAATGATAAATTCAGTGGGTACTTGATGCGGGCTGGGACGATTGTCAAATGGTTTCTGATAACTGCAATGCCTTTATCCTGAGGGATATTGATGTATAATGATTTAATATCAAGGGTAACTAGGAGCTTGCATGTGGGATCAAATAACTCTTGTTCAACCAGATTGATAAAGTGTGTGGTGTCTTTGACGTGGGCTATAGTATCTTGTACCAGATCACGGATAAACCAGTCTATGTATCTACCTAATGGCTCAAGGATCGAACCACATCCTGAAAGGATGGGTCTGCCTGGGGGATTTTCTTGGTCTTTGTGAATCTTTGGTAATGTGTATAATACAGGGGTTTGTGGGTTTTTATTGTTGAGGAAAAGGAACTCATTGTGACTGATGAAGCCTAGATCTTCAGCTCCTTTAGTGATGGTTTGGATAAGGTTCTTGTGTTTGGTATTGCTTAATTGGCGTAGGATCTCATTGTCATAGGAGGTTTTATTTTGGATGGCAATACCACCTCCTTTGTCACATGGTTTTATGATTATTTGTTTCATGTTCTTGAGTTTGGAGGGACTCTTCTTCTCATCCAGGCTGATGTTATAAGGAATGAAGTCGTGTTCCTTCTGTAGTTTATCCAGGTCCTTCAAGACTATGTTTTCAAAAGTGACTACCTCTGGAGGTAGAGACCCCGTGGGTAGGTTGAAAGTCGACTTAGGACGTAGTCCTGTTGTGTCAGTATTGGGTACAGTCTCTCTATTCAGGAAAAATGATTTTAGTCATATTTTCCTAAAGAATTGGACATTTTTTGTCTAATTGGTGAACCAGTTTGGCTTTTCTGTCAAAACATATGAAAGTCCTCTGCTTAATAGGGAGATCTCAGTGGAGGCCAATTGATGGTCTGACAGGTTGAAGATGGGTATATGCTCTGGGATGGAAGTTGAGTTTTCCAAATCCATGGTGTTTAGTACTGGTAGCCCCATTAATAAAATGTGCGCCTCGTTTGGCGCTCGCCCGGTGGGAAGTTGTTTCTCTGCTTCACCCTGCCCCTCTCCGTTTAAAAGGGTTGGCCTCTCCCTAAAAAAAAAGCGGGTTGTTGGAGGAGGTGCTTTGGGCCTGCACCGTGGTTAAAGGAATCGGAAAAAGTCACTGGTTGTCTATTTTTTAAGCTACCCCAGGTGCCTGCAGGTTGTCTTTGTGCGTTTTGGGCCTTGGTGAAATAGTCGTCCAAAAGATATGGGTATGTTTTTTCTTTTTTATAATTTTTTATATCCTTTGTCACTTTAGTAGCTTTTTTTGTGATGTTCAAATTTGTGAAAGTCAGAAAGAGTTCTGTGTAGTTTTTCAAGGACAGCTTTGGCATCCACTATGCTGTCCAATTCTAGGATCGCTTTCTCCAGTTCAAATATTTCTTCCAATACCTTTTTGCTGTGTTCCAGTGCTGTGTCTATTCCTAAGACCATCCAGTGGTGTGAGCATGTTGTGCCAATGTGTGCAAAGCTGTTTTTGAATTTGGGGTCTTGTAAGAAAATCACTGGGGTGTTGCGAACCTGGAGGCCTAGTGGTATTATATCCGCCTTTAAGTACTCTGTAAGCATTAGAGCATGCAGTTCCGTGCGGACGTGTTTCTTTTTTAGGTGTTCTAAAGTAGTTAGTTTGTCAGTGGCAACATTAGTGGGTGTTGCTGAAGGTAGTGGTGTTTGGAACAAAGAGGGTCTACTTATGATTTTGGCAATATAATCATCTGTGTAGGTTGGGATAACTGGTATTAACATAATGTGAAAGGGGTAAATATAGGGATGTAAGCCAAATTGGCTGTGTAGAGATAGATCAAAAATAAGGAAGAAGCAAAAGTCGGATAGTGCACAGATTAAAATACATGAGAGAACCACTCTAGGTGGTGACCCGTGCAGTGTAGCCACTTCACGTAGAGTATTTTATCAAGAACAAGGGGACCCCAGTAGTCAGCCCAGGTGTAATCAAGGCCACATGGGTCCTTGGGTAGCCTAGGCTAGTGGGGTAGACTTCAAAGACATGGCTTTGAAGTGCACAGATGTTCTAACTTCCTGCCCTGGCTCCATACTCTCTATAGGGGGTATGCAGCCCTTTGAAAGTGGACAGGACACAGCTTATTCAACTGTAAGTGAAGCTGTAACCAGCTCCCCTCCTCATCCTGCCAGGATGGCCGATGAAGTCACACCTAAGCTCTCATTGTGTGTGGCTATCTAGGAGGAAGACACAAAGCCCAGCTGCTAGCCAATCCCAGTCATAGTAATGTGATCAGAAACATGCTACAGGTACCAAATGGCTAAAGTAAGAAAAGGCCAACTTTCTAAAAATGGCATTTTCTGAATTACATTTTAAAATATGACTACATCACAAGTTAGGATTTTAAATTCCAGAGACACCAAAGTTGAATCAGTCATATCTTCCCATTTTGGAATTACACTTATAAAATGTAGTAAGGAAATCCCAATGTTACCCTATGGGAGATATAGGATTTTCAGTAGTGAAAAATGGATTAGAGATTTTTTCTACTACCAGGAGATGTAAAACTTGAAAGTAGATGTCCCACTTTTTTAATGCACTGCACCCTGCCCTTGGGCTGTACGGGGCCTACTTTAGGGGCGACTTATATGTTTTAAAAAGGAAGGTTTGAGCCTGTCAAGAAGTTTATCTTGCCAGGTCGACAAGGCAGGTTAAGTCCACACACAGGCTCTGCGGTGGCTGACCTGAGTCATGTTTCAAGGGCTACCAGTGTGGGAGGCACAATCAGTGCTGCACGCCCGCTAGTAGTCTTTAATTTACAGGCCTGTGGTTCATGGAGTGCACTTTACTTGGGACTTATAAGTATATAAATTTGCCAATCTGGTATAAGACATTTTTACCATGTTTTTAGGGAAAAAGCACAAGCACTTTATTACTGGTTAGCAGTGGTAAAGTGCACAGAACCTAAGGCCAGCAAAAACAGGAGGTCTGAAGGCAAAAAGTTAGGGGAAACCACGCCAAGGATGCTAGGTCAAACAGACCGGTGTGTGTGTGTGTTGGGTTGGAGTGTCCGCCATTAAGAGACTTGGGGGCATATGTGTCAAATGATTTTGTATTCGCAAACGCTGCGATTCGCAAAAAAACAGCGTTTGCGAATACAAAATCGCAAAACGCGATGTATGAGCCATTTTCGCATCGCATTATTAAGGAATCGCTAATTTTGCCATTCCTTAATTTTGCGTAAGCATTTAAAGAATCGCAAATTGCGATTCCTTAGATGCTATGTAACAAGCACCCAAGTTGTGCGATTTCTCCTTAAGAAATCGCAAATTACCACCAACTTCAAGTTGGTGGTAATTTGCGATTTCTTTTAAAAATGCACTTTTTGGCATTTTTCAAAGTGCCAGGTGGCGCACATACCTGCCCTTAGGGCATGTATGTGCGCCATATGCGCACACATGCTCATTTCAGGGGTGCATCAGGGTGTCCTTATGACACCCTTGCAATTATTCTTAATTTGGGATTCTCTAATTGCCTATTGCAAATTGAGAATAACATAACATGTACTTTTGTATAGCGCACGTATCACCCGAAAGTCTCAAGGCGCTGAATAACAGATGTATATTGTTACCCAACTCAATGGTACTCATTTTATCGACCTCATATGGATGAAAGGCTGAGTGGACCTTCCGGGATTAGAACCTGTGACCAAGAGGTTGAACACAAGCCCCTACAGTGGATGCATTTGTCCACTGTGCCAACAGACCCGGCCTCCTGGCCCATAGGAATGAATGGGAAGGTATTCCTTAATTGCGATTTCGCAATTTGCTAATCGCAATTAAGGAAAAACAAGAACTCGCAAAATATTTGCAAATTTTTAAATACATCACGTTTTGCGATTCTCAAATAGCGATTCTCAAAAAATCGCTATTTGAGAATCGCAATAACGGATTTTGATACATATGCCCCTTGATTTTGGAATACCATTGATGGTCTTGAGAGTTCAAAGTGGGGGGATGTAGAGAGAAGTGTGAAGTTCTCTTTTGCCTTTTCAGGAATTTTTTCCCTCCTGAAATGTTGAAATTATATCTTAAATTTCAAAATATCAATAAACACGATTGAAATCTAAACTTTACAGACTGCATAAAAAGCAACTTTGGTGCAGTAGTCCATGAAATAAGAAAATGTTTATCAACAGATGTTATAAACCAGCTACAGGGAAGTTACTGCTTCATTGTGTAAAGCGAAAAATGAATCCTACAGCAAATAGGCAAATGTCGCTTTTGCGCACAGAAAATTAACTATCGGTGTGAAATTTAATTCCTGGAACAGAGTACATTGAGATCGTCGCTTTATTTGCATCTGTTTATTGCAAAAACCGCATGAAACTGTGAGAGTGAAGCTGCTCACTCCTAGCCAGTAGTTAATGACCCTCTCATGTGAGTAAACAAATTAATAAATGCATTTTCTTGCCAGGCTTTTGCACGTGTTCAGCTGTAGG
Source organism: Triturus cristatus (assembly GCF_964204655.1). Lineage (NCBI taxonomy): Eukaryota > Metazoa > Chordata > Amphibia > Caudata > Salamandridae > Triturus > Triturus cristatus. The sequence continues at coordinate 370,528,131 of NC_140591.1, read as the reverse complement.
GTGAACAGTTTCCACGGTTTTGTTCAAGCCCAGAAGCTTTTGGCAGAGGAGCTGACGCAATTGACAGTTTTCCAGGGACTCAGCAAGTTCTTCCATTTTATGTTGGCTTTATTCGATGTGACCAGATGTCCCATTTGTTCTTCGGGCTACGTAACAGGAAAGTTTGTAGCATTTTGATGATACACTTCATTGTATTTGAGTAGATTTAGTTCCAGTGGTTCATTGTTACCCAAACTATAGTTGCTGAATGAGCGCAGAACGCAGATACCATTGTTACGCAATACATGGCTGCTCTTACGGATTTTATTTACTGAACAATGAACATATAGTTCATATTCGAGAACTTCGACAACACCTATTGCCTACATGTGTTCTGTTGTAATGCTGGAGAGGCGCCATGCTGCAACCAAACGCATGACTGGCATACTGTGTTGTGTTAAATGTGCTGTATCTGCTGTGCCCACATATGCAGGACTAAAAGAGTAATTCTTAGAATGTAGGCATGTTTAAAAAGTGTTTCTCGAAAATTAAATCGTTTCCCAGAAGACCAAAAATCGTCAGTTCAAAGCACAACGAAAACATTCTGGAAGAAACACTAATAAATTGTAAAACGCATTAGTTATTTCATTCAGTATTGCACAGATGCAGAACAAACACGAAATACATTTTTAATTGCAGTAATTGAAATGACAAATTAAACCTTTTCCCAGAAATCAGAGGAACGCAAAATATAAAATTAAGAGGAAATGAGTGATGAATAAGAGCACTCAGCTCTAACTTTTCAGAATCTATTATCTGTACATAGAGAATTAAAACACTCATTTGTTTTTAAATCATATGTGGCTGCACCCCCAGAACATGTCGTTGGTAATCTGTCATTCATTATTACATATATTAAAATATATATTTCGTGGATAAAATGTTTTCGAAATTATAGACAATAGAGTGCTGCCCACTTCCATAAACTGCATTGCTTAACCCGTTTTAATTACTGGAATAAGTTATCTGTATGAGTTCACTGTGAAGACGTGTCATGTGCATTCTAAAAGCCATAGATGTGCCCAGGCATTGCTCTCTCTGAAACACCTTGCATGGTTTCTGGAGAAATGTTTATCAGCATGGTGTCTCAGAAGCCAGTGATCAACTCCAGAAATGTGTATTTATGTTGGGCCATCCGGCATGTGGATGGACGGAGAGGAAGATAATAAGGAAAAAGGTGAAAACACAGCAGCATTTTGATGGGACACCAACATGTTGCTGTATGTCTAGGCAATGCTTCTTTTATCTGGGTGTTAGAGGCAGCTTTATTGGTCCTCTTCTCTTATCAGAATATTTATCACTGCGTTGGAACCGCTACAGCTAGGAGATGGTAGAATACCCAGAAGGATCAGCTATGCACCTCTTAGATCCGGTGGAGAAAGGGCACACCTCTTGATGAATGTGTTACAACAGATGGTGTTCCCATCCGCCTAGCACACCCTGACAAAATAAAATGTAATTATGGTGCAAAAGTGCTAATTTGAGGCTAAGTAACTTCCTTACCCAAGTATCAATGTTCAAGATAAAAATATCTATAAGGGCTCATATGCCCTGATGAAGTTCCTTGAAGCACCCTTGGGCACACAACAGGCTGAAACATGTTCGCATCACTGAGGATGATTGAGTGGTTATACCTACATTCATCTGCTTTTTCTCTTTCTGTTTAATCATTCCTCGGGTACCAACCAATAAAGGAAATTCCCTTTGAGTTTGCCTGACTGTATTTTTATGTAATGATCTGGATCCCTAAACTATTCAGTAGTTCTTATAAAGAACTCACACGCAGCGTGATTGGTTACACTCTGCTGGGATCATTTTTTCAGGATGGGATGAGGCTGCCAATGATGAAGCATGTCACAAAAGTGTGGATGAGGCTTCCTCATCAGACCTATACTGCATTATTCAATTGATCAGTTTGTTGCAGGATTGCGAGCTATTCTTGCCTTCATTCACTACATTTTGTTTTGGGATAGGCTCTACTAAAAGATTGGCATCTCTTGATATTAAATGTGGGATCTGGATCAATTTCTTCAGTAGGAAAGTGGAGTAAAACTGTCTAGAGTAACTTAGATAATAGTGTATTGGTGGTTACTCTGGCAAGATTAAAAACCCTCAAAAGAGTAGATGGTTGTAGGACACGATTATCTTATTATCCTGTTTTCCCAGTTAACATCTTTCAGCCTATAAGAATAACACCTATGGGTCAGTAGGTCTTTTAAGGAATGACAAAATCATACATTTCGTCCTGCTTCACAATTATGAAATAATTGTATATATCGGTAGGTGGGTACATGCACTTCAGGCTACTGAAGAAAGGTCAACAGAGCCAATGAGGGCTGCTTAGAAGAAAACAAAAGATCTGCCTGTCTCTAAATGAGACAGCTGGATCTAGGATTGATGGACAGGGTACTCCGTCACATTTACGATGGAGAATCCTGTTCACCAAACTTAAATCAAGCCACAATTTTTTAAACATCATTGTGAAATATAATAATTTTGAAACAAAACTATGAATTTAAATTTCAGAAAAAGCATAACATCAATTACAAATAAATATGCATCAAAATGATTGTCATTTAAAAACAACAGTAGAACAATAAAAAAAACAGGGACAACATATATATCATCAGTAAAAATATGGAATACATTAAAAACTGTAAAAATGTATGTATGAATACACATCAACCACCAACCTTTAATTTATATTTACAAATACCCCAAAACATCTTTTATTCTTTATTCACCATCGGTAAAGTAAATTTATTCAAGAACCTCCATAGATAATTAAATACACAAAGAAGAATTCTTAATCAGAGACAATATCAAAAAACAAACAGGAATACAGTACAGTGCCGTATGGATAGCCTACAAAGTATAACTGCGCCACCAAAAAAATACACACATTCAAAATATTACCCCCAGAGGATTTAAATCATTGAGTTGTGCCTAGAGTGAGTTCAGCTCTAGCTTTCCAGTCTATTATAGGTGCCCAGATAAGTTTTCCTAATTTCCTAGCCTTCCTCCCTTTCTTCTCATACAAACCCTTTTCCAAATTATACATAGCTAAGAGTTGTGGAAGCCATTGTTGAAATGAAGAGGGGTTAGGGTCCACCCAAGCGGATGAAATGCAGATTCTAACCACAGCAATGGCTAGAAATACAAATTCGCGGTGAGCCAACGGCGTTCCATTCCGAGCCATGCCTAGTACAATCAGCTCGGTAGTGAGCTTTATTTGGATTCTCAAAGTTTGCCCCCGAAATTCTTTTATAGCTCCCTTTAGAGGATCCAAAACCGGGCAGGATGCAAACATAGGAACTATATCTGCATCGTCACCCTGACAGCGGGGACAAAGGATACCATCCATCCCACCCCATTGAGAAATCTTAGCTGGAGTATAGTAAAGTGAGAGGATCATTTAAAAATGTTGTGCTTGAAGGCTAGCTACTCTCAAAACAGTGTAACCGAGCTTGAGTGACGCCATAAACTCATCCCCTTCGATATTCAGTTTCTGCTGCCATTTCTCACAATGTTTATCTAAATCACCAGCCTGTAGTTGCCTCAGCTCTCCATAAATCTGGGTAATAGTGCACCCATCTGGGTTTCGGACTGCTTCCATAACTGGATCTCTAGAGAAAGATTTCCCTCCCCCCTTCTTCCTTAAGATGGAGGAGCGGATCTGAAGGTATTTTAAAAATTCCCTACGATCGCGGTTAAAAAGGATTTGGGCTTTCTCAAATGAGATTATACCATCTGAGTCGAAAAGATCCAGCATCTTCTTCACCCCCAAAGCATCCCAGCGCAGCATAACCCCGTCGTGGAAAATCTCGGGGAGTGACGGGTACCCAAATAAAGTGGTATAGTAATTAATTCTTCCTAACCCCAGCTTATTTCTGACACCAGTCCAAACCGCTACTGCTGCACCAAGGGTCTTGAATTTAACTTTCTGTAGTAGCTAGCTTCGCTGAATCTCAAAAGCCAGTTGGGGGCCTCTCTTTCTAGCAGCAGTTCATATACATCCGGAGGAGCATCGTTCTTCCACCGATCAGTGACCTTCCCGCCCAGTAACCCACAGAAGTATTGGATTGCCGTGGCCCAGTAATACATTTTTAGATCCGGGACCGCCCAGCCCCCCCCTTCCCTGGATAAGGACATATACCGAAGCGCTCTTCTGGTCTTTCCTTGTGCCCAAATAAATTGATTAATCAACCTCTCCATTTCCTTAAACCGATGTTTTTCAAATTTCAAAGGTATCATCCTGAAGAGATACAACATTTTTGGAAGGAATATAATCTCAATAATATTACATCATCCCACAATAGAGAGATGCAAATTATTGAACCTATTGAAATCTTCCTTAGACCTTTGAATCACAGGGACAAGATTCTTTTCGACAACTTTACTTAATTCTGATGGTATAATACCCCAAGATAGGTGGCGGAATCAGTTACCCGTGGATCTGACATAGACAGCCGACAGTCAGCTACAATTTACGACTTTTCCAAGTTGAGCCGATAGCCTGAGATCACCTCAAAGTGTTCAACCTCATGCTCTTTTTCCATTAAAGCCACAGTTGGATTTGCAGCAGTTATTGCCAGGTCGTCTGCGTATCCCAAAATCTTAGTTTTAAATCCATTTAATCGTATAGGAAGGATTCCCTTATTCGTCTTAATTTTCCTAATCAAAAGGTCGATATAGAAAGCGAATAAAAGGGGAGAGCATGGGCACCACTGTCTTGTTCCTCATGTGATAGAAATCGGGTCGCTTTGCCCACCCATTAACCAGAGTCGAATATTAGGACTTCTATATAATGTTTGTATTGCTTTAATACACCCCTTTCCAACCCAGCATTCTCAAGTACAGTCCAGAGATAGGCCCACGAAATCCTATCGAATGCTTTCTTTGCGTCAAGCTCGATAAGCGCCATAAGGTCTTGTGGGGCAGAGGTACCATCAAACATAGTATTAACACTACGAATATGTTCGGCTCTGCCTCTGCCTGGGATGAACCCGTGCTGGCGGGGCGAGAACACTTTCCCTATAATGGTGCTAAAGCGATTAGCTAGGATTTTTAAAAAGATTTTTGCATCGCTGTTCATTAAGCTAATAGGTCTATAAGATCCGGGTTCATTAGGCTGCTTGCCTTTCTTTAGGAAAATAATCATGCTAGCTTCTGCCCATGACTCTGGAGGTGCTTCTCCTTTCTGTGCCTGGCACATTACAAAGCTTAAATCATCCACCAAAATTGAAATAAAACTTTATAAATTCTAATGAAATTTGGTCAGGACCTACAGCCTTGCCAGATGGAAGTTCCCCGAGGGCTTTTTGAATTTCCTCATCTAAGAATATGTCCTCCAAAGCCTTTGAATCTTCTTCTGAGAATATCTCGGCGGTGAGTGATGCTAAATATTCTTCTATGTCACTTGGCCTCCCTGTGCCCATTTTCCCTGTATAAAGTCTTATAGTAACTTTGAAATACCATGCATATTTCAGTAGGCACTGTAACTGCTTCCCCCTTTTGATTTTTAATCTCTAAGATGTCTCCCCACCAAAACAATCTTTCATACACATAAAACATAAACCAGCATTTGCAAATAAGTAATACACAAAGAAGAGCTTAACTACTAAACCAACATTAAAAATTCCAGCAGAATAGAAACTAAACAATCAATGTTCTTACATAACTGTCTGAGGAGAAAGGAGACTACTACTTAACTAAACAGAGGAATTTCTACACTACAAACAAGTAAGTCTAGATGTTATACCTTAACCAAAAATTATTACCTAAATGTGACACCAACCTAAATGAAAACCAAAATGCTTATATTTTTAAACATGTTTATTTCCTTTCTAATATTTCCACTACAGACACAGTATCAAAAATTCCTTTAGGAACATTTTACTACAGAAGAAAATGTTCACAGTGAAAATACAACAAAAGTAACAACAAGTATTTATAAGTATATAAACAAAGGTAAAACATTTCAATGGTTTGGAATCACACAAGTGTTTGATCCAAGATGGCCACCTCCTGGTAGCTCCTGATCAGCCTGTCACGAACAACGAGCATTTAAACTTATTTTGGCCCATTATTTATAGTTTTAAAGGTAACTATCCTTTCCTTTTAACCTTGGGGCAATCTATGTTGATATGGTTGGTGGTTATTGCATTCTTTGAGGCTACATAGAGCTCCTGGTGACTCTGCTCAAGCTCTCTCCATTCTGCAGCTGATGGTCCTGTCAGGAGAGGTGAAGTTTTCATCAAGAAAAGGCTCAGCTAGTTTTAGCTGCTGCACCTACAGAATCTCATGAGTGATTTCAATATTTCTAGCCTTTTCATATGTTGTGTCTATATTTTTATTCTCATATTCATCAATATGGAAGGTAAAAATATATCTTTTACCACCAAAAAGTGAAAACAGACTATTTCTCCACCACCTACAAAATCACAAATTGTTGACTCCTCTGAACCATCTCTTGTCACAATAATGGAAGAATTAGAAACTGTGTTGTACAGTACTGACTTTATTGTCCCCAAAATAAATTAAATATGACTGGTCTCTCCATGAAAGTTTCTGATAATGAAATTAAAATGTAAGACAATACAACTAAGATAGACCAGCTACTTCCTACCACAGCTAAAATTCTTCCTATGAATAAACTACTATTATGCTTCGAAAACAGAAAAACAGGCAATATAATTCACGACTATTCAATTTGAAGAAGACATAGAGGGCAACGTTTGCAGCCATATTCGGAGAAGGTATTACCTAGTTTTCTAAGTTTAAAATTTCCAGCGATATTTTGATTGATGAAGCATACTGCGTACCATCGCACCATAAACCTGGTCAAACCAACCGTGTCAAGAAATTTTTAAGGCTTTGCGTCACAACCATTTAGTGATGATACGGAAAGCTGCAAGAGAAATTCCTTCTCTCCTATTAAACAGCAATAAAATCTTCATTCATCAAGATTTTGCTATGGGAACTGTTGCCCTATTTAAAGAATTCACTGCTCTACGAGCACAGCTAGGAAATTGAGGAGTCAAATATGGCCTTTGTGAACCTGTAACTATGTGCATTTTAAATATGATATTTCTAACTTTTTTCATCATCATAAAGACCTTTATGCATTTCTACTTTTCCTCTCTTCATGGATACTCATGAGACTTCCAACTAATATACCTACGTTACTTACTCTTCTTTCTGTACTGGCTCTCACTTACTAAGATATTTCAATGACAGGCTTGCTCTCTCTTCTGGTTATTCTTGTACATGCATGATTCATAATTACTAATAATGTTTTCAGTTGCCTTTTCTACGTTGGTACTTGTCTTTCTTCCTTCCTATAGGTTTCCTTTTTTCAGAGCTACCTCAAACTTTTACTTGTGTCCTTATTTTCTTCTCTACTTGTTCATGATTGATTTCCCTTCTTATTTTTCTTTTACTGTTTACAGTTATGGATATTTCTAATAAGATTACATTTGTTTCTCTTAATGTTGAAAGTTTACAACTTCCAGTTAAGTGTATGAAAATATTAAAATAATTAGCTAGACATAAGGCTGATATTTCTTAACTTCAAGAAACCCATGTTGATGAAAATTTGCTATGATACATGTATAAAAAATGGATAGGACACATTCTTTTCTTTCCTTAGGTAAAAATAAATGGAATGGCATTTTTATACAGATGATGGATATGTATTTGCTAAGGTCAAAACTGTTACTACTTTTGCATTCAATCAATAAATATGGTCCAACAGCTGATGACCTGACTTTTTGGGAAAATATTAATTGTGAAATTATTAAATTGGGTAATATTCCACTTATGGTTAGTGGTGATTTTAACCTAATATGTGATCTTCTATTGTATAGTGTCTCCTCTGTTAAATTTAGGCCTCCCAAAGCTTTTCGTTCACTTAAAACATTGTTCAAAGTTACTAAACTTGTTGATATGAGGTGGTTGCATTTTCCAACTCCTAAAGATTTTCTTTTTTTCTCTAATTCTCATAACTCCTATTCATGAATTGATTACTTATTATCCTCAAGAAATTTGGCCCATTCTATCACTCAACATATATATGGAAATATGGGCAAATTGGACCATACTATGACTTCTTTATATTTAAAATTGGATAACTCTCCAATTTCTCAATCCAGATGACATATGAATGTTGACATTGCACTTAATTAAAATAATAAGACTAAAATGTTATCTGCTACTGAAGAATATTTTTTATTCAACCCTGACGGTATAATGTATGATATTAGACAATGGGATGCTTTACCGCTGATCTTAGGGGAGTATCTGTGATAGCACGCCAAAATAAATAGTTTTAGGCAAAATGTCTGATTTAGAAAAACAAATAGCTAAGGGCCTCATTATGATGGCAGAGAGTCCGCCACTGCCAGCTGTGTGGTGGCGGGACCTCTGCCATCGAACTACTATTTTCCCCCGCTATATTACGATGGCGGGGAGAATAGTTGGGGCAGCATGGCAGTCACAAAGATCGCCCGCCACAGTTCCACAAGGTGGTCCTTCTCCGACCACCTTGTGGAACGAAAACATAGGCCAGCATTGCGGCGGTGTATTGCATGCACCACTGTAGGGATTACGCTATCCCTTTCCATCGGTCTATTTGCGGCGGTCAACCCACCACGAAAAGACAGGTGGAAATGGATTTGGGGGCCCGCCTTCATCCCTGGGACAAGTGCACTGGGGGGCACCAATGGTGCCCCCCTACATATCCCTGCACTATGTTACAGGCACCTCATGGTGCTTGCCACGTAGTGCAGGGATATGCAAGTGCCTTCGTATTTGCATTGTGGTGGGCCTGCTGAACTCATGCCCGCCACAATGCAAAGTATGGGTGATGTGACCACCACGGTGGCGGTCGCATCCTAATCGGGGTTGTGGAACCACCGCCTTACAGACGGGTGGTCCCAGTCCCCGCTAAAATGGCGGGCGGACTCAAGTCCGCCTGCCGTAATAATGAGGCCCTAAGTTTTCATGCCTGTTTCTCACATCTAAAAATAAGTCTTTTAAGACTGGATTACAAAAGACTCAGTATGTGTCAGAATCAGTGCTCTTCTGAATCGCTCTGGAGCAGAACGTCGCTGTTCCCAACGCCCCTTCCCAGCTCTCTGGGCCACACGCCTATGATACGAGTTCGCCCAAGAAACCCAGGGGGGGGAAAGGGGAATTGGACAGAGAAGAGACAGTCACTACGTCTTTTTCTTTCTTGAGTGTTGTCGCTCTTTTATCTTCCACTGCGGTGATAGTAGTGGATATACTGTAAAGAAATAATCACATTTAATAAGCGCTCTATTTTACACTCTACTCCTCTATACTCTGAGTAACCTTTCCTTTTTAATACCCACCCTAACTTTAGTGACCGATGCTCCTCTTCTGTTGTGTGGTGGTGTTGTCTTGGGGTGTAGTTACTGTAATGACAAGTAATCTCTTTTAGGTTTTGTCTTTACTCTCTCCCTCCACTTAACTTATGTTTTCTTGTTTCTTTTCCCATCTATAGATTCACTTACCCAAGATTCCACTGAAGGTGCTTTTACTGGATTCTGGTTGGTGAGTATCTCTTCTTCTAACTTCTAGAGTACTGCTACCGTGTCTTTTCCTTCCTCTTTTTCCTTGTGTCTAATCTGTCATTAATCTGCACTACTGTAATGCTTCCTAGGAGGTTACTTGAGCGTCCACCTTACCGCTACACTCGAGGGTTATCTTTCCAAAGGAGTTGATACTGCATACTGTCCTATAAACACGCTACCCTGTGGTAATATCTGTGCCATAGAACTCTCTGCTGTGGTTTAAGGAGTCGAGCTCACTACACAGACTGACTGACTGGATTTTTCAACTGTGACGCCTTGAGTAATTTTTTATCACTGAAGATTCTCCTCATTAACTTCGCTTCTGTGACATACTGGTGCTTATAACAATGATTCAAGAAAAACGAGAAAAGCGTGTGTTTGCCTTCCTTCGCTTACAAGTTCGTTTCTGAGGGAAAAAATAACTCTTCCAAAATATAACTCTGTGCCGAACAAACGGAACAGTCTTACTTAGTGTTCTGAGGCTTGGACTCGATTTTTTCTCTCTACTTGATGACAACTTTCCTCACAGACGCGCGGCACATAAACGATGACTTTCTCTCCTCACGACTTCGGTGAAGTGCGCCTCTCCACCGGGCTGACACCTGGATCCTACTGATTACCATGGAACGCTAGAGCGCTAACCTGCTGCTCAAGCGTTCCAATTGCGGCGGCCATCTTAGATCCCAGTCTTACTTTATATCGCTTGGGGATCGCTGTTGTATATGATCTGCTGGTCCTGACAGTACCCCCTCTCAAAGGACGTCCTCCCGCTCTGGGCTTATTAGGAAATCTCTTGTGAAATTCCCTAATTAATCGAGGAGCATGAATGTTTGAAGAAACTTCCCAAGCTCTTTCTTCGGGCCCATAACCTTTCCAATCCAACAAATAGTACATCTGCCCATTTCGTATCTTGGAGTCCAAGACTCGCTGTACCTCAAATTCTTCCCCTAATTCAGTTTGGATTGGTTCTGCGGGTATTTTAACTCGTAGATCACTTGAAACCTTTTTCAATAAAGAGACATGAAAGACCGGATGCACACGCAATCCTTTGGGCAGCTTCAACTGATAATTCACGGCACTTAGTTTTTTCTCAATCTCATATGGCCCTACAAATCTTGGTTGAAACTTCCTAACCCCCTTAAGTCTAAGGTGCTTTGTGTTTAGCCAAACCTTATCTCCAACTAGTAAGTCTGGTTCCTTCCTTCTTCTTTTATCAGAATAATATTTGTAAGTCGCCTTTGCCTTGGCTAAATTGTCTGTGGCTATTGAATGCACTCTTGTCATGTGATCAACTAAGTCTGTTACTGCTGGAACATCTACCTCTTGAAAATCTACAGCTTGATGGGGATGTCTTCCTGTGTTTAAATAAAATGGGGAATAACCTGTGGACATGTTTCTTGCATTATTGTGGGCAAATTCTGCTGCCCACAGATAATCTGGCCAATTTCCTTCCTGTTCTAATAAGCATAGTCTGAGGTACTGCTCTAACTCTTGATTTGTGCGCTCAGTTTGGCCATCTGTCTCTGGGTGATAACTAGTCGTGTACCTGGAGTCAATACTTAGTTTCTTAGTGAAGGCCTTCCAGAAATGGGATAAAAATTGGGACCCCCCTGTCTGATATCACAACCTTGGGTATTCCATGGGCTCGAACTGTGTGTTGACTAAAGGCATGCGCCAGAATTTCCGCCGTGGGAACTCCCTTCAATGGTACAAAATGTGCCATCTTAGTAAATGCATCCACACACACCAAAATCGTATCATAACCCTTGCTGGATGGTAAATCTACTATTAAATCCAAGGTTATTGTGTGCCATGGGTGTGGTGGTGTAGGCAAAGGTTGTAGTAACCCTTGCGGAGCTTGTCTTTCCGGCTTTCCCCTAGCGCAAATGTCACAAGTGGCTACATATTGTCGCACATCCTTTGCCAAGCTGGGCCACCAAAAACATCGCCTCACTAGATCTTCGGTCTTTGTTATTCCCTTATGGCCTGCCAAAAGATCATTGTGACTTTCCTTCAAGGCCTTTTGCTGCATTTCTGCTGTCGGCAAGTAAAGGACTCCATGATGATATGGTAAACCTTCCCGAACCTCTCGACCAGAATCTTCTCTCACCCATTCTTCCAATTCTTTTTCGGACATAGAGAACAACTTCTTCTTTTCCTGTGATTCTCGCAAAACTGCTCCAATTATTTTCTCCGAAGGGATGATGGTCTGGACCTTAACCTCCTCCATAACTTCTTCTTCTGTCCCTCTCCTAGATAAGGCATCCGCCTTACCATTTTGTGCACCTGGACGATAAGTAATTATGAAGTCATAGTCTGCAAAATATAATGACCATCTTAACTGTCTTGGTGTCAAAGTTCTTGCTGACTTCAGAAATTTCAAATTTCGATGATCTGTGTAGACTGTTACCATGTGTCTGGCCCCCATTAGGTAGTGTCTCCAGTCCTTGAAGGCGTCCTTAATTGCTATCAGCTCCTTCTCAGTGATGGTATAGTTAATTTCCGGTGCAGTCAATTTCCTAGAGCGATAGGCCACTGGGTGCAGTTGACCGGTTGACCTGTGTCTTTGCGATAGCACTCCTCCTAAGGCCCAATTGGAGGCATCCTTTTCTACAAAAAATGGCTCAGATGGATCTGGATGCAATAGAATTGGAGCGGAAGTAAAATCCTTTTTCAACTGCTTAAATGACTCTTCTGCTTCCTCTGACCACTCAAATTTGACGCCTTTCCTTAGTAGCCTTGTCATTGGAATTAGTTTCTGAGAGAAATTTTTAATGAACCTCCTGTAAAAATTAGCAAATCCGATGAAACTTTGGATTTCCTTCACGGATTTCGGAGATTCCCACTCCAGAACTGCCTTGATTTTGCTTTCGTCCATAGTTACACCACTGGGAGAGAGCACAAAACCAAAGAATTCCACGGATGATACACTAAAAGCACATTTCTCCAATTTGACATAAAGACTGTGCTCTCGCAATTTCTGCAACACCTTCTTGACATGCTCTTCATGATCTTCCACGTTGTTCGAATAAATGAGTATGTCGTCGATATACACCAATGCATGCTGATCGATAAACTCCTTCAAAACATCATTGATGAAGTGCTGAAAAGCTTCTGGGGCATTACATACGCCATACGGCATTACTTGATATTCAAATAGGCCATGTTTAGTCCGAAATGCCGTCTTCCACTCATCTCCTTCCCGAACTCGGACCGGGTGGTAGGCCCCTCTCAAGTCCAGTTTTGTATAGATCTTGGCTTACTTCACCTGGTCCAATAATACGGAAATCAAGGGCAAGGGATACCGATTCTTAACGGTTATTCTATTTATTGCCCTGTAGTCAATGCAGGATCTTAATTCTCCACTCTTTTTTGGAATAAAAAAAAGTGGCGAGGACACGGGGGATTGTGACGGTCTTATAAACCCGTTCTCCAGATATTTGTGCAGATACTCCTTCAGGTGCTCATCCTCTTTCTCTGTCCTTGACGGAAGTCAATTTCTAAAACTAGATCGATCAATGCTGATATCTCCGTAGGTCGATTGGGTACTTGTGCTAATGCATCTTTCAACTCATCTTTTAAGCCTCGATAAAACACAGCAGCTCTTTTGTTCTCTGGCCATTCAGTTTCTACCACCAACTTATTGAATTGAGCCAAGTAAGCTACTAAGTCTCTGCTTCCCTGTTTTATTTCCAATAGTTCATTGTCTGTGGCCTGGGATACTCTTCTTCTGTCGAAGATACGAAGGAATTCCTTCTTGAATTCATCCAAATCATATAATAATGAAGCGTTACTGGTGACCAGAGGCATAGACCATGACGCCGCATCTCCACTTAAGTACGACAATATGAATGCCACTCTAGACTGCGCATCGGGAAATAATGCCGGACGACACATAAAATGTAGTGTGCATTGGGTCAAGAACACCTGAGCCTTTTGGGGATCACCACTAAAACGCTCTGGGGGCGCCAAAGGAATTACGGGTGACAAGGAATGAATTACTTGTGTCGTTATTTTAGGCTGAGTGACTGAAGACTCACTGGCAGCTCCTTCTGAATTAACTGGGAACCTAAAACTTGGATCAGAAACTATGCCACTCATTTTTAAGTTTAAATCTGTGGTTTCCTTTCTCAATTCCCTATTCTCCTCTCTAACGGAAATTAATTCTCTTTGGATTCCTTCTAAAACTTCTCCTAATTTTTTCAATTCCAAACCTTCAGCCATTCTGCTCAAGAGCGACTAAAACACGTGGGCACTTCACTCTGTCAGAATCAGTGCTCTTCTGAATCGCTCGGGAGCAGAACGTTGCTGTTCCCAACGCCCCTTCCCAGCTCTCTGGGCCAAACGCCTATGATACGAGTTGGCCCAAGAAACCCAGGGGGGGGAAAGGGGAATTGGACAGAGAAGAGACAGTCACTACGTCTTTTTCTTTCTTGAGTGTTGTCGCTCTTTTATCTTCCACTGCGGTGATAGTAGTGGATATACTGTAAAGAAATAATCACATTTAATAAGCGCTCTATTTTACACTCTACTCCTCTATACTCTGAGTAACCTTTCCTTTTTAATACCCACCCTAACTTTAGTGACCGATGCTCCTCTTCTGTTGTGTGGTGGTGTTGTCTTGGGGTGTAGTTACTGTAATGACAAGTAATCTCTTTTAGGTTTTGTCTTTACTCTCTCCCTCCACTTAACTTATGTTTTCTTGTTTCTTTTCCCATCTATAGATTCGCTTACCCAAGATTCCACTGAAGGTGCTTTTACTGGATTCTGGTTGGTGAGTATCTCTTCTTCTAACTTCTAGAGTACTGCTACCGTGTCTTTTCCTTCCTCTTTTTCCTTGTGTCTAATCTGTCATTAATCTGCACTACTGTAATGCTTCCTAGGAGGTTACCTGAGCGTCCACCTTACCGCTACACTCGAGGGTTATCTTTCCAAAGGAGTTGATACTGCATACTGTCCTATAAACACGCTACCCTGTGGTAATATCTGTGCCATAGAACTCTCTGCTGTGGTTTAAGGAGTCGAGCTCACTACACAGACTGACTGACTGGATTTTTCAACTGTGACGCCTTGAGTAATTTTTTATCACTGAAGATTCTCCTCATTAACTTCACTTCTGTGACATACTGGTGCTTATAACAATGATTCAAGAAAAACGAGAAAAGAGTGTGTTTGCCTTCCTTCGCTTACAAGTTCGTTTCTGAGGGAAAAAATAACTCTTCCAAAAAATAACTCTGTTCCGAACAAACGGAACAGTCTTACTTAGTGTTCTGAGGCTTGGACTCGATTTTTTCTCTCTACTTGACGACAACTCTCCTCACAGACGCGCGGCACATAAACGATGACTTTCTCTCCTCACGACTCCGGTGAAGTGCGCCTCTCCACCGGGCTGACACCTGGATCCTACTGATTACCATGGAACGCTAGAGCGCTAACCTGCTGCTCAAGCGTTCCAATTGCGGCGGCCATCTTAGATCCCAGTCTTACTTTATATCGCTTGGGGATCGCTGTTGTAAATGATCTGCTGGTCCTGACAGTATGAATATAATTCTTTACTAAGTAAAAGAGCTAGAGTGCAGGTTTCAAATAGCTAAATTCTCTTTGGATGCCACCAGATCTGTGAAATTACTAACAATTATATTGCATTAAAAACAGACAGACCTCAGATTCATGCTATTCATGGAAATGGTGGAAAAGCTGCATTAGCTAATACTGGTATTATTAATGAATTTCTAGAATTCTGCTCTTCTTTACATTGCAAATCCAATCCTATCGACAATCACCTCATAGATTTGATTTTGAAATCCTGTAACCTTTCAATAATTTCACAATCTAAAAGATCTAATATAGACTCCTCTATTTTTAGTGAAGAAATTACAATAGCTAATTATTTATTGCTGCCACACAAATCCCCAGGACCGGATGGTATTCCTGCAGAATTTTATAAAGCATTTTTTCCTTACCTCACTCCTTACTTGTTATTAACTAACTTTAATGAAACTCTTATAGTTTCATGTTCTTTTACTGAAGAACTTCCTAAACAAGATTAAGACCGCAGTAAAGTTTCCAACTACCGCCCTATCTCCTTAATCAATCAAGACTGTAAACGTTATACAAAAATCTTACCATTAGGCTATCCAAACTTTTATCAACTGTCATTCATGTAATCAATCAGAATTCATGAAAAATAGACATTTCGTTAACAATATAAGACTTTTGTTCCGTGTTATTGAAGCTATTTCTGGCACTTGATGCTGAGAAAGGCTTTGACAAGGTTCATTGGCAATATCTTTTTCGTAATCTTACTACCTTTAATTTTGGCAGATAATTAATCAGAATGATTTCTGCTCTATACTCATACTCCTCTAGCAGATTATTTATCAACTGGAACTTTTCCAGTTCTTTTTGGGGCACTAGACATGGTGATTCATTGTCAACTTTACTTTTTTTCTTGGCTATTGAACTTATACTTTCCATTATCATAAGTGCAAATGGAATTCACAGTCTTACTTTTAAAATCATTCCCCTTAAATCTTCAGTTTATGTAGATTATGTTTTACTGTTTACTAGTAACCCATGAATCTCCATAACTAACAGTCTCACTCTTATACATAACTATTCTTTTGTTTCTAGTTATACTTTATACACTAATAAAACAATGCCTTTGTACCCCTGATATGCTTAACAATACTGAAATTATAGGGTAAAAGAAGAAAATAAAATATTGAGATATTCAATTTTCATATTCTAATAAAGAATCAATTTCATACAATTGTCAGTACCTACTTTCTGAAATTATGGAGAAAATTTGTAACTGCTCCACATTACATCTATCGCTGTGGGGGAAATTGAATCTATTAAAATGGTTACTGCGTCCCAAATATTTCATATTTTGTTTATGATTCCACTACAATTTTCTCTCACGTTTTGTAAAAATGTAGACAGAATTGTATCCCACTTTATTTTGAATCATAAACATTCACATTAGTCTATGCTAAATTTAAACTGTCAAAACCTAGTGGGGGACTCTGTTTACCAGATTTCTATGCAGATCACAAAGCTTTCATTTTAAAACTAGGTTTTCTATGGTTTACACAGCTAGACTCACCTAATTCACCCAAATGGCTTCCAGCTGAACAAGCTCTAGTTTTGCCCTTCCCCTTACCTACCTGAATATCCATGTTTAGCTCCAATCTTCTAGTAAAATCCTACACCATTATTAAATCCACTAAATTAATTTTACAAGATTTTGAATCTTTATTTCAATAATCTATTTCTGTATCTGCAAAAATGTTTTTCTAGCCTGATTCCAATTTGCTCATAGCATTAAATTCAGAAAATCTTGGATTGACGCTGGTATTTTTTCATCTCTGTGATATTTGTGACAATGATGTCTTTTTATCCTTTTCAGAATTATAACATAGTTTTCATTTCCTTCGATCCATAGTTCCAAATATGAACTTCTATGTATTTTCATTCAAAATATTTTCCAAACTATTTACCTGTTATCAAAATCTCAGATTTGGAACTCTGCATCAATGCTTTTAATGCTTCTTCATATACAGTTTCTAAATTTTACATACAATTACATAACACAAGTGAGGCTAATTTACTTTTTATTAGTCATTTTTGGAATAAGCAACTTTCAAAAACTTTTTCTTCAGAGACTTGGAGAAAAATATGGTTAGCAAAAATTTCTTGTTGGTTCTCTGTTGCCCTATATCACACAAATATCTTCCTCTTGTTTAACTGTCCATGGACCCCACATAAATTGTTGAGAGCTAAACCATCAGATGCTCCGCTATTTTGGCATTGCTAAATAATTGACAGTTCGTTAAAACATGTATTGTTTGAATGTACTATTATTTCAAACTTTTGAAAAGATCTACGGGACGTTATTAATATACTTCACATTACTCTCATATGACATGCTTATATGTAAATCTTTTCTTAGACCACTTAATCATCTGGCATACATCACAAATTGTTTAACTTTCTGCTATCCTCAGCTATCAAATCAATTACTACTAAGTGGAAAAATGCATCTTTATTATCAGTTCACACTCGGTGGTCCTGGTCTACATTTACTCAACAAGGAGCCCATTTATCTATTAAGGGTTTTGTAAATACTACTTTCTCTTTTCAATTGTTCTGGAAACCTATCGATGATCATATTGCATTGTATTTATAATATCCACTGCTTATACGCACATATCGAGTATTCAAATCCAGCTATGTCACATCCTATACATGAAGTGGCCCTTGTCAGTTTCCTTCTTTTTTAGCTCTATTTCAGTTTATGTACAAATTGCAGCAGTATTTAGCTTTTACCGGTACAGTTGTATCCATATGTATTGTTTTTATTATCTTCCTCCAATATGTACCTTTTCAGTATTCTTTCACGTATTGTACTTTTCACTTTAAAAATGTCAATAAAATATTTTGAACTTAAAAAAAAATCAATAATTTAAATACAATGTTTAAAAATCTATAAGAATAAGTCATTTTCTTTTCATTTCAACCAATAGAGATCCCAAAAATTTCACAGACATTGAACCCCATTTTAGAAAATTTTGAATACACTTACAGTAAAGAAAACAAAACAAACGAATGCACTAAATGGAAGGGCACCAAATATTGCTCTAACAGATTCTGTGAGAGGTTCATAAGTTTTAATGAAATTAAAAAAATTAAAGACCATAATCACCGTGCCTTAATGACAGAAAGTCAAGTATATAGTTTTTAAAATATGGGTTATTAGTTAGGAGGGATGTGAATGGTTCCCAAGTAATAGGCTGCAATCTTTTACTGGGAATCAAATACCCCTATGTAGCATTTGACTTTGTCAGGGTTACAATGAAGACTATCCAAGGCTTACTCGGGGAAGGTGCTGTATGCTAGTAACAGAGCTCAGAGGAATGCAACAATTAACACTTAATAAATCATTGTACAACTAATGCCTTTTCTTATAATACGTAAAAGTACTTTATTGCATACACACTACTCGGTACCATTAATTAATTAGCACAGATATCCTAGATGAAATTGAAATCAAATTCTTAGAATGCCACACTCTAACAGTTTACATCCTAACATCTCATGAGCCTCAAAACCACAATACCCCCCAATACCCAATAATAATGGGCTACAGTTCATAATGTCAGGCCACCAGCTTTGTCAGGATGTCACTACAACCATAAACGTCGAAATATATTGCAAACACAATGCAGCAACGAATAAAACATTTCCCAATAGTACCACCTTTTAATAATTTAGTGTTCTTATGAGAAATGCTAATAAAAAAATGGAAGCAATTAACAGCTGTAAACAATTGTGTTATTTGTGCAAGGGGGTGAGAACTCACTTCAAAGAATAATCACAGTCCTTGTCAGGGTGGGCCACAAATATCAATAGATAAACCTGTTCTTAACCCTTTGGTAACTTGGCAAAAAGCAGTCAGGCTTAACGGAGTGGCAGTGTGTAAAGTCTTTTTGCAATACTTGAATAGTAATAATGTGAAAACCACGCCGGCTGCTACTGAATAGTACGGGTGAGGAGGGGATGGGTGGGTAGAAAAATAAATCACCCTATCTGCTGGCGTCCGCCTCGCCTCAGTCCTTCTTCTGTCCATGACGCATGGAAGCAGGAAGCACACAGGCTCCTAGAATGCCCTAGCTAATCATGATGCTGCTGTCATCAGCATGACAGCAGCATTGTGATTGGTCTGAGCGGCCTGCTTCGCCACTCAAACAGGGACTGAGAGCCTGGGACACTCGGCTGTACAACCGTAAGGCAGGCTTGATAAGGAGAAATGTTTACATTTCTCCTTGTTTTTACCTCTTTCCAAGTGTGAAGCATTCTGCAGCACACATAGAACGAGGTAAACGCCTCTATGATTATTTTTCTGCACAAAAACAATCATGCCAACAACACAGACACCCTTGCACAATGGTGCAAGGGTGCCTGCGTTGGCACTCGGCTGCAGTTTGTGCGCCGGCGCTGGTGGAAAGGACATAAATGCACTATATCTTGTAGAAACGTCACATTCCTGCCCTTTCCTTTTGGCATAGGGCCGCACATCAGAAGGCTTACAGCTCTACCCTATGACAAAATATTGTAAATATGTCCCCAAGTTTATCCTGCAGAAGTTTTTATTTCCAGATTTCTATGAGGGGCTGCCTGGTCCTGCTTTGAGGGGTTCTGCATTTTTCAGCATCAGATCCGGTGAGGATCTCAGTTGCACAGTGAGCCTATGGAGGGCTTTTGTCATTTGGCATTCCATCAGGTGAAGGTATCAGCTTTATGGTGGGGCTCTGCAGAGCTCGCTGTCAAATACTGTGAAACCTTCAATTAGAACATGGAATGGATGGCTCTGCAAGACTCTACTTCAGATCCAGGGAAGCATTCAGTTAAGCAGGAAGAAGTGTACTTTGACTCCAACCAAAGGGTAACGGACCCGAGGACAGCTTTTGGGGGTCAAGTCTCACTCCAGCAGAGGCCAGCAGAGTGGATCCATTCAGATTCAGTTGGTACTGGTCAGTTGGAAAGCAGGAAAGGCTTCTGGAAGCTTGTATGCCTGTAAATCAAACAGAAGGTCAGCCAGTGTACTAGGGTTCTGGGTTTAAGGCAAGCATGTCCAGCCCTTCATTAAAAGCAGGGGAGACACCCCATTGTTTAACCCTAAAACTGGTCCTGGTCAATCATGTCAAGGACACAGTTCCTCCCCAACTATCATGAAGACCCATTCCCATCCACACCCAGGCTCCTTTGTCTCCTCTCTGGCCCCAACACACACTTCCCTGTGAGAGAACCTTCACCAGTCAAACGGAAACTGGATTCTGACAGAAATGCCCTAGAAACTTTAGGCAGGGAACTGCCAACTTTCTAAAAGTGGCATTTCAAAAATAGTAAATTAAAATCTGACTTTACCATTAAAGAAGATGTTAAATTGCAATTAGAATGAGAGGCCGAAGTATTTATTTAGCTGTTCCTAAACTGACTGTATAACTTAAAAAATGTAATAAGTTAAGCCTGTGTTAGACAATGGGAGAGCCAGCCTTGCCACAGAGAAAAACGACCAGGCAGCCTGCCCTATCAACTTTTAGGGCCTACCTTATGGGTGACTTATAAGTATTAAGAAGGAAGGGTTAGGTCTGACAAAATGTTTATTTGCCAGGTCAAAATGGCAGTTTTTAAAACTGGCCAGCAGGCGACAATGGGTGGCCTCAGGCATGTTTTAAATAACTACTGCGGTGGGTGGCACAATGAGTGCTGCAGCCCACTAGTACTAGGTTTTTTACAGGCACTTGTCACATGTAGTACCATACATTAAGGACTAATAGCTAAATAAACTGTGACAGTCAGGTGTATTCAAACATTGCCATGTATAAAGGAAAGGAAAGAATGCACACACTTCACCAATGGTTGGCTGGGGTAAAGTGGAGAGTCCTAATGCCAACAAAAAAGGGTTCAACTACAGAAGTCAAAAATCTGTGGAAATACCATAGAAAAGATGGTAATTTCTAGCAATACTGTGCAGTGCAAGTCTTTTTTTTTCTTTTTTACTGTCCTATAGGGCCAACTTAGAATCCAAAAGCAAAGGTCTGAACACCTCGGTGTCTTTTGGCTAAAGGTCACAACTCTGGGAAAGTTTGAGAGCAAAGAAAAACCCTCCCCAGCTCACATATTCTTTCACCTTGGAGGCTTAGGGTGCCTTTTAAGTTGGTATATCAAAACTCCTTTGGTGATGCAGGGGGTGCCACCTCTGATGAAGTGTGGCCCATAATTGTTTCCAGGTGAAACTGCAATGTCTTTGAACTTTTGTGACATCACAAGCTAAATCCACAAATGTATCTCCCACCTGCACATACCATACTGCCTCCCAGACCATATCAATTTCCTTTTCTCTCTTTTTTGGGGTTATTATTGATGTGTTTGCTGCTTTCAGGATCCTGGTTTAGCGTACAACTGGTGTGTCAAGCTAGTCTTTAGATATAACTATAGAGAATCTATACAGCATTTGTCCATAAAGTGAGGCTTGCATAGGTCATTACAAATTTATGGAGGACCCCCTCTGCAACAGGCTACCTCTTCCTACATTTTGTGCTGTTAGGCAGTAGTCTTACTCAGTTTACACACAGGTACACATGCATGCACATACTAGGTTCACGTGCAACCAACCCAGAGCCTCTTACCACAGCTGCACTACAGTGGACCTTGTTTTACATGATGGTCACTAGCAGCTAGCAGTTGCAATCCATTTTGAAAGAACTTAGAGTGAGTGAGACTCAGTTAGTGACACTTGTTTTCAGCAGAGATCCATATATTAAGTAGTCCAAAAAGCAGCATAAAACAGGGGGGGGGGGGTAATAAATGGGTTAGAACCCACTTCCTCACAGTACTATTAAGCAAGACTTCAAAGATGCCTCACAACCTACAAAGATTTTAATGGAAAAATTATCAGAAAATGCCCATAGAATTCAACTGCAAGCAATAGGATAGCTACTGGCACTTCCTAACATTAAATGTACACTATCTTGCAAAGGAAGAGCAGAGAGGCAAGCAACACTGGCCCCAAAACACATGCAGACATGAATTCACCTCCACCCCCTCAGCCTCACCCACACAGAGGAAGAATGCATTTTGTGTGACAATCTAAACAATGATAAAAGAATTTTGCGTCACTTTTATGTGTGTTAAAAAAGAGCAAGAAACTCAAAAGCATCCCAAACAACAGCCACTCTAGTTTTGTTGTTCCTGTACGTTTGCATTCATGTTTTACTGTGAATGGTATCTAATTATGCAAAGTACCTAATGGTATCATTTTGGGAGCTTTGCATAATCGTGCAAAGTAAAATTTCGCAAACAACGCACATTACACTGGTGGTTTTTAAATTTCACCCAGGACTACCAAGAAGCCAAAACTAACTATGCTAGTGAAGAATGGAACAACTCCTTTTAAGGTACTTCTTCAAGGCACCAGCCAATCCCACCTAAATTCTTTGAAATTCTCTGGTAAGATCATAGTTATCAAGAATTAGGACTCAAACACTTTCTTGCACAGAGTAGACCCTAAAACCTAAAATCTATAAACAAACCAAACATAGACATGATCTCCTAGCCACAAACATGTACCTTTTCCAAAACATACAAGTCCAGAATTATCTAGAATTCAAAGCCCACAGCCTAATTTATTTTAAAAACAGCTATGGTTATACAGCTGCCCGTCAATAGCCAAAATGTCAATAACATACAACATTTAAACTTGAATATATACAAAAAGCTCTCCAATACACAGCATTTTGTTGCATTAAAAAAAAATATTAATACAAATCCCACAATGCACCAAAACACATTTTCTCCAAAATATACTACCAAAGAATAAAACCTAACACCTTTTTACAAAACCAATTGTTCAAAAAATAAGTATTCCACTTTAACCAGAAATGTATAAAAATATATGATCAGAAAATTGGAAAGCCAAAAATGAAACTACATATCAATGATAAATTTGATTATAGCATTAGATCCAAACATTTTGCTAACAGTACTTAATTTAATATTATAAAAACATTGAAATAATTTCAGCTTATCCAAACAAGGTTGAATATAGAAAACACTTCACAAATACTCCAAAATATATACTCTTAAACATAATAGGAAAAATATGTACATACATTTTCGCTTCTGAAGAGTATGCTTAGATATCCTTTTGTACAGGAAATAATCGACAAAGGGATATTTAACAAAAAATCTAAAATACAAAAAGCAAACAGAAGTTCACAAAAGTAAGGCTCCATCTCTAATGCAACAATTCCCTCAAACCCCCCAAAAATCCTTTTAAAAAAGCTCCACAATGCGCAAACCAATAAAGTAAATGATTGAAAATGCTGAAACATTATTTTTCATTAAAAATTTAAGAAAATGAGAATGGAATCAGCATCCAGAAAAACGGCCTTGAAGTATGCTATCTTCTTTACTGTAAAGCAATATATTAAACATTCCCTCCCCATCCCAAAATATAACAAACCTAACAATACCGTAATAAATAAAGATATACAGATACATAGTACCATCCAACTATGCAATATACTTGACGCAAAACTCCCTGAATACACACACGACAATATATTAGCACATGCACACATAAGAACACTAAAATAACCTAAGTGATATAGCAATCATTTACCTCTAACAATTCCAAGCCTTAAAAATAACATCCTTTCATTGACGTATAATTAAAAATGTGTTTTTCTCCCCATATCTGAAGAACCTGGAACCTGCTGCCATTGTCCTTCTCATCTGATGCCCAAACAATACTGTTATTGAAAACGGGCACTAAATGACAGCACAAAAGGCTACAAATACATTGTACTTAATGGAAAAGCATTTATTTTTGACGATATTCCAAAAATGTTTATAAATCATTGCAAGTCATCCAGGATGGGCCCACTGGATACAAGGGAAAGAAAGGCCTATTTCTTAAAGGAGCTCTCACTCACTGAATCTTATCCTGTGAAATGCTTCATCATCAAGTTCTTCCTGAAAGGTGCTAGCAAGACCTGTATGTAAACCAGCAAGCCTATAACTTGATGTACATATTATGCAAAATGATAATAAGGATATAACACTTGCTCAGCCTAAATGTATATTCAATTTCTCAACCTGGTTTAGACTCTTCGGGAATTTCGTTTTCAGGCTGATAATATACCTTGACTCCATTAGTCTGAGCTTAGGTTCCATATTGTCACCTCTTATTGTCTGTTTAATCCTGTATATAACAAAAACCCTCAGCTGACTAGGAGCACTGTTGTGTTTGTCAAGGACGTTGCTTTCTCCTGAGTACAAGTGCTTCCTGTTTTGTATGGCTCTAAGGTGTTCCAATACACATTTCTACTTTATTTTTTGATAGACTTGAAGAAATATCAGTTTATTATTATTAATCAGTAAATGCAAATAGCTACTTTCTCCCATTTTTAAAATGTTCATGTTGTGAATATTTCAATTATAAACATTACAAATGCTTTTTATTTTTGGTGTTGTAAAGTATAACATTTTTTTATATATTTGAAACATGTTTGTTTTAAAATGTAAATACTTTTTGATGTAGCTAATTTCATTGTGATTTTCAACATGTCTTATCTTAAAAGTTGACCAATAACACATTTCTAGTTCTTTTTATGAAAGAGGCTCAGCAACTCTAGTAGTGGCATGTTTTATCGTCGAACTGCATTATGGTCATAATATTGATTATTCACAAGGCAGGTAGCCCTACTAGTCAGTCTCAATCTTACAGGCCCATATCACTACTAAGGGGCTGATTACGATGAGGCTTGGAAAACCTCTAAACACATTTCAGAGGCATTCTGAACCTCATCGCGGTTTCAAAACCGATAGCCTCATTGCAATGGAGGTTGTCAGTTTTGAAACAAGCCAGCCATTCCGCTGGCTTCCAATGGGCTCAAGAAGCCCGTCTGCCAGTCGGAACCAGCACGTAATTCCTATGGACGGCGTCGGTATTACGATGCTTGGTTTCCTTCAGGCTTTCCAAAATGGAAATCCTGTTGGAAAGCGAGTTTGGGGGCTCATAGTAGGCCCTTTTATTCCTGCGACCTCTAGTCAGGGGCCGAGGGGCCAGGCCATGCTGTGCAGGAATGAACACAAACTCCCTTTTCTGTATGGGAGCTTGTACTGCGGGCGGTTTCTGACCACAGCACAAGCTCCAAAACAGAAAAGGGAGCTTGAGACCACACCATGTGCGGTCGCATCATAATTCAGCAGTCAGGAGCTCCGACCGAAGGTCAGTCTAAACTGTATAGTCGACAGTGTTTGTCTTCCGACAACGTAATAAGGCTCTTAATGTCAAAGTCAAAGTCCTGACTGAATCCTTAGTGAATAGACTCTGATGAATCATCAGTACTTTGGAAGGCCAGGCCCAAAATGAATTCATATGAGGTAGGGGTGCTAGGGATTGTATTTGGAGAGTATAAACCTGGCATGCATGCACAAGGTTTCTGATGCAGTTGCATATAGACTTTGAAAAAACTTTCAACTCAGTAGACTGGACCTTTTTAATATAGGTCTTGTTCGGGCTGACTTTCAGAATATGCTTACTCACCTACATGGATTTACTTTATGACTGCCACATGGATAGAGTTCAGGTTGATAGAGTTCTGTGAGTCCCTGTTCCTTTTAAAAGGTAGACTAGGTTGGGATGTCCTGTATCTACATTCCTGTTTGCTTTAGTTATAGAATACCTTGTGGCCTGCTTTGGGGTGATGGCTTGGTTCAAGGATTCCATCGCAAAGGGCGGACAGATTAACTCCTCTTCCTTCTATGCTACAGTCCTTTGGACAGGCCTCTAGGCGTCCTGTGAACTTGAATAAATCATCTCTGGTCTCACTGTGGGGTGATCCCTCCACTTATCAGTAGAGTAACATACCTGTAGCTAGTGCTTCAGAATTCAAATACATCTGCATCCACCTAGATTTGAAGCCTATAAGAGGCTTACTTTGGTGCCCTTGAGGGATGAAATGCAGTGGTATACTCAAAATTGGAGTAAGTTATCCCTTAACATCATTGGTTGGGTATCTCTGTATGAAATGATCATACTCTTGAATTTCTTTATGTGGTTCAGAATTAACACTTCACAATTTCTATGTAACATTTGAACCGACTTAGGGTTAATGCAACTAGTTTTATATGCCCAAGTGGCTTTGTTCATGATTAGATTTTTGAGGACAGGGATGATCTGGCATTTCAAGCTGAATGACCCCCACGGAGAACTGGTGCTTAGTAGATCTCCTCTAAAGTCATTGGATTCCTCTGAATCCCCACCCCCATTCTGTAGCAGAACTTAAATGCTGACAGAAGGCCCATCATTGTGTGGGGTATGAAGCTAAACTAACTTCATTGACCCTTCCTCGCATGAAAAATATTTGGTCAGACTATTCAGCTTAAGGGATAATATTGGCATCTCACTGCTAAGTGAAGGGTGCAAAGGCACTCAAGTCTTTTAGTACCCTACAGTCAGACTTTGAGCTGCAGACAGCACCATATTTTAATAATCTAAAATTTCTTCACCCACTAGAGGTTGATTGTCCTAAGGAATTTTCTCTACCAGAGTATGATCCCATAGAGACCCATTTTGATTGTAGAAAGAATTGAAAAGGGCTGTACCTTTTTTAAAAATTTTGTTTTTATTTTTATTGAGAGTTCATAGGAATCTCAAATATACAATACTATCAAATATGAATACATGTTCCAGAATATTGCAGAGTAAAATCAAAACGTTCATATGAGGCAGTAAAAGATCACATTGAAATAAAGTGCAAAGTGCTAAATATCGCATAAATAGGCACACATATGCTCTATCGCTCTACACTGTCAACCAGGTTCATTATGGGTTGGAATACGTAAGTAAGACAGTTAGAGGTCACAATAAATTAATATGTGTCATGCAGAATTCTAAATCTATAAGGGATAAGCAAAAAAAACATAATTTCTCTACCTGCCTAATACGGTTTAAATTTGTAGCAAATATATAAATCGGTTGAGAATCGCAATAGAGAAAACTGCAAAGTGTTTATTAGCAGATAAACAAAACCCAGCCTTCTATTAAATATCTAGATTCAACATATTTCCTTCTAGTCTTCCCCTTAATGATAGTGAATAAGCAATAGGTCCAGATCTCTAGCCTATATCTCAAATAGACTCCAAATAGACTCCAATATTTCTCATACCTTTTTATTGCGCCTGATCTTATTTCATATTTTTTTTCCAATTCTTGAATTTTATGCAATTTCGCTCTCCATGCTTGAAAGGTAGGTACCTTCTCCGTTCTCCAGAATTGTAAGATTAGGGATCTTGCTATTAATGCTGTGATATATAGGCATTCTTCGTGTGTAGAGATAGCAGGTGAGCAACCCAGAACTGCAATAGATGCATCAATTGAAATAAGGGGGTTCAATGTGGATCTAAGATAGATCTCAATTTCCTCCCACATGATATGAATTTTTGGACACTCCCAAACAATATGCGCCCAAGTGCCTCTGCCCTCCTTTGCACAGCCGAAACACCTGTTTTCAATTTGTGGGTATATCTTATGGAGAAAAGAGGGTGTCCTATAAATCAACCATTTAGAGTAGTATTGCATGCGCTTAAAATTTGCGTCTCTAAATATAACTGCATTAAATTTATTGATTCTAATCCAGGATGATTTGGAGACCTGTATATCTTCCCTTTTCCTCCATCTATCCCTGGCTTTTTCATATAACGTGGTTTGTTTTCGTCAAAGATTTTAACCCAAGTACTGATCTTCCGTTGTATCGGGGAATCCAAAGCTTCACTTATACTTGTTCTAAGGGTCATATTTTCCATATCTAATTTCTCCAACATAGGTTTTAATCTAATAAATGACCATTTCAGAATTGTATTAGAGTGTTGAAGCCCCATTTCGATCTCTAGCCAAGGTTTCCAGCAGTTGCCTGTGATGAAATCCCGGATCTGCACATACCCGTTTTCTTCCCACAACTATTAAAATACTGGACTCTAAAATGCATCTTTCCCCCGTATATATATGGGAAAGCCTAGTCGAATTACTAACTCTTGGGATGCTGTAATATGATAGAAGTTGAGATTTTCGCTTAAGTACCCATTGAAGGATCTTATAGCGTACTTTCTCAGGGTACTTAGTTATTCTTGTAGGCTCAGTGATATTATATTCCCTTAAGATCTTTTTCATCAAAAAATTATCTGCCTCTTGAGGGTCCGAAAAGAAAAATCTAAAACTGTAATGTGCAAATGTCGCATAATAATTGTTCCTAATATTTGGAAGGAAGAATCCTCCTTCTGCAACAGGATAACTTAAAGTGCTAAGTGCCAGTCTTGGTATCCTATTTGACCATAAAAAGGAGGAGAACATACTGTCTATCTCCTTAAAAAAAGAGGTCTGTAATACACATGGGGCTGCGCTAAAAAGAAAATTGGACACAGTGGGAGGATAGACATACGAATTAGCGCAACTCGACCTATTATTGAGAGTGGAAGCTGGTTCCATCGTGCTAACAGAAGTTTCACTTTTTCAGCAACGGGGTGTAATTTAAGTGAAATAGATATTCTGCTCTCTCCGTCACTAAATCCCTAAATATCTCTTTGGGCAAGTGTTATATACCTGTCTAACTTCTGGTAATTGGGAATTAGCACAGCAATTACACAGTATAATTTCTGTTTTGGTTTTATTCATTTTATAGCCTCCTATCTTTTGAAAATCAGAAAATATCCTAATTTCCACCTGGTTGCCTATTTTCGAATCCAAAAAAAGAACAATGTTGTCGGCGTAGAGTTTTATATTTGTCATCCCTTGGACAGGGACCGTATGTGCTTTTTTTGTCTAATTGCAATTGCTAATGGCTCTATAAATAACGCAAATACAATCGGGGAAAGAGGACATCCTTGTCTGGTGCCTCTATTTATTTGACATGTCCCTATATTTACAGAGTTAATTAAAATTTGCGCCTGAGAATTCATATAGAGCTGCTTTATTAAAAATATAAACTCATTTGGAAAGCCGAATTTTATCAACATCGAATGCAGACAGTTCCAAGAGACTAGGTTGAATGCTTTTTCGGCGTCTAAAAACCAGACCTGAGCCTCGATCTTTTTTGTATAAAAAAAGTCCAGTGCTTCTAGTAAAAAATTCGTATTAGTATGAAGCTGTCTCCCCGCTATAAAACCGAACTGATCCATCCCTATAAGTGAGCCCACCATTCTATTTAACCTATTAGCGAGAAGTTTTGTAAAAATGTTATAGTCAGCATTTAAGAGACTTATGGGCCTGTAAAAGTTCACATTCTCGCTGTCTTTATCCTTTTTTAAGATTCTGAGCACTACTGCTATACGAAAGGATACGGGCGGATCACCCCCTTGTAATAAATAGTTTGCAAGTCTTAAGAGTTTGGGGTTAAGTATTAAAGCAAATCTTAAAAAAAATTCTGCGGGAAAGCTATCCTCCCCAGTAGCTTTACAGTTAGGCAAGGAGCTGATAACTAAATCTAGTTCTTTGTTCGTAAAATCAGCTAATAATATTTCTCTGAATTTATTGTCCAAAACTGGAATTGGCAACTCCTGTAAAAATGTTTTAATAGCTTCCGGGGATACCTAATGGTCTGTCTGGTAAATGCCCTTATAATGTTTAAGGAAGGACTCGCCTATGTGTGACGTACTCTTTAAGCGTGTTTTAGTTGCTTCTTTCCAAATACTTTCGATCCTATTTCGAACCTGCTTCGCCTTTGCCTGCCAGGCTAAAAGTCTTCCTGTGTATTCACTATCTTCATAGCCTGTCTGGAGGTAGATCCTACTTGCCATATCACCTAGTCCATAATAAAATTCCCTCATTCTCATTTTTGCTTTTAGTACTTCTTGCCTAGTGTTTGGGCTCCTATTCCTAAAGTACTCTTGATTCGCAGAAAGGGCTGTACCTTTAAAATCTATGGCTCCCTTGTAATTAATTTACCCGCTGACCTAACAACACATTGTGCACTAAATGAGAAGAAAATACTGGACCGATGATTCAGGCAGACTAGAGCGATGCTCTCCTGGTCCCACGGAACAGGCAATAAATTGCATATTCCAAGTGATGCAACTTAAATGTCTTTGTAGAACTTATCTAACCCACAGCCACCTATGGAAGGCTGACTGGCACGAACCCCAACTTGCACCGGATGCCATAAGGAAGTGGGCACTTGTTCTTTTAAAAAAACGTTTTTTTATTGGCATTTTAATATATCACATACATAGTCACGGACAAAGTATGACATCTCAAATATCCCATTATCGATATTTTAACAGTGGACTCCCACGTAAGAAACAAATAACACAAAACAATAGGGGAGTACATTGCAGCAATCCATTAATACAGAGGTCATCAAGCACCAAACTTACAGATGCAAGTGTAGCATGGGCTGTTTAAGTGAGAAGAGGACAGTACCAGAATCAAAGTCAGGGCTTGTGTATCAGATATTCTCATTTTGCAGCTTTGCCCATGTTCTCAGGGCTCTAGTCATGTCACTGGTGTTCCGCTGGAGTGCAAATATGTGCTCTATTAGACGGGGGTTCAGGGGTTTTCTGAATGTTGTGTGCGAACCCATGCTGAGAAAGGGCTCCATATGTCTCGTGGTCAAGAGGCCACTGACATCAACTCCCAGAAGACCGAATGTTTTTCTTGGCAGTAGGTGGCATCCAGTATCCAACTCTTAACCGTAGGGGCTTTGGACTTTCCCCAGTGCATGGCACCCTGCGTTTTGCCATTAGTAGTAGTAGGGCTAGTAATTTCTGCCCAGTATTTTGCAATCGGGGGGGGAGATTCCAGGCCATATGCAGAAAGGAGGCCAGAGTAGAGTGACATCTGCAGCAGCTAGTGTCTGTGCGGAGACCCATTCCGTGGAGTTGTATAGGTGTTCTATAATATCTGTGTAAAAACTTGAAGTGGATTAATATAAGGGGCATATTATCAAGTGAGTTATCACTGTGTTAGCGGCACAAAACGCATTTTTTTATCACACGATTACCAAGATGTCGCTAACAAGCGTTAGCGACAGTTTTTCAGCGATAGCAGACGGATTTTTTATCGCCCTGCCTGCCAGCGATATTTGCGCTAATGAGATGCAAAGTAGGCGTTACGTACCAAAACTTCATGAAAAGAGTTGCTAACACAGCATCGCCCTATTATCAAGGATGAACCGGACCCGCGAAGCGACAAAAGCAGTCGTGCTAAGCCCCGTTAGCACCAGGAATTTAGCACCAGATAAAAACATGACTTAAACTGGGGCAAGATGGCGGCTGAGTGAGGAGTGAGCTGCTGCAGCCGATTGTGCTCTCCCACAAAGATGCACTAATTGCAAAATATGTTAATATCCCTAAACCGGAGGATGTGATATCCCTCTGAAGTGCGAAGATAACAAGAAAGAAATAGATAAGAAATAGACAAAGAACTCGATGTTTGAAGAAGTTAGTGGCGGCATTAACAACTTACGCGGCTGGGCTTCGGCGTTGGCTCGATACACGGAGCAGCTGCTTCTTTGAGTGGAACATATCGAGAGGCTCTGTGCCCTTCACTTGCCAGCCGCTGCTTCAACTTCTGTTCCTGTTCTTGTCATGGGGCCGAAATCGGTCACGAAAGCTGGAGCTGCGGTAGAACGCCGGGGGCCTCCAGCGTTGCCCTCTGAGGCTGACATCCCAACGCGCGGTCGTAGGCAGAAGCTCAACGCTCTCCCCGAGACCTCGGTGGACCGGAAGGGGAAGGGTGGGAGCATTCAGCCCCAGCCACAGCGGTCCTCAGTATCCGTAGTTGATCTGCTCAGAGGGCAGGCTGTACAGGCTGCTGCCGCATCTACCAACAGGAAAGGCAATGGACTGGTCGGCGAGGAAGGCGTCTCTGAGAAGTCGCACAAGGAGCCGGGTAAGGAGCTGCGTGGGGGGATAGAGAGGCAGAAGGAGCCCACGCTTAATCTGCAGCTGCATACGGATATGGACTGCTCGGTTAAGGCACTATCTAACCCCCCTGCTGAGGCACACTCCCGGCAAGAAGTAATGCCACCTATAGACCCTCAGCTATACGCTGCAACTGATAAGCAGAATCTCGGCTTGGATCAGCCACAGGAATCCACCCAGGGGTATTCGGTATTTGGTGATGCCACTGAAGAGGGGGGGAAGCCTACACCCCAGTCCCTCTGTCCAGAAACCAGGGATCCTGCCGGGCTGCTTAAAGCCTTGACGGAGAAGGATCAGAGCACTCCCCCTCAGATGGTAGATCTTGGCTCAAAATACAAAGGGAGCTTTAAGGGTCACCGGACCCCACGGCGGGAGTGGGACAAAGATCGAGATTCGGAGGCAAATGATTTTTTCTCCCTTTCCGATGCAACTTGGTCAGATGCCGCCTCTGATTCAGGTGGGAAAACTTTGTCCAGCGATGAGCCGCAATCTCAACATAAGGCTAAACTACCCTCGGGATCTGGAGCAACGGTACGCTCTATGAGTCTATGCCCTAAGAGTTTTGAAGGCCAAAAACAGGCGACCTTGAATTGGGATTACACACTCGGGGATCAATTGTTGGGTACTATTAAACCTAAGGTTAATACTGGGTTGGATGCAGGGCTTGTGCCGGCTCCTCCTACGTTAGAGTCAATTATGCAGTGCGTGGTTGCACATCGGGAGGAATCCCGGATGGAAAGTAAGAGGTCGCAGAACGCCTATCGCAAACTTCAAGGAGCAATCAGGAAAGTCGCAAAGACTTGCAAAGACATAAGCGATCGCATGACTGACATTGAGACTCGGACAGAAGCTCTGGAATTAGAAGCAGCCAGCTCTAAAGGCCAAGTAGATGCTCATGAGGCCCGACTCATGGATATACAGTGGAAGCTTGAGGAGGGGGAAAATTACCAGCGTAGGAATAACCTGAGATTTTTGGGTATTCCGGAGGGAAAGGAAGGGTCGGACCCCCGCACGTACATCGCTCAATTATTGCAGACCTCTCTGCCAGATCTGGTTGGTTGGGATTGGCATAGGGAGGTGCAAAGGGCACATCGGGTTCCTTTCTCTATTCGCCAGCCGGCTCCGCCTAATGCTAAACCCAGGGCGTTACTGGTTTATTTTGGGAATTTTTTATTAAGGCAGAGTGTTTTTGAAAGAGCTAGGCCGGAAGCCCAATTAAAAGCTGAGGGGTTTTCTTTTTTCGTTAGACCTGACTTCTGCCATGTCACCGTGGAGCGCCGGTGGCGCTTACGCCAGATGATTAAGCCTTTCCAGGAGAAGGGAGCTCAGGCCTTTCTCTTAAACCCTGCCCATTTAAAAAATAATCTGGAGGGATACTACACGCTTCTTTACGTCTGAGATAAAGGCTAAGGAGTTTTTGGATTCTGGTGGTAAGGCTGCATCTTAGGGATAATTAATTTAATAGAGCATACTGTTTTTTCTCTCCTTCCTTTCCGTTCCGTCTTTCGGCTGGACGGTAGGGATACAGAAATATAGGATTATGTTGGGCTGTTCAGTTATGGGAGGTTTCTTTGGTGCACTAGGGGTATTGGTACGTTAGGTTTGTTTCACTTTCGGGAGAGCACAATATTCATCCACTACAGACCTGGTTGGTCTGCTGCCTTCAGTTACAGGGTGGGTGGGATGGGTGGGGTGGGTGGGGCACTGTGGGTTAGGGAGTGGGGTGGGAAGGGGCGGTGTTAGAGAAAAAAGGCCAGGGAAATCAGGAAAAAGGTATAGCTTGACTGCTACTGAGCTACTAAAATGTTTAATATCACTGCATTGCAATAAAAATTACTTCAATGGGTAAGCTGAGAATCTGTCCTTTGAATATAGGGGGGCTTAACGATGCTGGTAAGCGGCATAGATCCGCAGAAGTTATTCGCTCATGGGGGGTGGACGTCATTTGTCATCAGGAAACCCATATTCCTTTCCAGAAGAAAAGCCTAAATAATATCCCCGGATATAAGCAGACGATCTGTTCCTCACAGACTACTGCCACAAGAGGAGTGGCTATCCACACCTCCACTCGGATGCCTGAAGTGGAGCGAACCCTATCAGATAAGTGGGGGCGATGGGCTATAGCTTATTTATCTTGTAGAGTCACCATATGTACCATCTATGGCTCCAATTTTGATGATTCTGACCTATGGGTTAAGTTGGAGCTTGAGTTAACAGCCTGGCCCTCTCCACTTATAATCTGTGGGGATTTTAATATCCATCTAGGCTTATCGGATATATCTTTGGTAAGCTATGATGGGAGGAAACCGCGGATATTTAAGGCCCTTAAAGCCTTAGCAGCGAGCCATGGACTAGTTGATGTGTGGACTCGTAAAGTAGTAGGTGATGCTGGCTATACCTACTTTTCCTGTCCCCATCAGAAATATGTTAGGCTAGACTATTTTTTTATATCTACCTCCCTTATAGATTGCGCTAATATACGTAAGCTTCCAAAGATCCTATCAGACCATAACCCTTTGATACTTGAGCTGGACCTTCCGGAACATCTGAATCGCCCTAGCAAATGGTCCTTTGATAGGAAACTTTTGGTAACAGAAGGCTTTCTTGATCATCTTAGGGGATGGACCAAGCAATTCTTTGATGCTAATCGGTATAGCGCATCGAGGGAAGTCGTCTGGGATACTTTTAAAGCTTGCCTAAGGGGGGAAATCATTA
Organism: Triturus cristatus; assembly: GCF_964204655.1. NCBI lineage: Eukaryota > Metazoa > Chordata > Amphibia > Caudata > Salamandridae > Triturus > Triturus cristatus. The sequence goes on along the minus strand of NC_140591.1, from coordinate 370,493,293 downwards.
GCTTCGCTGGACATCTTACGGCAGAGCATAGGATGACTGTGCGAAAACTCATGATTGAACTCTCTACGAATGAGGTAGCACATATTCAAACTATTGAAAGTAAACAAAAGGATGCAGCGAAGCTAATTGAATTAGAAGTTATAAGGGTTAAAGCCAAACTAAATGGAATATATAACAATAGGAACGCTAAAATATATCAAACTCGTGTTAGGGATAATTATGAATATGGGGAAAAGACCGGAAGACATCTAGCATTAAAACTGAAACAGAGGTCGGCCGCTAATAATTTCCCGGAGATTAAACGGCGGAATGGGAGTATAGCAACTGATCCCCAGGATATTCTTCAGGTTTTTGCTGAATTTTATGGTGAGGTCTATAAATCTCAGACTGATCCTCAAATAGCAATAGGGTAGCGCTCAATTACCCCCCTCCCTATAGCTATACAGGAATTAGAAAAATAATTTACACAGGCTGAAGTCAACGAGGCATTACAGTCCATGGCATCGGGCAAGGCTGCAGGTCCTGCTGCAATCCCGGTAGAAATTTATAAAGCTTTACAGCCGGAAGTAGCACATTTGTTACTGGACTTGTTTTAGCAGTACAATATCATGGCACCACACCTCATTCTTGGAAGGATACTAATCTAATTGTTTTTTTGAAAAAAGGGAAACCGCCTTGGGATCCGGCCTCGTACAGACCAATCTCCTTGATAAATACTGACGAGAAAATATATTCTAAAATCATAGCCAACAGATTGTCCAAAATAATAGCTTCCCTAGTTAGCCCATGGCAGCATGGATTTATTCCTGCTCGGGGGACAACTGATCATGTGCGTCGGGTAATCTCTCTATTTGATATCACTGAACAGATCGGGGGTCAAATGTCTCTGATATTGTTAGATGCTCAGAAAGCCTTTGATCAGGTGGAGTGGGCTTTTTTATGGCAGACTTTAAGTAGTAATGGTTTTGGCCCTTCTATTCTGACGGCTATAAAGGCCATGTATATGCAACCATATGCCAAAATACAAATGATGGGGATGGAATCCGGGAGGATCAAGATCTCATGGGGCACTAGACAGGGCTGCCCTTGCTCCCCGATTCTGTTCGCTTTATATATAGATCCGTTGATTAGAGCTTTGCTTAATGATCAGGCTATCCAACCTATAGTGGTTAGGGGATTTAGTACTAAAGTTTTAGCCTATGCGGATGACATCGCCATAGTTACCTCTGACCCTCAGACTGCATTGGTCCGTATAGAGGCTCAGGCATTAGAATTTGGTCGCCAGTCTGGCTACAGGCTGAATACAGCTAAAACTAAGATTGTCTGTTCTAGCAATACCTTGTTTAAGGATGCTCGGAGGTCTCTGGAGACTATTTATCTAGGGATAAATATAAGCGCAGAGGTTGCAACAATCTGGGATATCAATCTGACACAGCTACTAACTAAGATCAGCACAGATTTAAAGCGTATAGATAAATTAAATATCTCTATCATTGGACGGGCCAACACTATTAAAATGACGATGTTTCCCAAAAATTTTTATCTTTTCAGATGCATCCCAATTGAACCCCCTAAAAAGTTTTTTACAAAAATTGATGGGATATTCTCCCAGTTTATATGGGGTTATAAAAAGATCAGGAGATCAATAAAATTCATGACTCTGCCCCAAAATCGCGGCGGGCTAGCTATCCCACATATGTTATATTATTTTTGGGCTGTGATGCTGCAGCAAATGATTGTTTTGTTCCGTCCAAAAAATCGTGTAGGAATTTCATTGACGATCGATAGCAGTGATTCCCCTCCTTCTATTTATGAGTTGGCTTTAGGGGATCATGCACCGGGTGTTTTATTAAGGCAATTAGATGGTAGTTATTACAAAAGAACACGATTCAAAATTGTTAGAACCGCCTGGAATGTCTGGAATAAAATTTGTAAATTGCTGAGGATTCCCAAGCTGCATAGATATCATGCTATTTGGGGATCGTCTATGTTCCCATCTTTATTCTATGATAATCTTGGGAAAACTTGGGAACAGGCTGGCATTAATGTAATTGGTGATCTATTTGTGCAGTCTGAACTAAAATCCTTTGAAGAGCTTCAAACTCAATTTGGGCTGGATACCAAGACATTCTTTAAATATTTACAATTTAGGGATATTATCAAAATTGCAATGGCTCAAATAACTGGACTCGATAATATTCCGATACTTGATTGGCTTGGACATAGGCAGCCACGGGTAAAGGACTTATACCTAATTTTGTTGAATGCCAATAAGGATGATATTGCTAGCTCCGAATCTGTTTGGGCAGGCTTTCTTGGGGATCCTGAAGTCGATATCTGTCGGTCCTTGTATTTGTCAAAGAAAATATTTCTAGCAGCTAATCTTAAAGCTCAACACTTTAAAACTTTGTTTAGGCTTTATTATACTCCTGCCAAACTTTTTAGTTGGGGGAAAAGGGAAACCGATTGGTGTCCTAGATGTAAGGAAGGTCCGGCAGATATGATTCATATGTTCAGCGGGTGTAATCAACTGGATAATTTGAAACTAAAGATAGAGGAATTTCTTAATCAAATCACTGGTGGTTTAGCACGATTAACTCCTACTCTGATTTTGACAGGGATTGACGCTAGCCTATGTTTGGATCCTTCCCAAGTCTATTTTTGCTTTATGGTTTCTGCCATTTTTCGTATAATTATTGCGACTCATTGGAAGGATGCAGATTCACCCACATTTCATGAATGGTATGCAAGACTTCATCATGTTTTTAATTTAGAGAAGGCACTTTATAAATGTAAAGGGAAAAGGGCCAAAAGAAGAGGTCTTCGGGTATGGGGCCCGATCTGGGAAACTGATGAGATGTAATGATGAAGTTATAACTTTGTGTTTTACATTTCGTATTTTGGGATTTAATGCTGTTTTTGTAATTTGGAATTTGCAGTGATTATTTGGTTCCTTTCCTGTGTTTTTTATGATTAATTTTCTTCTCAGTGTAATAATGTTTCTCTGGATTTCCCTGTGCAAAATATTCAAAAATAAAATAAAAAAATAAATAAATAAACTGGTGATAAACTGAGCTATAAAAGGGAGACTAGGCCAGAGCTTCATCAGAAGAGCCACAGACGCCATGGAGGTAGTGATCATGCAGATTGCAGTTCAACAAAAGCAACAACAACCACTGCCAATGCCACCACCCCCAGGACCACCACCGAGGCAGCAACGACGAAGACAACGGGTACTGCGCAGACGGCTCAGCTTCGCAGACTTAACGCCAGAGGATGTCATAGGCAATTACAGGCTCAAAAGGACATCCATCAATCACATCCTGAACCTGATAGCCCACAGGGTGACGCCACCAACACAGCGGAGAACCAACATCCCTCCGCAGACAAAGTTGCTTGCTGTGCTGCACATGTTGGCCTCTGGGACCTTTCAACCAACAACAGCCAGAGTCGGAAGAGTATCACAGGCAGCCTTTTCAATCTTCCTCCCCACTGTCTTGGATGGCATACTTAGCCTGATACCCGAACACCTTCACTTACCCAACACTGTGCAGGAGCAGATTGAGATCAAGCAAGGCTTTCATGCCATTGCTGGCTTCCCGCAGGTGTTGGGTGCAATTGACTGCACACGTTTTTTTTGTGCCCCCTGCGGACAGCGCACATATATTCCGCAACAGAAAGCACACGCATTCCATGAATGGGCAGGCAATAGTGGACCATCGGGGACTGTTTACCAATATCATAGCCAAATTCCCAGGGAGTGTGCATTATGCATTCATCTTCCGACACTGCATCACAAACCAGAGCTTCCAGAATGGCACATGGAAATGCAGTGCTTGTTGGTACTAATTGAACACACCACACACCTAAACTCCACAATCATGTTGGTCCATGAAGACGGAGGAGTCAAATACGTTGCCGAGGTACCTAGAGTTGGGGGGGCTGCCAAAGGCGTTGGCCCAGGAGTTGATGTCACATGCTGATGTATTGGGTATGAGGATGAGGACTAAAGGGTCTGTTGCGTAGAGTACCCCCCAGCTGTTGATCATCCATGTTGCAAATTACAGTCATCCTTACAGGTAGCCCAGTCTGGTGTGTGCGTATTGGTGAGAGAGATTATAACCTTGCTGTCCTTGTTGCTGGTAATCTATTATGGTTTCATCAATGTTGCACAAGTTCCTTTCCAAGTGTCAGCAGATGCATCTGCCAACTCTGAGGTTGGGGGTGACCAAGGTGGCATCAATGCACGTTGTATATTGGAGTTGCTTAGTGGGGCAAGTGTGTATGCGCAGTAGGAGATATATGTCAGGAAATCCCTATCTAGCACCATTGGTGTTGACTGCAGCGTTGTGGGTGCTGCTGTTGATTGTGGTGTGTAGCATCTTCTCTGTGACCCTGCTACACATAATATTTCTAGTTCCATCTGTTGTTTTTGGTGTTTTGTGATTGCCTGACGAGGACGTGTATGTGTTGGTGGTCCCTACATGTGTGCTCAGTGTGGTTCATGAAGTGTATAAATATTACAAATGCAAAAAAAGTGTGCAAAGGTGTGCCCTGCCTTGTGTATCAGTGTGGTGAAGTTCCTGGACAGTCTGATGTCAACAAACATTTCCCAGAGTGTAATGGATTTTGAGTAGTCATGGTATGTGAGTTGGAGGCTACGCTCTGGACTGAGGATGTAGTCCAGGAAGTGGACGTTGTTGTGTGTGATGATGTTGATGGTGTGTGCAAAGCGTCACTGCCCTCAGTGAGGCCTGCATGGGAGGGAGCTGCTGACTGTTGCTTTGTGGCAGCTCTGGATATTAAATTGCATGTGTTGTGTGGTGTTACAGGTATGGCGTCAGCAGCAGACGCAGAACTGAATGTGAGCTGTGTCTGGCGTGGCCTCTTGTCATTTGAATGATCACATGGCGTTGACTGCAAGGAGGGTGGATTAGTGCCACCACTAGACGGGAGGAGAGGCAGGGTGCATGCTGGTGTTTGTGTAATTCCTGCATATATGCGCAGATTGGCTTAACAGTGTTGCACACTAGGAGTGTGTTAGAAAACCCCGGGCAACCGGGTTAGCAGTCACCCGGTTTTTCCCAACACAAGGGGTAGCTTGGCTCGAGCGGTCGGGGGTCAGGCACCGTGTTAAGCGTACGTCACACCCTCACAATAACCATGCGTTCATCCGTTCCAAAAACGACTCTACACCGTAAAAATTATGAAAGAATCTCTTTGTGTTCATCTCAATTTTTCTCTTAGTTGCAGGGTTATGACACAAATACAATACAAAAGGATTTCCTTCAGAAATAGCAGGTCAATTAAATAATAACACTTTGCAGGTGCAATAAATAGGATTAGGTCATAAATACACAAGGAATAAATAGAGGTGCGATAAATACATAGGGCAAATAAATACTGTCAGACAATAAATACAAGGCAGGAATAAATACGGTCAGACAATAAATAAAACACCTTCAATACATAATATAGCCATCAAACAATTGCAAATCAGATCACATTTATGAGGTAGATTGATTTTACCATGCCCAAGTACCGCTTATGGTCACTGGGGTGGCCTGGGGATGTCCCACCTAGAGTGGTCAAGGCTGGGGCCTAAGCTGAGGTAGAATGAGGGAAAACTAAGGTTCTGATTCTTCCAACTACACAGTCCCTCACACAGGTCCCTGCACCAGTCTCAGTTCACCCCCTAGCACTCTCAGGTTGATCCTAACACCCCTCTAGCCCCAAGAATGGTCTTTTAGGGCTCCACAGGGCCTCAGATGCCCTTTCTACCACTTACTGCCCTTTTCACGAAGATCGGCTCCGCTCGGCGCCGGGTCGACGTCGCTGGGCGGCTCCGGTTCGATGTCGCGTCGATCTGTTCCACTTGACGCCGTGTCGATGCCGTGAGGCGGTTCCGATTCGATGTCGCTGGCCGGCCTCGGTTCGATGTTGCGTCGATCTGCTTTACCTGACGCCGGGTCGATGCCGTGAGGCGGCTCCGGATGGATGTCGCTGGGCGGCCTCGGCTCGATGTCGTGTTCCGGCGTCACAGGGTCACGGTTCCCCCGCTTCCGGGCGACTCCTGAGTGCGACCTCCACTCCCGACCTCCGTCGGCTCCACTTCGGGTTCCGGCGACTCCGGAGTGCGATCTCCACTCCCGACCTCCTGCGCGCTTCGCCTCGACCTCAGGCGACTCCGGAGTGCGACCTCCACTCCCGACCTCCTGCGCGCTTTACTTCAGCTTCCGGCGACTCCGGAGGGCGGACTTCACTCCCCCGTCGACGCCTCACCTCGACCTCAGGTGACTTCTACTCGACCTCCGGTGTCTCTCCACGACCTCCGTCGACGCCCTCACTCGACCTCTAGCGGCTCCGGGTACAACGTCTGCCTTCTGTCAGCGCCGCTTCTCCACCTCGGGCTCCAGGTCTCCAGGCTACTCGACGTCGGGTCTCCAGGAGGATTCCACCAAACAGGTCAGGAACTTGCTGTTCTTCTCCTTTAAGGCCTGTTCCGGCTGTTCAGGTCCTTAAGATGATTTTCTGGTCTTTATCCCACACAGGGCTTTAGGCTGGGCTTGGTCAGTAGGGACTAGTATCAAGGGTGGGTTTCTGGACCCCACTCCAGGCACAAGTTTCCACCCCTGCTGCCTTACTCCTTCCTCCTTCTGTTTCTCTGTCCTCTCTCCTCTCCAGTCAGGTGCCAACTGCCTACTCCAACTGCCAACTCTGAGCTGGCTTCCCAACATTCTAAACCTGCCTCACACTGTCACAGGGTTCTAGAATGTTCTGGAAGGTACTAGTAGGTTCCAGCTATGTCTCAGGTGACAATGGGTGGCCACCATTTTGTGTTTCAGGCCCTCAGACAGAAGTTCCAGGGGTAGGGAAAATGGCTCCCTGACCCTGCATCAACACTAAAAAGTCTGGTGGTTCCCAAAAAGGAAAAATACTAACAGGGTTTGAGGCAAAAGTGGGACAAAATAAATAATGATGAGGAGGGACCACCCAAAGGGCTGACAGGTCTAACACGCGTCCCCCCCAGCTGAAAGTGGGGAGAGCTACCCAACCCCTTGGGAGTTCTCATCACTAATGCGGAAATACCTTGAGAGACCGTCTGCATTGGCGTGGTCCACTCCAGGCCGATGTTCCACCTGAAAGTCCATTCCCTGTAGGGAGATAGACCACCTTAGCAACTTGGGATTCTCCCCTTCATCTGCATCAGCCAACAAAGGGGTCTGTGGTCGGTCTGAACTAGGAAGTGCGTGCCAAACAGGTATGGCCGCAGCTTCTTCAGAGCCCATACCACTGCAAAGGCTTCACGCTCTATTGCACTCCACTTCTGTTCCCTCGGGAGTAGTCTCCGGGATAGGAAGACCACGGGTTGATCCAGACCCTCTTCATTGAGTTGCGATAACACTGCCCCAATGCCATGTTCCGATGCATCCGTCTGGACAATGAACTCCTTGGAAAAGTCTGGGGCCCGTAGGACCGGGGCCTCGCACATGGCTTGCTTCAGTTTTACAAAGGCCTGCTGACAAGCCTCCGTCCAGACTACCCGTCGAGGTTGTTTCTTGGACGTAAGCTCCGTGAGGGGGGCCACAATGGTACCGTATCCCTTCACGAAGCGGCAGTAAAATCCGGTGAAGCCCAGAAAAGCTCGGACCTCAGTCTGAGTCTTGGGGGGTTCCCAGGCCATGATGGCCTCGATCTTCGCCTGGAGGGGTTGCACCGCTCCCCTACCCACCAAGTGTCCAAGGTACACTACCGACCCCTGCCCGATCTGGCACTTGCTGGCCTTGATCGTTAAACCAGCTTGTCTCAGGGCCTGGAGAACAGCTTGCAGGTGACGCAAGTGATCCTCCCAGCTGTTACTGAAGACGGCTATGTCATCCAGATAAGCAGCAGAGAAACTCTCCATTCCAGTGAGGATCTGGTTCACCAGACGCTGAAACGTGGCAGGTGCGTTCTTGAGCCCAAAGGGCATCACACAGAACTGGTAGTGGCCTTTGGGCATGGAGAAGGCTGACCTTTCCCTAGCTCCGTCAGTCAGAGAGATCTGCCAGTACCCAGAAGTAAGGTCAAAGGTACTTAGATATTGGGCAGCTCCCAGCCTGTCAATCAATTCATCCGCCCTTGGGATCGGATGAGCATCAGTCTTGGTTACTGAGTTCAGTCCCCGGTAGTCCACACAGAACCTCAGTTCCGGTTGGGCACCCGGTGGTGCGGCTTTTGGTACTAGCACCACCGGACTGGACCAGGGGCTGCTGGAAGGTTCGATCACTCCTAGCTCCAGCATCTTAGTGACTTCACTGTGAATGCTGGCCTTCACCTTGTCTGACATCCGGTAGATCTTGGACTTCACAGGTGGGCTGTCTCCTGTGTCCACATCATGGACGCACAGGTGAGTCCTACCCGGAACAAGGGAGAACAACGAAGAGTACTGTCCCAGGACCTGGCGGCAGCACTCCTGCTGTTCAGGAGTTAGAGATGGGGAGAGAATCACTCCCTCCACCGACCCATCCTTCTCTTGAGACGCAAACAAATCGGGGAGAGGCTCGCTTTCCACGTCCTCTGCTCCGTCAGTCACCATCATCAAAATGACTTTGGGCCTCTCGTGGTGGGGTTTGAGGCGGTTGGCATGCAGCACCCGTAGGGGCTGACGAGGGGTCTTAAGATCCACCAAGTAGGTAGCCTTACCCTTCTTCTCCAATACCTCAAAGGGTCCTGACCAGCGATCCTGGAGGGCGCTAAGCTCTCCTGGTTCGATCACCCACACCTTCTGGCCAGGCTCCAATTCCACCGGGTGAGCGTTGTGGTCATACCACGCCTTCATTACTGCTTGGCTGGCCTCCAAGTTGTCAGAAGCTTGCTTCCACAACTTAGCCATTTGGCTTCGGAAGGCCAGCATGTAGCTCACCACGTCCTGGGGAAGCTTTCTGGGAGTCCTTTCCCATCCGTCTCTCACCAGGCTGAGAGGTCCACGCACAGGGTGCCCATACAAAAGCTCGAAGGGGCTGAAGCCCACTCCCTTCTGTGGCACTTCCCTGTAGGAAAACAATAGCCAGGGTAGGAGGACGTCCCATTTCCTCCGCAGGCTTTCAGGCAGACTTCTAATCATGCCTTTCAAGGTTTTGTTAAACCTCTCCACCAGACCATTGGTCTGGGGGTGGTAAGGAGTTGTGAACCGGTAGGTCACTCCACACTCCTTCCACATGGCCCGCATGTATGCTGACATGAAGTTGGTCCCCCTGTCGGACACAACTTCCTTGGGAAAACCCACTCGGGTAAAGATTCCCATCAGGGCCCTAGCCACAACAGGTGCTGTAATGGTCCTTAAAGGTATAGCCTCTGGGTACCGTGTGGCATGATCCACCAGAACCAGGATAAACCTGTGACCAGCTGTAGTAGGCGGATCTAATGGACCCAAAATGTCGATGTATTTTTAACGCAAATAATAAGGACCCCCTGAAAATTCCTAGGACAGGGTAATATATGTTTGAAAAATAACAACCTAGGCAATTCTTATAAGTAACAGCTGGAAGTGTTTTCTATCTAGTAGTCAGAACAATTTAAGCAGTGAGACGAAAAATGAAAATTATAATTCTTTTTTAATTATAAGTGTTTGGTACATTCACAATTAAAAACAAATTTATTATATACATAGTAAAAAATCATGACAAATGATAAAATAGGTTGTAGGTTACATAGGGATGAAAAGTAAACAAATGTGGTGGCACAACTGTATACTATTCGACGCGCGTTTCGGCGTAGTTAACGCCTTCGTCAGGAAAAAAAAGCCACAATTCCTGTAATATAAAAACAAACATAAAGATTCTAAATCATATTTCGTCACTGCTAATTTATATACATACATGTTGCAATTTCCGTTATTATTGAGTTTAACATATCTTAAGTCTGACTAGATTATTTGATTCAATAAACATGGGGTATGCCTTCAATTACAAAAATATAATAGTGACTTTGTTAGAGCAAATAATGAGTTTAATCAAACAAAGAAGAGAACAATATCTATAACGTCACTATCATGGAGATACAATAGAACTTTTGGAACAGTATATTTTATTCTTTAACTTATCATCATCTTGCTAATTTGTTGTAATTTTTACAAGAGAAAAGAGTAGTGAGAAAACATAGAGCAGATAGTTGTGTTCTAGATTTATTTAAAATAGAGGGTGATTCATCATATGTCTACCTGTGCTCCAAGATGCAAAAGTGAGGGTTCCAGGAATTTAAGTAGGTTATTTTTCTTGTAAATGGACACCTATTAATGTAGAACACATAGTTATATTTTTCCGTATATAACAGAAGCCATCTTATTTATTCTAATTAGACAATGGTGATTGATACCTTGATAGATGTTTATTCATTCAGTTACAGTCAGTTGATTTTGAGAGGGGATGACTATTCTTTTATACTTTTCGTTTCGATAAACCCATGTAAATAGCAAGACCTGGGGCGATAGGGATTAGAGAATATATAAGTAGCTGTTGTTTAAAAGTGAATGAAATAGTGCCGCTGAGCTTTTAGTTGGTGCTGTTATTGCGTTACCTTATTTGGTGGTAATTTACGAATGAATGATAGTTCTTTTATACTTCATTGCGAAGAGTTCATGTGTATATTAAAACCTAGGAAAATGAGGACAAAGGGATGTTTAGGTGACTGCTACATGTATCTAAACCAAATAGTGAAGCTAGGTTTTTAGTTAGTGTAGTTTCCGCATTACCTGGTTTAATGGTGAATTCTTGCAAGTGCCGAGTCTTGATAAAATGATTGATGCATAAAACAATGGTAGTAGAAGCGTAGTAGGTATGATATAACCTAGGAATTGAAGGTAACAAAGATGAAGTCAAATTATGGTGTAAGGGGAAGATGTAAAAATCAGAGCTGTTACTGTGTTGTTGAAACAAAAAATACCGCTAATAGACTACCAAGTAGTGAGATGTGTCGCTCTTTGAATAGTACATGAATCTGATGTTTTAATATGATTCATGTATGTGTGGTAGATATCGTTATAAAGTTGTTAAAAGGTACAGCGTTTTATAGTTATTAACAGGGCGTGGTCATGTTACATCTAATATAAGAATGTCTATAGGTCGATCTAAACAGGCTTACTTCAATATTAGGGACGCTTGCAAAGTAGACCGTGCTGTTTGTAATATTGTCATACGATGCAGTGTTAGTATATTACGAGAAGGTGCGGTCACGTTATATGTACGCGCAAAATGGATGGTTGACAACTATATAAAGATAGGGAAAGGCTTGTCTTAGTATCAAAAATGCTAACGGTGTCAGGCTGGCTCATAGTGACTCAGTCGCGTAATCTTTACTTCATCAATGTTTTGAAGTTATGCTGCGTAGCGGACAAGCTTACCTTCGTGCTAGACGTGTTTACGATGTTGACCGGGCTCTGTGAATGATGGTTGAAACAATGTATCTCTGTGTGTCCCGCCTATATATTGGTTCTCGTCATTTTGAAGAATGCCTTCTGATTGGTGCATTTCTAGAGCCGGACGTATGGGGCTTGCGTTGCTCCAACAGTGTTAGGCTGCGTGTACCGCTTTATTCAAGTGGCGTGTTGCTATTGGATGGAGTAGTTAACGTGTGGGTGGAGCGTATCGATTTTCAAGTCGTGTTTGAATACGGCGTGGGGAAAGGGCACGCAACGGGGTCGTTAACACGTGGTGGTCTCTCCCATGTCCTATTTTATATTTTAATCGTCTAAATCGTGTTACGAAATATGTGTAGTTGACAAACGGTTACTACCACCGCATCGTATGGTAAAGTACATGATATATCGCATTAATCGCATAGTGTATAGCATGATGGTCATGGAAATTTGTATTTCCCGTTAGCTAAACGATGAACGTTTAACTTTTTATGTTGTGGTATACCATAACTATAACCATAAATTGATAGGTACAGCACAAGTTTATATTGCAAGGTAGTCTCTTCGGAGAAAATTAGGGAGGAGAGCTCTTCATCCATTACAATATTTTTGGAGATGGGATTTCTCAAAATCTTATTTGATTATGGTATTTCCTAATTATGAGGATGTATCACAGACGAAACTGAGATGGGAGGTATATGTATTTTATACTGGGAAGGTGACGGACTAAAATGTACTTTAGATGATTGCATTTTCCCATGGTAATTCATTGTTGAGACCGTTTTTAAATGTGTTCAATGAAAAAATCCAAAAGACTTCCCGTTTCTTGCGAATTTTGGTTCCGTATGTCTCTTCTGGTATATTAATTTTCTCTAGAATGCGCCAGCGGATGTCTTCTGGTTTGTGTTGAAGTTCTAAAAAATGTTTTACAAGGGGGGCTGCTAGTTTTTTAGTTTTTATGGCTGAGCGATGTTCAGATATTCTGGTTTGTATTGCCCTTGATGTTTCTCCCACGTAGCCTAATTGGCACGGACAGAGAATTAGGTATACTACGTTTTGTGTTTTACAGTTCCACATTTGTGTTGCCTGAATTGTAAAACCATTATGTATTAGTGTCTCACCTGGAATAATGAGATCACATGATTTACAATTGGTACATTTAAATGTTCCTTTAATGGGGCGTTGCCCGTCAATGGATTTCTGAATGTAATGAGATTTGGTATTATCATCTTCAAATTTAGAGTGTACCAAGATGTCTTTAAGGTTTTTGTTCCTACGGTGGGCATATAGAGGTTTTTCTAGTTTGGTGGTATTTGTGGAGCTGCAATTCAAAATCTGCCAATTTTTGTTAATAATGTGTTTGACTTTAGCATTCAAAGTTGAATGCCTTGTTACACATACCAATTGTTTTTGTTCTTGCATCTTCTCTTTTCGCAGTAGGCAGTCTCTATCGTAGAATCTAGCTCTTTTATATGATTCTCTTATGAGGCGATGGGGGTAGCCTCTTTCTAGAAATTTAGTCTTCATGATGGTAGCTTGTTTATCAAAGTCTGAAAGGTTAGAGCAATTACGCCTAACTCTTAAGAATTGTGAAAAAGGAATACTTTGTTTCTGACTGCGAGGGTGATAACTTTGGAAATGTAGCAGAGTGTTTCTCGCAGTTGGTTTGATATGGAGATCTACTTCTAGTAGTCCTGATCGATTTATGATATTGATATCCAAAAATTCGACTTGATCGCTGCTACTGTTACTAGTGAATTTCAAATGGGGGTCTGTTAGGTTAAGCCATTGAATGAATTCAGGGAGTGTGTCGTCTCCACCAGTCCAGATAAAAAAGATGTCATCAATGTATCTGGACCAGTGGGTCACAGATTCGAAAAAGGGGGCTACTTCATTGTGAATAAATTTGGATTCCCATCTTGCCATGTAGATATTGGCTATGGATGGTGCTACAGATGCTCCCATACTGACGCCTTTTGTTTGGCGAAAAAGGTGATTTCCAAATGAGAAAATATTTTCAGTAAGTATGATTTGCAGGTGTTAGAGTCGGGGATCTCTGGTTGGCGCAAGGTTGCCCTTGTGTCAAGCAGGAACCCTCTCCTCCACGTCAGGGCGCAGGATAACCCCTCGCGAATGACCCTTGCTCACCCTCTAGGTGCGTGGCGTGAGCAGCCAAGGCGATTCCTCAGGCGTTGTTGGTTAAGCACTTACAATCGTACATACAGTAAATACATCAATCCCCCCAGAAACGGACACCAGACTTGGATATATATAAAAATACGCTTCTTTATGTAAAAATAGGTATATATATCTCAGCAGACTTATCACAAGACCAATAACGTTTTCGCTATGCCACCAGGTTGTAAAGCGGGCAAATGTTCGTTGTTCGTAGCTTCAAATGGATACTTTGTAGTCTCTTGCAAATGTTACTTGTGGTTCCAGTACTCACAGAGATCGGCTCCTGCGGACGGGGAAATAAGGCGTTGCGGGCCCCGAGCCCGATACTGGAACTTCTTTCGTGATGTGGAGAGTCAGCACAGGTCGGTGCGACTCTCAGCTTGGGAAGTGGTCTTGGGTCCTCAATCAGCAGGTGTGGGCAAGTAGGCAGGCGCGGCCCGCGACCCTTTAGCACGGCGGTGCAGGAGGGTCTCCACAGCGGGGGCGGCGCGGCCTGAGATGTCCGAGGATAGCGAAGCGGGGCCACAGGGCACGGTCAGTGCAGCTGGGTGACCCGGCGTGGATCACAGTCGTCGGACGGCTTCCGGCAGGAGGGGTGATAGCGCGGTCAGCGCGCTCCAGTAGCAGGCGGTGACAGGGATGCAGGCGGCCTGGCCCGGGGACAGAGAGCGGCTCGGGACGGAGCGGGGCTCTCACGGGATTGAAGCAGGCGAGCTTCTGAGTGTCACGGCCCTAGGAGGGGCGATGAGGGGCGCAGTCTCTTTTCCAGCGGGATGCACACACGGCTCGAATTGGAGGACGAGCAAGAAGCACAGAGAACCCACTGTTCCTGGGGTTCAGTTCAGGGGGCAAGCTCAGATCAAGCCCTTGGAGAATGTTCAAGCACAAAGTAGCAAAGTCTTTTCAGTAAGTCTCTTCCTCTCCTTTCTCAGCAAGGCAGGCAGCAGGCCAGCTCCTCCAGCGTCTCCTTCTCCTTCTAGTCGGGCAGAGGTTCTTTGTGGTAAACAGGATTCTGATTTCTTAGGAGCCAGGCTCCTACTTTTATACCATGATTCTTTTGTTCTTTAGCGCCAGGGGGCCTAGGCCTGGCTCAGTCCAGTTCTGGAGCACTTTGTTATGGTGACTCTGCTCTTTCCTTTCAGCAGCAGGGCAGAGACATCAGCCGCCCCACAGGGGGTGGCGCCGGCTTTGTGGTGGCAGAGCACCGGTCTATTCAAGAGTCAAGGTGTACTCCTCCCACCCATCCAGGTGTAATCTCTCTACCCACCACCTGGCAGCCAACCTGTCTCTGGGGATTCCCCAACCCTGCTCCTTACTGTTGCTGGGCAGAACACACACACATACAGCAGAGGCGGACTGAGATGGTCAGGTCAGTAAATACTAACTTTCTAAAAGTAGCATTTACAAACCCAGGATATTAAAATAAACTTGACTACAAGAAGTATTTTATTATTCTGAGTTCAGGCATACCAAACTTGACACTCTACCATGCTCTCTGAGTCCACTGGGGTCACAGCGTTGGCGTGATCCCAGCAGCCCATTCTGGCCTATGGAGAGCAGGTAGCCTTCAATAGTGAAGAACGGAAAGGGCTGTAATTCACTACTAAGACATGCCACACACATCAGGGCATGTCCTACCTTATGCCTACAATGCACCCTGCCCTTGGGCCTACCGGAGGGGTGGCTAATATGTAGGTAAGGGAAGGTTTAGGGACTGGCAAGTGGGGGCACTTGCGCAGTCAGCGCGACGGTCCCGGACCGCGCACAGGGTCTGCGGTGGCAGACCCTAGACACACTTTACAAGGCCGCTTCCGTGGGTGGCGCAACCAGCGCTGCAAGCCCACCAGCAGCATTGGCATTCACAAGCCCTGGCACCCCTGGTGCACTTTACTGGGGACTGACAGTGAATCCAATAAACCAATCGGGAATATCAACTACAGGTACACTTTACTTAGGGAGCACTTGCACTGCGGCACGGATTAGCCGTGGCGCAGTGCCCTGAGCGGACAACACCAGCAAAACAGTCGAGGCACACCATCAAAAAGTGGAAGGGAAACTCACGCCAAGGTGCCAGGTCTAACAGCAGGCATTCTTTAATGAATGGTTTAGAGCAAGGTATTTTAAATGCATCTATAAACCAGTCAGTAGCTTCTATTGCTTCTTGTTGTGGAATGTTGCTGTATAGCGACTCGATGTCGAGGGTCACTAATACATCATGATTACAGTTGAAGGTTAGATGTTCAACTTTATTGATTATGTCTCTTGTGTCTTGCACATAGGATGTGATTTGAGAGATGTAGGGTCTTAGCTGATTATCTACAAATTTAGATAAAGGTTCTGTGACTGTGCCGATAGTAGAAACTATCGGTCTATATGGGGGGTTATTAAGACTTTTATGGATTTTTGGTACTCCATATATACATGCCGTTTTGCTTTTTGAGAAGTTAAGATAGTCATGTTCTTTGGTCGTAATATATTCTTCATCCAGGGCATGGGTTGTTAGAGTTAATATTCTTTTTTCTATTTCAGAAATAGGATTAGTTTGTATTTTTGAGTAGAATGTATTGTCTTGTAGCATATTGAGCATCTTGTTTTTATAGTCGTCAGTGTCTAAGACGACAATTCCGCCACCTTTATCACAGCATTTTATTGTTAAGTGCTTATTTCGTATTAAGCTATTCATTGCTGTGAATTCTTGTTTATTCAGATTGTAGGCTGGTTTGGGAATACATTTTAGATCTTGTTCAAGTTGTTTGAGGACTGTGTTCTCAAAAGTTGATACCTCTGGTCCTAGTTGTTCTAATGTAGGGGTGAATGTGGATGGTAATCTTAGTTTGCTCAAATTGGGATCTAAATCTATATTCTGTTCATTGTTTCCAAAGAACTTGTTAAGTCTAATTTTTCTAAAGAATGAAAAAATGTCTTGGAAAAGTTCAAATGTGTTGGCAGATGTGTGGGGGACAAAAGAGAGGCCTTTAGATAAAAGGTCTATAGCGGGAGATTCTAGTTGATGGGATGGGATGACAGATTGAAGATGGGAATTACATTCGCAATGAAGTATAAAAGAACTATCATTCATTCGTAAATTACCACCAAATAAGGTAACGCAATAACAGCACCAACTAAAAGCTCAGCTGCACTATTTCATTCACTTTTAAACAGCAGCTACTTATCTATTCTCTAATCCCTATCGCCCCAGGTCTTGCTATTTACATGGGTTCATCGAAACGAAAAGTATAAAAGAATAGTCATCCCCTCTCAAAATCAACTGACTGTAACTGAATGAATAAACATCTATCAAGGTATCAATCACCATTGTCTAATTAGAATAAATAAGATGGCTTCTGTTATATACGGAAAAATATAACTATGTGTTCTACATTAATAGGTGTCCATTTACAAGAAAAATAACCTACTTAAATTCCTGGAACCCTCACTTTTGCATCTTGGAGCACAGGTAGACATATGATGAATCACCTTCTATTTTAAATAAATCTAGAACACAACTATCTGCTCTATGTTTTCTCACTACTCTTTTCTCTTGTAAAAATTACAACAAATTAGCAAGATGATGATAAGTTAAAGAATAAAATATACTGTTCCAAAAGTTCTATTGTATCTCCATGATAGTGACGTTATAGATATTGTTCTCTTCTTTGTTTGATTAAACTCATTATTTGCTCTAACAAAGTCACTATTATATTTTTGTAATTGAAGGCATACCCCATGTTTATTGAATCAAATAATCTAGTCAGATTTAAGATATGTTAAACTCAATAATAACGGAAATTGCAACATGTATGTATATAAATTAGCAGTGACGAAATATGATTTAGAATCTTTATGTTTGTTTTTATATTACAGGAATTGTGGCTTTTTTTCCTGACGAAGGCGTTAACTACGCCGAAACGCGCGTCGAATAGTATACAGTTGTGCCACCACATTTGTTTACTTTTCATCCCTATGTAACCTACAACCTATTTTATGATTTTTTACTATGTATATAATAAATTTGTTTTTAATTGTGAATGTACCAAACACTTATAATTAAAAAAGAATTATAATTTTCATTTTTCGTCTCACTGCTTAAATTGTTCTGACTACTAGATAGAAAACACTTCCAGCTGTTACTTATAAGAATTGCCTAGGTTGTTATTTTTCAAACACCCACAATGTCGATGCCCACCCTTTCAAAGGGGGTGCTAACGACAGGAAGTGGTTCCAGGGGAGCTTTCAGCTTCACCCCTGTTTTCCCACTGGCTTGGCAAGACACACATGTCCGGCAGTAGGTGTCGGACGACACTTTCATTTGAGGCCAATAAAAGTGTGGGACAAGACGGGCGAAGGTCTTGTCTTGCCCCAGGTGTCCTGCCAAGGGGATCTCGTGAGCCAATTCCAGTAGGAAGGCTCGGTAACGTTGAGGGACTACTAAGGCTCGTGACGATCCATGTAGGGGTGCCTTGGGTTCACTGTAGAGGAGGCCATCCTCCCAGTAAAGGTTGTAGTTCCCCTCAACGTTCCCTGCTGCCTGGGCTTCGGCCTGTCGCCTCAGTCCCTCAAGGGTAGGGCACTCCCTCTGGCCCTTGCAGAATTCCTCCCTGGTTGGCCCTCCCTCCACGTGCCACTCGGCCGGGTTGGGTAGGTCCTCCAGTTTGGTAACATCCCCCACCGCAGACTCCTGGTCCACCACCTCCGGTGGCCTATCCGTCACACGGGGCACGGATGCCGAGGCAGGCTCCTCCTGTCCTCGGTTCTTCCCTTGGTCGGCAGCCGGCTGTGCCTTTGTTCCAGGCTCCAGTCGAAACAATCTCCCTCTCCGGGTAGTCGCGGACCCTGTGCTAACACAGGCCCAGTCAGGTGTACCCAGCATCTCAGCATGAGTCCGGTATTCCACCTCCTTCCAAGCATTGTGCTCCATGTCATTCCCCAGTAGACAATCGACCGGCACGGCAGGGCTTACGGCAACTCGAAGTGAACCTGCAACCCCCTCCCATTCAAAGGGAACCTCGGCCACCGGATAGTGGCCGGTTCTGCCGTCAGCCATCGCGGCTGGGTGGAGTACATCGGGAATTACCTGCTCTGGAGACACCAGTTGGCTACGTACCATAGTCATACTGGCTCCTGTGTCTCTCAGAGCCTCCCCTCTTTGGCCGTTGATGGTGACCCACTGCCCATACTTTATGGTATTTGCTTGCACCTGGATCTTAGGAACCATCTCCTGTTCTCCCAGGGACACTAAAGTGACACCCGCCCACTCCCTTCCCTTAGTTAAGGGCATCTCCTCCCCGAGCACTACACTAGCTACTCCGGGGGCCTTTCCTCCAATGGGAGGGGGTGGTCTTTTCGGGCACTTCGCATCTCCCTTATAGTGTCCGACGCCACCGCACTCGAAGCAATGGACAACCCTTGGCTGCTGACTCTGGCCAGGATTAGGGTTTCTGGGTGGGTTAGCCCTAGGGGTGAATCGTGTTCCCTTTCCTTGGAAGTTATTTTGGGGGCCTTTAGAGAACTCCTTTTTCTTTTCCCCTCCCTCTTTCTTCTGGGGGGCGCCCTGTCCGGCCTTTTGAGTATCCCCTCCAGTCCCCCTTGTGGACACCCGGGTACTAGCCCAAATGTCCGCCTCCTCAGCAAGCTTCCGGGGATTGGTCAGCTTGCTATCCACCAGGTGTTGGCGCAGTTCAGGGAAACATTTTTCGAGCAGGTGTTCCTTCATCATTAAATCAAACAACCCCTCGTAGTCCCTCACCTCACTGCCCTGAATCCAACCCTCTAATGCCTTCTTTGCATAGTCCAGGAAATCCACCCAATTCTGTGTGCCCAGTTTGTGGCTACCCCGGAACTTCTGTCTGTACTTCTCGGGTGTTAGTCCAAACTTTCTTACGAGCGCCACTTTCATGGTGGGGTAGTGGGTCTGCTCATCCTGCTCTAGGGCCAATAATGCATCCCTACCAGCTGGAGGCATGTATTTGTACAATCCCCCTCCCCAGTACTTCTCTGGCACCCCATGGGCCCTTAAAGAGACCTCATAGGCCGCTAGCCACTTGGCAATATCATCCCCTGCACTATAGCTAGCTAATATGTCTTTTGGCAGATAGGGTTTGGGTTCCCTGGTGATTTCTTTGTCTTTGCTGCCACCATTAGGAACAGTTTGTGCCCCGACTCGTAGGATCTGGAGATCCATCTCCTTGAGCCTCAACTCGTGAGCCATCCTCCGTTCCTCCTTCTCTTTCTCCAGCTCCGCCAACTTCCATGTGAGCTGTCTTTTCTCCCTCCGGTCAGTTAATTCTACTTCTGATAAGCCACCGCTAGAGACAGTGCTGCCCTTCCTGGAAAGTGTTCTGGGCCCCGCTAACAGGTTCCCCACCTCAGGTTGGTACAACCCAGCCCCCTCGCTAACAGGCTCTCCATCCCTGTCCTCCTGCTCAGCCTTACTTTCTCGTCGTGCCTCCCCCCAAGCCCTCAAGCTGGTCTGGAGTTCAGCCTTCTTGGCACCTGGGGGACAATACACCCCCTCTCGCTGACAAAACTCTCTGAGTTGGGCCACAGTGTAAGTTTCCACATCTTCCAACACAAACTCCATTTTGCCCACTCAGAATAGAAGACAGGTGTTTACAGAAGCTATGCAGGGGGGTACCTTTTGTAATACCTCCTCCCACCACCAGAGTAAATTTGGAAAAAACAAAACTCAGAATTAGGAAGTCCGCTTTGAGAAAACTCCCGGTGTAGGCCTATGGACTACCCACAGTTATTGTCGAGTGGACGCAAGCACAGCTCTATCCCACCGCTGAACACCAATTATGATAGAAAACCCTGGGCAACCGGGTTAGCAGTCACCCGGTTTTTCCCAACACAAGGGGTAGCTTGGCTCGAGCGGTCGGGGGTCAGGCACCGTGTTAAGCGTATGTCACACCCTCACAATAACCATGCGTTCATCCGTTCCAAAAACGACTCTACACCGTAAAAATTTATGAAAGAATCTCTTTGTGTTTATCTTAATTTTTCTCTTAGTTGCAGGGTTATGACACAAATACAATACAAAAGGATTTTCTTCAGAAATAGCAGGTCAATTAAATAATAACACTTTGCAGGTGCAATAAATAGGATTAGGTCATAAATACACAAGGAATAAATAGAGGTGCGATAAATACATAGGGCAAATAAATACTGTCAGACAATAAATACAAGGCAGGAATAAATACGGTCAGACAATAAATAAAACACCTTCAATACATAATATAGCCATCAAACAATTGCAAATCAGATCACATTTATGAGGTAGATTGATTTTACCATGCCCAAGTACCGCTTATGGTCACTGGGGTGGCCTGGGGATGTCCCACCTAGAGTGGTCAAGGCTGGGGCCTAAGCTGAGGTAGAATGAGGGAAACCTAAGGTTCTGATTCTTCCAACTACACAGTCCCTCACACAGGTCCCTGCACCAGTCTCAGTTCACCCCCTAGCACTCTCAGGTTGATCCTAACACCCCTCTAGCCCCAAGAATGGTCTTTTAGGGCTCCACAGGGCCTCAGATGCCCTTTCTACCACTTACTGCCCTTTTCACGAAGATCGGCTCCGCTCGGCGCCGGGTCGACGTCGCTGGGCGGCTCCGGTTCGATGTCGCGTCGATCTGTTCCACTTGACGCCGTGTCGATGCCGTGAGGCGGCTCCGATTCGATGTCGCTGGCCGGCCTCGGTTCGATGTTGCGTCGATCTGCTTTACCTGACGCCGGGTCGATGCCGTGAGGCGGCTCCGGATGGATGTCGCTGGGCGGCCTCGGCTCGATGTCGTGTTCTGGCGTCACAGGGTCACGGTTCCCCCGCTTCCGGGCGACTCCGGAGTGCGACCTCCACTCCCGACCTCCGTCGGCTCCACTTCGGGTTCCGGCGACTCCGGAGTGCGATCTCCACTCCCGACCTCCTGCGCGCTTCGCCTCGACCTCAAGCGACTCCGGAGTGCGACCTCCACTCCCGACCTCCTGCGCGCTTTACTTCAGCTTCCGGCGACTCCGGAGGGCGGACTTCACTCCCCCGTCGACGCCTCACCTCGACCTCAGGTGACTTCTACTCGACCTCCGGTGTCTCTCAACGACCTCCGTCGGCGCCCTCACTCGACCTCTAGCGGCTCCGGGTACGACGTCTGCCTTCTGTCAGCGCCGCTTCTCCACCTCGGGCTCCAGGTCTCCAGGCTACTCGACGTCGGGTCTCCAGGAGGATTCCACCAAACAGGTCAGGAACTTGCTGTTCTTCTCCTTTAAGGCCTGTTCCGGCTGTTCAGGTCCTTAAGATGATTTTCTGGTCTTTATCCCACACAGGGCTTTAGGCTGGGCTTGGTCAGTAGGGACTAGTATCAAGGGTGGGTTTCTGGACCCCACTCCAGGCACAAGTTTCCACCCCTGCTGCCTTACTCCTTCCTCCTTCTGTTTCTCTGTCCTCTCTCCTCTCCAGTCAGGTGCCAACTGCCTACTCCAACTGCCAACTCTGAGCTGGCTTCCCAACATTCTAAACCTGCCTCACACTGTCACAGGGTTCTAGAATGTTCTGGAAGGTACTAGTAGGTTCCAGCTATGTCTCATGTGACAATGGGTGGCCACCATTTTGTGTTTCAGGCCCTCAGACAGAAGTTCCAGGGGTAGGGAAAATGGCTCCCTGACCCTGCATCAACACTAAAAAGTCTGGTGGTTCCCAAAAAGGAAAAATACTAACAGGGTTTTTAGGCAAAAGTGGGACAAAATAAATAATGATGAGGAGGGACCACCCAAAGGGTTGACAGGTCTAACAGAGTGCCAGTGATGCAACTGCGCAGCACGCACAATCAAAATGTCTAGGGGGAGGATCAGCTGTGAGGCAATGTAAACATCATTGATGCTGCTAAAAATTCAGAAGCGACACCTGGCTAACATGATTAAAAATGTGCAGAAATCACACACCACAAAACTATCTACACTGCCAACACAGTATGCATAATGACTGTTGCACACATTTCACTGTCACATGTTACAGGTGATCTAGGATAGCGCGAGGTAAGGAGTGAGGAGGTGGCGGCGAGCCAAGGCGGAATGCAGCCTATGGAGACAATGTCGGGTGCCACAGGAAGGTATAAACACACACTGATCGGGGTGGACAAACATGGGCAGATGGGGCCTGAGCCGCTGGGCAAGGATGTTGGCAAACAGTTTAACCTCACTATTAATGAGGGAGATAGGGCGGTAATCCGCGCACTGCGACGAAGGGGGCTGGGACTTCGGAATGACCACAATAGTGGCGATATCCGTTTCTTGGGGAAAGGAGCCCTTCTCCACGGCCTCCTGAAATAACGCGTCTAAATGAGGGAGGAGAACGTCCCGGTAGTGGGTGTAATACTCCTTGGGGGAGGCCATCAGGGCCCGGAATTTTGCCAGAGGAGACAAGAGCGATAGCATCTCCAATTTCTTCGCGGGAAATAGGACGGTCCAGGTCAGTTTGGACGGTGGCGTTTAGCCGCAGAAGGCGGCCGCCCTCACCTTCCATCAGAGCCGCCAGGGAGAGGGTCGTGGCCCGGCCCCATAAAGCCTGCGGTAGTAGGTAGCAAAGGCCTGTGCCATCTCCAGTGGGGCATGGCACAGTGACTCCCCCGGCGTCACTATCTCAGGGATGATACTATTCGCTCTGGGATACGTTGCCAGGTGGTGAAGGAGCGCGCCGTTCTTGTCGCCCCATCCATATACTCTGGCCACAGAGGAGCGCCAAAGGAGTTTAGCCGCCTCCAGCGACAGCTGTTTAATCTCAGCCTGAAGGCGGGCCAGAGGTCTCACGTCGGAACCATCCGGGGATCGGGTCTCAGTTTGTTCGAGGCGCAGGGCCCGCGTCTCCCGTGAGGTAATCTGCTCCAGCTGGGCTTGGCGTGGGAGCTTGAGGCGGCCCTTGGCGACTTCCCTAATCGTGGCCTTGCCCGCCTCCCAGAGGGTACCCGGAGATGTCACAGAGCCTTCGTTGGAGAGAAAGTATAGCTTAAGCTCCACCCCCACTGCCGCCCGAAAGTCTTTGTCCTGAAGAAACCAGGCATTCAACCTCCATGTTTGCCGGGCAAAAGCGGGAGGGGGCCCGCACGAATCAGCACCGGCACGTGATCGGAGATACCTCGCGGAAGAAGCGAGACATCCTGAATCAGAAGACAGTCCGTCGACGGAACAAAGATGGCGTCAATGCGTGCCTGTGTATGGTGCGCCACCGAGGTGTGGGTGAATTGTCTAGCGTGTGGATGCCACAGCCACCAGGCGTCGCACAGACCGAGAGAGGCAGACCATGACCTCAGCTGCATTGGCATGGACGGTTCTACTTGAGGATGGGGGGCCTGTCGTATCTAGATCTGGTGACGAGACCGCATTAAAGTCGCCCCCAAGGAATGTCGGGCCAGAGGGCAATGAAGTCAATAGCTCAACAGATTTAGCCAGAGTCTTTGTCAGCATCGAGGGGGGTGAGTAAAGGGACACCAGGTTAAGCGGGTTGCCATTGATTGTGCCACTAACAGCCACAAGAGTGCCCTGGGTGTCAAGGGTCGTGTGAACGGTCACTAAAGGAAGGGAGCGACGTACTAGAATTGCCACTCCCCGGGAACCCCGAGCGAACCCCGAGTGCCACACTCTGTCATATCCGTACCTCGCCAGAAAGGGACAGCGATTACCCAACAAGTCGGTTTCTTGTAGAAATAAAATGTCCGCCCCTATGCGTTGCGCATACTTAAGGACAGCCATGCATTTAAGGCGATCCAGGAGCTCATTACCATTTCAAGACATGATACGCAGGGGGCAGTCACTAATGGCGTATCGGACATGGTACGTGAATTGCCGAAGGAGCTTCAGGCCGGACGGGGGAGATCCAGTCAATCTGTTGCGTCAGGTGGATGAGAAGGTGCTGCATGGGTGCGAATGAGTACAAACTAAGAAACATGTAGAAACACAAAACTGAGAAGAACACTCGGGACAACGGTCCCGCCCCCCTACCCCCAACCCCCTCCCTACCCTTCAAAAACAGAAGCATCTGTCGCCCAAATAACAAACCTAAGAGTGAACACCCAAACGAAAACGCTTGGTAAGCGGGAAGCTTGGAGGACCCCTCCTCATTGCAGGATATGCTTGTACGAACCATCAGAGAGTAAATAAAATACAAGTAAACTAGACATGTCCTCCGGCTGCGGAGCAAGGCCCGGCAGGCAGAGACGAGTTCAAACTGGGTCTTTCAGAAGCATTGGGCTGCAGGAGAGGTCTGTGTCCGGGGGGACCTGCAAGGATGGACAGGGCTAAGTGGCCCCAGCTACCAATTGACCAGATGACCCAGGGCGCATCCCAGATGATGGAGCGTCAGAGAGCAACACCGGTTGAAGGGGGGTGCTGGGTGAAGAGTTTGAATGCATCCGTCTCCGTCCACGGCGCCTGGGGGAGCGGCTCCACTGGGGCTGAAGAGCGGGAGGCAAAGGGTGAGTTGAAGCAACTCTGGCCCCTTCCTGTCGCGGGCGCGGTCATCAGTGTGCCGCGGGCTTTCCTCCGTCGCCCAGGCCCATGCTTCCGCCGGACTGTCGAAAAACAAGGTCTTATTGTCAAACACCACCCGCAGGCGCGCCAGGAAGAGAATACGATATTGAAGATTGAGTGCCCTCAGCTTTTGTTTCACATCATCAAAGGAACGACGCTGACCCTGAACCTCGCTGGTGTAATCCGGGAAGATCATGATGGTGCGGTTTTCGTACAGGAGTTTTTGCTGCTTGCGGGCTTCCGATAGGATGACGTCGCGGTCCTAGAAGTTCGGGACCCGCATTATCATAGGCCGGGAGCCCCACCCGGGGGAGGCTGTGGGGCCAGGGCCCGGTGGGCCCGCTCAATCACAAACCACGGAGAGAGCGAGCCCTCGGGGACCCAGGATCTAAGCCATTTCTCGAGGAAGTCCACCGTGCGGCCCTGCCCCGCCCCCTCCGGGAACCACACTAGTCGAAGGTTGTTGCGCCGGGACCTGTTCTCCGCATCCTCCGCCCGCCGGTACAGTTCCTGAGCCTGGGCTTGGAGACAAGTGACCTGCCCCTTGAGTTGCTGGACGTCATCCTCAACGGTGGAGATGCGAGATTCGGCTTCCCTGATCCAGGCGTTGGCATTACGGAGGTCCTGCCGGATAAGGGTCACGTCAACGCGCACCTCAACGATCTTCCCCTCCACCGAGGTTTGCGAAGCATGGATGGCTTGCAGGATGGTTGACAACTCAGCTGAGGGTGGCGGCTCCTGCTCCGGCGCCCACCCGGAAGCACCCGCGCCCAAGGTGGTGAAAAGGTCCATTTTGGTTTGGGTGGTGGGGGCCTTGGAGGACCTATCTGCCCTATAACAATACATATTTACATTTGTTCTCTCACAGATGGTCGGCAACCAATCACACAGGGGAGATCGACCGATTTGAGGACCCACACGCCACAGGTGAGTATTGACATCATATAATGGCATAGTGTGTTGTCATAAATGTCTGGGGCAAATGCTCCATGTTGTTGATTTGCATTATGGGTGTGTATCACATGTCCCTTGCCTACGTTGTGAAGATGTATTGTGGAAGTCATAAGTATGTACAAATCGGTAATTGAAGGTGGAACAATGCATCAGATTCACAGTTGTGACTTTGCCTGTCACCAGTCAGTGATACACATTAAATTCAAGGGCATATTGTCAAGCCCCTATCGCCACCACAACGTCACTTTCAGTGACATTGTGTTGGCAATAGGGTCCTTGCCTCATTACCGAGGCAGAGTTACACTTCCTTGTCAATAAGGCACACTTTCATGCTGTGTTTAGTGTGAAAGGAGCGTGCAGTGGGTGTTGCGGTGTGCTTTCCAAAGCAACAGCCATTGTAATTGACGCTGCCACCTATCAACAATGCAGCGTTAATAGGTGGCAGCACACAAATGAACAACAATTAACTCATGTTCACAAATTTCCAATAATAGGATCAATGCTTTAATTTTCTATGTTATAGCTTTTTACATGTGTGCTGCCTTGTGCAGCACACATGGAAAAGCCAAAATTACTTGTTTTGTATATGTACATGAAGGTGTTTCTTCCTGTACATACACAAAATATTAATAACATTTGTATTTAAGTACTTTCATGTGTGCTACATGAGCAGCACACATGAAAGTTGCAAGTTGGTATTCTCTGATTGTTCATGTGCATGAAGAGGCACCTTCCTGTACATGAACAACACTCCCCTGCACACACACACACCTTTCGACACTGGTGCAAGGCTGCCTGCGTTGGCGCTGACTTGTGATACTTAGCTCCATTGCAGGGGGAAACGCAAGGCTGCACCATAGCCTTGATGATGTGGTGCAGACTTGTGTTTCTAAATTTCCGTGTCAATATACACCTAGGTCAATGTGTCCTGTCACCACAGCACATGCATGTTGATTACAGAGCGCAATGATAGGAGAGTAGACATGTTAGTGGTGTTGCTGATGAGTATCATATGACATGGTATGCATGTACATCCTTGACTGAGATGACTGTGCAAGTGTGCACAATTATGCATAGGGAGGCAGTGCTTTTCAGGCTGTGCGAGATCACACACAGGTCGGCACAGTGAATTTGGAGGTATGTTGCATACCAGCTTCACAGAGGTGGCAGTGAGTA
The DNA here is from genome assembly GCF_964204655.1 of Triturus cristatus. Lineage (NCBI taxonomy): Eukaryota > Metazoa > Chordata > Amphibia > Caudata > Salamandridae > Triturus > Triturus cristatus. Next base: position 370,466,083 of record NC_140591.1, on the reverse strand, counting down.
GCTTAGAGCCAAGCATATCAATGACATAATCCCCAAAACACATATCAAAGAAGCCAAAATTAATCTCATTTGCATCTTTGTCCACTGCAATGTTGTTGTCAAGCAAACTCCTTGGGGTCATTCCATGACCAACTCTGGGTCAGGTGTACAGACTCCTGTGTCCAAATTGGTGACATTACTCCACACGTATTTTCCCCGCATGCTTTAGCTCTGCATTCTTTGCTGTGCCATATATTTTACAATGCTGTGCTCTACAACACTATCTGTGAGAAAGCATTAGCCATAACACAACTACAACCCTCATGACCACAAGGTGCCGTTACTATGGGGAATGCATTGTAACAGTTTGCGTTGTGAAGGCCTGCGTATTCTGATTTATTATGGGGTGAGATTAGCGGATACAAGACATACATGTGTGACTATTTAGATGAAACTATGTTTCACCCTCTCAGTGGCAACACAGCACCTATTTCATAGTCATGGTGAAGAGTGGAACAGCGCATCATGTACAAGTCAGCGTTCAGAAACCCAACGTGTTTCCATGTGTGCTGCATGATGCAGCATGGTTGAAAGTGTGAGTAGGGATGTCACAGGATTGTTCCTGAGCATGTGGGGTAACCTTACAAAAGATTAACAAGCCTCCCTGCACACAGACCCCCTTGCACTCTTGTGCAAGAGTGCTTGTCTTGGCGCCGACTTGATGAAATGCACACAGTTGCTGGGGGACACACAGGGCTTTACATGAGCATTGTACATAAGATGCAGCACTGTGTCACAGGGGAGGATGAGGGTGGTGCTACACACGGAGGGCTAATGCCTCCCTCCTCCGATTAATTGTACATGTCACCCTCAGTCAGGGTGTGTCATGACACCATCTTTTGACAGTGACAGTCTCATTTGGTTGTGACAGTACCTGTCCCATGCCATACACAGTCATGTCAGTCTCCACAGCATGTACTCATTGATCCATGCTTCTACATTTTGTTGTCCATGTCAGTCTCTGACTTCACATAGTTCCGCTTGAGTGTTGGCTCCCATGTTGAAGTGATATTGTAATACAGATTTAATGGAGAACATTGACATAGTCTAAAGGACTCAAAATTGCCATTGTTGATATTTTACAGACAACATGATGCCAGACCAGCAACATGCCTTCCAGGTGGCAAAGCTCCGCTACAAACATGTTAAGAAGGTGGCGATAGGGTACTGAAACATGGCAAGGAAGTATCAGGAAGAACGGAGAGCGGGTACCTGGATGGCATTGCCTGAGTATGCGCAAACTGTCAGACAGGACATCCCCAGACCCTCTGGTGTCAGCGGTGGTTCCCAGCATGGACAGGTGTCAAATCCCCCCTCGACCCACCCTCCCAAGTGCCAATACCACCTGCACCTGCCAATCAGGTTGTGTCTTTTACTCTCAGTGACAGGAGGATGCTTCATGCAAACAATGTTGGACTGACGGAGATCAGGCGGGAACCGTCATATTTGAACAGACACCTTTGGGACATCAGACACCACCTTGGACTGCCAGGATGCATCCCCATGTTGGACAACATCCCCCTCTTCTCCTGATACCGCTTTAGCCTGCTAGCGGAAGAACTCTTGATTCTGCCCTGAATTAATACAGCGTCCACCACCTTTTAATAACTGCTAGTTGGCTTGTTGTTTTTTAAAACTGAACGTGCTTATATTGTTGTTTTAATCGCTTTGCACATTTCTGATTGCACTTACCCTCTTGTTCTGTTTACCGAGCTGTGTTCAATGCTCGTGGGGTGTCCTAGCGCATAGTCGGTCCCGTTTAAAAGACCGATTAAGCGACCGTGCAGCGGGTCCTGATACCGCTTTAGCCTGCTAGCGGAAAAACTCTTGATTCTGCCCTGAATTAATACAGCGTCCACCACTTTTTAATAACTGCTAGTTGGCTTGTTGTTTTTTAAAACTGAACATGCTTATATTGTTGTTTTAATCGCTTTGACAATTTCTGATCGCACTTACCCTCCTCTTGTTCTGTTTACCGAGCTGTGTTCAATACTCGTGGGGGGTCCTAGCACATAGTCGGTGGCTAAGGCAAGCCCGTCTGCGGCCGTCCGCACCCGGCTGGGTCCAGGGGCCACGACCCCTGGTCCTCTGCCCCAGTAAGGTACTGCTACAGCCCGGCTCAGCTATCTCTCCTTAACATTATCCCTGAGATGAACTGCCTTCACTCCCTTGATCCCCATAGCTCCATCTTAACCTGTCAGCAATGCCCGTTTGGCCTACAGAAATCTCTCCCCTCTCCAACTTCTGTGGAATTGCTTGTAAAAACATTCAAGATGCTTTTACTTAATTGTAGATCCCTACCTAAGCATTCCCCCGAGCTCCACATATTATTGACTAATGAATGTCCAGATATCCTGTTTCTCACTGAAACTTGGACTAACTCCAACTCTGGTCCTGATATCATTCAAACTCTTCCGCCGGACTATCTAATACAAAGGTTGTATAAAAACAATTTGACCTGTCGAACTTATGGAAATGCTTTGACTAAGTGCGAAAACCTCAATTTTTCTGTAGGTTTCACCCCTCTCTCTCTCAGGCATCCTTATATACCATCCTCCTGGACCTTCGGCCCAGTTTTTATCCTCCTTATCCGAAGTAATCACCAATTTAGCCACTACGGCCTCCAATTTTGTTATCCTAGGGGATTTGAATATCCACTTTGATGATCTGACATCTAAAAGTGCTTAAGAATTCTCCGCCGACCTTGCAGCTCTCCAACTTTTGCAAAGAGTACCTTATGCTACTCACGTGAAAGGACACCTTCTTGACCCTTTCTTTTCAAATCAGCAGGAGCTGCACTGTCGGAAACCCATACCTATCCCCTGGTCTGATCATTATTTGATCTCTCTCGGTTGGCCCCCCAAGGTGGCTATCCCTTTCGCTTGGCTTGTAAAGAAATCTACCCGTTGCTGGTGGAAACTGCAGCTAGAAGAATGGGTCCTCTCCTTAGATGGCAGTGTACCCTGAATGAATCCAAACCCGGAAGTGGCCAACGGCCAATTTAATCATTGGATGGAAGACACTTTAGATCGAGTTCTCCCTAAAAAGACCTGTAAAGTGAAGGCAGGCTCTAATAAATCTGCCTGGTACACTCCTCTGTTACGGAAATTAAAATAGATATGTAAAAAGGCGGAGAGAGCGTGGAGGAAAGACTTCTCCCCCTCTAGGAAAAAAGAATATAAAGACACTATTAAAGCTTACAAAATGGAAATTAAAAAAGCCCAAGCTTGTTATTATATCAAAAAAATCTCCTGTGCAGCAAACTCATCCCGTGAAACCTTCCATATTGTCAAGGAACTCACACAAGGTATAGCTGCCCCTGATGCTCTTGAGCCAACTGATGAACGCTGTAATGAGCTCGCGGACTACTTTCATAACAAAATTCAATCCATTCGAATTTTGTTCACCAAACCTGATTTAAACTCCTTTCCAGAAGCAATTACTGTCACCTACTGGAAGCATTTCCTCCCTTGAACAAAGAAACATTCCTTACCTCTCTGCCCTGGTCAAGAGTGGATCACCTCGAGATCCTGTTCCCCCTAAAATTCTGAGATCCGTTGCCGGTTCGGTCGGCCCAATCCTCATAGATATGATTAACTCCTCTCTGTCTTCTGGAAATTGTCCCTCCCTCATGGAAGAAGGCTTTGGTAAAAGCATTGTTGAAGAAGCCTGGCCTAGATCCATACTGTCTTGTAAATTATCGTCCCATTTCGCTTTTACCTTGGGTTAGTAAAATTGCTGAGAAGTTTGTCAACATGGTTATCTCCAAGCACCTGGAAGTGGGTAAGCTCCTACATCCAACTCCGGATTCCGCCCCTCGCAAGGGACTGAGACAGCTCTATTGGCCGTCGTAGAGGACTCACGAAGAATCCTCGATGCAGGGGGCTCCTTAGCCGTGATACTGTTAGACCTCAGCGCAGCATTTGATACGGTGAACCACCGTATTTTAATCCACCGACTTAAGGAGTTGGGTGTAACAGGAACAGCGCTGGACTGGTTGTGTTCCTTCCTGGAGGACAGATCCTACCCGGTTTTGGGGGGTGAGGCCATTTCAAGTTCTAGACCTCTGTATTGTGGAGTGCCTCAGGGGTCATCCCTGAGCCCCACTCTTTTTAACGCCTATATGGCCCCCCTTACAGAGACTGTTTTGCCATTTGGAGTCCATATAATCATGTATGCCGATGACACCCAATTAGTGGTGGCATTCAATCAAAAAAGTGGCCCTTCAACCTGCCTGGGCCCCTGCCTCGAGGACGTGATGAGATGGATGTGCCATTCCCATCTGAAGTTGAACGGTGACAAGACCGAGCTTATGTTGCTCGGTAATCCCTCCCCCCTCGAGGTTGCCTCCATTTGGCCAGCATGTATGGGCTTTTCGCTGGTCCCAAAACTCGAAATAAAGAGTCTGGTTTTCTGTCTTGACTCTGAGCTTAACCTTAAAACTCAAGCCAGGAAGGCTGTTGCCTCCTGCTTTGGCATCTTAAAATTGTTGCGTAAAGTGCTGCCACCGCTTCCCTCTTTAGCAAGGAAGCTCGTAGTCCAGGCGCTTATTTTATCTCGCCTAGACTATGGAAATGCTCTCTATCTTGCTGCCTGCAGTGCGGTTTTTAAAAAACTCCAACCTATGCAAAATTGTGCTGCCCAGATCCTTGAGGGTGTCCGTAGCCGTCAATCAGCTAAACCCACCCTCAGATCCTTACATTGGCTTCCTATCCAGGAAAGGGTTTATTTTAAAGCTCTGTGCACCACCCAAAAGATGCTTGGCAGTAAGGGACTGGATATTATTTCATCTTTTGTCCGACCCCATAAAGCCCATAGACAGTTAGGCTCAAATGGTCTTTATCTGGCAGCTGTTCCCAGAATTAGGAGGTCCAGAAACGGCGGCCGGCTTTTTTCTTATAATGCCTCCAAATTCTGGAAGTCCTTGCCGCTGCATCTGTGTAAAGAATCAGACCACTCCATATTTCGTAAGAGGCTTAAGACCTGGCTTTTTCCACACTGATCTCCATAGCCTATTGCAGTTCGACCATAGAGCTGGGATGCCTCCGGATAACCACGCACTTTATAAATGCTACTTCATTTAATTTAATTTAATTTCACTTCATTTCATTTCATTTCTCCCTTCCCACAATGTTTTAAGTTTTGATTTTAGGTAGTGTTAGGGAAGTTTGGTAAGTATTAGGTAGAGTAGTTGTTGCGTAGGTATAGTTAGTGTTAGATTATAAGTTAGTTTTTAGATTTTTATAATTATGTGGTATTTGGGGATAAGTTTCCTTTTCCTTTGGTTGGGGGGTTGATGTCTTTGTTGTGAAAAAGTTTTTTTTAAAACAAAAAAATATATCTTTGTGTAGGTTACATGTGTAGTAAGTTTATGTATAGGTCAGATGAGTTAGTCCAGTCTCCTGATGTGCCTTAAGGGTGGGAGCGGGGTTGATGTCTAATATGTTGTTGCGTGTTTAGGATTAGTTAGGGTAGATAGTTAAGGTAAGTCTGATTTTTATAGTTAGATTAGATATTAGTGGTAGTTCTAGTGATTAGTGGTAGTTTAGGCAAGTTAACATTTTTTTTACTGTTCAATAAAGCATACTGATTTGGATTTCTGGTTGCACTTATGTCAGAGATGAGGTGGAGGAGTGTGGCTTGTTCCATTGTATGCAACTCATACCATCACTGGACAAGTCCTGGAATGTGTAACTGTTAGACTTGGCACCTTGGCGTGGATCTCCCTTCCATTTTTTGCTGTTGCCTCATGTGTTTTTGCTGGTTATAGATGCTTTGCACTGCTGTCCAGTGCCACAGTGCAAGTGCTCCCTATGGTAAATCGATGTATGGATTAGTGATTCCATGATTGGCTGGTTTGGTTTACTTGTCAGACCCTACCTAGTACAGTGCACTGAGTGTGCCCAGGGCTTGTAAACCAAATGCTGTTGGTAGGCTTGCAGCACTGGTTGTGCCACCCACGGAAGCAGCCTGTAAAGTGTGTCTCAGGTCTGCCATTGCATAGCCTGTGTGCAGTCTGGTACTGCCATGCTGACTGGGCAAGTGCACCCACTTGCCAGTCCCTAAACCTTTCCTTTTCCGTATATTAGTCACCCCTATGGTAGACCCAAGGGCAGGGTGCATTGTAAGTTTAAGGTAGGACATGCCCTGGTGTGTGTGGCATGTCCTAATAGTGAATTACAGCCATTTTCCTTTTTCACTATTGCAAGGCTATCTGTTTCCCAAAGGCCAAAAATGGGCAGTTTGATGATTACATCTTATAATCCTAACTGACTCAGGGAACTAGGTAGAGATTTGAGTTTAATATGCCTGAACTCAGAATGATAAAATGCATCTTTTAGTGGAGGTGGTTTTAACATTCTGTGTTTGAAAATACAACTTTTAGAAAGTGGGTATTTTCTTGTCTAACCATCCAAGCCTGCCTCTGCTAGGTTGTGTATTCCTTGTCTGGTTTGAGTGACAGGGGCTGGGGGATTCCAGGAGACAGGGTGAGTCAGCACAGGGCTGAATAGAGAGATCTGCATGTAGATGGGAGGAGTTGCACCTGGGACCTGAATAGGGCTGTGCCTTCCCTCCACAATGCTGGCTCCACCTCCTGTGGTGTGTCTGATGTCCCTGCCCTGCACTGTGAAAGTAAAGAAGGAGTCTTGTCAACAAAGTGCTCCAGGACTGACCAGAACTGGTTTGGACTAGGTGTAGGCCTCTCTGCCTTCAGGGAACAAAGGATTTGCTAGTATAAATATTGGGACCCAGACCCAAGAACTTTAGATCACTTTTGGGAAACAAGAATAAACCTTTGCTGAGGAGAGAAACCAGAGAGACTGAGGAGAGACTATCCCTAAGATTGAGGGATTGGCCTGCAGTGGTTGCCTGACTGCCAAAGAGAGAAGAAAGGAAATTTGTGTGTACTTTATTCAACTTGTGAAGGATCTCCAAGGGCTTGAGAAAGAGCTTGCCTCCTGCTGAAGTCTCAGGGACAACAGACTTCAACCACCAGCTCCTCAAGAGCTTTCTGAGGGACTGCGTTTAGCAAGGAGCAACTCACGAAGAAGAAGCGTGTCGTCGCTGCAGCCGCAGTCGTCGCATCACTGAAGAAGGGTGTCGCTGCTGCAGCTGTCGCATCGCATCACCGAAGCGTCTCGCATCACCAGAGAAGCGTGTCTCAGGGCTATCACGGCTCAGAAGAATCGTTGAGTCGCCGCACGGCCGTCGGGTGTGCACGCATCGTGTTGCATCAAGAAGAAGACGCCATCTTTGTTTCATTGCACCGGATCTTCATTGCATCACGGCGTTGCAGGTTGCACCACCATGGAAGCGCAGTAATAAACCGACACATCACCGTTCCTGCGTGTAAGGAACCAACGCATCACCTTCCCTTAAACACTTTCGTTGTATAGCGTTACGCATCCAAAGGTACATTGAACTCAAAGTGTCGCATTTTAACATCTAAAGAGAACTTAGTTAATTCTACCATTTTAAGTACTGTATTGTGGATTTTTGTCATTTATGGTCTTGTGGTAAAACTATATAAAGAATACTTAGTTTTATACTATAACTTGTGTGGTGTCCATCTGTAGTGTTGTCACAGGGTTACTGTATGTGTTCACAAATGCTTTACAGACTGTCTCTGAGATAAGCCTGCCTGCTCGTACCAAGCTACCAAGGGGGTGAGCAGGGGTTATTTTAGGAGTGTACCCCCTTACCCTGACTAGACGCAAGGGCCCCTATTTGGTCAAAGGTATCTACCTCTGCCAACTAGAGACCCCCAAATCTAACAGTAACTATGGTCATGACCTGTCACTTGGCAGGATGTATTGTGTAAGGATACCTTAGATGTGAGCACAGTGAACTTGCATGTCTGACAGGTTAGCGAACATGATTTACGGGCTAGTCTAGGAACAGTTGTTTGTGACGTTCTACATCATAAGTGTGACGCACGGAGTTGAACAGCACATTTACGACACAACGTGGGGACATCACATTAAGAGGATATTTAAATTGCAACAGATATCCATCATGGAGATGGATGTATGCACCGGCTACCACATATAGCGTCAAACCCCTGCATATCAGATGCTCCTGGTGCTGAGTCCATCCACATTGCACAGACCTTGGCACACTTGATGCATAGTGCCGGTGTGTCAGCTTCCTTTGAATTACATGTTCCTGTGCATGGACGCTCAATCTCTGTGCAATGCATGATGTTGCTAATTTGTGTATCCATTGTGAACGGCACATATCACAACAGTGCTCACATAAGTCATCTGAGAGTAAGTCATGACTTTACGATAGACGTCATTCACAAATGGCATTTATGATTTGTACTGTTAGGTGTACTAACTTCACTTCTACTATATGGCTTTTGTGACTCTTTCAATTTTTGGAGTAATGCTTTTGTGCCAGCTAACGTTTAGTTGCAGGCACACTGATCTGCTGCACGCAAGGGGTGACATGTTGCATTGCTCCCTGAAGTGACAGCGTAATAGCCCCTCTTCCCAGCTGTTACTTTTCTCATTGGCTTATAGTGATGCCACCCTTGAAATGTTGCCACTGCATCTGAGTATATGCTAAGTGCAGTGCATCACACATCCCTAGACACATTTGCCGATACGCTCACAGTGGTCACAGCAAGAGAGGGGCCAGAATTTGTTATGCATTGTTTGTCCACAGGAAGGGGCTGACTGACACCTTGCACTTTGGGTTGAGTCACTATTGGCAACTCCACTTCACTGGGGCAGACATTGTTTTCCATATATGTATGTTAGACATGTGCCCTTATGTCTCCTCATCAATGTGAATCTGGTGTGCACCATCTTGGGATGTGACATGCAAAGTGCATCCTCACAACAGGCTTTGTCCACCCCGTAGAGTGTGAGTAGATATGCCAGGAGCTAATAGTTTGCAAATATTCAGGGTGACACTACTTGTGGCCTGCAACAGACTTTAACTTTTTTGCACACATGCCTATTTTCTTAATGGACGTGGGGCACACTTTGTATAATGCTAGATTGTTGTATTGGAGCAATGGGGGCACAGCAATTTCACACATACATGGTCATCTCCCTGCCTATCCGTGTCAGGTGAAACATGTGCATTGCTTGTATTTCCCGTGGTGGACTTTCTTGTGGATTCACTGTCCATACCATTTTTACCAAATTTAATACTTGATTGGTCATAGAAAACACACATCTGTGTGAGTTGAAGATTTTTATTTACATTACAATGGGGAAGACTGGACCAGTACTGCCCATACAACCCCACATTGCATGGCTGCCCGTTAGAGGGCCATACAGAGTCCTTTGGTGGGAACCGGTCCAAGGGAAGAGGCAGAGTTCAGTCCACAGGCTGATTGCAGTGTCATTGTCCAGAAAATAATGCATAAGCAAGTCCATGTGTAGGTCCAAGGTTAGTGTCGGGGGACAGTGAAAGACAGTGGAAGAGTACGTTTTGTGGCATGATACTAAGCCAAGAACCAAGGATATACAGGCCTTTTAGCATCAACGTATGCTACTGCCTTCTCCTTACCACAGGGGCATCACCATCATCTTCGTCCTCTGATGTGTTAGGTGCCTCACATGTGGGTGGTGGTATGGTGGGTGCAGCACTGTGAGTCACTGACACACCAGGGGTGGAGCTGAGGATGTGGAAACAGCAGCGACATCCATCGGCACCAGACCTTGGGGCAGCAATGCAGTGACGAGCACATACAGGGCATGAAAAATTCCAGCAACATCGCGCTGGTGTGTAGCCATGGCAACCATTTGTTGTTGCATCTGCTCACTGCTCTCCATTATCAGAACGTGTCTGCCAAAATCACGGCTGACATTACTGGAGCCACCCGGCTGAGATAGTTGTTGTTGTCTCAGAATCATGACTGCAGCAGTGTCAGCCATGGACCATTGGAGAACATCGAGCGGGATGTGGGTGTCTATGATCCTCTGCATGTGGGCCCGGATGGGACTCAGACACCCACGTATGTCATTAAGTTTGGCCTCCAGGCTTTCAAACCCCACCGGCACCTGCTCAGCCATCTTTCGCTGGACCTCTAGCACACAGTGCTGGAAGGCCAGATGTGGGTCCTCGAGGTCCTGGGAGGCAGCTGTGGTGGGAGCTGCCTGCTGCTGGGTGGTTTGTGCAGGGGATTGGGTTTGCTCAATGCTGCTGGGTTGCCCTGCTCGTGGAGATGTGCCCGTGAGGCAGTCCAGCACCTGTTGGAGTATGTCTTGGTTAATGGTGGGGTTATCCTCCGAGTCATCAGTGAAGAGTGGGTCACTTGGCTGTACAGGAGGTGGTGCCTCTCCCTCTGCAATGTGAAGGGGAGATACAGTTTAATAGTGTGTTTAATGTTGGATCATACATTGGTTGACTTTACAAGCAGACTGCATGAGAGTGTACATTCTGACTGTTTTTGAGGAGATGCAAATTTGTTGCAGGATGGTGATTCTTTCAAATACATCACGGATGTGAGTTTGTACTTGTACATTGTCATCTCACATTTTACAGCTATGACAAATGTGTTTAGACAATTTCTACACACAAGAGGCACCTGTTGTGTCCTCTTTTCAGTTGTATGAGTAATGCCGTTTGTACCACATAGTAGTTAATGTGGATGAACTCAGATTTGTATGTGTGTGCACTGCATTGTGTGATAGTGGCACCTGCTGTATTTTTTTGACTGTCCCATATCCCTTTCAGGGAGTGAGCCTTTGACTTCTGTGAAATTCGAATGCTGAGATGTTGGAAGCTGGGGTGATTATGGGTCTTGGTCAGAGTTGGGACACTTGTGCATTGTATGTCATCAAATGTCTTGTTCACACCAGGGGTTAGATGTACACAAGGATGTGTCAGAGTGGTATCTGGGACATGATCCACAGTATTTTTGGATATGCAATGCTATTTGTTTCATTGTGCATATGTGCCTTTGGGCCCATCCACCCCCGTCCACCCACTCCATGGTTGTTACTCACCCTGTTGTTGTTGTGTCTGCTCACATTCAGCACTATCCTGACCCGGCAATCCGACCACCGTTGCATCACTGACGACTGTGGCCACCCGCTGCTCCAACTCATCCAGGTACTGCTGTGGCGCTGGACTGCCACCTCCAGTCCACAATGCAGCCTTCAGGTTGGCTGCTATTTATCCTTGGTCTTGCGCTTTTTGTCACTCCAGCGCTTCTTGCACTCTTCCACTGTCCTCTTCCTCTCTCCTACGGCATTCACCTTGGTGGCAATGTCACGCCAGATTTAATTTTTTCTGGACAATGGCACTGTGGTGGTGACAAACAGTTCTTGTTCGTGTTCAGTCACCTCTGCAATCAGGACCTGGTTTTCCTGTGTACTGAACTTGGGGTTCCTCTTCCTCTTGGCCTTCCCCTGGGTCTCTGGCTGGTCCTCCTGGATCTCTGAGGGGTTGTTTGTAGCCTCATAACTGGTCCCAGCTTCCTCCATGGCTCCTCATGTATTCGCCATTTTTGAATTTTTTTTTCAAGCTTGGAGGACCTTTTCCAGCTGAATAGTGAAAAATGCAGGCATGATGCCAATTAGTGAGCCGATTCTGATGCTAATTGGCCCATCGCTACTTTTTTCGCGTTGGCGTGTGCTTTTTTATCTCTGTTGTGCTACATTTATCGCATCCATTTCCGACGGAAACGGAAGCTATGGCCTGGTAGCGGCGCTTTGCTAATACGCCGCTAACAAGGCGATAGAATCCTGCGTTAGACAGCGATAGAAAAAAACGTGCTAATCGCGGTTTGCGATGAACATCGCAAGTTGTTGATAATATGCCCCCAAGTTTCTAGTTGGGGGATAGAGCTTCTAACTGACCGCAGCATCATTTCCATTGCTCTTCAGTCAAATATGTTTGGAAGTCGCTGTTCCAGCCCCCCAAGTCTCCGGCTGTATGATCGGTGATGTACTTTGCATAGAGTTATAGAATCATGTTATGAGTTTGTGCAGGGTTGGATTAGTCAACATATGCTTTAGGGCCAGGAGGCCCTGCAGGGGTTCAGGGAAAGTGCTGTGTAACCGGCGGCATGTCACTCTGATGTGGTAATATAAGAGTAGGTATGAGAGGTGAGGCTTGAGTTCTCCAACCTGCACCGGCCAGGTTACAAACGTGACCTCTGGGTATAGGTCTACAAACGTGCGTATGCCGAGTCTCTCCGCCCTTATCACTTTGCTCTTATCAGCCAGTGCAGGTATTTGGGGATTGTGTGCCAGGGGGATGGACGGGGCATACAGCACCTCAGTACATGCCCTTGCGTGGAGTATGTCCCATGCACAGCGCAGTGTCACATTAGGATCAATTTCATTTCTGGGTCTCCGGAAGTTTTGAAATACGTCCACTTTTAGCGGGGTGGGAGACGCTCTACCCAGTTCTATTGCTACATGCGGTTGAAAAGGGGTTGGATGCAACCAGTGATGTAGGAATTGGACCTGTGTGCAATAGGCATATAGAGAAATATATAGTGGGTCCAATCACCCCTGGCTGTGTGGTAGCGTGAGTAGCTCCCAAGAGATTCTCACCTGCTTTCCCGCCCAAACCAAAGCTATTATCGAGGACTGCAGTGACCTTACAAATGTTTTTGGTGGGTGAGGGAGGCAGGTTAACAAATAAATATAGCAATTTGGGCAGTTCAATCATCTTGGCGATCGCTATTCTCCCGGCTAGCGACAGTGGCAGTTTGGACCAGGTGTTTATCTTCCCCTCGAGCCAGCTCATTGTGCGTCTATAATTCATATTCCAAAGTTCCTGTACATCGCTGCTTAGCCACATGCCAAGGTATTTGACAGGCCCATCAACCCATTTGAGGGGGTAGTCGAGTTCAAAGGGTGTTGTGCAGGCTGTTAGGGGAAGTGTGTCGACTTGGACCAATTGATTTGTATACCCGATAGCCCACCAAATTTAGTAATTTCTCAAAGTACAGGGAGTGTATTTTCTTCTGGATTGTTTATTTACAGTGTTATATCATCAGCACATAGCGAGACAATCAAGCCCCTGGATGTGAACCTCAGTCCTCTGGCCGCAAGGTGTTGTCTGAGGCATGGTGCCAATGGCTCCATGGCAATTGCAAAAAGGAGCCGGGATAGGGGGCATCCTTACCTTGTGCCACACGTGATAGGGAAATGATTTGATAACAGGCCGTTTACTCGCAGCCGAGCCGTGGGTTCAGAATATAAGAGCTTGATCTGAGGTATAAATGATGAGCTGATACCTAGCCTAGCCAATATATTGAAGAGATATGACCACTCAAGGGAATCAAAAGCTTTAGTAGCATCAAGTAGTATAGTTAATTCAGGTGTTTGGGGGCTTAGGTAGTGCAACAATGCGAAGGATGTTCGCAGATTGGGCGCAGTTGACCTTCCCGGTATAAAGCCGGACTGATCGGGTCTGGCAATGAGGGGGAGGATAGGCTGTAGACTTTAGGCAATACATTTTGTGTACATTTTATTGTCAATGTTTATAAGTGACAGCGGGCGACATGAGTCCCGGTGTTCTGGGGTTTTCCCAGGTTTCAGTAATGTTAATATGACTGCCTCGTGCATGGTGGGTGGCAAACTTCCCAACTTGAGTGACTCCTGGTATACTTTCAATAAGTGTGGCACTAGCAGCGCGCCATAGGTTTTATATGAAGATATGGTTTACCCATCTAAGCCAGGAGCCTTGTCGTTTGAAAAGCTGCTAATGACCTGCAAGATATCTTCTGTGGTTTAAGGCTCGTCCAGATATGCTCTGTGTGCATCATCTAACCATAGCAGTTCTATGGAGTCTAAATATGGCTTAAGGTTCTGCTGATATGTCTGGGTCAGTGGAGGAATATAGTGCAGAGTAGAAATGTGTCAGGGGTTCAAGCACTTCCTGTGAACCTCTTACTGATTCAAGCTGGTCATCTATAAGCTCTGTGATATATGAGGAGTTGCGCGGAGGGCTAAGAGTGGTGGCTAGGGTTTTAACTGGACGATCGCCTTTGCCATACCTTCTAGCATGAGTGTATTTTCCCCAAAATTTCACTTCACGTTGGGCTTCTTCCTCATATTCAGACACTTTTGCCTTTAGTGTTGCCAAATGACACGTGTTGTAGTATATGCTTCCTCATCTCTAATCTGAGCCTCTAGGGTCTGCAACGATTGTCTGATGGACTTTAACACACCAGCTTGTTTGGCAATGCAGCTCCCACGTATCACCACCATAAAGGCTTCACAAAGTGTACCCACCAATGACACTGATCCCTCATTAAGTGCATAGTATTCTGTTATATCTTTCCTAATGTCCTCCTGGAACGCCATGTCTAATAAGGCTAGGGGTGGGAGCCTCCAACAGAATGTGTGGCCCGGTGATGTTGGAAATCTGAGCTGAAGCAGGCAGGGGGTGTGATCAGATAGTGTTCTGGGAAGAAGTGTGACGTCGGTTGTCCATGTAGCTATGTCTTTGGATACCAACCAATAATCGAGTCGAGACCAGGCGCTGTGTTGTGTCATTATGCATGTGCCTTCTGCCCTATCGGGGTTCTAGTGCCTCCAAATATCTATTAGCTCATTGTCTTGCATGAGTGTGTTCAAGGTAATACTAGCCTTGGGATGAAGCTTCTGAGTTGACCTCCGTCTATCCAAACTGTCATTTATAAATGGCATTGAAGTCTCCTCCCCATATGATGGTGTCACATCCTAGCAGTGCAATATGTGCCCATATGTTACAAAAGAATTCCGGCTCGTCTGTTTTGGGACTATATATCGCCACCAATGTCAGCTTGGTTTTCCCTAATGTACCTCTTAAGATTACATATCGCCCCTCTGTATCAGGTTGTGTATGTGTTGTGTTCCATTCCAGTCCCAGATGTATTAAAATGTCCACACCTCTGGAGTAATTAGAATATATCGCTGAGTAGATGTCTCCCTAGTAACTGTGCTGTAACTGATTTGTTGACATTCTGTTCAAATGTGTTTCCTGGAGGAAACATATATCTATCTTGTGTCTGACCAATTAAACCTGAATATGTAGGGCTTTCCTATAATCATTCAGGCCTCTAATATTCCATGTGAGAAATGTATACATCATCATGTGCGTTTGTGATGCGGTGCATATTTGTCTGAGGTTGTAGCTGCATACCATGGTGGAGCATGTTTCCTGACATTGCTGCAGTGATGTAACAGCTTGTAATATACTCAGTTGAACATGGCCATCTGTGTGTTAATGTAACATTCTGCCCTTCTGA
This sequence comes from Triturus cristatus, assembly GCF_964204655.1. NCBI lineage: Eukaryota > Metazoa > Chordata > Amphibia > Caudata > Salamandridae > Triturus > Triturus cristatus. Next base: position 370,450,833 of record NC_140591.1, on the reverse strand, counting down.
ATATATGTACACGGTGCTTGGATAATATACTTCTGAAGAATACAATGTGACCCCTAAACTTGCCCACCCTCCCACACCAACCCTCCAATTAGGTTGTGTATACGATGCCCCCACCTCCCTACAACAAAACAGTACTCCAACAGTAATATTCCACTTGTAAATTCGGGAGATCTCCCTGGGGGCATGATGGTACCGGCAAACTCCCCAGCTCAAAGTCCGGGTGGCCCGAGAGGTATATGAGGAAACCAGCAGCATTAACCAAGCAAATGCAGGAGGATAATAGATACATTGTTTGTAATCACCCAGGAAGGGTTCGGGAGCTGTTCATCAGTAAAATAATTACCCAGTATTTTGCTTCCATGCAAGCCTGTGAGCAATCGCCGGCTGATAATCCTGCTGCCCAGGAAGAAGCTATTCATTGTCGCTGAGCCCAGTGTGGGCGTCAGCATGCCCTGTGGAAGTAGCAGTCTATTGGAACCAGCTGCGTGCTTTGCAAATTTCAAGGCCGATTTTGCTTCTGCAAAATGATGCATGTTGCCTTCATGTATGACCTTAAGCTTGGGAGGGTACAGAAGGGCATTTGTGATATTGGCTTGTCTCAGGAGACGATTGGCGGGTATGAACTCCCTTTGAGCCGCCTGCACAGCCAGCGTGAAGTCTGGGTAGAACGAGACATGATTGCCTTGATGGATTATTTTCCCTTTTTCCCGGGCGGAGCAGAGAATCTCATCCTGATCCCATTAGTTGAGCAATCGTGCGAGTATGAGTCTGGGCGTGGCACCCACCGGAGGCTTCGGACCAAGAAACCTGTGCGCCCTCTCCACAATAAACATCACAGATAGCTCGGATCCGAATGTTATTTCTGTGGGACCGGGCCTACAGGTCCTCATTTTTGGCCTTTATAACCTCAAAGACTTTCTCGATATTCAGCAGTTGTTCTCTTGATTCGGCCTGGAATTTGTGGGTATCGGATGTTCGGTTTTCAAGATTATCTAATTGCAGTTCGTGAGTGTCAATCTGTTGTTTAACATGATCCAGTCTGGATGTGAGCATAAATATTTTATTGTCAATCATTTTTAGGCTTGACTTGACCTTGAGTAGAAGGGTTTGGAGGTTTCTGCCATGACTCACCAGCCTCATCTCTGTTCTCAAATTCGATGTCTGGTTCCGAATCCATATGGCGTGTGAGCCATTTATTTTCAAATGACAGCTTGGCTTGTTTGGTGTCGGGTTTCCCCATGTTCCCCATGTTGTCGGAAAGGTGGGCACACCGGGCAGCCAAGTTGTCCCTGATCAGTGGGTCCACGGAAGGTCCAACCTTGTGGGACGTGTCCTATGCCCACAGTCCTCGCTCTTTTTTCCATGTTTCTGGACAGATCAAATGTTGTGGAGCTGTCTCAACCCAGTAAGTGGCACCCAGCGACAGCCCCACCGGTCGCAGTTTCATGCAGGTCACGTGCTAGGCCAATCCTGTGTTCCTCTGTCTGGTCACAATTGCAGCCTGCATCCGACGTGGCCCACGTTTCGGATAAACCTTTACCAGCTCCCTGCAAGACAAGCGTACAATTAACAGTTCAGGCCCAAATGATAGCTGACATGTCAAATGGCTCCCATAGGCAACCGCCCCGTTACACGATCCGGCATGTGCGAATAGTTCGACACCCCGTAGGCCTCTCAGTCTAATCCTCAATGGGACAATGCTCAAGCTCCACCAGCAAGTGCGTCATGCCTCCTGTATACTGATCCCTGCCCTGAGTGACACCTCCGCCCACCTCTTCAGCAGGGTTAATTACCTTAGATGTGTTCTTGTCACCAGGGTGTATTTGGCAGCCCACGGGGAGCGTGAGTCAACACGCTGGGTTGCAGCTCTCAGCAGGTGAAGACTGGGCCCAGCCAGAACAGCACGGTCCATCGCAGCTCCTTGTCCACGCGGGCCGGTCTGCCCACAATGCAGCCTGAGAGCCCATGCGCTGCCTACTTAACTCCCTGCAGGCAGCCTGCGGCAACTCTAAGAGGCCCAAGTCCCCGGGAGTGAAGTCAGCCTTGGATGGAGCTCGCCCCCAGGCCCACAGCAGGAACAGACCATGCAGGCCGCTGCTCAGGGTGTGCAGGCGACTCAGTCCACTCGTCGGCAGAGACTCAGTACCTCGCAATGTCCACCACGTAGCAGTTCCAGGGCCCGCCCCAGGGATCTCGCATCACTCGGCATCAATGGGCTGCAGCCCGCGGTAGGCGAAGGCGGGGCACAGCCTGCGGGATCCAATCTGACGGTAAGTGAGACAGAGTATATCCATTCTTCGGGTAAACCACAGCAATCGTGTTGGCCCGCACACACCGGGCAAGCCTCCCGCTCCGTTCCGCCTATTCAGGGGCTTCACAGTCAATGCGCGGGTATCGCTTGTCTCAGTAGCAGCATGGCCCAGCAGGCTGACCTTACGGCAAGCTCCCGGCACTAATAGGAAGCAGCTCAGCCGGCGCTGCCCTGTTAACGGAGCTGGCTGGGTTATCTATAAGGCGCTGATGGTTTCCTCAATGCAGGATTGATGTTGGATTGTGTCTCGGCAGAGTCCTCTCAGCGAGCGTCCATCTTGCTACTCAGCGAGACCACGCCCCCAGGAAGTGGGTACTTAGCTGCATATGATGTGGTCCTGTCCTAAGCTCACAATTTCCTGTAAATGTGTTATAAAGACACATAGTGAAGTGCTGATCAGGTCCACTGACCTTTCACCAAGGTTTGTTTACTGGGCATACTTGTAGAGTTTGCAAGATTAAGGCGGGAAGGAACCTTCGTGGGCATGGCTTGTTACTGGCCAAGACGGACATCAGCATTCAGAGGTTCCAAAATCATTCAAGGCCTAGTTGATGGGTATTACTGGACTTGGCCCTTCGGTCATCCCCAAATGTTTTGCCTTCACGCCTCAATTTTTTGCTGAATTTGTTTTTGTTGGCCTTGGGACTCTGCAAACCTCACCACTGCTAACCAGTGCTTAAGTGTTTGTTCTCACTCTCATAAAACATGGTTAAATTGGCTTATGCATATTTAATTTACTTGTATATCCCTTGTAGAGTAGTCTACCATATACCTGGCCTTGTAAATGAAGTGCCGCCAGCGGACCTGTAGTATGTACTCTACCGCCCACTTAAGTGGCACCCTAAAACATGTCTCAGCTTGGGTTATATTTGCCTGGATGGGCCATCGGCTGACAGGAGGGGGTGGAGCTGACAACTGCCTAATTTACAACTGAATAGCCTGTGCTCTGCCTTCAAACAAAGGGTCTAATGACCCTGCATAGTCACTTCAGCCAGCCTGGAGCCTGGACGGGGGGACATGGAATTCCATCCACTTCAAAGTCACTGTCTAGAAGCTTCTCCGACAGTCCAGAACCAGGGCACCAAGGTATAAAAAGAAGACCACTGATCCAGCATGACCAAATAGCTGTGGTTTGAACTCCATGCTTTTAGGCGCTATATTGCAGTTTATTTTTTAAAAATGCATTACTCTGGTTTCACTTATTGATTTTTTGTCGTTTTGGTCTCAGTTTATTTACTACATTTTGCTCTAGTGCTCTAACCTGGAGTGGGATCTTCATGTGTGGTGTCTTCACTGTTTTACCGTTTGAAGTGTTGCACAAATACTTTACACATTGCCTCCAAGTTAAGCCTGACTGCTCTGTGCCAAACAACTAGGAAGTGAGACCAGGTTAATTTGAATGCTTGTTTGGGCCTTACCCTGCCTAGAATTGTGGTTGCAGCTTGAGCAGGGCTCACAGCCCAGTTAACCAGGAACCCTATTTCTCACAGGTAGAGACAGGTGTGTGAAGCTGGAGGTAGCCTTTTAAGTGGAAAAAAGCTGTCCCAATAAGCAAAAAACAATATTGGGTACACAGTGGACTCATTTCCAATTAGTGACATATAGAATTTGCTGCAATGATAACTGTAAATGAAAAAGAACCTCTATATCGCTACATTCCCTTGCATTGTTTGTTATAATGACATGCCCTTTTTAGCCATGTGATTGATTCGATATTAAGTCGGAGATAGGAAGACTCATTTATACATCCAAATATTCCTCGATACTTATTTGGTATTATAAAATTACAAACAAAGCTTTATAAAAAAAAGAATTCCCCAGCTACTCATTCCAGGAAGACCAAACCACCTTAGCAGTTGTCTCTGATACCATACTAAGGGAGCGGGTTTTCTGTATCTCAGTCTTCGAGTGTATTCATTAAATAACCCTAGCCACTGTTTGTATGGACTTTTGTTGATCGACAAAAAGAAATGATTAGCAAACATCTACATAACAATGAATCACTAAAGACTTTAAATTCATTAAATAAAAAGAGAGTTGGTGTAAATCAAAGGGATTTATTTTCAGATCTGTTAAACTTTCATCTATATAGTCACTAGGGAGTAATCTTTAGATTTTAGCATTAAGAGTTAATATAATCCAACAATCAATTCTTGATTATACAATAGAACAAAATGATTCTTAAGATCATAGTCAAAACAGTAATAATAGAACAAGCATGTTCTGTAAAGGAAACTTGCTAGTCTACATAGGATGGGTATTAAGAAGGTAAAAGGTGTTAGTTCAGAAACTCAAAAAAGAGTTCTGATAAGAGATCAATGCACAAGCATAAAGTCTTTATAAATCAGACTGGTAATAGCTCACAGTCATAAATCAGCAGACATTTAAAATTAGGCTAAATAACATCTCATGTCAAGAAATGTAGAAGTTCAGAGACGAGTATCCAGCCAGAATGTCGGAGAAGGAATCCACACTATTCTAAGTTTCGACATTGTTTTCTTTTGTCTCCTTCATCCACCAATAGAATATCAGCAACTCTTGAGAATAAGTAAACTCCCTATCTTCTCATCAGAACATGTTTTCAGACATTTGTCCTTGTAGAGTTACAGCGTTGTTTTCTTGGGGCCCAAAACCTTTCTCCCATGAACCATCCTTCCTGTTGTTTTCATCTCCTCCCGGTGAGAACCTTATTACTAGTTGTCTAATATAAAAAAAAGTGTCTATTCACTAGCTAATAATACGCATCTGAAGTAAGCCTGGGTTGATCTCACGGAGCTGAAAAACTCAGTGAAATTCAGTGGAGTTCCGCGCCCTGGCTGTGTAACTTGAACCAAGATCGCAGTAGTGTCGACCTTCAATGGGTTGATGCAGTCCTTGCTTGCTTGTAAAATACTGACTAAACTAGTAATATATGTTGCCAGTAGATGTTTCAATTGAGTAGAAACGGCGTTTCGAATACCGGGTAATATATGGCAGTCGTCTTTCACTTCGCAAATCGGGGAGGAGATTTCGGAGACTAGATCTTAAAAAATTCATTTTCCTTCAGCCCTGCCATGCCACATGAAAGTTGGAATGTCTGTACTGTCATCCACTTTTTTATGGACAGATAATTGATAGCTATTGGCATGATTGAAGTCATAAGCCTGCCATCTAGGTGATGTTTTCCCCCTCCTTGTATTACATTACCCTGGGGGAGCAATCAGCCCCAAGAAACACCCCTAAACAAAATGGAAATCCTAGGTATATTCTCTAGTTCATACTGGACATTACATCTTTGAGTAAGCAGAGTAAGTGTCCCTTTAGAACCGTGGTTTGTACTAGTAGCCCATGTGGTATGCTGGTGCAACAACCCGCTCCCCCACCTCTGCGTTATTGAACTAGTAGTTTCCCAGGTACCTTACCTTACACTTGGTTATCCTCTGCGGCACAGTCCACCAGTCTCTCTTAGCCTCCTCTCTGCTGTCTGACTTCAGCTCTGTCTACAGTGCACACTGTGCTGGGAAGATGCCTCCGATGCTCCATCTTGGATTCGGTGTGGGAACTTCCAACTGCCGACTCCAAGGACAGCAAGAGACCTGCAGTGTACATGTCGCATTGCAAGCCTGTCCCAGGAGACCCCATGATAGGGTGAGGCAAAATCCAGTTGAGACCGACAAACTCTGCTGCGCTGTGGAGCCGGAGTTTTTACCAAACTTTGCACTCCAAGCAAAAGGGCAAAGTGCTAAAAACTCCAACTCTGCTGGTGGAGCGGAGTTAACCGCCCACGCTTAGTCTGAAATTGTAACATCTGCAGCAAAAAACAAAACGTTTTGCGCAAAAAACTATTTAAGGTAAAACCATGCCTTTCAGTGTTCATGTATTATCTTTTACTTAACATGGCATCGACAGTTAGGCTAACTTAATTCAGTGCCTTATTCCTGGGTAGGCCTACAACATTTAAGTATGGTTACCTACTACAAACTTTGCATGTGTTTTATTCAAACATACATTTGTTCACATTATTAATAAAAGTGTTTTAACAGTGAATCACAATTTCTTTACAAATTAATATTTAGAGTGCACTCTCGTTCTCCGTTGAGACAAATCATTTTATTTCTCAAGTTTTCAATTTCCTTCAACTTCTTATACTCTCAATTCTTTCTTTCCTCTATTTCTACCTCTCCTCTGAATTGTCTTTTTCCTTCTTAATTCATCTTCTTTTTAGTTAAATAGCATCTAAATCCTAAATATAAAGCACATGAGGTTATCAAGCAAATACCAATAATTAGCATAGGTCTCCATATGACGCTAAAAAGTCCTCCACCTACTGTTGTAAACCAATTGCAAATGGTTGAAATTCCTTTACCTAAGCTCCCTAATACACTAGAGGTCTCTAAAGGTTCTAATTTCAGGTTTCAAATCAGAAATCTTCTTTGCAAATTCTACTATCTTTCTACTCATATCAAGTATATTCAAGCAGAAATGTTACGTTTTTAACATTTTACAGACTCAGCCTTTCTCAGCAACCAAAATATCTAAAACTAATCAACCTTGCAACATCATTGATCTAATAGCCAGTAATTCTATGTTAACTGTTAGCAAGGCACCAGATGTACTAGTGCCTAGTTAATTTGCGAGAGTTAATATCTTTCTGTTTTTCTCATCCTTTAAGACTACCCCTACAGGTGGTATTATTGCTCCAAAAATATCTCCCACTAATTGTGTACCATCATTTCAACTATGTAGATGTCTATGGGGTGGTGTCATTGTTAAAGCGTCGATGCTATTTACATGATGCATCTTAGGAAACAGCAAAGCTAAATAACAACCACCCTCCCAATCAGCTGGCAACTGGAATTAAGTATCTTGTTCACACAAAAATTAAAACTACAAGAATAACTGCCACTTTCCCCATTAATATTTGCACAGGTCTTCCTAATCTTCAAGAGTGTGATCACAATTACGAAGATATACATTTCTAACCTGGCTTCTCCTTTTGTAAACACACAATTTCCCTTTTTGTCTTCTATCTAATTTGAACCATTTTCTTTTGATATTGATCTTCATCTTTCTTCCAAACATTCCTTAGAACATCTTCTTCTTTTATTTTTACTACTAAAAATGTGAGCTCTCCTTTCCTCTAACGATAATATGAATGTCTTCTCTAATGGTTTCTTCAAACAGGTTAGATTCTTTTCATATGCCTTAACATTGTCTATGACTGTGGATGATCTAAAGAAATAACATGCAATTTCCATATCTTTCACTTGTGAATGAGGGTTCATTCTATTCTGATGGGGAACTTTAGAAAAAATCATATTCTATGTGGAAAAATAACGCTCCTGCCTATAAACTAAACTACGATCAATTCTACATGTAATTGCAAAGGACAATGTAATATGGTAGTATGTCACTTCTTCTGCAGCTGAAGCAAGTAAATGTGCACAAACCTATCAGGCCTTAGTATCTTAAGCTTCAATGTAGTCCTTCAGTAATCTAGAATAAACAATAGTTGAAACCCTCTTCTTTTGAATAATAGACAAATTAAGCCTTTAATTAGTCTAATCTATTGTGTGTGCAGGTGTATATCTAATTGTTTCCAGTCCTGGTATAAAATTCAAAAGATTATAATAGCACAAATACCACTATTAGTGTGACAACAGTTACTATTCTATAATTAGCTTTTGTAAGGATACACATTTGTCTGCAGTCAGACATTAAGTAGAATAAGAGCAGCAGTTAGATTCACTGTTCTGAATTGACTTCTACTTGTGCAAATGTAAACAACTTCTTGATTGATCCCTTGCAGTTATTTCTTTAAGTTTATATACAGAAATCTTCTTGAGACATGCCTACCCCTACAGTATCTCCTTCTATATGTGTTATTCCTACTCTTCTACTGAAAACTTGTCCCTAAGAATTTCTTCTTAATTCTCTTTATTTTGTTATGTAGTTATTATCAGTTTCATTTATTTCATTCTCCTATTCCGTAGTTTGAAACCTAGTTCACCATTTGTCATCTCAATTGATTCATTTTTTGAAATAGTGCTTGTCGATTTCTTTAATTGTAATTTGTGTTTCAGAAATCTTAATTAATCAATCCTGTTTCTCAGTGTGGCATATCATTGAGGCTCAAATAACTCTGATCTCAGTTTATTAGGATTCTGCCCTAACACATTTGGCACATTCTCTGCATAGTAGGTGCAGAATACCTTTGAAAAAGTACTCTTGCTCTCTTGGATCACCTCGGATTTTGCTAATCTTCTTCTGTTTCACTTATACCACTAGACTCTGTTTCTTCAGCAATGGTTTGTAGAATTTGTTCAACTGACACAATTGATCTCAACAGCCTCCTACCATTTGGCCACTCCGATCTCCAAGGGGTCTTTCTCTTCTTAGACTTGTTCCTTTCTCTGGGTCATTAGACTGCTCTTGTGATATTTCAATAGATCTGTTATCTTCAGCTCTTGTTTCTTCCTCTTCAGTGAGTGTTACCACACCACTTTGTGAAATATCAGGAACTTGCACTGGTGAAAGATTTGGCGGTACTTAACCCCCCTCTGGTCCTTCTGGACGTGCAGATACAGAAATCTTGGATTTGGCTCAAAGAACACTACCTTACTCTTTGAGTGTGTGAATCATGCACTCACTTCGGTATCCCAACACCCTTGCCAGCAGTTTTGTAATTAGGATGACCTTGTAGGGGCCCTTCCACCTTGGCTCCAGGCAGGATTTTCACACATGCTTCTTTACCAAAACCCAGTCACCTGAGTTAAGGATGTGGCACTGTTCCTCATATGGACTGTCAGTGCTGACAGCTCCATCCTTGTGAGAGACAGAATGCATTGCATCAGCCAATCCTTTGCAGTAATTGAGTATCATGTCTTCTGTGATGTTAACAAGCGCACTTGCAGGTAGAGCAAGCAGTCTCATAGCACACCCCATGAGGATTTCATAAGATGATAATCCTGTTCTCCTGTCAGGAGTGCTGTGAAGGCTCTTCAAAACCAGTGGTAAAGCATCTGGCCATTTCAATTAAGTGGGCATGCAAACTTTGTCCAATTGAGACTTTAAGGTCCTGTTTAATTGCTCCACTGTCCCCTAAGCCTCGGGACAATAGCGAAACTCTAGTCCACCTGAAGAGCCACACACATCAACATGAAAAATAACAGTGGGTATTCCATTCAACCCTGCATATAGATAGTAGCAGAAAAATGTCATAACAATGTCAATAGTGAAAGCAAAAGTAGTATTTCTTGGTGTGGTGCTCTTTCAATAATGGACCCCGTCACCTGGGTTGTCGTAGCAGGAACACAGGAATCCCAGTTGGCAATATTCAATAAGAAAACCCAAGCACACACATGCAGTAAATGGTTGAAGTATAAATTTGATATATTAATTTTCTTATCTCAGATTTGTAGAGTGGAGTAAAAAATGCTTTATTCTCTGCACATAATATTTCTATTATCTCTACCCACAACAGCTTCAATAGCACCACACACAATGTCTTTTGAAGACATTTTACACCTGACTGAGAATAAGGCAGATACCAAAGCATACAGTGCCTCTGAAGCACAAGAGATTTATGGTCTTATTCGGGAAGCACGTTCCTTTGATGCCACACAGGGCCCAATACCACAACAGCTGCGACAATTAGAATACCTAATGCGTCGCAAGATTAATCAGCGATTGCATGTCACCACTCTAGTCCAATACCATAAGGCTAGCAGGATTCCGAGGGGATTGAGATTGCCACTCAAACCCATGATGTTCAAAATGAACAAAAAATGTATGGATAAGTGGTATTCCATATTAAATAAATGTTCTCTAGACCTCATCTTGTTGATTGTTGAGGAACTCTCCACTGTTCTAGCTGATTTAGAGCAAGAAATCAGTGAGTTGCAGAATTCTCTTAAAACTCGTATGACAGGTGAAGATTGGTCCAGCTCTCTAGAGGCAATTAACAACAAATTAGATGGTTACGCTAAAGAAATACATGAGCGCAAGGTGCGCAAGTTCAGGCGCGATACAATCGACTATAAACTGGACGAAGTTTATTCTTGGGCGGAAGTGTACGCCCAAAAACGTTCATATTCAAAACCTGGCAATGCTTCATCCGAGGAGAGTGTAGCCTCTATTAGCGACACACGTCTCAATAGACCTCCTGTACCTTCTTCAGTAGACCCAGGGTCTTCATCAGCACCATCTACCTCTAGTACCAAGGTCTCTTTTTTAGAGACCAGCCCAGCGGCCAACCATCCACCAACAGAGCAATCCACGCTAGAGACAACCAATCCAAAACCCGTAGAGGTAGGGAAAAGCTCAAAACAATCAAACTCCGGCAGGAGACAGAAAAAACACTAGTGGTGAATATCTCTTCCACTACACTATCTGAGTCACAAATTGCAGTTTTGAATAAAGTTCCCACACACCACACTACTCTGTTCTCAACGGAAATAGAATTTTACAAATTCATGCTTAAATTGAGATTACGCTACTTTTTCTCCATTCAAAGTCAAGCAGATTTAGTGTCGACAGATAGTGAAAACATCGAGTTCAGACCCAAAAGCACATTCATCTCCCCTATTTCACACAAGGTTCTTGACACGTTTGAGATGCTGGTGAAACAAGATTTAACGCATTCTCATATTCCTTCCCAAAAACAACACAATTTGTCACCTAAGGATAAAATAGCACTCAAACGTTTGAGAGCCGACAAGACACTTACATACCTCCCAGCAGACAAGGGGGGAGCCTTGGTAATAATGGATACGATGTTCTATGACTCCTCAATCAATGAGATGCTGTCAGAGGAATCCACATACGTACCTTTGCAGCAGGACCCCACAACAGAATTTCAGAACATCCTTGCCGCCATACTTGCACATGCCAAAGAGATGGGATGGATCAATTCTAAAACACTGGATTTCCTATACACAAAGTACCCTCGCAGGCCATTCATATACGCACTTCCTAAGATTCATAAGCGTTTGATTCAGCCCCCATTCCGCCCTATTGTGTCTGGGTGCAATTCCATTCATGATCCACTAGGACAATATCTAGATAAATTTCTACAACCATTTGTACAAGCAGGATCAACATACTTTCAAGACACCACTCATTTCCTCACATTGTTGAATAATCTTCAACTACCTTCTGAAGGTGAAATATGGTTGTTGACGGTGGATGTTGCTTCCTTATACACGTCGATCCCTCACATTGAAGGGATCGAAGCAATCGAATGGGCTTTATTGCAAATGGGTCATATTTCAGCCAATAAAGTTTTTCTTCTAGAACTGTTACACTTTTGCCTGTTCCACAGCTACTTTAAATGGCATGACAAATATTTCCTACAAACACATGGTACATCCATGGGATTTGCGGGAGCTCCCAGCTACGCGAACCTCTTCATGATGAAGTTCGAACAAGAACACATTTTGAGTGATACTGATTGGACTGACCATTTAATTTTATATCGTCGTTACATTGACGATATATTCATCATGTGGCATGGTAACAGACAGACTCTAGAGACCAAATTAAGTTCGTTGAACGAATATAATCCCAGGATTCAGTTCACTTACACATTAGACAGCCACTCTATTTCATATCTGGATGTACACATTGAATTAAAGTCCAATAAGATCATCACTAAATTGTTTAAAAAAACGACAGACCGCAACAACACGCTTCTATATAGCAGTTTTCATCCTGAATCACTGAAGAGACATCTTCCATACTCACAATTTTCCAGAATCAAGCGTATCACCTCTGACACTACTCAACTACACATAACTCTTGAAGAAACAAAGCAACAGTTTCTGACACGTGGGTATCCAAGTACAATAGTTGAGGCCTCTGTGACACGACTAGAACAGGTGTCTAGATCCTCCTTACTGGCCAAACTATCGAAATCTCCACAAACCCGGGAGGTTTTTGTGTCTAAATTCTCAACCCACTCGCCTGCCATCAAAAGAATCATATTGAACAGATGGGACTTACTTCAAACAGAACCAGATTTCGGGAACCTTTTCAAAGATCCTCCGATCTTTGCTTATAAACATTCTAACAATCTTAAGGAACTTTTAAAGAAACGCGAATCTCAAGACACTCAGACACCGAAGGGCATGCTAAAGTGTCACAACTGTTGCCATTGTAATAATGTTATTACAGGCACGTCCATGTCGCACCCCTGGTCGGGTAAACAGATCAAGTTTCATTTCACAGCGAATTGCAATACATCAAATGTGATTTATTTCATACCATGCCCTTGTGGCTTGTATTATGTAGGAAAAACTGAAAGATCTCTACGTACTCGAATTACGGAGCACAAGAGCAGAATCCGTACGAGAATATTGAGCTCACCACTAGCAAGCCACTGGTGCGACACTCATCACTCAATAGCGCAATTGAGATTCAGTGTGCTAGAAATTGTACAGACATACAATGACCGTGACATGACCAAGTTCAGCACCCAAAGGGAATCTTTCTGGATTCGTTATCTGAACACTTTGAGTCCCAAGGGTTTGAATGATAAAATTGAATTTGCATGTTTTCTATAGATTCCTGGACACATTGGGAGTTAGGTCCGACAGCTAGGCGTAGGTTTAGTCTCATCACTTCTTCTATCTTTATGATCACCAGTTTTCTTCATACACACAAGCTACGGGGGTCAATTTTAGTAGCAGGTCCTTGCTTTTGTATAGTTTATTTGTGTGTTACATTCATTATTCTAGTAGTAATTATGGCTTCATCTTATTTTGTGTCATGCTTTTAGTCATGTGGAATTGCTGTTATAACATTAAGTACCTTGTGTTGAAATGACTACATTTACGATTATACAAGACTGTGACCAGTACTCTTGCATTAATTATGCCTGTTTATCATCGCAATATTGATTTTTGAACTTTTGTGATTTCCTTCCATCAACTCACCCTGAATCTTTGATGCGTATCTAAACAGTTTTTATATTCCATTTATTTGAGCATAATCACAATTGTATGTGGATGAGTTGCGTATTTCAGGATTGCTATGTACAAACTATGTAATTTCTGTTTAATTGATGAGCTTAGTGCAACTAATCTTAATGACAATGTATGTTTTTTGGATGCTTACCTATATGGTAAGCATCTAAAATGCGATGGAGGACCCGATTCAGTTTGCACTAATTCCGTTAATTTTGGTAATGCTCGTAACTTCATTGACATGTACTAGAATGAGCTCAGCACTTTAGTAACAGCATTTATCTGTCTTGGTATGTAGTACAATTCATGTTCCCCATATCCATTTACGATGTATTTACGATGACTTTTCATTCGAGTTCGAAGAGATCGTTCATTGTATTAAGCTTACAGTCTGTTAGTTTAATGATGTCGTTTTTGTAAATTGGTTTTTATTTCATTTTATTTCATTTATTTATTTTTTCTCTTTAACCATCCTTATTGTCACAACCACATCCTCGGTGATTATTTCTGTTGTCATTTTAACACCTTTCAAGTACCATTTCACTAACACATCGCATCACTGTAAGATGGCCGCTCTCTATACTCAGCTTTCACATTAGTCCGTCACCAGTGTTTATGTCACCAGCCTTGGTTCGTCAGCATAGCTGGCGGTTCACTTAAAAAGCGGCATGTTTCTAGTGCTCGCTAACACACTTCCGGTATGACCGCGTTCACAGGCAGCTCGAGAACACAGGTAAATGCTCCAGTATTTGGGACAATCGATTAGCATGATTTCAGGCTCTTTTACACACACCCATATATGCTTGCAGACACATATAATTCACTCATTGTTTACTTTTGGCTATAGGCAACGACATAAGCCCTCCATTCTCCTGTACATTTTGACACGTATTATTGGAGTCTGCAGCGTACGTGATCAAACCCTCTGTTGAGCAATACAGCGTTATAATACGCCTGGTGAGTGTTATATTTTATTAAATAGTGCACATGACACAATAGTTCTTGGACTAGGGGATTTATTTTTCGCTTTTTTACAGATATTTAGCACATTCTACCCGGTTGATTCTCCTGAGTGACACCTTTCCGCTCAATTTGAGGTAGAGTAGTTTTACATAGCATACACGGTGCATGGGTCATCTCACAGCATGGTGGTTTTATGTTTTTCAGTTTCCTACACACTTGGTTGAACAGCTACGCTCCCATTCTCAGTTTTCTTAGTCACTGGTTATAAGTCCTCATTTTCTACCAGATATCGCAGTATTTCTAATCCCTATGTGGCACTTAGCCTCCCTCACATTTCAAGTCTTCTTTTTGTTTTTATCAGAAGGATATGTATAGTGAACAAATGTATTTCATTTTGTCTGTAGATATCCCCTGAAGAAGGGTGATAGATTCACCCGAAATGCATTGGGAATGTATCTCAACCCCCAGCATATTGTTTTGAGACATGAATCGGATGATATTGCACTGTTCTGAATTTCCGGAACTTACAGAAGTACTGTGATTAAAACATTACTTCAGCAAGAAGAAGTTTGCTTTCTATTTGGATTGTGCCGTTTATCACAAAGTTATGGTTGAATAATAATGATATTATTTTCCACTATGCATAGGTTCTTTCAATTTAAAGTGAAGTTTACAATGTTCACCACTCAATTTTGAGTGTTTTATGGTAGTGCAGTTCCTGTCTGGGGCATTTTGCTCCAGTCTTATTTTTCACTTTGAACTTGGTGGGAGGGTGGAACCACCTCAGGCACAGCACACAAGTCTCCATTAGCTTTTGTTTACAACGTTTACTAGATAAATTTGGCAAGCTCGAGTGCACGCCGGCTGTTTCTCTTTACTATTATTCTCTGCACTGACATATGGTGGTTCAGTAAAAGTACATTCTTCATTATAGATAGGCAGCCAACACATGTTTCTTTTCGAAGACTTTATCACGGCTGGAAAACAATATTATTAGATGGTTTTTGCATATATGTACACATCGTAAGTGACACAAGTATAGGATTTGTGTGGTACCCATCTCCAAAGGCAGTCTGCCTATCAGCAGCCTTTTACACCATCTCCCACCGCACAATAGTCACCAGAATTCACGACGCAAGCATCCTAGGAGAGGCCCTAGACTGATTACACTCATTCCTCACAGGCAGAACATAGAGACTAAGGGCCAGATGTATGAAAAACCAAATCTGTGAATCCCAAATAGCGATTTTTACTGAATTCCTTTATAATCGCAAAGCGTTATGTAATTAAAAAATCGCTATTATTTTGCGATTCCTTAAAATTCGCAAATCCAAATACCGAATCGGAATCACAGATTCGGTATTTGCGAGTTTGCAAATTAAAAAATTCACAATTTAGCAAATCTGCTATTCAGGTGCAGTCTGATGACATCACAAGCAGGAAGTGACCCCGCCCATGCTGTTTCAGAGTGCCTGAGGCTGTGGGAGAGGCTGAGAGCAGGAGCACACCTTCAGGAGCTGATCAGGAATGCTTAGACAGGCACAAAGTGACAGAATGGACACACTAGAGAAGGGAAATGAGCCTGAAGCAAGGAAAAGAAAACACACATTTAGTGAAAAGGAATTGGAGGTCCTTATAAAGGAAATGGTAAAGAGCCATGAGCAACTCTTCGGGAAAAAGTCTCTGCACGTCCCAGAATCTCAGAAGAGGAAGATCTGGCTGGAAATACAAGCCAAAGGGAATGCAATTGGGGTCACACAGCGCTCCATTGAGGACCTAAGGAAGCGCTGGTACGACCTGTGCTCCAGGGCGAAAGAGAAGGTTGCAAAAAGGCTTCAGGACACAAAAAAAACAGGTGGAGGACCATCTACAGAGCCAGCGACAACACCCCTGGAGGACATGGTGGAGTCTACCCTCCAGCCTGAAAGCATAATTGGCATAGGAGATGTCGACAGCTCAGCCACAACACCAGGTAAGATGCATGCCAATTTTGTCCTGAGCCATAACCCTCCTAACTCCACAATCCAAACTTAACCAATGAGCCAGTAAGATAGCCACTCCAGTCCACATTTTGTTAAAACCCAGCAATGCATCATGGGAGATGCAGTCCCAAACATTAGAGAGCAAAGCAGTGACACAGGAAAACATATCCGCAGTATACTCACACCAGTCAGTAAGCAAGCTAAGCCCATTT
Source organism: Triturus cristatus (assembly GCF_964204655.1). Taxonomy (NCBI): domain Eukaryota; kingdom Metazoa; phylum Chordata; class Amphibia; order Caudata; family Salamandridae; genus Triturus; species Triturus cristatus. Next base: position 370,434,422 of record NC_140591.1, on the reverse strand, counting down.
TGTGGGAATAACAAATCATGTACATTTAATACAAATAAAATGAAATAAGGACATATAGTAAATGGTCATCTTGTATCCACAGGAGAACCTGCACCACAGGCAGAAGACAGCCATATAGATGAGGCACCTGAGCACCAAAAACATGCAGGGGAGGAAGAGTCTCACACAAGCACAGAAACAACACCTGCACCAAGACAAGGCAGGTACACTGTGGCACCACTACAGAAGATGGAGGGAGTAGTGGAAGAGACCCAGGAAGATCCCCAGTCCATGCCCGAAGAGCTAGCACAGTGTCCAGTTCATCAGTCTCCTGTGCAGTGTAGAAATACCAGTAGCCTCAGAAGCAGAGCAAGGCCACAACGTGTTACTGAGCAGGGGGAGGAATCCACTGTCTTCTCTGGTCTTGAGGGCACCATGGTCAAGGTGCAGCGGCTGCAATCAAGAAGCATGAGATCAATGCAAAGACAGCTGGTGTCCCTGAATCATAACATGAAGGATATCAAAGAGGGCATAAGTGATCTGAACACCACAGTTGCAGACGGCAACTGTAGCAATACAGCAGCTATGCACCACCATGCAGAGGGACCATGGCTCAAGGCACCGTGAAAAAAGCAACGCCTATTCAGCCGCATGGATGGGCACACAAAGGCGGTACAATGCCTCTGCATGCCACAGCTGTCCTTAGCAGATGCACCGTTTGCATGCAGGTGGAAATGGCCCACTGCAGCCAGGATGTTGCAAGGGGATTGGTGCAGGTCACCAATGCTGTCAACCAGATCCAGACAGCAAACATAACTGCCACATGTGCACTGGATGCTGGGTACAATGAGGAGGTCTCAAGCCGCAGCAGCATCACCCCACCTCATCTCATCACGTCTGTGTCTCCCATCTGCGGCACCTACACCACCTGCTGCTCTGCGAGGTGGCCGTGGGTCATCATCATCCTCTGAGTCAGAATCTGAGATGTCCAATGGAATTCCGTTTTTTGTTGCCAGGTTTTGTAGCACGGCACAGGTAGTAATGATTTTACAGCATATCTCTGGGTGGTACTGCCGTGCACCTCCACTTTTGTGGAGGCAGTGGAACCTACTCTTCAGCAGTCCAAATGTCTGCTCCAAACCACATTGCGCGTCGACTTATGGGCAGCAATGTATCTCCTTTCATTTGGGGTAGTTGGGTAGAGATATGTGGTGAGTATAAATGATCGCACTGCATATGCGCTGTCACCTACATAAGAAAGGGAAAATACATTAATCACATGCATATTTCAACACATCCAAGGTGTCCATCAGAGAGGTTGACATGCATTTACCTAGCAGGTATCCTTCTCCAAATTCTCCCCCAGTTAGACATATATAGATTCCACTATGCCTGAAGAGTCATGTGTACTTCCAGGAAATTTGGTAACAATTACAATATCAGTAATGATGTGTAAGGCATTACAAATGACCTGGACGTTAATGGAATAATATGATTTCCTGTTTTGATAGACATACTCAGTAGCTGAGGGGGGACAGATTGCAACATGTGTCCCATCAATGCACCCAATGAAATGTGGGAATTGTGCCATCTGGTAAAAATTCATTTTAGTCTTCTGGAGTTCCTGTTGCGTAGTGGGGAACCTGATGTAATAGTGCATTCTTTGAAGCATGGCATCCAGGAAAGAATTTAAAAAGTGTGACAGGCAACCTTGGGAGACCCCTCCAGCTACAGCTATCACCCCCTGGTAACTCCCTGATGCAAGTAGGTGCAGTGACCACAGGACTTGCACGTGTGTTGGAATGGCTTGGGTCCTGTGGGTCTGTTGCTCCAGGATTGGATGCAGGTCAGGTATCAGGTCTAGGATAGTAGCTGAGTCTAGCCTGTACTTATCATGTATTTCTTCTTCTGTCTGCTGGAACAGGGTAATGCGCACTCTGTATATGCATTCCCGCCGCCTCCTCCTTCTCTGTGCTGCTGCTTGTATCCGCATCCTCCTCGCTATGACTGACAGGGCTGACAATGTGAAAGATGTGGAGGCATTCTGGGCCTGTTTAAATGCTGTGCACCTGGTTACCACCTGCTTAGAGTTGGTGTTAATTTGCGAGTCACAAATAGCGATTATCTTCATACATTTCTTCGCGAATCCTTATTTGCGAAATCACACATTGCAAGTCGCAATTTGGGACTCGGTAAGTTCATATTCGCAAAATAAGAAATCACAAAATGAATGGACTATTTTTGAGATTTCTTATTTTGGGAATGGGTTTTTTCTTTCCTACATTGCACACTACGATTTTGCAATCGCAAACCCTGAAGTTCTGTGAATTTCAGTGTTTGCGATCGCAATTTAGCTTGATACATCCGGCCCTAAGACTCCAGCCCTGCCTCTCAACACCGAAAGAGATCAGATGCGGAGTACCTCAAGGATCCTTCCTCAGCCCCACCCTCTTCAACATCTACATGGCCCCCCTTGCAACCATTGTCAGAAACCACAGACTCAACATGGTCTCCTATGCCAATGACACCCACCTCATTCTCTCCCTCACCAAAGAACCCGACATCAGCAGGCACAACTTCCAAGTTGAGATAAAAGCCGTCGCAACCTGAATGAAGCACAGTTGCCTAAAACTCAACTCAAGAAAATAGAAGGCCTCATCCTGGGCTCCATCTCCTCCGCATGGGACAACACCTAGTGGTCTCCTGCCCTTGGAAACCCACCCACCCCGACGGATCATGCACGCAACCTCAGAATTATACTTGAATCATTGCTCACTAGGAATTGCCAGATCCACGCCGTCTCCTCTGCATGCTTTAACACCCTCAGCATACTACGTAAGACATTCAAGTGGATGCCCCGACTCCAGGAAACGGTCACTCACGCACTTGTTACCAGCAGACTGGACTACGGCAACGCCCTCTACGCTGGAATCAACAAAATTCTCTTCCGCAAACTCCAGACCGTCCAGAATGCTGCAGCCAGACTAATCATTGACATCCCATGGCAAAACCACATCACCCTTCACCTCCACGACCTCCACTGGCTCCCTGTCAAAAGAAGATTAACTTTCAAGGTGCTCATGTACGCCTACAAGGCCTTCCACAGCATTGGACCTCAATACCTCAATGACCGCCTCTCTTTCCATGCCCCCAAGAGAAACCTCCACTTAGCCGACCTCTTCCTAGCTACCATCCCATGCTGCTAAAAGACCAGAGCAGTTGGAAGGTTCTTCTCCTACCTCGCAGCCAAGACCTGGAACGATATCCCCCTTCACCTCTGGCGAAGTCTGACACTGCACCAATTCAGGAAGGACCTCAAGACCTGGCTCTTCAAATGACCCCAACAGAGCTGCTCACACCTGCCCCTCAACGCCTTGAGACCTTAGCGGGTTAGTAGTGCGCTCTACAAAACCCTGATTGATTGATTAACTCTACATCACACAGTAGTGTATAACTGATTAAATGACGAAAGTCCAAGAGAGACATAGCATACGGAAAATAGTTAGGTATCATGAACAATCGATAGAGAGATCCCACTAGTTAACCCCTTCTGTGCCACGCCCTTTCCCCCTCCTGTGCCGGGCGTTTCATTAGTGGGTGGGGTTCATGACGAGATAGTCTCGTTACGGGCACAGCGCGACCATGCTCCATGACGAGACTATCTCGTCATGGGCACAGAAGAGGTTAAAGATACATTTTGGAAGAATCTTCTAAAAAGTTAGTTGCGGTGAAGCATTGAATACGTGCATGCGTGCGTGCAGAGAGAGCCCAAGTAGCTTACCTAAAAGTGCAGGGTGAAAATAGGGCTGGTGCGCATGGCCTGTGAACCCTGTGACCTAAATAACACACGTGTGATCTTTTCAAACTCCGAGTGGAATGTGTCTGTATATTTGAGATAATATTAAGCCAATAGATCGCAGATTTCAGCAAAGTATGGAAATAATTCATTGTTGAAAACAGAAGGAGGGGCCACTGAGAGAGTGCAGCCCTTCCTCTCAATGTAAACGAATTTAAACATCTCATTTTAATTTAGTGCTGGGGCATGGCATAGACCTTCTCTCACCTTTAGGAACATGTTCAAGCAATCGCTGCCACATGGAAGCAGATCAGGCACATCTTTGTACGCCAGCATCAGTAAAGGCTGGGTATCCATTGTCTATAGTAGCCAACCATTTCCAACAGTCTTCTTGTATATTTGATGCCAGAAGTAAGTCAGTGGTTTACTGTCCAAGAACTGAATTGCATGGCATCTGCAGAGTCTCAAGGTTATTTTTCAAGATTTGACTAAAGATTGAAGAACTTTCTGTATACCCTTGTGTAACTCGGCACCATGTTAAAACTCTATCTCTAAACACAAATGAGAACATAAATTGGCTGTCCTCATGCATTGGAATAGAGAAGAAGGCTTGACAAAGATCCACAACGGTAAACCATTCTGCAGTCCAGGGAATCTGAAATGATATTGTTGCGGGATTCTGTTCCACAGGACAACATGGGACACCTATGTTGTTAATTTTTTGAAGTTCCTGTACAATCCTGTATTTCCATTGGGTTTCTGTAAACTAATAATGGGTGAATTGCAAGGGCTTTAAACAATTTCTTTCAAAATCTCTTGTTTGGCATATTTTCAATCACTGGAATGATTCCAGCCATTGTTTCTGGTGTTAAATTATAAAGCGGTGTTCTCTGTAAAACAGCATTGTATTGTTATTCAGACTGGTTTTACACCTTTATTATGTTTGATGTCTTTGCCTGAAAAATCCCATGTTTCCTTTTATACTGTATCCTTCAAATCAAGAGGTAAATCCTCCACCGTTCTCACAGGACTCTGCCAAGTACTCAATCTTCCTCCCCCCAGGCACCTTCACGGGAATTGTCAAAATGGAAACTCTCATTCTCCCACAAGGGGAAGTGTTGAAATGGGTTCTGATTTTGGTATAGATTTGAATTTGCCCTCGGTACCTGATTCATATTAAATCTGGGATTAAATTGTGGGAGCATCGGAGCTTGCGAGATTTGCTTCATGGGACCTTGTGATTGCATTGGCTTCTGCATTCTTTGAGCAGGTACTTGAACTTGAACATTTTGCATTTGGGCTTGATTTACCCCTTGAATTTGTCCATCACCACTCACTTGATATGGATTCTATCCACACTCTCTCTTCCAATGCTAGAGCCTGGTACAGTAGTGACAAGGAGTTGTTTTCTTCACCGCCACAATATCTATCCCTGAATTTGGATCACCTGAAATACTCCAACCTCTACCCTGCAAAATACCCATTGCCACCTTGCATCACTTGACCTCCAGCCTGAAAACTAAAACCTTGCATTCCACCAACATTTCTTCCAAGCAATTGAGTCTTAGATCCTTTTTCAGCCAGCTTAGTTTGAGCAAGCATAAACATCTCCTTAAGCCTCTTTTGCTTAATTTCCTGCTCATCACTACAGTATTTTGCATACCTCAGGATCTCAGCTAAACGTTGTGTCTGCCAACAAATCACCTCAGTTGTATGTGCATGCAGATCTCTGGTCACAACACAAGAATGAACTGTGAAACAACACTCCCCATATATCCCTTTGTTGTGTTGTTTAAATACCCGCAACAATCGTTCATAGTAAGCATGCAATGATTCCTTAGCTACCTGAGTAGTTCTATTGATCTTTAACCAATCAATGACTTTCAATGAAAATGTATCTTTCAAGAAGGCAATCACCTCATCATATTCAGTCATTACCATAGGTGAGGGTGCATGAGTTGGGACATCCCTTGGAGATTCAGAACATGGCCATTGCACAACTATCTTACATGTGGCCCACAGATTACTTGGTACCACAAATGAAAGAAGGCATTCAAATCCGTCCACAAATCCTTCAAACTTTTTACAAATATTTCATCTTGCATATACCACTGTGCAGGATTCTCTCTCAATTTCGGAACATTTTTGTACATGTTGCAAGATCTACTCTACTCCATGGAACATAACCATACCCTCCATCTGGTATTTCCCTCAGATGGAAGGTTAAATCTTCATCTTCAGCTGGGGTTGCTGGTGGTGCCTTATCATTCGTTTTGGTGGTTTCTTTTTTTTTCATTGTTTCTTTGCTCACTAACTCCCTAACCTGTCAAAATCTCTCCATTTGCAGATGCATTTGACTAATTCTGCAATGTTTAATTTCATCCCTGTAGACTTTATAATCACCATAGCTTCATCATCTAGTTGTGCCCAGAAGCTTTTAAGGCAACACTCTTTTCAGTTAATTTATCATAGGTGGCAGCCACACGTCTTGTCATTACTTTACTTAAATATATCAGTTTGTTTTCCAATGTGAAATGCTCAAGCACCCTGTGATAATTTTTTCTGATTCTACCTTCAGATTTGGCTCATCCAAAAGGCGTGCCTTTTCTGGCTAGTAGAGAGATTCTCTGTCGCTTCCACTCTTTTATTCTAGAAAAAGTCTCCTCAAACCATGGGGAAAAATCCCATCATCAAATGATCCTGTTTCTCCATGTGCAATTGGTGTCATGAAGACAAATCTCCTCTCTTCTGTGAATACACGGACATTTTGTGGTGGTGTCCAGGCAACAATTTGTGAATTTGCAGTCGGTATAAACCCTATCACAGTCACTCCAACTACAACACCTTGTACAACAGTATTCAGAAGAATGTTTATGGGTGCAGTAGCAACCGGCACTGCTAATGTCTGTGCTGATACAACTTGTGCCACTGGGGCATGAACAGTCAAAATCAAAGCAGTAACAGCTGGAGCAATTACAGTAGGGGTTGCATCAGTAGGTGCAGTAACAATATGAGGTTCTAGAATGGGTCTCTCAATCTGAATTGTGCTTGGATTGAAAGGGGCTGATGCCACAGTAGCACTAGCATTTGTATCATCATCTATGTTTGTTGTAGGGGCTACATATGGAAATGGACGTGAGAACAAAAACGCTTACAAAATGCCATCCCCATAGTCAATGACAGTGTCTGCTTTCCTTGAAGCATCCTCATCATCATTCCCTGTTTCTGATTCTTTTTTGTATTTTCTGTGGTTATAGCTGGGTACATTCTAGCTCCCTCTACTACACACTTCCTCCACCTTTGCAGCCCTTCATCCCATTGAGCATCTCCATTTTTTGTACTGCTCTCATTGCTCTATTCTTGTGCATTTCTTCCTCCTTAGCATGAGGTACTCTCTCCCAAGCATTTAACGCTTCATACTGTGTAGCTTTAGGTGTGGCTCCTTTTCATATAACATTTCCATTTAAACTTTTAATAACATTTAAATCAAAAGTACCATATTGTGGAAATTTAAATAGTCTTTCACTTTCAGTGAACTTGCACCATTGACAAAGCCACAAATATGTACAGAGCCCTACATTTGTCACCACATAATGAGCTGGTGTACATTCCATTGGTGGCTCTTGAACTGGAACTCGCACATCGCCCCTCATTAAATCTCCAAGAGCTTTGAAGCAGTTCAAGTTTGCAACAAATTTCACAATGAATAAACAGCAATTAAATTCAAGAATTCAAAATTTGTATTCTGTTTATAATTCTGCATATGGCAATACTTTCCTCCAATCCTGTCAAAACTCTTTTTTCGCAAACCTATCACAGCTTAATACTTGATGGCTCATCAACCAATCTCAGTGCAGCACTTCACACCAACTGAGTTATCCCAGCGCAGAACTTTATGATGTAACTCTTCACTCTTTGCAGTGGTTAACCCGCCTTTGCAATTGTCTCATACACAAACTTCTACAACTCTAAACAAGCACAATAAGCATATAACTTTTTTATTCTCCACTAAATAATTAAAAGTAGACTATTCATAAAAGAAACAATCAGAGATGAGGTTTATACCTTTCAAATCTACCACACACATACATGAATGAAATCTCGACCAGTGGGAAATCACTTTGACTGACATAGCTTCCCCTTTGCGCTAGAGGTTTCACTAGCACCAATCAAAATAAGTACAATCACAACAAATTGTTATGATTACTCTCTCAGTTGTGGAGTGAATGCTACCTCACAAATCTATACCAGAAACCGTTAGCACACAAATAGCACCTTTTTATATTTTTCAAACTATCTCCAGATCTTAGAATACTTTGTGTCTGAAAACAGCTTCAACTGTTCAACATCTAACCATGAACACCACTATTTGAAAAAAACAAACACATAACCTCAACATAAGAATGTAATCCCAAAAAGACAATTATTCACATACATAAATCAGCACACATATAGAATTTGGCAAATAACCTCTTACATAGAGAAGTCTAGAAATTCAGAGATGAGTATCCAGTCAGAATGTCGGGAAAGGAGTCCGCCCTACTCTAGAAACATGCAAATTCTATGTTGCCACATTATTATTTTTTGTCTTCTTCATCCACCAATAGAATATCAGCAACTCCTAGGAATAAGCACAATCCCCATTTTTTCATCACAACATATTAGACTTTCAGACAGTTTCCCTTGGAGATTTAAAACATTGTTTCTTTGGTCCAAAAACATCTTCCCATGAATCATGCATCCTGTCGTTTTCATCTCTTCCTTGTTAGAACCTTACTATCAGTTGTCCAATACAATACAAGTGTCTATTCACCAGCTAACAGTAAGGTTCTGAAGTTGTAACATCTGCAGCAAAGAGAAGAAAAACTATTGTGCACAAACTACTATTCAAAGTGAAAACAAGCCTTTCAGCGTTAATGCATTATTTTTCACTTAAAATGGCTTCAACAGTTAGGACCTTATTAGGATGTTGGATGGACCGCCACCGACAGGCTGTCTAGGGTGGTCGGTCCAATATCAGAGGCATCGGTGGACCTCCCGATTACGATGCCAGTGGTCAGAGCAATGTCGTCAGCGGCACTGCCCGCCGCCTCCAACAGGATCAAGGATCCCGCCAGGGTGTCAGTCAGAGGCCTAATCTCTACAATGCAAGTGGTGCCTGTGTAGGCACTGCCATAGGGATTATAATGCCCCTTTCTGACAGCGATTCCAGATCGCCCTTTCCCACATGTAAAGGCGGTTGGAAAGTGACTTTGGAGACACCTAGCAGGGCCCCCATCACCTCAAGGCGTCTACTGTGTGGCGTGGGGCACATGTGGTGCCCCCCTAAGCATCTATGCGCTGTGTGCCAGGAACCACATGGACTAGAAACATACCCTTTACCATTGCAGCTTGTGCTGCGGTTCTTTTCTGAGCCGCAGCACAAGCTGCAATGGTAAAGGCTATGTTTCTGACCGCCGTGCTGGTGGTCACATCATAATATAGGAATTGGAACCGCTGACTGCTTGTCGGGCAGTTCCACTCCTGAAACGATGTTGGTCGGACACTCGTCTGACCAATATCTTAACAAGGCCATGTTCAGGTTAAAGTTAGGCGGTCTTGCTGGCCGACTTCTGCATGATAATATATTTGAGCTGCATTTTGTAGGAAGAAGAGCAGTAAAGTAACTTCATTATTGAGTATGTAGCTTCATTGATAAAAGCATGTTATTATTAATTACAATTAGTTCAGTTGATTAGAGCTTTTTTCTATGAACAGTAATGCTGTTCATGAATACTTTGCTATCACTGTCTATTATAGCCATTTAGGATTATGAAAAAAAGGTACGGCCATTTTTTCCTAAAAATAAATCTATTTGGGCCCTTGAGGGGTTATTTCATGATTAATATACATATTTGCAAACTAATCTGATTTTAGATGTAAGGAACCACTTTTCAAAACATTCTTTAAGGAGCTCATCTCATGACCATGTTCATATAAAACTGTTACAGAAACAATTAGTTTATGCACTTCTGCAGGTGGAAGATAATAATGGCATTTATTCTGATTTCACAATAAAAAAAACGTTTTTAGTAAATTAGTGATACAAAGACACACATGAATTAAATCCAGAAAAGAATACTCTGAGCAAATGTAGATTGACAAAGGCCTGCCAATGAGTACTGTTTATTTATGGTGCAACCAAACTAACATTTATAAAGATAGTTTTACATGCCTGTCGTTTTTATTTTTACATACTATAATATAACTGAAAGCATAACATACTATGGCCTTTACTACATGGTAACACGAGTTAGCAGCCAAATCATAAACTCAAGATCTGCAGTAAATCTGCAGATATGTGGTGTTTCACAAGGAGACTCCAATTAAAAGTCGGTGCCACTATGGCTGAATTGCCAGAGAAAAATGAGAAATTGCCATGAGGATCAGGATAGGAATCATTGATTCCCCTGTTAATTGCTCTTTCTAAAGGGATCCTCAGGGTCCTCCATGCAATCCCAAGTAACTTGCTCCCTGGCATAGTGATCGATTACCCACCGTATTGGGAACACTAGGATACCAAAGTTACTAGGAAAGAGATAATAGACCTTGTAATGAGTCCCTATATACTTCAAGTATGTCGGATTTGAGTCACTGTATTGGGGATGAGGTGGCTGAGTGCTTATGTAGGAACCAGGCATTTCTCATCTCTGATGGCTTCATATAGAAAAATAGGCTGCCAAAACATATTTGACAAAAAACACTCAAAAAATAGGCTGCCATAATCTTGACCTGATGAAAAGTTCTCCTTGTATTTATATATGGAAAATGCAATGAATAAACACATATTGAAAACACTTTGGGTCTGATGTAGAATTTGGAGGACAGGATACTCTCCCACAAATGTGACAGATATTCTGTCCACCGTATTGCAAGTGCCATAGGATATAATTATCATGTCCTCCAAAATTGGGACCTTTCTCACTTGCTATGTAATCCTAACATGGTTCATTCAATCTTTTTGCTACCATATTTGGGCATAGTCCTTGAAAAGTTACTTTTTTCTCAGAAAAATCCTTTATCAAAGGCAATCACATCTTGCACACTTCACTCTTGAAAACAGTACAGGGCTATTAGTGACTGCAGTTTAAGATGATCTACGGTAAACGGTTGATGAAGCTTCTAATGGATGCTCAATCTAGTAAATCTTTCTGCTGCCTTCAACACCATTGATCACTCCAATGGGTAAAGTATTTCCTGAGCAAGAGTGAACATATCAGTACCCTTCCCACTTTTAAATCAGAATTTAAAAACATCAGCTCTCATGTACCCTAGCTCTCTGTTTTATCACCTCTATTATTTAATATATGCTTGTTGTCACATACATATTTCTTACATTTGTCCAGAGTTCTCACACATGCCTACAAATCCCTTCATGATGCAGGACCAGCTTATCTGAGCCACTACCTCTCATTCTACATACCCACCAGACACCTTCGCTCTGCCCAACTAGCCTCCATCCCACGGATCCACAAGACCAGAGCCGGAGTAAGATCCTTCTCCTACCTCACCGCTAAGACCTGAAACACCCTGCCTTTCACCTCAGGGAATCACCATCACTAACCCAATTCATGAAGGATCCCAAGACCTGGCTCTTCGACTGAACCACTGCTGGCAGACAGATCAGTGGTCCCCTCTGCCCCCCCTCAGGGCTTTGAGACACTCACGGATGAGTAGCTGTGCTATATAAACCCTTGATTTATTTATTGAGAGTTCTATATTACATATATGCTGATGACAACTGGCTGATATTCAGACTTAGCCCTGTTAAACCTCTTAAGGCATCAATTCTGATCAGATAAATCTTACAAATGCCTTAGCCATCATCCGATAGTCGATGTCATCTAATTTCCTGAAGCTCAGTCCATCAAAAAAGAAGCTTCTTATTCACAGGAATAACTACACTTAATGAATTATAGCTGACTGGCCTCCCACCCAGACCATAGAAAGCTGCCTACAACCTTGGAATTCTAATTGACACAGATCTCTTTTTGAGACACGAGGGAAAGGTGAGTAGCACCTGCATCAGGCAGATTAAACTGCTAAAATGATCCTACCTTTTGTTGATTGAAACATCATGTGCCTGTAGCCAATGTTTTAATGCAACCACAGCTGCATTAATAAGGCTGCAGATAGTTCAGAACACTACAGTAAGACTCCTTGATAGTAGTAGGATAGAGGATTATTTCACCCTAGTTTTTATTTCTTTGCATTGTGTGTCTGTCTGAGAGGCATCTTGTTTAAATCTCTTCATATCGTTTACAGGGCAATCCAATAAGCCTCCCCTGAGTATACGACTGCTTAATGTGCTCAGTAAAGGCCACAGCATACTTTGGGAACTAGCAACCAATCCTTGCTACAAATCCCAAAGAACAAGACAACAACTTTTGCCAGTAGGGCATTTTCTATGGCAGAAGAAAAGGCCTTGATTCATCTTCAGCTGTGCTCTTTCTCACCCCATCTTTTAAAGACCCTAAATGTAATTGTCAGTTGTTTCTTGGCAGCTCTTGTTCATTTTATTATTTTCCCCCAATCTAGCACTTACAGAGTTGTGTTGTTTTCTCGATAGCACTAGGAAACTACAACAAATGCGGTGTTCTACAAAATTAATAGCAGGATCAAAAGCAGTGATAATGTCGATGAGGGATTGCAGGGTCCTAAGAGTGGAGGTAGATTGGTACTTCCCCTATTGAATTCCTAAATCCAACCAAGTTCTCTTCCCATGTATAATACTCCTAATAGTAATATATTTCTACCTTATTTGTAGGGGTGGGCGGAATTTGCGAAAGTGACTTTCGCAAATTATCGCGAAAATGTTAAAAATCTCCGCAAACACGCGGAAATATCGCGGAGATGCGGAAGTTTTTACCCGCCCGTTCGCGGAATTTTCTGCCTGGTCGCGGCTCGCCAACTTACCCATGCGGTTGCTCGCGGGCGCGGCCATCTTGTTTTCACTCTTCTCGCGGTGCATGATCGCGAGAAGAAAGACGTGATCGCGTGACCAATGACATTACTGCGTGCGTGAACTGTCACGAGACAGCGCAAATGGCTACCAACAATCCAACATCTCGTGGAGAACGCGACCGGATCGGGAAAACTTGTCGGCGAACACGGGGATTCAGGTAAGGCGATCGCGCGCGCGCGAGAATGTATTATTTTACAGCGCGAGCAAGAAAAAAATTATCGCTAAGCTGCGGAATGCGGAAATTTTGACATTTTCGCGCTCTCCGCGGAACGCGACAATGTCAAATTATCGCAATTTCCGCGAGCGGAACGGAAATTTAGCCCAGGCCTACTTATTTGGGGCAATTACTTGATATTGGCAATAGGTACAGATCCACATTTATGCTAGATGACGTTTATTTAAGTTTTTCGCATTTAAGGGGCCTACTCACAATCTGCATTTTTTAATAAGTTCAGGAGTAATGCAATAAATCTACCAACTTACTACAAAATGCTAGTCATAAACCTACATATGGAGGTTCTACCTCCACCTCTCCTGCCTTTTTCTGTGCAGAGCTCCCTGCTCTGATTATGCATTCTTCGCACACCCAAGTATACACTTTGGTAAAAAAAATGTGGGAAGGACTGTAAAATTGGGAATAATTATTACTAAAAGTGATTGGTTAACAAACAAGTAAGGAGGGTTTAAGGAAGGGTTAGTGACAGAATTTAGGGAGGGATATGCACCCATCACAAAAGTGTAAGTTTATTGCTATTGAAAAACTAACCTTCTATAGTCACTACAGCCAAAGAGGACCCAAAATAGTTGTGAATGTACTCCAGCTTGTAGCTGGAGTAAGTCTAGCACTACCCATTGACACTCACAGGTACTATAACACTTTTCCATAGAAAATAATGGAGGTAAAACAAAACTGCATAGGAAATAATATTAAAATAGATTAAAATATTGAAAAATATATTAAAATGTCATTTAAAGTTACAAGCATTCTAAAAATAGAACCTAAATTATAAATTCATTTTAAAATATTTTCTTTATTTTTTTTACCTGTAAAAATAAATGCATAATTATTATTTGTCAAAATATAAAATCACTGTTAATTGATTCTACGCATCATTTTTAACAATTTTAACTGTGATAATTTTTTTAATTCAATTAACATAGGTATTTTTTTAATGAAACTTCTGAAAAATATTTTAATTTTAACACATTCAAAATAATTGCATTTTTAATCGAAAATTAAGTCAGTAATGTCGTAAAATTTTGGTGCCGATTCCGATCCTGTAAAACGCTGGTACAAATGGTCGTACGGAGCGTTTTCTCTGTACGACTCGTACCCGGGAATTCCACCGTACAAACCAGCAAGTACGATTCGTACAGAAATACCATTTCCGTACGAATCATAAAAAACACCGTACGGCTAAAAAATACATACAATTCCAATCCTGGACAGCGCGTACAAGACGTCCGCACGGAGTCAGGCAGCGTTTTACAGACCAGCAAGTACGATTCGTACCCACAGCACTCCGCATGGCTATATTTTTACGGGAGCCAAAAAGTGCCGGAAAAGTTAAGTACGCCGCGATGCACGAGGAAAAGGGGGCCTGGTACGCGCCGTACACGCCATCACCCACATCGTACGTGTCATCATGTACGGTGCGTACCCCAACATTGCATATGTACACGCCGTACCCCCAGCCCCACCCGTATGTACGCGCCATACCCCCAGCCCCCCCGTATGTACGTGCCGTACCACCAGCCCCCCGTATGTATGCGCCGTACCCCCAGCCCCCCCCGTATGTACGCACCGTACCCCCAGCCCCCCCGTATGTACGCGCCGTACCCCCAGCCCCCCCGTATGTACGCGCCGTACCCCCAGCCCACCCCGTATGTATGCGCCATACCCCCAGCCCCGTATGGACACGCTGTACCCCAGCGCTATGCGCTGGGGGTATGGTGCGTACATACGGGGGCTGGGGGTATGGCGCGTACATACGGGGGTACGGCGCGTACATACGGGGGGGCTGGGGGTACAGCGCATACATACGGGGGGGCTGGGGGTATGGCACGTACATATGGGGCTGGGGGTACGGCGCGTACATACGGGGGGGCTGGGGGTATGGCACGTACATACGGGGGGCTGGGGGTACGGCCTGTACATACGGGGGGAGGTGGGGGGTACGGTCCGTACATACGGGCATGGGGTGGGGGGGCCGTACGACTCGTACCCCAGGCACAAGTGTACCCGGAGTAGGGGTCGTACACAGTTCGCTCCGTACGGGACGTTT
This sequence comes from Triturus cristatus, assembly GCF_964204655.1. Lineage (NCBI taxonomy): Eukaryota > Metazoa > Chordata > Amphibia > Caudata > Salamandridae > Triturus > Triturus cristatus. The sequence continues at coordinate 370,419,358 of NC_140591.1, read as the reverse complement.
CCCATACGCTTGTGCATTCGGAACGCCGGTACGGATCGGACTTGTGCGCTCGGACTTCAGTTTTACGACTCGTACGTAAAACTGTCCGGGGACGTCTCGTAGACTTTTCCCGAGGCAATTCGTATGTATTTTTCCCGTACGAATCGTACTTCACCGTTTGTACGGTACTTGAACAATTCATACGTAAAAAAATACGGATACGAGTCGTACGGGAAAAAAAAATATAGGATCGGAATCGGTCCCTTTATCATATTATTTAACATTTTAAATACATATATTAAATTATAGCCGTGAAATATGTTGCAAGGTTAAGAATTTGTCTCATAAACTTTTATAATAATGATTTTATTAACCATCCAAATCCTATCTTCTTGGAATTGTTCAATTTTATTGATGAAGTTGCGAATGGAGAAAAGTTTGGCCAATTTGATGGCATTTGTGTCGGCGGAGATTTTAATGCCCACATTCACTATACATCCCCGCCTTGTAGACGAGGTGCTGAATTATTGGATTTATTACATAGCAGGGATTTAGACGATGTAATGAGCTATTGTGGATCCCCTGAGGGAATTGAGCCGGCCCCTACTTACATTGGCCGTGGTAGTTCAACTACGATTGATTATATGTTTACCTCTTCCCTCCTTAGCGAAGTGTTACTTAGTTCCGAGGTTGTTAGTAGCTCATATAGCGATCATCTGCCCATAGTAATCCAACTTAAATCTATTAAAAAACCTATAGGCCCACATGAGACAGGAGCCCAAAATATTACTGTCTCCACAGACGGGCTCAGGATTGTCTGGAGAGGGATCGACAACCAAGAGATCCTATCTACTGTGATTAGGAATAATCCTCTGTTGATCTCTAAATGTTTAGCATTTGGTGGCCCCGATATAATTAAGTCTTTCTGTGATTTATGCATAGTTATAAAAAGGGCAATATCCAGACCGTCAAAAGAACATAATGTAACCAACCAAAGATGGTTCGACACTAATTGTTCGAGGGCCAATAGAGAACTTAGAAAGGCCTTGGCAGTTAAACCCCGAGATGTGTCCCTTGTCAGTTCACTACGCTCCAAATATAAACATGCACTAAAAGTTAGAACTGAGGAGCTTTTAATAAGTCACTGGGATAATCTCACGAAATCCGCTGCCTTAAAAGATTCAACTGGGTTTTGGAGAGATGTAAAGAACTTGAGAGCCCTGGGAAGTAACATCACCCCGATCAATTGCAACATCACAGGAGACTCATGGGTCACCCACTTCTCAAAACTTTATGCGGAAGTTGGAGATCACACCGAGGATAATTTCCCCGACAGTACCATAGTCATAACATTAGAGGAGGTAGAGGAAGCCATTGCAAATAGTGCTGGTAACAAGGCACCAGGCCCGGATGGCTTGTCTATTGACCAGATTAAATCCAACACAAGCTTCTGGGCCCCCTTACTCTGTAACCTTTTTAACAATCTGAGTAAGAAATCTATCCCCTCGACATGGTCCAGTAGTACCATCGTACCTATTTTCAAAAAGGGAAATAGGTTGGACCCGGGGTGTTATCGACCAATATCATTGATCGATAATACCCTGAAGGTCCTTGGTAGGGTCCTATTTGATAGAATTAGCACATGGGCAGATGATAATTCTATTATCCACCGTTGCCAGCTAGGCTTTAGGAGCAAACTTGGCACGGTGGAACAATGTCTGAACCTCAACCTTATAATGGCTAAATACACAAGAGCCAAACAATCCCCTCTGTATTTTGGGTTTATGGACCTAAGCTCAGCATTTGATTTTGTTAACCGTTCTCGCTTATGGTCCATTCTTTTAAACTACGGTTTAGACGAACCACTAGTCCACTTTTTGGCCAACCTCCATCGCAACCTGAAGGCCCGCGTCCGAATAAATAATGAAGGCGAGGTCTCAAACGAAATTTTAATAGGCAAGGGGGTGAGACAGGGCTGCGTTCTGGCCCCCTTGCTTTTTATATTATACATCAATGAATTAACCCATTCTTTATGTAACTTGACAAAAGACGTCCCTATCATTAATAAGAAACCAATCCCGGCGCTACTCTACGCGGATGATGCGGTACTCATGGGCCGCACTCCGAATGCCCTGCGTATTTTAATATCGGGATTTGTTGATTACATGTCTGATTTAGGTTTGTGCACTAATTTTAGTAAATCCTTTATAATGACCTGCGGCCCTAAAAATTATAAAATCCCAAAGATTGTGATAGGTCAAAATTCCTTAAAAAGCACTTGCACTTTCCCATATTTGGGTCTGCTATTTTCCAATAGCGGCTCGTGGCAACCCCACGTTGCAATGGGGAGAAATAAACTCTCCAAATCGATTAACTCTGTTACCTCTCTCCGTCAACCGCGCCAGGCGGACGTGGTTTCCAGTTTATTACAAATTTACCGGACCCAATGCCTCCCAACTGGTACATACGGTGCTGAAGTCTGGGGGTTCTCGAACTGTTCCGAATTACAGAGAGAAGAGAATAGATTTTGTCGGAAAATCTTGGGGGGAGTCATTAGTGCACCAACCACCGTATGCCATAACGAATTAAAACTACACTATGTTGAGGATTTTATAAGAGCCAGACCCGCATTGTTCTGGTTAAGGGTCTGGAAAAACCCGGCAGCTTCCTTGTCCCGTGAGATTATTATGGACTGTCTGAATAGTGAGAATGTCGGCTTAATTCCATGGATTAATGCGGTAGAAAAGAGCCTCGTGAGTGTTAACTATGGTCATCTTTTCACACACCCCGATCAGATCGATGGCTCCCACAAAAATTTAGTGAGAAGGGCACTCTATCAGCATTTCCACAAAGAGAGGGAAAGAGTAGATTCTGCGAAACAATCTACAACCAATTACTTACAAATCCAGGAACCATCCCCCGAATTCCCGATGTTACCACAGCCCTATTTACGTAAAAAACTGGGCAGGTGGAACAGGACCTTACTATTCAGATTTAGGGACCGGAGTATTGTAAATCTTATCTGCTTTCCACTGGGTTACATTAAAAATCTGGAAAAATTAAATTGCCCTTGTGACCATGGTGGAACCCAGAGTATGTTACACTTTATTTTTGGCTGTGGTTTCTACAAGAAATTTACAAGGCATTACTTAATCCCCTATTGTAGAAAGCACGACTTGACCGATCACAATTATGCTTATAGACACTTTTTAATGTTGGGATCAGATGAATTAATTTTTAGAGTCAGTAATTTTCTTAATGCTATCGTACGCTCACGCAGGTCTTTGAGAATTGATTAATTTTATATTGAGATATGCACTTTGCACTTTAATACACGATTTGCACTAACCTAATGTGTTGTAACGCATTTGTCTTGTTTTCATAATACCCATAGTTATCCTTTTTCTATATACTGCCATATATTGTATCTAAGGTGGTTTTGTGCACTGTATAGTATAAAGGTCATTTGAGTTTTCATTGTTGTTTTTTATAAATTATATTTGTAAATGATAAGTTGTGGCCCAAAACTGTAGTATTATATGTGTATTTTAAAATGTATTTTGTGCTTTTATGGATGGTTTTTGAAATCCGAATAAAGTCTATTTGAATTGAATTGAATATATTAAATTAAGTAACATTAATATTTAACTCAAACGTATTTTATCTACATTTTATAAAAGTTTAATAAACCTGTGAAATTTTCTCTGTAAAGTTTTACCATGCGGCGATTGTCGCCTGATTGTCCCATACTGTATGTCAAATATGTTCGTAAAGTCAGAACTAGCAATAACTTCACAGACTCATTTCATATTTTTACTGTCTCCATCCCATTTCTGGGACAGAGACGTGTAAGTCTGCACTTTTGAATAACTGTACACTGAAAAGCGTAAGAGTAAACTTACATACGAGGATTTACCTATGTGTAAGTTTACCTTTGTGATTAGGCCCATAAGTTTTTGTAAAATACTGTTTTCTGTTTTAAGTTTAGAGAGGCTGCACTCTTCTCAAACAACACTCCATTTTTACTTTTTTGAAACGTTTGATTTATTTTTGGAAAATTTAGAAAAATTAGCTTTTTATTAAGTGAAAGCAAAAATATGAGAGTACTTTTCTGCTCTTTGGATAACTTCATGTAAGTAAAGCTGGCATATTGGAAGAGAACACCACTTAATCTTCTGTGGTTGTTCAAGGATCCTAATGATATATTATAAAGCTTGAACAAGCTTTCCCAAGGCCATGTATGAAGGCCTTTATGTGTCAGCTGGGTCAGGCACAACATACTTAGGGAACCTCAGAAGAAAGAATATGCCAACTAAAGCTCTGTCATCATTAAGCCTCCACTTTCCTCAAAGACACTTTTTATGTTCATTTTGCGCTACCACAAGAAACAAATGGGTTTGCTTTAAGTGGAGTTATGAGGCTCAAATGGCCCAAAAAGATTCATTTATATCCTTTCAAACTGAGTAACCGTCACGGGCAGTGGTACCAAGTGTAACTTTGTGTTGCTGTCTACCTTACCTCTAAGCTAATTGTGATGATCTTTCAAAGCCTGAGGTATGTGGTCCTACTGGTCCATCTCCCTGCTCCCCTTTCCAGCGAAGGTTATAGAAAGGGCAATCAACAAGCAACTAACCAAACACCTGGAACACAACAACCTCCTGGACCTCTCCCAATCTGGATTCCGAGCCAACCACAGCACAGAGACAGCCCTGATCGCAGCAACCAACGACATCAGGACTCTCATGGACGGCAGCGAAACAGCAGCCCTCATCCTCCTGGACCGGTTTGCCTCCTTTGAAACCGTCAACGACCACATCCTGATCGACAGACCCCACCACATTGGAATCCAAGGAGACGTCCTGAAATGCATAGACTCATACCTCACTAGAAAACCCCAGAAAATTAACCTTCCATGTTTGCCTCAGAAGCCAAGAAGATCATCTCCGGCATGTAAGGACCTTCTCTCAGCCCCACCCTCTTCAATATGTACATGACTCCCCTTAGGCAAAAACATCAGATCACACAGTCTCAACATAATCTCCTATGCTGACAGAACCCAGTTTATCCTCTCGTTGTCAGAAGACCCCTCCACCACCAGAGCCACCTTCCACAAATGCATGAGGACCATCACTGACTGGATGAAGGACAACTGTCTCAAGCTCAACATGAACAAAACGGAAATCCCCATCTTTGGAAACAGCCCCTCGCCATGGAACGACGTCTGGTGGCCTGAGGAACTAGGCCCATCACCCTCCCCGACAGACCACGCATGCAACCTCGGTATCATATTGGACAGCAAGTTATTCATGCAGAAACAGTTAAACACAGCCTCATCTGTCTTCTTCCACACCCTATGCATGCTCGGTACGAATTTCAGGTGGCTCCCAATTAATGCCAGGACTGTCCCTCAGGTTCTCATCACCAATAGGCTGGACTATGGGAAAACCCTGTATGTAGGAATCACTGCGCACATCCTGAGGAAACTACAAGCAATACATAACTCAGCGGCAAGACTCATCCTCAATCTTCCCAGACGGAGCCACATCAATCCAAACCTCAAGAAGCTACACTGGCTCCTGATTCAGAAGAGATGCCAGCTCAAGATATTGACCCATGCTTACAACCAAGGACCAGCATACATCAACAAATGAATGGCTTCCCACCAACCGACCAGGCACCTGCTACTTGCCTCACTCTTCCTTGCAGACACCCGCAGGATCCACTGAGTCAACAGAGAAGGACGATGCTTCTCTTATGTGGTGGCCAAAGCCTGGAATGACCTTCCCCTTCACCTCAGGAACCCCTCTTTGCTACACGACTTCAGGAAAAAAAGAGACTAAACCTGACTGCTCAAAGGAACAGAGAACCTTGGAGCAGCAAGAAACTCCAGCATCTTGAGACCATCATGGGTAATTTGCATCGATGTATAAATATTGATTGATTGATTGATTGATATGGTCATTGGGTAAAAAATATAGATTGGTACAAGACCAAATGCCATCCTCCACCCACCTCAGCTTGTGATACGAATGCACAAAGAGTGAACAGTGTCCTCATTAAGACAGTTATTTTCCTTTTTCAGTAACAGGCCAGGCCCAGTCATCAGTATCTGACCTTTTATTTTACAGAGGCACTTCCTTGCCGTGTAAGGTACAGGGTAAATGAATGGAAGCACACTGATTGACTTCCAAAAGAAAAGTAGGTAAAGTGCTAATTCAACCAACACTGTAACCTATACAGAAAAATAAAGTGGCATTCCCTATTGGCCAATAGGTCTGTAGGAGATCCTGTAGCACGAAACTCCTTACAAAATGAACGTCAAACTATCGAAGTTTTTTTGCATTCGCTTTTTGCAAACACACGCTAATATATTTTTGCAACGTTCTTTGTTGTTTGCCTGCATTCAGCTCTGCCTCCAATTTAACAGATCTGAAGGTAGCACACAGTTACTTACAGCTTATGTTTTTTTCCCAGCGACAAAAAGCACTTCCTTAAGCCATAATGTATAAGGACCAATGGATTTTGCTGTTCCCTGGGTGAGTCCCAAACCACTTGGATATCTTAAATAAAGACGAAATAAATAATAGAGTACAGCATTCCGAAAGGGGTTTCTGTTCACAATATTGATTTTTCAACAGTGATTTTTATTTAACCTAAAAAGCAACCATATGAGACGTGCAGATTGACAAAAAGTAGTCGATAGGCGGCTGCACAGCAGTTAATTAAAACAGTGCATTCCATGCTTTTAAATCTATTTGAAGCCCCGAGGAAAATTCTCAAAAGCTGCTTTGGTTCCTAATTCGTCCCCATAGAAAGGTGTCATTGCCTCTAATTTGCCTGAAATTGAAAGAAAAATATATGAAGATAACAGTAATTCTTTATATTACACGCTCTCTCTGCTCAAGGCAGCGAAGGAGGCGTGCACTAGAAAAGTAATATTCCAGCTAAGGAAGAGAAATCAAACGTGCCAGCAATGGACTGAGCATTAACAAGCTAGAACCATTTGAAGATATTGTCTTTTGGGCTTTCAGAAATAGTTGTTAAGTCGAGACAATGGCCAGACAAACACCTTATGTGAAGAGAGTAAGTATATCAACACAGAACTGCAAGCAAACACGTCAGGCCCAACACCACAGGTATGAAGGGGTTATATTTGGATTAGAGCATGTACTATCTCAGTTTTACCAAACTGCAATGAAAATAGTCTTGCAATTGAAAGACATGTGATCGGGTAATGGGTGTCGGCAGGGTTGGGGTCACTCAGGACAAATAGCGTGCACCATCCTGTCCTTTGGGGCTTGCACTGGGTCCAGAGAGTGAAAAGCATTCTGAGTAATAGAGGAATAGTGATGGATCTGCCCCTCGGAGAGGCACTATCAAACATAGGGGCTCGGATTTACAAACACTTTGCATCAGGTTTGCCTTATTCTTTTAATGCAAACCTGATGCATGGCTTTGTGGTGGGATTTACAATCCAACGCAAACTGAGATTTGTGTTGGATTGTAACCAAAAGTAGCTCAAAGCTGTGCAATGCAGTGCCTTGCATTACTTTGCATCAAGGGGCGTTCCATGGGTAGTGAAAGGAAGTTCTCATGCAGCCGTCCATGGCTGTTCATGCAAATTGTAATTGTAATTATAATTGTAGATATATAGCGCTTACTAACCCTGAATCACTTTTCGGTGAGTAGCACGCTACTCCGGAATCCAAAGGTGGATTATTGGTGGATTTGCAGAGAGAAATATAAAATGGTATTGGGAGTGGTGGGAGTGGTAAACAAGTCAGTTTGTTAGTTTGATGAATAGGATAAAGGATGGGAGGGAAAGTGTTATTTGGAAGTTCATAATAGTAAAGAGGTTTGGGAGGAGTCATAGAGTTGAGGTAGGAGGAATTTTGGAAGAGTAATTGGATAAGTCATAGAGAGACGGTTTGATGAGGTTTGGGGAGATTAGTTATTTTTGTTCTCAGGAGATATAAAATAGTACTAGTTAAAGCCCCATATACGCATACTTAGAGAAATATTTACAAATTCAGGAGCTCAATTTTCGCTGTAAATAAAGTTTTTATTTAATGGTATTTCTTATTGTGTGTGTTTTTTTTAATTTATATTTGACCCCCCCATATTTTAGTAGACAAGGATTTTTTACACAATTATTATAATCACATTTATACATTGTGAAAGATGTGTTATTTTAGTTAAATAAGCCCATAAGAATACACACATCATCATATATGTTATTGATATATTGATCTACTTATATATGATTATACTGATAAAGTTATATATATATGTATGTATTTAATATTTGTAAATTTAATATTTCTTTATGTTCATTTATTTTTCATTCCTCTAGTAAGTATTAAAAAATATACATTTCGAGAGATGCAAAGCCATATTCATTATGTTTGTTTTTTCCCATTAATTAATTATTTATTAAAACATTTTTGATTTATGTGTTTATGATGTCTTTTAAGTAATAAGTCTATTAAATAGTAAACATTTACACATACTTTCTGTATAGTCATGTTAATATGTTGGGATATGAGTGACCATAATAAATAGAGATCTATAGCATGTATTCAAATACTTATGTGCTATTTATGTAATGACCTATATGCATTTAAAGCATAGATATCAGGAATGTATATATTTCAACAAAAGGTGATGTATACATGTGTACATTTGTTAAGCATAAATAGACATATATATATTTATTTATTCATAAGTAATATATACATTTGTAGAAAGAAATGCACATATCTGAATACACACATGTACTCAAATCATACATGTTTACAAACACATCTATTTGCAACATTGGTGTCTTGTGCATACCATTGCTGTACATTTGTATTTTGAATATTGTGGTAATGTATGGAAGAGCCAGCTCGAGTAACTATCTGAAGATAAGGTGGTTACAAGGATGGTTGCATGGTTGCAGCACAAGGTTGGTCCTGAACAAGCCTGAAGGACATAGTCAGGGTAGAGAATGCACATAATCCCTCAAATCTGGAATTCATGGGGAGCAATTGTAGACGACAGGGGTTTACAGAGGTAAGAAAAGAAGTATTGGACAACCTGGACAATTTGTAAGACAAAGTTCTAAGGCAAGATACAGTCAAGAGCCCCCTATGATTATATGACCAATGTTGTTTTCGTTTATATATCTTGCATTGGGGCGTATCCTTGTGTCAGTTCAGTCAGGGGAAGAGACATATTAGCAAATCCTGGCACATGGTGCCAGTGGTAGTTGCAAAATGCCAAGAAAAATGCAAGACTTGTTAAGTGTTGGGGCAAGTCCAGCTCATGGGAGCATTCACTTTGGCTGGGACCACCTATTTATTTCTATAATCACAGAACTGGAAGTTGTTGAAAAATTACTCAATGATCATTGTATATTGGGGCCTTTCACAAGTCTATTATTGTTAAACAGACAATTATATTCCAAATATAATACAACTATAGGAAGGGTTATGTCTTCTAATTTTGCATTCCCTTGGTGTCTGAAAGTGGTCTGCCCTGAAGGAGGCTCAGTGGGGACCGGAAAACTGTTGTCATTTAGTTGGGTTTGCCCATTGGATCAGGTGCACCAAACTTTCAAGGTTCAGTATGGAGAAATGCAACTCTTGATGGTGCCATTGAAAGCAACATATGCTTGTGGCATCTTGTTCTCACGAAGATCATATGCTCTTCTTTTTCTGGGTTATTCTGAATGATGAGATATGAAGACCTAAGCTCTCCTAGATAACTGTTGCCTTCAGACCCCCATTATGCACAGGCAATTAATTGTGATATATGTGGGAACAGTAATGTTTGCAGATATTTTTCCATGGGAAAAATGCCCAGTATTTACCGTAACCTGAAAACTCCTCATTGGGTGATGTTAATTTCTCTGATAAATCCTAACTCAGCAGAGTTGAGTTTTATCTGGTGCAATAAAAATCATTCTAATTATCATGCTACTCATAAAGATGGTCCTCTATTTTAGTCATAATCAAAAGCTTACATCGTAGAAGCTAGTTATACGTTTTACTGATAAATATTTTGACCGTGAGTACATTACTTTTGTGTAGAAAATCTTTGTTTATTGGGGATTGCTGCAAAAAGAACAATCGATGGACAGAATGCAGAACAATGTCATACATTCACACCAGTACAGCGATCTAGGCCTAAATCCATTGTTTTTTGTTCACCATGCCATTCCAGGTTGGACCCTGCCATATGCAAATCAGTCTTGACCCTGCGCCCAATGGGAACAGTCCAGCCGAAACTGCCAGGCCAGGTCCTCCCTGGACTGGAAACAAGCATCCTAGGACTGGTTTCAGGATTTCACCCATCATCAACCAGGATAGCTTGATTCTAGTGCCATGGAGTGCACAGGACCCACGTCTGGGCATACCCGTCCCCGTCGGGGTGACAAATGCAAAAAGAACAATTGGATGGACAGAATGCAGAACAATGTCATATATTCACCTCAGTACAGAGATCTAGGCCTAAATCCATCGTTTTTTGTTCACCATGCCATTCCAGTTTGTGGTCCCAGCCATATGAAAATCAGTCTTGACCCTGCGCCCAATGGGAACAGTCCAGCCGAAACTGCCAGGCCAGGTCCTCCCTGGACTGGAAACAAGCATCCTAGGACTGGTTTCGGGATTTCACCCGTCGTCAACCAGGATACCTTGATTCCAGTGGCATGGAGAGCATGGGACCCACCTCTGGGCATACCCATCCCACTCGGAGTGACAAATGCAAAAAGAACAATTGATGGACAGAATTCAGAATAATGTCATACATTCACCCCGTACAGAGATCTGGGCCTAAATCCATCATATTTTTGCATACCATGCCATTACAGTTTGGACCCAGCCGTATGCAAATCAGTTTTGACCCTGCGCCCAATGGGAACAGTCCAGACCGAACTGCCAGGCCAGGTCCTCCCTGGACTGGAAACAAGCATCCTAGGACCGGTTTCAGGGTTTCATCCCTCATCAGCCTGGATAGCTTGAGGCAAGTGGCATGGAGAGCACGGGATCCACGTCTGGGCATACCCATCCCACTCGAGGTGACAAATGCAAAAAGAACAATTGATGGACCGAATGCAGAATAATGTTATACATTCACCCCAGTACAGACATCTGAGCCTAAATCTATTGTTTTTTTGCTCATCATGCAATTCCAGTTTGGACCCAGCCATATGCAAATCAGTCTTGACCCTCCGCCCAATGGGAACAGTCCAGCCCAACAGTTAGGCCAGGTCCTCCCTGGACTGGAAACAAGAATCCTAGAACCGGTTTCGGGGTTTCACCCCTCATCAGCCAGGATAGCTTGATTCCAGTGGCATGGAGAGCACAGGACCCACTTCTGGGCATACCTGTCTCACTTGGGGGTGACAAATGCAAAAAGAACAATTGATGGACAGACTGCAGAACAATGTCATACATTCACCCCAGTACAGAGATCTGGGCCTAAATCCATCATTTTTTGCTCACTATGCCATTCCAGTTTGGACCCAGCCATATGCAAATCAGTCTTGACCCTGCGCCCAATGGGAACAGTCCAACCGAAACGGCCAGGCCAGGTCCTCCCCGGACTGGAAATAAGCATCCTAGGACTGGTTTCGGTATTTCACCCATCATCAACCAGGATAGCTTGATTCTAGTGCCATGGAGCGCACAGGACCCACGTCTGGGCATACCCGTCCCCGTCGGGGAGACAAATGCAAAAAGAACAATTGATGGACAGAATGCAGAACAATGTCATATATTCACCCCAGTACAGAGATCTAGACCTAAATCCATCGTTTTTTGTTCACCATGCCATTCCAGTTTGTGGTCCCAGCCATATGCAAATCAGTCTTGACCCTGCGCCCAATGGGAACAGTCCAGCCGAAACTGCCAGGCCAGGTCCTCCCTGGACTGGAAACAAGCATCCTAGGACTGGTTTCGGGATTTCACCCGTCGTCAACCAGGATAGCTTGATTCCAGTGGCATGGAGAGCATGGGACCCACCTCTGGGCATACCCATCCCACTCGGAGTGACAAATGCAAAAAGAACAATTGATGGACAGAATTCAGAATAATGTCATACATTCACCCCGTACAGAGATCTGGGCCTAAATCCATCAAATTTTTGCATACCATGCCATTACAGTTTGGACCCAGCCGTATGCAAATCAGTTTTGACCCTGCGCCCAATGGGAACAGTCCAGACCGAACTGCCAGGCCAGGTCCTCCCTGGACTGGAAACAAGCATCCTAGGACCGGTTTCAGGGTTTCATCCCTCATCAGCCTGGATAGCTTGAGGCAAGTGGCATGGAGAGCACGGGATCCACGTCTGGGCATACCCATCCCGCTCGGGGTGACAAATGCAAATAGAACAATTGATCGACCGAATGCAGAATAATGTCATACATTCACCCCAGTACAGACATCTGAGCCTAAATCTATTGTTTTTTTGCTCATCATGCAATTCCAGTTTGGACCCAGCCATATGCAAATCAGTCTTGACCCTCCGCCCAATGGGAACAGTCCAGCCCAACAGTTAGGCCAGGTCCTCCCTGGACTGGAAACAAGAATCCTAGAACCGGTGTCCGGGTTTCACCCCTCATCAGCCAGGATAGCTTGATTCCAGTGGCATGGAGAGCACAGGACCCACGTCTGGGCATACCTGTCTCACTTGGGGGTGACAAATGCAAAAAGAACAATTGATGGACAGACTGCAGAACAATGTCATACATTCACCCCAGTGCAGAGATCTGGGCCTAAATCCATCATTTTTTGCCCACTATGCCATTCCAGTTTGGACCCAGCCATATGCAAATCAGTCTTGACACTGTGCCAAATGGGAACAGTCCAGGCCGAACTGCCAGGCCAGGTCCTCCCTGGACTGGAAACAAGCATCCTAGGACCAGTTTTGGGGTTTCACCCCTCATCAGCCAGGCTAGCTTGACTCCAGTGGCATGGAGAGCATGGGACCAACATCTGTGCATTTCTGTCCCACTCAGGGTGACAATTGCAAAAAGAACAATTGATGGACAGATTGCAGAACAATGTCATACATTCACCCCAGTACAGAGATCAGGGCCTAAATCATTTTTTTTTTTTCAGGTTTAAGACTGATTTGCATATGGCTGGCTCCAAACTAGGGTGGCATGATTAGCAAAAGAGCAATGTATTTAATCCGAATCTCTTGACTGGAAGAGATTGTTTGAAATGTTTTAGCACTCTGTCCTTCGTCTTGTTGTCTTTACTTAGTGGTACATCACTTTAGAAGACATAGTTCTTGTTCTACCTTCAGCTCCAAATATAAATTACAATGTTTCTTGGGAAATCAGTGCATCTTTCTTTCAAAGTTTAAAATTGTAAATGTTTATAATGCAAATGTGAAAAAAACAGGTATGACATCTCCTCAACAACCATCACTGTGAAAGCGCAGCCCAGCTCATTAGTATTCAGTAAACAGTGCAGTGACTTGCTGCACTGCTTACAGAACACTAATGGTCTGTCTGCCATTATTACCTACCACCCTCATCAGCCTTTCTTTGGGACGGGGCAAAGCACTGACTGTACATGTGTGAGGAATAGGTAGAGCATAACCTTCTGTATCCCTTTGTATCTCCATAGAAAGTAGTCCTGCTTCAAGGATGTGACTGTAGAGCCCTTACTCAAGAGGAGGGGCCATAGTTCTTGCCCTGACTCTAACTTCATCTTTTGCCTCCTTGTCACAATCTTGTGTCGGTGGAAGTGGGTAGAAGTTTTTTGCTTCCTCTTGCGCCATCCCTAACCCACTTGATTCCCTGCTTTCTTTACTCCTCATTTCCCCTACCTGTCAGTTCCAGCCTCTTCTTCACCATGGCTTTAATGGTGTAATGTTGTGATATGTGCTGGGTGCTAGGACCAGGACATGAGGTTGAGAGGTGGGAGGAGAAACTGGGCGGCAGAAGAGGAGGAGCGAGTAAGGGGAAGACCAGAGCAGGAACAGGAACGTAGTGGTTGCATGGAAATAAAGCTCCACTTACAAGAATAGTGTCGGTGTCTTATGTACCTGCGACGAGACACTACATCTGGTGAGGACCGTGGTCGCAAACCTTGCTTGCCTACCTATATCCTGGCGTGCGCTCTGCTGCCTCGGAGCTGTGCTGAGACCCGGATCAGGAGCCCGCCCCGGTTGCGTTGTGCCCTGCTGTGTGTGTCGTTTGCTCCGCTGCCTCGGAGCTGGGAGGTCCACCATGCCCTGGGAGTCCACCCCAGTCATGTGTGCCTTCTGCAGGGATTCGCTGTTGCACCAACCCGGGAGCCCACCCCGGTCGCGTGTGTGTCGGCAGCAGTGTATTCTGCTGATCGCGACCTGGGAGCCCATCCCGGTCGCGTGTTCTGTGCTGCGAGTGCCCGTGTTGCAGCTGCTGCATGTGGAGGAGTGCGGAGTCCTATGCTGTGCCTGGTGGCTGAAGTCGTCATCTCCAAGGTACCGGGGTCTGTATGTTCCCGCGCTGCTGCTCCCACTGAGTGAGTCAGGCCTGCTAATCTCGCGAGGAGCGAGATTTCACCGGCGGCCATCTTTAAGTCAGGCGCCTCAACCAATCCCCTGCAAGGAGTGCCCGACGGCCATTTTGAGGTCAGGCAAATGCTGGAAATCTCATCAAACATTGGCAATTGAATTGAGGAGCTGTCATGTGCTTCAACATATGTTAAAGGGCCATATCATTGTACATATTGGACTGCTCCCTCATCCTTTCGCCTGTACTTGGTCTTCATTGATGCTAGTGGCAGTAAGCACCTGTCAAGGAGCTGGTGGGACTGCTCTTTTCATAGGCTCCCTGCTGTTGAGCCTACAGCATACCATAAGTGAAGATTGGCGCTAAAGGTGTCGCTTTGAGCCGAGTGACAGGCGCTGTGAAGATTCCTGTGTTTAGGCTATTCACTACAAAGCATTTGCTCAACCCTATTCCTACGCTATGTCTGGATCACCCATGTCAAGACAGAGTCATGCCTCTGCTAGCGCCAGCACCAGGCCGGAGTCACCTACGTCCACAGCGCAAATGGGTGGACACAGACTTGGCATGCTCGGAGTCCCTTTTCTACGGCCGCTGGAACCCTTGGTCCTCATATCGGGGGGAGGCATGGGCCTTCGCTGGCAGGAATGGCTAGAGGACTTTGAAGACTTCATGAAAGGGTCCCATGTGACCGAGGAGGAGCAGCAACTGATTGCATTACGCAATTTAATCTAGAAAGATGTTGGTCAGATTATAAAGAAAATTCCGGCTGTCGCTGCGTCGTCATATGCCAATGTGCTTGACGCACTAAACAGAAAATGTATTCATAAACGGAACATTGATTATGAAAGATATATATTCAATCTGGCTTCTCAAGAAAAAAATGAGCCCATGAGTACCTTCATTACGCGACTTCGACGCTTGGCCCGCTACTGTGAATTTGACTCTTTCACGACGGAAGACGCCCTTCGCCTGCGAATCATAGAAGGATGCCAGTCTGAGTTGTTACGCAGACGTCTATTAAAGAAAAGTTGCTCACTGGATGAGATCGAAGAAATGACGCGAGTACATGATCAGGTGGAAGAACATGCCAAGAGAACGGAAGCTGGAAGAGGTGAAAAATGTGAACAGGCATTTCGGCTCCAATCCCGTAACACCATAGGTCTTCCCTTGCAAAGCAATGATCATCCAGATCCAAAGTTCAGTACCATTTTACAGGTCGTCGTCGCAGTACTAGCCGGACTGATAAACGACAGGAGCGCCAACTTAAATGTTATCGCTGTGGATATGACTTCCCTCACACGGAGACCTGCCCTGCATTAGGCCAAAAATGCAGGAAGTGTGGCAGGGACAATAACTTTGAGAACTTCTGTGGAGCCCCTCGCAAAGACGCCCACAGAGACAAACACAGTCTAACTCTCGCCATCATGCCAAAGCAGTGTGGGACTGCAGAGATTCTTCCACTGGCTCTTCACAGTCCAGCCGTCATTCTCATGGGACATATCGATCCCGTCACTCACAATCTCGTGAGTCGAGGTCGCTGTCACCAATATCGCAAGACAGTGATGAGTACGTCTGCATGGTCGCAGATCCGGACCGGTTGAAGAAATACCCGCGACTAGATCTTAAAATGGACACACAATTAGCCAAGTTCATTGTAGATAGTGGAGCATCTCTCAATTCTATTTCAATTGCGGAATACAAAAAAATGAGTCCACCACCACACTTGCACTAAGCTGCCGTGCGGGTGTACACATGGATGTCAAAGGAACCTCTTCCTTGTTTAGGACAATTTCCGACTAACCTCTCATACAAGGACAGAACTATTCCGGCCCGCATTCCTGTCATTGATGGTCCTGAAGCAGATTGTCTTCTCAGCTTGCCCATGGCGGAAAGACTTCAACTAGTAGAAATTCTGTATAAAGTTGACGATGAACCTGACATAGTTCACAAGTTTCCGAAGTTATTCACCGAACTCGGAAAGATGGCTCATTGCCAAGTTCTATTGCATATAAATGAACGTGTGACTCACATAGCACAACATCACAGGAAAATTCCATTTCACCTTTAACAGTCTGTAGAGGAGGAACTGCAGGATCTTCTCCAGGCTGACATCATTGAGAGAACATCAGGACCCATTCCCTGGGTCTCTCCAGTGGTCATGGTGCCCAAAAAGGGCTCACCTGGCAAAGTGCATCTCTGTGTAGATATGAGAGCACCCAACACTGCCATTGAAAGAGGAAGACACCCGGGGCCTCACAGTAGCGACATGATTGCGTCAGTCAATGGTGTGCAAATATTCTCCAAACCAGACCTTAACAAAGGCTATCACCAGCTGGAACTTCACGAAAAATCGAGATATATCACCACATTCTCTACTTATCAAGGCCTGTTCAGATACAAAAGACTCAGCTTTGGGGTCTCATCTGCCGCTGAGATCTTTCAGGAGGCCATCAGGAAGGTAATTCATCACATTTCCAACACTCTAAACTACAGTGATGACAACCTTGTCTATGGAGCAACAATGCAAGAACACGACACGCCGCTGGATAGAGTCTTTCAGGCTCTGTTGGATGCCTATCTAACTTTAAATAAAGACAAATGTGAATTCCACAAATCCACATTAAAATTCTTCGGCCACATCATCTCAGGCACCGGAATGAAACCTGATCCAGAAAAGATTGCCGCTTTGAATGATACCCCCAGGCCGCGAGACGCTGGGGATGTGCGTTCCTTCTTAGGCATGGCAAGCTACTGTGCACGCTATATCAAGGACTATGCCACTATCAGTTACCCTCTGAGAAAGCTGACCAAACTAGGACACCCATTCCAATGGACCACGAGATGTGATCAAGCCTTTCATGCAATCAAAGCTGCGGTTGAATCTGCCAACAATCTTGCATATTTCAATCCTAGAAGAAAAACTGAAATCACCGTAGATGCGAGTCCCATAGGACTTGGAGCGATATTAGCTAAATATTACACAGAGAGTGATAAGCGGTATATTGTAGCACATGCCAGTCGGAGTCTCACGGACACAGAGAGAGCATATTCTCAGCCTGAAAAGGAAAGCCTGGCGGTAGTCTGGGCCTGCGAACATTTTCAAATCTTTATTTACGGAAAACACTTCACACTTATCACGGACCACCAGGCCCTGCTAACCATCTTCGGAAATCCCCGAGCCAAAATGCCACCCAGAATAGAGCACTGGGTCATTCGCCTTCAAGAGTATACCTATACTATCATCCACAAACCGGCAAAAGCTGCAAATCCAGCGGACTATATGTCCAGACATCCCAAGGCAAGGTCCATATCCAATTTTGGAAAAACACACGGGCTCCTGAATAAAGGTAAAACCCTGACAGGGAAATCAACTATTTTGGAAAAACTATAGCACCGGGTCCAGTTCTGATTAACATTAAGAAAGCGCGCAAACTCTAGGCAGACAACCACATAATATACATTATGACAAACAACTTTGAGAAAATATTGTTAATTTTATTGATCTTTTTTAGTATATTTTATAAAGTTAGCAAGATATATATAAAAATAAATTCAATTTATACATGATTTACTTCTAAATACATTACAACACATATTGCACAAATCAAACCTCATTTTGATATGAGGTAAACAATTAAACATATTGTATTTACCACATTTTATGTTGTCAAAGCACCATTCACAATACAATTGAAATCATATATAAAAAACACTGGTAGTGATTTAAAGAATACCACCCAGTACAATTGAAATCATATATAATGAACACTGGTAGTGATTTGAGGAATACCACCAATGCGTTTCGGCAAATGCCTTCTTCAGGATTTTCTTTACCAGTGAATGCTTTGTTTTAACGGAGACGTTTCTTCTACATTGGCAATGTTATTCCAGATGCACAGGTAAATTCGATGCACTCGTTGCATCTGTGTGCCGTCTTCCTTTTACCATTTATCTTATATTTCTTGGCTACTTCCACTGCTCACGGGTCTGTTGAGTCTATATATATACCTCTTCTAGCATTGAAGGTAGCCTTTCCATGCTTGGCACTTTTGCTGTTTCTATTGTCCACAAATGATTATAGATGATTAAACTCGTGTGGCAGAAGTTTGCGATTCTATACTTTCATGCACCGCCGTTTCTCATCTTTATGACTTTCCATGCGTCCCCGCGTCTCGCGTCTTGCGAGATGGAAAATCGAGTTAGAGGTATGCGGCAGGCAACGCTATGAACTTGTGGCCTGGATATAAATAAACGGGGAAGCATGGAAAGTCACCATAAACATCTTCAAGATAAAATATAACGTTTAGAATAACATTACCATAGCAGTTGACGCCAGAAGCATTTTCTAATTGGAATCCGACAACATAATCACTTGTTTGTATTTTCTGCTTCTTTGCATCTTTTCTTTTCTCTTGATTTTGTTTCTGCTTTCCAACCATACTTGCTTCTTCACCATGTTTGCGTTTTGAGCACACAACACGTTTCTCATAAATAGGATATTCACCTAAACGTGCAGGCAAAGCCTTCTCAAACGATTATATTCTCTTACACAATTAGCATCAGAACTAACCTCATCAAAATCAATTAAATACAAACCAGACAACTTTCTAACTCGAGATAATGCAACATTTACCATTCCCTCTTTAAACACAGTTCTTCCCACATTTATCAAAGCATTATCTACACTTAAACCTTGAGATTTATGAATAGTTATTGCATATGCTAAACAGAAGGGAAACAGTTTTCTAGGAACATACAAGTCTTTTACAAGCAAAAAACGTACAGCACAACGCGCAATCTGTTTTACCTGTAATCTGATCAAATTTAACTTTCAAGAATTCAATTCCATTTCTATTTTGATATTTCACAAAATCAACAACTTTCCCCATTGCTCCATTCACTAAACCTCAGTCTACAATCAGATTACGCCTCAAAATTACCCGACAGTTTAAACATACATCACATTTTTTTCCTAAGCCAGCAGTTTTTGATACAGACTTTTCCGAAGAATCCAATTTAGTCTGTAGTTGTTCTGAAAGAAGAATTGTTATTCCTTGATGCTCGATTTTATCAATAGCTTCAATGTGAACTATTTCTTCATTTTCAAATTTCATAAACTCTCTATTAAATGTATAACACTCTTCCACTGTAGGCATTAAGCAAACTATAGACTTTTTTTCTTTCATTTTCTTGTACATTACTTTTGCTGGTGTGTTTGCATTTGTAAACAAGTTCTTTAGTAGACGACTTTACCATGTTTGCTTAGAACACCAATTCTTACATCTTTTAGAATATTTCCATAATCTTCATCTCTTGCTTGTCGCATATTCTGAGTGAATTCTTTATATTCAGAATTTAACCACAGATTCACATTTCCAATACTTCCCAGAGATTTCTCTGTGTCTTCATGTAGAAGAGTTTTAAACATTGGTTCTCCTTTTACAGGTGTTAGTTGTAGCATATCTCCAAATACAATAAATGTTTTCCTCCAAAGAGAATGTCATAATCTGTTTTTAATACCTGCTGCAATCTTAAGTATACAAAAGCAAGCATTAAGTTTGAGACCATGCTCACCTCATCAATAATTAATAGTTTCATTTTCTTCAACACTCTTGAGACTTCATGATAAGCTTCTCCAGACAACTTCTGATATTGTAATTTATTATCATGCTCAACTGGTAACATCAGTAATCTATGCAAAGTAACTCCTTTAACATTGTGTGCAGCTAATCCAGTTGGAGCTGTTACCACAGAACATAAATGTGAACTAGTAGCTTTTTGAAGATAACTGGTCAAAACTTTAATTAAAAAACGTGTACCTGTCCCAGCTTGACCACTGATGTACATCAGAAGAGGTTTAAAAGATGAACACACACATTCTTTTTTTTCATGCAACAAACCATGTTCTATCTGTTCTCTCACTTGTATATATATTTCTTTCTAATCAACATTTAGTTGTACTTCTAACTTTTCCTATGTAAAATTCTCCTTGTGTGCTTGTTGCATTGCAATTTCGACTTCATGCATAGCAATCGCTGCTTCAATTTCCAGTATCGGTTGTCCAAGAGGATCTTGACTGCATTGACCACTACTTTGACTATCTTGAGAACTTTCGTTAGCTATTTCAGCTGTAATAGTCTTTTCCTGTTCAACTTCATCATTCAACATTTTTAAATATGTAGGGAAAATTGTACATGCAATGCTATCTTTACATGCATTAAAAGAATCTTCGTACCAGTCTAAGTCTCCAAGTAATTCACTTTTGCTACGCCATGGTTTAAAGAGTTGAAGAAGTGCTAAATAGTAAAATTCTCGCTTATCTGGAGTTTCAGAACTGAGTTTCTTGTGGTTTATAAGATTACCCTTTGCATGTTTTACTAAACAACCATGACATCCAACTACTGCATATTTTCCTTCTTTTAAATTCTGTTTAACATTTCTTTTGAAGCTGAAATGTTGAAGTACTTCATACGGACATAGCTGTTCCAGATGTCTACTCCTTTTCAGATAGTATGTGTCCACCATATTAGTTTTAAGAATGTCTGTACTGTCTGGTTCATTTGCTTAAGTATTCAATTTCTTCTAATGATTTCAACACTCTATTCCGTGATCAGGCAATACCTAAACTTACCCAAATGATTCCTTGAGACTTTGAATATAAACTTGAAGAGCACAAGCGGTCTGAACATTCATAGGATCCAATTTCTCGGTGGGAAAGCATTTTCAAAGTAAAGCTGTACAATGTTTTGCTAATGCTTTTCTCTTGGACAATTTCTTCCCACATTTGTTTCATCTCTGTTTTTTCTGATTTTGTTATGTACGATGTAACATAACGGGCAACAGCAATTGAATTATCTGCAACATACTGGATGTCCATGTTCGCATTCCACATTTTTAAAATGACTGGATTGTAGTCATTGATATACTTTGACACTTCTGTTCTTTTTCAGTTGTAGTTATTCTTTGGAGATTTCCAAGTTATTGTGTTCGTTACAGAAGAAAATAAATAATTTAATCTTCCTTTACAAATGACTGGACATGGAAAACCAAACCGACATTTGGTGTAAAATTTTCCCTTAGACTTATATTTTCTTCTGCAGTACTTTCCACAACGGTGACTTTGGAAACGCAAAACTTGCTGTCTCAAGCTTCTATCTCCTTCTTCTCTCGGAATCTCACATGTCACATACTGTTCGATGAAAGACAATACTGTTTCATCAGAATCAGTTCCAAATTTAGGTGCACCCTTAACCCATAGTAGCATATTTATATGAGGTGCACCTCTTGCTTGGTACTCCTTTCTCGAAAAGAAATCGGTAACTTCTCCAAGAGGTGGATTCTTTTTATTGCAGATAAAAGACATCATAGCTTGAAACCTATGATTAAAATATCTGCACACATTTACAGGATCCAATGAACACAGGTTACCAGGAGTCTTTATTTCAACATTTCTAATATTGGAATTCACTTCTCTTAGAAACTCAAGCAAATCTTCCCATGCAAACTCTGCACAGCTAAGTGTGACAAACCATGTTGGTGTGCCTAAGTTCCATAACATACACTTGAGTTCTCCATGACGACGATACCAATACTCATTTGTTCCACGTTGACATGAAATCAAATTGATTAACTGTGCTTCTAAATTTTCATCTGTTTTTTCAACTATCTCCACAAATTCTTTCGCAGAAAGAAGTGAATGATGAGCTCCATTTTTAAGTATGTGGTTCACTGCATACGACTGAGAAGATAAATCACTTTTAAACAAAAGGTGAAATATGTATGCAATGCACTGGCGAAATCTAGGATCTTCAGAATATAATCTTGTTGACCGATATTCTGAAGCTGGAATACGTACAGGTCGGTCATCATATCGTCCACCTTCTCCAGTAGAAAACAGCTGTGGAAAACAACGAGCTTCCAAGCTCTTCTCCCATACACTCATTGGAGTTCCCTGTGCTTTTTTCATTTGAAATAACTCAATGCTGCTTCCTATTACTTCTTTTGAATGCAAAGGACATATTGTGTAAGATTCATAAATCTCTTCAGTCCTTGACTTGTCCACTTTCTCTATTTGACCGCTTGAAATTTCACATTCATCTTCTAAACTTATTACCTGTTCATCCACATTTACAGTTTTGTAATACATATTGTTCTCTATAAGATATAAGGTAGCTATTTCAACTTTATTAACATCCACAAATTCTTGCCATATTTTCCGACTCTTTGTTGGTACACCATTTACTAGAATTACTACTGCTTCATTTTCCTCTTTCTCTCCAGCAATAGTTTCAATATATTTCTTAAAATCCAAAGGTAAGTACACCACTCTTTCTTTCAGCCCTCTTTGCAAGTATGTTGGTGGCAGTTTACCTGTTTTAGGCTCCATCTGAATTATAGTTTGAAAAGGATGAACAGATTGAATTAGAATTGACTCATATGTATTCAATTCTGCCAGTTCCTCCGGAATAGACTAATTCTAAGTTATTATGTACTGCTCTAGCAGGCATTTTGTTCTCTTCTAATTTGTTGTAACAATATTTACATATACGTTGATCACTATCTAACTCAAATTGACCTTCCACCAACAAGTAAGTTGCAAATCCTTCCCATGTACTATTGTTCTGCTTTTCACTTTTCAAATACAAATCAACATTCCTAGTTTGACTTTTATAATGACTACGTCGACAACAAACACAAGCATAGTTTGGTATCTCAGAGCACACTACATAAAACCTTCCAATTTCTTCTTCAAACTGATCAGTACTAATCACTTTCCCATCTCCTTCAACATCTGTAATTGTCAAACTTTCACTTTCTATTGACTGCTCTTCTGAACCAAAATATCGCATTTCAATATCATCACACTTTTTATGAACATCTGATAAAGAACGAAACATATAAAAGAGCTGTATTCAGTTCACTTAAACATAATGCAGGACTTTTTACATAGTACAGTATCCTTACAAACTCCCGCATTTCTGAATGGTGTACTGCTAACATCCTCAAGTGATCAAAAACACTTTTACACACTTTTCTTGAAAGACAAGCCAGAGAATGCCCATATTTCTCCGTGTATTTTCTTACATTACATGGATCTAGTCCTTGCAACAACTTAATCTTCTGTTTAATACTTTTCTGTGTATATTCTCATAGCAAATTTTGCATTATATCAATAGATTCCTGTCGAATTCTACAAATACTGCTACAACCCCACTTATATACAGGAGTATGTGTACATTTCCCTTGCACTTCTTCAACTATTAACTCTTCTGCACTTTTACCAACCAATTCCTCTTTTGGAAGAGGACAACCATCCTGAACTTCATAGCAACGACCTCCAGTATCAACTGCAAATGGTAAACTTTTTTCCTAGAAGTAACTTTCCTCATTAAAAAAAGGCTCACTACTAGAAGTATGTTTCCATTGTCCACTAAGGATTTTGCAAAAGTGGGTTCTGTTCACAAGTCTTTTTCTTCTACTTTTCTCTTTCAACACTCAACCTTTCAATACTTTATCTAATACTTTGATCCTCTTCAAAATCACAATGAATAACTTCTGTTTTAAAGTAAAAGCAGTATCCATTATACTTTCGATGCGCTGTTTCTCTTTGAATTGCAGAACTTTCTTTATATATTTGCAGCATGTTCTCATTAAATTCTGAATCACTCTACTTCGAAAAAGTCTCTGATGAATTTTTTTTAACTGTTTTTGTCCCCGGGTAACAGATACTGTTACTTTATCATGTTTTCTTTTCCTTGTATTTGAAATTGAAGTATACTTCTCCTTACTTGAAAAATTCCTCTTTTTCCTTTGTGAGATGTTATTTTCATTAAATGTTCGTAATATTTTTTTCAGAAATTGTCTAGTGTTTTTACCAGAAGAAACTGTTTGTGTAGTGCCCTCATTCTTTTGTAATTCCAAATCTTTTCTTTTCTGCAAATATAAATGCTTATTTTCTTGTCTTTTTTCTCAGTTCTTCTAGGCATTTTCAAATTTTTATCCAAACGAAATAATTTTCTGGAAAAAAAAAATAGATTCAATGATTTTTTACATCAGTTCAATATATTACAATAATAACATACAATTAAATAAATTCTGCTGACGGCTTCCAGAGGCAGTGCTGCAACGTGATGGAGCACGGCAGGGGAGCAGTAGGATGTCGGGTAGTGCCATAGAACATACAGCAAGTATTTATTTAATTATTTACATACACCTTTACAATTTACATGTAACTGCACTACCTCTCCACAGCACCCCACCCCACCACCCCACACACTCCCTCTGCAACCCACCGAGAGACAACTTTATAGATAACGGGCCATATTATCAAGGAACGGCGATAACATTATCGCCGCTTTAGTGGCAGGAAACTGCCGCTAAAGCGGCGATAATGGGCTTTATAATAATCTCTTGTGAATTCCCGTAGAAGCCGAGGTTCACACCAGAACCTGGGCTTCTATGGGAATTTACAAGGGCATATTATGATGCCCATTATCGCCGCTTTAGCGGCAGTTTCCTGACGCTAAAGCGGCGATACTGTTATCGCCGTTCCTTGATAATATGACCCAATATTTTTTACGATTGTAATCTGTATACTTAGGATGATATTGCCAATCAAACGGTACACAGAAAAAATACCATTATTAGCCTAACAATTTAATTTACAACTTCACAAACATAACACTGCACCCAAAGCTATAATTTGAGGGGAGGGAGTCTGAGCACCGGCAGTTTATTTTTGGGGGCATCGAAACGGATCTCTATGGGGCTCTATTTTCGGGCCTCACAAAGGTAGTCCATTGTTTTTTTTTTTATTGGACTGTAGTGAGACAGTGAGACCATGCACATTGCTCACTACTAAAAACTGGAGACATCATGCCAGGTGAGTCGAATTGTAGGAGAAAAGAAATCCTTTAAAGAGAGCCATTTTTTCTCACGATTTCCCTTCTTTTTTGCATCGCAGGAGGAACATTATCGTGGCGTGATTAGCAGAGAGACCCCCAGGCGCACAACACCCATTGCCCCGGACTCCCTGAGACAGCTTCCCAATAGTACAAACAGAGCCGCACCCGAGTACTTCACAAGTCTTCAAAAGACCATTTGCTTGTAAATGATGCTCTGTTTTTTTTCCACCCCTTTTTAGAGGCCCTACATCCCCACATTCTGCTGAAAGAACTAGCCTCCCCCGAAGTTTTGCTCTGGTTATGCCTTTGGAGATGACCACACGCAGCCAATCCAACACAACCCTGCTCTCACCATTCACAGGGTGTTGTTGTAGAGCTACGAAAACACACGCTTTCCCTGGCTTACTTAGGGGCATATTACCAAAAACGGCATTAAAATTATCGCCGCTTTAGCGGCAGGAAACTGCCGCTAATGCGGCGATAATGAGCTTGATAAAATGCCCTTGTGAATTCCCATAGAAGCCCAGCTTCACACCACATCCTGGCCGGCTATGGGAATTGACAAGGGCATATTATTAGGGGTGGGGGGAATTTGCGAAATTCACTTTCGCAAATTATCACGAAAATGTTAAAAATCTCCGCAAACACGTGGAAATATCGCGAAGATGCGAAAGTTTTTTTCCCACTTGTTCGCGGTATTTTCTGCGTGGTCGCAGCTCACCAACTTACCCATGCGGTTGCTCGCGGGCGCGGCCATCTTGTTTTCACTTGTCTCGCGGTGCATGATCGCGAGAAGAAAGACGTGATCGCGTGACGAATGACGTTACTGCGAGACAGCGCAAATGGCTACCAACAATACAACATCTCGTGGAGAACACGACCGGATCGGGAAAACTTGTCGGCGAACGTGGGGATTCAGGTAAGGCGATCGCGCGCACGTGAGAATGTATTATTTTACAGCGCGAGCAAGCAAAACATTTCCGGTAAAATGCGGATTGCGGAAATTTTGACAATTTCGCGCTCTCCGCGGAACGCGAAAATATCAAATTATCGCAATTTCCGCGAGCGGAACGGATTTTTAGCACAGGCCTACATATTATCAAGCCCATTATTGACACTTTAGCGGCAGTTTCCTGCCGCTAAGGCGGTAATAATTTTACCACCATTCTTCATAATATGCCCCGTTATCTTTCTAAATTAACGTCTTACACTGAAAAGCTGCTTTACATTTCTTTCCCTACATCAACCTTTGTTTAAAACACCACCAGAGAAGGGTGGTGAACTCTGGTCCACAAAGAGCAACTCAAAGCTTTATTGTTCTTTATCAGAATCTTCATCTGCCTCAATGATTATCGCCAGCCTTTTCGGCCCCTTAAGAGGCTGGGTGGATGAGTATAATACGCAGTATTTAGGATCGGCAGCGGGGAGTGCACGAAAATAAGGACGGATAGTTGAATAAAGGGTGACTGGATGGATGGCCAGATGGATGAATGGATAGCTAGATGGATGGATGTATGGATATATGGATGAATGGAAGAATAAATGGATGCATGGACCAGTACTTAGGATACACGGGTGGGCTGATAGACGTGTAGGATTGGTTCTGGGACAGATGTATGAATATATGGGCGTATAACTGGATGGATGGCACAGTGCTTACCATAGGCAAGTGGGCTGATAGATACTTAGAATAACTGCAGGGACAGCTGTATGTATGTATGTAGGTAGGAATGTCTGAATGAATTGAAAGATAGTTGGATGGCGCAGTGCTTAGAATGAATGGATGTAGGGAAACTAAAGCGGCGATAATGGGCTTGGTAATATACCCTTGTGAATTCCCATAGAATCCCAGGTTCTGGTGAGAACCTTCATAATATGGCCCCTAGACTTATATTCAAATCTACCTCTCACTGTCAAAAATGAGACCACAACCTGTCCACATAACATTTCTGGCTTTGGTTGTATCGCTTTTAACTTAATAACACCTACATCTCCTACTCCCCCCTTCCCCACTAATTCCACAAAAAGTATAATTTGCAAACATGCGACATTTTGTTTATCTCACCTGAATACATTAACAAACCCAAATTAACGCTGTACCTCATTTTCAAAACCATAGAGTCCTTTAAAGATGACAAACTACATTTCTTCTTTGTAAACAAATCCTAAACATATATAAAGTACTTATATAACAACAGGTCAAACTTAATGCATATTTTATAACCAATATGAAACACCACACTTTACTAACAGGATATTATTTTCAAATAAAAAATACTTTCAAACTTAAAAATATCACCTCAAATACTTAATCACTACTACAGAACACATAACACATCCTTGTTTATTTCTACCTCGCCTTTGTAGTTGTTATGCAGATTTCAAATGTCACACACGCATGCAATTCTTTCTTTGTCACACAGTACATGTAATGCACCGCTTTCATCAAGAATGGATCCAGTAATGGCACAATTTCTCTGTCGTTCCACATATAAATACATGTAATGAACAAATCAGAATACTTCATTCCTTCATCGACATTCCAAAACTCATCTCCATTGGTTATTTTTGAATTTTCCATCTGAAAAGCTACTTAATATTCCACGCCACATACAGGTCAGAAGTTCAACCTATTTTATCACCACACTTTCTGGAACATTCTGCGACACCTGCAGGTTAAAAGTTCATGATTTTTTTAAACGTAACTTTTTTTTTCAGCATATTCTCGAACGTTTAACAGCACCTGCGGGTTAAAAGTTCACCATTGTTTTAAGTTCCAAAAGTACCTTCCAAATGCAAGTAGCACATCTGGTGAGCTTTGCACATTCCATCCTATCGAATCTACTACACATTTAGACTGCTCTTTATTAACCAATCACAAACATACTTTTCATGCAACTAATATGCACCTTAGTTTTTAGTACCCAATGCTTCTTATCTTCCAATCAGTTATCGTTTTCTGTGTAGTTTGCACTTTACAAATACCATATTGATTTACCTTCACACTCCCTGTATAACTCTACCTAAGCACCATATGCAAATTACCGTGTTCCAAACAAAACTTCCTCCTACTACGTATAAAATATTACTGACACTACTTAGACAGGTGTGGCACAGCGGCCAGGTCACATGACTTCACACCATAAGACACACAGTTTAGGCTCACGCTTTCATCCCCGACTCCCGCACCAGCTCACCTTAGCAGCATCAGACTCTACGCAATACCTCACTTAACTTCCGTACCCAGCACTTTCAGACCAGTATCTATGACTAGTTTGCTTCACACCCCCTCTATAGCACACCCTAAACACCCCCACAAAGGTTACAGTGCTCCTACTGTCCTCTTTCCTACTTTTTTCACCCTTTTTTCCCCTTACTTGCTTCGACGGACTCATAAAATGGCGGCCAACACTTCCTAGTTGCAACAGCTCGCAGCGCTCCCAACCAATAAGCAGCAAGCTCGTGCTCGTAACGCCTCAGCCAATCAAATGGCAGAATTCCCAAATATCGATATGTGTAAATTTCAATATTTCTCAAAAACGACTGAATGGATTTACACCAAATAAACAAAAGCGTGCTTTCTAGACCAAGACCCTTCTCCCTGCCAAATTTGGGGTAATTTCATTCACCCGTTCGACCTGTAGCCTTGTCTAAAGTTTCCTAAGGAAATTAACATGGAGAAAACACGTTTTGGGACCCTCCTTTTTTTTCAACCCCCCCTTGATGAATCACCCCCAAACTTCCCACATAGGAGCTGATATGAACAATGAATTAGTTTGGAATATTTCATGAAGATTCATCAAACGACGCCAAAGTTATAAGCAAAATGAAAAATGCTCTTCCTATGGAAACTTGGTCCTAACTATAACCACCTACTGCCGACCGCCAGTAGGTAATATATATTTATAGATATCCAAACTCCAGTGGCTGTGGGCAGTGCCACAAATGGAGTTTCTGCCCAGGGTATAAGGTAGACTGCAAAGGCTGGTTTCCTGCCAAAATGCATCAATATTGTCAATGCTGCCTTAATAAGTCACCTACACTTTCACCGTTCTCGGGTGCTGTTTTCCCTATATTGTTGCAGGGATTCTGCTTATGCACAGAACTATGCACAGGAAACCAGGACCTCAGTGAATTGTGGTGTACCAAAAACTCACCTCAGAACCCAGAACCCCTTATCCGACCAGCATCAGTGTCCCATTCGTTATCCGAGTTTATCTCGGCGGTCCCAATGTATAGACAACCTAGAACAAGCGACTTAGTGTATTCTCAGAAATGGTGGGAATCAGAAATACCTGTTTGTAATTATTCTACCAGTCCACAACAAGAGTAAACAGAGACACAGTAAAGTTTAAAGAGTTTATTTTATAAACCTCGTGTCCTAAGATGCAGTACTTTGGCTCACATAAGCAGACAAATGATTAAGATCAAAACCATCAGCATAGTTACAATACCATAGAAAATGAAAGGAGAAATCATAATAAAATGACAGTGGATTACAGCCACCTTCCTTTCGCTAGTAAACTAATATTATTATTATTAGACTAATAGAAGGTCTCTAGGCTTGAATGGGGTACCCATACCGTAAAGATCAGCTTAGTGGAATCACATCACAGGATCAGGTATACTCTACTCCTGGGAAAGCTCTTCTTCCAAATGTGTATAAAGCATGCAGCCTGCAATATTAAAAGCACTCGACTTTCAGGTATTTGCAGCTGCGTGCGTGTTATGGCTAAATAGTGGGCCGATCAACCTGAACCCAACAACATGCACCGTCTAGCGACCCAGACTGTTTCTTTACACAATGTTCAGACCAAGGTCGCAGCTCACTGTTGGGGATGTGAACAACAGACAGTTCTCATGTGAAGCAAAGGCGAGCAAGCATTTCTCAAATAATAACATGTAACTGCAGTGTCGTGTGCAAAAGCAGCAAAAGTGGCAAGATGGCTTTCTAACATCTAACGCGGTTGTGCTAACTTAGCAGTGTACGTATATAAATAGCAGTCCTCACTACAATATCTTACACACACATTCATGTATATACCTTTATATTTATTATATATACATATACACACACATATACATACATACATATATATAACTCCAATACTTTAATGCGTATACTTAAAAACGACCCAGGCGCGGAATCCATCAAGGTGCGAAAGTTGATATATTTGTTGTTACCCATTTAACATAAAGAGGCCATTGCCTTGTCCATGACATGTTTTGACCCAAACATGGGGTCTTGATCACATAAACGTGCGTCATTAATTATTGGCCTTCTAAAGCAACATACACCATGTGTGCCTCCTACTGATGGACATAGAAAACAGACTATACTGCATTTGAAATACATCGTAATTACAATCCACAAATTTATAAATAATTTAAATAACAACAAATATGTAAAACACACTCATATTGCTGATTAAATTCATTGTCATTAAACATGAGCAAGTCGTAAAAATGAATCTCTATCGGTCTTCAAAAGTAACTTAGAGAATTGGATCATATTTTGAAGTATTCTGCCACTTTGTCACCATAATGTTGTTATACATTTGTCATAATTTTCTGTTTAGCCTTTGAAGTGTTTTCTCTGTGATCACATCCATTTGATGTTGCATATAGCAGTACATCATTATTGCATGCATAAATGGTGTGGTTAATGGCCATCTGTTATATTGTATCACATATTGTTATTGTATAGTACCTTTAATACAATTTAAATCCTGAATATATATAGAGACCAAAATATACTATTGCTTATTGTTTGTGCTCTTGCAACCAAGTTCTTAACAAAATATGTTTACATAGATATTTAGTGTATGTGAACATAATGCATTTATAGTATATAGAATCCTAATGTTTTACATAAAATCTAATAACGTGCAGAGTGCTATCAAAGTGCAAGCAGTGTATTAAAGTGCTCAAATATAGAAAAACCTGGTACCTGTACAGCTTAAGATTTTTTCATATCATTGTACAAATACACTTATCCCTCTATTTGGGTATAATAAAATACTGGTTTCCTTATACAGGAAAACTAATACCCATACGAACACCATAAGTTATCTTTGATTGTTAATCTTAATTATTTCATGACATTACCACTGTTATCTACTCACAACTATACATTTGATTTGAAGTGTTGATGTTAAAGTGCAGTAGAGAATTTGTTAAATAGATATATAAAGTGCCTAGTACCTTCTTATATCTGAAAACTGAAGCTGGTGAGTTTCCTTTGACCTATTTAATTAAGTATGTCGTTAGTACTAAGTTATAGTTCATCACTCAATTGCCTGAGTCTGTTAATACCATTGCTTCATACTTTGACATGTACAATTAGGGTAATCAAAACTTATGGAGATTCTCACTCGTGTTGAGCCCATTTGGTATTTTTGAATCCAGCTCAAGAATAAATTCGGATTCTAGTTGTCTCAAACGTTTCTCTCTATTGCACCCTCTTCTTAAAACTGGTATTGCCCCTATTAAAAAGTATTTTAAATTCGTTAGGTTGTTATTATGAACCAATTTAAAATGTCGGGCGACAGAATAAGATGGGTCAGAGTTAACTATTGCTGTTAAGTGCTGTAAAATTCCTGTGTGGACTTGTAACTTTTTGCTTCCCACATATTTTGGACCACACAGGTACTCTAGCACATATGCAGCATACTCAGTTCTGCATGTATGGTGACCTCTGATGTTAACTGTTTTTTCCATAAAAGCTGATATGTATCGGGTCATGTTGATACCAAATTTACATGCTCTGCATGAGCTGCATTTGTAAAATCCATTTCTAGTGAGGCATGGCCGAGCGGTCCAACGTGGCGGACGCACTATGAATAATTTCCAGAGGCCTGCCGATAACTCCTTCATAATCCTGTACCATCGACATTTCTTTCACCCCAGCCCTTTCTACCTTGTGCCTGCCTGTGCCCAAAGCTTTTCGGAGGCGTTTGGTGGCCGTATTGGAGGTGGCGCAGCTGATTGACAGAGTCGCTTTCAAACCCAGGCCGGTTATTTGGGCCCTCGCGACGATTCACCCCGGCTCCTTCGATGCACAGCGGCCAGATTGCACCTGTGATCTGTGGGCGGACATGTCAGGCCTCAGCGATGAAGATCTGTGCTGAGCTGGTGGTTCGGCTGCCCTGACTGCTGAAGAGAGAGTGCATTGGAGCCGCTGCGTCACCCGGCTGCCCTTGTGGCGTGGGGACGGGAGTCAGAGATCTGCATTTCAGTGTTCCCCGCCGCTGACATTCTATATATTGCGCAATTGAGAGTCCTCGTGGCCGCCAATGCCCTTACCTGCTCCCCCCCACTGATGTGGACAGACCCCTGCTGAGGCTCCGTGGGCCCCAGCCGCATTGCGGCCGTATGGCCGATTTGGACTGCCGCCAGAGGACGCCTTCATCGGCAGCTGTAGTGACCAACAGAATCGGGCCTGGTTGCTCGAGAATATAGCAAAACCAAAGGGGATGATGGACGGAGTGTTGAACATTGCAAGCACTCTCCCCCAGTCAACTGATCTGGGTTTAATCCATCATCATTCTTTAGCTCACTCCGCCACCCCAGTTCAGACATGGCCATATGCAAATCAGTCTGACCCTGTGCCTCATGGGAACAGTTTGCTGAGGAACCAGTACTTTGACATTAATCGACCGGCATCTACGTAAGGCTGGTATTCAATTCGACCATGGATGGCAGAGAAGCTTTCTCTTTCTATAAGATTCATATATTTCTTGAACAGAGGTAATGTGGCACAGTTTTTTGCTTCTTTTTTATCTTTGTTTTCTTCTTTTGTTGTGTCCTTACTTTTTCTGTAATGTATTGTTCGTAGAACCAGTCCTTTATAATTACCGAAAATGTGATCTCATCAGTGATGTCACTGACCATGTCATGAATGATGTAATATGTGACATCATCAGCAGTGGACTGAGGGCACGCGAGTTATAGTTAGTAGAACTAACTATAACGAAGGAATTTCAATGGTTTTGTACGGGTGAAATGTTCAGCTAACTATAACACCCCTGAAACCTATGGTTTTTTTCAGTGAATTTCTAAGGTTTTTTAAATGCTAATTCCTAACTATAACATGTCTGAAACCAATGTTTTTTTCAGTGAATATCTATATCTATATCTATATCTATATATCTATATCTATATCTATATCTATATCTATATCTATATATATATATAATATATATATATATATATATATATATATATACATAAACATATATGTACATTTTCAAAACCTGATCCATTTCTCTCTTATTTAATTCTGAGATGATTTTGGACATTATCTATTTCTGTTTGACACATTTTTCCTCTTTAATAACTGTATTTATTGGCAGAATCAAGGCACATCGATGGGCACCTTCTTCACCCCCAGTTATGCATACTTGTTCCTGGGCTGGTGGGAGGAGCAGGAGTCCACAGATTTGGAGGAATTTGAGAATCATGTGATCCTATGGTCTCACTTCATCTAAGACATTTTCTGTATCTGGAAGGGTGACAAACAGTCAGCTAAGTGTTTCATGAACAAACTTAATCAGAATTCTTACAATTTGATATTCACAGAACACAGCAGTAACTCTAGGATAGAGTTCCTGGATGTTGTGGTGTGTGTCAAAGGGAACAAAATGGAAATTGAACTGTTTTGGAAGGAAACTGCGGAAAATAGTCTACTCAGTGCGAGCAGTGTGCATCCCTCTAGTTTAATCTGTATCATTCCTTATGGAGAGCTGATATGTGCTATGCACAATTGTAGTACTGAGGAAGCATTTCTCAAAGAAAAAAACATAATGTGCAAGAGATTCAGCGAAAGAGGATCTAGTAACAAAATCATTAAGCAAGCGAGCACAAGAGTAGACAGAGTCTCAAGAAACCAGTTATTAGATCAGGTGGAGAATAATAATATGGAAGATTCAGGGAATGTGAGGCTTATTATCACATTCTCTAATCAGGCATTCAACTTGTGACCATCTTGAATAAGCATTGGCATGTTCTAAAAATTGATGATTTGATAAGTAAACATCTTCACCCAAATCCGCTAATTACCTTCAGGAAATGTCGCTCACTCAGGGGCATCTCAGTCAGAATATGAGAGCTAGCCAGACTAGGAATTCAAAAGAGCAGGGTAGAATTAGATTCTATTGCTGTAAGAATTGCACAGCATGTAGTGGTAGCACTGATTGTTCCTAGTTTCAAGTTCTGAACACCAGTAGGGAATTTTTGATTAGGAAAAGATTAACATGTGACATGACATATTTTGTGTATGGTCTATTGTGTCCCTGTGACCTGTGATAGCATGTACATTGGTAGCAACATTCACACTGCAAAAAAGCGAGCTTTGGAACATATGTGGGCGATAAGGCACAATGATAAACATTATCCAGTGGCCCGTCATTTCTTTGAAACTCACTTACAGAATGACAAATAGCTGAGAGTGATTGTGATTGATTCGGTGGAACTTGAAATGAGAGGTGACAATAGGGTACAAAAATGGCGAACATTGGAATCAAGGTACATTATAGATTTTTATACCCTGGCACCACCGGGTCTTAATTCTAGTGAACAGGAATCCTGTTGTGTGGGACTTACTGGAGGTAACAGGAGGGATTCTGACACCCAAGAACCCTCAGCAACCAAGAGTTCTTCATCCCCCAACCAGTATTGCACCAGGAGGTGTGTTTGCAGAGTTGTGGAGAAAAGGGGTGGGGCCTCCCGCCAACTCTTAGCAATCACACTGTGTTGGACTTACTGGACACAACAGGAGGGGTTCTTGGACTCCAAAGACCCTCAACATCCAAGGGGACGTCATTCCCCCACCAGTAGTGCATCAGGAGGTGCATTGGCAGAGTGGTGGAGAAAAGGGGCATGACCCCTGAAGACCTCTCAGCAATCCCACTGTGCGGGACTTGCAGGAGGTAACAAAAGTGGTCCCTGCCCCCAAGGACCCTCAGCATCCAAGAGGACTTCATCCCCTAACCAGTAGCGCACCAGGAGGTGGGTTTGCAGAGTGGTGGCAAAAGGGGGCGTGGCCTATAAAGACCTCTACGCAATCTGCTGTTTAGGACTTGCTGGAGGCAACACGAGGGCTTATTGACCTCAAAGGACCCTACACAGCCAAGGGGACTTCATCCCAAACCAGTAGTGTACCAGGAGACATATTTGCAGAGTGGTGGAGAAAGAGAGTGCGGCCTCCGACCACTACTCAGCAATCCCACTGTTTGGGACTAACTGGAGGTAACAGGAGGGCTTGTGTGCCCCAAAGACCCTCAGCATCCAGGAGGACTTCACCCGCCAAATAGTATTGCACCAGGAGGCGTGTTTGCAGAGTGGTGGTAAAAGGGGGTGGGGCCTCCGGCGACTTGCCGGGCCATTTTAAACAAAAAATACATCTTTATTTTTAGGGAAAGGCATGGAGTTTGGCCCTGGACACTCCATTCTAAGGAGTCCAGCCTGTTTTTTTATTCTGGGGAGGGAGCCCCCTCCCCAGGCTGATTTTGGCCCAAGGGACTCCATTCCCTGAGGCCAAGACTCTCTTCTGGGTGCCCTGGCCACACCCAGGGCACCCAGTTCCTTTTGTTGGGGACCACAGGGAGCCTCAAGGCCCCCGCAGTCCCTGCTGGCTCCCTGCCTCCTTCAGGAGATGGCATTGCTTTGACAGAGAGGAAGCTGCTGAACATGCAGCTCCCTATCGGTCAAAGCAATTCTGATCCAGCAGCAAGACAATGCTCTTGTTTGCTGGAAATGGAGCACAGTTTGGTATGGCTTGGCGGGAGAAGTAAAGTTCCTGTCGAGATATAGCTAACAACTATGTCCTGGGGTGGTGGTCTCCAGGGCCATCTATGACTCCAGGTGTGGCTACACGTGGCCCCTCTACTTTGTTGTTTGTATGTTGTTGTTGAGGTTGTGGCTACCAGCCCCACTCACATTAAAAAAAATATATATTTTGGCCACAAGGAGGTGGTGCTTCCCGGGGCCAGATGGATCTGTGAGATCCCACCGGGGGATTACTACTATTTTTTTTCAATTTCAATTCAAAATCATTAATTTGTATTGTTATTGAGATATTGAGATTGTGATAAAATGTTTTTATAGATTATTTTCGATAGTGAGTTATCTAGTGTGATGATTAGAATTAATTACATATTTATCATTTTTGAATGTGGTGGTGGCTATTGAATTCCTGCTTTTTCATTCCGCTTTCGCGACATAACCACGGGGATCGCGATGACCATGGTTATCGTGATCCCCTGCCTCACCGCAAAAACAGAAAATATGTTTTTGAGATGATAGTTCTAGAGATACTTTAGAAAAGCATGAGTTTGAAGTGTACAGTAATAAACCCCTAGTGTGTAGAATAC
Organism: Triturus cristatus; assembly: GCF_964204655.1. NCBI lineage: Eukaryota > Metazoa > Chordata > Amphibia > Caudata > Salamandridae > Triturus > Triturus cristatus. The sequence continues at coordinate 370,382,609 of NC_140591.1, read as the reverse complement.
TGTAATATGTGTACATACATGTGTTTTTCACTTTATGGAAAAGGCGCGATCGTTGCGGTTGACGGAGATGTCGCAACAACACGTATAACTGCAAAAAGGGAAAATAGGTCTTAAAGATGGATTTTAAACATGTGTTTAAAGAAGCATGTATATAATAGTATTTGTAGGTCAATGTTTTGAATTGATTTTTTTAGTTACTATTTTTGGATGTGCTAGTGGGCTTTGAATATCTGCTTTTTTTCTGTTCTCTGGAAGTCTCCAAGACCATCACAACAGCATCACGAAGATTTCCAAAAACTTAAAAAAAGGATTTTTTTAAAGAAAATTTACAATATTTTGGGTACTAGGTGGCTCTGACATGAGTCAAGACCCTTTTTGTTGATTGTATGTACATGACAGCTACACATAAGACTGGATGCAGAGTTTCAGGTTACTTAGAAATACCCTGTTGCCTTTGTCTGTAAAGTGCACTCCATACTTTCTATAAATTGCATGCATGTTAAAACTCAGATTGTTGTTATAGATACAGCCCATGCAATGGTCTCTGAGTCTGAGGAATACAGAAATAGTTTTATTAGCATGTTTCCTGGCTTTGTCAATCTGTGGACAGAATTTATTTGACCACTTCCTTTTCTGTCTTTGGCATATATTAGAGTACACCAAGACAATGGAGGTAAAAGCGACATCAGTTGTGCAAAAGTGTATTTCTTTAGGATTTTCAGCCCTACCCCAGTCAATGTGTCTAGGTCATTGCTACCACAGTGCATACACATAAGGTAAGGAGCTCGGCAATCCACAATGGATTTAACCAAAGCTATCAACTGATGAAACTTTAACCCTCTCTGGCTAAACCAAGTAATCTCCACATTTGACAAACCCAAGTTCCTGTGAATACCCCTATTTTTGTAGCCTCTTTAGCCCAATAGACATAGCTGTGGCCCACAATCCACACTCTAAGCATTTTAAAGTGAAGGAGCAATAGCAGTCAGGAGAAGGCTAGAGATGAATGAGGTAGTTTTGTAAATGAAAAGAAGCAGTTAAAATTGAGTTTTTTTATATCTTTAATTGGATGCTGTCAGCATTAAAGTGAATAAAATGAGGTAGTGTGTTGGATGTCTTAGCAAGAAGTCCTATAATTGGCTGTTGTTTAAAAACAATGTAATACAGACATGGATATGCTTTTGAATCTGTGGAGCAAACCACTCCTGCTGTAGCTCATTTGACAATAGCCTGCTCCTTCTAGAATGTGCAGTGAACTTGTGACTTACTGGTTCCACTGGGTTGCTAGGTACACTGAGCTAAAAGTGTATTGAGGGGAAGGATGTTAAAGACACAGATTTGTTTTTTAAGTTGAGGAGGTATGACACAATTTAAGTAATGGCAAACTTTAATTTCCAACTCAGGACTATGTAATTAACTGTTGTTCAGTATTTAAGTTTAAAAAAACTGAAGCTAAATATTGGTTTGGATTCACTTTCTTTGTGTGGTTTCTCCGCAATGATCGCAAAATCATTGCAAACATGCGGAGACAGGAACCTTGTTTTGAAATAGATGGGAAGGGTTAACAGATGCTAACCATTCACAAGTGGAGATGCAGTAGTCTAAAATGGAAGACATGATTTCATTTGCTGCCTTTCTCATGATCATAGAGTGTGAAGTTCAAGAGGCTGCCATTTTATAGTTGCTTTCTATGAGAGAGGTGTACCATTTTTGTGCTTAGTTTTTACAAAACTTAGCAGTGACAAAACTATCCAGAAAGAGCTAAAACAACAATATTATGTACAAACTAATTTCACTGGTATGTTTATAATGTTTTAACTATTTAAAAATGGTACATTAGAAATGAAGAGGTATATGGGAGTTTGATTAAAACTAGTATCAAAGTGATGCGAAAAAATATATCAGATGAGCTATATCTAGCAGAGTGTATGTGTTTAAAATGTTAGTTTTGTTAAACGTTACCATGAGTAATGCCTTTAAAAATGACAATGTTTTATATGTCTAAGCGTCATGTTAAGAACGGACAGATCTGTGTTATTTGCATTCTGGGAACTGTGGTACTTTTAGTCACATTATTAAATAGGAATAGTATAGTCATGAATAAAGCATAAGAAAATGTGGTGCACCTGTATATAAATTATAAAATAGTAATACTTGTTAGGTATATATTAGGAAGGGTTTGTCAATGTGGTTTAAAACTTATATGACTGGTTTGCATATGTTTAGATGGTGAGATATGGTTTTTCTGGTTACAGATAGTTATATGTACGATGAGACTGTTGAGTTTACCTGAAGATGCAGTAAACTATATATTTTGGAAAGATGGCCTGAAGCGGTATATCTATTATGAAATCACATATATGTTTACATGGTGATCTATGCTCTTCAAGGATGTTGAAAATGTCCTGCATATAGTGAGGGTGGTGCATTTCTTTCAATACACTTTGTTTAAAATTGGGGAGGGTTAATAGTGCAGAATGGCTTTTGAAAGTTTGTGTGCTAGCTTCACTTGGCATGTAACTTTTCTTTGAGAAATAATGAATATATGGTTTAAAGACACAAAAACGCCACCTCCCTCGTTGTTTCCTTCGTCATGGAAACCTGGACTAACCCCAGCTCTGGCCTGGACATGCCACGGCCATCCCTGATGGCTAGAAAATCACCCAAAAGAACTGTGTCGACTGACCAGGAGGAGGCACCACCATCATCGACAAGAACACTTCACACCTGCACACCCACTCGAACGACCCAACAACAACCATGGAACACCTCCACTTCCAGATCCAGAATAACCCCAACACCACCTTATGAGGGTATGCAGGCCTCCCGGCCCCTGCCCACCCTTCACCGTTGCCATCATCGACCTCATCTCACCCCAGGCTCTCACAACCACAGATTACATCATACTCGGTGACCTCAATTTTCACCTGGACAATCCCAGTGACCATAACACTGCATCCCTTCTGGAGAACCTCACCAACATCGGATTCAAGTTGCTAGTCACCGCTCCAATTCACACAGCAGGATACATGTTTGAGCCCGTCTTCTCCACTAACGGAAACATCTCCTACAGCCACACCACCAAACTCCTCTGGGCTGAACACCACTGCATGTACTTTGCCTTCAACACGCCCACCGTACACCACCGCCTTTACTACCCCTCCCCTGTCGTAGCTGGAAAAAAGTCACCGAAGAACATCTCAACACCGTCCTCAGCACTACCACACCGCCAACATCAGCAGATGCCAACACCTCAGCAAGCAACCACCACCGATGGATCTCCAACTGCGCCAACAGCCTGGCACCCCTCAGGAAGGCCCCTGGCTAGCAGTACTCCAAGAAAGCCAGCTGGCTTACTCCTGCTCTCCACGAGTCCAGATGCACCTGCAGACAACTCAAGGAGAGATGGAGGAACAATAAAACCCGGGAAATCCACGCAACCTTTAAAACAATGTAATCAACGCACACCACCTCCTCCTTGAAACCACAAAGAAAATGGCCCTCCAAGATAGAATCCGTGCCAATGCACACAACAGGAATTAACTCTTTGCCATCGTCAAGAACTTCGCCAGGATTCACAGCGAGACCACAGACGTCCTTCCCTCTCAAGACCTCTGTAACAAATTCCGCACCTTCTTCCACCACAAGATTAGGTAGATCAATACCAGCTTCGAAACCCAAGACCCTCCCACCATGCCTGACACCAAAGCATGCAACCACGTAGCACCTAAAAAGATCCTGCTCAACTGGACTCCGCTCACCACAGACGACACACTCAAGACCATGAAGAGCATCCACTCTAGAGCCCCCTTGGACCCCTGCCCGTATCACATCTTCCATAGAGCAGCCACCTCCATCGCCCCAAGCTACACCATAACATCAACTGCTCCATTGAGACCGCCACCTTCCCCGATGACTGTAAATACGCAGAGATCAACCCCCTGCTGAAGAAGCCATCTGCCGACCCAACAGATCTCAAGAACTTCAGACCCATCTCCCTGCTCCCCTTCCCAGCCAAGGTCATTAAGAAGGCCATCAACACCCAACTCTCTGAGTTCATTAAAGAGAATCACGCCCAGGACATCTCCCATTCCAGATTTCGAAGCAACCACAGCACCAAGACCACACTCCTCGCTGCCACCATTGACATTTGCTTCCTCCTTGACCATGGCGAAACTGCAGCCTTATCCTACTGGGATTCTCAGTCACCTTCAATACTGTTTCCCACCACACCCAAATCATGAGACTCCATGACACTGACATCCACGACAAAGCACTGGACTGGGTCCTCTCCTTCATTACCAGCCAAACACAGCGAGTCAAACTGCCTCCATTCATGTTAGAACCTACAGAGATCAGCTGCTGAGTGCCCCAGGGCTCCTCCCTGAGCAACACCCTCTTCAATATCTACATGCCCCCCTCACTGCCATCAGCAGGAACCATGGACTCAAGATCATCTCCAACGCACAGGAAACCAAGCTGATCCTCTCCCGCACCAATGAACCCACACCTGCCAGAATCAGCTTCCACAGCAGGATGAATGCCATTGCCACCTGGATGAAAGATAGCTGCCTCAAGCTCAACTCGGATAAGACTGAAGTACTCATCCTGGGACCCACCCCCTCAGCCTGCGATGACTCTTGGTGGCCTGCCACCCAACCCCACAGACCACGCATGTAACCTCGGCATCATACTGAACTCCTCGCTCACAATGAACTGCCAGATTAACGCGTATCCTCATCTTGCTCTACACACTCCGCCTGCTTTGATAGACATCAGATGGATCCCCAGAGAATCCAGAAAAACGGTTGCCCACATGCTCGTCACCAGCAGATTTGACTACGGCAAATCACTCAACACCGGCATCACCCAAAAATTCATCAGGAAACTACAGAACATGCAAAATGCCGCAGCCAGACTGGTGCTCAACATCCCCCACCACAGTCACATCACTGAACACCTTTAAGAGCTCCACTGGCTTCCTGTCAACAAAATAATCACTTTCAAGCTCCTCACACATGCCTGAAAATCTCTCCACAACACAGAACCTGCTTATCCGAACCACAGCCTCTCATTCCATGTACCCACCAGACACCTTTGCTCTGCCCAACTGGCCCTGGCAACTGTCCCATGGATCCACAAGACCAAAGCTGGAGGAAGATCCTTCTTCTGCCTTGCCACCAGGACCTGGAATACCCTGCCTCTCCACCTCAGGCAATCCCTGTCGCTGACTCAATTCAGGAAGAATCTCAAGAGCTGGCTCTTTGACTGGACCCCTGCACCCATACTGATCATGATTGATTGATTGAGTCACTCTCCCATGTAAACAGTGACACACCCAATCACTTATGCGTACAGTTACAAACATATCCACTCACCTACCCAAATAGTGACTCATACACTCAGTCACCTATACAGCTACTAACTCAGCCAGTCAGTCACCAATACATCTAGTGACACACAGAGTCTCTCATTCAGTCAGCGACACAGGCATTTACCCATACAGGTACTAACACACACACACATTCACTCACCCGTCCAGACACTCATGCACCCACTCACTCACCCATACAGTCAATAATACATCCACTCAGTCACCTATACAATCACTAACACTCCCAGTCCCTCTCACATGTAACCACTGACACACCTAATCACTCACCCATACAGCTACAAGCACACCCACTCACTTACTCACTCACCCATAGAGCCCCTCATGCACCCACTCAGTCACCCATACAATCACTAACACACCCAGTCACTCTCCCATGTAAGCCACTGACACACCCAATCACTCACCCATACAGCTACAAACACACCCACTCATTTACCCACAGTCCCACTGAAATACCCACTTAGTCACCTATACAATCACTAACACACCCAGTCATTCACCCATTTAACCACTGACACACCCAATCACCCACCCATAAAACACTGACATACCCATTTACGTACCCTTACACCAACTCACACAACCACCCACTCACCAATACAGCTGCTCATGCACCCACTCATTTACCCAAATAAGCACTCACACACATTCACTAACCCATACAGCCACTGCTTGAACATTCGCTGCAAAGCCAGTTAACAGTCCCAACCCCAGGGTGATTCAATCCTACTGCCCTTAGCATAAAATCGACACTACTCAGTTGGAAGGTACACTCAAATCGTCCTCCCCTAAAATAATGAGCAACCTAGACTAGGATATTGTAGAATGCAATGCCTGGTTTACTGTAGCTGTAGATAAACTAGCCCCGCTGAAAACCTTCCAGAATAATAGGCTATCCCTTCACAACCTTGGTTCTCTCAGAACCTAAGGGAACTGAAGCATTCCTGCAGACACCAAGAGCGTCTCAACCCTGAAAACGTAAGGTGACAATTTCTCCCTGACGCTGTTGCACAAAGGTAGAGACATAACAACATTCATGTTTAAAGCGACTAGAAAAGGCAGAATAAGATTCTTGAGAAAGATGGCTCAATTGAGAAACTCAGTACTGAAACTAAATTATTATCACAGCCTGGTCATTTAAAAAAAAAAACTGGGACCAATTCACACAGGAATTTATGAGTATTTATGAGTATGTGACATAATACTCCTGTAGCACTAATTCATGTACTCTCAAACACCTCTATGAAATAGCTCCAAAACACCAAAAACTGAAATAGTCATGAAATATTCAGACACAGTACAAACAGAAAGTACTGTGCCCTTTCTACATTTTCCTAATATGGATTTGCTTATTTTGGGAGAATTCCCAGAGGCATTTAAGAGTATTTGTAGCAGTACTTCTGTAATACTATTTTGTGAAAGAATGAATTACATCACTTATAGAGCGCACAGCTACTCAGGAATGTTCCAGCGCCAAACACGGCGTGGCAGGCTAAATAGGAAAGTTTTTAGCAGTTTCCTGAAGGCAGTCTTATCCCTAGTGTTTCTTAATTGGAAAGGGAGCTGATTCCAAATGGAAGCTACTTGAAAAGTGAAAGAAGCATGTGCCTGAACACTCATGTCGTGTCCAGTCTACATCATATAGACTGTTAATGTTCTTTTAATTGCCAAGAGGAAGATGCAATTAGGAGTGGTCTCGTCCTATGAATGTTCTGTGGGAAATTCTAATTAGTGTAAATTAATGTAACATCATTAATTGAATTTTCGGGTCTAAAATTAAGATATCACTACCTTTCTTTGAAATATTAAATATGTGTTTTTTTATCTAAATAAGCAATTATAAAATATTAATTACAGCTATTCGCAGTGCTTCACAGAGTATTCAACTGTACAGTTGGTGCTGCAGCAAACGATTTAATCTTCACATTTTAAATTATATCTTTTCATTATATTCTAACATTCTAACATGGCCTCATGCTTTTGCACTATCTGCAAATTTTCTTCGCCTTCATATCAACTGAATCTATTTATCTGAAACAAAATGAGAAGAACATTGATATTGATAAAAGCTCAGAGTCTAAATTGTTGTTCTGAGCTTCTCTTTGAAATACCGGAGTCTGTTCTTCGGACCGTAAAATAATGCTGCAGGGAGGATTTGGTAAATTAAGGCACAGACTGAACATCACTCTTGTGGTGTGCTTCTGCCACAGCACTGTTGTAAAGTATGTCACCTATTTTGGTGTTTTGCCCTTACAAGTCATAGGGAGGTCATGTATACAGTGGTGGGTGGCCTGCTGGCATGACAGATCGGTGGAAGCCTTCAGCTCCTCTCCCCGGCTGAGGATCAGCCACTATATAGGGGAGTCTTTGTCTGCCTGGCAATAATGTGCCAGAAGTGTATTAACCAGTGCAGTGGATGTACTTTCACCATGTTGCTCCAGCCTGCCAGGCTCTCGGTTTTCCTTTTCAGAAACAAATCTCCTAAACTGGGATTTTTATATCCAACTTTGTTTTTATTTAGAAGAAGAGGCGAGCTCAAAGTACACAGCTGTGTGCCTACAACCATCCTGGCCGGCAGCGAACAAAATCAAATTCCATTTTACAAAGGCCTTACAGCCTAACATATCGCACATTTTCCCCTTCCAATTCACTGCCTTCAGCGTGTCATACTCCGGAGGCCCACCACCCCACATCCCATCCAAAGCCGCGTGTATGCCCGATGCGGGGGCGGATAAGGCAGGTGTACCTGGTGGTGCCCGGTAATCTCCGACACGAATCTCGCAGCTGAGGGCAACCCTGTCGCTAAGCCGGGGCTGCAGCGCGCTGCGCGGGTACACAATGTGTGAGGTAGCTCGTGTGTGGCGGTGTAGCGCCCCGATGTAAGCGCGCAGGGTCGGAAGGGGTTGGATAGAGGCGCGTCGCGCCGCCGCGTTGGGTTATCAAGGCCCTATTAACGCACTTAACCTCTACACGTCCTGAAGGCAGGACAAACTTAAGTAGACAGAAAGCGGGGGGGGGGAAGTGGCGGGGGGAGGGGGGAGGGCGGCGGGGGAGGGGGAGGCAAAACGGCAGTCCTCGCAGCGGTGTGGAGGGGGAGGCCCAGGTCTAAGGGACGCAGCACGTGGGGAAGCATGCCCGTACCATGGTAGGGTCCGGCCCCGGCAAGCCCACCCACCTCTAGGAACCCCCCAACGTCGAGGGTGTCAAAGCCCCCGGCCGTGTGAGAACCTCAGAGCGCGTCTGAGATATCTCGTCATCGAACAGTTTCAAGGCCCGCAGTCTCGGCGGTTTCATTCGCGCGTGTTCTATCCTGCCCAAATGGGCCACCAAGGGAGACCAGAGGGTCTTAAACCTGGTGTCTCTAAACTGAAGGCGGGCTGTAAGCAGTTCCATCGCCAGTACCTGCCAAAGACGAGTGAACCACACGTTGACGGACGGTGGCTCCGCCTTCTTCCAGTACACCGCCACCGTTTGCTTTGCAGCGCCTAACATATGAAGGCTCAGATGCCAATCGCGGCCTGTCATTGCCCTTCGCGACGTCGGCCGAAGGCCCAAAATAATCGTGAGGGGGTCCTCTGGCAGGGGGTAACCAAGCACCTTCTTGATGTGGCTGAGGACTTCCTTCCAATAGGTAGTCAGACTCGGGCACGTCCACCAAATGTGGATAAAGTCTCCTGGTGCTTGAGCACAGCGCCAGCACAGCGGGGACACCTTGGGGAACATCTTCTGCAATCGGACAGGGGTGTAGTACCACTGGGTCATCACCTTGTAGGCTGATTCCTGTTGGGGAATGCTGCGGAAGGTTTTGGGGATATCGCTCCAGAGCCTCGTCCATTGGGCGGGATTAATCTCGGAGCCCGAAAGATTCTGCCAGCGCTCTTGGTACGGATGTAGGCCTGGCCGCTGAGAACGTTGAAGCACTTTATAGACTCGAGAGACTAGGCCCTTGTATGAGCCAAACGTACGCGCCAAGTGTTCAAACTGGGTGAGAGGTCTCGTGGCCGCCTGCATCAGCGAAGAGCCCTGCACCCAATGCCGAAGCTGAGCGTATTGGAACTTGTCCCCGTCTGCCAGCCCGAAGTCCCTTTGACATTGCTGGAAGGATTTGAAGGTCCCTCCCTCGAAGAGGTCTCGGATCGTCCGGCAGCCACTCTCCGTCCAGTTCTCGAAGTATGGCGCGCAGCAGGCCGGCGGGAACTGGGGATTGCGAGCTAGAGGGGTGTGCGGTGAGGGGAAGGTGGTGAGGCCCCTGCGGACCGCCACTTTATCCCAAATCTCTAAGACCGTCCTAGTGGGGATCGCCATATACGCACTACGGTGACGCGCCGCCCAGGGCAGCCAAGCGTGATCCCAAATCGGGCGACAGGTAACTGCCCTGTCCATGTGGAACCAGATTTTCTCGCTTTCCCACGCCCCCCACTCCAGGACATAACGGAGGTGTGACGCCCAGTAGTACTCAAGTAGATTGGGACAAGCGAGGCCGCCTCTATCCCGAGGAAGCTTTAATATTTTGTTAGAGAATCGCGGTTTCTTACCTCCCCAAATAAAGGAGATCAAATCCCTTTGTAGCCCCTGGATGTAGTGTTCCGGGATGGGGGTCGGCAGGGTCTGAAACAAGTAGAGAATCTTTGGCAGCACGGACATCTTAATCGCGTTGAGGCGACCAAGCCAGGAAAGCGGCAGTGCCTTCCAGGCGCGCAAGTCGTCTAGTACAGAGCGTCTGCACTCCTGCCAATTGGCCTGCGTCCAGGTGGCTAGGTCCGGCGTCAGGTTGAGACCAAGGTATCTCACGGAGTCGCTCGCCCATTGATATGGGGTGCTCGTCCGCAACGTCGCTGCCTCCGTCTCCGGGATCGTGAGATTGAGCACCCAAGACTTGGCGTGGTTAATTTTAAGCCCGGAGGCCCGCTCATAGGTATGTAGCAACGAGTGCGCAGCTGGGAGCGAGGCTGAGGGCGAAGACAGCGTGAGGAGGAGGTCGTCAGCGAAGAGCGCAACTTTATGGTCACGTCCCCGAAGGGAGATACCCTTGATGTCCGGCGACTGGCGAATGAGAATAGCTAAGGGTTCTACCACCAGGGCGAAAAGCAGAGGCGATAGGGGGCAACCCTGCCGCGTGCCCCTGCAGATGGGGAAAGGCTGTGTGAGTTGGCCATTCACGCGCACCCGGGCTGCCGGGGCAGCGTATGGGGCCATGATGCGTGCCTCCATTTTGGGTCCAATCCCCACTTTCCGCAGAACCGCTCGAAGGAACTCCCAATCCACCCGGTCGAACGCTTTTTCAGCGTCTAGGGACAACAAGCAAGCCGGGATATTCCAATGCCTGGCCTTTCCCACTATGTGGGCAATGCGGCGAACATTATCTGCCCCCTGGCGTTGGTGGATGAACCCCACCTGATCCGGGTCCACGAGGTGTGGGAGATGAGCACTAAGCCGTTTGGCAAGGATTTTAGTATAAAGTTTAAGATCCGAGTTCAACAGGGCTATGGGCCGGTATGAGGAGCAGAGGGTGTGGTCTTTCCCTGGCTTTGGGATGAGGGCAATCTCGGCCATCGCCATGTCCGGGGACGGCCCCCCCGAATCCGCGAAGGAGTTAAAGAGACGGTGTAGGTAGGGTTGCAGCTGCGGCAGAAAGGCACGGTAGAATGCCACCGGTAGCCCGTCTGGTCCAGGCGTCTTGCCAAGCGGAAGATCTCCCAGGGCCCCCGCTATTTCTTCCAGCGTGATGGGCTCCTCTAGGAGCTCAGAGTGGTGTTTACTCAGCGGTTCCCATTCACAACTACCCAGTGTCTCTGTGATCAGCGCAGGATCTGGCGGCTCTCTCTCGTACAGGGAGGAATAATATCCATGGAACGCCCGAAGTTTAGCTGCCTCGGTGGTCACCCATGTACCTCCCCCTCCCTGTAACTTCGCAATGTGGGCCTTTGCCGTCCTAGCGCGCAGCCGCCTTGCCAGCACCTTTCCCACCTTATCCCCACCGATGTAAAAGCGCTGCCGGAGCGCAAGAAGTGCCCGTTCCGCCTTGTTCGTCCGGTGTGCCCGTAACTGACCTCTAAGGACCGCCAGGCGCCGCTTATGGACCGCCAAAGGGCGGGTCTGGTCCATCTTCTCCAGCGTCTGGAGTTCGCGGGTGAGTCTGGTTTCATACAGTTGGGCCTCCCGTGTCCGCGCGGCAGAGATAGCCGTGAGGGTACCCCGTATCGTGGCCTTAAAAGCGTCCCATAGGAGGGGGAGGGGGGTCTCCGGCAACTCGTTGTGCTCGAAGTAGTCCAAGATGGCCGTCTTTATTTCCTCCCTGTCTCTCGGGTCCCGTAGGGCGTGATCTGGGAACCGCCAGCGGCGCGGACCGGGGGCGCGAGTGGAGCGCTCGTGGAGTAGCAGCTCCACATGGGCATGGTCGGAGACCGAGATGCTCGAGTGCGAAACCGATATAGTGTCAGAGAGCAAAGAGTGGGAGACAAAGAGCATGTCGATGCGGGAGTAGGAGCGGTGGACGTGCGAGTAAAAAGTGAAGTCTTTCAGCCCCGGGGAGTGGTAACGCCACACATCCACCAAGGTCAGAGCAGTAAGGGATTTTTTCACAGTAGCCGACAGGGCCCCCACGCCTCGGAGACCTCCCCCACAGCGGTCCAACTCCGGGTCCCAAACCAGGTTAAAGTCCCCCCCCACTATGAGGTCCGAATCCACCGGGTCGAGATACTCCCGGATGACCCCGCGCAAAAAGGTATCTTGCCCCTGATTAGGGGCGTAAAGATTGCAAAGCGTGAGCCTACGGTGCCCCCTCGTGAGCTCCACCCTCAGTACCCGGCCCGCAGTGTCTCTACGCACCTGTGTGTCCCCGTGACAGAATCCCGCCCGGCAGAAAATAGCAACCCCCGCTGTCTTGGTGGCCGCGGAAGCCCAAAATCTGTGAGGGAAGCGCGGATGGGCCATACGACCCACATCAACCCGCAGAAGGTGCGTCTCCTGCAGGAATACCACGTCTGCCCCCTGTTGGAGCAGGTACCTCCAGATCTGATGGCGTTTGCTAGGCGAGTTAAGCCCCTGCACGTTCAAAGAGACGACCTTCCAGGAGGGTACAGTAGTCACAGACATGGGTCAGCACGTGCAGATATCCCCCCCGGCCACCCCCAGCCCCCCCACAGAGCCCCCCCGCCAGAGGGTAAGGAAAAAATGAGGAAGAAAGTCAAAGAACAAAGATAAACGAAAGAGTTAAAGGCACAAAACGGCCAACATGGCCAACAAGGACTATTCCAGTCTAGGGAGTGGCCAGGCACTTCGGCACAGGTTATCCCAGAGAAGTCACTCTCCCAGGAATAGTGGTGGGGGTCCGTCGGCACTACCGCCATTCTCCAAGTTCGAAGGAGCCCCGGGCCGCCGCCCGGCATCAGGAGTTGCAGCAGCGACAACAGCGAGAGGGCCGCCGTCTCCTCCCGCACCAACAGCCGGGAACCACAAAGCGGGCCATCTCAGTTACCCAAGGGAGAAGGAGCCCAAATTGCATGCCCGGAAGGCTACTAGGGAGCAGGCTCCTGTGACCCCGCCGGTGAGGTGCCGGCCTCCAGCGACCGAATGTGGCGTATGATGTTTTGCTTGTCCTTCGAGGAGCGACTAGCGGCAGGGGAAGGTGAGCGCCCCGCCCGGCGCACCCTGGACCAGCTAGGCTTAAGCGAGGCTCGAGGCCCCGCGGCACCGCGCACCGGGCTGGCCGGAGGGGAGTCCGGGATCTGGAGTAGCTGCGCGGCTTCCCTGTAGGACCGCAGCACCCGTCGTCTGGACTCCCAGTTGAAGATAAGGGCGAAGGGGTGTCCCCATTGATATCGAATGTTGAGGTCTCGCAACTTGTCCGTAACCGGTCGGAAGGCCCGCCTGCGCCGGAGGGTCGTGGGAGCCAGGTCTTGGAACAGCTGTATCGGGGCCCCGTTGAATTTGATGTCCGTCCTGTCTCTTGTCGCCTTGATGATGGCCTCTTTTTCGACAAAGAAGTGGACCCTCGTCAGGATATCGGGAATCAAACCTGGCCTTCCGGGTGGGCCCGACACTCTATGGGCCCTGTCCAAAGCCGGCGGGGAAGCGTCGTCGTCCCCCCGGATTTCATGCAGGAGGTCCGCCACGAAGGTCATGATATCCGTCCCCTCCGCGCCAATCGGGACGCCCCTAATGCGGATGTTATTGCGGCGCCCCCTATTTTCCAAGTCCTCCTGCCTGATCTGCAGCTCCACATTCTGTTCCTCCAGGGCCGCTATCCTCTGCCACAGGCGCTCCTGATCCTCCGAGCGGGCGTCCAGGGTTTTCTCCATGTCGTCGACCCTGTCCCCCAGCTCCCCCACATCTCTCCGGAGCTCCTTGACGCAAGCCTGGACCTCCGTGCGCAGCGAGCCGATTTCGGACTTGAGGTCCTGCATGAAGACCGCCATGAAGGACTGTGTCACTGGCTCTGCCGATCCACCGGCTCCAACCGCCTGCGAGCCCGTCGGCGCCCCTCCAGGCTTACTCCAAAGGTCCTTTACTGTGGCATCTTTCGCGGGCGCCGATGGGTCCTTTCCTGACTTGGTGCGCGTCATCTTGCCGTTATACGCCGCCTCTACAGGGAGACCCCAGCCGCAGGACGGCTCGTCCACTCAGCGCCCCTGGGGGGCCAGCCCGCGCCGAAGGGTGTACAGGCCAGGTCGAGTCACGTCCAGCGTAGGGCTGCTCCACTCCCCAGGTCGCAGGCCCTGTCGCAGCGCCGCCGCGGACGCGCCTCAGGCGCAGTAGGTAACCAAGGCCTCGCGGCCCACGCCGATACGCGTCGTCTTCAGGGCACGGAGGCCACCAGGTCGCCGGGCCCACCAGAGTCCAACTCAGGGCCCTCCCCACTCACACAGGGAGCAAGCAGCACAGCGTCCGGCGCTCCAGGAAAGCGCGCTGTCCTCGCAGCGCAGCAACCACCTGGGGGGGGCCGGTAGCCAAGCAGTCCCACCGTCCCGGGTCCCGCTGCCACCGCACCTCTCAGCCCCGCTCCTCCGTCGAGTCCAGCAGGAGGGGCGAGCTAATATCCAGGGTTCAGTCAAGCCTCCAGGCCCACAGCCGCCGCCCGCAAGGACCAGCCAGCCCAGCCGCCTCCAGTCCAAAGCTCAGATCCAGGGCCGCAGCAACCTCCTCCGCTCTAGGCCTTCAAGCGCCCCCACCGCAGCCGTCGCCACCACACGGACAGCGCTCTCAGGAGCCCCCCAGCGTCCGGGACCACCGCTGTCAGGGCACCCTCCGCGGCTACAGGCTTTACCCAACCAGGGTGAACCGCCCCGCGGGCCGATGCCTCCCGCCGACCTCCTCACCTCGGGCGCAGTCCAGCGCAGCAGGGTCCGGTGCTCGCAGGCAGCGTCCGCAGCTTCAGCGGTGCAGGGTCCCAAAATGGCGGCCTCGCCCGCCGGGGCAGACAGCCCAGCTCCGCTGTCCTCGACCGGCACCAGGGGGTTCTCGGCCCCCGCCCTCCGCCGCCTCCGATCACCTCAGGCCGGCCAGGCGGCCTCTCAGACGGCCCCTCAGCAGGCTCCAGCTATCGGGTGGTCCGCGGGACCCAGCAGCGTTCATCGGCGCAGGTCGCGCAAGATGGCGGCCGTCTCTTCTGTGCCCGGGAGCCCTCAGTGTCCGGCCTCCGATGTCGCCAGTCGTGCTCCCCGAGCCCGGCACACCAGGCAGCGGCAGCCCCCACCAGCTCCGATGGCCTCTCGCACCAGGGGAAGCCTTGTACCGGCAGTCAAAGGTGCTTTAGAAGCTTATTTAAGCCGGCGGCAGCCCGGAGCCCCGACAGCTCGCGTCCTACACCATGCCCGGCTTGGCCACGCCCCCAAACTGGGATTTTTAACAGAAAAACAAAATGACAATAAAACCCTTATCTACTTGGAGATTTCTCATTGGGCATTTGGGGCTATAGTTTGATTTCCATGCCCTGGTCGGCTTTGCATGCTGGGACAAGGCAGGACAATTGTGCATCAGAAGGTTTGCCCTAATTAGAGCAGACATCTCACTGCTTGAAAGGTGGCAGCACCGTATTCGAGGCGCGTCTGCCTTAAGGTGTCCTCTGGTGTAGGTGGTGATGTCTCCAGCAGTGGTTAGTCAGCAGTTCCTCCACCTCTAAATGAGGTACAGATCCTCCGAGTTGAGTGGGGAGAGAATTACCAAAATATGGCAGCGCTCCAGTTCCTTCAACTTTAAAACACTTCAAAGCCTTTAATTTAAATTAGGCTTTACATAGGTCATTCTAATGTAAATCGATTGCATGATTTCATCAGTGTTTCCAAATGTATTTCTGCAGTTTAATTTAGTTATCATGTTATTTATCCAATAAAACATATCTGCAATAAAAGGCTCCCATCATGACTGAAAGGCATAGTTGAATCTAGACAATGGGAAAAAGATAAAATATAGACAAGGAAAAAGGGTCAGAATATTGTAGGTAAATGATTGGTGCCAGCACAGCAGCCTAAGAATTTCTATTTTTGTGCCTGCAATTTTTTTATAAAGAGCAATGCTTTGAATATTTCTAATGCACATCAGGCTAGTTGGACTCTTCGTTTCCTAAAGAACAAAAGTATTGAAAAGTGTTGGCACCATGATCAAAAAGGTCGGCCTAGCATGAAAGGTCGCTTCAATACCCTATTCATTCAGTAATGGAACATATGTATCATTGTCTGTTTTATACTATTGTATTTAATATGCTGTCAGTTTAATGCCTTATTCATTATACAATTAATTGGATGTAGGGTCTTAGTTGTTTCAGGTAACTAAACAGAGTCATACTGCTGCATACATAAACACCTGCGTGTTCAGGGCCAATGCCTTCAATCAGCTCCAGAACCATAATTTTCAGAGTCTCTGGTAATATTACATTATGCTGTTCGGGTCTTCCCTTTACTCTAATGTAAGAAAACGATCATTTTTGCAGATGCTCACTTACTTTTTGCCCCCATTTGGACTACTGGGTTTTTTACTCTCACAGTGCACTGAAGCCTGCTAATCAATGCCAGTGCTCTCTCCCAAAAACTGATACATGTGAATTGGTAACCCCAATTGGCAAAGACTTTAACCCCCTTATAAGTCGTTAGTATATTGTACCAGTGGTACCCAGAGAATGAGTGTTAAAGGGATCATCTGTGCCTGACACACTGTGTCACTCTGAGTGACCCAAGTAAATTGTCAGCAGGCATGCCATTGCAAAATGCAGGAGCAGTGCAAACTGCTCAAACATAACTTTGCTCTAAGCATGAGTGGCAAAGTCATTATGTTATGTTATGTATTGGCATTTGTAAGGCGCATATATCACCCGAAGGTTTCATAGCGCCAGCAGATACTCAGATGATAGGCGTACGGTCAAGCAGTATTAGAATAGCCATGTTTTCAAGAGTTTACGAAATTTCTGATGGTTGGGTTCAAGTCTAATGTGCAAGGGAAGAGCATTCCAGCTCTCGGGGGCAATTTTGGAGAAAGATCTATCTCCGTTTCTGACAGTTCGTACTTTGGGGACAGTAAGAAGGTGCATGCTGGAGGATCTGAGTGTTCTGGTCGGGCGGTAGTCTGTCAGTTTATTTGCTAGATAAACTGGACCCTTGCCGTTCAGAGATTTGTGAACCAGACAGCACATTACACTATTGTTGGACCCATCTTCCTTAGGGTGGTCTTCCCACCAGCTTTTTGCTGTATCTATTTGTTGGCCTTAGGACTCTGACAACTTTACCTCTGCTAACCAGTGCTAAAGTACATGTGCTTCTCCGATAGACATATTGACATTGGTGTATACCTGATTGGCATGTTTAGTTTACCAGTAAGTCCCTAGTAAAGTGGTATATCATGTATCCAGGGCCTGTAATCTAAATGCTGCTAGTGGACCTGCAGCACTGGCAGTGCCACCCACACAAGTAGCCTTTAAAACTTGTTTCAGGGATGCCATTGCAGGGCTTGAATTTGCAGATTACTTCCAGTTCGACTTGGCATATAAAACCCCTTGCCAAGCCTTAAACTTCCCTTTTATAACACATAAGTCACCCCTAGGGTAGGCTCTAAGTGACCCTAAGGACAGCGTGTTGTGGAACTAAAAACCAGGACATTTACTTTTAAGTTTTAGATGTCCTGGCAGTGACAAACAGGTAAATTCATTTTTCTCTGCTGTGAGGCCTACTCCTTCTATTGGCTAGCATTGGGGATTGTTTGAAAAACCTTTAAAGCTATAAATCCTGATTGGAAAGGAGTAGATACTTCATGTTTAATATCTGTGGAACAGTGGTGATAAATCCTCTTTAATAGTAAAGTTGGATTTTAAATTATCATTTTAGAAATGCCACTTTTAGAAAATGGACATTGCTCTGCCCTTAACTTTGCACTAGTTGCCCTCAGCTTGTCTCCAATACACATCTGGGCTGAGTGACATCTACACTTTATCCATTCCCTCTAGAGAGCCACAACACAGGTAGGGCTGGGTGTGACAGGGGATTCATCTGCATTATTCTGCATACTGATAGCCTTCCTGAGCAGGAAGGGGGGTGGAGAGGTGGCTCACACTTACATCTGAATAGGTTGTGTCCTGCCCTTAGACAAAGGGCTGATTTACCCTCCACTGGTAGGCTGGAGCCAGGGCTGGGATTGATATGGATCCTTGTTTACTTCAGAGAACTCCTTTGAAGTCACCGCCTACATCAAAGGCACTTGTGGGTATTAGTACCAGGGCTCTGGTCATATCAAATCAGCACATTACTGGACCTGGGACGATCTCTGCTGGAGTAAAGGCTGCTGTGCTGAAGGATTACCACTCTGCTATGACTGACTGTTCTGAGGAACTGCTTCCCTGTTTTGCTGAGCTGCCCTGCTGCCTTCAGATCTCTGCCCTGCTGAGGCCAAGGACTGAACTCACATTGACTCCAAGGGCTTGCTGGCTTGCCTCCTGTTTTCTGACGTCTCAAGGTCACCAAAGACTTCCTACAATTCTGCTGGAGCTCCTGCTCTTGTCTGAGGTGCCCCCTCCAAGCTCTGGGTCTAAGAAGTGGGTTCTGCAGCTACTTTCATCATCTACATCTCCTGGGTCCTTTAAATCAAGCTTTTAAGCTCTTTGCGACCTCAAACAGGCCCGTTCACTCCGGAACCTCGTTGATTGTATGAAGGATCAGCATGAGTGGGTACAAATTAGTCTCTTCGCACAGCAGCATTGTGGCCTACGACCGTAAGGTCCCCGAATGTCTAACCGCGACACTCACTGTGATCCAGGCGAACCTCTTTCCTGAGAACGGGACTATTGGCTCAACGTCAGAAGGTAAAACTTCAGCAGGACATGTGTGAAACTGTATCCAACCGACACTCTATTGTGGTTAGCTTGAATTTCAGATTTACACCATTCTAGTAAGACCTCAAATAACCTTTAGCGCTATTGATTTGTTAGCACTGTATTTGCATTTATTCTTTAGAAAATGATTAATATCTCAGCTCCTACTGATTGGATGTTTATTGTTGTGGTCTTGTTTTACTCAGATACATATTCTCTATTGTTCTAAACTGAGGTGGAGTCTCTTTGTGGTGTTTGCATTGAGTTACTGTAATTTAAGTGTTACTTTATGCATTGCCTCGTAAGTTAAGCCTGACTGCTCTCTGCCAAGCTACCAGAGAGTGAGCACAGGTTGATTTAGAGTGTGTATCTGACTTACTCTGACTAGGCTGGTTGTCCCTGCTTTGACAGGGTACAAACCTCTGCCAACTAGAGACCATATTTCTAACAACTATTTTTAATATATGCCAGTCACCGCTAAGGAATGCCTCCTGAGCCCAGGAGGCAGGATGCATTATATTAAAGGTGAGGCTATATCAGTGCATGTTTATATGGCCCCATAGTGGCCTTTGCCATTACAAACTGCTATAACTGATCCATAGGATAACATGGGCTGGCACCCAGGCAAACTGAAGGTCACCAGTTCCATTATGGTACTGCTGAAATATCTCATGTTTGGCATCTACCAATATGCCTCCTCACCCATAACACAAATCTCATTTCAAGGATGATGTGGCATGCACCCACGTGGCTACCTTAGACTTTGCACAGCTGGTTGCCCCGGACTCTCCTATGCTCTGGCTGCCAGCCAGCAACTGATGCCACCAAGAAAGGAATCTGACCCCTGCCAGGAGGAGCGAACATTTCCAGGAGTCATAAACAATGGTCTTCACTGGAAGGAGGTCACAACTCCCTTCCTGACAGGATGGCTAGTGAAGTGGCACATCAAGGGGGTGAGGTTCAAAGGGGGGGACAGCCTTCCCCTTGCCCCAGGTACATTTGTACGAGAGCAGGCAGGACAAGTAGGTATTCAGGAGGTGCACAACCCCAGAAGGCTAGCCACAACTGTAGGGTGGGATACCTGATCTCTACAGCTGAGGAAGACTTCTGCCATTTATTTAAGTAGTAGAATTGAGGGTTCTGTTAGACAAGTTGACCCACACCCCCGGATGAGGTCACCTCAGCGGCATATTAGCCATTGGGGCTAGTGGGCCTTTGACCACTTGCAGCCACAGCCCTAAAACACCCAAATCTAGGATTTAAGGGCTACCCCTGACAGCAGACCTCAGTTCTGATCAGACTTGCAACAGATGCAAAGAGGAGACCCGTGTCTGAGACAACAGAAACTGCACAAAGCAAAGACATGATACTCTGCACCTGAGGCAATCTTCCTGGAACTGCTTGACTGCGACTCGTCCTGGTCCAAAGCTCAGGATCCCACAGCTTGAGGGACCCCTTTGAGAGCCAAAGGCAACTCCAGACTCAACTGGACTAGTGGCACTAGTCCCCTGCACACTGCAGGTAAAAACAACTTATCGGAACCAAAGAATCGCTGGCCATGGGCCCTACGAGGGATTGTTCAAAAGTAATTAGTCCAGTGCATTGTGGGAAACTTAGTCCTGAACTGCAGCAAGTTTCATGCAGCTAACATTTTCCCTCAAACCTCCAGACATCATAACAACTTTCTGCTGACCTTACTTCTGCCAAGACTTGTTGTTCGCCAGTCCGGGAACCACCCACTTTATTCAACGCAGAACCTTGAGGAAAGCCCACAAAATCTTTCTCTGATGTCAGCAATTGCTTCGTTGACTTTTTGTACCAGTTCCCCACCAGCACCATGTGAGCAGTAAAACCAGCTTACCCGTGGCTCCCACTTCACCAACATGGACAGCCAGGACAACACTCCACCCGGGTTTCTCGAACCAGGTAAAATCAAACTGACTGTTGTGTCTTGGTCCAGGGACCCGCATCACCCTCACCCTCCTTGGGTCCACACAACTTGACCTTCAAGTGACCGATTGTGACTAGTGCTTTTTGACATTGACCACAATGATGAAATTGTGCAGCACTGTTTTGCACTGATTTAATTTTGCTTCTAAAATCCATAACTCAAGTTATACTTATCCAATTGGCTACATTTTTGTGTCTAAATATATATGAAAATATTCTTTATTTTTATAAAGTGGTGTCAGATTTTGTTTGAGTCATTACTAACTTCAAAGGCCATATTGTGGAGATGTATCATTTCCTGGAAGACATTGGATTGTTCTTTCAAAATATTGATGCCCTTCTGAAAAAAATATCACCTGCAAATCTACTCCTCTTTCTTAGGGATCTCTGAACCAACACAAGCCACCGCTATTAGATATTCCAATGTATCACTGCTCACTCACTGCAAATCATCAAATTCCCCTCCACAAGTCCACTTTTCAACCTACTAGACTCTATACTAATCCTTAAAACACTAAGGACCTGATTAGGATGTTGGTAAGACCGCCGCTGACAGGCCGTCGGGGAGGTCCCACTGACATCCAGCAGAGCGGTCTGACCGCTGCAATATAATGAAGGTTTGACTGTATTGGTCGGAGGGACCAACCAATGCTTCAGAGGGCTCCGTCAGTCAGATCGTATTCCCTACAATAGGGGCGGTGCCTGCTCAGACACCGCCTTAGGGTTTACGATGTCCCTTTCCGAGAGCCTTTCAATGGTGGTCCAACCGCATTGAAAAAGCTGTCAGAAAGGGACTTCCACTATGAGGCCTGGGGGTACCTGTGGTTCCCTACCCAAACACCCATGCCCATGTGCCAGGCACCATGTGGTGCCTGGCACACAGTGCATGGATGTTTCAAAACATCCCCTTTTCCACTGCAGCTTGTGCACAAGCTGCAATGGAAAAGGGGAAGTTTCCGACACCCTACATGGTGGTCACATCTTAATTGGACGGTGGAACTGCCAACTACGGGTCGCCTGGTTTCCAACCCGCTAAGATGGCAATTGGATGCTTGTCCCACCGCCATCGCAATTAGGCCCTAAGTCATTCTCCACTCACTAGTGGCCCATCTCCCTTTGACCATGCCATCATAAATATGTCTAACGCTCTTTATAGCTCCCACAAAGAAACCCACTTTAGTAAACAGAAAAACTCTACAAACTCCATGACAATATTTCTTTATCAAATCCTCAATGACCTGGCACCAATGCTAAAAATGTCACTTCATTGTGACTAATTTAATTATATCATGAAAATGGAGATTGACTCACACTACCTCGTCACACTTTCACTTCAGCCACATCATTCTCATAGCCCTAGACCAGTCTCAGCACCTACTCATTGAAATGAAAACCAAAACATGCATGCCCTTTCATAAAAATTGCAAAACCTAGATTATTGAGCATTTTGAAATGTATAAACAAGTGATGAGTGGTTTCCATTCAGCCATCGACACAGACAACTCCTTTTAGGACCATTCATAACATAATCTACCTTCACTGTACATCTGTCACCCATTACTCTCTCTCAGTTGCAGATTTTGCTTTCAAACTTTTCTCCCACTTTGATAATGTCAGGCATTAGAAATGCCCAGTCTACAGTCCCCCCATTTCCACCTTCTCCCGCATACATGTCAGGTTATAGGTAGGAGGACCCAATGAATCCTTAGATGAACATATCAATATAACAATATGCATGCAGCCATAACAGGGAAAGAACACAGAAATGTGTACAAAAAACATTTGAATTGAATCCTCCTTGAATTGATTAATCTCAGGCAATTAGTGTGAGAGAACTGAAAGAGGGATAAAACAACACAAGTTGGTGGAATATATTGAGTTGGTGCAAACTTCAGTTATATAAAGATCCCCACCAGCCAATCACATGTTGACAGGTGTCTGATCCATATGATCTTGGCCTTATATACTAGCTCTGCCTTCACACACCTTTCAGTGCACCTCTATCCTGGAAGTGAGTTAGAGAAGGCAAAACACTATTGTGAGGTCTAGTGTTTGTGTGTACTGAGTCTCCATATTCTTGCTCTCCACACGTTCCGAACCCTTCGAGCCCTATATGTAATCTCATACCTACCCTGTATTTGAATCCTGATTCCTGACATCTCACCTGCACCCACTCAAATGTCCTGCATTCTTTCCCACATATTCTGCTGAATTCATCCCCATATACCCAGTGAAGCATCTTGTGCTTCATCTGATCTGTTCAACCTCAAACCATTAAATCATTGAACTTCTCATCCTTGTCCCAAATGTCCAACCTCACCCAATGATTATGTGCCCAATTCAGGTCTGTACTCACTTTGTTTTAAGTTTACAATGCTCTTGCCTCTAATAACACAGAACACAGACAACCTTTTCTCTCCTTCTGATTATCACCATGTCTCCCAAATTCCCTCTTAAGCTCTTTCTCATCCTTAGCAAAATTTCCCAACAGCTTCAATCAGGCTTCCAAACTTTTCAATCTACAGAAAGTTCCCTCAATCACGTGACCCACATGTTTACCTTTGCCCATCAAAATCAGCTCCAGCTAGCCTCATACTCTTCTGTGTTTCTAGATCATATGATACTATAGACCACTACAAAATACTATCTACCTCAATGACCCATGGCTTCACTAGTTTCACTGGTTTCCATCCAAACTCTCTGGTCACTCATTTTTAAGTCTTGCCAGAGAGAGTGCATTTTCTGTCGCTTGCGATGATCTTCTGTTAACTTTAAACTTAAAGAGGACTTAAAGTTAGCTTATTACTTACTATTGGTTGTCTTAAACATCACTCTCATTTTCTTGCTTCTCATAGGTCAGATTGTGACAGTTTCATTTTATTTCTTTGTGTGTTTATCCCTTCGATGAAGCAAGTAATGATAAAATGTCTTTATTAGTGTTCTTCCACTGCCTGTGCTTGGATTGAGGTACTTTGACACTGTAGGCATGGACTTATTTAAAGTTAAAAAGTACTGGGGCAATAATACAGTGATGGACTTATCAAATGTTTAAATCCAAATATATAAATATATATTTAAATATATACATATATATATTAACATACACATATAAACATAATTAATAAATGTAACAAATAAACGGTGACAAATTGTAAAATATTTCTAATTTAACTATACATAAAACAGTAAACAATATATATAAAAAATATGTTAAAAAGTACATGCATGTATTCCTATAAAATATAAAAGTAAATACATAAACACATAATAATAAAAAATATGTAAACAATATTAAAAAAATATTAAACTCCAAGAATAATAAATATACTATTTCCATTCCAGTATATATTTTAATTCATTATTGAGTAATTAGGATTAATTTACTTTATACACTGTACCCCTATAAACCCCACAACCTGCACCTAAAGCATAACTTAAACAGTAAATCAATTAAATCATTTACATAATTAATTATGTTATCTTTTTATAATTTATAGAACACACACTTACCCTGAGGTGTCTTAGCACTAACTGCACTTGAGCACGACCTGAAATGCCTTTAATTTCTGAAAAGCCATGTGTTTATTAATTCACGTCCCTCCCTGCACCACTACAAACCCCACAACCAGCACCTACAACGTAACTTAAAAAATAAATTATTACACAATTTACATAATTAATTATTGATTATATTATTTGTAACAATTAAAAATTAACTATTAATTAATTATAACTAAATTATTTCAGACCCTACAACACCCCTACAAAACCCACATCCCGCTACAACAATATAAATTACAATAAACAATTAAAATAAATTTAAAAACAACTCAAAATGTACAAACTCTATTAAAAAACATTATTAACAATTATACAAACAATTGATAAAATATACAAATAAAACATATACTAAAATACATAAAGATGATTAAAAAACAATATTATTAGGAACAATATTTTGTAAACGATAATAAAAGCATATATATTTTTAAGAGTGATATTAACAACATTGATATTTTTGTAAGCAATAATAACGGCATGATATTTTTGACATTGATATTACTTACCTTAGAAAATGTATATTTTTTTCAATGATATTCCTGCATCACGATATTTGTGAATCACGATATTAAAAATTTGGGGGCATATTCACAAGGACTTATCGCCATGTTAGCGGCACAGGCAGGGACACCAAGGATCTCTTCCTCGATGCGAATACCTGGGTTGACCATTTCACTCGTCTTTATGCAGTAGCTGAAATCAACTAGTCCTATATTACTGATGACTTGGCTCTTAATCTAAAGACTACCAACCTACATTTTAGCTTGAAGGAAACAATCATGGCAATTGACGCAGTTAACCCAGGGAAGGCCCCCGGCACTGATAAAATCCCAGGAGACTTGTTGAAACACGATATTAGTGTCTGGGGACCATATATAAATTGCTTATGCAATGCAATAGCCTCGGGTACATCAATACCCGAGTCATGTAAAGGGGCCGAAATAGTAATGATTTTTAAAAAGGGCAACCGCTACGACCCCGTAAACTATCGCCCAATTAGTTTAATAGATATTTTACAAAAGATATTTGCTAGGCACATTTTAAATAGATTAAATGATTGGATAGAGGAGAATAATGTGCTCTCAAAATTCCAGGCTGGATTTAGAATTAAAACCAGCACAATCGATCAGTTCTTCAGATTTATATGCCTATGCTGGAAATATATAAATTTATGAAAGGGCCACTTGTACATTGCTTTTGTAGACCTAAAAGCAGCATCTGACTCGTTACCTCGAAATCTACTACGGGATTCGTTAAAATGTGGGTGCCCGGCGAATTGCTCATGCAAATAATGCAAATAATGAGATTGCACGAGGACAATTTCTCAAAAGTAAGATGGGGTCCACGGGGTGAAGTCACCAAGCAAATCCCTGTAAAAAGGGGCGTACACCAGGGGTGCGTACTGGCGCCCACTTTATTTTCCTTATATGTAAACGATATCCCAAAGTTTCTGTATGGATGCCCAAATGATGCTCCTAAATTGGGGGGAGATTTTCTGCCAGCGTTATTATTTACTGATGACACCATACTAATATCACACATCCCCAAAGAACTACAATGCTTAATGGACTCTTGTTATATATATTGTACTATGAAAGGCCTTGAAATAAACTCCAGCAAAACTAAGTATATGGCGATAAACCTGTATAGATCTATTAACAAGAATGTATTACTAAACAATCAAAAATTAGAGTATGTGCAGAGTTTTAATTACTTGGGTATAACCCTAGACACAAAACTGTCCTGGAAGCCACAGTTGGAAAAAAATAAGATAATTCTGCGTCAAAACCTATTGCCGATAACTAAAATACACGGGAGTAGTATCTTGAATGCGGTTTCTCCCGCTTTGGAGGTATTCAAACATAAAGCACAATCAGCCTCTCTCTATGGGGCCGAAATCTGGGGGCCCCATTGCAAAAAGAACTTTGAACTGGGGGAAAATAAATTTTTTAGAAAACTATTAAGCCTTCCAATACGAACACCCCTAATTCCGATTATTATGGCTCTGAATGTCAAACGCACTCATCATTATGCTCTACTAAGACCTCTCTTATTCTGGGTGAGACTTTGGATAACCACAGATTAGAAATATTATAGGGAAGGCTTAGAGGAAATCTTGAAGAACGATCAGAGCAGGAACATTCCATGGCTTAAGCATGTTTCTTCTTGGTTTATGAAGCTGGGTCTACCCCATTTCTGGGAAGACCCGAACCAGCTGGTATCATCTTCAAGGAAACTGCTAAACATCAACTTTTTGGGCCTATACCAAAAATAGTGTGCTACATAGCTCCACTACAGGGACATTAACAACTAGGCTCCTTTTTTTTTTAAAGATGTTGCAAATTTTGAGCCTTTCACGGACGAGGTGGGCCCACAATTAGCTAAATCTCTATATATGAAGTTTAGATATGGTGTGCTGCAAACAAACGCTAACAAATCTAGATGGAGTAGTAACCACGGAAGGGAAAATAATGAATTGTGTGTATTATGTCAAAGTGAGACTAAAGAAAATGATTTGCATGTATTATTTTTCTGCCCATTGTATGATAAACCCAGGAAGAAATGGATTAAACCCATTTGTAAAAATATGAATACCAGGTTCTGCAAAGAGGCAGAAAGAATTTTGAAAACAGACAGATCGCAACCAATTGTCTATAGCGTAAGCAGGTACTTATTTAATGTAAGCCTTATAAGAGCTAAAGTTGAGCTAAAGTTTTGATAGCCGATATTATGGTCGCCAAAGATTTAATCCCAACATAATTTTCACACACACTTTTCGACCCTGCACACTGCACTTTATAATTTTGCACATAGCGTTCTGAGGCTCATATATGTACACCATGATTAATTGTGGAATATGGGAACTGTGATCTTAAATCTGTATTGATGAAATTTATAGCATCCTGAAGTCATATAGGGATTCCGTGAGGAAGTATAAAAAACGGAAAAAGAGGCCATTGGATTGGAAACAAATAATTTTAAAAAATTTTAATGCCTATATTTTATGTATTAATCGTATAGTATATGGTTTTAATAGCGATACTGGGGGTATGTTGCATTGTCGACTTTCTTTTCTAAAATGTCCGTACCATGATGTATAGCAATTGTAATTACCATCAATTGTATTTGAATAATTGAAAAGTGATTTTATATGCATCTTTTATGGTTCTAACGGAATCGAAATAAAGAATTTTTGATTTGATTTGATTTTAGCGGCCCTTTTCTGCCGCTTATGGGGCGATAATTTTATCGCCCATTACCAAGCTGTCGCTAACATCCGTTTGCGACAGTTTTTAGGTGAAAGCGTTCGTTATAAAGATCGCTACTTCTGTTACCGATATTTATATGCAATATGCAGAAGAGGTGTTCCTGTGCAAAAACGCCCACAAACAACACCACTCCATATTCACAAGGGGATCCTTGATCTTCTGAGGACCAAAAAAACTGGCTCTAACTGCAGTTAGAGCCAGTTACTTAAGACCAGAAAATAGCTGGTCTTAAAAATGGGGACAACGCTTGGGGCCACATCTCAGCATGTTTTGGTGCTGGACAGCGCTGCAAGCAATGTTGCAGCTCTTCCCTGCGACAAAACTACAATGCAGGAATGCGCACCATCAATAAGATAGTGCGCATTCCTGGGCCCCAGTAATGAAAAGTGTTGCAGCGCTGCAACAAGACAGCGTTGCAACACTTCTCACTATGCCCTATGTGCGACAGCATGGATGCGCTGTATTAACTGGACAGCGCTCCATGACGCAAGTAATGACAGATACATCAGGAATCCTGACGTATCTGTATGCGCTAAAGTCACGCATTGCTGAAGTCATGTAACAACCATGACGCAACTCCAGCAATGCATGGGGCCAGTCTATCCCTGTGGCACTGCATGACTATCATGCCTTCAGGCAGGCAGAAGGTTCTGACGCAGTGCCGTTCATCAGGGGTCCCTGAATGTTGGCGCTGTTGGAGATCCATCAGTGGTGGTGGCGCGCTGCGGTGTTATCGTTTGAAAGCATTGGTGGAGTGTTGTTGCGGAGGTAGTGGACGAGACGTTCTTTGTTGGCCTTGATTCAGCTGTGAGGGGGTGCAATGATGGCGGTGGCATCCGGTGGGCAAGGTGAAGACGTGATGTTACCAATGATGACCCGACCAGGAGAGTCCGGTGTTGTGGCTGTAGGTGAAGTTCCCGCTGGCGGAGGTGATGTGCTCGACCGTATGTCCTGCATATGTGGCTAGTTGAGGTGACTTGCTGCTTGCGTCTGCTGTAGGGGACCTTCACCAGGAGGGGGTGGTGTCCTGGTCACTGGGGTTGTCCAGGTAGATCTTGAGTTCACCGAGTAGGATGTCGTCGGTGGATGGGAGACCCTGGGATGCAATGAGGTCTACAATGGTATTGGAGAAGTGGGCAATGGCCCGGGGGCCTGCACATGAGGGTACCGCAGAGGATGTGCTTGGGCTTGATCAGGATCCGGGAGTTGAGGTGGTCCATGGTCACCCTTGGGTTATTAGAGTGCGTGGTCAGTCGGAGTGTGCTTCTGTAGGTGACGGCAATGCCTCCTCCTTGATGGTTGGGGTGCTCCTTGCAGGCGATACTGCAGCTGTCAGTGATGGCGATTGTGATGTCCGCTCCGGAGTAGAGCTTGGTTCTGGCAGGTGACGTGGCGTCCAGAGTTGATGGCGAGGAGGGTGCTGGTGTCGTAGCAGTGGAGTGTCCAAGAGGAAGACTCCTTGGTGCAGAGCGCGGTCCAGGGGCAGACAGACGCAAACGGTGTAGCCTATGGGTTGCCTTTGGCATGGGAGACGACCATTACAATGCAGGCAGTACATTGTCAACAATGCAATTCCGACAACGCAGGTGCCTTTACATCGCATTTGTTTATAACGCATTGTGAGGTCAGTAATGGGGTAATTTAAAGTTGTTCGGTTGGGTATGGGTTTTGGATGTAAAATATTAATATTGGGGTGTGTGTTGGGGTAAAATATGGAATTTCGGGTGTGTTTTGGGGTGTAATATGGAAATTGGGGTGTGCATTTGGGTCAAATTTGATTTTTGGGTGTGTTAGGGGGCTCAAAAAGGAATTCTAGGGTTCACGGTTGGGTGTCGGGTGCAAATGTAAGTTTTGGGTTGCACTCACTGATGTGGGAATAGTGATATTGATGTCTCCGCTCTGCAACACCTACTCTACTGTTTCAATGTTCCTAGTATTAGTATTAATGGGAATGGAATACGATGTTATGGCATGCGTCACAACCACGTATGTGCCTTTGGCACACTGGTGGTACCCCCGCTGTGCATGGGCGCACAGCGGCCGCTATTGAGAAGTGCTGGGTGGGCTCAACAGCTGTGAGGTGGTAAACGCTGGAAAGAACACTGGATGGGGCATGGATGAGGGGATGTGTGTGTGAGCGGGTATTGATGAAATGTTATTAAGGGAAGTCTAACCTCGAAGCCGGGTCCCGTGTCTTTGTTGCTCCTGCTCTCCTGCGTCTGCTTCCAGGAACAGAAAGTAGACAGCCAGGCTCCCTCCCCTGAGCCAATCACAACGCTGCAATGCGGTGGTGGGATTGGTAATAGGCAACGGGAAAAGGCATACAGCCAGGGGCTGGAGGGGTGGGCATGTTCTCCATGCAGGATGTGATGCAGCCTGCATTACGGACAGGGAATTACGCATGACGGCTTTGGGCAGCCTGAGTTGGCCGACCAAACAGTCATTGTGCACTTGAGTGGGCATGCCAATCCGCCCATGCCTTGCCCCGTGCTTGGAGCAGTCCTACCCACCCTCGCACCCGCAAGGGAAACATAGCACGGTTACATCAGTAAGTTATCATCATGTGATGATTGTTCTGCCTCTGCACTGTTTGAAAGCAGTGGGGCGACACTCTTCCACCATAGCGAATGAGCCAACACTGGGGGTGCGTCATCTACATGTGCTAGGCTTGGGGGACTCGACCCCCAGGCATCCTGCGCTACACGTCCCACCTTCTTCTTACCTGGACATTGACACCATGGCGCAATCCGCTGCACTCTCTCCAAATCTGTGACTCAGCCACCAGGAGCCTCAGCCAGGAGGGATTTCACAAGCCTGGTTACAGCAGTCACCGCCAAGTCCGCTAGTGAACCTCCCGATGCAGTTGATGCAGCAGGGTCCCCTTAGGCGTGAAGTTGCAGCGCTCATGCCAAACACGTTTGGCGCAGCTCAGGGGTCTCACCCTGCACAGCACCCAGCCAGCCCAACATCATCCGGCCTGTGATGCAGAGAGGCAGCACCCACCGTTGGTAATCCCCTCCGTGCACCCCGGTGTAGTGGTGGACCGCATTATGCGATGCAGACCTCTCTACGTTGGGGCGCAGGAGCGCCTCTACTATTGACAGCTCCAAGGTGCGCAAGGCCGTCTTCTCACAGAGGTCAGCAACGTGTCTCCATGCGACCTGCCAGACTTCACCACCAGGTACAGGCGATCGTCGCGCCTCAATGTCTACTGCCACGGCTCATGGACTCCACAGCTCCTTCGCATCCCACTCCAGGCTCCAGAAACAGATCCAGTGAGGCATCCAGGCTCCAGACGCAGGTCTAGCGAGGCATCCAGGCTCCAGACGCAGGTCCAGCGAGGCATCCAGGCTCCAGACGCAGGCCCAGCAAGGCATCCAGGCTCCAGGCGCTGGTCCAGTGAGGCATCCAGGCTCCAGATGCAGGTACAGAGAGGCATCCAGGCTCCAGACGCCGGTTCAGCGAGGCATCCAGGCTCCAGACACAGATCCAGCAAGGCATCCAGGCTCCAGGCGCAGGTCCAGCGAGGCATCCAGGCTCCAGGCGCAGGTCCAGCTAGGCATCCAGGCTCCAGGCGCAGGTCCAGCGAGGCATCAAGGCTCTCATCCTGGTCATCCTGGATGTTGGCTGACTTGCAGGGGTTGTTGATGTGTGCTGCACTTTGCCCTGGCTGCTCCATTCTGCAGTTTATTGGTTTTTATGCCTATTTTATAATGGAGGTTGACTGATAGGCTATTTTTTGCATTAGAGAAAAAAAAACTCATGTTGGGCAGACTAGCGTGAGTTTTTTTGCTGCTAATGGGCCTATCGGTAGTTATCGCCCGCTAACGCCGGATTTCCTATCGCCATCACACTGATGTTAGCGGCAGTTTTCACTGCCGTTCCCTGATACTATCGCCATGTAGCGACGGCTTGGTAATACATCGCTAACATGGTGATAGTTTTCAGAGTTAGGCGGCGATAAAAAAACTGCTGCTAACTGGCATTTGCTTTAGGTATCGCCGGTCCTTGAGAATATCCATCTTGATATTTCTGCATCTCAATATTTTTGACTCAATATTTTGTCCGAATGCCGCCTCTTCTCTGCTCTAATTCTGTTGCCACAGACTTATTTAATGTTTAAAAGCTCCAGGGCAACACTAATCCATCGGCATATTTAATGTTTAAACAAATTTGCTTTCTTTTCAATGTGTAACTTTACCTTTTAATGAGAGTAGTTTGCGCAAGTTCATGTCATATCATACAGGCCATACCATACGATAGCATAGCATACCATACCAAAACATTTACCATACCACATCACACTATACCAGACCATATCATACCATCCCAAACCATACAATGGCAAGTCATACCATACCATAACAAAACATTCAGCATACCATATCATACTATATCATACCATACCAAACCATACAATGACAAGCCATACCATACTATAAAAAAACAAACCATGCCATTGTACACTATACATGTACAGCCCAGTCCATACCATACAATAACAGGTCATGCCATTCCATACTAGACAACATAACTGAAACTCTGCTTTTTGGTGACGTGTATTCTCAGCACCAATCTCTGCTGAAGAGAACTTTCATAATCGAAAATATACAAATCAATTTGTGAGCACGTAAGGAGGTCTAACCCTGACTCAGTATAAAATTATTAATTTAATTCGACATTGTAATAGAAAGACAAAACTGGTCCGTGACAGTTAAGCATTTCATGTAGTTTGTTCCTTACGCTCGGTAGAGTTCAGCAGCAACTGCCAGGCTATGGTCACCGTGCCAACAGGATCACATCCATTTTAAAGTGGTCATCGTTTTCTGTCATACATTTAAAAGGGCGACTTTTCTGTGTATCCAAATCAGCTTTATTTATGTTCTACACAGTGCTATAATTTGGAGTATAGAATTGCAGGTACTCACTATTTAAATTACGTGCTGGCTCCTGGGAACTACTAGTACTCACCCATTAAATTAATTGTAGCAGTGCTGAGAAGAGCCGGTGCTCTCCCTCTCAAAGTAAAGAAGTGCAGGTGCTCAGTACCGGACAGCACCTGCCCATTTAAAGCACTGGTTCTACATATTATAATGGTCATTTTCTGCTAAGTAACATAAATCAAACATACCGCAAATCAAAAAGTAGTGGCGGATTAAATCTGTTGGGGTCCTTTAGTAATGAAAGAAAATGCACTGGCAGGGCCTGAAAAGGTAGCAAAAGACAGCCATAACTGAGGTTCAGTGAGGCGCCTCACCCCTGCATCCTGGTCTCACTGCACCTGCTCCACCATTGGTAGGTAACTCCTGAAAAAAACAAGTACAGGCTCAGTCTGTAAAAAGCAATACACGTCATTAGTTATTATGCTCTAGAGGCTGAGGCAAGCTTTCAAGTTTGGGAACGAGACTTGACATTTCAACCGAAAAGCCAAAATGCCAGCTGTGCACAGCTGTCACGGAAACATTACCGGCAGCGTGATGGTTTTCGGGCGGCCTGCTGCGCTCCACGGCTACAATAACCAAGTGTGGGATCCGGAACTCACGCCAGACAGGCAGTCAGTTTAGTTCATGAAAAAGGTCTTCAGAAAGGCTCCCTTGAGGGCCTGGGGAGCGAATGAGGGGCAGATACGAAGCACTTCTCGTCTGTACTCGGTATCGTTGCAGGCGTCAAGCACGTGCCCGTATGATGCACTGACGCACGTTTGCATAATTTAAGACACTGGGCATGCTCTTCGGTGACAGGAACGAGGATGATGAGCTATCTCCTCAACATTTAAGATTCTTTCGCGCGCAAACAATGGCATCTGTTAGACAGCATACATTGACTTTGAGGCAGACCGTATCAAGCGAGGGTGGCACCTGCCATCTAATGGAAGTTAGTATTCTCGCTTTTTTTTATCTTGTATTGTTTCTAATAGTTGGTAACGTGTAATTTCTGTGACAGACTTTATTAATTTCGCTTCAACGGGGCAATGTAGAGGCACTTTCGCTTCTATTTGTCAACTCATTTTAGGCCTGCGTCTGTCTTGTGGTTTCATCTAAACCCGATAACAACTTCTTTGTTGCAGTATTCAAACGCTTGCCGACGCAAAAAAACAATTTTTCTGTTTTTTACTCAAAGGCTTTGACTGATGTTTGCTTCTTTTGGAGCAATGAGGAGCGCAATGTAGACTGCAACCCTTACACGTCATAGATGCGCAATTTACATTTCTATTTTGACACTATGGGAGAGATGTAACATTTTTTCACGTAGCGCACTACAGCAACCGCAAATGCTGCGCGTAGTTGCATGCGAAGGAGAGAGAAGGAGAACGCCCATTTACTAAAATAAGGCATTCTCCTCCCCTCTCCCTTGCACCGGCACTGAAATCAGCTCCCATGCACCACAGAGACACCTTTGCACCAGAGTTCAAGGGTGTCTCCATGAGTCTAGCCTAGGTTTTGTACTGGAAAGGAATCTTTCCAGTATAAAATATTAGATTAACTTGAAACCTTTCCCGTCTTTGTATGTGTGCTGTACAGTGCAGCACGCATGCAAAGTCAGAAAAGGAAGGAGAAATGAAATAATTTTTCCTTCCTTGCCCCTACTTTGAAAGGACTCAGTTTTCTCACGCTAAACCCTGTTTCTTTGTTTAGTGAATTGGGTCTAGCGTGAGAAACCTTGGGTGGTTGCAGGGGAACGCCCATGCTCCGCCCATGGTATGCCCCCCCTTGGCGCTAAGTAATGCAAAGCAGCGCTATGCACTGCTTTGCGCATTACTTTCCCATTTTTTTCAGCGCTAAACTAGTTTAGCGCTGGAAAATAATTTGGGAAAAAAAGATTTTCCACCAATTTGCGTCACTTATGTGACACAAAAACAGTGTAAAATCTAAGTAAATCTCTCCTTTTATCTACTGTGTGCCTTAATAATATTAACTTGTGAACATATAAATACATTCATTAAATGTAACTACTGAGAAACTGAAGCTTTGTAAACGTGTGCACTAAGGTTCAGTTAAATATGAAGACATATTCAAAGTGTAATCATGTATGCTTTTATTCATGTTTGCATTTATTCATTGAGTTATATGCGCACAAGTATAACCATGTATTTGAAGTGCACCTTTAAATGTTTAATTAAAGTTAGCCTGACTAAAGGCCTTGTGATTTCAAAATATACTTTGCTTGGCCAGTGTGTTCTTTCTTTGGCAGGTGCGTTCTCAAGGTTTTATTAGCTAGAGAAAAGGAGTATAGTTGTCAGTACTGGTTTCTTGATGGTAAAGTCTGAGAAAATAAATCTTGGCAAGAAACGTGAAGATCTAATGAGCAGATGTAGCCCCTTCTTCATCGCGTATCAGAAATGGAGGGATGTTCAAGGTTGCAGCATTTGTTCAAGTTTTGTGGGATGGGAAAATCTGGTAATGTTGCAGTGTACAATCTGAGGATGGAGACGATTGGTTTTTGAAGGAGTGGGAAGAGACACAATTATTGCTGAAGTCTCTATTGTTTTAATTTGCGTTCACACTATTGCAAGTTAGGGCAGGTTCCCTTAGACTTTGAGGGGCACAGGCCGCTCTGCCTCCTTTATTCTTGCAGGTGTGGAGCTTCATGCTAAACACTTATTACAATTCTGGGAGACTTCTACCAGTGTTTTCACTATGCTGACACCTACCTGCATTTCTGTATTCCCTTGAGACTCTATTCTACGAACCATCATTATTCTAGAAATAGAGCCTTGATTAGAAAACTTTAGAATGTATTCATGATTGAGAGAGAGAATAAGAGTTTCTTTAAGGAACACACATTTCTAATTCCCACTTTCTGTACTGCTCTGGCTGTGATTAACGTATATATTTTCTTATTGTGACTCAACCGAGTGCAATATTTCATTTTGCCAGCTGTAAACCATATCTTTTTAATGTTTTCCTGACATGCATGTATATTGTATTGACTACTAATTGAAAATAAAACTACTTCACTTCATTTATTTATTTCTAGTGTGGGGCCAATTGAGCGTCACAAAAGTTTTTTTTATTATTGTTAACTCCCTTTGCATCTCAGTCAATTTAAAAAGATTCATCAGATGAGAGATTGTAAATTATGCTACTGAGCACTCTCAGCAACATGTACACAGGTCATTTACATATTTTTCAAGCTAACATCGGATTGAGGCCTGTGTTATGAAGAAGCGTGACTCTGAGAAAGTAAAGCACAACTTTAATCTTCCTGAAAGCAGTCAACTAAACAGACATCTGGAAATCATCACCCTCCCCTGAGCCGCTGTGGCCAACTGCTCCCTGTAGAATCCTCACTCCCCAGGATTCTAACCCGTGAAGGTGTAGCGACCTTTTGAGATAATCATAATAGGAGCAAGCCACATTATGTCGGAGCAGGCTGTGACTGAGGAAGCAAGAGGACAAGATGAAAAGAAAGGGAAGAAGGAGGACCAATACTAGGTTTTGAAAAGCAAGTGGTGTATGGGACAACGTACCCCTGCTGTACATTATATGGACTCCATGACAAAACAGAGGAACAAGGGCGAAGGCCGAGGCCCTTTATCAGGTCAATGAACTCTGAGGTGCAATATGTTTATAGTGGATGGCATGGACTGTTTTATTCCCTATAATACAAGGCCACAGCATCGCCATTCCCACAAACCACTGAAATCCTCAGTGTGTTGCTCTTTCATATGAAAGAGAAAGATTGTTTGAAGACATGACGAATAAAAATAGAATTTGTATTGAAAAAAATTAAACACTCTAATAGCAGATAATAATTTGTCAAAAGAAGATATTTCAATCAGTTCCATGTAAGTCACATAAATATGCTGTAGCTCAGAATGTGAAGAAACATGCAGAGAGTTTCTGTCTTTCCTGTAATGATCTGTGGCACACGCAAAACAGTGCTTCATGTAAGCCAGTGGTTTCCAGTGGGACCCACTAGCACTCATTTTTGGGGACCAGCACTTATTTTTGCACATCAGACAATTACAGAGAGAAAGAGAGGGGAAAATACACAAAGTAGAAATATGGAGGACAAGAAAAACAGAAAAACGATCACAAAGGGAGAAAGCAGGAACCTCAAGAGTTAGAAAAAATGTCAGGGAGTGTTAATAATGCCAGAGTAAGTGGGGTCATTTCAGTATTTAAGCATTACTATTGTGATGAGAAATTGTCAAAATTATGTGATCACACCAGCTTGAGTATTTAAGAGTAATTTGGGGCAAATATCCTACCACAGGAGCACCGGAAAAATGAGCTAGGAGAGAACGAGCAGCCCTTTGCTACTGCTGTTCATGTTTTGTACCTTTTAGTGCTATTTTCATAGCGCAAAATGCATCCTGTGGCCCATTTTGGATTTAAGGGTGCATGTTGCACTAAGAAAATAGCTCTAAATGCTATATTAGCTGCTCACATAATTACCCGCTGCTTTGATTGACCTAATATCTGTGTGGGAACAGTTTTCAGATCTCACAAAAGAAATTTTGCTCAAAGCTACGCTCCCGGCAGCAAGGAGCACAGCAGGGCTCCTCACTGAACCCAACCCTTTTTAATGTCTATGTCCATCCTCCGGTGGCGGTCACTGAGCCATTGATCATTATTTCATATGGTGATGACACCCAACTTGTCATCACCAAATTTCAGATTAGCGAGCTATTGGCCTCTTCCCTCAGCTCTTGCCTGTCAGAGGTCGCTGCCTGGATCGACCTTAACTGCCTGAAGCTAAATGCCTCGAACCTTGAATCAAAGTGGGGGATGGAAGAGCAAATGTTTAGAGAGGTCCAACTCCTGTGCTCCTCCAGAGACTAACCTCAGGATTATCAAGTGTGAGGGGTAGTTCCTCTGCCAGACAGATGCACGTATTTGTGCTATTTGGCCAGAGTATGTGTCGCTAGAAGATCTGTAATTCAGATCGTAATGCCCTCACACCAGCCACGGTCGGTAGTAGGAGTAACTGCAGGGCGGTGACGTGGGGAGGGGGAGGGGCTGTGTGGGGGTAGTAAACTATGGATTACGGAGGTTTACAGGTAAATTAACATATAAATTAAAACCAATTTAGTTGCGTGCACTGCATCCCCAAATGCAATGTAAAATGGTGACTTAAAATAGGCACAGGAGACCATAGGCAAACTATTTAATCAGATATGGGCCCCAGGACTAAGTAAAAACAGTGGTGCTACCTGTTGGTCCTTAGGTACCAGGATAGCGTTAGTAGTAGGTGGTCAACATCTTTTGTGCCATCTATTCCCAACAATCGGGCGGGCACTTCTGCAAGACCTTGGTGATCAGTGATGCCCCCTATAGCGAAATGTATCTCAGCTATTCGGGAATGACCTACTTATGTGTGCCGGTGTCCTATATTTGGAAGCCGGTGTGGTTTTTCACCTAAGAAAGTAGGAGAAAAATGGTGGAAAAACAAACAAACACTTGATATGAGGACTCCGTATATCACAGTGAGTGCAAACTGCAAGAACATTTGTGTGGTAGACAATATTGATTTGTAAGGTTCGGGGGAGCTGCCAGCCAAAGCGGGTAGAACACACCCCTTAACCCCAGGGATACCATCTATGGCACAAATGTGATACAAATACCTTGGCAAGGTACAGGGTAACAGTCAAGGTGGGATTCAAAAATTAACTAATTGGGAATTAATAAAAGATAAAGGTAGCGCACATCTAATAATCATGGGACTGGTTTAATCAATGTTTTCCAAGTGTACACCTTATCAGGTTGCTAAGGGGAGGACAGAGTCATGTAGCCCTTTTGTGACTTACCTCAAGTTGAGGAGTCTAATTCTTCATAGGAGGACTGGAGGGTCCTGATCACTTTGGGGGACAATTGGGGGGCAATTGGCTTGGTCCGTTAGTGCACGGCCACCGGGTACATACTAGTTAAGAGGACACAGACTATCCACTCAACCACATACCAGAAAGATGCTTGGTATTTGGTGAGCACCCGGTGTGGTTTTTTTGGGAACCTGTGTGGTCGACAGACCCCGTCATGCACAAACTCATTATATTGGACAACGGGGTGTTATCTACCAACACCTTCAAGAAACCCACAGACTGTAATACCCTGTTACTCTATGGGAGCCACCACCCCAAGGCACTACAGGATAATCTCCCATTCGGGCAATTCTTGAGATTGCGTAGAAATTGCAACACTATCTCCTATTTCAAAAAGGAAGCAGCCTCATTGAGCAAGAACTTAGAGGCCCATGACTACCCACCATCAGTCATCAAGAATTCACGCAAGAGAGCTCTCAATAACAACAGAGAGGCACTTCTGGAACCCAAACAAAAGGCAGAGGAAGATATTATAACATGTGTGACCACCTTTACTCCAGACTCAAACAGGATACAGAGAGTAATTAGAAAGCATTAGAAAAACGTCCAGTCAGGCAACCTTAAAATCCCCATGCCGTGCTTCGCAATAAAACGAACAAGTAACCTGCGAGACATGCTGGTCCACACATGACCAAGACCTACTCAAAAGAGCACTCAGAGTACACTATGGAACACTACAACTGTAAGGTGCCACTACCCCATGGTCAATGTGGGGTGTGCAGTCTGACCAAACACACCAAGGAAATAATACGATGAGGCATGGACTCAACGTATCCATACCAACTACAATACTAAGAATGGCATTTATCTCATCGAATGCCCTTGCCCACTTAGATACGTCGGTATGACAACACTTCAAGTTAAGACGAGAATCATCAAACATTGGAGCAACATCAGGTGTCAGAAGAACACAACAAAAATGAGCTCCCACTTCCTCTCCCACCCGCACAGGCCAGAGGAGATACAAAGGACAGTGATAGTGTTAGCCTTGGCATCTTTTGGCGTGTTTCCCCTGAGTTTTTTCTTTCTGACCTCCCGGTTTTGACTTTGTTTGTGCTGGCTTAGTGTTTCTGTGCACTTTTCTCACTGCTGAGCAATGGTAAAGTGCAAGTGCTCCTGTGGTAAAATGTGTTGTGGATTGATGTTTCCATGATTGGCCTGTTTGATTTATGTGTCAGTCCCTAGTAAAGTGCACTGCGTGTGCCAGGGCCTGTAAATCAAATGCTGTTGGTGGGCTACAGCACTGGATTGTGCCACCCACCCAAACAGCCCGTAAATGTAACCCCGGCCTGCCATTGCAGAGCATGTGTGCAGTCTAGTACTGCCATGTCAACTTGGCAAGTACACCCACTTGCCTGGCACTAACCTTCCCTTTTCTTACATGTCGGCCAACCCTAAGGTAGGCCCAATGTACCCCTGTGGGCAGGGTGCAGTGTATGTGAATGGTAGGACATGCCCAGGTGTGTGTGGCATACTGTCAATTTAGTTTTTCACTATTGCAAGGCTACCTGTTCCCTATAGGACAGAATGTTTTTTTGCGGAGTTTTATATAGCGTGAACTTGACCCGAATCGGGTATCAGAGCGCTTTGCATAGCACCAGTTGTGTTACATGAGGACACATTCATTCCTTTGTTTATAACATCTTATAAACATAACTGGCCCTGGGAACTAGGTAGGAAAATAAAGTTTAGTATGCCTGAACTCAGAATCTAAAGATGCATCTTTTAGTGAAGGTGATTTTTACATTCTGTATTTGAAAATACCACTTTTAGAAAGTAGGTATTTTATTGCCTAACCATCCAGTGTGACTCTGTTGGGTTCGTGGATTCACTGTCTGGGTTTTGGATGACAGGGGCTGGGCAGCAGGAGTGGCTCTGGATAGTCTAGGTGGGTCAGGAAAGGGATGAATAGACCTAGGCTGCATTTAAAGTAGAGGGAGGAGATTTCCTTGCACCTGAATGGGCCTGGTCTGCCTCTGACAATGCCGTCTCCACCTCCTGCCAGGAAGCCACACAAGAGAAGGCAGAACAGGTTCTGGCTGGGCACAGATACTCTCTGCGTAAGAGATCAAAGGATTTTGGGATATAAATATTGGGGCCCAGACCCCTGAACTTTAGAACTCTCTTGGACCGAGAAGACTGCCAAGAAGAAGAGCTGGAGAAGCTGTGAGGAGGAACTACCACATTGCTGTGTGCTTTGGTGTGTGGGCCTGAAGTGTCTGCTTCTATCTTGGGCAGTGAAAGGACTGAACTGAACTTTATGCAATCTACTTTTGTGAGTTTCTCCAAGGGCTTGAGGTAGAGCTTGCCCCCTGTTCAAGAAGTCTGAGGAACAACAAAGACTTCAAGCTCTTCTGCCCTCAGAACTGGGAACTGTGTGTTTTGTGCTGCAACAGAAGAAAAAGCAAC
Organism: Triturus cristatus; assembly: GCF_964204655.1. NCBI lineage: Eukaryota > Metazoa > Chordata > Amphibia > Caudata > Salamandridae > Triturus > Triturus cristatus. Next base: position 370,341,909 of record NC_140591.1, on the reverse strand, counting down.
CCAACACCGTCTATGACGCCGCTGCCAACTCCATGTCCTGAAGGCACCGCAGAGGGCACCGCCTCAACGCTGAACCGCGACCCTGGTCTCACAGATGACGCCTGCTGACACCGCCTGTTAGAAATGGGATTTCTGGTTGGCTGAGGCTTGCGCCAAAGCCAGGCAGAAACCACCACTCTAGTCAGGGCAAGGAAGTTACACGCCAAAGATAACCCCTGCTCAACCCCTTGGTAGCTTGGCACGAGCAGTCAGGCTTATCTCTGAGGCGATGTGTAAAGCGTTTGCGCGCGCACCCAGCAACAACACCCAAGGCCCAACACAAAGGAAACTCCACACAAGGTATTCTATAAAAATAGCCTTTGTATTATACACAACACATTAGATAAAAACACACACTCTACAATGTGCCAACAGGCACGGGCAGAATTTACAAGGGATTATATATACAGGGGACAGGGCCACCTGGACCACTGTCCGGAATTAGCACTCTTAGAACATAGGAAATAAAATTACTGTTGCACAAAATTACACCTAGCACACAACCAGTCACTACTGGTATCAGGTAAGTACCACCTACGCAACCCTAACCACCTTAGGAAAATATTGCGCAGGGAATCAGGACCTCACTGGCACCACCTGTACTAGGGAGAAAACAACCACCTAAGTATCACAATACCTGTAGGGGTCTAAGCACATAAACACATGATGCATAACATTCAGAGGTGTAAAGCAAAGCACATGACGCAAAAACACATTCAGAGGTGCAGGGAAACACAATTGCGCAAGAACTCACATAAGCCACCACCTGTGGCAGTCCCTAGGCCAACTGGCCTTGTCGGGGCTAGGACGCCCTATGTCCCAGCAAAGTCAGGGCCATGCAGCGCAGGCTGCGCAAACCAGGCGCACAAAGCACAACCTACACGTAGCAGTTGCCCACTAAGTGCTGGGCAACTGGAGCCTCCCAGGGCTCTGAACCAACTGAAATGCCCCCTGGGCCTCGTGGGCTCTGCACAGCAGGAACTGCCCCCTAGAGCCTTCTAGGCTCGAAAAATAATGGGGGCAAGGTGGGAGTGGCCCGCTGCCATCTGGGGCCACTCAGTCAAAAGAGAAATGCCCCCCGAGTCTCGTGGGAGCCTCACTGGGCTCAACAAAACACAATCCCCACGTTGGAGCGCACTCGCTCTAAAACAATGATTGGCCTCTGCGTTGGAGTCCTGCTCAGGGACTCGACAGATTCAGGACCCCAGATGTTGGAGCCTCGGGGCTCTAAACGACCAAGGACTGCCCCTGTTGGAGCCTCACAGGCTCGATAAACCACTTGTGGCCGCGGAGTCCCTCGGGACTCTAAAGAAATACTGCTGGCCGCTTGAGCCTCTCGGGCTCTGGAAAACGAAAGTGACCCTGAGTTGCTGGAGCCTCACGGGGCTCGGAAAGAATACAATGCGGCCGTTGGAGCGCACCAGCGCTCTGTGACTGACCAGGCTGCTCCGGCCCCCTCCCGGCAAGAGCCCCCCTGGAGCGCACTTGCTCCGAGCACCACACAGTCGTCCCCACTCACCGGGACTCCGGCGGCGCTCCTGGTCTTGTCGCGGGGCTCTCCTCTTCTTTGGTAGGCGGGGTGGGCTCCCGCCGAACCTCCGGCTCCGCTTCTCTCCCTGCTTCGTGGACCGGAGCGCGGGGTAGGCTCCCGACGGCTTCCGGGTTGAGGCGAGGCCCCGCCCACGTCTCGACGGAGGTCGCCTGACTTCCTGTGTGCCCAAGGGCCGCGGCGGTGACTTTCTCCCCGGCAGCAATGAGGGGTAGGCTCCCTCGTAATGCAATATACGGCGGGGTGGCACCCGCCGTGAAATTAATACAAATAAGTGGGGTAGGCACCCGCAAGCGCCACAATGCGGGGTGGGCACCCGCTTTAGAACACGCACGGCAATGTCCCTGGCAGGGTGGGCACCTGCCAGTGGACGTAGGAATCGGCAAGGACGGGCACACGCCGGGTGGGCACCGGCTTTTCGAAATAGCGCGCTCCAAGCGCTAAGGAAAACAAGGGAGAGCGCTCCCAGCGCTCACGGCCAGTTCAGCGCTTCCAGGCGCTTAGAGATCCAAATAAAGCGCTCCCAGCGCGTTAAGGGTGCCAGTAGCACAAAGTCCAGTAAAGTTCTCCCCTGCATGCAGCAGGGCAGGGGTGGGGGGCAAGGCTGGACCCAGAGCCAGCTCACTGGGCCTCCAGGCAGGGAGGTAGTCCAGGTGGCGGTCCTCTGGTCCAGCGGCAGCAGCAGCCCCCCCTCAGGCAGGATCCTGGCAAAGAACAGTTTCTGTGGGGACACAGCCCCATTTTTATACAGGCAAACCCTTTGTTCTGGGTTCAGGGTGAGGGGGAAAACCAGTCGCAGCTGGTTGGGGAGCACCCTTGATGTGCTCAGCCCCTCACTCTATTCACTGGCAGGGCTAGGGTCGTCAGTCGCACCACAGGGGGCGGGGCCAGCATTGTGTGTGGAAAACCCTGTCCTATTCAGGACCCAGGTGTACTCCTCCCACCCATCTAGCTGCTGATCTCCCCATTCACCACTGGGTGACTCCTCCTGACTCTGGGGAATCCCTAGCCCGTCACCTGACATGACCAGCCAATCACGCGACAGACACACTGCACACAGAAGTGCCCACTTCTAGAAGTGGCACTTCCACACTAGGTACATGCACGCCGCACACATCATCGCGCAGCATTCACTCCCACGAGTCCGCACATACCAAACTCGGGCCTGCACACCCCACGCATCAGGAACTACTAGGGACACATACATTCCCCATGCATTCCTATGGGAGGGCAGGCCTATCTCACCACATGCACTCAGAGCACGCACGCACTTTACCCTGGGACACAGGGAAAGTGCGCAGAAACCAAACAATCACCACACCAAGTCACCAGTAGAAAGCAAAAAAGTTCAGGGGTGAACCTGCCAGAAGGGCCAAGTCCAACACAACCCCCTTCCAGCCAAAACGCAGGGCAGACCAATCACCACCGTGATGGACTTCCCTGCTTGGGGCGATAGAACACGGACGCGGGCCCGCAACTGCAGGGACACCCTCCGGTTCTACGCCACGGTGAACCCATGGAATTCTTTCTAACACCACTGTCTGGACCAACTGGGCTACCCCACTGGTACTCCCAAGCTGTCCGCGGCCAAGACCAAGCCCTAGGCCACCCAGGTGCCACTGGTCTTTGCCTAATCACAGAGTGGGGGGTAGTAACCCCTGGCACATAGCGGCCATTCTCCACTCTTCCTCTCTGAAAGACAGGACTAGACTGCCACTGGTTCTCCAGCCTAGGGTCTACACCCTCAGGCGGACCAGGAGTCTCAGGGAAGGCTCTCCTCCCCCTACCTCTTCTCCTAGGGTTCCTCCTCCTCTGGCGAGGGGTACACCTAGAACGCCATTCCAACCCAGGGTTTAACCCCTCAGGTTGTACCGGGGGCAGAGGTGGGCTCTCCCACCCTCTGCACCCCCTTCCAGAGCCCTGCTCCCTACCAACTGGGGCGGTACCTCTGGAAGAAGAACTGGTCGGGACGCTGGTTACAGACGTCCCACCCTTCAGGTCAGGCTGATCCTGAACCTGGCCTCCCAACCTCCGGCCTAGAACCTTTGGTGGAATAATTGCCTGGCACTCCAGGACTTCTGGGGATTTCCACTCCATCCCTCTGAGGCTATCAAATGACACATATGTCGAGCGACTGTCTGTCTGGCGCTGATCTCCCGTCCCCTGTCCACCTGACAGTGCGCGGAGATCCCCCAGAACAGAAGTGGTGCCACCCTGGTCACTACACGGGATCCTAGCCCAACTGGGTAGTCCCTGACCCACAGGCTCTTCCACTGGGGAACTCATCCCCCAATCACTCCTCACACTGGACTCCTGTACCCTCCCTACCGGAGCGGTACTGCCAGACTCTAGAACCACAGGAGCCCTGGTTACAGGTGCTCCAGGTCCTCTACACACTAAGAGATCTTCCTCAAGTGGAGTAACAGGACAGCCTAGGTCCCCAACTTGGTGTTCCCTCAAGAAACCATCCAAGTCCTGAGGCAGGGTTTCGTGCGTCTGGGGACCCTCGGTCACCCTCTCACTCCTGCTCCACTGAGCCAGGCAGTGAGCCCCTACACCCTCCTCGCTATCCTGGGACCTAGCTGGGCTACACTGAGCCTCCTCCACCACGCTGGGCTGGAGGATCTCTGAACCACTACTGTTGGAATTACTCTCTAATGACACTAGAGGACCTCTAGCACTTTCCCAGTGCTCTGCTTCCTCTGTAAGCTCCCAAGGACAAAAAGAGTCGTACCTCTGCAGGTGTTGGCGCAACCCTGGAGAACAACTACTGAGCATCTGCTCTTTGATAATCATTTTGATCACTGCCTTCAAATCCTCTTCCGGGTTAACCATCAGCCATTCCACCAGTGCATCCTGACAGTCATCCACAAACTCCTCCCAAGACTGGTGAGACAGCTTCCTACTGCCCCTGAATTTCAACCTTAACTCCTCCTCCTGGGAAACAGGTACCAGACTGGGGGAACTGGGACTGGGATTTCCTACACTGGAATCTATCTGGCTGCTACCACTGGACTCAACCCTCCCTGGGGAGTCCAGAAAACTACAACTGCGCTCAGGGGATAACCTACCCTCCAGAGCTAGTTTCTCTCTGGCAAAGGCCCTCTCAGCCTCCGCCATCTGTCTTTTGACCTCCAGCTGCGCCATCGCCTGGGCATGCTGCAACCTGAGCTTTTCTAACGTCAGCTGGTGTTCCCTTTCTTTCCTCCTATCTTCCCACTCCTCTGGGGACAGGGAAAGGGATGAGGAGCTGCCTCCTACGCTGGACCCAGCAAGGGACTCCCTACCTATGGGGTCTTCACTCTCTACTGGCGTCCAGGTATTGTCATCCTCTACCTCCTCTTCTGAATCTTCAGGGCTCCCCACAGACCCACCACCCTCCAGGTGTGAGGCCCGGGCCCTTTCCATACTGTGCTCAAGATCCCATGGACCCTTTTGCCATAGGACCAGGTGGTCCTGAAGTTCGTACAGGGTGTCGGACTCTCCCTCTGTACAGTACCTTTCTAACTCCTGCCTCTGGCGCCAAGCTAGCTCATAGGGATCACAAGCAGGCTCCATTCTGGCGGACGTTATGGTAACAATTATACAGGGAACCTAGGGGTCTGAGTTTCACACAGGAGCACACAATTCACAAAAATATTCAGCAAGCTCTCTATCCCAGAGAACTCACACTCACTTGCCTAGTGCACACACCCTTCATCCACACACAACCCTCCCCTCGGACTGGTAAGGCAGTTTCTACCACCCCTGATTCCTCAACCTGACCACCACGTGACACAGGTACCAACTCTGGTCGCAGGGCGGGGGACAAATGTACTGGACACTATTACGCTGCCACCACTGGATCCCACCCTCTGGTGAATCCAGAAAACACAATGCACTTAGGGGGATGATCTACCCTCCCGAGCTAGGGACACCTAACTCACAGTGCACAAAACCACATTTCCAAAGAAATGACAATTAAAAACAATTTTAAAACAATAATCCCTATACCATGTGATTTATCTAAATGCAGAGTTTTGTAGTGCGGCCAGTTGCTGCTGCGGTACAGCGCAAACGCAAGTCCAAATCCCACCGCTGATCACCAATGTTAGAAATGGGATTTCTGGTTGGCTGAGGCTTGCGCCAAAGCCAGGCAGAAACCACCACTCTAGTCAGGGCAAGGAAGTTACACGCCAAAGATAACCCCTGCTCACCCCCTTGGTAGCTTGGCACGAGCAGTCAGGCTTATCTCTGAGGCGATGTGTAAAGCGTTTGCGCGCGCACCCAGCAACAACACCCAAGGCCCACCACAAAGGAAACTCCACACAAGGTATTCTATAAAAATAGCCTTTGTATTATACACAACACATTAGATAAAAACACACACTCTACAATGTGCCAACAGGCACGGGCAGAATTTACAAGGGATTATATATACAGGGGACAGGGCCACCTGGACCACTGTCCGGAATTAGCACTCTTAGAACATAGGAAATAAAATTACTGTTGCACAAAATTACACCTAGCACACAACCAGTCACTACTGGTATCAGGTAAGTACCACCTACGCAACCCTAACCACCTTAGGAAAATATTGCGCAGGGAATCAGGACCTCACTGGCACCACCTGTACTAGGGAGAAAACAACCACCTAAGTATCACAATACCTGTAGGGGTCAAAGCACATAAACACATGATGCATAACATTCAGAGGTGTAAAGCAAAGCACATGACGCAAAAACACATTCAGAGGTGCAGGGAAACACAATTGCGCAAGAACTCACATAAGCCACCACCTGTGGCAGTCCCTAGGCCAACTGGCCTTGTCGGGGCTAGGACGCCCTATGTCCCAGCAAAGTCAGGGCCATGCAGCGCAGGCTGCGCAAACCAGGCGCACAAAGCACAACCTACACGTAGCAGTTGCCCACTAAGTGCTGGGCAACTGGAGCCTCCCAGGGCTCTGAACCAACTGAAATGCCCCCTGAGCCTCGTGGGCTCTGCACAGCAGGAACTGCCCCCTAGAGCCTTCTAGGCTCGAAAAATAATGGGGGCAAGGTGGGAGTGGCCCGCTGCCATCTGGGGCCACTCAGTCAAAAGAGAAATGCCCCCCGAGTCTCGTGGGAGCCTCACTGGGCTCAACAAAACACAATCCCCACGTTGGAGCGCACTCGCTCTAAAACAATGATTGGCCTCTGCGTTGGAGTCCTGCTCAGGGACTCGACAGATTCAGGACCCCAGATGTTGGAGCCTCGGGGCTCTAAACGACCAAGGACTGCCCCTGTTGGAGCCTCACAGGCTCGATAAACCACTTGTGGCCGCGGAGTCCCTCGGGACTCTAAAGAAATACTGCTGGCCGCTTGAGCCTCTCGGGCTCTGGAAAACGAAAGTGACCCTGAGTTGCTGGAGCCTCACGGGGCTCGGAAAGAATACAATGCGGCCGTTGGAGCGCACCAGCGCTCTGTGACTGACCAGGCTGCTCCGGCCCCCTCCCGGCAAGAGCCCCCCTGGAGCGCACTTGCTCCGAGCACCACACAGTCGTCCCCACTCACCGGGACTCCGGCGGCGCTCCTGGTCTTGTCGCGGGGCTCTCCTCTTCTTTGGTAGGCGGGGTGGGCTCCCGCCGAACCTCCGGCTCCGCTTCTCTCCCTGCTTCGTGGACCGGAGCGCGGGGTAGGCTCCCGACGGCTTCCGGGTTGAGGCGAGGCCCCGCCCACGTCTCGACGGAGGTCGCCTGACTTCCTGTGTGCCCAAGGGCCGCGGCGGTGACTTTCTCCCCGGCAGCAATGAGGGGTAGGCTCCCTCGTAATGCAATATACGGCGGGGTGGCACCCGCCGTGAAATTAATACAAATAAGCGGGGTAGGCACCCGCAAGCGCCACAATGCGGGGTGGGCACCCGCTTTAGAACACGCACGGCAATGTCCCTGGCAGGGTGGGCACCTGCCAGTGGACGTAGGAATCGGCAAGGACGGGCACACGCCGGGTGGGCACGGGCTTTTCGAAATAGCGCGCTCCAAGCGCTAAGGAAAACAAGGGAGAGCGCTCCCAGTGCTCACGGCCAGTTCAGCGCTTCCAGGCGCTTAGAGATCCAAATAAAGCGCTCCCAGCGCGTTAAGGGTGCCAGTAGCACAAAGTCCAGTAAAGTTCTCCCCTGCATGCAGCAGGGCAGGGGTGGGGGGCAAGGCTGGACCCAGAGCCAGCTCACTGGGCCTCCAGGCAGGGAGGTAGTCCAGGTGGCGGTCCTCTGGTCCAGCGGCAGCAGCAGCCCCCCCTCAGGCAGGATCCTGGCAAAGAACAGTTTCTGTGGGGACACAGCCCCATTTTTATACAGGCAAACCCTTTGTTCTGGGTTCAGGGTGAGGGGGAAAACCAGTCGCAGCTGGTTGGGGAGCACCCTTGATGTGCTCAGCCCCTCACTCTATTCACTGGCAGGGCTAGGGTCGTCAGTCGCACCACAGGGGGCGGGGCCAGCATTGTGTGTGGAAAACCCTGTCCTATTCAGGACCCAGGTGTACTCCTCCCACCCATCTAGCTGCTGATCTCCCCATTCACCACTGGGTGACTCCTCCTGACTCTGGGGAATCCCTAGCCCGTCACCTGACATGACCAGCCAATCACGCGACAGACACACTGCACACAGAAGTGCCCACTTCTAGAAGTGGCACTTCCACACTAGGTACATGCACGCCGCACACATCATCGCGCAGCATTCACTCCCACGAGTCCGCACATACCAAACTCGGGCCTGCACACCCCACGCATCAGGAACTACTAGGGACACATACATTCCCCATGCATTCCTATGGGAGGGCAGGCCTATCTCACCACATGCACTCAGAGCACGCACGCACTTTACCCTGGGACACAGGGAAAGTGCGCAGAAACCAAACAATCACCACACCAAGTCACCAGTAGAAAGCAAAAAAGTTCAGGGGTGAACCTGCCAGAAGGGCCAAGTCCAACACCGCCACCGAGCCGCTGCTCACACCGTGACCTGTGGGCACCACACTCGGCACCGCCTCGATTCACGACGAAGCCTTGGCCTCCTCAATGATGACGCTCCACCCTGAAATCGACGCCACTGCTTGAACCGTGCTTCAAGAGCACCGCTCGTAAAGTTACATGACGCAGCACCCTCAGCCCGCACCGCATCCTTGGCATACCGACGCCGGTGCCATCGACTCCAGTTTGTCAGCAGACGACAGTGCTTCTGCTACGAAGATGCCGCTGCTTGCACCGCGACCTGCCAGCATCACGACGAGCACCGCATTCACTTTGCACCATGACCCTGGTCTCACCGACAAAGCCATCTGACGCCGCCACTGAGCCGCTTCTTGCACTGTGACCTGAGGGCACCGCATGATGCACCGCTGCACTTTGCACCGCAGCACTCGACACCTGCTGACACCAGCGCTCCTGACTTCAACAGAGAGGAGTTTGATCTGCAACGCGTGTGACTTTGAGGGCCCCGACGACTCCTGCACCAACCTCCAGAACCGACGCCTGTGGATGCCGTGCTTTCGGAAGCTCAACAAGAGGTCGCCGACGCCCTGCATTTCTAAAAGATACTGTTTGCGGATCTTCCCGACAATGTAGCTGGCCCGCAATGCTGAGGTCAGCCAGAACTGTTTGGATTTGTTTGCTCACAACGAAGCTATCGACATCAATGAACTGTTTTTCAAGCATATTTTAATAACTGAAGATTTTAAAGTACTGTATTGTGGATTTTTATCGTTTTTGGTCTTGTCTTAAGTATATAAAAATATTGGATATTTTTCTAAACTCGTGTGGTGTCTTTTTGTAGTGCTTACACTGTATTAGTGTTGGTTATGTGCAAATGCTTCACGCACTGCCTCTAAGATAAGCCTGACTGCTCGTGCCAAGCTACCAAGGGGGTGAGCAGGGGTCATTTTAAGAGTGTAAATTCCTTATACTGACTAGGAAGAAGGGTCCCTATTTGGACAAAGGTGCAAACCCTTGCCAAGTAGAGACCCTCATTTCTAACAGATAGAAAGTATCGCATCATGGAATACACAGAAACTGTTCGAAATATAACAGCGCTTGATTTTCCACCTTTCCACCCAGTCACATGATGTTAACGATGAAATAGCATGGACTGCACTGAACACATGAACTTCAGCAGGGTGACACTTCATCCCAACGACCTCTGCTCAGTATCCCTATAGTCATTTACACCACTACATGACTTGAATTTCACTGCCATGTATAAAACTATATTACTGCCTGTGCTCATCACCCACACTGTTTACCCACCTACAGAGCAATACCGCCCAAGAGATCCTAAGGGATCAGCTTCTGCTTAAGGCATAGTAACAGGGTTTATAATACATTTGTTCTTACACCTCTACACATATGTGGATCAACTATGCCCTTGATTTCTCTACAAAATGTAATTTGACAATAGAGGGTCAATGTTCCAACTTGACCTTACTGTGCTACTGCACCGTGCACGTACAAACGAAGTAAGAATCCTATAGCTGACTCCACTCCAAGATGGCGCTCACGTTCACAGCATTGCCGCATTCTGCCAATCTCGAGTGGGCATAGGCCTGGACCATGGGGAGAGGATGTAGCCATACAGCTAGAGCGGTCGACCTCAAAGCTGGGGAACCGGGTCCGAGTCTCAGCAACGACGCTCAACATCCTGTGATTTTGGGCAAAACACTAAGGGCCAGATGTAGGTAAATACATATTTGCGATTCCTTAATAGCGATTTTTAGGGAATCGCTATTAAGGAATCGCAAACATGCCATGTAGGTAGGAATCTCAATATTTTTTGTGATTCTTTAATATTCCTTAATTGTGAATCGCAAATTGCGATTCGCAATTAAGGATACCTTCCCATTCATTCCTATGGGCCAAGAGGCCCATAGGAATGAATAGAAATTGCTCCCGCAATTTGCGAGTCACCAAGAGGCACTCGCAAATTGCGGGAGCAATTTCAAGGGTGCCAGGGTTCCAAAAGGACACCCTGTTGCACCCCTGAAATGTGCGTGTGTGCACATGTGACGCACATACATGCCCTAAGGGCATGAATGTGTGCCACATGACACTTAAAAAAAGCAAAAAAGTGCTTTTTTTAAAGGAAATCGCGAATTACCACCAACTTGAAGTTGGTGGTAATTAGCGATTCCTTAATGCTAAACTGCACTTTCTTTTGTGCTACTTACATTGCATTTAAGGAATCACAATTTGCGATTCCTTATTTTGCTAGTAGGTTTCAACTTACCTACATTGCTCGCTGCCAAATAGCGAGCGGTAACGCTGAAATTCTGCGAATTTCAGCGTTAGCGCTCGCTATTTGGCCACCTACATCTGGCCCTTAATCTCCCCGGGCCTAGCAAAAAATGAATGAGTTCTTCTGTAACGAAACTGATGCTCATGTAAAGCGCTCTGATACCCGATGTCTCGGATCTAGTTCACACTATATTAACAGATGTGACCCGAACTATTTAGTCACAACTATGGCAGCTTCGCCTGTAACATTCAGGCTGGATGGAGCGGCATAGGTGAGAAGGCAGTGTCTGACATACATACCAAAAAAGTGAAATAGACGTATAGCGAGGCAGCCTCTTTACATCTCAAATTGTGGGCCCCGCCACACGAGCTGCGTAGACAAGTCCCTCTGCCACTGTTCAACATTCATTTTACCAGCACTATGCTCACTACACACGTATCTGCCAGGGGCCTATTTACACGTCCTCTAGATCGTGATCACTCACTTTTTAGCAGATGTCTGACAGTGTAAAATAATTAAAACACCAGTGTCAACGGGCACATTGATCATCTCACACTGAATACGCATTTTTAGACCGCAATCACTCACATTCAAGCAGCAGCATGAAAGCGATAATCAATTATGAGACCCGGTTCTAAGCACTCAGTGACGCTTACAGTTCACAGTAATTACTTGGCTCACTAAGACACGAGACACAACCTAGTCACGCACCTGCCCATGCACATTAGAGTTCATGCATGACTGGTGCCGAATACCAAGCATCTTTCTGGCATGTGATTGAGTGGATAGCCTGTGTCCTCTTAACTAGTATGTACCCGGTTGCCGTGCACTAACTGACCAAGCCAATTGGCCCCCCCCTTGTTATCTTTCCTTGAAGGTGTCCCCCACAGCAATCAGGACCCTCCAGGCCTCCGATGAAGAATTTGACTCCTCAACTTGAGGTAAGTCACACAAGGGCTACGTGACTCTGTCCTGCCTTTAGCAACTGGATAAGGTGTGCACTTGGAAAACATTGATTTAACCAGTCCCATGATTATTAGATGCGCGCTAGCTTTATCTTTTATTATTTCCCAATGAGTTAAGTTTTTTAATCCCACTTTGACTGTTACCCTGTACCTTGTCAAGGTATTAGTATCACATTTGTGACATTGATAGTATTCCTATCCACCACAAAATGTTTTTGCAGTTTGCACTCACTGTGATATACACAGTCCTTATGTTGTGTGTTTGTTTGTTTTTCCACCATTGTTTCTCCTACTTGCTTAGGTGGAAAACCACACTGGCTTCCAAATATAGGACACCGGCACACATAAGTAGGTCATCCCCGAATAGCTTAGATACTTTTCACCCCAATAGGGGGCATCACTGATCACCAAGGTCCTGAAGAAGTGCCATCCGACAGTTGGGCATAAATGGCACGAAATATGTTGACCCCCTACTACTAACGCTATCCTGGTACCTAAGGACCAACAGATAGCACCACTGTTTTTACTCAGTCCTGGGGCCCATATCTGATTAAATAATTTGCCTATGGGTTCCTGTGCCTATTTTAAGTCACTTTTTTACACCAGATCTCACCACCCATACTGCCCACTTGCACTCATCATTTACGGTGTCCTCAGATCAAAAGAACTTCACTAAAGCAGCCACCAGGCCCATCAGGCATTGCAGTGCCGGCCTGACGAGGAGCACCCAATGATGAAGCATGACACCACAACAGGTGTGTGAGGGCATTACGATCTGAATTACAGATCTCCCAGCGACACATACTCCAGCTGAATAGCACAAATACGTGCATCTCTCTGGCAGAAGAACTACCCCTCACACTTGATAAAGCTAAATGCCAGGAAGACATCTCAGTCACATTTGAACAGGCTTCAACGGATCCAGAACGCGGCTGCTTGGGCACTGGTCAGACTTCCCAAGCATGCCTCCATGAGTAACGGTATGACAAAACTGCACTGGTAGCCAGTAAAGCAGAGAGTTACATTCAAAGTTCTCTGCTATTGCTACAGGGCTCTCGCTTCTCAAGGGCCCACTTACCTGCAGTCAATGATTACCCCTTATGTTCTGACTAGGAACTTAAGATCGGCCAAAGCAAAGCAGGCTATCATTCTTAAATTTAAAAGAGCCAGAATTGGAGGCTTTGAATTCAGTCATCTTGCGCCAAAAATATGGAACTCCGTCCTGGTATTGGACTAGCTCCCACTGAAATTCATTTCAGGAAAAAATTGAAAACCTGGCTTTTCGGATCTGGTTAAGACTGATCCAGTTGTAAGGGCAAAACATTTGCTCTCAGAAATCAGTATCCTAACGCTGGGACAATTTGCATGAATTAGCTATGTGCTTTACAAGACACAGTATTATTTTGTATTATTATTGCGAGTAAGTAAGCTAGAGAGAATCACGCCAGTTGTGCCCACCCCTAGAATAGAGAGGCATGAGGTGAATTGAAGATTAAGGAAGCTTGGCATTCAGTGCACCAACATTTATGAGCCCCAAGTGGGTTTATGAGCAGAGCCTTGGGCAATGGCACTCATTCTTTTACAAATTTGACACTGGCAAAAATAAACATGTTTCAATAGATATCTCCTTTCTACTAATCACTGTTCATTTTAGAAACATAAGAAGAAGGAAAAAATCGTTCTTGTTTTTGTCATTTACACTGCAGCTGTATTGATACTCCGTGACTTACCTTTCACCTTGGTGGCTGTCTCTGGCAGTAGGCATTATGATGTTACCACTCAACTGTAATAAATTATTACAGTTGAGCAGCTTCATCATTTCTTAATAACAGGCATCTACAGACATAACACCTCAGCTGTAAGGGGATTGCAGGCTCCCATGTATTATACATTATATAAAGCCTACTGCCTTAGCAGTTGAAGAGATGCATCTTCTTTTTTATTACAAACTCATGAAAAATGAAGGTCATTAAGCATGGAGCTTCACTGACAGCACCGCTGAGATCTGCTTTAGTTTTGTGATAAAACGCCATCTCTCTAGACAAACAAAACAGAACCGCTGCAGAAGTTTTGAACGTTCAAAGCAATGGCAGTTCTCCAAGATAAGAACAGAATATTTTGCGGTTTCAAACTTTGAAACTCTCTAATTTAGCTAAGCATTTTTCATGTTTGCATTGCACAGTTCTTCTAATGCACACAAGTCTTATCAAAAAATGAAATGTAAATGTAAAACTGTCCGATTGCAGGGCTGTGATGCAGTTTTCGAAATCGCAAGCAACATGAAAGAAATTTAAATTGAAGAAGGCGGATGTGCTATTTCAGTGTCATAACCTGCTCCTCTATATCACCGTTTGAATTAAAAGGCATTGAAGGCTTGAGTATGGATGACAAGTACTTTCTTGAAAGGTGGAGTTGTGATAAAGATCTTGAAAGCAGTGATGTTTTTGAGGAAGTCTGAAACGTTAATTAAATATTTAAATAGTATTGGTAAAAAATGACTAGATAAATCATAATTAAGTCGGTGTTTTGTTATGCTTGGTTACTTCTGTTCCACCAATTAAGTTAAATATATTGTGCGTATGATTTATATTTTGGGGGAAAATAAAATAATCGTTTTATAAAAAAATAAAAAAAAATGTTCCTTTCCAAAGTTAGCAGGGTTTGTAATAAAATAAAATAAAATGAAATAAGGAAGCACAATTCACACAGAAATGGAACAGTGTTCCTTTTCACCTACAAGACTGGGCACCTTTGAGTTGGGGTCCTGGACTGCCAGTGTAATCGGTTCAGTGCAAGAGCCTGCATTTTCTTTGGAAGCCACCCTACAGATGTTTTCTGTTGAATCAGTGGCAGTGCACACTCCTTTGGCTCAGCCGAGACGATGTTTGTAGTTTTCATTCACTGAATATATGAGGAAACAATTGGCAGCTGTTTTTTTCAATTACAGAACATAGAAGGGTGGGTAGCTTGGATCATACCCATTATTCAATGACAGTATCCACAGATAACACTGAACCACTGTCTATGGATCTGCATTAATGCAATTGCATGCATCCAGATTGAGGTGGAGAACAGTGAATAGTTTGGGGTCATTTGGGGCTTTGAGTTAGTACTGCTTGCCTAGTGTGAGTGATTGCATATTGCGATGTAGTTGCCCTAAAGAAACACTTGGTTTAGTCTAATTATAATTTGACATTGTAATATTAGACTACATTAGACGAAACTAAATTTTAAATGTAATTATTCAGTAGTAATAATTCAGTTAATTCCGGATAATTTACAATGTAGATTTGTGTTACTATTGTGTCTTGAGATACAGTATGCAGTTATAATATTGCTGTAGTTTTGGCATCAGTGAAGAAGCAGCTAAAACAATATAGCTTCTGTTTCTTCTCCACACTGAAGCCACGACACACCATGAGAGAGGTGTGACTAGAGGGGCATACCCCACTTAAAAAACAAACAAACAAAAAAACAGATTGCTGCCTGCAACCCCAGCATAGGGTGTTTCAACCATATTATAAAAGATGGAATACAGAAAAAAAGACATCAGACAGGAAGAAAACAAAATGAGTTCCTCCGTGAGGTGAGATGCGCTACCATCCTGATCTCATTTCCAATCGCTATCTGCCTCCATGTCAATCCAGCCCACCCCAACTACCCCTTCTGCAGCCTTTCCAGCCTCCCGAACGAGAGGCTCTGTGAAAGGATAGTAGTAAAATAAAAAGGCAGAATGAGATGAACAAAAAGGTTGTCTTGGAAGCGTGGACTCAGGGGCAGAACCGCATGTGTTTAAAAAAACAGATAGGAAGTTCATTAAAAGGAAGTCACTGATTTAGTGTGTGCAGCAGTGAAGATACCTCAAATCATAATATACCTCCTGTTTGCGTTAGAGTGGATGGTCAATGGTGAGGGAGAGGCGCTGAATGACTATCACGGTTAAATTAAATAGTGTAACCATCCAAAAGAGGCCCATGGAAGGTCAATGTTTAGTCCCAATGAGAATAATTTTGAGGGACTTGAGTGTGACTTGAATATTCCCTTTTATTGCTTATTAATGCATGCTCTCCTCTAAGCACTTTGTGGGCGTTAGAAAGGTTTGCCACAATATAGTCCTTAATCTTATCAGTATTATTTTGCCATAGATTTACATGTTTAGTTGTTTTCAGAAGATAGATGAGAAGCTTCTTGCTCCAGTACACATCACCAGACACCTTTGCACTGTGTATGGATGATTTGTTGCAAACCTGTGATCTTTAGTTCGGTGTGTAGCTGGATTAGTGAGTGGGTGTTATGCAAAGGCTCTTTCACCAAAGATGATGTAACACCCTAATGCTAGGCACACATACCTTCATCTGGTTTTGCAAGTACAACAATTTCATGACTAAAGAAAGAACATTCACCTTTTTGGATTTGAGACATGCTTAACATGCTGTTATGATGTGCATCCAGGTAAAGACAGAACTCAAAACAGGCAGAATTATTGGGTACAGAGTAAATCATGTTTTTACATAAGTGGACCGACCAATACCATTTGACTGGCTAGGCCAAACTAAACAAACTCACTCATATTGATTTACCCACATGCACACATCCACACACACACATTTCTCTTTCATACTTAGGCCTTGTTCCCACCATATTTAGCCCTGCTTGTCATCATACTGCTCTGGTCTTTGGCATCTCCACTCTCCCACGTGATCATAACTCTATATTTACCCAGTCTTGCACAGTATCACCTTCCTTGGTCAAATGTTCCCTCTCCAAAGAAATAAAATGCCTCCAATAGACTTCAATGGGATCACCTGCCAATAAAACACTTCTGCCCCTCTCCAATTTTGTTTGTCTCCATTCATTTCAATTGGATCATCCACCAAATCATTCCTACCTTACGGATCTCAGACACTCAAAAGGCTGTGATACATGCAGGCGCACCTGCTCTTTCTCAGATTGCGTGCAGCTAAGACGCTCTGCACTGATGGCTCCAGCGGGAAACTATAGGGCATCAACCCTCTAAAGTTCCTATCATGACCACTGCATATTCTAGACAATTCTATTAGCCCAATGGTGGGTGGTGGGAAAAGAAATGTCTTTGACTTTCCTATATACTTAGCTGTGCACAACTTCTGAGCGGCTTCCTTCCTCTAATACCTGGAGCAGTATCACTTTGATACCCTGTCTCCTCTACTCGGTTTGGGGAGGTAAAAGAAAGACTGGACACCATTTCAGGTACAGTGGTGGATCTGGACTTCATTATGACTTCTCTTTCTCTCAACCATGACCAGAGACTCAGGGAGGGTTTAAAAAAGTCCCTTGGCCCTGCACACAGCTCCAAACCTTTTGGAGCCAGTAACCCTTCAGTCTCACAAAATAACTAGTGTTCATTTACAAAGAAAAGGGAAGCACTTTTATCACAATCAATTTATAGTTCACGATAACAAGACAAAATGAGCAAAACATTTAAAACAAAATAACAAACTCTTTTATATGAACAGAAGTTTTTTTTCAAAAGTACAAAAAAAATATTTTTAGGTAATTTTAAAAGAAGACTACACATTCCTTATTAGCATTAAAGATACCCTTCCACAGACCTAGAACCAGAAGATCTTTCTCACAAAAGGCTCTGACAGCATTTTTGATACATTGTTTAGTTATTGATACATATATACTTAAATTCTACCATATCCAAAGTTCTGCAGAATTAAAATGTTAGTGATAAATGTTCCTGTTATAAGTTTCTTCCAATCGACTCTTATCCAATAATTCATTTCAGCAATCCCATGAGATGTTCCTATTTATATATTTTTTCAGATCAGCTCATATCCAATGACTCATTAAAATAGCCAACTCTTAATGCAACTTGGAACCAACTAGAGAATGAGCCAACACATGTTTTGCAGCCTTCTGCTTCTTCTTCAGAGCTCTGATTCACAATAAAAGTTCTTTACAGAAAGAAAAACAGAAAAGTTGAAGTAAAAAAAAAGAAAACAAAGGTATTTAAGTTTATGTCACAGGAGCCCAAAAGTGATCCTTATACCTATTGTACAATGAAGCACAAAAGCAACAGAAAACCACAATCAAAATGTACCAATCCAGAAACAAAGTAGATCGTAAAGTACCATCCCTCAAAACTCATCCAAAGTCCGATTCCTTACTTCGTACAAAGACCTTTTATCTCAAGCAGTCAAATATCTAAAGATCATATGACTATTTAAAAGCATTGCTACAAAATATTAGTGAATTCTCACCCATTCTCAGTATGTCATGTTTATTCCTTCTTAAATTACACAGATGTATACCTCTGTTTTATTTCAACTAACAGCTGCACCTTCCTGTTGCTAAGTAACTGGGCTACATAAACACTCATTCCCTATAGGTCCAGGTTGTGATGGTGTCTGTTATGATTTCATGTATCAAATCCACTCAAATTCAAAAATGTAACCGCTCAATAGCTGGAAATCTCTCACCACCATTATTCCCTTTGAAATGTTTGCCAACCTATTAAAAAACTACTTCTTCTTCCTTCATACTCCATACATTCAAAGAAATTTTCCCAAAATGACGACATCCACAAAAGTTATAAAAGTTATAAATGAAAATATGGATAAGATGATCTACAATTGAATATGGAGGCAAACATCTTTTTTTTTAAACATAGTCCCGAACGCACAACATTCTGATTTACGATTAAAGCCTCAATGGTCTGGAGCCAGGGAGTCAATACACATAAATGTGAGGTCCTATGCCATATTCCAAAGTTCCACTTCAAAGAAGAAATCTATAAAACCGATTCAAATTCTGTATTTAAATTTGTATTAACGTTCTCAATCAGTCAATCCTCATAATTATAATGATAAGGTCCAGGTAACCACTAAACATCTTTATCGGATTACAAACCTTCAAATAATTCAATTTAAGTTACAAGGTCCTTAGTCTCTATCCCAAAGAGATACAAATACATCCATATCAAATCATTCTAACTCATACTCAAAAGTTAAAACTTCATTAAACAAAGTAACACACCCCTATTAGGATCTAAAGGATTCTACTTTGACGTAATCTTCTCCTCACCACACAAGTAACTGTTTCATCGGAAGGTGTTAGCAACACTATCTCCTCAAGCAGATGAGTTGACCTAAGAAGATTCTCTACGGAGTCTTGAAATTGCACATACGTTTATTATGCCATATCAAAGGTACTACTTTTCATTGTAGCCATATTCAAGTTTACAATCTATGCCATCTCTACAAGAAAACACTACTCATTCCATGTTCCAATTATAATGAATAAGGAGTATGAGGCAAAATTAGGAAATACATAATTTTGCATTTTATGTTTAGGCATAGAAAGATACAAGAGGTTCTGATTGCAGTTTGTTCTTCCAAAGAAGTAGTCCTTGTTCACAAAGGGTATTGATCTATACATGGAGGTAAAAAATATGCATATTTTAGAAGCAATATCACAGTCCTTTCCAAATACATCAAGATCATATGTTGTGATCATCTCTATTAAACCCTGTTTCCATGGTTTTAATAGTGTTAATCCACAAGGTTTCCCTCAATCTTGTCAAGCCTCTGTATTGTTTGCACATATACAATTGATCACATACATACACTATGTGGTACAGATATTGATAAGTTGTCTAATAGTACATTCCTTCATACCATCTACACTATGGAAGGATTTCGTTTTATCTTTGATGAATTGACAACAAACCCAATTACCACATGTGTGGCACCCCTGGGGATTAGCTGGGAGCCAATTTCCTGTTTTCATCTTTTGGTACCTTATTGTGTCACTCGGACTCAAAGTGTTTTTTCAGAATTTGGGTTACTGGCTGAGGGCGTGAACCCTTCTCAGGCAGCAACCACAATCCTTGTCAGTGTGAGGCACAAGCAAACCCCAAATTAATCAGTGCTCAACCCTCTGGTAACTTGGCAGAGAGAAGTCTGGCTTAACTTAGAGGAAGTGTGTAAAGTATTTATGCAACATTTCAAACAGTAATAAAGTGAAAACACAGCACAAAAAAAAAACTCACACAAATTTTGAGTGGATGGGGGGTCAGTGAAGAGTCGGGTTGATGGAACTTCGCATTGGCAGACAGTGCCAGTGACAAGGTTTTGGTGCCAATGGGCCTGTTTGCCATCACAAAATGCCCAAAAATTTCAAATCAGCTCTACTGATGCCTCACTAAGGGGGCCATTCCGTCATGGAAAGGCATACGGTAAATGACTTTGGGGGCCCATTTCAGGCCCCTGGGGGTTGGGGGGGTGGGTGGCTGCACTTGGGGGGTACCTATGGTACCCCCTTCATTGCCACACACAAGGTGGCAGGCACGTTGTGCCTGTCAATGCACTGCATGCAAATTCAATTGCCCAGTAATTGCCCAGAACGCTATACTCTCCCTGCCGAATTTGCTGCTAATCCTTTTGCGCATTTTGCATGATTTTAGAAATCTTTTAATGAATGTTGTGACTTAATCTGTCTTGTAAACGAAACTTCAGTTTTTCACTGCTGCCTGAAAACTGTTTCCGCTCATTTTTTAAAATACTTTCTTTGTATTCCTGACTTGTGGGAACTGGGAAATTTCGTTTTTATGCTGGGGAATTGTTTGGCGAGGGTGGGGGAATCGAACCCTGACCTGTGAGGCTGCTAGTACCGACCACCGCCATTTTGCACGATTTTAGAAATCTTTTAATGAATGTTGTGACTTAATCTGTCTTTTAAACGAAACTTCTGTTTTTCACTGCTGCCTGAAAACTGTTTCCGCTCCTTTTTAAATACTTTCTTTGTATTCCTGACATGTGGGAGCTGGGGAATTTCGTTTTTATGCTGGCAAATTGTTTGGAGAGGATGGGGGAATCGAACCCTGACCTGTGAAGCTGCTAGTACCGACCACCGCCATGTTTCCTCAATGGTGCGGTCTAGTTCTTTTCAGCCTGGCCTCATTTAAAGGGGCGCTCCGCAAGTGCGTGGCCGACGTGCGCAGCCGGCGCGCCGCTGGCGCGCCTAAGTCAAGCCCGTCTGCGCCCGTCAGCGTCCCGGAGGCGACCGGCGCCCGGAATGCTGCTTGCGTAGCATCAGGTCAGAATACATTTTTCACCTACAGTAGAGATTCCCTCTACACCATCGGTAGGAGTTTGAGCTGGTTCCCTCCTTTCACCGCCGATATACTGCCTATGAACGTCGGAGTTCCTCAGGGCTCAATTTTGAGCCCTACTCTGTTTAATTTGTATATGGCCCCTCTCGCACTCATAGCCGAGAAGCATAGTGCGAAAATAATTTCATATGCGGACGATACCCAACTGTTGTTCACATGTGAGAAGGGGGCCGAGTTCAATGGCAATGCTATTAAAAACTGTTTATCCGAGGTTTTTTCCTGGCTCAGAATTAACCAACTGAAATGTAACTCAGACAAATCTGAGTTTATCTTCTTTGGCTCCGGCCCCTGCGATGCTTGGCTTAATTGGTGGCAGCAAGATATGTCCCACCCTTCAGCACCAGTGACTGCGGCTAAAAATGTAGGGGTTAAACTGGATTCTACCCTCTCAATGAAGGCCCAGATACAATCAATGGCCGTAACCTGCTTTGGGTTGTTGAGAATGCTGCAAAACTTCCTCCCCCTACTTCCTGTCTCGCATAGAAAGACGGACGTACAGGCCTTGGTGATCTCTAGGCTGGATTATGTCAACTAGCTCTATCTAGGCCTTCCTGCGTATCTGGTCGGCCGTCTTCAAATGATCCAAAACGCTGCGGCCAGAGCCATTTTTCTGCTAGGTCCGAGGACACACACGACCCCTTTGCTGGTCTCCCTGCATTGGCTCTCGGTTCAGAAACGGATCCATTTTAAATCATTGGTGCTGGTCTTTAAAGCCTTCCATAAGTTTGGGGCTCCTTATCTCAATGAAAGATTTCAGGCAGGGGGGCAGCAGGGCAGCAAACCAGCAAGGCAGAAGTCCAGCATGGCAGTTGTCCAGCAGGGTAGCAGCCTAGCAGAGTGGCAGTCCTTCGGCAGCACAGCAGTCTTTCTTCCTTGCAGCTTCTCCACGGGTCCAGAAGTGTACTGAAGAGCTGATGTCTTAGGTCCATTATTTATACCAGGTGCCTCCTTTGAAGTGGGAGAAACTGAGGTTTCCCTTTATAGTGCACATGTTTTCTGCCTTTCTTGCCCTGGCTCCAGACTAACTACAATGTGTATGCAGCCCTTTGTGTGGACACAGGACACAGCCTATTCAAGTGTAAGTAGGTCTGTGCCCAGCTCCACCCTCCCATCCTGCCAGTGACGGCCCATCCAGGTACACCTAAGCTCTCTATTTTGTGTGATTCTCAAAGGGGAATACGCAAAGCCCCACTCTCAGTTACACCCTGTCAAAAGCCAAGGGGTGAAGTCCCCTTGGCTGTTGAGGGTTCTTGGGGGCCACCTACCCCTCCTGTTACCTCCAGTAAGTCCCTCACAGCTGGTTGCTAAAAGGTTGTTGGAGGCCATGCCCCCTTTTTCCACCACTCTTTAAACGCACCTCCTGATGCACTACTGGTTGAGACAGAAGTCCACTTTAGTCTTGCGGCCCTCAGGAGTCTGCGCTTTGTTTTTTAAAACCTTTCGTCAGGAGTCGTGAATCCTTCATGACTCACACCGAAAATAAAATAAAAATACATTTAATGTCTGGCGCGGTCCCACAGGGACCCCACCAGCATTCCTATTGGGTGAGAGTATTCCCACCCTACTCCCTTTCTTATTTTTTTTTGTTTTTTATGGGACTCGGCTTCAAGCCAAGTCCCAAGATGGCTACCAACACTTTCTGCTTTGAAGTGTTGGCAGCCAATCAAATTGCAGCACAGGACTGTTGGATCCTCGGAGGATCCACATCCCTACATATCTATATTTGTTTTGTTTTTTTATATTTCAAAAACAGATTTACACCACTTCCTTCTACCAACATCTACCTTCCTGCCAAATTTGGCGGAATTCTTTTTAGCAATTCAGCCTGTAGCCATGTCTGATTTTCCTATGGGAATTTTAGCACCCCGTGGTTCTTGGCCCTGATTGACATATCACCCTGGAACTTTCAGGACAGCAGCTGAAGTGAGCACTGTGTCACTTATGAAACTTTTGTGAAGATTTGTCAAACGGCGCCAAAGTTATTGACAAATGAAAAATCGCTCTTCCTATGGACACTGGGTCCTAACTATAACTGCCTATGGGTGACATATATATCGCTCCAAGCAAAGTGATCTAAAGGTGGCACGCTCTTGCTGCCAGTGCTAGCGCTGAGGGGTAAAAGACCACGAACACCCAAACAATCTTTTACAATGGAGATGACGCTGCACACCCGGAGATTTCAGTTACCAACATTCTTTATTGAGCATACAGAGTTAGACACCACAACACGTTTCAACCTCCATCTTCTTGCTGGTGGTTTTGTCTTTGTGAATATATATATATGTGTAGCAAGCCTAAATGAGAATCCAATTTTTAAAAATGTAAATCTTTCCCAAAAAAAATGTTGTAAAATGGGATCCGCCCTTAATAAGCACATATTTTTTGTTTTTTGGATCACCTGGTTTTGGACTTTTTACTGTGGGTAGTGCATGGTAATCACATGGCAAATAGACTGTGCATTTTTGCTGCTAGTGTACACCTTTTAAGATAAGGCTGCTGCGATGCATCTAGGGTAAGGGGCACTTGTCTGGGTACATATGAACACGTGAACATGTGAGATTGCATGTGTGAGACTACCGTTGTGTGCAACCTGGTAACTGCGCACAGGTAGCCTGGAGCTGAGGCCTTATAATATTAGTGGCACTTATAGGTAAAGTCAGTGTTTTACTGTTTTGTCTGCAGTGGTACTTTATCATATACATAGGGGGAAATCTGCGTTAGAGTGCAGTTTTGCTTCCCTTAGGTCTACAAAGTCCTGTGAGGTATGAAACTGGGGTTAAAAAGATGCATCCAGATCGTATTCGCAGGTCCCAAGAGCATACATGTAGATCTTATGGGTCTATCACAATTGTCATATTTCTCTGTCTCAGCTCATAATCAGAGCCACGATTTTTGTAACCCTGCTAAGTCAGGATGATTTTATTTCTCTCCAGAAGAGGGAACAAAGGCAGCCCCACACAAAAGGAGTAATTAACAGTGCTTCCCTCAGATCCTGAGGACCAAAGGAGGGGGTGAAAATCTGCCTCTGTTAATTACCTGTCACACTGTACCAAGGCTGGGGACAGTCCAGGCCCATTTAACAAAGGGGGAGCCCAGACAACTGGAGCCAACACAGGCATGGGCTCCTGTTTGAAATTTTGGTGGGAAAAGTCATGGCCGTGAGGTCAGGGAGAACTGGAGCTGAGGCCCCCAGAGGAGTAGTGACCAGTGACTCTTGGATGGCACTATCTTGAACTGTCCCAGCATGTTGTGCAGATGGGTTGGGACATAGATGGGGAGGTGATGAGGCACCCTAGGACTGGCCAAGGGTGCCTGGCTTCTAGAACCTTCTATACCACTTGCACAAGAGAGAGATGGCTGTTGGTGTTTTTGTACTTTTCGCTGCTGGACCCTGGGACTGCGACAGCCATAGGCAACTGGAATGGAAAACCCCCTGATGCCCCTTATAAAGACTCCACCCCCACTTAACTCTAGGACCAGTGCGTTTCTTCAAGGGCCAGTGAGTCTGGCACCCTTACACCCTCTGAGGACCAGTTGGGGGAAAGATCTGAACTTCTGCACCTTGAGACAAAGACCAGGAAGAGAGCTTGAGCAAGGGACCCAGTGGAACCTGATCCCTGTGAATCATACTGCATTGGAGGTGAGGAGGTCTGCCAAAACTGCTCTTCGTGGCTGGAGCTTGTCACCAGGGGTGCAATGAGTCCAAGATCATCCACATTGGCCTAATAGGACCGAAGGTATGGCATTTGTAAGATTGGTAACCTTTTACCCTTTTCAAGGCACAGAGTGCATGTGGCCCCAATGCTACCCCCAGGGTGGCCCAGGACCTGGCCCGGCACAAGAATCAATTCCCAGTAATCACCTTGGGAGGGGGCATGCTTGTGCCCCCTCCGCAGAGCTTGAGGGGCCCAGGGATCCGCACCCCATGACTTGGTTTGTACTGGGCAATCCAACTCCAGTTCTGTGCCAACCAAAAAAGCCAGGAGAGCACTGTTGTGTCCCGCAATAAAGAAAGAGAGGGACCTGGGATCCCAACTCCAGGCCTCCAACATCCCTGTGGATGGTAAGAACACTACTACACTCCCCTGAGAAGAGAAGGAGAGGCTGAGATCCCAAGTCTGTGACCCGGCATGAGGATGTTGAAAGGGAAGCCTGCTGCACTGCCCCCAGCAGTGGTGGTCCTGCCCAGCTCCTGTGCCTGTTTCTGGGGCGAGTGGATAAACACCACTGAAGAAAACTTCCTGCATGCAAGAGCAGGCAAGAAGAAGAGCTGCCGATGGCCAAGGCAGCAGGAGAATATGCTTACAGTGTGGGGACCCAGCCAAGGAAGACGAAGAAGTGCTCCCCAACTGCCCTCAGCAAATAGAGGCATGTGAGGTGCCCAGGTGGGACCGGGACACCCAAGGAATAAAAAAATTAAGAAACCAACAAAAGATGCTATGCAGCTTCCCCCCGCACAGCATGAAAGCCACTAATAAATTGTTCTCTGCTCATGGCTAGAGCCCCCCATAATGCCCTTCAAGGCCTTTTAATTTGCCTTTTCTTCTCCACTGTGATGACCCCAGAATGGGTAGGGCCAACACAAATGATTAAAAGAAAGTGTGGAGGGGGGCTACAGTAGATCAGCAGCTCCCTCCCTAAAAGGATTAAAGATACTAACACTATGTTTGTGGGGTCAAGGAATCGATGACCCTGCAGGATTTGCCAATATTGTTTTAAAGCACTCCCTTGATGGAGCTTTTGTTTTACGGCTGGAAGTGTAGCACTCAATAATTTATTGTGTTATTATTACATACTATGAATGGTGATTACTAGACTATTTCTCCTCCCTTGAGAAGGACTTGGACTCCTCTGCTTTGCTGCCATGAGAGATTTAAGCGTTACAATTAGGTGCTTAGGTTCACAGTAAGGGAAAATTGTGGTCCTATTACTTGCACACACCTCACATCCTGCACAAATAATCATCCCATTTCCTACTCTGTGACCTGTATAACTACCAGGTTTTATATCAGTAGGTAACAACTTCCCTTTTCTCTGCTGATGGTAATGTACATCATGGCCAATTATCATAAACCACAACAAACAGTTGATTGTGTAATACTGTATTCCTCTGAATCTGGGCAGAATATACTCTAAAAACATCAATGATTGGCTTGGAAATTAATTCTTTAAAAACGTGACTCGAAAGGACGTCCTGGCCTCTTCAATATCAATAAATAAATCCAGGGTAGACTTTAAATATTTTAGTTTATCAGGAATGATGAAACATATTGTTTTTAATAGCACAAAAATACAGGTTTTGACATACATATAAAAGTGTTCTTACATCAATCATTGATAAGGCACAGTGCTCATGGTAAGTGGTGGAAGGTAGTGAAAAAATAATATTTACAAGGACTTCATCCCACAACTAGTAGTGGGCCAGGAGGTGGATTTGAAGAGTGGTGGAGAAAGAGGGTGTGTCCTCCAATAACCTCTTTGCAGTCCTGCTGTGTGGGACTAACTGAAGGTAACAGGAGGGGTAGTTGGCCTCCAAGGACATCCTTGGGGGCCAACTATCCCTCCTGTTACCTCCAGTAAGCCCCACACAGCAGGATTGCTAAGAGGTCTTCAGAGGTCACGCCCCTTTCTCCACCACTCTGCAAACATGACTACTACTTAAAAAAACATTGACATTCTATGAAAAAAGCAAAGGTTACAGGGGCGCTATAGTTAGGAATTAGCATTTAAAAACCTTAGAAAATTCACAAAAAGCTAAGGTCACAAGAACATTATAGTTAGGTTCAGGATTCACTTGTACCAAACCAGTGAAATTAGGCCGTTATCGTTGGTAAGCTTACTATAACATGCACCCCAGCAATGCACTGCTTATGACCTCACATATTACATCACTCATGTATGACATGGTCTTTGTCTATATGTATATATATATATATATATATATATTCACACACACAAGATTATATATATGTGTATTATGGTTATCTGAGGTAGCTATAACCCACACCCTTCCATGCACAGTTTTCTCATCAATGATTTCACTGCAAATGTATGCAGTGATATTATCAATGATATCATAGAAGATGTCATGAGTGATGTAATATGTGGAGTAATTAGCAGTGTATAATGAGGGTGTGAGTTAAAGAAATCATAGCACCCAAGTTTTACTCAATTGAGATATCGATATCTATAACTACTGAACTTCTATTGTTTTCTGTGTGTAAAATCTAAAACCTAACTATAACGTACCTGTAGCCTATGGTTTTTTCAGTGAATTTCTAAGGTTTTTAAAATGTTGTTTCCCAACTATAATGTCCCTGTAACCTTTGTTTTCAGTGAATTTCTATTTTTTTAATGCTATTTCCTAACTATAACGTCCCTGTAACCTTGGTGTGTGAGAGTGTGTGTGAATGGTTGTGTGGGTCTGTAAGTGAGTGTGGGGCTAGCTTTGTGGCAGTGTGAGGTGGTGTGTGGGTGGCTGTATGGGTGTGTGATTGGTTTTGTCAGTCTGTGTCTGGGTTTTTGAGTGTATGGGTGTGTGAGCAGCTGTCTGAGTGGTTGTGTGTGTGTGTAAGTGGGCATGTGAGTGGGTGTGGGAAAACTGCGTGGGACTGTGAGTGGGTGCATCAGTGGTTTTGGGGGTTTGTGAGTGGATGAGTGTGTGGCAGTATGGGTGTGTGAGTGGTTTGGTGATTGTGTGGGTGTGTAAGTCAGTGTGTGAGTTTGTGAGTGAATGTGTGAAAGCTGTGTGGGTCTGTGAGTGGATGTGTTACTAGTTTTGAAGGTCAGTGAGTAGGTGTGTGAGTGGCTGTGTGGATGTGTAGGTGGACATGTAAGTGGGAGTGTGAAAGCTGTGTTGATCTGTGGCTGGATGTGTGAGTGGTTGTGAGGGTCTACGAGTGGGTGTGTGAGTGGCTGTATTGGTGTGTGAGTGGTTTAGTTGGTATGTAAGCGTGTTTGTGAGTATGTGAGTTAGTGTGTGAGTAGGTATGTGGGTTTGTGAGTAAGTAAATTTTCTTTTTAATTGGGGTCTGGGTCCACATATCAGGATCCCCCCGAATACAAATCTGTGAGGACCCGTGGAACCTCACGTGGTAAATAAAAAGGTTTTTGTACAATTTATTTTCCAAGAGGGGTCCCTCACAGAATCCTATGGTGTCAGGGTACCTCTACCCTGACCCCTTCTATAATTTTTTTATTTTATTTTCCCAGCTGGGAACCGAGCTTCAATGAACAAAATGGCGGCCGCAACTTTCCTCCCATGTTGCGGCCAGCCAATCACAGCATTGCTGTTGGCACATGGATTCGAAAGTCCACAGAGGATTCAATGAGGCTCCGAGGAGGATCTACGTCCCTAGATATACAAATATGGTTTTCGTTTAATATCTCTAAAACTGCTTAACGGATACACACTAAATCACCAAAAGGCCTCTTTCTGGACCATAAGTTAGCTTTTTGCCAAATTTGGTGTAATTCCATCCAGCGGTTTGGGCTGTGGTCTTGTTCAAAATCCATATGGGAATTAACATGTGGAAAATTAATTTTGAGATCCTCGCTTTTTATCGCCCCCCACTTGACCATCACCTTGAAACTTTCCAGGCAGCAGCTGAAGTGTGAGTCAAATATTTTGAGAACATTTTGTGAAGACTCATCAACTGGCGCCAAAGATATAAGCAAGTCAAAAAACACTTTCTCTAGGGAAACATGTTCTTACCTATAACTGCCTACTAGCTATCACCATAGATAGATATATATAGATATATTATTCACAACAAATTATGTTAAGGATAATATATAATGGTTTGCATGTATGACACCTTATTTAAGCTGTGTGTTATGCAATAGGGAAATATTTGGGAATGTATATTATTTAGGCCTGGATGGAGTTCGCAGAAGTGTCAAAAACTATGCAGCGCTACACGGAGCTCTGCAAGTGTCAGAGTGTGTTAGGCAGCACCGTTAGCACTGATTCTTAGCACTGTGCTGGAAAATCATTGTGAACAGCACCATGCACAGCGCAAGAGGGCGCTGCTTCTTACTGCCGCTCGAGTAAATATTCTACTTGAGCAGCAGCTTTCTCTCGAACGAATGGTTTCTCAACGTGAACCATCGCGTCCGTCCGCGACCGCCAGCATTGAGAAACCTCTGTTGAAGGTGGTCTAGCTATGGTGAAAAAATATAAATGTGAAATTGCAGTATTACTGTAACCTGCTAGGTTATACAGGAGTACTTCAAGGAAACTGAGAAACACTGAAAACTAATATATCGAAGCAATTTGCGTATGTACGCCTGCCCTGCAAGATTTCCTCATTTTTTGCGAATAATGTGCATCATTTTCAATTATGACCTAACACGTAAGAGGTCACATGAGGGGAAAATAAAATCACGTAATGTACCTTACCTCAGAACATGACTTGTGTACAGAAATGCTACCCGTGGGGTCAAATCGTTATCGTTACCTTGCTGTTCGATCAAATCATGTGATGCTGAAAATCCCTGTATCTTTTGGCGTCCAAGTACCCTCTTCAGTCAAAAAAAATAATATCGGAGAATATTTGGCAGGAAAGCAGCATTAAATTTATGATAAACTAAAGGATGCATTCATCCGTAGAGGGGACAGTGTATACTTTAGGTCTGTTTGCTGATAGCTACCTGAGTGGAGAGGTGGAATGGTTTCTGAAGTGCAGCTAACTGGCTAAGAAAAGCTCGACAGCTAAAGGCAGGGTTAACTGGAGTGCTCTCTGGAGCCTGAGGTTAGCTGAAGTTAAGAGGGCCGGGAAGCACTTACAGCTCGTCAAGCAAGAACAGGAAGAGAACATCCCATCTCCTGCGAAACGCGATTTTGATTGCATACTGGGACATTTAAATGTATCCTTGATTCTTCTGCGCCCATCTCATAAGGCACGTCTCCAAAAACAGTGAGTGCACTGGTGAGGCACAGCAGTCACTTAAAGGGCACACATCTGCCATTTCCAACTCATTTGCTATGCCTTAATACACACTAGAGATGCATTTAGAAAACATTTATTCTAAATAACATTGACCGCCTGGTTACCTCCCACTTAAGCGAAGGGTTCCCACCCTCCCTGCTTTAGGCCTGTACAGACCCTCATCCCTTTTCCTTTTTGTCTCATGCATCCATGTCATTGCTTCCTTCCTGTATGCCTGTATGCAATCCATTCTGCTCTCGCTTCTCTGCTACCCCTCCCTTACTCACCCCCCTCTGTTGTACAGAATTCCTTATTTGTAACGCCTGGTCCTAAACGGCGTTCCTTTGGACTAAGGTTTGAAATGAATTATGTTTACTCTTCCATAACCGTGTCCCTCCAAACACATATATTGTTTTCATATGAGTTCACTTCAACAACTCACGTCACACTTTTTATGCGACATTACCCATGGTGACACTGCTGGTGCATTACTCCTAAAACAAACTGGAAAGACCCTAATCTGCCCACCGCCCTTCTGACCCATTATACTGTTGTTATTTTCTAGCAGGCCCTTCAAATGTTGGTTTCATTCACAATATGTTTTATACATTGTTTTTGTTGAAGGTACCCTTTAAGGTGACAAGTTACATGAAGTATAAGTGTGTTACATTAATTATGGTGAGGGTGCCTTCACTTCTTAGGTTTTGCATTTACGGATGCTGTTGCCTGTCATAAGATATAAGAAAAATGGGCTGCAGTTTGTGTGTGTGATTGGTTGGGAGAAACGAGGTATGCAAGTGTCGAGCTTCAAGAATTGAGTTTAGTTGTGCACCCGCATTTTTAACTACGTTTCAGTTCTGACTTCACTCTCACGATGCTCCTTTGTCGAAGTTTAAGTAACAATTTGGATAGCATGTCCACATAGACATTTTCAAACTGGTGCAGAACAGTTGTGAGCAATTTAATTATCAGCCGCTGATAACTAGTACAAAAGAAAATATCTTTAGGTCTCATTGGATACTGTTTTTGCTGTCTCGGAGAGGTAATAGAATCAATCAGGGAAGAAGACAAAACGTCCACGACTTATTCATTGATTGTTGATTTTCACCTTTTATTAAGTCCACATTCAGCAGCCTTTGGTTGATGAAGGTGGGATGTCATCCATGATATGCACCAGCTTATGCCCATTTCATAGTTAAAGCAGTCACGTGGGTATGCATGGGGATGGTGCCCAATTATTTGTTTTCTTGTTGTACAGTTCACTTGGTAAACATCTACTGATGCAGATCCCAAGAAGAATAGCACCACCTCAGAAACTGGCTGCCCAACCCTGTGAGCTATCACATGTATGCATTGTGCTCACCACCTTCTAGCCAATCCCTACAGCATCAGAATCTGTGACAGGTGCAGTATCCCCGTAACTTTGGGAATATAACAACTGGGGCACTGAGTTGGTCCCTAATATGTTTGCATTGTGCAGGGATACCCTGGAGCCTTCCTCAAAAACGATCGCAGAAGGATTACGTCACCCTGTACAGTCCCTGTGACCTCCAAATCTAGGCTTGCAGTAAAGAGAGCAGTGACATTATTCCCAGATGTGTTCTAGAGCAGCAGAACAGATCCAGGACATGTAAGCCTCATGTAGGAAGATGTAGTATTAACTGGTGATACTAGTTAGGCTTCACAATACACTACTCTCACAATATCACAAAGATGGTCCTTGGATGGTAAACATCGTTTACCACTAATTCGGAACACCGCAAGCAATTACAACGCGGTCTTTACAACGACCGCATTGTAACAACGCATACCATTACTCCGCAAGTCGGAACAACGACTTTCTGAGGGTTCAGAAGGTGCTGGATTTAAAATTCAACACCTTCCCTACTGTTGCACAGACTGGAGTTGGAATAGTAAATTATATTATTCCAACATCCTGCGCCCCCCCCGATCAAGTCGTTGTTACAACGCGGTTGTTGTAACAACAGCGTTGTAATTGCATGCGTGATAAAGTGGCATATTCTCCTTGGATTAACAATAAAAAATCCTTAGCTCAGTCCTGGTAGAGTGGCAAAGAGCAGTCCAGCATTACTATAGTAACGTGTTAAACATTTGAGTGTACCACCATGGATAATAAGTAATTGACACAACTATAAAGAAATCTGACACCAACTTATAAACATAAATCAGATTAGTATATAAATTTAGACAACCAAACAAAGTCAATTGGATAAATACAACCGGAGTTATGGATCTTAGAAGCAAAACTAAAGCAGTGCAAAGCAGTAGTGCAAAACTTTTTCATTGCGATCAATGGTAAAAAGCACAAGTGACAATTGGTCACTTGCAGGTCGAGTTGAGTGGAACACAAGGAGGGTAAAAGTGATGTGGGTCCCAGGACCAAGCCACAATAGTCAGTTTGATTTCACCTGGCACGATAAGCCCAGGTGCAGAGTTGATCTAGCTGTCAGTGGTGCTGGAGCTGGAGCCGCGGGGGAGCTGGTTTTACTGCTAACATAGTGCTGGTGGTGAACCAGGTTAAAGAATTCAACAACAAACCACTGCTGACATCGTATGAAGGCTTTGCGGGGTTTCATGGAGGTGCAGCGTATAGTGAATGAGGTGCCGGACTGGCAACCAACAAATCTTGGCAGTTGTAAGGTCACAAGAAAGTTATTTAGATGGACGCAGATCTGAGGGAAAACAGTGGCCACCTGAAACTTGCTGGAGGTCAGGACTACATTTCTGACAATGCATTGAACCATCTACTTTTGGTCGATCCCTTGGAGAGTCCGATAGTCAGCGATTCTTTGGTTCCGGTACATTGTTTTTACCTGCGGTGTGCAGTGGACTAGTGCTACTAGTGATGAGTAGTCTGGAGTTCCCTTTGGACCTCAAAGGGGTCCCTCTGTCTGGGGGAACCGAGCTTTAGTCAAGGATGAGTCACAGTCATGCACCTCCAGGAAGGTTATCACAGGTGCAAATGATCACGCCTTTGCCTTGTGTAGATCCTATTGTCGCAGACACGGGTCTTCCTTTTGTCCTTTCTTGCAAATTAGATCAGAACTGAGGTTCTGGTGTCAGGGCTAGCCCATACATCCTAGAATTAGAGGCTTTAGGGGCATGATTGCAAGTAGCCAATGGGCCACTAGCCCCAATGACTAACCTGCCCCTGAGGTAACCACATCCAGGGGTCTATGTCACCTTTTCTGCCCTTTATTCTAACACTTTTAAAAATGGCAGAAGTCTTCCTCAGCTGTACAGACCTGGTAGCCCACCCCAGAGGTGTGGCTAGCCTTCTGGGGGTGTACACATCCTGAATACCAGTGTTCCTGCCTGCTTCCCCCTTTGAGAAGCAGTCTGGTTGTAGGCTTAGAAGCTCACCATCTTGATGTGCCCCTTCAATAGTCATCCTGTCAGCGAGGGAGATCGGACCTCCTTCCTATCCAGGCCATTGTTTCTGACTCCTTAGAGTGTTCACACCTCATGGAAGGGGGTCAGATTCCTGTCTTGGCAGCACCAGTTGTGGGACGGCAGCCAGAACAGAGAAAAGGCTGTAGCAACGAGGTGGGCAACCTCTAAGGTAGCCACCTGGGAGCATGCCACATCGTCCTCAACACAAGATTAATGACAGGGGGGATAAGACATCTGTTTGATACCAAACATGACATATTGTGGCAGTACTAGAATGGAACTAGCGACCTCGAGTTTGCCAGGGTGCCAGCCCATGTTATCATATGGACCACCTATCACTTATACTTTAAAGGCAAAGGCTACAATAGGGACATATAAGCTTGTGCTTACATGTCCACACCTTTATTACAATGCTCCCTGCCTCCTGAGCTCAGGAGACCTTCCTCAAGGGTGACTTCCACATAGAAAAAATAGTGCCTAGACTTTTCCTCGCATGGTGAACGCAAAGTCAAGTTCAAGCAGTTGGCACTGGTCCTGCAGTCTGCAATAGCAGGCCTACTGTCAATAGTTTACTTTGGTCACTCGGGGTTGCAAAAACAGTGCTTCGGGCCCTGTTGACACCTTTAACATCCATGCCCTTGGTACCACTGGTACCATATACTAGGGACTTATAAGATGGTTAAAGCCCTTGCAAATTGGGGTTACCAATTCACATATATCAGTTTTAGGTAGAGAGCACGGGCACTGGTGCCTGGTTAGCAGGCTTTAGTGTACTATCAGAGTCGAAAACCAGTATCTGTTAGTCTAAATGGGGAGAAAAAATGGGGGGCCAACTGCAAAAAGGCCTGTTTTCTTACACTTCATCCCTGGGCATTGCTTGTGTCATTCAATCAATCAATCAATCAATCAGGAATTTGTGAAACGTGTTACACACCCATGAGGGTCTCAAGGCGCTGGGGGATGGGGGGGTGGTCGTGTAGCTCCTTCTCATCCAAAGAGCCAGGCTCTTTCTGAATGCTTGCAGAGTGGGGGATCGTCTGATGCCGAGGGGGAGTTTGTCCCAGGTCTTGGCCGCGATGTAGGAGTAGGCTCTTCCTCCCATTCTGGCTCTGCGGATGCGTGGGGTTTAGGATGGGTCGGAGGTCGGTGGAGCAGAGGCTTCTCTTTGGTGCATAGAAGGAGACTCTTTTGTTGAGGTATTGGGGTCCGGTTTTGTGGAGTTATTTGTAGGCGTGAGCGAGCAGCTTGAAGGTCACTCTCTTTTCGACGGGGAAGCCAATGGAGGTCTTATAGGTGCTGGGTGATGTGGTCTTGTTGTGGGATGCTGAGGACGAGTCTGGCAGCGGTGTTATGGATGGTCTGGAGTTTGTGGAGTAGAGCTTTGTTGATCCCGGCGTAGAGGGTGTTTCCGTAGTCCAGTCTGCTGGTTATGAGTGTGTGGGTGATGGCCTTTCTGGATTCGGGGGGAGTCTATTTGAAGGTCTTGTGGAGGATGTGGAGGGTGTTGAAGCACTTGGAGGAGACAGCGTTGATCTGTAGGGTCATGGTGAGGGAGAATTCGAGTATGATGCCGAGGTTGCAGGCATGGTCTATGGGTGTGGGGGGTTGCAGAAGGCAGTGGGCCACCAGGTGTTGTCCCATGCGGAGGGGGTAGATCCAAGGATGAGGACTTCTTTTTTCTCCGAGTTGAGCTTCAGACAGCTGCTGCTCATCCGGGATGCAACGTCTTTTATTCCTTTCTGGAAGCTGTGTCTGGTGATGTGGGGTTCCTTGGTGAGGGAGAGGATGAGTTGGGTGTCGTCAGCGTAGGATAATATGCTGAGTCCATGCTTTCTGACGATGGCGGCGATGGGGGCCATGTAGATGTTGAAGAGCATGGGGCTGAGCGATGATCCTTGGGGTACTCCGCAGCTGGTCTATGTGGGTTCTGAGAGGCAGGGCAGGAGTCAGATTGTTTGGGATACGGCTGGTGAGGAATGAGCAGATCCAGTCTAGGGCAGTTCCCTGTATGCCGGCGTCGTGGAGTCTGGTGGTGAGTGTGCAGTGGGAGACGGTGCCAAAGGCTACAGAGAGGTCTAATAGGATGAGGGCCGCCGTGTGTCCTTGGTCAAAGAGAGTGCGGATATCGTCTGTGGCGGCTAGATGGCGGTCTCGGTGCTATGGTTACTGCGGAATCCAGATTGGGATGAGTCGAGGATCGACTTAGCTTCTATGAAGTTCGTGAGCTGGATGTTGACGATCTTCTCAGTGACTTTTGCTGTGAAGGGGAGGTGAGAGATGGGCCTCTAGTTCTTTGAAAAAAGTACTAGTTCCACAACAGTTGCTCCAGCATCTCCTGCATTGGCAAGAGGTACTGTAGCTGCTTTAGGTCCCTTAAGTGGCATCAACCTGGTTCTAAAAAAAACAACAAAGTGATGGAAGGAATGTTTAATTTCATATCATCCACTGGTAACTGCTTGAGCGACATTGCAGTACATTGTTTTTCACCCACTGTACCATTCTAGACAAAGACTTGCACTCTGCAAATCAGTCTTAGTCCTGCTCCAATAGGGATAGCCTAGCCTGAACCGCCAGGCAAGGTACCCTCCAAACAGTAACTCAAGCAACCTCAGACTGGTTTTAGTCACTCAGACCTCATCAGTGCGGAATAGCTTGAGTCCAGTGGAATAGAGAGAAGGGATCCATGTCTGGGAATACCCATTTCATGAAAGAAAAAATAGTTAGTCTTAGCTACTTGCAATCATTCAAGGCCAATTTCCAGTCCGTAGTTCTTCACCCATTGCACTACTCTAGCCAGAGACCAGCCTTATGTAAATTAGCCTTGGTCCTTTTCTAATAGCTGAACTGTCTAGCCAGGTCCCTCAAGAAAGATCCACATTCAACCCCACATCAGTTTTGGCTTCCTTAGGCCTCAACAGTGAGATACAATTTGCATTCCGTGGTACAGTGACCTTGGGACGCATGTGAGGGCACACCTGTTGTACCAAGTGTGGCTAATGTAGCAAACAATAAAGTGATGGAAATAATGCTGGAATTAATCTCAGCCGCTGGTGATCTCTTGGGGCCAAGTTCCTGCCCTTTATTGTTCACATGCTGCAGCTCTGTAGACAGTATCAGACTGGGACAAAAATTAAGCTCAGATACCAAAATAAAAGTGGCCCGCATTAGTGAACCAGAGAGCTAAAAAGTGGACCACATTTGCAAATCAGGCAAGTTTTGAACTTGTAAAGTCACAAAGACATGCTGTATGAATATTTTGCATGGTGTGTGACAGAATTCCTTTTCGTTTGTTGCAGGCAATGTTTGTGGTATTATCATGGAAATCAGCAGTAAAAACGGACCCACCTGGGCCATATAGCAGTCCAACAAATTACTAAAAAGTTGGCCCAGATATTGATTTCTGAGTCCAGCCCATTGGGCACTGGCTGAATTCCCTATAGGCCAGTCCAACCCTATCTCTAGATATAGACCAGGTTTATGCAAATCAGCCTTGGTCCTGCTCCAATAGGAACAGTTCAAACTCAGCTGCCAGGACTGGCATTGAACACTGGGAAGGGCACACATTCCTAGCCATGAAAAGTCAGTTAGTACCTATTGAAGATACACTGATTATCTATGGGTTGTGATCTGCATTTTAAAATGTGTGCTCCTTAGCTTAGCTGGAAGCACTTCATTCCTTTAATCCAAGACAGGTTCTTGGCAATAATCAAACATTTCTCAGATGGAGAGCCTCCTGGAGAGAGTACGACTAAATTGTTTTTAAGAGTAATAGTTAATGGAACTTGAAATAACTGCATATATAACCTTCTCTTTGGAAGACGTTTCCCATTCCACCAAGCAGATTCACCTAGTTTTTAGGTCTGGCAGAAACCACTTAAGAACTCATGTAATCAATATATTAAATGACACAGAGCACAATCATTAGCGTTTGTGTCTTTCATCACATTCTTCACCCAGTAGGATCCAAACTGTTATTCAAGGCATATGGTTGAACCATTGCACAATTACTTTCATTTTTGTAGCAGTAACATGTCCATAAATGGAGTGGGGCATTCTGTTAATTTAGGTTTTGTTGATCCTGGATTTGGGAAAATATTCTCAGTAATCTACTGTGTTTTTATATGACCAGACAAAATGATGACATGTGCAGAGTCACTCAAATGCCAGATGTACCTCTGACAGACTGTTAGGAGTGAGGCAAAACTCCTCATGACATGCTTGTAGGGTTGCCAATATATTTCTCCACATGGGCCTGCCTATGTTTGCTGCCTTCTCTTACAAGCTTTGGCAAAGAAATTAGGGATCACTTTTGTATGGTGGATGCACACAGCTGGACAGACAGAGCAAGACTGTTACAATCGTCCCTATGTTCACACAAACCAACACACATACAAGCACCAATGAACCGAGACAGCAGACAAACAGGCACTCATACACACGGATAACAGATTTACAGACATTCATTTGGAACGTATGTATGCGGGAATGTTGATATCCATGTGATATGTTATGCATGTGTTAATAGTAGCTTTTAGACCTTGCATTCTCCACTTGCGCTACGCACCCTGCTCACTTTTCTTGGACTCTTTGCTCCACTTTTCACAGTTTGATTTCCCTAACCCTTTTTGCTATATGTGCAACCTCTTATTTCAGAGGTTCAATGGCTATAGTTTTGGAATAGTGAATAATGGCTCACTAAGACTCACAAATATACAACAAAGTGTAAACCAGTTGTGTTCGACCGGACAGCCTTAGGGTGTCTTGTGTTGTTTATGTAACAATTTTTATAAATATGTATTATCTGTCTATTGCACAATATTGAATACATTACGGATGGTGCCTGAAGTAAAAACGCTGAATTAAGTGAAAAACATGCTTTATACATGCCAGGCTTTTTATTTATTTGTATGAAATATGATGGGTGTATAGATTCATATCAATAGCAGATGTGCGGAAATCAAGTGAGTAAAATAAAGAGTTCCAAAAAACCCAGAAAGTCATAAATGACAATTACAGATAACACTGTTGACATATCTGGATATAAATTAAATTAGAAACTATAGTAGGGAGTACATATATCCTTAAAATGCTACTTGATTCCAACCCCTTACCACCACAACAGGATCGCTCCCTGTCACAATAGACACTTTCGGAAAGATGGCACAACGAGATCACCATCTACAAGAACTTTGAACCCCACCCCCTCCAATCCTCGTCAGCCACCTCACCCTCGCCACATTTTCAACTTCAGGAGAAGGGAGATCAGCAGCGAGCTCACTACCCTCTTCAATGCCTCTATCACCGCAGCCACCTTCCCTGAAGAATGAAAACACACAGTCAAACCCTTTCTCAAGAAACCGTCCTCCATCCTAAGCAAGCTCAAAAACTACAGTCCGTTCTCTCTGCTCCTTTTGCCCAAAAAGCCTTCCTTGAAAAAGCCATCAACCACCAACTCACAGAACACGTGGAGAACAACCATCTGCTGGACACCTCCCAATCCAGATTCAGCACTGAAACCGTCCTGATTGCTGCCACAGATAACATCAGAACTTTCCTTGACTGGGGAGAAACAGTGGCCCTGATCCTCCCTGACCTCTTGGCAGTATTCAACACCATATCCCACCACACCCTAATCAAAAGACTAAATCACATCAGAATCCAGGGAGGCGCCCTCAAGTGAATCGCCTCCTACCCTCAAGTGGATCACCTCATTCATCACGGCAGAACCGAGAGAGTCCGCCCCACTGTTCACCTCGGAACACAAGAACATCATCTTCAGCATTCCTCTAGGCTTGTCCCATAACACCACTCTGTTCAACACCTACATGACCCCCTTGACCAACATCGTTAGAGCTCATAGTTTAAACATCACATCGTACGCAGATGAGATCTAGCTCATTCTCAGCAGACCCCACCACCATGAGGGTCAACTTCCGCAGGTGTTTGACGAGCACCACCAAATGGGTGAAAAACAACTCCGTGAAACTCAACACAGACAATACGGATGTGCTGATCTTCGGCAACATCACTTCCCTGTGGAATGACGCCTGGTGGCCCTTGGTACTAGGATCTTCACACACACCAACAGACCATGCTCATAACCTTGGCATTATCCTGGACAGCACAGGATTCACTCAATGCAACCTTATATGTATTCTTCCTCACTCTTCGCATGATCTAGAACATCTTCAAATTACTCCCTATCAACACCAGATGCACCATCACTCAAACCCTAGTCACTAGCCGCCTGGACTACAGCAACACACTTGATGCAGCAATTACTGCTCACCTTCTGAAGAGACTGCACACCATACAGAATGCTGTGGCAAGACTCATCCTCAACCTCTCCAAACGGACCCACATTACCCCTCATCTCAGGAAACTCCACTGGCTCTCCATACAGAAGTGATGCCGATCCAAGATGCTGATGCACACCTACAAAGTCATGCACAATCAAGGACCAGCCTACATCAAACACCACCTGAACTTCCATTAACTCTCCAGGCACCTGCGCTCTGGCGCCCTCGCCCTCCCACCCCCACAACTGCCAAAGCAACGGTAGAGGAAATTCCTTCTCCTACCTTGCAGATAAATCCTGAAATGACCTCTCCCTGCACCTCCAGACCTAGACCTCTCTCCTAGAATTGCATAAGGCACTCAAGACTTGGCTGTTAAACTAAACTCACCTGAAGCAGCAAGACCCTCAGCACCTAGATGGGAAACATCCATTACAACGCTGTCATTACAACGATCTACCTTTACAACACAACTGTTACAATGCAGCTGCCTTTACTTCACATGCCATTACAATGCATGCCATTACAATGCATGTCACTACAACGCATGGCATTACAACGCATGCCATTACAACGCATGCCATTACAACGCATTATAAGGTAGGTAATGGAGATATTTTTAGTATTAGGGTGGGTATGGGTGTTGGGGTACATGGGAATAGTAATTTTTACCCCTACACTATCCAACACTTTCCCTACTGTTGCAGTCACTGGAGTGGGGATAGTAATCTTTACCCCTACACTATCCAACACTTAGTAATTTTTATCCCTACTCTATCCAACACGTACCCTGCTGTTGCACTCACTGGAGTGGGAATAGTAATTTTTACCCCTACACTATCCAACACTTACCCTACTGTTAACCTACTGTTGCCCTAAAAATATTATGCGTTGTAATGGTATGCGTTGTAATGGAATGCGTTGTAATGGTAGTTTTAAAAAATGCATTGTAATGACATGCGTTGTAAAATAATGCATTGCATGTTGAATTTATCCTAAAATGTAAAGCCAAGAATGTGTAAGAATTTTTTGTCTGTAAGCCAAAATTCAGCCTTCCAGTGATCTGCTCTGATTGGTCAGAGGTAAGTAGATTAGCCAGGCTGCTTTGATGAAGGGATAAGTGGTTCCCAGGGAGAAAAGGTTATTTCTTGTAAGTGGACCCTGCTGCACAGGAATGCCAGAGTGGGGGGAAGGGTCGTAAAGCTTCAGCTTCAAAGATAGAAGGGGACATGCAGAGACAGCCAGGTCTATCTACCCCTTTCCACTCTCAACCCAAACAGATGGCAGGCTTAAGAAAGGAATATGCAGATGTAGGAGGGAGGGGTTTATTGAAATGAACCATCCTGGAGGTTGGTTAAGCTAGCACTTGCTCCTCTGCTGAGACTTCAGCCATATTGAATTTTGGAGAAATAGTGCTTTCTAGACCATTGTGCCACTCTTTTGAGGAAATGGTCATGCTCTGGGGTGTTGCTCTGCACCTCATTGGGCGGGAGTGCCCTCCTGATTGACCACAGAGGACACTGAATATGTATTTGAGAGGAGCAGAGCCTCTGAGGTCTGCCGCTTGAGAGAAGAAGGGTCCATGCTGGAAGTTTGATTTGCAGCAACCATGCCCTGCACTCTGACTGACTGCGCGTGCTGCACAATGTGGAATTACAGCCCTGTGGACCTACCTAGCT
The DNA here is from genome assembly GCF_964204655.1 of Triturus cristatus. Classification (NCBI taxonomy): domain Eukaryota; kingdom Metazoa; phylum Chordata; class Amphibia; order Caudata; family Salamandridae; genus Triturus; species Triturus cristatus. The sequence goes on along the minus strand of NC_140591.1, from coordinate 370,300,637 downwards.
TCAAGAGGAATAAAGAGTGGACTCCCTGCAAGCTACAGGTTAACAGAGCTCACCTGGACCATCACCACCAAGAATCGCCAGCCTGTAGTGACTCCAGTGGATTTGTAAGGGTTTTGTCCAAGTGGATTGCATGAACTGAAGTCCCAAACTTTCAAGAATCATCTTGTAGCTTCCAGACCCTTCTATTAAATTTTGGACACTTTGGGACCCTCAGAGGAAATTCATGAAGAAGTTCCAGAAGATTAAAGAAATTTTGAACAACTTTGGAAAAATGCGCCATAAGTGAACCGACTAAACCTAGCCAGCCAAACCGGCAACCCTGAACCGAGAGCTGGCATGTCCTCCAGGTTCATCCCGCTGAAAAGCTCCAGAGGTCCTACTTCTAGAGTTTGACCAGGCGCTTGTCCAATTCCAAGGCAGCTGTTACCTGGTAATATGTGATGTGTGGCTCATAAAATAGGTGTTTACTGATTCTGCCCACTATGACTGATGTTGCAATTCTCAACCTTTATTAAGGAATTGAAATTAGAGGACTTTAAGACATAATTAATATTTACTGCACCACAAGCACCCCCTTTCTAAGACTAGAACGGTAGGAGTGTTTTTATGGATCTTGACACAGGCAACTAGTTTGCCGACCGCAGGTGATGCCTGTTTACCTGGTTTAGGTATAGTTATTGGGATTTAGCAAATTGGGGAAGTTTTGAACCCGTTAAGACACACTGCATAAGTGTTTTGCATGCTATGGAACACTGCATAGATTTGAGCACGGGAAATCAACACTAAAAACCGGCCCATCAGACCATAAACAGGCCCACAAACAGCCAAAAAAACAGCCCACACACTGACCTTTCACACCAGTCTGTCAGGCACTGTCCGTGGATATAGAAATCTGGATATGGACACTGGAGACTGAGTAGATCTCTGGTTCATCCACCAGGTCGTATTTTAACAGCATACAAAATACTGAACTAGAGTTGGGCAGGAAGAACTCAACTAGTTTTGTCTCTTGAAGTCCAACATGAAACTAAGATAATTTGATCAGGTAGCAATGGAGTGCGTGCATCCTTTGGATGCACAAGTTGTGTGAAGCCCTGGGAAAGTAGGGAGCAAGGGCCAGCAGAAATTCAGTTTCAAAGGTTTATGTTTCAGGTAGTGTTGGAACATTTTTGGAAAAGTTGCAGCTTGAAACCTAAACAGGTGTTTTTTTATTTTTGATCAAATAAATGTCCTCGACTTTTCTGTTGGGAGCTGAAATATTACTTCTTGAAAGCATTGTGTATGAATACCAAAGTAGTTCAGACAAAGTAAAATCAATAAGCACCAGGACTAACCTTTATCAAATTGAAAATGATCCTGAACAAGCAGTTATATTTTCGATCGTGGCATTTTATTAAATAATCACAAAAAATATACCATTAAAAACTACTTTTGTGCTGACATGAGGGGGTTACCATACTTCAAAATTCAACTGCAAATTAAAGGTGACATTTTAAATGTAATGGTAAAGTGAAAAGCAATGTGTTTTTTTGCCTAGACTGTACACTTGTTGTAAAAAGTTTATTAGAATATAACATATTATTGTATCCCAAAGCATCCTTTTTTCCATAAACCATGCTTTGTGCCTTCTCACAGTGATTTTTTCAACCTCGTCATTTTGGTACTTTTATCAATATTTCAGGGCAAGAATAGTTATATATTTTTGTTGGCATAGAAATGGATGGGTAAAAAATAATAGATCAGGAAGTGCAATTGGCGCAATATCAGGGCAGCATATTTGCTTACTATGGTTGCTAGTTATTTTCACGATTATAGTCACAAGAAGGGTTTTTTGGGTTTAAAAGTGAGTTACATTGCTAAGAATGATCGTGATGTAATAATTGATGTGTTCCACTCCATGCCTACACAGGGGCATATCTACTACCATTTTGCACTGGGTGTGTGTCACAAATTGTTTATTTGGAATTTAATGTAACACAAAGCAGTGCTGTGTGCTGCTTTGCATTACTTTGAATAAAAGGGACGTTCCTTGGGTGGTACATGGATGTTCCAAGCAACCACCCATGTGCATTCTTTTTATGTAAAGCACAATCTACTGACAATGGTAGACAGGACTTTGTGCCAAAAAGCAACACCTCTTTAAGGCAGGTTTCAAAAGGAGAAATGTTTTTATTTCTCCAAACTTTTCATACTTAGCATGTGTGCTGCACTATACAGCACATATCCAAAGTTGGAGTTTTAGGTTTTTTAGGAATAGTACTTTGTACTAGTAGAATACCCTTTCAGGACAAAACCTGTGCTAGACATCACACAGAGAATTTTGGACCGTGGTGCAATTGGTGTGTGCGTGATGCCGTACAAGCTGGTTCACCATTCAAACTTTCCCAGGGACAAATACTGGCAGTCCTGCTTTTATGAGACAGGATTTGGAATTTACCTCGCAGACAATTTATTTTTGCATCTGCATATATCATTTATGTAGGCTTACTTATTTATAATTGCTTTCTGAGAGTGTTCAGTTTTTATCGGTTTTCACTGCTTTTGCTACTCGTTATGCTGTTTTCCCATTTTGCCAAATTATTTGTTTGGTGGTACTTATTACATGCGAGGAGATTGGAGAGGCACGAGATGGGGGAGCCCTTCTCTAGTATCTCGAATGATGGTCGAATGCAGAAGGACATTCTGGTGTTTTGCAGTACATCATTTAATTTGAGGGCCGGGTGGATATTAATGTAGGTCACTGCTATCTATTGAGGAGGCAGAATTGGTGACAATACATCTCCTAAGAATAAGGACATGTGGAAAATGTCAGAGTGAAGATGGCAAGTGATGCAGTGGAGGAGGCATTGAGAGGTGCACATGTGGGACAAATTCATAGGTGTTGCCACCAGTAGAGATGAATGTTCCAACAGGCTCTTGTCTGATGGTGTGTATGGAAATCCCCACAGAGGCCACTGGAAATCAGGGGAGAGTCCAACAAAACCCATCACCAATGAGGCCATTGATCTGTGAATATTTTAATTTTGAATATATTTTTATATTATTGTAATATTATCATAAATTCGACTTCATCTGGTATGCTGCTTTCATTATTAACACCAAACCATTCATGATTAACAACCCGAAAGAGCCCTTACCCATAGCTATGAGGGAACGGTGGGGACTGTTGCCAATCACATATCAGAGGCTGGAGGGTAATGATGCTACTGGTGCCAGCACTTCTCCTGTCAGGTCTGCTTGTAGCCTCTTCACCCAAGCATACTCCCCCTCCTGTGCTTCTGGTTACCCATCCGATTTGGGTGAGTTTTGGTCTAAAATATATAGCTTATATCCTATGTTCTTTTTCCTTATTTATAACAGATATGTTGATTATAATTATGTGTTTTTGCATTCAAATGTTTCTCATTGCTGTTTCACTAAAATCCTTTTCATGCGCCAAACTTGCCAATTATGCTTTTATGGATAATATATGATTCACGGTTAAAAGTCTAACGCGTGCCAACCCCATATTAACCTGTGGTTACCCCTCTGGCAGCTTGACAGGAAAGCATTCAGGCTTAACTTAGAGGCAATGTGTAAATGAGAAAAATCTCGCACCAATTTAGAAAAATAGTTAAAATTGAAATCATTTCTTCAGACCAAAACAACAACAAAAACAATCAGTAAAACTGAAGATATGAAATTTTAAATATTTAAGGAAAGAGTGTTTGAAAGCACTAAGTGCCAACTGTGGTTATTTGGTTGCTTCGGATCGGGACAAAGTCACAAGTTGAAGCTGACCGCAATGGAGCATGGGCCAGATACAAGGATCAAGTTAGGCCCGCTGAACAAAGTACCTTAAATCCTGGTTGCAGAGTGATGTGAGGTCCTGTGTCCAGGATGCATCGCACAGTGGTGGGTCAGGGTTGTGAAACAAAGTCCAGAGTTGAGGATGCATTGTGTAGCAGCAGGTCTGGAGAGCTGCAAGATTGCAATGCAAAATCCTGTGTCACGGATGCATTGCGCAGCCGCAAATCCAAGGAGCAGCTGGGCTGTGATGCGAAGTCTTATATTGAGAATCCATCATGTAACAGTGGCTCTGAGGGGTCCTGTGTTGGTGATGCGTCACACAGTGGCGGTACTGATGCACGGCTGTGAGGTGATGTGTCGCGCTGCATCAGTCCTGCTAGGACCACAGTTGGGCTGGCAAAGGCACTTTCAGGCCCACTTCCAAGGGATCAGGACTGGGGTGGCACCACTTGAGGGGTAGGACTAAAAGCAGACATAGTCCAGGTTCAGGAGCCTTTTCTGTCCCTGAGGCTCAGGGATCAGGAGGTCAACCAACTAGCCCTTGGAGTCACTCTGGTGGTACTGGTTTTAAGATGCAGGTCCAGTCATCACTCAGACAGCAGGGCAGCAGGGCAGCAGTCCTTCTTGCAGCAGAACAGCAGCCCTGAGCCTTTCACAGGTTCAGATGTGTATTGAAGATTTGGGTCCGAGGGTGCATTATTTACATCTTGTGCCAGCTTTAAAGTAGGAAAAGCCTCTAGCGGTTTCCACCCCTAGAGTTGCTTTGGGATTTCTTGCCTCCCTGTCTTGGTCCCAGCTTGTCTGTGGGCACAAAAGACTAGCTCTGTCTCCCTATCACATCAGATATGGCCTATCGTGCCAAAACTTACTCCACCTGTGTCTCACTGTCAGGCCGCAATACACAAAAACCAACTGCCAGCTACACCTAATCATGTGACACAGGATACAGGCTGCAGGCACCAAATGGGTAGGACAAGGTAATGCCAACTTTCTAAAAGTGCCATTTTCAGAATTGTGACTTTAAATCTGACTTCACTGTTAAGGAGGGTTTTTAATTACAGTTCTTTAGATACCAAGCTCAACATTTTAAACAGTTAATGTACATGTCGAACTTTCGTAATATACTGCATTCTGCCCTATTGGCGGTGTAAGGCCTACTCTAAGGGTGACGTATATGTTTTAAAAAGAAAGGCTTAGGGCTGGCATAAGTTTTTTTTTTTTGCTAGGTTCAAATGACAGCTTAAAACTGCACACACAGGCTGCAATAGCAGGCCGGAGGCATGTTTAAAGGCTACTTAGGTAGGTGGCACGATCAGTGCTGCAGGCCCACTAGTAGCATTTAATCTACTGGCCCCAGGGTACATGTAGCACCACTTTACTAGGAACTTACAAGTAAATTAAATGTGCCAGATGGCTGTAAGTCAATGTTACCTTGTTTTAGGGAAGAGCAGAAGCACTTTATCAGTGGTTAGCGGTGGTAATGTTCACACAGAGTCCTCAGGCCAGCAAAAGCAAGTCAGCAAAAACCAGAGTAATAAATGGGAAAACTTGGGCGGGTGATCAGGGGGGGCAGACCAAGGATGTCAAATCCAATGCACCCCTTTACACCTTGTAGATCTAATAACAAAGGGCCTGCTGTTCTGCTAATCAACAGGAAGGAACTTCTTTATACAGGGAGCTGGGTTCCAGTTATCATCTTACAGCTCCTAGGTGCACTAATGGCAGCTCCAGGAATGACATTTTTCAGCCTGCAAGGAAATGCACCAAAGTTGTCACACACCTCTTTATTGCAGGCTTCTAGTCCAGTCCCGTTGGATATGGATATATATCTACATATATAATGTCCAAGTTATTCATTTTGTATGTATTCTAATGTTTACCTGTGTCAATATAAGTATATTGCCCTCGATCAAATTACTACACTTGAGTTGTACTGTGAAAGTATGTAATAAATTCATTTTAGAATAAGTATTGGCAAAGCCATTTGGTCTCAGCAATCCGAGAGCTATTGGTGTTTCCAATGTCAGTGTCTTTTAACCATGTTGAATAGCATCACAGCTACTGTTCAGCATGGTTATTGTCATTTAAAAAAGTGTTATGACCCAGCCTGCGCTGTATTATGAACTTGTATATGTGAAAGCAATTTCATGTGTGATAATGAAGAAAAAAGAATGCGCGATAATGAAGAAAAACGTTTTGGTGAAATAGAATAGATAGTCAAGAGTCCACTCTGGTTTATTCTGAACTCACAAATTTGAAAGCATTTTTAATCATGATAATGAGGTAAAACGCTTTAAAATATTTGGGCAAGAGCACACTGCGCTGTTTTCTGAACTTACATATTTGAGAGCGCTTACATGCGTGACAATGAAGCAAAAAATGTTAAAACCCTTTCCTCATTGTGTAGAAACTGGCAACCAGGACCTCAACTCCATGAAGAAAAAACTCATTTTCATACCGTGCCCTTTTGCGAGAATTATTTGAACAGACATAAAGACCATTTCAAACAGAGATGGATTCAGCGGGTGAACTCCTCAAGCCTTTCAACAGAAACAACAGACAGGACGCAACTCAAAATTTTATTGCATCACTCTGTTTGCTTAAAAGATTGACCTAACCTTTGAATTTATTTTGTCATTTGCACCATTTCCTGAAAGCACCCTGTTAACAATATTGCACGCCAAAGAAAAAATGAAAGCCAGCTGTTAGGCTACACATCTCTCCCATCTCCTCTTCTGTTAGTTGTGGCATCAGACAACGAGCATCCCTCAGCCAGTAGCAATCAGATGCAGCACTGAAGGGGCACAGAAACATAACTTCTTTGACCAGAGGCTTCTGTCTGTTCTCTGCAGAACCCTGGTTTATAAAGAAAGAAGCTGCAAGTAGGGTAGTGAGTGGGGCTGAGCCTCAACAAGGCGGGGTCTAGGGAGGAGTAGGAGACAGCAGGCATGATTAGAGTATTACATGCAACTGTTCAAGTTCATCAAAATTAAAGCTATCTTGGATAGACTACAAAAGTAGTATAATTTGTATTTTTTCATTTTTCTGCATCTTTATTTTTTTGGGTTTCTTTCGTGTGTGTCTCTGAGTGTGTTTAATGAGCGTAAAAGCATCTTGGCAGTAAGACAAGAACTAGGGACAGAGGACAAGTGATCTTTATAAGAAGCAACAGGGAGGGCAGAGGGGGTATTGCGGGATGGGAAGAAGCAACATGTGCATGCGGAGGTGGGATGGGAAAAGAAACTAAAACAAGCAACGAAGCGTAAAGGGGTAGGATGGCAGAACAGAAGCCCTGTGAAAACAGTGTCTGACAAATGATCTTGGTCTTTGAATGAAGCCTGGAAGTGACAGCAGCAACTCCCATAACCTGATGCAAGCAGTCCCAGTAAGAAAAATGTAAACTAAAAAGCAGTGTTTTCACTCGTCCAAACCGTATTGAAGCAGCAAAACAGGAGGGGGTTGGGCACAGTTTTTGATTGTACAGCAAATGTGATGAGATAAGAGCAAGATTTCGAGGCATGTTTACAGAGGAGTTTGGCGGTAGTGAAAATACCTGTGCTCATGTTAGGTGCTCTTTAACAAAGAAAAAAGTAGTTCCTGAAATAGATCCTAAAATTAAAGCAGTGGCGGGATAGCGTAATTGGTCCTTGCTCTTGGGGAGGTCTAAACACAGGAAGAGGCATTACAAATGCATGCCATGGACAAATGGGGAGAAAGAATATGAGGGTGATGATAGAGCCAGAAAATGGGAAGCCTATGGGCGTACTAAAGCCCACAAATTATATGCAACATGTCTGAAAGAGACAGTGCAAGAGCTGTCTAGCTGAGACCTAAACATTACTTAGTGAGTCTCGGTGGTAGTGGCTGTGGGGATACATACTGCTAGTGTCTCTGGCAGGTCTGATTCTAAGTTGCCCTCCAGTTCTTCCTTCTAGTGTTAAGTGAGAAAGAAGTTGAGGGACGTCTGGCAGTCTCCTCTACTCTTCCGAAACCTATGAGGTATAATGGTGGGCCCTGGGTGCCAAGAGGAATCTACTATGTAAGACTAAAATCAGCATGAATCAGGGAAATGTGTGCTGCAGGTGGTTTGAGTGTGTAAATAGTTGTATATAATGGCTTCAAATTCTCATGTTGTTGTCACTGATAAAGTAAGGTAAGGGTTCAAATGATGAGATTGTCAGGAATTGAGTAAAGAAGGGCAGTGGGGAGTTTTCATTTAGCAATTGTGGTCAAATGATCTCTCATTGTCACTCAGCAAATTTATCCATTCACACCCATCAAATATTATGGGAGCCCAAATAATTATTTTGCACCTCTGCCAGAAAAGGAATACTTGTCAGTAGAGTTGAAAATCTAGTTTTCCCCTGACTGTGCTTAAAGGATATATCAGCCTCATTCAAAAAACTGACCCGGTTGCAGCCAACATAAAACTTTGGGCCAGAAATAGATTTTGTTTCACCCATCTGACATTTTTGGCTTTTGTTTAACAGCTGCTGCAGTGACATGTGTGCACCTGAAAACTAGCCAGACTAACAAAATGTAATAATTAATTATTTCACTTACATATCTCAAATGACCTCTACTTAACAATGGTCAAGCTGACAAGTGTGTATCTGCCACCTGAAATAGCGGTAGCATTCCACCTTGTTCCTCTCTTTTATCAAAAATCAAATAGCGCCATTTTGGAAACTGACCCATATTTACTAAGCATAAATTGTGTAAGTAAGAATTCCGCTGATGGAAGTAGCCTATGCGTATTTGCATGAAGGTTCCCTGATTACTTTTTCTCTGATCTGTAGGTCACAAGTTCAAATCTCAGCCAGGCCATCTCAGCCTTCCATACGTCCTAGGTATAGCTAAAATGACATAAGTGAAGCATGAAGGGATATATTCCAAACAATGTATTGTTATTTATTACTGCAAGTGTATAGCTTCCCTTGAAATTGGAGTGAACATTGGATTTACTCTTTGGTGGGTGAAAAGCTCTTTTCGTGTCTAGTCTGTATTTAATCCATGCATACCCAACAAAAGATTTGGAAGCACAAATACTTTTAATCCGCTTAGGAGAAGTGTGATTTGTTTAAAATTGACAGTCATGAGAAATGTGTACAATCAAACTGAAATGGTGGCGCAAATCTGCTTTTCTGTCCGCTGCCTCGACGGTTGTGTCATTGTTACTTGGGACACTGACTCATGGTCACCCACCACAAAGCTTGGGCCCCGAGGTAATTGTTGACCCGTCTGTCAGAAGTGGCTGTGTTCAATATGCCTTATTTCTTTAAATATGCTTCTATGCAGTTTAATGTATTATTTGCATGATATCAATTACCGCTATTCTCAATTAATACATCTCTCGGAAGTTTATTTATGCAATTCAATATAATAACTTATATGACTTACTCCTATATTTATGTTTCATTAAAATCACAGAACTTTATTAATAAGCTCAAATATACCACAATAAAAGTTGTAATTTGGAATTATATATTGATAATACTCCCAAAGGAATTTTACGTTCTTTTCAGCATTCTGTGCCTGTTCAGTTTGTCTCTCTTTGTTAGGTTTTTCAATTTTATTTTCAACTTTGATGGATTCCCTTTTTTATTCTTCATGTTCCCCAGTGCACCTATAATATCCAAGTTCTTTTTTCTCATTTTTGAAACTCACGCATTTTTGTTGCATTTCAGTTTAGAGGGTATATATATATATAAAACCCTCTGCTCTGTCTGATTGAAGAAGATACTCATAACATCTGAAAAGAATAATAGAGAAGGACGTAACAGTTAACAAAGGAGAAGGGAAAAATGAAATTTCAAGAATTATGTCCGTCACGGAATATAAAATTATTTTTGAAGTCCAGTAGTCCCATCACTGACTCCAATAACTGTCAAGACAGGCCCTTCGCCGGGAGGCTTTTTGTTGATATAATTCACGGTACAGCCCAGTGCCGGTAGGGGCTTGCACCACGTCGAAAAACTGACATTGCACAGCCGGGAGGAAACCAAACGGGTGGTTCTTTTCGTCACAGATTACTGTGTTATGAGGGCCTGTCCTGACTGTTATTGGAGTAGGTGATGGGACTACTGGACTTTTAAATTATTGTATTATTGAATATGGTCCATGGATATTGAACCTATTAGAGGGTTAAGATTGTATGTAAGAACTACCTGGACCACAATGCATTGTGTCCCATGGCGGAGGTTCATTTGAGGGTTATAAATTGAGTTCAGATGAGGATGTCCTGGTAGATACAAAGCAACAAACTGCCGCTGGTACCCGCGATCAAGGCGTAATGCTGAAACGCGTTGGGCAGGCATATGGTTACATGTTTTTCAACCTGATTAAAGAAGATTTTGCCAATTTGGGAGTGCAGCTCCTGCTTTTCGGGGCTTCGTGGGGAGCTTTTGTTGATATATATATGGATTAATTGTTTGCAAAGCATTTGCACTTTATAACTATATGTACTGTACTGATTATATGTCTGAACTTGCACCTTATAGTAGGCAGTGAAAGAAGCACTTGCATCATGCCATATAGATCGGCTGCAAAGTTGACATTTTTCATTCATATATTAATTATCTATATGGAAAATATGAGAATGATAATGTTTGTTTACAATGCACTTGCACTTTATCTGAGTTGACCCACCTGGAGAACCTTTTTGGATGTTTTTAACGTTTGAAATATTTGAAATATGTATGATTTTAATATGTATTTTGATGTTTTAAATTTTGGAAAATTTTAATATATTTTAAGTTTTATCTGCACATTTTAATTATTTATATGATATGTAGGTTGAATATAGAATTCTAGACCCACTAAACATAAAATAGTTGGCTTGTTTGAAAGCTGTAGGAGGAATTAGGCACTGGCCAAAATCCCAAGCCGGAATGGGAATCGAGGAGTGAGAACATTTTGATCATTGACTGTAAAATAAATATTTAGGAAATGTAAGACTCCAAATTATTGATAATTACTGAAAGAGTTCTGAATCATTAGTGCGAAAAATGAATTTAAGAGGATTGTAAAATTTCCAACACGGCATGTCTGTCATGGTTGTTTTAATCACGGAGTGTTGTAGAGTCTGTCTTCCATTCCATTGCTATGGAAGTAGCGGACCACGTGATGGGGAGCTTGTAATTTTAAAATGGAGTTATGTCAATGACGTTTAATGTGTGAGCAAGCCTGCTGGGACAGGCGAAACGCGTAACCAAGAAATAAACAAGAGTTTTTAAATCGTAATCGGAGTCCCTGTGTCGGTATCCAGAGTCTGGAGGGAAACAGGAGTTGATGTTCCTCTATGTATATATATATATATATATATATATATATATATATATATATATATATATATATATATATATATATATATATATATATATATTGATAGTATACTCTCCACGCTTCCACTTTGCTTTTGCTTCCAGCGGAAAAAAGGAGAAACTGACCCTCACGGCTCAGGCAGGAAGATATTTTATTCTATGAACTCCCCTCTGCGACGCGTTTCGAGCACTGAGTGCCCTTGATCACACAAAGAGCATTGCGTCCGCCATTATTTTTAAATATGACATCGTGAATCACATGACCTTCACCAACAGACATAGTAGAAATACTTCGCTAAATGGAACATTCGTTGTTACGAGGCAGATGTCACATTCACTTGGTAAATCAATTGATTTGTTTGTGGTTGCTTGTTAACATTTCTAAACTGCATAAATGCATTATTTAGAAGCATATCTTAGCAAGTTATATAAATATATAAATACTTTAAAAGATATATATAAAATATTTGAATAAATATTTTTAAAACCCACTACAAATTACATCATGGGGCTTTGCTACTTGTAAACATAAGCAATAAATATGTAAACAAACTTGTGCAAAATATAGCAAAATGTGCAAACTTTACAAAATTACATCGCCAGTGTCCCTACTGTTGTGCACCAATATGCTTCCTTCTTTCACAAAACTTTATTTCTGCATAAATACTTGTCAAATTTGACCTCGTTGACCAACTTATTATAGCGGATTCGAATTTCTAAACATTGTCTGATTTTGCTTTTTCAGCTGTTGTCTAAACAGTGAGTTAATAAACGAAATGGTACAATGTGCCCTTCCATCAAAAAATAGAAAATCTTTTTTTTATATATCTTTTTGTGCGTGTATTCAAATAAATATTTTGTACACAACCCTCACTATTTATTTCTATAAAAATATATATACCCTTAATGTGCAAAAAATGATCATATACAAAATTCAAAATTTTAAATGGAATGAAAAAATTACGGGAAAGAATGTTGCAGTGCTTGACTTCTTCTATATATATCCAAGCATGCAAAGATGATAACGCACTCTCAGAGGTCAGCTCGCTTAATCTATAAGTCTTTATTCCTCAAACCGCTACGCGTTTCGACACCAAATGTGTCTTGTTCACACAATGTTACAGCTTTGCAAAAGACGTGCATAAATAAATAATAAACATAGAAGAAGCACTTCTGTTTGACAATCACCCACAATCTGTGTTTACAATGGCGGCCATTTTAAAGCAAGTACAAAGAATATATAAGTTGATTGTTCCAATACATCCACAATGCAGATAAATATGTGCAACAAGAATCTCCGTCATTAGTCCTTATATTTTCGAGATACTGGCCACCTATTATCGTGATAGTTTTCACATTTAGTGTTCCAGTGCATTCTTGTGAATAAACAATGTCATTCTGATAACTCGTGGACAAGTGTCCCGATCATATTGAAACACAATAATGTATCTACAACAAACTTATATTAGCGCAATATGGTTAGCGTATTTATATACTAGTAAATTACGGACAAATGTTCGTTTCTCTCCGAGATTGAGGACTAATGGCGTTATTAGTGAATTGAAATACAAAAGCGGTCTAGTGCCTATTAATATTTCATGCCATTGTACTAAGATGTTGGGGAAATTTGTGTAAATGCCAAATGACAGTGAATTCCAGCAAGTATTTCTTCTAAGAAAAGTGACAATTGAACTAAACTACAAAGATTATATAACTATGGTATTTTGTGATTAAGTGTTTTAAAATAATTCTTATCTTATTGAAAAGTGCAGATGTCAGTCCTGGTGAAGAAAAGGGTAGGGAACCCGTGAAGTGTCTTGAAAAGTGATGGGTCCCTTCCTTTCCTCCTAAACAATAAGAAAAGAAAATTAATTAAAATAAATATACAACTCAAACAGTAGTCAATATTACATTACTGTTAGCAATTTCAGAGAAGTATACTCAGTCAAATAGAACATCATACTGGAGATAAAACGAATCAATCATCATATAAATGCGTTGTTAATTCCTCATCGATGTTGTGACCCCCCGGGAATCTTGTTTCCTTATCCATTTGGACTCTTTTTTCTGAGGGCTAATTCCCTATTGCCTCCCCTCTTGCCTAGATTAACCTGCTCAATGGCAAAAAATCTTAGAAGGGAGTTATTTGATTGATGTTTCTCCTGAAAGTGTCGGGCGATGGGGTAATGCAGGTCTACATTGGTGGTAGCTCTCAGATGTTCTTGGATGCGTTTCTTGACCATACAAGTTGTGCTCCCCTCATATCTGAGTCTGCATGGGCATTCAAGAACATAGATGACATAATTGGTATTGCATGTTAGGAACTGTGTGATGATCTTATTGTTTTTTAACCCGGATACCTCAAATTCCTTAACCATATAGCTAGATTTACATGCCTTGCAGTGTCCACAATGATAGAAACCTTTGAGATTATGGATTTCTGTAATGTCACCTTTAGCCAGAATGTCTTTAAGGCTTCTGCCCCTCCTGCACGTAATCATTGGTCTCTCACTTATGCTACCACCTATGATAGTATCTGATTTTAAGATTTGCCAATTGTCGGCTAAGATCTTATGAACATGCTTGGATCTGTGATTAAATGTAGTTATTACTCTAGTCTGTGTTTCATCAATGTCGTCTTTATGAATGTACTCCAAAGCTTTGGATTTGCTAGTTTCTTTTATTTTGTCCACAGCTTTTTTTGAGTACCCACTCCGGGGAACCTCGCTCTCTAAATCTAACTAGCATGATTTCTTGCTCCTGGATGTATATTTCATCTGTACTGCAGTTCCTTCTTGCCCTCAGTAACTCTCCACATGGAAAACTCCACTTAAGGGGCTCAGGATGAGCACTGAGGGCATGAAGCAAACTGTTTCCTGCAGTTTCCTTTCAATGCAAGCTTGACACCATAATACCATCTTGTATTGTGATTAGGGTATCAAGAAATTCAATTCTGACTTTGCTCATGTTGGATGTCAACTGTATATTGTACATATTGTGCATATTGTTATTCAGTTTGCTGACAAAATTGGTTGCTTCACTTTCGGTCCCCTTCCATATAATGAAAAGGTCGTCGATATACCTCATCCACACTCTGACCTGCTTAAAATCAGAGTAAAGAATTTCTTCTTTGCAAATTTCCTCCTCCCACTTCCCTAAGACGAGGTTCGCAAAGCTAGGTGCGAAGCTCGTGCCCATCACCGTGCCTCGCACCTGCTTGTGAAGCTCACCATTAAACATAAATATATTATTAGTGAGGCATATCCTCATCATGTCTGCCAGCATGTTTGTGTGTTCCAAATAACTTATGTTTCTTTCCTTGAGAAAGTGCATGCAAGCTTCTATACCCTGGCCGTGATCGATAATGGTATATAACGAATTCACGTCCAGGGTGATCAAGATGAATTCATCCTCCCACATGATGTTCTCTATTTTATTGAGAAATTATTTGGTGTTTTTGATGTGGGATGGTAAATGGACAACAAGTTCTCTAAGAAAATGATCAACATATTTAGATATGTTTTCATTGACATTGCCTAGTGTTGAAACTATAGGTCTCCCTGGAGGTTTTTCAGAATCTTTATGTATTTTAGGGAGTAAATACAAAATAGGCAGTTTGGGAAAATCCCTTTTCAAGAAGCAATATTCCTGCCAAGTAATAAGCCCTATCTTTTGCCAGTTGGATAGTCTCTCCCACGTTGTAGGTATGCTACAATTATATTCGGTGGTAGTACATTTACAATAGAAATTAGCATCATTAAGTTGTTTATGAGTTTCTTCAATATACATTTGTCTATCCCACAGAACAATATTGCCTCCTTTGTCTGAAGGTCTTATTACAAGGTTTTTATCTTGCGCTAACGATAGAATAAATTCTCTTTGTTTTTTAGACAGATTCAATTTATCATTGTTTTGAGTACATGTCATATGCTTATGTTTGATAAGTTCCTTTATAACTACTTCATGAAATGTATCGATCGAATCATGAGGGAGAACTGGATAGAAGATAGACTTCGGTTTAAATCCAGTACATGCAGCCCTATCAGTAGTAATTTCACTTTGATCTACTAACGGCATGTCTCTGTCATTGTCCAATACTGGATCACCCAGTACATACATGGCTTGTAATGTATTGGCATCACCCACAGTTAAATCTGGTTGAGATATGCTTTCAGCACACAAAGTATTGCCTTCTAGGGGTCTGTCATTCTTAAAATTATGCCATTTATTTAATTTGAGTTTCCGTATGAATTTAAAGATGTCAACTCTTGTGTTAGCATAGTTAAAAAGTTCTGTGGGACAGAATGTCAACCCTAAGCATAATGTAGTCTTTTCTATTTCAGTTAAAGATCTTGAAGAAAGAATAATGATGGTTCTATTTACCATTGTAGTATCCATAGTTACTGTATTTTCTTATAGCCTCCTCTTCTGGTTCCCTGTGGCTCTTTGTGTTTTTCTCCTTTTTTTACATTTGAGTCGTTTTTGTTTTGAGCGCCCCTGCCTCTTCCTCTTCTGCGTCCTTGTCCGCGACTCCGACCTCTCTGCGGTGTGGTCATTGCAGTTTCTGTTTTTTGTCGTTGTGTCCTCATCACCCGGAACTCGTCTAAAAAAGACGCGGGTTTGGTTGTTATTTCTACCTCAGAGGAAGTGCTAGCTGTGTGAACAGAAATGTCAGTATCAGAATCACTGGTAGTTATTGTCTCTGGCAGCTCTTCTGTAACTGTCGATCTTTCTGATTCTCCATCTTGGGTACTTTGTTGTTTATACAGGTGATCGTATTTCTGACTATAAGTTAAAATACGACCACTCTCGTAATCTGTACAGTCCCGGTGCAATTTTCTTTGTTTGCGTAGTTTAATGTCCTCTTCGTACTTCTTGAGTCTACCTTTAAGTTCATCTTTGAATCTTTTGATGTTATCTTGTTCAGTGCTTTTCTTAAATTCTTCTTCAAATTTTTCTAGTTCTTTCATTATTCCCTCCCTATCTTCCCGTGCATACTTGATAAGTATGCACAGCATGTTCTTAGAACTTGATGCCAAGTTGGCTGCCCATTCGTTAAGCATGCGTGGATTAAGTGACTCGTGCGACGGAGTGATGTAGATTCTTAATCCTCGCGGCACCATGTTTTCATCAACATAATCTTGGAGGCAGATAGCCTCCCACCATTTAGAAGATTCTTGTTTTTTTAGTTTTTCATATCTCCTCATTTTGATGTTAAGAGAATTTTGATCGGGCTTGCTTGATACTGTTCTCTCAGGTGCCCCTTTTTCCAGAGCTCGAGCAAAGAGTGCCTGCGCCTCCTTTCGTCTTTCACTTTCATCTTCCATAATGCTCTGTCTATATTCAAATAGTTAATGCGTTGTGTGCACTTTATGATATGCACGTCACGGCAAAGAAAAGGGAATGTATGCAGTGTTTTGTTACTCCACTGCCCTTAAAATTGTTTATAATAGCGAGCGACCTCACTGCCTAAGCGTAGGCAGTTCCTGATGCCACTTATTGAATTGCATGCATGTTATGATTCCCGTGGAGTGTAGACCAGTACATCTTAGATTATATGTGGCAATTGTCGCTATCTCGTACAGTACTTAAGTGTTTGTCTTCCCGCTTCAGCCTATTTACGGAGAAGTAAATACCTGACCCACCGGTATTGCCGCCGAGAGGGTGCCCGCCCGAGCATCAAGTGCGCGCACGCCCCCTCCCAAACAGCGCCTCCAGGGGCCAGGCTTACCTCCGTACTCGAAGGCTCGCGTCCTCCACGAAGTTCACCTTTAAGGATCAGTTCCGCATTGATCTGTGGCCGGCATATGATCCCTCCATCATGTAAAAACAAACAAAATCGGGTCCTTCCGGGATCAGTCCCTTAGTCAGGTGGTGCGTTCACCGGCAAAACCCAAAGCCGGTTCCGTTTAAATATCCAAGCATGCAAAGATGATAACACACTCTCAGAGGTCAGCTCGCTTAATCTATAAGTCTTTATTCCTCAAACCGCTACGCGTTTCGACACCAAATGTGTCTTGTTCACACAGTGTTACAGCTTTGCAAAAGAAGTGCATAAATAAATAATAAACATAGAAGAAGCACTTCTGTTTGACAATCACCCACAATCGGTGTTTACAATGGCGGTCATTTTAAAGCAAGTACAAAGAATATATAAGTTGATAGTTCCAATACATCAACAATGCAGATAAATATCTGCAAAAAGAATCTCCCTCATTAGCCCTTATATTTTCGAGATACATTTAGTGTTCTGGAATTCTCGCCTCAAGTAGTCGAACAAGTATTTGCTATCACAGGGTGGAAGCCATGCACCACCCTCTAATGGCAAACACAAATGTCCAGCGAATGCACACCCCGGGACATTGTATGAGCTGCGCCTGAGAGGTTACCCTCCCTACTACCATGATGCATTTGTTTGTATAAATGCATACTAACATTACTGTACAACATGTAGTACAGCGACCAGAATGTAGTGAAGAAGCAGAGGAAGCGCAAAATCTAAAAATAGAAATCCTGCCAGAAGTCGGATGACATAGTTCAATGAGCTGACGACCCTGGCATGAGCAGAAACAGCTACACGAACAAAACGGGTCTTCAGCACAACGCAAGCAATTTTGAAATATTGCTGAGTGGTGACTTCTTTTTGCCTTCTCCTACTCGTTGCCAAATTTATGTAGTGAAGAGGCAGACAGCAGTGAATCCAATAAGTAGATTTATTACAAGAAAACATGACACCTGAAACAACCACCAACAGGAGCAGACAGCAAAGCAACCGTCTAATCCAGCACCGTGTACAAACTCCGCAAGGTTCCCCTCATAACAGTCCTACATTCTAACATTACCTACTGAGGGCCATATTATCAAGGACCAGCGTTATAAATTATCGCCGCTTTAGCGGCAGGAAACTGCCGCTAAAACGGTAATAATGAGCTTGATAATATGCAGTAGAGAATTTCAATAGAAGCCCATGTTCTCGTGTTAACATGGGCTTCTATTGGATTTCTCTACGACATATTATCAAGCCCATTATCGCCGTTTTCGCGGCAGTTTCCTGCCGCTAAAGTGGCGATAATTTTAACACCATTCCTTGATAATATGCCCCTTAGATTCTAGTAGAATTACATACTAACATTCTTCTATGACTTACAATGGAATACTACACAGAGCACATGACTTTAAAGCAATGAGCTCATAGTTTCATCCACGAGTCTTGACACCGGTAGGGGTAAGACTTTCGCTTCCCACTCCCTATATTGTATAAACATAAACTAACACTTCTTCCACAAGTATGCTACAGTGCGCAGAGCACATCACTTTACAGCAATGAGCTCACAATTTAGGCTCACGGTTTAATCCCCGAGTCTTCACACCAGTAGGGATGAGTAGTTCGCTTCCCACTCCCTATATACTATAAACGCATACTAACACTACTTACACACTTATACTACAGCGGCTAGTATCCTACACCACCCAGAGCCCATCACTTTACAACAATCAGCTTGGTGTCATCCCCAAGTCTTCACACTGGTAGGCGTAACTACTTCGCTTCCCGCTTCCGGTATACTATCAACACACAGTAGCGGTCAGTAGTTCGCTTCCCACTCCCTGTATGATATAAACGCCTACTAACACTACTTGCACACGGATGCTATAAACACCAGACCACATCACTTTACAGCAATGACCTCACGGTTTAGACTCTCGGTTTCATACCAGAGTGTAGCACCATATCATATCACCACCATGCCACTCTGAGCAACACCGCACTTTCATACCGTTAACAGTGATAACTACCTACTGGCGACCGCCAGTAGGTAATCAAGAACAAATTACAATAGTTCCTTGATTCTTTTAGCTTTAAAAAATTCTCTCTAATACTGTCTTTCTACTTTTCCATATAAATAGTTTTTTTAATATTCAAGTACACATCGAAGTCAGAAATGCAACGTATTCTATCAACACACTTTCTAGAACATTCTACAACACGTGGAGGTTAAAAGTTCATAAATTTTTTTAAACCTAACGATATTTTTTTGCAACATTTTCTCGAACATTTAACGGCACATGCAGGTTTAAAGTTCACGATTGTTTTAAGTTCGAACAGTGCCTTCCAAATGCAAGAAGCAGGTGTGGTTGAGTTGAGCACATTTTATCCTATAATATGTACTGTAATATGTACGTGCAAACTGCTTTTTCTTAACCAATCACAAACATACTTTTCCACAAAACAAATGTGCACCCTACTTTTAAAAAACAATGCTTTTCATCTCTCAATCAGGTACCGTTTTGTATGCGAAAAGAAACTAGTTCCCCATCTTTAAACATATCTCTTATTCGACGAAGGAACTGCATGAGGTACAGACATCTTTCAATACCTTCCAGCCATACCTTCAAAATGCTAGTGTGGATTGTAGGACATAACTATGTTTTCTGGTGCAAGAGGTATGCAGAACAGAGACGTATTGACTTAGACCTAGGTTTACAAAATGTGGACATTAAATGGTTTGGATAGAGAGGATTGAAGTGGCACCAATTGTTGCCTTTGGTTAAAACCTGTTTGCATCTCCAACACCCTGACCTCATGATTGTGCACTGTGGTGGAAACAACCTAGGCACATTGACTGGGGCAGATTTGGAAATGCTTATGAAGGACACCTTTGGACAATTGATGTTACTTTTGCCTTAAACTGTCTTTGTATATTCCAATATATGCCAAAGACAGAAGTGGAAATAGTCCAAACAATTTTGTCCTCAGATGGAAATATCTCGGAAAAAAGTCAACAAAGCTGTCTCTGCATACCTCAGAGACCACAAAATGGGGTCCACATACAACAACAAAATACGTTTTGATATGGTGGATATATACAGAAGTGATGGAGTACACTTCACAGATCAAGGAAACAGAGTTCTCCTGAATAACTGGAAGCTGTGCATCCGCACTTGTATGTAGCTCCAACTAATAAACACAAGGGCTCTTTTTAGAGCCACCCTATAACTTACAACTTAGGCCCCCTATTTTAGGGCCATATAATGCCAACTCCTGCACCCTCACCAAAATGTATTCTCCACACAGCTGTGGCGCAGCGGCCAGACCATCTCACTTTGCAGCACAGATCTCTCGCTTTGATCCCCAGCTCTAGTCACCCATAGGGGTGAGTAGTTTGTACTCTACAAATACCATATTGATTTACCTTTGCACTCCCTATACAACACCACCTAAGCACCATACACAAGCTACAATGTTCTAAACAAAAGTTCATCCAAGTACCTATAACTACATGCTGACACTACTTGCACAGATGTGGCCCAGCGGCCAGAGCACATGACTTCACAGCATATGACACACAGTTTGGGCTCACGCTTTAATCCCCGACTCCGGCAGCAGCTCAGCTTAGCAACATGAGACGCTAGACAATACCTCACATATATTCTGTACCCTAGGACTTTCATACCAGTACGGGTCAGTAGTTCGTCCTAGTAGTTCTAAACACATCCGGACACTACTTCCACAACTGTAGTGCAGCGGCCACGGCACATGACTTCGCAGCATAAGACACACAATTTGGGTTCACGCTTTAATCCCAGAGTCCCGCACCAGCTCACCTTACCTGCATCAGACTATACCCAATACCTCACTTAATTTCCGTAGCCCACTACTTACACACCAGTAGGGGTAAATACTTCACTTTGCACCCCCTCTATAGCACACCCTAAACACCCCACAGAGGTTACAGTGCTCCTACCCTCCCATTTCCCACTTTTCCCCCCTTTTTTCCCCTTACTCGCTTCAACGGAATCACAAAATGGCGGCTAACACTTCCTAGTTGCAACCGCTTGCACCGCTTGCAGCCAATCAGCAACAAGCACGTGCTCGTGACGCCTCAGCCAATCAGATGGCAGAATTCCCAAATATCGATATCTGTAAATTTCGATATTTCTCAAAAACTACTGAACGAATTTACACCAAGTAAACAAAAGTGCGCTTTCTAGACTAAGACCCTTCTCCCTGCCAAATTTGGGGTAATTCCGTTCACCCGTTCGACTTGTAACCTTGTCTAAAGTTTCCTTTAGAAATTAACATGGAGAAAACACGTTTCGGGACCACCCTTCTTTCTCGGCCCCCCCTTGACGAATCATCCCCAAACTTTCAACATAGGAGCTGATCTCAACAAAGAATTAGTTTTGAAAATGTTGCGAAGATTCGTCAATCGGCGCCAAAGTTATTGGGAATAGAATGTTGCCATTTTCCTATGGTAACTAGGTCCTAACTATAACTACCTACTGGCGATATATATATATATACATCATGTGACCAAGGCCTGTAATGGGCTGAAACGCGTAATGGCAGCGGTGGTGTCTATTATATTTAAATAAATAATTGGAATTCTTTTCACCGCACCTTGGGTTTGCTTCTGTTTCTTGAGGAGAGATCTTCAGTTCACGAGACGGAGTGTTGTTATATATATATATATATCCATATATATATATATATATATATATATATATATATATATATATATATATATATATATATATATATGTACACATAGAGGACCTAACACATAACCATGCATAGCGACACAAGAAACTTTATCAACTGGTTTAAAAGCAAGATCTAGATATGTACCCATGACAGCAAAGGACAACATTGATATCTTTAGTGACTTGGTGGCACAAGACCTTGAAAAACGTACACACTGGACACCACACAACAGAAATATTACTAAAACCCAGTGGTAGGCCATTAGGAACTTACAAAGTGATCGAAATCTTATTATTAAACCCTCAGACAAAGGGGGTAACATAGTCTTTATGACTGGGACTATGTACACCAGGGAAGCCTATCGGCAACTCAATTACACTGGTTGCTACTTTAAGGTGGACAGAAGATACCTAGTGGACTTACAAAATAGATATCTGAGTGGGCTACAGGATTGGCATGAGAGAAGGCTACTGACATGGGATGAAAGGCAATTTCTCAGAAATGAGACACCCACCACACCCACCTTATATCTGTTACCCAAAGTTCATAAAAACGCACAGGAGCCACCTGGTAGACCCATTGCTTCCTCAAAAAAGAGTCTTTTGGAAAATACTTAGACGTATGTCGACCATTTTTTGTATCCATATGTTAAAGAACTTAATTCATACTTGAAAGACACCACTGATTTCTTGAAGAAAATAAGTAACAGTGTCCTAAATGATAATCCCTGCCTAGTGAGCTTAGAGGTTGAGACTCTATATACAAGCATAAACATAATGACGGACTCAAAGCATTTACATTTTTTCTTAAAACTCGTGACATTCAATTTCTGGAACACACACACATGCTCTTCGAGATGATTGAGACTTGCTTACAGGAGAATGCATTTATGTTTGAAAAATATATATACAAGCAGCTTCAAAGGACCTCCATGGACACCTGCTTCTCCCCCAGCTACGCCAACCTCATGGTGGGGTGGTGGGAGAAGCGGGTGCTCTGGAATGATAATACAGAGAAATGGATTTACAATGTTAAAAAATGGCTAAGATACATCGATGATGTGTTTTTTATCTGGGATGGAAATGAAGTGGAGTTGAATATGTTCATTGACCTTTTAAATGAGAATGATGTCAACCTCAGATTCACTGGACACTACAGCAAGGAAACTATCAATTTCCTTGACCTTCAGCTTACTATTGAAGGGGGCACTATTAGCACCAATATTTTTTGAAAGAAGACTGCTAGGAACTCCATCTTACATGCCTCAAGCAGCCACCCACCGAGCTTCAGATGGGGCATATCCTTCAGTGAACTTTTAAGAGCCAATAGAAACTGTAGCACTACCTCTGCTTCTGAACAAACCAAACAGGCTATGAAAGTGAGGTACAGGGAGAGAGGTTATTTCACCCGAGCACTCAAGCAAGCTGAAGCTCGAGTAAAAGATATTTCTAGGGATGAGATATTACAAGAACATAGCCCATCTAAGACACTGAACAGAGACCAATCTGAACCCGTTAGGTTCATCACCAGATACAGTAGTCTCACAGAGCAACTGCGTAGGATTCTGAAATCTAGATGGGGGATCCTCAGACAGGACCCGATACTCAGAAACAAAATAGGACCCAATCCATCGATGACCTATAGGAGAAGCACCTCATTCAGGGATATTCTTGTACACAGTCATCTACAAACAAAAGAGACTAATTGGCTCAAATAAACTAAGGGTTTCCGCAAATGCAGGAACTGTAAACCCTGTAGACACAGCAGAAATGTCGCAGAAACTACCCTTAAGAGAGTCAAGACCCCATGGAAGATTCCTAGGTTAATAACATGGAATACTGACTTTGTGGTCTACACCATTGTGTGCCCATGTATCCTGTGGTACATTGGCTCTACAACATTCCCGGTGAAGAAAAGAATCTTAGATAACTGGAGGGCCATAAATAACAAGGACCATAGCTATAATACAGCGAGGCACTTCACTGACAAGCATGATGGTGATTGGACGCAGGCCAAATATTTTGGCCTAGACTCTGTGAATCTAAACCCCAGAGGTGGAATCCAACTAGCAGCTCTGCGCAGATAAGAATCACGCTTTATATTGCAAGTTGGCACTAAGTTTCCCGGAGGGCTGAACTTAGATGAGGAGATGCACTTTCAATTATGGTATGCCTCAACCACAGTCTTACTAACTGCTATCCTCACACCCCACAACCCCCCTTCCGAAATACCCTCTCCCCAAGTTCCCTTTTTCTTTCTTTTTAACAAACTTCTGCACATATTAGTATACTCATTTGGACTCATTTTGAAGTAATGTGTTTGTGTGTATACGTAGTTTGACATAAACTGTTGTGACCATTGAAGGAGTGTAATAATGATACCAGATTAACTTCCAAAACATTGGTGCGAAGAATATTATACCCATATTGTAGACCTTATCTGCAATTATTTGAATGTATTAATTGTGTGTTTTACATTTTTATTAGAGGTACACTGTATTGTGGTTTAACACCGGATTCACTCACCTTCAATAAAGTTATGTGCACCTTGAGGGAGAAGGATGTCTTCAGCTATCCTCCTATCTCTTAGACATTATAGTCTGTTAGACTTACTGTTTTTGATCCAGACATTGGACAATAAAGCCATGCACATATAGGGTACTCTACTGTAATCTCTCCCTTGTGTCCCCACACATGCAGTAGGACGTTCTGGCCTCACAGCAGGTCTCATTACATCCCAACCACTAGACGGATATCCAACAGTTGACACACGTTAGGTACTAAACCATCACCATGTGTTTATTCAATAATTATGACGAGTGCCACAACACTATTGATGGCACCCATCACGACACACACCACTATTTATGTCATCATGGGCACCAACTTTCATTATGTCCTTATGATTAGTTCACACCTTTGACCTCACATTGAAGTGTATCACACAAAATCTTACTATAATATTGTCCAAAGGTTTTCACTCAAAAAGCATAATACAATTTACCAACATGATGTATACTTTGGTATTTAGTTTTGAAATGTATTTTTTCTATGTTTATCACTATGTCACAAGTATTTAAATGGGGTCTGACCCAGAATGGGGTCTGGTGACCAAGACCATGGACGTGGTCGAAATGCGTCTTTTTGTCATGCAATAAAAATTCTGTTACCTGATCAGTGGGCTCATGGAGTTGTTTCGTTTTGACTCGCTACATTTGCAATATATATTTATATTTATATGTATATATTAATTTATAACCAACCAGTGGGACTGGTACAATCATTCCATGTAAAAAAGAAGAATATGAAAGAAATAAACAATGGAAAAGCTTTTCGATTTTTTTGCACATTTGCTGCCATTTAATCTCCCCTTGCCACCCTCCAACCAGCCACCCCCTCACCCCTCCCACAACTTTGCTTTTCTAATTTTATTTTTTGCAGTGTCATATAGCGTGAACTCCACCCGAAGAGATCAGACTGCTTTTCATGACTCCAGGTTGCACTACAGATGGACAAATTCAATTTTCAGGCACAGGGAGATTAAATAATGTGTGCACAATCACCGACTGCTTCAGCAGATGCCAGACTTGAACCTGGTTTCATCAGCTTCAAGGTTGGCCGATCTAGCCAGTAAGCCACATACGACCATAGCTCAGTGTTATGTTTATTTCGTGCACGGGCTCCATCAAACGCTCGCAGCTGCCGCTTCATTTGCCATGCTGTTTGCTTCGGTGTTTATTAAGCTTCAGCCACCTCTTAATCTCCTTGTACTGGTGACCCTCTCCCACAAACTGCTTGATTTTTTTGTGCCTTTGCCAACAGTTAATCTCCTGTGCCGCCCCCACCCAGCCTCATCCCTCCCACAACACTGCTTTTTGGAATTGTATTTTTGGCAGTGTTATATAGTGTAAAATTGACCCGAAGTGATCAGGATGCTTTTCATGACCACCAGTTGCATTTCAGATGGACACATTCAATTTTCAGGCACAGGGAGGTAAATGATTTGCGCACAATCACTGGATGCTTGAGCCAATGCCAAGACTCAAACCTGGTTCCACAGTTTCAAGGTCCGTTGCTCTGGCCATTACACCACATCAGACCGCTGGTCCCTCCTCTCCTATTCCTCCCTCTTTCCTCATCCTCAGGTAGTCACTCCTTCTTGGCACGCCTCGCTCATCATTTGCAAATGCATGTTTGGAGGGCCCTGCAGTCGTGGCAGGGGCCCTGAACTCCTTGTAAGCCCTCTGCACTTCAGTTACTCAGCCCAGCCCAGCTTAACTCCTCTGGGCTGCCGATCGAGCATCGCCGAGCAGTGTATCAAGGCGAGGTGGGACACGTGACTCCCCCTCCTTGCACCAGTAGGTTTAGTTTCTGGAGCTGCCAGAACACTGTGGCACCCAAGCCAAAAGCATTGTGCACAGCCTCCACTGGTCCAGCGAGCAGCAGTGGAACACACTCTCCTCCATCCACCGCCAGTCTCCTGCTCAAGTCTACAATGGCACCAAAGCCAGGGACAAACCACAGAGGCACAGAAAAGGGTTAGGAGCTGCAGGATTTTGGAAGATTTATGGGCTTCAGAGGAGCTGCGCAGATTTGCACCCACCATCTTAGGCGTCAAGTCCATGCCCCCCACCACGTTTAGGTTTCGTTTATCTTTCATGAATAAATTGCTGATAAATCAATAGGCAATGGTGAGGGTCAGTTGATTTGTGTGGCTCTGTGACTGCAGTGATTACTGGTTAATTATGGATTTTATGCATTCGCCATACAGCTTTCCACACAATTTTGGAAAATTTGTAGATTTTAACAAAAGGTGTCTTGCTCAAACAGTTGCAATTAATATTTCCAGGGGATGTGCCACATAATTTATCTTTTTTGCCACGTAATTTCGATAACCTAGCCAGAAAATGTGGTCCACTATGCTACATAAACCTAGAAGTCCAGACAATAATTAAGCTCTACCAAGTGGTTTAGGAGCTGCCATTATGATGATGATGAATTCTGTATTTCACAGGCAACCGTGAAATATTTCCTCAGTTTCATGGTTCCCTGTGATTTATGGTGTTTATACACTTCTTTTGTGCAATAAAAGCATTAAAATATGTAATATATATACGTATGTATGTATATAATACAGTTAGCAACTTCCCCAATTCAGCATACACAGTACAAGATTCTTTGAGGCCTTAACTGGTTCCCCCAAAATAGATAGTGAAATTGCAACCCTGAAAACAGGTAAAAGCCGAACTGACAACTGCCGCACAAAAAGTTAAAAAAAAACACAAAAGTAATTAGGTGAGGGATGCTGAGAGACTCAAATAAATATGCAGGTTAAAGAAAGCTTGGTGCAAACTGTTAAGAAGGATTTGGAACCATGCAACACACAAGACATGCTAACTCCTCCTTCAACTGCGTGGCTCCTGTGTCCCGACCTATTCGATGCTCCAGTCTCCACAGGCAAATTGTCCACCTCTTCATTGGACCCCTCAGTCTTCTGCTCTTCCACCTGTTATGTGTCACTGATAATGTCTTCGTCTGTGTTCCCAATGCACCTTGCTAAGCTTGTGATGACTAGTGTGTACTCACACTTTCCATGTGCAAAGATGGATCTTTCAAAGTGTCAGATGCACAAGCAATGGCCCCACGTAAATCAAAACAATTGGAGGAATTTGATACACTTTGTCAAACAGGTAGCAAGCACGCACCCTAGAAGTACATTAATTCGCGAGGTCAGATGGATTTCTGTCTCTTGGCACTGACAGGAAAGAGCCTCATTCATAAGTATTCTATACCATGTATTGGGCATGCTGAATATTGTACACACAACTGTGCAGATGATTCTTTCACGTCTGAAAGATAAAGATCACCTCTCTGAAGTGCATAATGCGGCACACGTTCAAGACAATAGGCCACTTCTATTTTTTATTTATTAAAAAGCTAATTAGAATCCATTGTTTTAATTATTAGGCAATTCCTCTAAATCGACATTAAGTGGCAAATCAGACATAAGGTATCCCTATCTGAACCATGCATTTTAGTTTTCAACTTAACTAAAACCAAGTGTTTATGAACAAATGTATTGAAACAAGCATATCATATCTGACAGGGTGAGCAATGGTATTGAATGCAAATGTTAAATTGCAGCAGTAGCACACCAAAGTAAAATGTTTCAATCAAGAACAGGTGACTTGGAAAACTCCCTTTTGCATCCCCTCTGCAGAATACATTGACATGATGTGCAATAAGGGTTTTTTGTGTGTTTACTAGAACCTGAAAACATGTTGAATATCATCTGTAGAAACTATAATACCAAGACCTTCAACATTGCTACGAATGTAAACATAATCTTTAAGATATTCATAAAAGTATCTGAGAGTGTCTTGGTTCCTTCTTTTATTCCATGTTTTTGAATGGCTAATGTCTTAGGCTGCCAGCTGCCTGCAGCACCCTGTCCACATGCACACCCACTCGATGTATGCACATATCCTGCTGGTTGGCATCGTGCCAGCTGGCCTACTTTTATAAAACAAATTATGTTGCAGAGTTGGTGAACTGCAAAACTTTTCAAAAGACTCTATACAGTTATGAAAGTATTGAGATGCGTGCATGCGTTCTCTTGTCAGATTGTAAGGTGGTGTAAACGGAAATAGCAGCTAGGCACGCTGCCAGATCACGACACGAAGACATCCCATCTTGAGCGAATAAACTAAAATGAAACCTGAATACAGATAGCAAGATGCAATTTTTTGATGAACAAATTAAGTTAGCAGAACATTTTGTTCCTTTTTTATTACACCCCTAGGATAAACTTGTTTCTCGTTTCCACATTCCCTTTGATAACACCGATATACTGTCTCAAACTCGGAACAACGCGTAAAAGAAAAGCAAGGTAGCGTCTGCTTACAGCATTGACCTTGGAGAGGGGTAACATGGGTGCACCCAGTGGCATTTCGAAGGAAGCAGGGGTGTGCCAAGTTACAAAGTTTACTTTGCAAGCATTTTGAAAGTAAGTAGAAAACAGTGGAACTTTGCTCACTTGTTAAAACGTTTCGTTTTGCCACATCCAGCTGAAAGGAGTAACATTTGCAACAATGTATGATGCATGTATCCTTATAATAATGACAAAACGGCCTGCATAAAATATACTTCGCTGAAAAACAGTTAGGCTTTCATCAGAGGTCCCTTGAGGATGCCCGATTTATTATTGCTGCTATTGCTGTAATCAGTAATTTCGTTGTTCAGGAATACCGCAGGATTCCAATTTTGCCGCTGGTAAATTTAAATTTGCTTCAATTGATGTGGAAACACAGCACCTAATTTCTGAGGAAATTCCATATTGTTACCGCCATTTTCACCCAGAGATTTCACCTGCTTCTTACTGTTCCAGGCCAAACCGGGAATTACTCAGGGCCTGTGACCGAAGTTATGGCCTTCTTTTGGTACGTGCCACCATGCATAATAAATGTCACCAGGAGGTAAACTTGTATGGATAAACTCTGCGTAGCATAGGATATGTCCACAACCCGTAATCCCACATAGTTAAATTCGATTAGAATAAAAATTATTTCATTATGTAGTGAAAATTATTTCACTATGAACAGGAAATCTTTGTGTGGACAAAAGTAAACTGTGAAACTTTACAAACTTCATGAGGGATGACTATTGAAAACTTTTCAAAATTCTACTGGCAAAACTGTAACCACACACACTCGTAGGAAGTGGGTGAGGGTTGGGCAGAGTGAGAGGGTGGGCATTTCCCCTTTATAAGTTTTATTGACTTGTTAATTTCCCTAGGTTTGAAATATTTCTCTTGATATAGCGTTACCTTATGATACCAGCATGAACGGAATTAGTTGACTCACTGCCGGCCCGGCTGGGTTGTAGCTAGCTTGCTGTGTTATCGCTGCTTTGACATGGCATATACATTCAGTGCGGCCAGCCCATCTTGGGTTGTAGGTGACATGCTATGTATAAACGTATAATGTGGATAACAATCAAGAGATTTGATCCTAAATGAAAGCTCCCTGGTGGTTTAGGTTTGACACAGGGGTGTTTGCTGGGGTGGCCTTAGTGCTTGCACTTTTCAGAGTGTAGCTAATCAGTTAACATGCATGAGCCCCAGCGCTGGAGGTACATAGCTCGGGTGTACCCTGTGTTGGGTTAGAGTTATCCTGATGGGTAAGGTTTGTGTTTCCCCCATACTACTTCCTCCAGCTTTGTTTTCTGCTATTGTGTGCTTTCTAAATAAATAACTGCCTGTGTCTTGTTCTCCCTCACTGTCCTCCAACTTCCACAAGCGTTTATGAAGGGAGTTCTGCAATATATCCCCTACCTCCACTCTGACTCATCTCAAACCTCATTCTACTACTCTTTCCAGTGCACTACCCTATTTCTCACCCTATACCTCTCTCAATATATCTCCTACCTCCACACTCTCATTCATCCCCAACTCTATATCACTACTATGATCCCCAAAATAACCCTTTCTGCACTCTTCCCTCCTCTACCCCTCCTTCTATCATCTCTTTTACTATTCAGATCCCCCAAACAAGCCTTTCTAAACCCTTCCTTCTAACTCTTCCCCCTCCATCCCCCTTTACTCATCCCAAACTCCTTCCTACTGCTATGAACTCCCTAAAAAAATCCTAGACCCTTCCCTCTTCTATGCCCCCACTATTCCTTTTCAATCCAAATAACAGACCAACATGTCCACCGCTCAAATTAATTTCACATTTCCCTATACTAATTCCCCAATAATCCTGTTTGGGTTCTGGAGTAGCGTACAACTCGCTGAAAAGAGCTTCAACACCTCATCAGGAGTAGCAAGCGCTATATAAATCCAAACCCTTCCGTATTCCATCCCTCCACTATCCTTTCAATCCAAATAACAGACTAACATGTCCACCTCTCAAATAAATTTCAGATTTTTCTAGACTAATTCACCACTAATCTTGTTTGGTTTTCCGGAGTAACGCGCTACCTGCCAAAAAGCACTTCAACACCTCATCAGGGGTAGCCAGTGCTACTAAAAATGCAAACCTTTCCCTCTTCTATCCCTCCACTATCCTTCTCACTCCAAATAAAAGACTAACATATCCACCGCTGAACTTAATTTCATATTTCACTATACTAATTCACCACCAATCCTTTTGGATTACTGCGTAGCGTGCTACTCCCTGAAAAAGTGCTTCAACACCTAGTCATCAGTAGTAAGTGCTATATAAATGCAATTAAAATACAAGACAATACAATACAATACAATCCCTTCATGAATGCCTGAGGATTCTAACTGGAACATTTTGACCTGCCAAAAGGGGCTATTCTGCAGTGGCGGCTCGCACAGGTAACGCTGTGGGGTGGTGAGGCGGAGCGTGTGCGGGGCTAGGGCTGTTTGAATCGGCAATGCTGCAAGAGCAAAGTAAGTGCTTTTATTTATTTATTTCCTTACACTCCACTTTCCCGTCGAATGTCACACTCCACTACCCCCCCCCCACCCGCCTCACCACCCCACAGCGTGACCTGTGCGAGCCACCACTGTTATTATGACAGGACAAATTTACAGTTTAAAACTGAAACAGCCAGTCTACAAATGATAGGCCTGTGTAAGAAATTGGGTAGTTGGTTGACTAGGGTGTGAGTCCTGGTCAAGCTGCAACACAATCCTTATCAGGGTATGGCACAAGCAAATCCTAAATTAACCTGTACTCACCCCCTGGTAGCTTGGCACAGAGCAGTTAGGCTTAACTTAGAGGCAATGTGTAAGGTATTTGTGCAATGCTTCAAAAAGTAACACAGTGAAAACACATCACAGAAGGCACCTACAACAGAGTTAGAAAATAGAGCAGTTTGGAATAAATAGAACAAGACCAAAATGACAAAAATCCAATTAGTATAACCGGAGATATTGAATTTGAAAGTTTTAAAAGCAAATAGTGCTAAAGGCGTAAAGAGCCACATGTGGATACCCTGTCACGCCGGACTGGGAGAAGTTCAGACCAGTTGTGATGGAGAGCATGCTGGCTACAGGGACCCAGTTAGGCCCACTGATCAAAAGTACCTTCAATCCTGGTTTGTGGAGCGTTGCGTGGATCCGCGTTGTGTAGTCCAGCCGAGGCGATGTGTCGGTTCCCAGATGCAGCGAGGCTCCGGTGTGAGATTCTGATGCATCTATGTAGAGGATCCTGTCATCGAGGCTTGTGATGCAGAGTCTGGTGTCAGGGATGAGTTGCGCAGTCGGCGCAATGCATTTGTTCCAAAGAGCTGCGAGGCCACAATGTGGAGTTTGATGTCATCATCGAGGCTGCGGGCGACGAGAGATGGGAGGGCCTGGACTCAGGATTCATCTCACAGTGGCAGTTCTGAAGGCGATTCTGGCTGCGGAAGTGGTGTGAGTTTTTTCAAAGGTCTAATCCATGCAGCATCATCAATGTGTCGGTTCTGGTCTGGTTTGCGCTGTGCAGCAGAGGAGATGCATCAGTTGGGCTGGATCCATAGGCTGGCAGAGCACCTTAGGCTCATTTTCAAGGGTCCAGGACTGGGGTGGCACCACTTGGCAGGGTCAACTCTCAGTTCAGGTGCAGATGCAGGGTTGTTTGAAGCCTGTCATGACCCTGAGGCTTCAGATCAAGAGACCTGCCAACTAATGTTTTGAGTCACTCTGGGTTCTTGGTTTAAGCGATGCAGACCCAGTCCTTCTCAGCCCAGCAGGAGGGCAGCAGGCAGCAGGTCAGCACAGAAAAACAGGAGTCCAGGAGAGTGCAGTCCAGCAGAGTGGCAGTCCTTCAGCAGCACAGCAGTCTTTCTTCCTGGCAGAGTATCCACAGGCCAGAAGTGTACTGAAGTGGTGCTGTCTGAAGTCCAACTTTTATACCCTGGTGCCCTGGTTCTGGAAGATGGTAGAAGCTTCTAGAAAATGGTTTTGAAGTGCAAGGAATTCCCTGCCTCCCCTGCCCTGGCTCCCAGCTGTCTGAAGTGAGAAAGCAGGGATTTTAGGCCCTTAGTGTGGAGACAGGACACAGCTTATTCAGATGTAAGAGAGGCTGGGCCAAGCTCCTTCCTCCTATTATGCCAGTGATGACCCATCCAGTCATATCTAAGCCCCCATTGTGTGTAGCTGTCTAGAAGGAATAAACAAATCCCAATTGCCAACTGCACACAATCATATGACCAGAGACGTGATGCAGGCACCAAATGGCTAAGGCAAAAAATTTGAACTTTCTAAAAGTGGGATTTTCAGAATTGCAATGTAAAATCAGACTAGTTAGGATTTTAAATTGTGATTCCAGAGACACCAAACATGATCAGGTTATCTCTTCCCATTTGGAAATTACACTTATAAAATGTAATAAACCAACTCCAATATTATCCTTCGAGAGAGCTAGGCCTTGCAATTTTAAGAGTTTTTCACTATGAGGACATGTAAAACTTGAAAGCAAATGCCCTTATTTTATATTACATTGCACCCTGTGCTCTAGGCTGTCCATGGCCTTCCCTAGGGTGAATTATATATATTAAAAGGAAGGCATGGTCCTGGCAAAAGGTTTCTTTTTCCATGTCAAAATGGTAGTTTAAAACTGCACACACAGCCACAGCAATGGCAGCCTGAGACATGTTTAAAGAGCTATTTAAGCAAGTAGCACAATCAGCTCTGCAGACCCCCTAGTATCATTTAATTTTCAGGTCCCGGGCAGTGTCATTTTACTGCAGACTTATAAGGAAATTAAATATGACAACTGGGGTTAGGCCAATATTACCATGTGTAGAAGGGAAATTACAAACATTTTAGCACTGGTTAGTCCTAATGTCAGCAAAAAGAATGTCAGAAAAAGTGGAGGAGAAAGGCAAAATGTTGGGGGGAAGACTACCCTAAGGCTGACAGGTCTAACAGCCTGCCGTCATGTTTGCAACTGTCACTGTAGGGATTGGTATAATGGGTGCTGCAGTCCACTAATATTTAAATCACAGACCCTGGGTGCTCTTTGAACCATATAATAGGGACTAACAGGTAAGTTAAATATACCAATTAGGGGGATGTCAAGTGCCCACTGTTAAAAGGGGGAGCACAGCAATTTTACTGCTGGATAGCAGGGTAAGGTGCAGAGAGTTCTACTTCTAGTAAAAACAGTCAATACAAAAGTCTGGTAGTAAACCACACAAAAGAAGGTTATTTCCTATATACCCCCTCCCCCCCCCCCAGAACAATGCAGTGAGAACTACCCTCGCCCATGGGAGTTCTCATTGCTAAGGCAGAAAAACTTGGAAAGACCAAAAGCATTGGTGTGGTCAGACCCAGGATGATGTTCCATTATGAAGTCCATAGCCTGTAGCGGAATGGGCCACCTCAGTAGTTTAGGATTCTCACCCCAAATTTGCACCAGCCATCTCAGTGGTCTGTGGTCTGTCTGAACCCTGAAATGAGTCACAAACAGGAATACTCTTGTTTCTTTCAGTATCTCGACCACTGAAAATGCTTCCCTTTCAATTTCACTCCTCATTTGCTCCATTGGTAGTAGATACCTGCTCCTGAAGGCTACAGGTGGGTCCTGAACCTCACCATTCAGCTGCGAAAGAACAGCCCTAATGCCATGCTTTGAACCATGTATCTGCACAAGGAATTAAGTTACTGTAGTCATGTACATGGAGTAATGGTGCTAATGGCGCTAACTACATGGCTTCCTTCAGAGTGCCAAATTTATTTTCGCACAAACCTGTCCAGATAACCTTCTTGGCTGCTTCTTGGATGTTAGCTTGGTGAGGAGGGCAACAATGGTGCCATATTCCTTCACAAGCCTCCTGTTATACCAAGTAAAGCACAGGAATGCTCTCACTTGTGTCTGTGTCTTGGGGGGCTCCCAAGCCATGATAGTTTGTATTTTGGGCCGGAGAGGTTGAACATGGCCTCCTCCAACTTGGCGGCTCAAGTTCACCACAGAGCCTTCCCCTATCTTGCACTTACTGGCCTTTATAGTCAGACCTGCCCATTGCAGGGCATGAAGCACTTCTTTCAGGTGGCACATGTGGTCTTCCCAACTGGATCTGAAGAAAGCAATGTCTGCGTAGGCAACATGGAAGTTCTTCAACCCAGCTAGTACTCAGTTGACCAACCTTTGGAAGGCAGCAGGGGCCATAAACCTGAACTGAAAATGCCCTTCTGTGTGGAGAATGCTGACCTCTCCTTCACCACTTCAGTTAGGACAATCTTCCTCTAACCTGTCAATGTGTTCATCAGATCTGGGGATGAGGTGTGCTTCCATCTTTGTGACTGAGCTCAGACCCCAGTAGTCCATGCAGAACCTGAGTTCTGGTGTGCTCCCCAATAGAACAGCCTTTGGTATGAATGCCACTGGGCGGGAACAGGGACTACTGGAGGATTCAATCGCCCCCGAATCTTAGAAACCTCATTCTTGATGCTGGTTCTCACCTTACCAGACAACCTGTAGATTTTATTCTTGAGAGGCATGCTGTACCCTGTGTCAATCTCGTGGGTGCACCAGTTAGTGAGCCAAGGGGTAGGGGAGAAAAGAGAAACCTGTCCCAGTAACTGGTGACAGTCTCTCTGCTGGTCTTTTGTCAGTGTGGGGAAGAGGATGACCCCCTCCACTGACTCATCTTACTCTTTGGGAGACATGAAGTCTGGAAGGGGTTCACTCTCCTCCCCCTTATTACCATCTGTCACTGCCAGAATAGTTACTTCAGACCTCTTAAAGTGTAGCTTAAGACTGCTGACATGCAAGATGCATAAAGCATTCCTGGATGTCTCATCCATCTCAGAGGGTCCTATTCACCAGTCCTAGAGTGCTCCAGGTTCCAAGAGCTCCATGACCGACACCTTCTATGACCAGAGTTGTTTTCTGGTTGTACCATTGTTCAATCATCTCCTGGCTGCCTCTACATTCTCTCTGGCATCTTCCATGTAGTGTTCCATCTTGGCTCTGAGAGATAGCATGTAACTGACAACATCTTGTAGGGGTTTCTTGGAAGCTTGCTTCCACCCCCACTTCGCAAGACTGAGAGGTACTCTCACAGGGTGCCCCTACAGAAGCTCTAAGGGCTGAAGCCCACTCCTTTCTATGGTTCTTCCTGATAGGCAAGCAGCGGAGATGGTAACAGGACATCTCACTTACGTCTCAGGGGCTCTGATAGCACCATGATTATGCCTTTCATGGTCTTGTTGAGCCTCTCAACAATTCCATTGTTCTGGGGTGGTATGGAGTGGAGAACTTATAAGTAACCCACACTCATCTCACATAGCCTTTATGTAGGCAGACATGATGTTGGTGCCTCTGTCAGACACTACCTCTTTGTGAAACCCCAATCAGTACCATTGCCATCACTGGTACAGTCACTGTTCTCAGGGGTATGTCTTCAGAATACTGGATGGCATGGTTCACTGAGACCAGTATGAACATGTTCCCTAGGGCAGAGTTGGGGTTCAAGGCGCAACAATATCTTTGCCCACCCTCTCATAGGGTGTCCACACCATGGAGTAGGGCTTGAGGGTAACCTTGCACTTCACTCCATCACCCCACCTCGCTGCTCCCATTTCTGTCCAAAATCTCCGAATCGTATGTTAACTCTCTTTTTTACATCCTACCTGGAAGCTAACTCGATACTTGACATCTTTCAGAATGGATTCCAGCCTCAGCACACCACCGAATCCGCTTAGCTGGCAGTCACGGAACAACTACGGACCTCCTTGGACGCCGGCAGAACCACAGCGTTAATCTTGCTGGATCTAAGTGCGGCCTTTGACATGGTTTACCATGAGATCCTGCTCCGTCGTCTGGAGGAGATCGGTGTCAAGGACCTGGCCCTTTCTTGGCTTTAATCTATCCTGGAGGATCGGACCTTCGAAGTCTTGGTCCCTCCCTTCCACTCCCGCACTCCCCACTGCGCTGTGGGGTGTCCCAAGGGTTAAGCATTGAGCCGGACTTTATTTAATGTTTATCCGTGGCCACTGGCTTGGCTGGCTAGAACCCGGGGCATCTCCCTGGTGTCATATGAAGATGACACCCAGCTGGCGTTTGCCTTCTCCAATAACCCCAGCTAGGATAGGGTGAAATTTGGACAAGACTTGACAGCGATTTCAGAGTGGTTGCCTGCTAACTTTTTGCAGCTCAATTCGTCCAAATCCGAGATCCTTCTGGTGGGCAGAGATCGCCATCTCTGGGGCAAGGAATGGTGGCCTCTTGCTCTCGGAGCTTCCCCACACCCAAACCAGTGGTGAAAAATCTCAGCATAATGATGGACAGTGATCTCACTTTTGAGACCCTTGCCAAATCAGTAGCAGGGAAATGTTTTGGACTACTACGGGGACTTAAATCTATACTGGGCCTCTTTGACTCTAAGACTCGCCAACTGATCATTCAATCCTCTGTCCTCACCAGACTAAATTATTGCAATGTGCTTCTCTTGGGAGCTAACAAATCCATTATTAAAAGGCTGCAACGCGCTCAGAACGCAGCTGCTCGCACAATTTTCGCTCTTCCTAAATACTGTCATGTCTCCAGCCTCCTTTGCCAACTTCACTGGCTCCCTCTCGAACAGAGAGTGCACTTTAAAACGCTGTGCATCACCCACAGAATTTTGGCAGACAGAGGCTCTAGAATCTTGAGCGATTTATGCTCTCAATATGCCCCCACACACCCGCTGTACTCTGCAGACTTGCTCCTGGCCAGAATTCCTCATATACATAGGACCAGAGCAGGCGGGCGTTCTTTTAGGCGGTTAGCTCCTGCCCTCTGTGTGGAAGCGTGTAATATTTTACTTAGCATAAGCTATAGCCATTTTGACTGTGGTGTCCATTTCATTTCCTTCGTAATTCTTTCGTACTCTGCTGTTTGCCTTTTCACTCTGCTTGTGTCATTTATTTTAGTATGACCTCCTGACATGGCTAAGCAATGTACGTGCTGGGGGTTTGTAGCTGCCAGTGCACCTGGTCTCAGATGTTAACTGTCAACCATTTACTGCTGCCATAAGCATTCCTGCTCCCCCTCCCACTTTGCTGACCATGTAGTCATCCATCTGCCCTTGTTTGCTGATAGCTATTTCTGAAACTTGTTCTTTCCATATCTGTCCACATCATTACATTGCAGAAAACCAGTATATAAGAATGATGGTTTGTGAGTTCAGTGTACTACCTTCTACAGCACTTGAGAGTGTTGTGTGGACGTAGCCCCACTCATGAGTGATTAATAAACTTGTTATGTTATTTCAACTCCAGTGCCGATCTCTCTTTTGTTAGTCTTCGGACCCGTGGACGAGAGGGTGACCCTGCACCAGTGTGCTCACTTTTGGGTACATTTCCACAGTTGGCTCCCGGCACGTGGGGCCCCATCAGAGACGCGGCCGTCCAAGGGAGTGGTCTTGGTGAAGGATCAAAATATTACTGAGGATGCGCATTGCATGAGGAGACCCATGTCTTTGCCGGCCAACATGACATTTACGGTTTTCCCGATTTGACCCTCCGGATGGTGGGCGGTCTCGACTGGGGCTTTTCTTTGACGTAATTCTGCAGTGACCATTAGATCGACCAGAGATCGGCAGGTGGGAGTTGGAGACTTTTGTTTGGTAAGGTCCCTGAAGCGGCACTCCTGATTTGCTTGGTTTGGTTTTTGGTCTGGTTTTAGTATTCACTCTTTGCAAAGACTGAAGGCAGGTATTGTGGAGATTTTTCTAATTTCGAATATTTGTTTGGAGTAGTAATATTTGACATATACTTGTAAAAACATGCCTGTTCTCAGCACACTCCATAAGTGGTGTTGCTGTTCTTGTGGTACCAAAAATATTTTGGAGCAAAGTCAGCCGGCTCCTCCGGAAGGGACCCCAAACAGACAGATGTATATCAAATAAGGTATTTCTCCCAAGATGTATGGTTCAGTATGGGACAAATACACAAAGAAAGAGTCTGATTTACAATGGCCAGTGAATGGGTCATTTGATTCTAAAAAGGTTTAATATGTAGAGCAGTGGTTATTTAAAAGAAAAAGTAGACAGGATATGTTTGATTGTGTGCATTTGTGGGATAAAGAAATACGAGAGAGAGTGAAGAGAGCAGAAGCTATAGCAGAAAAAGAACAGCAGAAAACTATATCAAAAAGCGTTAGAATTAAAAAATAAAGAAATTAAAGAAAAAATAGAAAAGGTAGATAGAGAACGTCCGTTAGAGGTAAATGGCCAGTACCCTATTAGACGCCCTATTTATCCGATACTTAATAAGCCTCATGATGATTCTATTTTGTTAGATCGACCCCCACCCCCATATACATTAACTACTCCAAGTGCCACTGAGGATGAGGTTTCTGACGAGGAGCAATTGTCTTCAGAAGAAAAAGATAAAGATAAGCAAGGTGGATGGCAGACTCGCTCTACTTTGACTAAAGCAGAAAAAGATATATTAAAAACCGCAGCTAGAGAGGAAGCTCATCGGACTACCACTGCACCGATCCTTGTAGATATGGTTCAACAGTGGAAAGATATAGACCAATTTTATTTTGTAGAAGAAATTCCCTTTGGAGGTAATATATGGTTGGTGGCATATTTCTAATGAAACAGAGCCAGATGATATAAGTACTGATTATAAACAGTTAGTAGATGGGACTTCCCTTTTTTCGAACCTACCTGATATGATTAGACGAATAGTTAAATTACGAGATTAAACATTACGTTTACGAAAGGAGCAAGAATTAGCTAGAAAGGGTAAAGTTGTAGAAACCAAAAAATCTCAGACAAAGAAAGTAGATGCTTCGGTGGATGAGAATGAACCCAGTAGTAGTGAAGCTGTTATGAAACCAATGCGTGAAGCTGCACCCTTGTATGTTCCTTCAAAGGGTGCGGGAACAAATGATGATAAAACTTTGGATGATGCAAAGGGATATTTTATATATAATTGGGTTTACACTCCTTGGAGTAGAGCAGATGTTATGGCTCTTAAAGCTGCTTTGCCTGACCCCCGAAAAAATCCCGCCGCCGTTTATGAGGAGGTGGAATGAGCCATCAGCTCCTGCACTATGACCTTGACAGATATTGATATGTTCTTTGGGCTTATTTTGCCCCCGATATATGGAGAACAATACATAAAATAGATGATAACGTGGCATATGGTGATACCTGGGAACATTTAGAAGAAATAGATGTGGATAGGGAGCCCGTGCAGAAACCCCAGAAGGAGATATGAGATCTTCCTAAAGCTATTGTGACTAAGTTGAAGACTCTCATACCCCCTAAGAAAATAGATTGGACTACCTTAGCGTCCTGTAAATAGAAAAAGGATTAGTTAGTTTCTGATTTCTTCTCCAGATTTGAGGAGACATTCCATGATTTTAGTGGTCAGTCATTGGCCGATGATACGCATTAAGCATTTGTTTGTCGACAAATTTGTCGCTAATATGTTAGCATTTAGGGGAGGTGGAAGAGGCGGACGTGCAATGTATACACCTGGAGTGCCCCCTCTCTCTGGAGCAAATTTGTATCCTGATCAGTGTGCTTATTGTAAAGAGACTGGGCATTGGCGTTCTGAGTGCCTTCTTTTGCAAGGTCAGCAGTACCAGCGGGGAAGGGGAAGTATGAGAGGACGCCCGGGGAATTCAGGAAACAGAGGAGGTACAGGAGCTCATCCCAGGTTTGAGGCAGTTGAACAAGGGCCAAATTACTTTAATACTTTTGATAGACGAAATCAATACCAAATGTCTGATTATTTTGCTGATGCACTTGCAGATTCCGATTACGCATAGGGATGCCTAGGATGGGGTTAGGGACCGGTTGAGGTGCCAGTAGATCAAATGGGTCCTTATGTTGATGCAAATGTCTTGGGATGTACTGATCAGTTTCTGGTTGACACAGGGGCTACCCGTAGTGCTCTGTCTAAAAGATTGGTTCCTAGGGCTCCCCTGTCCAACACAATGATAACATCGATAGGGATCGATGGAACACCTACACCTAGCCCGCTTTCACAGCCACTTGAATTCGGACATGACAAATTCACTGCAGAATGTCAATTTTTGCTTTCCCCTAACACGCCGGACAACATTGTGGGTATCGATATGCTTAAATAGTTTCGTGCTACAATACGTTGTTCTCCGGAAGGTGTGCGTGTTATTTTGAATGACAACTATCCAATGGTTGAGAGATCCTGTCTTATCAATGAGGCTGTCCCTCTGGCGTCCTTTCCTAGTACTTTGTGGGCTAGATCAGATACTGACGTGGGTCAAATGTTTATTCCAGCTGTGCATATTCAAGTAAGAGAAGGTGTGTCATTGCCTCGACTGCCCCAATACAAAATATCCCGAGAAGGGGAAGAAGCATTAGCACACATTGTTCAGGATTTGATCAAAGTGGGGGTAGTGGAAGAAGTCCCTTACATTACTTGCAATATCCCTGTCCTTCCTATTTAGAAAAAAGACACTGATACTAAAATTTACAGATTCATCATTGATTTGCGGGAGGTTAATAAAATTGCAGTGCCCCAATATCCGGTAGTCTCTGATATCACAACCCTTCTCACTATGGTCCCTCTCACTGCCACTACATTTTCAGTGATCGACTTAAAGAACGCATTTTTCTCAATACCCATTCACCCGGACAGCCGTTATTTGTTCGGATTCACACTGAAAAATAGATCCTTCCGGTTCTGTAGAGCTCCACAGGGCTATACAGAGAGTCCTAGCATTTACAGTCAGGCATTAAAAAGGCAGCTTGATTCCTTTTCTGTACCAAAATGGGGTGGCTCTTATCCACTACATCGACGACATCTTGTTAGCTGCAGATACCCCTGAGCAGTGTGAAGAAGGAACACTGTTATTGTTACCATTTCTTGCATCACATAATCACAAAGTATCTAGAAAGAAATAGCAATATTGTAAACAGCAGGTTACCTATTTAGGTCACCTCCTGTCTAAGGAGGGACGTGCATTCACACCAGACTGCATTCAGACTGTTTTAGATACTCCTGTGCCCCGTACTCAGAAGAATGTCCGTGCACTGATTGGCCTTACTTCTTATTCAGACAGTAGTTGAGACAGCTCGCATCCCACAGAAGTCGGCCCAAGCGGCTGAGCTGATTGCACTGACTAGAGCACGTGAGCTTAGTAGACTTACTTGTCAATATTTTTACCTACAGCCAGTACGCATTTGGGGTGGCACACAATTTTGGTCGCTTGTGGAAAGAAAGGGGCTTCCTCGCCTCACATGGGAAAAAGATAGTACATGGAGAATTAGTGCTTAATCTTCTTAGTGCCCTAACCTATCCTAAGAAAGTGGCAATTGTTAAATGTAGTGCACACAAGAAAGTGACTGATAAAATAGGAGCAGGCAATGCCTTTGCGGATCACACCGCCCGTGAGACCGCAATGCAGCAAAGTACCACATCTATGCTTCCATCCAGGAAAAAAGACACTACACCCCAAAAAGAGACTGAGCCACTGTCCTGGGTGGTTAAAGACTTACTACAAAGGGGGGAAGCCTTTTAGTGACTACTCGTCTCAACATTAGTGAAGAAACCAACGCCTGCCAAGGACCTTAGGGCACCATCTCTTTTGTTGCTTGCCGACGAGATGAACATGTCTGAGGAGAAGAATTTGAATGCTGAAAAAATCTGTAGCAAATACACAATGTTTGTTACTGGACTAAGTTTGACTGCTGTTATCATTGCTGTGATAATGTGGATTGTGGAGCAAGAAACTCCGGCTCAAAATGTACTGACTGCTACTACTCCTGCCCCCACCGAACATTATTATTTCACTCTTCCCTATCATGAAAAGAAGCACCAAATGTCATATCTCAATAACACTTTCATACAAATGTTGCATCATACTAATAATGCTACGAACACTACCAACTGCTGGGTATGTGGAATGATGCCAGCCCATCAGAAGAAGGGAGGAACACCTTTGATTCCTCTGCCATTTTCACATAATGGCACCTGTAGAGCCTGGTATGCACTATTGTGGGCCTCTGCAATCAGTAATATTACTCTAGCTGATGTGGGAGGACTTAATGTGAAACTAAACAAGGTTTGTTACCCCGATGAGGAAGAGGACCCACAAGCCAAAGGAACTGTATGGGAAATGGAAGAGTATCGCAAAGGAGATTCCTCCACAAGCTATGTTTTCCCCAACACTCGAACGGCCAAGGGTAACGGGCCTTCTGTTATCGATGTTACCAGAGCCCGAGCAAATCTTTGTGTGAGCGGTTTTGGTAGTATCCCAGTGGGAAAAAGTGACTGTATTACAGTATTGAATATCACTGGAACGAACAATAGCAGTTTTCTTTCCTCATACAACACTTATTTCATTTGTGGAAGTAAAGGTTACTATCATCTACCAACCGGATGGTCTGGAATATGCTATGTGTCCTTGTTGCTTCCTCCTGTGTTCTTAGCACCTGCATCTAATCATAAAGATCAAAAATTGTTTAATGACATTTCCATGAACTGATTTAAAAGAACTATAAATAACGATGAAGTGGATCAAACTGACACTACATTATAGCAATATCTTGACTTTAATTTGGGACTCTTTTTCTGTGTTGGTGCGGCTTTAAACAGTAGGACACTTGACCCGAGTGGTAGAGGCTGTGACTAATCAAACAGCATTGGCTCTTGGAAATATTACAGAAGAACTCCAAATTACGAGAATTGTGACTTTTCAAAATAGAATGGTGCTAGATGTAATCTTAGCTGATCGTGGTGGAGCATGTCGCATTATTGGGAGTAGCTGCTGCGTGTTCATCCCTGACCACACCCCTTCTGTTTATGATGCCATTTCCAAAATGCATAAAATAGCCACTGAGATACATCAAGACTCAGGAACATGGACTTGGACTGGATGCCTCTGAAACATATTTTCT
This sequence comes from Triturus cristatus, assembly GCF_964204655.1. NCBI lineage: Eukaryota > Metazoa > Chordata > Amphibia > Caudata > Salamandridae > Triturus > Triturus cristatus. Next base: position 370,257,201 of record NC_140591.1, on the reverse strand, counting down.
GTATGGGGTCTGAAACTATTGTCGGCCTTATTCATAATTATTGCAATTCTCTTCTCTTGTTCTTTATGTATTCATTGTGGGCCAATGCTCTGTTCTCTCTGTATTTCCACTTGTACTACTTGTGTACCATCTAAAACGAATGTCCAAAATTCAAATGCCCGTTCAGCAATGGAACGAGAAATCTGTGATATAATGTTAATTGACATCCATGATGTTTATCGTACCCCTTTTAAAGCAGAAGAAAATGTCTTAGCTTATGCTAAAAGGGTCGTCTGTGGAAACGTGTAACATTTTACTTAGCATAAGCTACAGCCATTTTGACTGTGGTGTCCATTTCGTTTCCTTCGCAGTTCTTTCGTACTCTGCTGTTTGCCTTTTCACTCTGCTTGTGCCGTCTATTTTAGTTTGACCTCCTGACATGGCTAAGCAATGTACGTGATGGGGGTTTGTAGCTGCCAGTGCACCTGGTCTCGGATGTTAACTATGACCATTTACTGCTGCCATAAGCATTCCTGCTCCCCCTCCCACTTTGCTGCCCACATAGTCATCCATCTGCCCTTGTTTGCTGATAGCTATTTCTAAACCTTGTTCTTTCCATTTCTGTCCACATGCTTACATTGCAGAAAACCGGTATATAAGAACCATGGTTTGGGAGTTCAGTGTACTACCTCCTGCAGCACTTGAGAGTGTTGTGTGGACGTGGTCACACTCATGAGTGATTAATAAACTTGTTATTTTATTTCAACTCCAGTGGCGATCTCTCTTTTGTTAGTCTTTGGACCCTGTGGACGAGAGGGTGACCCTGCACCAGTGTGCTTACTTTTGGGTACATTTCCACATCTGGACCTCCCTCCCCATTCACATCCGCAGCACCCCGGGCCACCTTACTTTTAGAAGGCTGGTGAAGACATGGCTATTTACTCAATGCTAATTTTCTTCTGTTCTGTCGTCTCACTTGGTTGTTCATCTTAGCGCTGAGACGCCCCGTTGCTGGGGCAGCCATGCCCTTTACAAATACTTTAAAATTAATATTAACTCCTGAATTGCCACTGGTCTGACAAGTCACACAGGACGTACAGAATGCATATGACTTAGTCTTCATCTGGGGCCAATAAAAACGAGTGATCAGAGGGCAAACGGTTTTGGCCTGCCCAAGATGTCCTGCCAAAGGTAAGTCATAATCCAACTCCAGGAGGAAGGTCATATAGCACTGGGGGAGCACTATAAAAGATAGCATTCTAACAATAGATGTGTCACTATTTTTCTGGGCCTCTGCTTGCCCTGTAAGTCCTCAAGAGTGGGGCAATCTCTCTGCACCTTACAGAGCCATGCATGAGATGGAACTCCTGCAGCTTGCAATCCAGCCAGCTCAGGGAGGTCTTCCAGGCCAAAAATGGTTTCTTCTATAGGTTTGAGAGCCTCCTCATCAGGGACTGAGAATGGGCACTTCTGTGGCAGGTTTCTCATGCCCACTGCCCCTCCTCTTCCTGGCAGGTACCTAGGCCACTGTTTAAGGCTCCAGGGCCATCTGACTTCCCTGCTGGATTGCCATAGACCATGTGAGCAGAAGCACCAGATCAGGCAATCCTAATATCTCAAGATGCGACATGAGCTCCACCTCTTTTCATATTGTATGCTCAAGGTTATTCCCCAGCAGACAATCTACATGCATGACTGGACTCACAGCTACTCTCAGAGAATCAGAGACTCCGCCCCACTCCAGGTGTACCAAAGTCACACCATAGTGCTTCACCTGGTTGTCAGCTGTCACAACTTGGTGAACTACATGAGGGATTACCTGCTCGGAAGACACCTGATGCTACCTAACAGTAGAAATACTGGCTCCTGTGTCTCTCAGGGCCTCCACCCTCTGCCAACTGCTTGTACTTCTTAAGGTTATTAGGCTTGTGGGTTTAGGGTACCATCACCTTGTCATCTAGGGACAGCAGGGTAACCTCTGTGCTAGTCCCAAAACTAATTGAGACAATCTCTTCAACCAGCACCACACTGTCAAAACCTGATGTTGGCCCACCAGTGGGGGTCTGCCTCTTTTTAGGACAGATATTATCTCCCTTTGTGTGTCTTGACTGGAGATAGTCATTGCACCGGGGCTTGTAAGGCCCAATAGGTATCTTCCCACTAAAATCCACCTCTTCTGCTCAGAAGAGGTATGGGACTCTCCTCCCTGGAAAATCTTTTGGGGGCCTTTGGAGATGTCCATCTGGTTATCTTTGTTTCCATTCATCCATCCATCCAGTGCCTTACTGGAAGAATCCACAAAATCCACCCATGACTGGTTTGACTGCTTCTGTGTGTACTTGTACTTCAAGCAACATTTCTCTGGTGTTAAATCAAATCTAGTCATAAGAACTTCCTTGAAGGGTCAATAAAACATCTTGTCAGCTATTTTAAAGGTCAACAAGGCATCTCTGCTAAGAATGGTCATGTGTTTCTAGAAACTCGCCTCACAGTCCTCCTCTGATTCTTTATGCATACACAGGGCCACCTCATATGCTGCAAGCCACTTATCTGTATAATCCACTACCTCATAACAAATGGACATTATCCAGCATTTCGACTGCAGAGAAAGAGAATCCCCTCTAAAAAGGTAATTCAGGTCAGGGAGAAAGAGGGGAATTAACAATGAATACAATCGAGCAAGAAAGCTCCACTTTGACCTATATTTCTTTGTGGAATAGATTATATCTGGTATGGGTTTATACAAAAACACATAATCAAAACTTCACTGTTATAAGATCCCAATCTTATTGTTTATTTTTACTTTTGTCTTTTACTTATTGTTCATGATCACTTTTTTCATAACATGTATATTATCATAGTTTGATTATTTATTTAAAACAAAATACAATTATTTTTTGGGGGATAGATTTTTCTTTTTTTTACAAACATTTTTTTTTTTTTAAACAAAGATGTTCAGAACATGTATGCTCTAAGTATAATACAAAGACTCTTGACCCCTACTGAAAAACTAAATATACAACACTATACCATTGGAAAACTCACTCATGAATTCAAAACAAGCAAACACAAACATTCCAAACACATACACACATCTGAGTGTAAAGGATGAACTGAGATATTAAAAGTCTCCAAGACCAAGTCAAATGACCGTATACAGCAAGGTCTAGACAAATTAGGTTGACGCGCGTTTCGGTGGGGTGAAACACGATATAAACCACCTTCTTCAGGACCTTTCCCAAATAGTATAGATTCTCACACAAACAAGAGAAAAGGGGTACCTATAGGATGTAAACAAATTATTTTTAATGACCCCTACATAGTTACATTTTTATATATACAATTGGACCAATTCATTGACAAGAGAGAGAGAGAAATAGAAAGATTAGGAAAGGTGAGCTAAATCCCCAGTAGTGCTACTTTTATCTCCAGATTCAAAAGCTGTCTTCTGAAATTATTAGTCCATGAACCTTCTCTTACTTACTGAGAGACGTTCCATGTAGTAAGAAAGAAGACAAAAAAAAAGTTACCTTATACCCACAGTGTATCATGCAAGTAGTGAGAGAAAGGGTGATCACAGGACTAATGAAGAATTGCAAAGATACAATCATGCTGTGCATACGTGGTGGGCATTCCTTATATGTGTGTGTCTATACCCAATGCCTAATAACCAAAGGCAAATAAAGACTAGACTTACATATACTACTGTTCACAGGCTTGCTTTCCGATTTGTCAAGCCCTGCGACGAGTAGGATGCACATTTACGAGCGGAGCATGAGGCGACAGTGGATGTATCATATACGGCACTGGTCCACTTGATATACTAGTGTTGTAGATGAGATGAATCAAAAAAGAAATTATTAGGTAAGTAAGTCCCTTTTCTAGATGATAAGTGCTCAAAGGTCAGGATACAGGTATATTTGTTAGACATTACCCTACACCCTTCTGTATATTTCTATGTCGGTTGTTTCTTTTCTGTATTTGTATGCGGGATCACACAGTTATTTGCGCCATGATCCTGTAGAAAGAAGGAAACACCATGTCTACTAGAATTGATATTCTAATCCTAGACTGGTATTGTCATAGGCAAAGTACCCCTTATACTCACAGAAATCTCTGTGAGAGAGGATATGCATCTATGCTGTATGCGTCTAGCACAGTTATCAAAGTGCTCCTTTCAGGAAAAGGGCAATGTTCTCCCACACCATGGCAAAGATTGCATGTAGTTACGTCAACTAAGTTGGTGTCCCTGTGGGCAATCGAAAGAAAGAAAATATCTTATCTAAATTTCTACAATGCCGCGACTATACAGTAAGAAAGGCTGCGGAAATACCTAAATATCATAAGAAACCTACCAGCCGACATAGACGTGCTCTAGGAATATATGTCTGCAGATCTATGTCATATCGATATACGGTGGTCCCTTTAAAAATTGCTTTTATTGCAAACGAGTTCACGAGAAATTATAAGTATAGGGTGACGTATCGCTCTATCACTGATGCCGACTTCTCTCAGTATGGGATACCCATTCTCTCAGCAAATGCAAAGACTGACCACTCACCTATTTTCAAGACAGTAACGTTCTTGAGGCTCCACATCCGGCAACAGAGTGCAGCACCGTCCAGAGACTAAGCCCGCCATTAAATATAGTCATTTCCGGCCCGAAACAAACAACGTCGTCAATGCGTCATAACCCGACGCGTCGCTGCAAAAGAGGGCTCTGTGATCCAGCAACTAAAACTCGCGCCATCTTGAATTGGCCAAAGGGCTGATGTAATCAGGCAAGGCCAATGGTTACTGTATGGTGAGGTGTGTACACAGATATATACCCTATTTGCCATTTTAACTTACAGGTATTTGTTATTGGCAGAACATGATGCTATCACATTATATTTTAGATTTCAGTGATATGCACTGATTGGTCAGATACTCCTATGTTTCTCATTAATCGATTTAGTACAAAGACAGAATATGTGAAAGAATGAAGGGCTAAGATAAAATAGTGAACACCAGTGGACTGGATTACGGCCCAAATCATTTTACATAATCGACGTGTCGTACCGTGACACATTACGACAAAAAAGTGTTCTTTCATTCCAGCGCTCCAACTCGGGCCATCTTGGAATGGCCAAATACATAGTATGGTCAAATGAGGTAGTTTGTACTATTGGAATGAGTGCTCACATCAAATGAGGTGTGCTAACTCACAAGTATGTTATGATGGCACAGCTGGTTAAAGGCGCATTATGTTTTAGATTTCAATGATGTCCTCAAAGTGTGGAGGGAGTATGCACTACTTAAGCTCAGCATTTCATCCATCAATTGTTCTTTTGCAGTTGTAGCTTTAAGTGGGACAGGTATGCCCAGCCGTGGGTCATGTGGTCACCACTGGAGTCAAGCTTGCCGGGCTGATGACGGGGTGATACCCCAAACAGGTCCTAGGATGCTTTTGTCCAGTCCAGGCAGACAGATTGGGCTGGATTGTTCCTATGGGGACATGGTCAGGACTATTTTGCATATGGCTAGATCCAAGCTGGGGTGGCGTGGTTAGCAACAAAATGATGGATTAAACCCAAATATGTGACTGGGGGTGAATGTTTGATTTGTTCAGCATTCCATCCATCCTTTGTTCTTTTTGCTTTTGTCACCCTAAGTGGGTAGGGTATGCCCAGAAGTGGGTCATGTGGTCACTGTGCCTATAGATTCAAGCTAGCCTGGCTCAAGAGAGGTGATACAGCGAAACTGGTCCCATGATGCTTGTTTCTTGCCCAGGTAAGACCTGGCTCAACAGTTTGGGATGGACTGATCCCATGGGGAGTAGGGTCAAGACGTATTCGCATATGGCTGAGTCCAAACTGGGGTGGCGTGGTGAGCAAACAATGATGCATTATAGCCAGATCTGTGACTGGGGGTGAAGGTTCGATGTTTTCAGCATTCTGGCCATCTTTTTTTTCTTTTTGCCTTTGTTGCCCTAAGATGGAAGGGTGTGGCCATATATGGGTCCCGTGCTCACCGTGTCACTGGATTCAAGCAAGCCTGGCTAATGAGGGGTGATACCCCAAAACTGCTCCCAGAATGCTTGTTTCTGGTCCAGGGAGGACCTGGCCTTTCAATTCGGGCTGGACTGCTCCCATGAGGGAAAAGTCAAAACTGATTTGCATATGGCTGGGTTCAAACTGGGGTAGTGTGGTGAGCCAAAAAACTATAAATTAAACTCAGATCTGTTTTTGGGGGTGAATGTTTGATTTGTTTAGCATTCTGTCCATCCTTTGTTTTTTTCACTTTCTAAAAGTGGCATTTCTAAAGCAATAATGTTAAATACAAGTTCACCAGTAAGGGGTATTTATCATTTCCATTTCAAAGACATGAAACATGAAAAACTACTCCTCTCTGATCAGGAATTACAGCTTAAAAGTGTATTCAGGAATTCCCATTGCTGGCCTACAAGAGAGGTTGGCCTCACTGTAGTGAAACATGGCTGTTTGTCGCTACCAGACCATGCCAAACAGAAAGGGTCATGTCCTACCTTTTACTTACAGGACTCCCTGCCCTTAGGGTTACTTAGGGTCTACCATAGGAGTGACTTGTATGAAATAAAAGGGGTGTTTAAGGCCTGGCAGGTAGTTTTTAAATGCCAAGTTGAAGTGGCAGGATACTGCACAGACAGGCACTGCAGTGGCAGGCCTGAGACAGGTTTGAAGGGCTACTTCTGTGGGTGGCACATACAGTGCTGCAGTCTATTAATAGCATTTGAAGTCCAGGCCCTGGGATTATGGTATAGCACTTTATAAAGGACTTAGCAGTAAAACAAATATGACCATCAGGTATACACCAATGACAGGGTGAAGTATGGGCGGCGCAAGGAACTTGTAAATAAGCCCCATAGTGTTAGACCTGGCATCCTCAGGGTGGTTACCCGCTAGACCTTTTGCCTTTTGCCTCTCGTTTTTGCTGATTCTTTTTGTTGGCCTTAAGACTCTGAGCTCTTTACCACTGCTAACCAGTGCTAAAGTGCATGTGCTTCTCCCCTAAACATGATCACATTGGTGTATACCTGATGGGGTTATGCTGCTCTGTGTTTGGTATTGTGTTATGTTTTGTTGATTACTTAAGATTTGTCAACAAATGCTGCTATATTTCCAACCAAAAAGAGCACATGCCTTGGAAGTCTATGTGACAAGGTATCATTTACCACCAAAGGTGGTAATATAGCAAATTCAAAACAAGCTTTATTCGGTTTATTCGGTTAGTATACAACCACAAAAGCATCCTAAAAAAAAAACCCCATCAAATATAAAAACATTAAAAATATAAAAACATTAAAACATTTATCATAAATCATCACAATGTGATATAAATAATTTATCACGGTGAGAAATAATAAAATTCATGCAAGGTTCAAATACAAGTTAGGTTATCATTATACATAAAGTGCATTTTGAGGAGAAGACCATATTTATCTTTGATAGAAAAAGAAATATTTTGCCTGGGAATTTAAAACACTAGCTATGCTAAGAACGTTATAATTCCCGTAGACTAAAATCATTTCATTTCCCTGCCCGATTCAATTACTACATTCCATATCGTCTCCTAATACCCAGTGCTACTTTAATGAAACTCATCATTGCATAACAAATGGTAGAATTTTCCAATAGTTGCAAAGACTCATATCTCTCTAGGTATGTACATAGAGAGATATTTTTTAGTATTGATCTAAAAAATCTCCTTCTCGGATCATCATAGAGTGTGTAAAAGAGAAATATGGCACTACTCCAGCTCTTCAACAGCATAAGACACCAGTCAGCTCGAAATTGTGGCACCTGCTAGTGCTAACTTTATGTGATGCAGCCAGAGGCAGTTGGGCTGGTAGAGTTTAGGATGTATGAAATGTGCACATCATAAACACTGCTACGTTAAGGCACATATGGCCTTATTTATGAGTTTCTTGATGTAGGGCTACACCACCAGAAATCTTCCTGTGCTGACCTAGGTCAAAACAAAAGGGCAGGAATGTGTTGTATCCCAAAGATACTGTGCATTCCTGTTCTTTTTCCTTGTGCTGGCACACAGTGGTCCATGCACCAATGCAGGCATCCTTGAACCATGGTGCAAGGGTGCCTGCGTTGCCGATTGATTTTTTGCAGGAAGAGACTCCTGAACAAAATCAATCAATTCAGATGAATTCCTCTTTCTATGTGTCCTGTAGATTGCGGCACACTTACGAAAGAGTAAAAAACGAGGAGAAATGAAAACATTTCTCCTCGCTACACCTCCCAAATGCCATCCCTGGGGTGGTTTTAGATTCTGAGGCATTCTCAGGTTTAAAATCCCTCCTAAATATGGGAATGCTTCAGATTCCTTGGGTGTTGCGTGGGAAAAACCACAGCAACACCCATGGAACGCCCCTTTCACGCAGTGTTCAGTGTGAAAGGGGGACATATTTACAAGGCCATAAAAAGCCACGTAAAGTGGCTTTACGTCGCCTTGTAAAGATGCCGGAGTCACATCGCACCACATGAACGTCAAAAAAGTGACTAACCAGTACCACAAGGGGCCTCATAAATGAGACCCACCGTTTTTTCTCCTATAAACCACAACAAACAACGTGCCATATAATCCATATAATCTTCTTGTCATGTGATACATCACGTGTGATATAATGAACCTCAATGACCTCTACTGCTGTTGCAAAGTGATAGGTGCATGCACCCACAGGACTACTTCAATGAATGTGCTATGCAGCACTGAAGGGTGGTGGAGTGAGCTAAAGAATGATGACCGCGTCTTCCAGAAGTACTGATCGCAGACATATTTAAAGTACACTTAAACACCAGAAGTGCTTACATCTTCCTTCCTGGCATCCTTATTTTCAGAATGCTCCCTGTTATTGCTATAATTGCAGGGGTTTCCTTCTGTGAGTCACTTAACGCAGTGTCTCCTTGGCAGCAACTACACCTAGTAATTACCCTTGACTCCATATGACCCTTAATTCCCTTTGTTTACGGGTTCGTACAATAGCACAGATAGGCTAAGAAAAAGAAATTGAAATAGTCAATGCCTTTAAACGCTACATTTAAACAATCGATGATTTAGGATTTGTGTGCAATGTAGCTCCAATAATGATGACTTTAATGATGTTGTTGGTCTACGCTGCTGCAGAATTGAGATTGAAAAATATTAATATTGTGTTTTCTGCACCCAGTGCCTTTTTAGGAAAAACCTGCATGCCAGCTCCAGAACAAATACACTGTAATTCTGAGCTATCATTTCCTCAACAGTTCTCTACATGCTATTAACTGAGGCTGGTGCCTTAACCACTGATTTCCAGGGAAGCAGTGAGACATCTCCCTTATGTTTAGAACATAGCTTTTGTGTTTCATTGAGCCTGTTATATTTTTTTATCGTTTCGGCAACAAAACAAAAATGAATATGCAGGTGCGTGTTTTGTAAGGCATTACGTACTTTCAAAGACATCTTTGTTTAGTTAACATACTTTAGACTCTTTTGAATATAGAACAGAATTAGGCTAAAATATTTTGATCTCTGGCTCGGGCCACCACAGTGCAGTGCCTTTAATTATTAAATACAGCTTTTACCCCATTATTTGAGAACATATTCAAAAATATTCGGGAATTGAGATAACTTGATATACGTTTATGATTACATTGTACTAAATTCTTCACTAATATGCAGCACTGTATTCTGTCAAATTTTGGCTTCATCTGGCTAAGCAGGAGTATGTGAAATCGGGCCCTTTTGAAGTATATACAGTTTCTGCTTAGGTTGCTAATCTTGATTCCTATTCCAACTCCTTACTCCTATGTAAACAATATCTCCGGACATGCAAAAGGCAACCAGCTATTTCTCATATCAGAACTTCCATGCTTGCCCAGTTGGCTTAATTTAACTCATTTGACAGCATCTAGCCTAGGGAACTTTACCATATGGATTAATGGACCTTCTCCGAGTACCCCTTTCTTGGTGTACATGCACATGCCATCAGTGCTTAATTTGCAAAGAAATAAGTGCCAGGGCCCTTGTCAAAGACCACTGCAACTGGCACCACCCATTACTTTGGCCCGAAAGCGAGGGACTTTAACAAGGGACTGGGACTTTAATAGCTGTTATAGCCCTGCAAAGAAGGGCTATAAGGCTATTAGAACATTCTGCCACTAGAGGGCAGAATGTTCTAACAAATAAAACAAAGGCCTCCTGAAGCGCGAGGGGATTTAAATCCCCTCGAGCTCCGATAGGCCTTTCTAAAACATTGGAATGTTGCTCTGCGGGACTTTACCAGCCCGTAGAAGCACGGAGCACTCCATTGTCTTGAATGGAGCTCCCAACATTCCAATGTTCTAATGTGTATTAAATTTCAAAACATTTGTTGTTGTGCTCATTTTAACCTCATCCATGCTCATGACGAGCCCAGCTCGTCATGAGTCACAGTGGAGCTGTGCTCATGACGAGCTAGGCTCGTCATAACGGCCGCGGTCTGCCCACACGCGATTGATTCCCCGCCTGTGCGGGGTGAAGTAATCAGTGGGCGGAGTCGTGACGAGCCCAGGTCGTCATGAGCACAGCTCCACTGTGACTCATGGCGAGCTGGGCTCATCACGAGCACTGCTGCGCCCCCCCCTGCGCCGTGGGGGAATTACCCCCGCAGTGAAGGGGTTAAAATTAGACTAACAGCACCACCATGTGATCATGGACAACTTAAGGATTTTGGGGGCCCAGGGCCAAATGTATTTTGGTGGCCCCTGTTCAGATCACCTTTGAATTTATGATCCAGTTTCAGCTCTTTATTGCACTGACAGTGCACTGACACACTCATCCAAATTCTAAATGTGTTTACATCTAATATTCAGGGATAATGTGTTTTCAATATTGTAACACAGCAGCAAGTTACTAATATTACTGCAAATATTCTCTGCGACACCTTCCCATTTCTCATATGCAATATCATGTTTGGATCTAAAAGGAACTTTTTTTATGGATGTTGCATGAAATGTAAACACATTTATCTGCAAAATGTCTGTATTAGACTCTCACACATCACCCATATTAAAAATAAACTAAAGGGAAACACTATTTGTCACAATCTGTTTAAGAATTATTCAAGGTCATCAGGGAAAAGACTCTCTGCAGAACAGAGCTGGCTCTAACAGGGGGCCCACTGAAAGGCTGGGGGCCTGGGCCAGAGCCCACTTTGCCCATGCTTTAAAATGTGCCTGCATGTGGCAGATGTCCAAGTCTAGTGCTGACAATTAAGTGCCGATGCTGAGCACCAAAACCCACCAGCTGAAAAGCACTGCATACCACTCCACTGATCCTGTGGCTAGGTTGGTGCAGAGCAGCAGATGTTTTAGTCACACTGAGCGTGAACTGGACTACCTATAACACAGATCATCAAAGTAAATTCCCACCTCTTTAGCCTGCCACTAGTGGAATAGAAAGCATGACACATCAAAGGACCTGCAGAGTAAATTATCACTACAGCTGATTAGTAGTTATAATTTGTGCCCTAAGTTTTTGATGAATCTAATAAGGGCAAACCACAAGATGCTGTGCTCCTAGACAAGATAAGAGCACCTCTCAGATCATTCATGCACAACACCAAAATGCTTCCCACAAAGCATTACGTTATATAAACCAATCTGCCAGCTACACAAGCTCACTTTTTGTAACTTGCTACTCATTTGAAAATGCATTATTTATACACAAAGGGGTCAATCAATCAATCAATCAATCTAGGGTTTGTAAAGCGCGACTACTCACTGTGAGGTATTCAAGGCGCTGGGGGGGCTGCCGCGATCCGTTTGGGCGCTGGGTTCATTCGAAGAAACAAGTCTTGAGGTCATTCCCGAATTGGGACAGCGATGGGGATTGCCTGAGGCAGAGGTGCATGGTGTTCCAGGTCTTGGCGGTGAGGTAGGAGAAGGATCTTCCTCCGGTTCTGGTCCTGCGGATCTGTGGGACAGTGACCAGAGACAGTTGTGTGGAGTGGAGGGGTCTGTTGGGCGCGTGGAATAAGAGTTGGTGGTTCAGGTATGCTAGTCCGGCATTGTGGAGGGCCTTGTATGTGTGGGTGAGGAGCTTGAAGGTTATTCTTTTGTCTACTGGGACCCAGTGGAGTTTAAGCAGGTATTAAGGAATGTGGCTGAAGCGTGGGATGTTTAGGGCCATTCTGACTGTGGCATTTTGAACATTCCAGAGCTTCTGGAAGAGTTTCTGGGTGAAGCCAGAGTAGAGTGTGTTGCCGTAGTTGAGTCTGCTACTGATGAGGGCCTGGGTGACCGTCTTCCTGGATTCAGTGGGGATCCATCTGAAGGTCTTTCAGAGCAGGCAGAGCATGTTGAAACATGACAAGGAGACAGCATTGATCTAGCAGTTCATAGTGAGTGCGGAGTCCAGTATGATGCTGAGGTTACCTGCATGGTCCCTGAGAGTGGAGGGTGTTGCCAGTGCAGCGGGGCACCAGGTGTCATCTTAAGCGGAGGGGGTGGATCCCAGGATGAGGACTTCTGTCTTGTCTGAGTTGAGCTTGAGGCAGCTGTCTCTCATCCAGGTAGTGATGGCTTTCATCCCTTCATGGTAGTTGTTCTGGGCGACTGTGGGTACATTGGTGAGGGAGAGGATAAGCTGAGTGTCGTTGGCGTAGGAGGCAATGTTGAGTCTGTGGTTTCTGACAACGGTTGCAAATGGGCCTATGTATATGTTGAAGAGGGTGGGACTCAGTGAGGAGCCTTGGGGCACTCCGCATGTGATCTCTGTAGGTTATGAGAGGTACAGTGGTAGTCTGACCCGCTGTGTTCGGCTGGTGAGGAAAGGGCAGATCCGGTCCAGGGCTTTGTCGCGGATGCCGGCGTCGTGGAGTCTTGTGCTAAGGGTATGGTGGAAGACAGTGTTGAAGGCCTCTGAGAGGTCCAGGTCCACAATCTGCTACATAGATACTACAATACAGTGCACTGGATGGTCGAATTACCTTGAAGGAAATGGGGTCCTGCAAAGATTAGCGAAATGTATGCATCAATAGTCATTAAACATCATTAGGAAAGGAAAATAACTAAGATAACAGAGATGATATATACATATCCCAGATATCGTCCTTTGTTTATAGGAATTACCTTTAGTTAGTTCTGTTGTTTTTTTCCCTCCATTGAGGCAGATTCAGCATGGATTTCCACGATCCCAAGACTCATTCCCAGACAGTGAAAGTTGTCAGACCTCAAACGGCTCATTGTCTTGATCGCTAATTATCCACACATGGTGGTGTAAGGACCAGGTCTGTAGTGTTCTTTGTTGCATTAATCCCAATGTGTTCGAAACAGGCCACTTGAAATCTGTTTTTTCTGTTATTTGTTTCATTCCTCTGAGATTTTTTATTTTTTTATTTCCACATGGTCATAAATTGGGATTCATTGTGTAAGCTCTGCGTTCTCTCTATGATTGTGGCCATGCATTGAGTGTGCATGTTAGATACACAGCAAAGCTTGCAGACACTTAGAGTGCAAAAGAGGTTCGCCCATCCCAGATCACCATTTAATTTATTCTGCTTATGTTATTTACTTGACCTACTTCACCAGTCCATGGCAAAGAGTTTGTGGCATAGCGCGAGGTGTCGGTGTTGCTGCTGTGAGCATTGGCCTGACTAGTTCCATTGATATCTGCCTTGACCCTTGGGATCTTGTGGTTTGTCATAATCATAACTACTTAGTAGTTGCCCAGCAGTTGGGGTTGGAGCCTGAAATCTCATGTGTGGGCTGGTGCAGCACGGAGTGAACTTCTTGGACAATGACAGGCAGCATTCTTGGTACTTCAAGGCCATTGAGTGGCAAGTGGGATGTATGGTGATGCAAAACCGCAGAAGTACTTCGTTATAGGGTAGCTTTACCCTAGAACACTACAAGGAAGGCATCGTATTACCAGGATTGAGTACTTGGCTGTTTGCGGTTGTATCTCAGCACAACTCTATCACCATCCTACCCCACAGGTCAAGGTCTGCTAAAAAGTATGGGAACTGTGATCATAAGTGCAATGTGGGGTGGGAAGGTCAATGTGTGTAGAGGCAGGAAGGGTCAAAGAAGTAGCTAAAAGGAGCAAAATATTTTATAGCCATTTTGTTGGCATTTTGCTTTGAGGTAAATGCATATAAAATAATGCGCACACCCTAAATGAAAAATAAATGCAATTTAAACTAATTAGTGGGAAATGCACTATGTTGTATTATGAAACCTCTGTTGGTCAGTGTGATCAGTACAGAAGTTTGCATATGTAACCAGAGCGCACAGACTTAAATCCTGGTTAGTGTACTAGGTAATCGAAAATGGTGTATTTTCGGTACTACCATGTCCCAGCCTCTGACAGAAAGCACTGTGAATATGTAAGCTGATTCTTTAAAATGGTATTATACATAGTATGAGATAGCCTTCCACAAAATGTGCAAAAATATTTTGGTGTGAGTGCTTTTAAAATATAGATTTTAGCAACATGCAATCAGGCTGTATCTACTGCAAACATCTTTAGTGCCCAATAAAAGCACTCACTCCAGAACTCCATTTCCTATTAAAAAATAAGTGTTGTTACCATGATGCCTCAAATTACTGTCAATTAATACCTAATCTAGATCCTAATCAGCCTTTATTTTTGCTGATTAACCAATTGCCACATTCACATTTCTTTCCAGTAGCAGGCACCCTGATGAGAAGTCTTGTTTCTTCTTTAACTCTCTGTCTCTTCCTTGGCTCCACAGCTCAACTGTCGCATTAACCTTCAAGGGAAAGTTGATTTCTAACTTAAAGTAGGGGAACTGTTCTATGAAATCTAATAAGTATGAAATTGCCATTCTCCACAGATGCCACCCACTTTGACCTCTACCTTACGCCATTAAGCATCATGTTACAACACTGTCCTTTTCTGCCCATAAAACAGACTTAGCTCATGGTGTTGAAAACTGACATAGAAAGGATTAGAAGTGCGAGCCAGGATAGAGTATTACCTGCAGCATTAGTAATGCCAGCTAAATATTGCAAGATGGCTCTACTGTCAATAATAACAGTAACATGTGAAACTAAGGAATCTTCACGAGAGCAAAAAGGAAACGTTTGCAATCGATTGTTAGTCCCTCAAGCAAAAAGGTGAACCATAATCCAAGTAAAGATACCATGGCGCAAAGACATGAAAAATGTTTTCAGAAAATGGCAAGTCCTAAGCCAATAAATCATATATTGAAAATTGGACGGGGTATAAAAAGCAATTTGGGAAAACTGTCCCTTTCTCAGAATAGAAGTAAGTGTGATGAAATGGGGATGAGAGGAAGAAAAGAGGTAAAAAAAACTAAATATAGCCCGTGTGATATTTCAAGCTGAGTTACAGTCGGCCTTGAGCATCCTACCCTGGGATAATTTGGTCACAGAGGGCAAATTAGGTCCTTAAAGTTTTAATGTTGAACACCAGTGTCTGTAGGAAATAGACCTCATAAATGGTTCACCTATGGACAAATTCAGCCTTATAAATCAAACTATGAGATGTGATTTGGCTACAGAGAGGACACAAGCTGTCATAAAATTCAATTCTGAGAGGTCAAGCCCAAGTCTACCTGATTGCAAGACAGGTCACCTAACTACGACTGTTCATAACTGATTGAAAGAGCCTTGCGAGGGAGCAGTTCCCAATGGAGAGTGAACTTCTACTATCTTGGGCCATTACCAGACCATACAAAGCCTTGTCCCTCTTCACCTAAGACAATACAGCCTGGAAGACTTTGCCTTTGATTTCAGAGCCCTGAATTCAGAGCCTTGTAGTAGGTCAAGGCTTACTTATTCCTACTATACCTAAATTAAAACCGGAAAAAGCAAACTGGGCTCTACATTAGGATTGAGTAATAAATTCCGCTCCATTAGTGGAGTTTGCAGAGTTTTGGCCACTTCGCGTTACGCTGGCAATGCCGAGTTTTGGCCAAGCTCCGCCAACCACCAGAGGTTTTCTCTCATGGAGCTCGCCAACAATAAGTTGGTGAGCACGAGCACGAATTGGGGTACCATAGTGCAAATTTCAGGTGCTTGGAGGGCACCCGGCGAGATTTTCTCAGCTCGGGTGGTCGCGATCGTTTCGGTGAGCGAGCTGCCTCTCGAGTAGAAAATTTACTTGAGCAGCAGCAAAAAAACAGGACCCTCTGATGTACCATGTGGTTCCGTTCATGCTGATTTTGTAGCATGGACACTAACAATCAGCATGAGCAGTGCGACTTGCCGATTTCTGGTGATTGGCAGAACTCTTGCAGAATCTCATGGAGATTTCACGTAACTCCACAGAATACCACAGAGTGAAAATACACAAATCCTGCCCACCCCTTCTGTGCAGCAATTTGTTGGCTACTATAATTCAGTGTTCTAATTGCTAGAAACACCTCATGGTTGCTCTCTGGTTCACACTTTTGACCAGAAGACCCAAATGTATCTCCTAAGTCACTAACGTCAGTCCGTTGTTTATCATGCTGTAAGATCGTCTTCACAATTTTTGGGCTCATGCTCTGCTTCCGGTGATGGACCGGTGTGATCACTAAAACAAGACACTCACCTCTGCCAATCTGAGTTATACATAAGAGGATCAGTGTACATTCAAGAACAGTGCGACAGCATGTTACCGCCAAAGCTCTGTTGCATACTCTCCATATGAACCTGTACAATTCCTTACTAGACCCTTTTCCAGGAACACGCCTACTTCATTCAAATGAAGGCTCTGAGACAGGTCACACCGGTTCCCTACCATCCTGAGTAGATCCTACACTTTGACATTCAACCAAGGGGTTCAAATTAGGACCTACAACTAACTCTCCAGGCAAGACCTAACACATATTTACTAATCATATGCTTTCCTTCCTTTGGCAGTGTTAATTTTCTCTTTGATCAGTGTATGAAGTATGTGGGATATAAAAAACATTACACATCATAGCTAATCATGCAGTACTAGATGTATTATGTATAGCCTATGTTGGAAAATGGCCCTCTTTGAAGGGTCACTTCAAATGTTTTGCTATCCTGTTCCTCTTTTTCTGACCATTTTTTGTTGGCCTTAGAACTATGAGTGCTTTAACTCTGTTGACCAGTGCTACAGTGAATATGCTTCTCCCCTAAACATGGTGACCCTGGTGTATATATAATTGGCATTTTTTGTTTACTTAAAAAATCTCATTTAAAATGGTATACCATTTACCTGTAATCTAAATGCTACTTATTAGTGGGCCTGCAGCACTGGTTGTGCCACCCACACATCTAGCCTTTCTAACCTGTCTCAGGCCTGCCAATGCAAGAGCAGTGGGTGCAGTTTACTGCTACTTCGAATTGGCCTGTAAAATCACTTGACAAGCCTTAAACTTTCCTTTTATTTTACACAAATCACCCCCAAGGCACACCCTAGGAAGCCCAAAGGACAGGGTGTTGAGTAACTAAAAGGTAGAACATGTACTTTAAAGTTCTACATGTTTTGGTAGTGACAAATACCCAAATTCATTTTTCACTACTGTGAGGCCTTCTCCTCTTATAGGCTAGCATTGGGAATTCTTTAATATACTTTTAGGCTGTAATTCTTGATCAGAAAGAAGTAGCTGCATCCTGCTTTATATCTTTGGAATGATAATGATTAATCATCTTTAATGGTAAAGTTGGATTTAACATTACTATTTTAGAAATGCCACTTTTAGAAAGTGCTGATCTGTGGGCCTTACAGCCTGCCTCCAATGCATTTCTGGGGTGGGTGACAACTACATTTTGTGCATTGCTTCTAGACAGCCACAAACACCGGACGTTTAGGTGTGTCTGCATACTCATCTGCATTCTGATGGCTCTTTCTGAGCAGGAAGAGAGGGGGAGATGAATAAGCAGTGGCCTTTTTCCCACAACAAAGGGCTTATTACTGCCTACTGACAGTCTGGAGCCAGGACTGGGAAGAATGGGCAAAAGACTGTTCTATGAATTCATCCTTACTTCAAAGACACAACTGGGTAAAATTACTCGCTGACCCTATCAAGACCTATACCAAGACTGTCACCTGCAAACTCTGCCGGGAGTAAAGACTGAGGCACTACAAGGATTGCTACTTTGTCTGACTGCTGGTCTGGAAGAGCTGCTTTTCTGCTTTGCTGTACTGCCCTGCTGCCCACTGAACTCTGCTCTGTTGAGGGCAAGGCCTGGACCCATCTCGCTTGAATCAAGATTGACTCCAAAGGCTTGCTTTCTTGACCCATGTTCTGAAGTCTCAGGGCCATCAACACCTTCCTTCAACCCTGCAACAGCACCTGGATTCTACCATCTATGAGTCCTGCCCTGCCAAGTGATGTCAATTCAATCCTGGGCCCTTTAAAAGTGACTTCTGCCATACAGAATCATCAAAATCGATGCAGTGATGGCTTTGTGCCAATTGGAACTGAAGCATTTCCCTTCGACACCGACACAGGAGCCTATGGAAGACATTGCTTCAATGGACTGTGCGGCACAACAACCACAGACATCGCGGCTTGATGACAACAGAGTGCTTGCATCGTAAAGGGGTTCATCGACAAAGCTTCTCCTGCGAGGATCGGAACTGACACGTCGATTCTTCGACATCGTCGCTTTCTCCATCCAAGGTACTTTGTCAGTTGGACCTGAGTAAGTCCTGTAGCTGGCCTGCCTTTCATTGCAGCTAGCCTAAACTTTGGATTTACCCAGGTCCAGAGCGACCGCAAGGTTCCCCTAAGTGCTATTTGCTTCTAAGAACTATCTTTTGATTTATTCTTTAAAAATTCATAACTCTGGTTTTACTTATTAAATTTTTGGCATTTTGGTCTTTTTTGTACTCATAAAAATATAATCGATGTTTTCTATCCCTGAGTGGAGTATTTATGTGATGTTTTCATTGTGTTACTGTGCGTGTGTGTTGCACAAATACTTTACACATTGCCTCTTTAGATAAGCCTGACTGCTCCTTGCCAATGTATCAGATGGTTGTGGTAAATATTTCGTTACCGGTACTATTTTTTATGCGGTAAAGTCTATCAAGAATAACTCAGTAAATATAAGAGGCAGAATCCGTGGTATTAGAGGTTTTAAAATGCTTTATTCCTATACAAAGGAAGACAATTCGAATTGTGGGCCTTCTATTCCATCACCACGAAAGTTCAGGAAGGAAGGGGCATATATTATTGACAGATAGGCAGTTTTATAGAAAATACATTACAGTGAAACAGATGCAAGAGGCGTGACAGCTGATAAAAGGTGCATACGTAGCTAATAGAGGGCGTAAACATGGGTGTAACTGAAATACGTCATTAAACATGATGTCACAAGTGGGTGGATCCATAAAAGAATCCTGCAATGTCAGCAGAAATAGTTGGCAGAGATGCGCGCGCAGCCGCATGACGTGTGATTGACGTGCAACTAGAGGGTGAAGGAGACTTGACATTTAGCTCTATATGTGGAGACAGAAGTCTGGGGTTATGTCAACCTAATCCCAAATCATATCTAATATCCTATGTTTAAAGAACTGTGTTATCCAAAAAGAGAGGTCTCTTAGGATAGAATCTTATTCTATACTGACTATACTGACTGTTAGTGCGTGTACAAGCGTCTAAGTGTCTACACTAGATGCGAGGGGGTAGGAATATTCCATGGTAACGGGGCTATGAATTACTTGCATGAGGACAGCGAGGCCTGGCCCCTTTGCACGGTAGCTGGAGGAATGTTTACCTAAACTACTAGACAGGAATGCATCGGATGGAAAGCGAAGGAGATAATCTTGAAGGTGAAATACAGTTTTTGGCAGGCAACTGGCTGGATCAGGCACCGTTAGCCGCGCAGGGAGTAGGACAAAGTTCATGGTCACAGATGCGGGCTCAGACTGGAGCTTTCAGAGGCAGAAGGCAGAAAAGGCTTGATGACAGAATTCGGGCCTACTCGCCTGAATCTGTAAAATGTGGAAAGTAAACCACATAAAGTCGGTGGCCTTTCATACTTAGAAAAGGAATATCTGACCCATTCATGGTGGATCTGAAAGAGGACATGTTGACGGTGGACACACATATATTTGCGTCTTCAAAACTGGAGTAGGAGGGAACATACATGTACTTATAGCATGCACATGGAGCCGTTGGGGTCTACGATAGGGGACATAACTGATCACAAAATTCATATTTCCTCATTCCCTCCTTGTCCCCTTCGGACCCTCAGGAGATATCGATCTTCATCAATCCATCGATCTGTTCATATAGCATCATTTGTTCTTCTTTCTTCTTCCGGGATCTCGAACGAAAACTTGGATGTGGGATACACGAGGTGGCACACAGACCACAAATCGCTGGCCCACATTGCAGACATAAGCAGCAACTGAATAGTATGAGAAAGCCAATACCTAGGAAGGATAGGATTCTCCATCCCCAGGCTGACAACACGCCCCAGAACCAACCGGACCAAGTCCAGGTGCCTGGACTCTGGTGTATCTGGCTTACAATCTTATGAAGGCGTGTTATGGCTTTATATACTGACGGCGAATTTTCTGGTATGAAAATGCAACAACTTGATCCGATGACCCTACAAGCTCCGCCCCTATCGGCCAGGATGACGTCAAGGACAAGACGATTTTGAAGCACAACAATCCGCATAGCAGACTGCTCTTCTGTTAAATTGCCTAAGGCGGAAATAGTTTCGTTCACTACTGCTTCAAGTGTTCTTGTTAATCTACGTATCAGCTTACTATTAGTGACTGTACCTATATAGGGAAAGAAACCTTTATTGAAATCTGTGTATTTCTCCCATGCTGTTTCAGTGTAATCGACAATTGGGAGATCTCTCTGCTGTCTATTGTGTACTAAATGGGTATTTCTGTGATAATCAGGAGGGGCTAGGAAAACAGGTGGTAGAAGGAATGCTATGTAACAGGTACCATCCCAATCTAAAGGTAGACGTATATATGCGGTCTGGCCACATATAAAGTAGGAATGACGAGAAGCTCTAAATGTAGACTTGCCTTGATCACTGAATTTTATTACAGTGGTGCATTTACTATGGCCCATGTGTATGGAGCCATTCTTTCTTATACATAATTCCCCCTTTACTGGGAATACTGACATGGCGGGCAAGATTGGTGTAGCTTCAGATTCAACGTTCAGGATCATAAGGTTAAGTGTAAAATTACCTAATCCATATACTTCATTTTCTAGATCAGTTCCTGTTCTTTTGGGAAGTCCCTCCTTGTTAGGGTAGCAGACTTTAAGCAAAACTAAGTTCAGGTTTCCCCATACCCAGCTGTCTTGATAAACTGCGGAATTCGAATCTAGGGAATTAATCAAACTAAACCATGCTCCACAGGAGCCATTGTGTGTGAACGGATAGGGAAAGAGGGGCAAAACTCCCTTATAGTTCTGATAGGGAGGGAGTCGGCCACATATCCAACAATTTGTGGCATTGCTGGTTTGATGGGAATGATGTAACATACTAATGAAAGTGTTATTGCGTAGCGCAAATCTATAAGACAATTCATGTGGAGGTAATTCACTAAAAGAATGTTCTGCAGTTATATTATAAGCACGCTTAGGAATAGGGTAATACATGTGCAATAGGATGCTGACAATGATGATCAGAAGACTTAGAAAAAACAAAATTAATAACGTTACTGTGCAGTGACTACGAAATGATTTACAATAGGCATGCTTTTTGAGCTGCATCTGATTATTTCTTTCTCTATTCCGGTCTAGAGGATACATGTCAGAGACAAATTCAACCGATTCACCTTGGAGAGGACTTAAACAATCAAATTGTCTGACTTACTAGACCTCAATTTTAGTTTATATAGTTCTGAGTTCGATTGCTCAACCAAGGGGAGCTTTGAGTCTGTCTGTGAGGGAATACAGGGTTGAGTCTCTATACTGGGTGGTAGTCCATAAAATTTCTTGATATGACTCGAGTGCAACCACCCTTTTCTTCCCTCGATTTTCACGGCTGTCCTTGTGGTGAGTAAAACCAACTTCGGTGACTTCCACCTAGGATCCAGTTGGGTCTTCCGGTCAAAGTTCCTGACCAACACTAGGTCACCAGGAACCACGTCATGGGGCTTCACCTCAGTATTATCGGGAAAAGCTGCGGATACCTGTGAACGACAAGATTGTAGTGCAGACATCAAGGAAGCCAGGTAATCTGTCAGCATATTACAGTCAACATCAGTGATTTTGCGAGGTATAGGCGTCCCCCACATATTTGGCGGTCTACCGAAGATCACCTCATACGGGGATAGCCCTGTTCGAGAATGTGCTACCATTCTCATGTAAAAGAGCGCAACTGGTAAGGCTACTATCCAATCGACTCCTTTTTCTCTACATATTTTGGACAATCTAATTTTCAGAGTTTGATTGTGACGTTCCACGAGACCTGCTGCCTCGGGATGTCGGACACAGTGAAATTTCCATTGATAGCCTAATAGAAGGGAAACGTGTTTCATTAGTTCGGATGAGAACGGCTGGCCGTTATCTGAGTAGACAACATGTGGTAAACCGTACCGTGGGAAGAATTCTCGAACTAACTGTTTGGCAGTAGTCGGGGCAGTGTAATCTGAAACCGGGTATGCTTCTGTCCAACGGGACAGAGCACAGACAACTACGAGAACATATTTGAATCCTCGACATCGTTCCATCTGGATATAATCCATCTGGAGGACTTCAAAAGCATGATCGGGAGTTTGGAATCCACCCTGTTCTACGGGGATGCTTTTACCTGGATTAAACTGACAACATATCATACAGGTACGAACTTTTTGTTTAGCTGCGGCTCGTAAATGTTTGTTGAACCAAATGTGTTGAATGCTGTCTAGCATAGCTTTTTCTCCTAGGTGCGCTGGACTATGTATAGTGTTAATGATGACTTGGACCATTGAGTCGGGAAGAAACCATATAGATTTTTCCTTCGTCATCCATCCCTGATCTGTTTGGATCCCTCCTAATTCAGTCCATTTCTTTATTTCGTCTGGTGTAGCATGTGTCTGTATGTCGATTACATCAAGGGCGGGATCCTTAACTGTCATGCAATGTGTTGGTGTCGGAACTATTGTCTTTGTCAAGTCAGTTGTGTGAGTCTGATTCTGAGCAGTCTGTTTAGCTGTTCTGTCAGCTAGGTCATTACCCTGAGAAATAATATCGGTAACTTTTGTGTGGGCTTTACATTTCATAATCGATATTGCAGTAGGTAGATGAATCGCGTCTAATAGGGCTTGAATGAGGGGTCCGTGTTGGATGTGGGCACCGTGAGAAGTTAAATAACCTCTCTCTCGCCACAGTACGCCGAAGTCATGAACGACTCCGAATGCATAACGTGAATCTGTGTATATGTTGACTTTTTTATTTGTGGCTTGAATACAGGCTTGTGTCAGAGCGGTGAGCTCTGCTGCTTGAGCTGACAAAGTGTTAATACAATTTGTTTCAATTACTTCAGTGTCTGTTGTGACTGCGTAAGCGGCCACTAACTCTCCTGTACTTGTTCTCATACATGACCCATCTACATACAATGTCAAATCTGGATCTGACAAAGGGATATCTGTCAAGTCTTGTCTGGGTTTCGTCGTGATAGTAATGACTTCGACACAATCATGTGCCAATGGATCTGTTCCGCCTACTGGTAACAGTGTGGCAGGATTTAACGTATTACAACGTCTGATTTCTATATGTGGCTGAAACAATGTTAATTCGTAACCGGTGAGTCTTGCTATAGTCAAGTGTTGTGTTTGTGTGCGGTTCAAGAGAACCTCTACTGCGTGTGGTACTTGTACTGTTAATTGATGTCCTAACACTATGGCATCGCTTTGTCTGATTGCTAAAGCTGTTGCTGCCACTGATTTCAGGCACGCTGGAAGTGCCTGAGCTACTGGATCTAATGTACTAGAGAAATAAGCACATGGTTTGTGTGATCCTGCTTGTTCCTGAGTGAGTACTGACAAAGCAGTACCTTCGCGTTCTGTAACGAAGAGTGTAAACTGTTTATTGTAACATGGTGTTGCTAAGACAGGTGCTTGGCATAAAGCTTTCTTTAAGCTTTCAAAGGCGTGTGTATGTTCTGGAGTCCAAGGGAGGACAGTCGATGTGGCTGCCTCCTGTGTTGTCAACTGGATGAGTGGTTTTGCTAGAAATGCATATTGAGGGATCCACTGCCTACAGTATGAAGTGAGGCCTATAAAAGCCCGCACCTCCTTTTGTGTCTTGGGTGCTGGCATGTTAGCAATTAACTGGATGCGGTCGGATGTAAGCTGCCTTCCCTCCTTGGACAGCGAGTGCCCAAGGTAAACAACTCGCTGTACACAGAATTGCAGCTTGGAAGGGGACACCTTGTGCCCCTTGTCGGCCAGAAATTTCAAAACCGTCAGTGACGCTGTTTCACATTCAGGTTCGCTTCGGGCGGTGATCAGCAGATCATCGACATATTGAAGCAAGGCAGTGTTAACTGGCATGTGGATACTGTCAAGTTCTCGTTTCAGTGCTTGGCTATAGATGCTGGGGCTCTCTGTAAATCCTTGAGGTGCGCGTGTGAATTTAAAACTTCGTCCATTTAAACTGAATCCGAACAAATATTGACTTTCCGGATCGATTGGGACACTAAAGAAAGCATTCTTGAGATCAATTACAGTGAAGAACGTTGCTTCTGAGTCAATAGCCGTGAGTAATGAAGAGATATCTGGGACCACAGGGTATTGTGGTACAATACATTTATTTAATTCGCGCAGATCAATAACTAATCGATATACTGGTGGAGCTTTTGGATCCGTTCTTTTAAGGATCGGAATTATCGGGGAATTACATACATTGGAGTCAGTTTCCACAACCACTCCTTGGGCAATAAGCTCGTCAATGATTTGCAGTAAAGCCACTACAGCATCTGGAGGTAACTTGTATTGTCGCATTCGTGGTAGTACCACTCCTGTCTTTAGTGTGACTCGATATGGTGTAATGTTCATGCAACCAACATCAGTTGGGCCTTGTGCCCACAAATGTGTAGGTAAATTCTGCAGTCGGTGATCTATGTCTCTGGATACGTAGTGACCTTTAAAGTCACGTAAAAATAGTCGTACTCCTTCCGGAGAGCAACATATTATGGCTCCTAGAGCTTTCAATGTTTTTATGCCTAACAAGTTTTCTGGACATGATTTAGTAAGCAACAAATCTGTTGTACGTGTTAATGGACCTACTGTGAGTGCAAGAGGTTGTGTTACGTCATTTATTATCGGTTTTCCTGAGAATCCAAGGGAAATATTCTGTGAGCCTGAGAGGGGTGCCCCTGGAACTTCACTGCGTCTTATAGTTGTTCTGCTTGCCCCTGTATCAAGTAAAAACTTTCTGTCTTCCCCTAATAGTTCACTATGTACATAAGGTCCCTCTTGGTCTACAGGAACCTCTATAAGGGGTAAGCCAACTTCCCTCTCTAGGCTATCACATGAGTATCGCTGATAATCGGGATAATCTGCTTGTGCATACTGATACATCTGTTGTGTTGTCGCTTGTGTTGCAGCAATAGGCTGCGCTTGTGGTGGTGCTACAATCTGTTGTGGAGCTGCCTGATGCGGAGCTAATTGTTGCGGAGCTAACCTAAGTTGTGTATGCTGAGGGATTTGTTGTTGATTCTGATCCTGTCTAGGGGGACGTGGTCTCTCCTGAGTTCTACCTGTAGCAATATTATGTTTCAGGACTGGACAATCATGTATATAATGACCTGGTTGTTTACAATAGTTGCATGTCCCTTTTGCAGGATTTGCGGAATCACCCTTTTGATGACTATCAGCTGGAACTGACTGTGCAACAAGCATTTTCATTTTTGTATCTTTCATACGTCTTTGTTCGTGTTCTTGTTCTTCTCTAATTCTATTGTGATGATATTGTAACATCTGTAGCATCTGTGATGGGGTATTACCTTGCCAGGTACTTTCGAATTTCAATACTCTATTCTTGACTTGTAGCAGAGAATTTTCAACTAATTTTGTCACAAACAGATGTGGATATGACTCACTACTGGCTTTTATGCCACTATTTATACTAAAACATTTTTCAAATCGGGAATAGAAATCACTAGTGTCTTCATCGGGTTGTTGTTTACAGGCTGAGATTGCACCCCAGTCTTCCTTTTTCGTAGTTAATAAACGTGGCAGTACCTGTATTAGTAATCCTGCTAGTGCTGTAGTCTTTTCCCCAAGCCCTGCTCCTGCAGCTCGGGCCTTTTCTTCGTTTTCCAACGCTGTCCAATCTATCTTTTGGTCTCCTACCTCCCATTCTTTTTCTTTGAGTTTTTCATAAACACCGGCGGGTAATAGGACTTTTAATATTTTCATAATGTCGGGGTAGGTATACTCTCCCATGAGTAACATGTCTTTTATCTCACGGTGGAAACCTGCTGGGTCCTTGTCATGGCTGGGTACTACTTTCTTCATTTCTAATAATTCCAGTTTAGTTATAGGCGTGTACACAAACACGCGTGTAAAGTTATCACCGGCACCTCTAATTGGGTGTACTTCGCGTAACGGGTTCTGTCTATCTATGTGATACATTTTTCTTCCCATGATGGGAACTGGAACGTGTTCCGGGCATATGAAATTTAAATATTGGTTTCGGGATTCTAAAATTTCTTTAATCAAATCAGTACCTGACCCTCTCCATATATTCGTGAGTAGTTCTGTCAATATGTCAGGTAAGGGTCCTTGATCGGAGTGTTGGCTTTTATATAATATAAGGAGGTGTTGAATCATGTATATACTAGCTAAACGCTGTTCATATGGGTCTAGATTCAGAAACGTGTGTGCAAGTACATCGTCATTGTATTCGCCGGGACTGTCAGCCCATTGTACTGCTGACCTGGCTAATTCTTGTTCGTCCATGGAATCGAGCACGTGGTACCCCCTTCGATCTCGGAGTAATTTATCAGCGGCTTGGAATAAGTGTTCAGGGGATTTTGTATTTATCATAGGGTTTGGAAAATGTCTATTATATTCTGGACGTATTGGACGTATCGGATCGTTAAAACCTCTGGTATTATTATGGGGTCTTCCTTTACCTACATAAGCTATCGTGTCTACTTGCTCTGATTCTTGCTCCTCCTCCTCTCTGTTTAGGTCAGCGGCGTCTACCTCTAATCTTTCTTCGTGTATTCGTTCTACTTCTTTGCGGATCTTTCGGTACATAGCTACTATACATAACTGTTTATCATGTCTCCCTTCTGATATATTCTGGCCCCAAGTGACAAGTTTTTGCATTTCTTCCGGATTTACCCCAGGCCGGTCTTGATTTCTGATTATACAGTTTATGAGGAAACGTAACAGTTGTCCCTGTACCTCCGCTTTCTGGTACTCCATGGCTATGCTAATACTTTCAGGACCTCGTCCTGACTGGACAAAGTGATATATATTTTCTAAATGTGTAGCCATTCCTGGTAGCTTCGTTAAATATATTGCAGCTAGTCTAATACGTAATGATGACAGCAGCATTTCGTCCCGTTTACCGGGCACAGGATCATATCTACAATCTACTAGAAGTTCCTTAAGCATGTCGGGAGTTGCTAGTTTAGGCGTACGTTGGTGTGCTAATTCTCTAAGGGAAAATTTATTTCCTCTGGATGGCTTTGAAAAAATGTCTGTCGTACCTCCTGTAGCACCGTCTGGCGTGCTGGACGTGAAAGGATTTGTTGAGGGTGAGACAGCAACCGTCGTTGCGGGAAAAGCGGTAGAAACAGATGTGCTTGTCGGAATGTGTGTCGAAACGTGTTGTTGCGGAGGTACAGACGAATGCTCTTGGCGATGAGCATCATTGGCAAGCGGTCTATGCGTTGCGGTATTAGCATATTCGGGAGCTGCGTCATCTAAATAGGAGGAAAGGAAAACATCTTCTGCGGTTCTGGGATGCCCCTTGGGATGTGCTTTTATCGGAAACAATGGGGGTGGCAAGTCTTTTGGTATTTCCGGAGTAGCCTTAGGTAACCCTTCGGCCAGCAGTGGATACATACCATTCATAAGGGCGTTTCTTTGTCTATCTATTTGTTCTGATTTTGCTCGGGTACCTTCCTCAATTAACAGATTTTCTCGGGTTTTATTTGAATTCTCTCTACCTTTCTCTTCCTGTCTGAGTGCTTTTTCTGTACGTCTATATGATTCTTTACGCCATAATTCAATGGCATCTTTCTGTGACTGTCTGGCTTTCCTTTTCCATAATTCTTCTTCTACTCTCATGATGCAATCTGCATCCCAGGTCCCCGCTGCGGGCCATCTCTGACTCTCTGGTAATTCTTTGGTGTAGTCCACCCATAAATCAAGAAATAATACGGCATCTAGGCCATGCTTATGATACATAAAGTACCCTGGAGTGTCCCTCGGTGGGATGGGAACGGCTTCTTCGAGTACACCTTTTCTAGTTTTGATCTGTCTTAGTTTCGAAAAGAGCGGCATTTTTAGACCTTATTACTAGAACACACTTTATAAAAACACAATAATGAACAATCATTCACACCACAGTATATAGAACGTATTTTAAAACATTTAACACTTAACAGTTTTACGAACAATGATAACTAATAGAAAACTAGTTACTGACATTATACTGACACTAGATAATACTTATTTATATGCAAAACATACTATATATACTGCTAAACAGTACAGATACACTGCTAAAACAGTGCAGACCGGATTTGTGTACCCAAACCCGTCTTGACCGGCACAGACTATGTGCACGTTAAATGCCTCCCCGGTAATGGTACTCACCGGGTAGCTCGGAACGGAAGGCCTCGGAACGGAACTGAAACTGGACCGGACTGGACTCGACTCGACTGGACTCGGAACTTCGGAACCTGGCGGGTCTCTGTATACCTCGGATCTTGCTCTCTCAGCTAGGCTCTGGTCGGGATACTTCGCACTTCTCACCGCCTCGTCTGGGTGTTGATCGCAGCCTCAGTCGTCCCCGCTTGGCCGGAAGGAGATACAGGAAATCCTGTAGATACGCGTTTTTGTCCGTTCAGCTGTGGCAGGAGACCGGGCCTGCAACGCACCGCCGGCGCGTGAGATGAGAAAGTGTCCCTGTTCGGGCGCCAATTTATGTGGTAAATATTTCGTTACCGGTACTATTTTTTATGCGGTAAAGTCTATCAAGAATAACTCAGTAAATATAAGAGGCAGAATCCGTGGTATTAGAGGTTTTAAAATGCTTTATTCCTATACAAAGGAAGACAATTCGAATTGTGGGCCTTCTATTCCATCACCACGAAAGTTCAGGAAGGAAGGGGCATATATTATTGACAGATAGGCAGTTTTATAGAAAATACATTACAGTGAAACAGATGCAAGAGGCGTGACAGCTGATAAAAGGTGCATACATAGCTAATAGAGGGCGTAAACATGGGTGTAACTGAAATACGTCATTAAACATGATGTCACAAGTGGGTGGATCCATAAAAGAATCCTGCAATGTCAGCAGAAATAGTTGGCAGAGATGCACGCGCAGCCGCATGACGTGTGATTGACGTGCAACTAGAGGGTGAAGGAGACTTGACATTTAGCTCTATATGTGGAGACAGAAGTCTGGGGTTATGTCAACCTAATCCCAAATCATATCTAATATCCTATGTTTAAAGAACTGTGTTATCCAAAAAGAGAGGTCTCTTAGGATAGAATCTTATTCTATACTGACTATACTGACTGTTAGTGCGTGTACAAGCGTCTAAGTGTCTACACTAGATGCGAGGGGGTAGGAATATTCCATGGTAACGGGGCTATGAATTACTTGCATGAGGACAGCGAGGCCTGGCCCCTTTGCACGGTAGCTGGAGGAATGTTTACCTAAACTACTAGACAGGAATGCATCGGATGGAAAGCGAAGGAGATAATCTTGAAGGTGAAATACAGTTTTTGGCAGGCAACTGGCTGGATCAGGCACCGTTAGCCGCGCAGGGAGTAGGACAAAGTTCATGGTCACAGATGCGGGCTCAGACTGGAGCTTTCAGAGGCAGAAGGCAGAAAAGGCTTGATGACAGAATTCGGGCCTACTCGCCTGAATCTGTAAAATGTGGAAAGTAAACCACATAAAGTCGGTGGCCTTTCATACTTAGAAAAGGAATATCTGACCCATTCATGGTGGATCTGAAAGAGGACATGTTGACGGTGGACACACATATATTTGCGTCTTCAAAACTGGAGTAGGAGGGAACATACATGTACTTATAGCATGCACATGGAGCCGTTGGGGTCTACGATAGGGGACATAACTGATCACAAAATTCATATTTCCTCATGGTGAGCACAGGTTATCTTTTAGTGCCTCTTGCTTACCCTGACGAGAGTGGTGGTTCCTGCTTGTACAGGGTGCATACTGTGACAATCAGAAAGCCCAGTTCTAACAGCCTATAAGCAATTAATTATTTGAATGAAAAGACTGGCCTTTTATTAATGCATTGTTACACATATAATGGTGATGGTTTACACCAATTCGCTTGAAGAAAGTCTTGAACCAAATCATTATCATTATCTTTATGAATGATCTTCTCAGTGACATATATTATCATAAGGGTATATACATTTTGTAGGTAATTATTCTTTAAAAAAAATACATTATTAATGATCACGTGGTAGATTGATTTCTTTGATTGTCATTGAAAAAAATTACCAAAAAACACTTCATGAGGTATTTTTCTCATTTAGCACACAATTATAGAGGTCCAACCTCACAGTTATAGGAAGTGCTTAATTTGTAAAATATTAAGTGCTCGGGCTCTGACCAGGAGGCCACTGCAGCTTGTACCACCCATCACCCCTGTCATCTCTGCCAAAACAACTACTAACCATCTCTCTCACTTGTAAATGCGACAGTTCTGATTATTCCAGGTCCCCAATGCTAAAGGAATGGCTAGAGAGGCAGGTATTAGTAATTTTTTAATGTATATTGTTTTCCTAAACAACTGTTAGACTGCTCATCTCTAAATTACAGGAGCAGTGCCACCTTGTGGCAGACTGCCCTAAATGTGGTGTTGACGATTAGGTGGCGGTGCCAAGCACCGGAAACCAATTAAGTGCCGGTGCTCAGCACCGGAAAGCTCTGGCTCAAATTAAGCACTGGTTATAGGGACCCATTTCCTCTCCTCCCCATCTAGAGTTTATTTTTAGAAGTAAGTGTGCAATGGTATTGAAAACAATGTAACCATTTAGCTTCTCCTCAAGACTCTCCCCCTTAATTGAGTCTGTACTCCCAAACCTCGGCCCACTCTCAATTGTTGAATGAGTAAACTGCTAACCACCAGAAAAATGCCATGGACTGAAGTATCGAGACAGACCCTGACACTATTGAAATTCACATCACTGAGGACCCTTTACTTCAAACCTTTTGAGAATACAGTCATAAGTCATAATCAATATTTTTATCCAATAAAATTGAAAAATCTTCATTTAGGTGCAAATGGCTACAGAGGATAATGTGTTGCAATTTAAGTAACTAAGAATTCTAAGCAAAGAGTTGTGTGTGACGTGGAATTGTTAAAATAAAATAAATAAAAATGAGGACTGAAAGAGATCCAGTGGGGCAAGGTGTGTATGCCAAACTATGTTGAACAATGGGTGAAAGAAAAGGAGGACCCCCTTCCAAATGAAGAGCGCATTTGGCTATGCACCAGAACCTCAAGTAATTCCCCAATGAAAAAATCTGACAAACTCTAGTAACAACAGAAGACAGCCAAATAGGAGGGATGGTTGAGACTAAGAAAAAGGCCTCCTAAACCACAAGGCAAGGAAGTAACAGGACCTTAATATTGGCTAAAATGTAGTAGCCGAGCGGGGATATGAGTAGAACTTCTATTCTAAACAGCCAGTGCTGAGCCAGAACTGGCAGTGTAACTGTAAAATAAGTCATGTTGCTCGTCCTTCACCTTTGCTTTGATCCTTCATATTCAGGTGAATCTATGCGCATTCACCATTGAGGTGGCACGGCACAAATGGAGCTGAGGGCAGTCAGAGCAATGGTCTTTCCTTTCTTCTAGAGTCTTTGGAAAGTGGGATCTTGCGGTTAAATCTAGGGTGGAGTGTAGGTGAACATTCTTCATTTAGGGAAAGGGTCTTCCTATATGGAAAAAAGAGCCCTCACACAGGTCCTCATGCTTCATAATAGGCTTAGCTCCACATGGGGTCAGCGCTGCAAGCCCCATGAGCCCACTCGAGGGCTCTTTGTCAGACATCATCTCTTTAAGCCATATGAGTGCATGGGGGTATGTGAATATAGGGTAGAGTGCACATTAAAAGAACTGTAGTTGAAACTACCTAAGGAGTCTCAAAGCATGGTTTATTATATGAGCCCCCTGTTAGGGTTAAAAACAGGGACGTGTGAGAAAGCTGCCACTAGTGTGTGATGGACTGTGACAGTTTTCAAATGTTATATATTTTTTAAAGGTCAACATGTTTCACGCCTATTGGTCCACAAGGGATCTGGGGCATTTCTTCAGGACCAAAGTTACAGTGTACAGGAGCAACATCTACCTTGCGCTAGGGCTGGTTTGCGTGTGGTAATATAAAGTGGGAAGAGTCCCTAAAATATATTTGTTTGTGTATCTAATGGTACATTCAATGGTAAACTGGACCTGGTTATGGGTCCCTTATTTAATATAAGAGATCCAACCTACAGAAAAATGAAAGAATTGTGGAGAGGTTTTACACTTACAGTAGACATATATTTAGGCATTCTGTGCCGTCGCATCAACCGCCTTGCAAGGGATACAGGTACAGTTAGGCAGTCACGTAATGTGTAATCATGGTATAGTGGGAGCACAATAGTACTGGTTGGTGAGTTAAACACCAAAAATTGTAAAATCATATGTAAATGACCTAATAGTGATTATTCTCAATATTATTGAGGTCGAACATTAAGAAGTCAACTTCCTCTTGAAGAAACCCTCCGCAGATCCAACAGACCTCAAGAACTTCAGGCCCATCTCGTTGCTTCCTTTCTCAGCCAAGGTCATCGAGAAGGCCATCAACACCCAGCTAGCACACTTCATAGAAGCCAACAACATCTTGGATACCTACCAATCCAGATGCCGCAACAACCACAGCACCAAGGCCGTCCTCCTTGCACCCACAGATGACATCCGGGCTCTCCTTGACCAAGGTCAAATGTTGTAAGTAGATTAGGTAGGCATCAGGACACGTCTTCAGGTTATAAGATAGATTTATTAAGATAGCACAGCAGAGATAAAGCACTTCGCTAGCTGACCAGACCATCAACTGCCAAGACTAGAACATTCACATACCAGATAGAACACTCATAGGTAGTGAGAGAGGTTGAGGAGACATAAACACAAAGAATGGACTACTGACCCCAAGTAGCCATAACCAAGCAAGCACATATATACAACATATCTTCTTCCTTTACAGAAAACACAATAAACGCTTCAAACACCCAACAAAAGCTTAAAGCATGAAAAAGGAAAAGCAAGAAAACATAAAACATGTAGGAGGTCAACGACCTCTTGGACTTCCAGATGATGAAAGCAAAGAGCAGGATAAGAAGAGGATCACAATGAGAATCATGACGAATATCACGATGACATGACCACCTTCTTCCCTTCGATTGACGAAAAACAAAAAGAAACAGTCTACTCTCAACAATCCGTCTTTGTGGCCATCAAAAACGGGAAGAGACAGCTTACGCACTCCAATCAGTTTTTCGTCTGTCGCGGCTTACTGCACACAGTTGAAGATATAAAAGTTCAACCAAAGCCTCACATGCTCAATAGTTCTGGAAGAATGCTCCCAAAGAAAAATCTCAGCCAGATTTCTTGCAGTCTAAAATGACGCTCTGGTACTTTCCTTGGGTTAAAGGCCTCACGATGTAGTTCGGGCCTCTACATTAGACTTAAAATTAAATTTCTTTGTTGACAAATTGTCTCAGTACTAAGGCTAAAAAGCCCGGCTCTAATCGCGGAACATTTGTACCGGTAGAAAGAACCTCCATGTCACGATTTTGTCTCGTGGTACTGGAACTCTTGTCGTCACAACTCTAGGTCGTGAACACTCCTGGACAAAGGACACATTTTCCCTTTCTTTTCCTATCTCGGTACTAATTTTATGACATCTGTTGTCTCCCGCTAGATAGGTTGGAACTTTAGTTCTCTCATATTTCCCCTTTTTCTTTGTCTTCGTCTCCTTACGGTGCTGGGACATCCTTTGTCCTCTCGCGGTTTCTGGTTACGCCTAGTGTGAATATTCTTTAACGGAGATGAGCTCTTGGCAGCGCTTAACAGAAAGTGTCCCACATACCTGTCATGTCGTGTTGAGACAGGATAGACAACAAATGGAGTAGTTTAGCTGATTTCTTTTAGTTTCTTGTTTCTTTTGCCGATTTTTAAGCGTTACTCGGGTTTTCAGTTTCTCAGGTTACCAGTTTCTTTCACCTTTTTAGTTAAATAACATGCGGCAGATATCTTCTTGCTTTCAACGTTGTTCATTTAAATAACTTGCGACAGTTTTTCTTCTTCTCTTGGTGACTCTGTCGGTTTATTCATATTTTGGTTGAAAATTTCGTCCATACAGCAGGTTTCTTTAAGGTTTGCGGCATACCAGAGGTATCTTGTTTACTTTTACAGTTGCTTTCAGCCGCAGATGGATGACAAGGTGTCTTGGGTTCTTGATGCGAAGTGTTTCTCGTGCTGCGCTGTGCTTCTGCCTTGGTCTGGTCAGCCAAAACGTCGCCAAAATGTTGTAAACAGCAGCCCTCATCCTCCTGGACCTTTCAGCAGCCTTCTATACTGTCTCCCACTGCACACTAGCCACCAGAGTCCACGACGCCGGCATCCAAGGGAAGGCCCTTGATTGGATACGGTAATTTCTCACTGGCAGAACACAGAGAATAAGACTCCCACCCTTCCTCTCAGAACCAACAGAGAACAGATGCGGAGTATCCGCTGGTGGTGAGGAAAGTTGCTATATACTTGGCTTTCCCTCAGGGAACCACCAAGCATATTCCAGCCCTCAAAGTCCTGGTTGGACCACCACTGCTGCAATTCTGCCACATTTACAATCAGGGCCTATGTGTTCTCTCTAGGCTTTGTCAATTCAGTGGTTAGTAGAGTTGGCTGATTCTTTTGCTGCATATTTTGGGGGGACCACTTTGGAGTTATCCTGAATGGGATCACAGATAACATCTAGACCCACAGCCTTCATTAGGGTAACTCCAGTTGTCTCTTCCAGAATTTCCATTTAGTTGGACTAATTTTCTCTGCACTTTAGTACTGTCCTCATATCCAAGCTACATATGATATTGAGCTCTGGCTTGTAGCCTGGACAATGTTGTGGATGTGTCTTTTGTGGAAACAATTTTTCTAAGTTTGGAGCCTTTTAAGAAGAAACTGTTCTTTTGCTCGTATTTAATTTATTTTCAAGCCATTTGTGGAAAAGTAATTGTCAATGACATGTAGTCTTTTGGTGTGTGGTCAATCAACATGGAGTACTCAGCATATATATATAGTACAATCAAAATTTGAAACCCCTTCAACCGAAGGTAAATCATTACTGTGGGGCAAAATAAAGGGGGCACGTAGGGTTTGATGCTTTACTCTGCAAGTGATTAGGATGGATCAGCTCAGATTTCCATTTCAATTGAGTCATTACTTGAGTGGTAGTATTGGTATACATCCTTTTTATGATTATTATGGGGCCTTCTTCCAGTCTCCTGTTTGCTAGCTTCCTCCAAATTCTCTCTCAGGACTAAGCTTGAGCAAAATTTAAATTACACCTGTGTAATTGGTTACATTCAAATTTTGCAATATGCTCAAAAGACACACACTGAATGACCTTTGGAGCTTATTTATGAGAGTTTTGCGCCATGGGAGCACACTTTTTTGATGCTCTGGTGGCACAAACCTCTCAGTCATATTGAATCCAATTGGGATATGATAGTATTGCCTGTACATCCCAGACAATGTCTATACAGGGGGTGGCTATAATGAAATGTAAGGGTCTGGCCGCTAAAATATTAAAACCTCTTCCGATAGTAGGGGTAGGTGGGCCATTGCACAGCTGCTGATTAAACACCCAGATATACATTATCTGTCTGGTTTTCGGCCCATACTTGGATGAACCTGATATATTTGATTTTCTTAACTTACAACTGCTGGATTGGGCAGGGGAGTTGGTAGTAATGGGTGATTTTAATTGTGTCATGGAGTATAATAGCAACTCCACTAATCGTCAACTTATTATATGTATTACTAAAACTAGGGTTTCGATTATGGAAATTGAAGAGGTTAGATAGGTTAAAGGATGCATGGCGAACTCTATCTCCCCGAATACTCACTTATACTTATTACTCCTCTCCCCACAGGCAATACCCATGAATCAATATGATACTTGTAAGAGAGCAGATGCTAGAGGGGCCTAAGATTATATCTGACCACAACGCTATCATATTGATTCTGCAGTCTCCACAAGCAGTATCAGAAATTCGCTCTTTTTCTTTTCCTCAACATTTGCTTAATAATTTGGAATATCAACGATATTTAAAAAGTTTATTAGTTGAATTTATTCAGACTAACAAGGGCACTGCCTCCTTGGCCGCCATATGGGACTGCATGAAGACTTATATCAGGGGAGCTGAACTCCAATTTATTTTAATGCAGACTAGATGTATGCAACTGGAACTGACTACATCACGGAAGGAATGTTTAGACTTAGAGCTGCAACACACGCAGGCAGTTCTCACAAGCAACCCTGTTGAGATGTATCAATATGGGTATGACGAGAAAGTGGGGCCCATATTGGCCCATCAGGTCGCTAATAAAAAAGTCTATAACACTATTCAGTCTATCATAGGAGATAACAGAGGCAATTACCCTCAGCTAATTGCTGATCAATTTGCTGCTTTTTATCAAAAGATTTATAGCAAACCAGACAGCATTGAACAGAAGATCATAGCCAACTACCTTGGAGAGACTCAGATTCACAGGTTAGACTCTACACAGGACTCTATGTTAGAAGCAAAGATCGGGCTAGGCGAAGTGGAGGCGGCTGTATGCACTTACCATCCGGGAGAGCAGCGGGGAAGGATACTATTCCTCTAGAATTTTATAAAATATTTTTAGAATTGACAAACTACACATATAGTGGGGGAGAAGCCCCAGCATCATGGGGAGTGACTAACATAGTCATCTTTCTTAAGAATAGCAACCATCTAAAGACAGATGGAATTCTCACCCAATATCTCAGATAAATTCAGATGCAAAGATATATATACATTTTTTAGCTACGCGCCTTGCCCCTCTTATGCACGAGCTGGTCTCCAAATAATAGCACAGGTTTTTTTCTGGAAAGGATACTACGTCACTCATCAGCACGGCAATAGCAGCATTTGATGTTGCCGGTAAAACTCAAGACCGAATGGGAATGATAATGCTGGACGGCATTTGACCCGGTCACCTGGGAATCGCTCTGGAGACTGTGGGGGCTTTTGGATTTGAGGAGAGGTACATAGCATTAGTGCAGAAACTATATAAGAATCCAAGGGCAAGAATTGGAATGGCCGGCAATATATTTTCTATATTCAGGGGGACGCGTCAGGTATGCCCGCTTTCCCCACTGCTGTTTGCTCTCTATATAGAACCCTACATCAAACGCCTGATGTTGAACCAGGACACACAGCCACTAAGATGAAATGGATTTGAACTGAAAATATGCAGACGACATTGCAGTAGATGCCATCAACCCATGTATAGCTATTGACCTTATATCTAAGGAGGCAGAAGCATTCAGTATTTTCTCTGGATATAAACTTAATCTATCCAAAACGTAAAAAAATCCTTAATTTTAGGACACCCACTTCACCAATGGGAGTCACTGATAGCGCCACATACTTGGGGGTTCGGCTTAGCAACAAAGTGGAAAATATAGTTACTCTTAACTATGAGCCGCTTTTAAAGATAGTTATTTCTGAGCTACTACAATGGCATCGCCTCCCTTTGAGCATATGGGGAAGATGTAATATTATAAAAATGAATCATGTTAAAGATGATAACACACAGGTAGCGGTAAAGTGGAGTCAACGATTAACAACTATAGTAACTGATATACAAGAGCCTCAGGAAACACTGGACCGGGCAATAATATCTGTTAATCTTAAATGAAACAATTTAAGATGGTATGTATACTGTATTATACACCTGAACATGTTTCTAAAGAGACACCTTCTATGAACTCATCATGTGTATATTGTCCTAAATGTCATTTATATGCAGTAGACATAGTCCACATGTTTATCGAATGCCCAGGGCTAAAAGAATTTCGGAATAGCCTATTTCAATTAATATCCACACAGTTGGGGTTGAGATTTTGTTTAAGTAACAAAGAAATATTAATTGGTCTACAGACCGGAGGGAACCTGAATCTTAGGTCCCTGATTTCGATCATTATAGTAAGTGCACACTTATGTATTGCTAGGGCATGGGTTGATGTAATATCACCTAGAGTATGCAGATTTCGGGTCATACTTCAACAGACCTATGAATGTGAAATGGCAATAGCCGTGGCGCGTGGACCCAGAGCAGTTAAAGATTTGGTCCAAACTACAATGGATGTAATATTAAGTATTAAACTCATTGGGTTAGTGTGGAAAGATAACTTCAATTGATCCCTGCCTGAACGATTATTTGCTTTTGCATTAATATGTGACTAATAATTGTGTAAGATTGTTTTGATCGCTCTGACTCAGTGTGCAAAAATTCAATAAAATAATATTTTAAAAAAGAGCAGGTCAGAGGGTGTGTGTGTATCTGCATAGGTGAGTAAGTGGTTGTGTGATTGACTGTATGGGCGAGTGACTAGGTGTGTGAGTAGCTCTTTGGGAGACAGACTCAGTGTGTCAGTGGCTGTATGTGTGTATGAGTGGATATGTCAGTGGGTGTATTAGTGACTGAGCGGCCTGAAGAATTTGTTATGGTGGAGCAAGGAGATTGTGTTTGCCTGTTGCTAGGACTGGCTGTGACTGCAATATGTATGGGGTCTTTCAAAGTTCTTGGGGTTCTTGAAAAGATGGAAGCAAATAGTTTTGTTGGTACTGCATGATTCGGAGCTGGGTGACTAGAACTGATCTGCACTACCAATATACTTGAATGTAATCAGCCTTAAAATCATGTAATTCTTATTAAGTTATAGTGGTCAAACCTCAATAATAGTGGTGAGCAGCGTGTCTTACATTAGAGTCTCACAGATTCAGTCCTATTTTGAAGCACATGGTATAAATGGGGACAATCAATATTTCTTTATGATAACGGATGTAGATACTTAACACTGTTAGGGTCAATCAGCCCCCTGTCATGAGCAGAGCCCCTGTCAGGCTGTGCAGGAAGAGGTATTGCTGATGTTGTAGAGAAAATGTATCTCATCCTGCTGCATGAAACTGTTTGCATTGCCCCCCACCTCATTGTCAGTGATTATTCTTGTTTGTGGCTCTAAATACAACTGAAAGGTATGCTGTCAGGACACACCTGGTTTCACTGGGTGGAGCCTGGGACATCATTTTGACCCGCGAGGCAGCACTGCGGGAGACTCATTCCATAACATTCTAGTGCTTGGGGACCTGGATGGCCAATGCTATGTCATATTGCTGCATATGGTACAGGTTAGCTGTGAGTAGGTTCTTGCCAGCAGTGTCGCAGGGGTCAGATTTTGCAGGTAGTCAGCTCCTTTGTTGCATTAGGCCTTGTTATGTGCAGAAAATGCTTTAGATTTTGCCATTCACTTTCATGGGGTCAAAGGGTGCTTTCAAAACCAATTTCACATAATTCAATTTCGGAAGATTTAAGTATATTCGAGCTGTTGGATTTTGTGAGCATTCTTCTGACTCCTGTGTACACCATTTAAGAGTAATCACGCTGATCGAGCAAGAATTGTTGAACGAGTTTTTGTTGTCTAATGATTGCTAACCAGATGTAGATTTGAGTATTGTTCTGCATAATTATGCAGCTCTCGCCGACTAGACATACATTATAGGAAATTAACATACTAGTAGCCCCTGGTACTGATATGAAATCCTGAATGGGACTTGATAGGCCAGTAATGTAAAAAAGGAAATGTAAGTTTTGTTATGCACCTTTTGATACACAAATCAAGACGTTAGCAGTTTTCATAGAATGGAGGGTATCTTATTATTTCGAACTTATCAAATGAACTAAAAAATGAAACTTTTAGGTTTGCACAAACTCATCTGTAATTGTGACTTTGGACAATATAGGCACTGTCTAAAACTTCCAAAGGACCACAGCTAATAAACAGTATTTGGTCAATCAATCAATGTGTCAAAAGTTGCAACGCTTAGATGATATGAATGTGCTTTAATCCCCCTGAAAAGCATTTTTCAAATGTTTTCGGACTTTTACTCGTCAGCATGAAAAATAGTCTGAAAATCATACTGAAATGATAAAACAAGAGAAAACAAATCGAGAAAGCTTTTATTTTGACTCAGTCGGATGAGTTAAATGTTTGTCCTTCCATTTGTGACCTATAAAATAAACCCATAGATGAGCTTAACTGCTATTCTTCTCAAATAATAATTGTTAATAATGTTCCAAAATATTACTGGTAATTTATTTAGAAGCGCCACATAGAATCTGTTGCAATAAACAACAAAGAGGTGGTCAAAATGGTTGGATTAATCTCAGCCACTGGCAATAGCGTGGGGCTGCAATCCAGTCTATCTTTTTCAGACACCAGGTCACTCTAGACAGAGTCCAGCTATATCCAAATCAGTCTTGCTGGTGGGCTAATAGGAACAGTAAATCTATCTCAAACGCCAGATCCAGATGGAAATACAAGCATCCATGTTCGAATTGTGACAGAAAATAGACTTAGGCGCCAAAATAAACCAACCCCCCTCAGTAGCGAATAAAATAGCTAAAACAAATGAGTCCCTGTTTGCAAATCAAGGTAGTACTGAACTCGCAAACACTTTATGTATGGGTATTTTGAAATATATGTGTGACACAGTGGCGTAACATAGGCCCCTGCATCACCTGTGGTACGGGGTACTCCCGAACTCCAGGGCAGGGGCGTAACACAGGCCCCCGCAGCCCCAGCAGTGCAGGGGGGGCACAAGCTCCAGGGGGCCACCTTAGCACAGTACTTTGGTCGGAGATCTCCTGATTGAGCTTGGAGGGTGCCCCTCCACGTACTTTGCAGGGGAGCCCCCTCAAGTTTCGTTACGCCACTGCTCCAGGGGACCTCCTCACCACAGTACCCAGGCCTGAGAGCACCTGAATCCGAAGGGGGGCCCATCCATGTAGTTTGCTATGGGGCCCCTATATGTTTCGTTATGCTAGTGGGGTGACAGCATGCATTTCATGTCTGTGGTAATATGGAAATCAAAACTGAAAACCGACCCAAAGGACCATAAAACAGACATGTAAACAGCCCAAAAAGTCCCACACACTGAACCATTAGACCAGCCCTTCTGGCACAGGCAGACTGCCCAGTGGGCAAGTTCGACCCCACAAGCAACCCCATACCAGATTCAGCCTGCTTAGGATTCATCAGTGAGGTGTAGCTTGAGACCTGTGACACAGTGAGCACAGCCCCAATGTCCCGGGTCTGGGAACACAAGCAACCTCAGACCCGGTTGCTTGAATTCCCATCTTAATCAAAACAAATGAATTAAAAAGCAACTTGCTCCATGACTCCAGTTCACTATGTGGGATAATGGACCCTAAATCACTTCTGGGCTATTCTGTAGATTAAACCAATATAATTTCAGCCTACCACAACTCCAATGAGTCTCCTCGAACATGGGAGTTTTTGTCTATTGTAAACTTTTCATCGAAATGCATTGGAGTGGATGAACATTGGAAAATATACTACCAGGAACCTAGATATTCGATTACTGAAACCTGTGATAATGGATTACTCTAGAGCTATGAAACATAAGATAGGTGGGTACTTTTATGACAATAAAGATGTATTTTCACAAAAAAATGTATTTCAAAAACAGAAAATATGCAGTTGTAACTCATTTTTCCTCATTTTCTATAGGAAATCATGCAGGCAATGGGCAGAGAACAATCATTCTGCTGTTTAAAAACAGTACGTGAAGCCTTGCAAAGCTGCATCTTTAAATCCTAGCACTTACAATTGTAAATATTCTTCTGTTTCTGTTCCCTTCTCCAAATTGTCCTCTCTGCCAAATACAAGCATTATTGCTGTAATGGTAATTTTTAGGGGTGGACGGAATTTGCGAAATCCACTTTAGCAAATTATCGCGAAAATGTTAAAAATTATCGCAAACACGCGGAAATATCGCGAAGATGCGGAAGTTTTTTTCCCGCATGTTCGCGAGATTTTCTGCATGGTTGCGGCTTGCCAACTTACCCATGTGGTTGCTCGCGGGCGCGGCCATCTTGTTTTCAGTTGTCTCGCGGTGCATGATCGCGAGAAGAAAGACGTGATCGCGCGACGCATGACGTCACTGCGGGCGCGAACTGTCGTGAGACAGCGCAAATGGCTAAAAACAATACAACATCTCATGGAGAACGCGACCGGATCAAGAAAACTTGTCGGCGAACGCAGGGATTCAGGTAAGGCGATCGCGCGCGCGTGAGAATGTATTATTTTACAGCGCGAGCAAGAAACAAATTATCGCCAAGCTGCGGAATGCGGAAATTTTGACATTTTCGCGCTTTCCGCGGACCACAAAAATGTCAAATTATCGCAATTTCCGCGAACGGAACGAAATTTTGGCCCAGGCCTAGTAATTTTCTATCATTCTCCTAAACAGACCTGACTTGTCATAAATGCACTCAGACACTGCCTGTATCAGGCACAAGCACTTAGTTCATATACGGATAAAACTTCCTTTCACGCTGCTTAGCCTGCTCCAGTGGTTCCAGGTGATTTTTGCACTCATTTTTTGTGTCTGGGATCTATTTTTTATCACAAGACTGTCATGTGCTTACATAGGCCTCAGACAAGGAACACCACCATTTTACATGTTCACGTTTAAAGTAGACATCACTGACTTTGACTCGCATTTGCTTGCATACCCATATGGGATAATATTCTCTGAAACTGATTTGCTTACATTTACACTGCTTCGTAGGCATATTATCAGGGCCTTGAACATTCTGTAGCAGGCTTAAGATCACTATACAAAATATGGATGTCTGTTCTTGTCCACTGAGCGACAGCCATGCAAGTGTAGAATCAATAACGACGGCCTGACCAGAGCTCCAACATGGTTGCAGAGGTGAAGTTTATTATATAATCACACCAACCCTTTATTTAGACAGCAGAGATGTAGCTGTCAGTGTAGAGTTCACCCCATGCCGGAAATCCAGCTCAGCTAAATCCTGTTTACCCTCCTGAGAAGCGCAATGGCCTGCTCTGCAAAAGAAGGGGCTCCCAGATTAAACATACCCACATGTAACTGGGGAGTTAGATCACACTAAGGTATTCTGGAAGATTCGCACCCCCTGACTCCACTAGGTTAGGAAGCGCTTGGTAGAAGTATAGATATGGTTATATATGTATGTATATAATCAATGTAACAGCTCAGTGGTTGAACTGTTTCTCTTCTTTACCATTCTCGTAATGCTGATTACTTTGTTATGTTTCCTTCTATTAGTCATTACAGCACACATATTTTACATGAGTATTCTATTGATTCAATAAATGCTTTAGATGCCCATTTGAATATTTCTTGTGTTTCCCTTTAGACATGCATGAGCTCTTAACAAAAGGGTGAGATTTGTTTCTACAATTTCCTTGGGGTGTCAGGGTTGTCACGTTCTGAGGTTGCACAAACCATACGGTACCTTGTAAGGCTAGAGGACCAGATGGTGAACTGTGAGCTAGCCAGGACTAAGGCCAACATATCCTGATGGTGTTTGTGGACTCAGTCTTGCACAGTTTCGACATTTATGTTGTCCACTGCTATAGTATGAACCACACTGCAGACTTTATCCCAGACCTAGAGAGAAAAATGAAAAAGGAACAGAAAGAAGGGAAAACAGTGTCAAAGGGATACAGCAAGGATGAAAAAGAACATGTGAAAGTGCAATAAAGGGGCAGAATTGAGAATAGCAAGCTATGGTATTCAGCAACCTGGGCATTTAGCAATGCCTGAGACAGATATTAAGAAAAACTTTGGTTACCTTAATTTATTAGATTATTTTTTTACAAATTGAGCTCTCCGAAGTCTACAATTTCAGGTTTATGGTCAAAATATCACAGAATCAAAACCGTAAAAAATAACATTGTCTTGGAAGTCCGTGAGATATGCTAACAACCAGAAAATGTTTACTTTCACACATCCAGAATACACATTGGGTTTTGTCAGTACATTGAATTAAGGTCAACAAAGAAGACATTG
The DNA here is from genome assembly GCF_964204655.1 of Triturus cristatus. NCBI lineage: Eukaryota > Metazoa > Chordata > Amphibia > Caudata > Salamandridae > Triturus > Triturus cristatus. The sequence continues at coordinate 370,212,860 of NC_140591.1, read as the reverse complement.
TGTGAAATTTGAAAAACGTCTAATTGTATGATATTGTATCATGCTGGTTGCTGTATTGAGACTCACCATAATGCTAGGGGCAGTAGTCTTTGACCCTGATGACATCATAAGTTTCATCACTAAAACCGACCTATGCTTGTATGCAATATTCTACATGCCAATGGCAAGCTAGTGATAAAGCAAGGATGGATACAGTACAAAGTAAAGTGGGCTCCAAGACCTTCTTTACTTTGTACTCCTGCTGCTGATCCCTTCTCGATTCCATGAGACCAGGGATGCTAAGGGCATTTTAGCGACACCAAACATCAACTGCTACTTGAGACTGCCCCTACGTGATGTCCATGGCTAAATTAGTTGAAGCATGAGTACCTGCACTTAAACATCTCAAGTGCCTGAAGCCTTTTTGCAGTTCCAAGCGGCCCAATTAGCAGAAGCAACATCAAAAAGGCTTTTTTCTGATGTATCAAATCCAAATTGCAATTTGGTAAAATGATACCGAATTATTTTTCAGTTTGTGAACAAATACTGATTTGGTATTTGGAAGTGGCATGTTTATGACGTCCCTTCCAAATACCGCATAGGAATGGTGTGTATTACTGTTTTGCGACCAAATTCCAGTCATAACACATTAATCATTATGACCTCCTCAAAGGGGGTGGTACGCCATTTGCAAATGGGAAACAGTCCTCAAGGGACCCTTTCACTTTCTGAATGTTGAAAGAATATTTATTAAGAGTAGACAGTGGTCCAATAAACCACTGCCCACTCTTAAAAAAAGAAAATTACACTTTTAATTTTTTGTTTAAGACATCCTGTTTTCTTTTAAATGGGTTGCATTTTAGAAAATAAATCTTTATTTGAAAACAATGCTAGATGTAGTTGTCTGCTGACCTTAGCAGGCCACCATCCCTGAGTTGGCTGCGATCACAAGTGGGTCTCAATTTGAGACCTACCTCATTAATATTAATGAGGTAGGTCAAATTGCAACCAGCTAGGAATTGGTCATTTTTGAACTGACCTATTAGTACATAGGACATTTCACAAATTAGTACTCTAGTCACATAAATATTGGTCACCAATTGCGACTGGTATTTTGTGACCAGAGTTTAATACATCTGGCCGTAAGTCTCTAAGACATTGAGTTAATTTCTATATAAGCATACACTTTAATTGCAAAAACATACCTCGATCCTTTGGTTGCAATTGAAAAAGGAACAATGTTGAGGACAACAAAAATAGGGTGACCATGAGTCAAGCAAATGTTATGTTGACAGAGTCCACCCTGGGGTTCTTTGTGTCAAGCTGGAATCCTCTTGGGTAAATCAGGGTAAACCCACAGTGAATGTATTATTTAAGGTGCATACTGATAAAATCTCATTTGGGTTGTATAAAAGAAGAAACAAGGATGCTGAAAACGTTTTTGTTTCTGTTATGTATTCTCCTCCATACAAATGCAAATTACAGTCTTGATTTATAAAAAGAAAGAGCAGACAACGCAGTGATTAAGTGTGTGCACAAACGTTAAAAAATTATACAAAAAAACACCATAAATGCTCCTTGGTTCTTAAGCCGAGTTGTTCAAACATACATGTGCATACAACATAGCACACTGAGGATTACAAATAATCAAGCAAAGAGTCAAAGGAGATATATTTCGGCGTTTCAGCGTCTTGTGAGTGAAAGGGTCCCTCACGACAAAGTTGTCTGGTTCAATATTTGCATTTGTCGAGAGACAGAAACCAGACTAATCATCAGTCTGCATCAGACACACACGTCTGTATTGTGTGTAATGTGTGTTTTCAATAGACTCATAATCAAAAGGGAATGGATCACTTGTAACTGAAAAATAGGGTTCTGGATCGTTCTATCCGTCAGTACCCTGGGTTGGTACTTTGAGAACCCTCAATCACGTAATGTCGGTCGTATGGCGGTTTATCTTGATTCTCCGCTTTTTTGATACGTGTCAGCATTATCATTGGGTCTCTTTTTTTGTAATGCTTCCTCCACCTGGAGGGAACCACTGATTTTTCCAGTAGTGATCAGAAATGGTCGTGCAGAAGTGTTATAGTGACGTTAAAACTGTCTTTCTCACACTACCTTAGAAATGATATTTTATTCTGTCTGGTGTGTGAGGAGACTTTTAAAAAAGTGAAAAAATCGTGCAGTAGGTCAAATTATGTAGCCATTGCACTATTTGGTGTCCAGGTCAATAGACTCACCAATATATATAAAAGTAGGGTATGCATGAATCAAAAATATCAATGTATGTCCACTGCACAACCACTGGGAAATCTATCAACAGAGTGACCTTATCCTCTGTGGGAAATGATTCTCCTGCTTTAAATGCACTTCAATACTGGTGTAGCCTCACACTAGTGTGAGGGAAGGAACACATGCAGGAGTACTACGCCCCACATTACACAGAGACCGATATGGCCAGGTTTGCTGCATGACTCTGCAAGCATATTGCATGAGTGAGCTATGATTAAGGCAATTTTTGACATAACATGGCACAATTTCCATGCTCTGGATCGACTGTAGATGGGCTTTCATCCAGATATTTGTATCACGCGATAGTCTGTTTTTTGAAGTTTTTGGAAGTTGTTAACAAACATCTGAAAATGGTCGAAGGTTGTGACAGAGCCAGGTCCAAATGGACATTCTGTCAGCCATGCCATGTAGCTGTCCAAACTTTTTTCATAGAAAGAGGGGCCCTGTGTTGTGAGTGACCTCTGTTCACTATTGTTTCAAAATGTATACATGCAATTCCTCGCTAAAAACAGCTGGCATTATAAGTTGATTTTTTTATAAGAAAGTGAATGACACCCTGGCCATTCTGGATCACAGCACTTTGAATGGAACTCCTCTATCTGCAATACTAGGTGTTAAAAGACTGAAAACAAGATGAAGGAAGAGCCATACTAAAATACATCCAAGTAAGGCCAGAGTGCTCATATTAAACGTAATCTCTAATTATGCTCTCTTGACTTTTGTTCTCATCCAATAGGCAAAAGCCAGGTTCTGGTGACAAGTTTCAGAATTTGGGAGCTGTGATTTTTAAAGATCCGTTTTTTATTCCCACATAAATTCTGCGGTTAAATGTTACTTGTTAAGTCCTCAAACTTCTAGTTTGATCATTAAAGAAAGAGACCTGATTTCCAAAAATTTTGTTGCAAGTGTGAATTTCTGCTGTCTCTGTTTGGCTTACTCCTTGAAATTAGTAGTAAAAGAGGACTACTGGAAGCGCCTCTGCAAATTCTTTGAGAATTTGATGTCTTGACTTCTCACAATAAGTTCATTCTACCTAATAAACTGAATAATCCACACTGAATATGCCAATGGGCTGCACTCCCAACTCGGAAATGATACCTAGACAACAATTGAGATAGAACAATCAGTGTCCATTCAAATTCTTCTCAAAGAAAAAACATCAGTGTGGTACAGTGCAGGCCAGACCTTTCATTAAAATTGCAGGTTATTTTCATCCAACAGTTGCATTAGAATATTTTTGACTGCAATCACAGTCTTTGCTCAGAGAACATGAAATCAGAAGACTGCGCAGAGTTTTACACCTTATGTTGAGTGCATTTGTAAAATTGACTTGAGCAAAGCTAGCCAAGATCGCTCTGCATTATGTGCATTTTATGGCCACACCTAAATGATTGAAGTATGAGTTCCAGAATGGGAGCACTGCTGGATACAGAGTCAGGCAAGGTGGAAGGTTTACATATGAGATGCGAGCCGGATGGTAGCCGCAAAACCTCCCTTTTACATCATCTTGAGAGTGACAATATGGTAGAAGCTTGAGGATGCTAACCTGCTCAGAAGCTGATACATTTTCCCTGAGTTTGTGAAATATGTTTGCTGTGTGCCTGTGCATGCAAATCCATTTTGCACCCAAAAACCATTTACCTCAGGCTTCAGAAGGGGCACGAGGCTAGAAGAACCCTTGAGAAATCTATCCACTGTCTGTTTCATCTAACCCTTAGACCTCTGAGGACCCCCCTTTTCCTCTGATGAACCGATTTCCAGGCTATTCTGTGACCTATCTCCCCAACCCCTCTGGACACATTGGCTTAATCCCAACAACCTTTTTCTGGATTCAGCACTGGCTCCAACACAGATTCATCTCAAACCCCGACTGAGCACTCTCAAACACTCTCTTTCAAAGCAAGCACAGCTACATCCGTGAGAGCTCTCACTTAATTATCTTTCTGCAGGCACTGCAACTCACTCAAGATCCAGATCATAGTACTGTGTTAAAGTGTCAATGGTTATCCTACAGGGACAATAACACAAGTGTGGTCCTACACAACCATGGTAACTTACTGACAAACGCACTCCCACTTATTCTGGTAGGAAAAGTGTCTCTACATATAAATAGCTACATTGGTAATGACCCAAAGAGTATTTTATGAGTGATCAGATGGGGTGACAATTTTTAGAATACCTCCCATACATTAACAGAATCATTGATTATACAATAACATCAAAAGAGGGTGACTTCAACGCACCTAATTTATGTCTGCTTCTAAAAGTAACACAACTTATTGCTCTGACAGTGGTATATTTCTGAAACTATTCAATTGACTATTAATAGATGTCCAAAGAGTGCAGTGTGAGTCCTAACCTTGCATCAAGTAGTTTTTCAGAACACTGAGGTGCAAACAATTGTTTTGCAAACCAATGGCCTTTCCAAGAAACCAATCACACAATGCTACTTCATTCAGGGTAGTGACTCGTTGAAGCAAATACATTTCAGCTTTGAGTTTCGTATGTAGTCCTAGCCACAAAATGCAAAATTGGGGCTTTATCATATGTTGAGAACTTCCATAGACCATCGTGTCACCCATGACTCAAATGTCTCAGGATTCAAACATCCTGTGAGGACTTTACACAATTTACTTCTGTAAAAGGTGCAATTGAACAGGCTTGCTTAGATTACTCCAGGATTGACTCAATCACAAACCACTCCTCACAATTTGACACCACCCTAGTGTTGCATTAATACTTGATGTCCAGTTACTAGCAATGCACGGCATTGACTCCATTGAAGAGTGTAACAAAACTCTGCATGTGTATTTGGGTATAAGTATGGGTGCTTTCAAAGTCTATGCTGTTGCATACTCTACAAGGCCCAACTTAAATGCACTGCTCTAGTTTATCACCCATGACTGTCAACTAAGCCTAGGACTTACAGCCTGCCCTTTTTCAGCCACTATGAATAAGTAGTCCCGGGCTTGTGGCTTTACTTGTTTGAGGATCTTCTAAGCCATATTTCAGGATTGATTTAATTGCAAATTTCACACTTAATTATGTCGTAGTCCCAAAGATGAGTTATGGTACTTCAAACATTGCTGTGCTGATTTCTCATCATTGCATCAGCTTAAGATGCTGACAAAATCCAAATACTATGTATTTTTTATCATTACTAGCCATATCTCAGTTGCTGTAGCAAGCACTACAATGTCTTGTGTTCCTTATGGTGTTTTGTTACTATAGATGTAACACCCAATGAAAGGAAATGGTTCTTTAACCAGATACAGCTGGATTTCCTTCTTTTGAGGTGGACTGATGGAATCAGCCCAGTGGAGCAGAGCAGACCCTACTAAACATTGACCCTACCTCACCATTCTCAAGGAATTGGGAGAGGGGAGCAGATGTCACTACAATCAAGGGGTCAAGTCTGTTTTTGGATGTGGTGTGTCGTTCAGGGTATATGGGCCACTCTCTTTATAAGGACTTGTTTTCTTCAAGTATGTGGTGGAGGGATTCATCACTTGAACCAAATGAAACCAATATCCTATGAAACTCTCCACAGAAAACTACATAGCATTCTGTTTTCTGACATCGTGGTGCCCCATTACCCTATTGATGAATGATTTAGTGCAATTCCATGGCATTCTTTAAGTGAGAGGAGTGGTCTCCCACTCCGCTCTGATTGGGGCAGGTACTGCCCCGAGGAATGTAGTAGGAGAAACATGGGGGAAGAGCTTGTATGGTGGTTGGGCTTGGTGGAGGGATGGGAAGAGGGTGCACATGGGTAGTATATACAAAAATATGATAGTATCTCATACATTGAGATTTTCAAAATCAACATTAATATATGTAGCAGATAAGGAAGTCCATTTTTTTAGGAGTAGTTTGAGTTATCTTGTGTAATGTTAACGGGGTGAATAACAGACATACATTTCAAGCTGTCATGCATTGATTATGTTCTTTCAATCCTGATTTACTGTTTGTATAGGAAACCCCTTTAAAATCTCACAGCTCCAAATTCAAGTCAGTGGCTAATTGGGTGTCACAGGCTTTGTTTCTGCGGTTGTGGCTTGTAGAAGATTGGAAACCTTCTTTAGGCATACATTAAAGTTGGAAATGTTTAACTCCATCACTGATCATTTAAGGAGACAGCTCTGGATCAGTGTGGTGGTTGAAATTTAAGTCTACAATTTTGTGAACTATTATGGTCCTATAGTTTATCAGATAAAGGCAGTGCAACAACTTTACTCCTTAGTTGTCCGAGCTAGGTGGCCCCATTATTATGGGAGACAATTTTAATTTCTTATTGACCATGAACAAAGAAGTTTCACAGGAAAATAAGAGAGAATTTAAACCTAGAACAGCGGAAACTATCGGTACTCTCAAGACAGATTTTGGGTCAGGATAAAACTGTTATACAAATAAGAATAGTGTGCATCAAGGTTGGACTATTTTCAAATTTCTCAAACCTTAGGATGTAGGAATTCCCTAATCATAGCTAACAATTTGTTATCTATTTAAAATAGTTTGGGAGCTCAATCCATGTTCATACATCCAGTTTATACTCACATTTTTATATAGCAGAAATACAAATATCAAACTGTGAAAACAAACTTTTAAAATACCATAATTATTGCATTAGAGAATAAAATGATCTCTAAAGACAAGTACTATTTAGCATTAAAGTTTGATTCCAATTTCGTATTATTTACAGTCCATATATGAATTTAATTAATTCCCAGACCCATAAAAAAACTGTTTCAGCCAACACTTGTTTCACGGTAATCCCAATCACTTCTTCAGGTCTGAAAGAATCACATATTTTGTGGTTGATAAGTGCTATACTGTGAGATTCTATTAAAGGTCATTCTAATTGCATTAAACAGTACATAACTCAATCACTTTCAATGATCCCTCAATATTCTAATGTATGTTGAAGTTCATTGATTCCATTTAAAGAAAAAATGTTGTCCTATATGCACACTTTATCTTCTTATTAGTATTGTTGTAGTTTCAAATAATCATATTAGCATATTCGTTCCTGAATGCCCATTAGATATAATTCAAAACCAAGGGCCCGATTCCAATCTCTTTATGAAAGCCCTCCGTATGATTCGGATCCGGAGGGCTTTCCGAGCGAGACGTGCTCCGGGAGCCCAAACGAGCGACTTCCATTGAACTCTATGGGAGCCGTGTACAGATGCATTCACAGACTTCCATAGCAGAAAAGGGGTGGATGGGGAAAAGTGTACACCCTGTGGTGGGCCCCCCACATGCCCCGGGGACCGCCACCTCCCCGGGGCACTAATCATGCAAATGCGGCAGGTCCATTACAGACCCCCGAGCCCCGGGGACCACCACCTCCCGGGGCTGTGCAATAGTCAGGAGGGAGGCCATGCGGCCCCCTGCTGGAGCCCTTGATGGCCCTGGGGACTGCCACCCTCTAGGGCCGGCTCCTGCAGTGTCCCAGGGTGCCCACCTCTGGTACCCTGCTGTTTGCAATGACAGGGCGGGACCCGTACGGCTCCCGCCCTGTAATTGCAAACTCTGCTTTGGATTTTGGACACGAGAGCAGGTTTCCTGCTCTCGCTTCCAAAATCCAAAGCAGATTGCTTTTCCGCACAGGGAGCTGCATGTCAGCAGCTCCCTGTGTGGAAAAGCTATGCCGGCCCCCACGCAGGAGACAGGGAGTCGGCGGGCCTGTGGGGGCATAGGTGCTCCCCTCACGGTCCCTAACCATGAGGCCAGGTCCCAGGAGATGGTGTCCCCGGGGCCCAAAATGGCCCGGGAGAGAGGTGGCAGTCCCCCCTCCTCCTTATTTTTAAAATAAAAAGAAACAAAAACATTTGGGCATGCTCCAGGGGAAGGGGTCCTCTGGGCGAATGTAAATTAATGGAAGTGGACTTATTTTTGTTTGAAAAAATTTGGAGTCGCGACCCCAGCACGGTGCTCAGCACGGCCCCCTGTTGTGAACGCGATGGGTGCGTGGCCCCCTAGTGTGAACGCGATGGGTGCTTTACGGGAGACTCGCACCAGTCGTGACCCAGAATGTATATGATGTCAGGCAGGTCCCGGCACCGCGCACCCGTCGCATACGAAATGCGCACATAATGCGAACTCATACGTATATGACGTTACGTAAGGCCATGCACCGCACACCCGTCGCATACTAATCGCGCACATGACCTGATCCCATACGTATATGACGTTACACAGGGCCAAGAACAGCGCACCCATTGCAAACCAAACGTTGCTTCTTCTCGACTTTAAAAAAAAAATATATACATATATTTTAACAGACATAGGACATTACATAATTAAATTAAAATGAAAAAAAGAAAATAATTATAGAATATTAGAGTTACAAAATATCTTTTAGAAACATGTAATTTACCGAAAAACATAAAAGGTTTTATAAATATTACATTTACAAATTAGCATTTCAAAAACTATACAAATTCACTGAAAAAACCATAGGTTTCAGGGACGTTATAGTTAGAAATTAGCATTTAAAAAACCTTAGAAAATCACTGAAAAAAACATAGGTTTCAGGGAGGTTATAGTTAGTTGGACATTTCACTCGTACAAAACCAGAGAAATTCCGCCGTTATAGTTAGTTTAGCTAACTATAACTCTCGCCCCCACAATGCACTGCTGATGACGTCAGATATTACATGGTAATACATGGTCAGTGACATCACTGATGACATCTCAAATCTCAACCTATGGTTTTTTCAGTGAATATATATGTGTGTGTGTGTGTGTATATATATACATATATATATATATATGCCACAAACCTCGTTGAACCGTTTCTTCCAAATAAAACGAGCATAGACCCAGGTTTGGTGCAGTTTATTTTATTGTAACACATCACCAGTCACCATGATGCGTTTCGGCAGGTCCCTGCCTTGATCACATAAATATAAATATTACCTACTGGCGGTCGCAAGTGGGTAGTTATAGTTAGGACCTAGTTAATATAGGAAAATTGTAACATTCTTTTCCCGATAACTTTGGCGCCGGATGACGAATCTTCGCAAAATATTCAAAACTGTTAGGGTGCTCCGGTCAGCTCCTATCCTGAAAGTTTGGAGGTGATTCATCAAGCAGGGGCCGAGAAAAAAGGGGGGTCCCAAAACGCATTTTCCCCATGTTATTTCCCATAGGAAATTTTAGACACGGCTACAGCCCGAACTGCTGAACGGAATTGACCAAATTTGGCAAAAAGATAGCTCTTGGTTCAGAAAGCAACCTTTTTTTTTAAATAGTGTAAATCCGTTCAGCAGTTCATGAGAAGTTAAAAAAATAGAGGTCAAAAAATCAATTTCCTATAGGAAACTTTAGACACAGTTATAGCAAAAACTGCTGAACGGAATTACACCAAATTTGGAAAAAAGGTACCGCTTGGCTCAGAAAGCGACCTTTTTACAAATGGTGTAAATCCGTTCAGTACAAACCAGGAAGTGTTGGCTGCCATCTTGTGCCCCGGTAGAACTGAGGCACAAGAAAACAGAAAAAGAAACGTGAAAAACATGAAAAGGGAGCAGGGTAGAAACACCCAGACCCCCCTAGGCCTGCTCAGGGGGTCCCAAAAGGACCCCCAGGGCCCTAAAAATCATTAAAAAAATCGGCGAGATTCGCACACCCGGCACGAATTTCGGGCGAAAATTTAAAAAAAGAAACGTGTACGGTCAATGCCAGAGCGCACCCCAATCAGGATATACTTTAATCTTACAAATCCACAATCCGTTCAGGAGTCCTCTGTGTTCTGCATGTTTTTTCAAGGAAAATATCGTTGTTTATATTTTCGAGCGTTAATACAAAAAATGATAGCACCTCGCGGCGAGCACCCATGAGTATCGGATAAAAATGCACGCACGAACTGTACTGGTATTGAAAATGATTTGTCCTTTTTTTCTGCAACTACTTCGGCAGTTTCACATACTGGTGTTTTCCATTGCCTCACATCACTTCATGCTGAGGAGTGCACTGCATCATGCTCACTCATGCTGCCAGGCAGATGCATTCTGAACACTTCCCATCTGCAGAATGGATTTGCATTTGCGTTTGGACGTCTGCGGGCTATTGGTGAATCTTTCAGCCGTTGATCGCTTTATTTGTGTGTGTAGGTTGCTACTGTCTTTCAACTGGAAAGTAAACAGCAGCCGCAGCTTGCATCAATTATCTGCGCAGATTGTTCACTCTCCATAGAGCACAGAGTTAAGGGAACAGCTTTTAACTTCCCTTTAATCTGCATTATACCTCTGGCTGTTTGTGTGTGATAGCGTTTATGCATGTGAGAGTAGATTCTTTCTTCTATTTTTATATATTTGTATGTGCCTGTATGCATATACAAGCAAGTGTGTCTGTGTTTGCCAGGCTGCCCGGGGGGCCACGTAGGGGACCTCTCAACAGGGCGGCCACCTTAGTGCCACAGGAAGGCACAGGTTTCAGAATACCAGGCTCCCTGGTCCAGGGACCAGGGGGTCAGTCAGCCTTGTCACTTCTGGCTGTGGGGTGGGGGAGGACAAGGGTACAAATACCTTCCCCCGCCCACTGTGCAGCCTCTTGACTACTGCCCGTCTCGCTGTTTTGTCCCCCACTGGTCACGCTGTCCAGTCGCGTCACGTTGCTGGGTCCGGAGGTACCGCAGGCGACGGGTTCGTCGTGGTGAGTCCTAATGCCAGCCCTTAACCTCTTTCCTTTGGGGCTTGTTGCTATGGCTTCCAGTCTGGCCATTTTAATGAGTGATCGGAGCGGTGGGGGGACACAAGAGCAGCACAGTCAGCTAAATCCACATCTCCAAAAGCGAGGAGTGACAATGCGTGTAGTCCAGCCAGGGTGTTCCACTTTCTGCGTGTTTGCAGATCGGCTGATGTGAGACATCGGGTTTTACTGCTCCCTGGGCCGGCTTTGTCTGTGGTCAGAACATATTTACAATTTGGTGAGCTGGCTGCCTCTGAAGGGCTGGCCAGCGGGAGGGCTCTGAGTGCCATGGCGTGCGTGTGAAGTGGTCTTTCAAGAGATGTTCTCATGCGCTCCTCTTAAGCCGGCAATGAACGAGAAATGCTGATAGAAAAAACACTTTTGATGAGATGGGCTGTCTGGTTTTACATGTTGTTGGACACGTGTCTTTTCCGCACTAGATCTGTGAAGCCAACTCCAGACAGGTGAGGCAAGGCCCATGTATTTATCCTCTTTGCAGCTCTGCTATACCTCAGTGCAGTGTCATTTAAAACCGCAGACATGACACTAGACCCATTTCAAGCGGCAGACTTGATTTGGAAGAACCCCGTTTAAAGTTGCCTTTTCTTCATATAAAGTCATGGGGATACTCGCTGAGGGCAGGGGCCCTACTACTGGCGTAAGACGGCCGTGTTTGTTGAGTGCAGGGCACGGTAGGGCCCGTTGCTCCCAGCGCTATTTGGCGGGGTCTTGGGGCTCCCCTGCTGTGCCTGGCCCCAGACTGGGAGGTGTCGAGGATGCACCACACCTCTCCATGGTACATAGTGCCTGAGGGGAGGCCAGAGTTGGTCGCAGGCTGGCATGTGTAGCTTACCCGGTATGAGGAAGGGTGGGACAAGTTTGAACACGGTCTGTCTGCTTGGTTGTCTGGCGAAGGGAGCCGAGTGACAATATGGTTTGCTGCATACGTGTTGACAGATTGGATGCGTGATGCCAGTACTGGCACACATCCCTCTGGCAGCGTTTCAGGAGCTGCGGGGTTCTTACCGCAATGAGCCTCAATGTCAAACTGCAGGTCAGGCGTGAGGGGGGGCCAAAGGTGGGTCCGGGCCCTCTCGCATTGCTTCAGTAATGTCGGGGCACCGCCCCAGCAGCCCGGGCGAGACTTGGAATATGAGCTTCATTGTTGCAGCTGCCCATGTGCTTGAGTCTGCAGCAAGGCACATCGCTGTGACTGTGCCCAATAAACTGTGTTTTAGAAGACTAAAGCACATGGAGATAAGGCAATGTGTCCAGGATCACACGCTTGTGTAACACCCGGGATTGGAACTAGCACCACTGAGTTTCCAAAATAAGCATTTTACCCACCAGGTCACACAGGCAAAGCTCTACCCACTTCTTCTCCATGATAAATACTTTCATCGCCCACCCGCTCCCGTGCAGGAGAGGCTTCTGTAAAGTTGCTACCCCCTTCCTGCCACTTTGAATAAACCTGCAGCGCCCAGCCCCGTCCTTCCCTGCTGACCCAGAGAGCGCTCACCTCCCTCGGGTAGCTCCCAGCTCTGGAATAGCCGCCATGTGCAGCTCGGGATCAAGAAGTTATTTCCAGTCGAAAACTTTGGCACCAGTAAGGCGCTAGAGCATGGCTCCAGTCTCTTCGGAGACTTCAGTTCCCGCTGCTGCCATTTCACCCCGTCCTGCATGCCGCAGTGCCCCCTGAAAAGCATGGGAGGGAAGTAATGTCCGGACTGTTTTCCTCATGACTCTGAGGGGACGGTTTCAGAAGGGGAGTGCGATGGCATGTTCTCCTCCCCCAGCTCCTTCCTTCCCCTTTGGTCTTGGCTCCGGTCCACTTGTTGGGGGGCCCAGTTTGTCCGGGAGGAATGGGGTGGGAGCGTGGGGGAGGGTGCCTGGCCCTCAGTGTGGCGTTGGTGCCTGCACTCTCTCTGCGGTGCAGTTTATGGATGCTGTTAGGGGTCCCAATCTCCCCGCGTGTCCCAGGTAAACTTGCCCCCCCCTGCTCCACATCCGCACAGCTTCCAGTCAGGCACGCAAAGACCCCAGCGAATTACGCTGTATCATGCGAGAGTAAATAGACAAGGGTCCGAATACTGTTTTTTTCCAATATGTCAATGCTCAAGTTGTTTCCTGGCCTCGAGCTGCGGTGTCCGGGAAATGTTCAGGACAGTGGCGAGGCAGGCACTGAATCTCATTGCGTTAATATATAATTTAACGGGTGTCCAGGTATTGCTCTCCACCTCCTTTGCACGTGCAATTGCTCATCATTTTAATTAGTTGTGGTCTCCAACCAGACGCAGGGTAGTGGGGGCAAGGTCCTGAAGTTGATTTCAGAACCACTGTGGATGGCTTAATACCGGGTTCGAGTCATGGCAGGGCGCTTAACATTCCGGGATTCTAGGCAAACTACTTAATCTCTCCGTGCCTAATGAAACTATGGTGTCCCGTAACGGGTCGTTATTATGGCTTCCATGCGATACTTACATCACTGGGTATCGATTTCTTGCCCAGTGCACCACTCGCCAAGTATGAGTTTTCTGTATCATTACTGGGGGCTATTTGCTGCGAGATATCTCTCTGGCTTGGGGCCAGCACTCGGAGTATAAATTTGTTTGCAATGTTATACTAATTTGATAGCTTGTTCCATCACAGTTACAGTCATCTCTTACCCTACAGGCCTCTCCGGTGGTGCGATTCTGGGCTAGGCATTCACGTTGCTGCACTCACTCGGTCATTAATGTAACCGATGATACCCAGGTAGCTGGTCCTTGGGCCACATGGCACGCCCTGTGATGCCAAGGTTAATTGGTATTTAAATCATGTGCGCAGCTGTGATCAGGTCACCAAAGCCGCTGCGATTCCTCCAGCAGTTCGGCAGGTGCGCAGGGCAGGTCACTTTCCTCAGTATAATCATTCTAGCAAAGGACCTTTGAGCTGGGGGAGGGCAAAGGCAACAACTATTAACTTATTGTAATGGCGCAAGTGAATAGTATCTCGCAGCTACGTTGGACCAGTGGCAGTAAGCGGTTTCCTATGAAATGCTTTGCCATGCACCGCACATTACCTTTTAATCTGCATTCCTCTATTTGCGCAGTGATTGGAATTGGTCAGTATCGGCCCGTGGTGGGAGTGCTGCCGGACGCTGATGTTCGGCGGGGAAGGGGCAGGGTGGGGGGTAGTAAACTACGGATTACGGACGATTAGAGGTAAGTAAACATATAAATTAATAAAACAAATTTCGTTGCGTGCGCTGCATCGCATTTGGCCCCACGTCAGCGCCCGGCAGCACTCCCACCACGGGCCGCTACTGGAATTGGGTGGTATTTATTAGATCCAGTAATTATTGTGCATGTGGAATATCTCAGCCTTTGTTAAATTTCGGCAGGAGAATCCTGCCAGAATTTAACAGAGAAAAAGTGTATGGTATTTACCGTACCATGTGGATTTGGGTGCAAGAAGCACCAAAATATGCATTTAAAAAAAATAATATATATATATATATATTCACTGAAAAAACCATAGGTTTCACACATGTTATAGTTAGCTGGACATTTTACTGATAAAAAACCAATGAAATTCCCCCGTTATAGTTACTGTAGGCAACTATAACTCACGCGACCGCAATCCTCTGCTGATGCTAATACTGTATTTAGACACTTATTTGCCCATGTCTTCTTCCATTAAATTTTAGCTATACATATATTACAAATATTTTTTTTTCATAAAGACACATATGTCATCAGCAGAGGATTACGGTCGCGTGAGTTATAGTTGCCTATAGTAACTATAACGGGGGAATTTCATTGGTTTTTTATCAGTAAAATGTCCAGCTAACTATAACATGTGTGAAACCTATGGTTTTTTCAGTGAATTAGCAAGGTTTTTTAAATGCTAATTCCTAACTATAACGTGTGTGAGACCTATGGTTTTTTCAGTGAATTTGTACGTTTTTTTAAATGCTAAGTTACTTTACGCCATTTGTGGCGTGCGCGCCCACTTAACGCAGTTCGTTCCGTGCGCGCACCGTGCGCTTTGCGCACCGTGCGCGCAGAGTAAGCACGTGGTGCGCTTCGCGCACCGCGCGCCCACTTTACGCAGTTAGTGCCGTGCACGCACGGTGGGCACGAGGTGCGCTACGCGCACCGCGTGCCCACGTTACGCTAGATGGGCCATGTACGCACGATGCGCTTTGCGCACCGTGCGCACATGGAGGACATATGATGCACTTCGTTTTGAAAGGTAATATTTTAAGGTTTCGTAATTTTTATAAGCCATGCACAAATGGTGCCCTTCGGGCACCATTTGCACACGGGGTGGAGAGAGTGTGGATAATTTTTTTTTTTATTATTTTTTTTTTAAATATTATAGTTTATCGCAATGGTAATAAGCCATGCACAATTGTTGGCCTTCAACCACCAATTGCACACGGGGTGGGGAGAGTGTGGATAATTTTTTTTTTTTTATAATTTTTTACCGAACGCGTACGGTAAGCGTAATCGGCAAAATTAGCGAAAAAATAAAAATTCCGTTTTTGGCCTTGGGGGGTCTTTGGGGACTACCTCAACATGGCTATGTGTGTGGGAGCTGTCTAAACAGTCCCTTTACATGTTTTTGGGCTTTATATTTTAACCATCACTCTCAGTGCGAGAGAGAAAATGGCGGCCGCCGCTTCCTGGTTTCGGCCGATTCGAATGTTTACTAAGATCTAAGAGCCAATCAGAATCGCGCTCGCGCACGCCACCGTACGCGTACGGTAAACGCACCGTAAGCGCACCGTAAGCTGCCACAGATATATATATTGATTTAAAGGCTATTTTCTCAGAATCTACTGAACAGATTTACACCAAACCTACAAAAGGCACTTCCTTGACCTGAGGACTACCTCTCTGCCAAATTTCTAGTAATTCTGTTCAGCCGTTCGGGCTGTAGCCCTGTCTAAAGGTCCTATGGAAAAATGCATGGGAAAAACGCGTTTTGGGACCCCCCTTTTATCTCAGCCCCCGCTTGACGAATCCCCCCGAGACTTTCAGGGTAGGAGCGGAGCGTAGCGCCCCACCTATTTTGAAACATTTGCGAGGATTCGTCGACCGGCGCCAAAGTTATTCAAAATAGAATGTTGCGGATTTCCTATGGAAACGTGGTCCTAACTATAACTACCTACTGGCGACCGCCAGTAGGTAATATATATTTAGTTTAATCACAATCCAGCAGCCGCGTCAACATAGTAGTTGGACATATTCGTACGTAAACGCAAAATTAGCATGCAAACCTGAGACACCTCATTCTCCTGTTAACCAGGCTAGGTTTGACACAGTCCATAAAGATCTTCAAAAAACTTTCACAATAGGTGCTATATTTCGTACCCAATAACCAACATACCGTTGGGTGACGTTATTTATCTGGTGTGAAAAAAAGCACAAGGGTTCCAACAAAAGTGAGGGCCTACATTGGTTGAAATAAATATGGCGCCTTTTTCTGGGTTGAGCGTAATCAGGGCGCACGAGTACCCACTGATAAGTAGACTCCACTTCACTCAATTGAGAACTTCATTGTAAAAAAAGTATGCATATACCCACATTCACACATATGTGGACACACAGACCCCCTCTCCTTAATAAGATTCTGATATTTTGGCAATGAATTATTACGCTGACCACTGTTCTTGCTTGAAATGTGCTGCAGTGTGGTGTATATATATATATATATATATATATTCACTTAAAAAACCATAGGTTTCACACATGTTATAGTTAGGTGGATATTTCACTCGTAAAAAACCAATGAAATTCCCACATTATAGTTAGTTGAGATAACTATAACTCGCGCGACCGCCACTCTATCACAAGGATGATCTCATCAGTGATGTCATGAGTGATGCCACTGACCATGTCATGAGTGATGTAATATGTGACGTCATGAGCAGAGGATTGCGGGCGCGCGAGTTATAGTTATCTCAACTAACTATAATGTGGGAATTTCATTGGTTTTTAACGAGTGAAATATCCACCTAACTATAACATGTGTGAAACCTATGGTTTTTTAAGTGAATTTGCAAGGTTTTTTAAATGCTAATTCCTTACTATAACGTGTGTGAAACCTATGGTTTTTTCAGTGAATTTGTACGGTTTTTTAAATGCTAAGTTATGTATGTATTATTATTTTTTTTATATATTTATTTTACAATAAACTACGTATTAAAAAAAAAATATATATATTTTTTTTGGTTTTTCACCGTGCGCGCACGGTGCGCGCGCCCCCGCGATTTAAAAAAAAAAAAAAATTTAAATGTTTTTTTCTGCCTTCGGGGTCCTTCAGGGACCCCCTGACAAAGGCTAGGGGGTCAGGAACTCTCTACCCTGCCCCCTTTTCACGTTCGCCACCTTCCTTTTTCACTCTCGCACTGAAAACAAACAAAATGGCGGCCGACACTTCCTGATTTCGACCGATTCGAACGTTGACTAACATGTAACAACCAATCAGAATTACGCTCGCGCATGTTATGCGCGCACGGTGAGCGCCTATAGATATTTATGTACTTTTAACTGCAATTTTCTCAGGAACTACTGAATAGATTGACACCATATATGCAAAAGCCACATCCCTGAGCTGAGGACTACCTCTCTGCCAAATTTCAAGTAATTCTGTTCAGCCGTTCGGGCTGTACCTTGGACTAAAGGTCCCTATGGAAAATTACATGGGGAAAACGTGTTTTGGGACCCCCTTTTTTCTCAGCCCCCGCTTGACGAATCCCCCCAAGACTCTCAGGGTAGAAGCGGAGCGGAGCACCCCACCTATTTTGAAAATTTCGCGAGGATTCGTCAACCGGCGCCAAAGTTATTCCAAATAGAATGTTGCGGATTTCCTATGGAAACACGGTCCTAACTATAACTATCTACTGGCGACCGCCAGTAGATAATTTATATATATTTATATATATTTATATATCCAAACACTCCGTTGCAGTAGTATACAGAAACAACAACGCTTCACGGCTCCCAATTGCTTCAAGACAGAGTTTATTAGGCAAACAACTCTACGCTTTTCGGAGACAAACTTTTCCTTGTTCACGAGTAATGAGACAAAGTGAAACAGACAATAAAATAACATTAGCCACGTGACATGTGGTTTACGTGTGATAGACAGTGAAAGCAGACTTTCCCACCGTGTTAAGTGCTCGATATATTTATCAAAATATTTTATATAACGTCGAACGTTCTCTTAGTTCGGTCTGGTATTTTAAAACTAATACATTAGTTATAACATTGTCAAACCAAGGATCGCCAAACGTTAACCTTTCGTTTATTACATTTTTTTATGTTCTTTCGTTTTTTGCTCTCCCACTAAGCAGAGGAAACTTTATTGTTCTCAAATTCTCGACAACAGACAGTCAAAATGGTCTTTACCTTACATTGTCTGGGTATATAAATAACCATCACTTTTATCCCAGAGGTACATTTTATAGCCTCATGACTATAACACATATCCGCCTCTTGGATATATAGAGTGCCGTCCTAATTCAATATAGTAGTGCGCAAACATGCATTCAGATTTTCCTGAGTGATAAGCGCTGTTCCGGTCGTTAATGCATATCTAGCCCAAGTGGGCACTTTTGCTAAACCACCAAAATTTAATTCTACACAAATGAGGATAATTAAAATGTACATGAGTCTGTTTGGAAAACTGTCATCTATGCTATCCATATCAACGATAGACCATTGAAGTTGATATTTTCTTTTCTTAGATCCTCCAACTTAAGCGGTCGTAGCTCACACAGTAGAACAAGATCTGCAAAAATACATATAAAACTCTGTCATCAATTGACTAAGGTAATACAATTTAAAAAAATCACCCATATTGAAACGCATAGAGACAAAGATTTTTGAGAGCAAACAAAAACATACAGTTAGTTCCTCAGATTATCCCAGATGTACTGCCAGTTCCTCGTCAACATTATGTCCCAGAGGCTGTGTTGTCTGATATTCTATTATCATCCTCGATTCTAATCGTCTCAGTTCGAGGACTCTATTACCACCTCTTTCTCTCAGAGGAACTGTGTCTAAGACACAGAATGAGAGTAGGCTAGTGTTTTGCTGATGTACTGTTTTGAAATGTCTAGCTATTGGATATTGTTTATCGTTTTTAGTTATAGCCCTCAGATGTTCAAGGACTCTTTTTTTGGCAGGATGAATCGTACTGCCTATGTAGTATTTGTTGCATGGGCATTTAAGAGCATAGACGGCATGATCAGTGTTACAGGAGACATGTTTTTTTTATCAGAAAAGGTTTTGCTTTTTCAGATAAAATAACCATTTTACAATTTTTCCTGTACTTACATGCCTTACATTTCTGGCAGGTATAAAATCCCTGAATCTGATTCTTGTTCTTAGGTGTAGATGTCATCAGGCTTTGACATAGTGAATCCTTAAGGGATTTAGCCTTACGATATGTCACCTGAGGATAGTGTTCTATTGATGGCGCTATGTCTTTATCAGTTTTAAGAACTTTCCAGAATTTCAGAAGACATTCCCTGACCTCATGGGCCTGATTAGAGTACGTGGTGATGAATCTGATCTTGCTATCTGAGAGATTAGTGTCTGATTCTGCCGGTTTTATCTGAAGGAGCTCACTTCTTGTTCTTTTGTTGACTTCCTCACTGGCTTTCAAGATTTCTTTAATTGAGTATCCCCTTTCGATAAAATGTTCGGTCATTACTTCTTTTTTGTTTTCATATCTTTGTGCATCGCTACAGTTTCTCTTAGCTCGTAATAATTCTCCCAAAGGGATACTACGTATGAGGTTACTAGGGTGGCAGCTTTCAGCGTGTAGTAGGCTATTCCCCGCGGTTTCTTTACGAAATAGCCGGCTTTCTAATCGTTGTTCTGACACTTCTACTTTGAGATCCAAAAATTCAATTGTTTCCTTTTCAATTCTGCTACTGAAGTGAAGATTAAAGTTGTTGTCATTAATAATTTCCACAAACTGATTAGCTTGTTCAATGCTTCCATTCCACACCACAAAAATGTCGTCTATGTATCTGGCCCATGCAATGACACATTCTTTGTACAACGGTAACATGGTGGCGACCTGCTCCTCCCACCAGCTGAGGTATAATCCTGCAAAGCTGGGAGCGAAGCAGGTCCCCATCGCCGTCCCAAGTATCTGACGATATATGATCTTGTCAAAAATGAAGAAGTTCTGTGTGAGGCATTTATGCATCATATCAATTATCATTCGTGTGTGAAAAAGGTGTGAAATAGATCTGCTTTTCAAAAAATTACGGCATGCCTCAATTCCTGCCTCATGGGGAATGCATGTATAGAGGCTTGTCACGTCAAGAGTTAACAGGAGAAAATTGTCTTTCCATTTTATCTGATTCAGCAATCTTAAAAAATCACTTGAATCTTTTAAAAAGGATGGAAGGTTCTGAACAAGTGGTTGTAAAAAGAAATCTACGTAACGTGACGTGTTCTCAAAACAGCTCCCCTTGGAAGATACAATTGGTCTTCCGGGAGAGTTAGCCTAATTTTTGTGCAATTTAGGGAGTAAATAAAATGCTGGTAATTTGGGATGTTTGCAGTTTAGGAAATCAAATTCCTCTTGTTCAAGCAATCCTCTTTCTTTCCATTCTCCCAACTGTTCTTTATACTCGTTCATAGATTGTACATATTTGGCTTTCGTGGTTATCTCATAGTTCTGTTTATCATTAAGTTGGCGATGCCCCTCTTCGAGATACATCTCCCTAGATAAAACCACCACATTGCCACCTTTGTCAGATCTTTTAATTATAATGTTATCATCATTCCTTAACATTTCAATTGCATTATATTGATCCTTACTTAAATTGTATTTTGTGGCGTGATTTTTATATCGCTCTCTTTTTCGAATTTTATCAAATTCATGTATGACTCCCTTCTCAAATACATCAATTGCCTCATTCACAATCTGTGGGAGAAATGTGGATTTAGGTTTAAAACCACTGGTACAGCCAAGATCTAACTCGATATTATCATTGATTAGATTGAGGTAAGGATCATCACTAAAAGAGTCATCATCCTGTAACTCATGCAAATTATGTAGCAGTTCATTATCACCAATATTCAAGATGCTCGGTATGCGCTGTGATCAGGTCACCAAAGCCGCTGCGATTCCTCCAGCAGTTCGGCAGGTGCGCAGGGCAGGTCACGTTCCTCAGTATAATCATGCTAGCAAAGAACCTTTGAGCTGGGGGTGGGCAAAGGCAACAAGTATTAACTTATTGTAATGGTGCAAGTGAATAGTATCTCGCAGCTACGTTGGACCAGTGGCAGTAAGCGGTTTCCTATGAAATGCTTTGCCATGCACCGCACATTACTTTTTAATCTGCATACCTCTATTTGCGCAGTGATTGGAATTGGTCAGTATCGGCCCGTGGTGGGAGTGCTGCCGGACGCTGATGTTCGGCGGGGAAGGGGCAGGGTGGGGGGTAGTAAACTATGGATTACGGACGATTAGAGGTAAGTAAACATATAAATTAATAAAACAAATTTCGTTGCGTGTGCTGCATCGCATTTGGCCCCACGTCAGCGCCCGGCAGCACTCCCACCACGGGCCGCTACTGGAATTGGGTGGTATTTATTAGATCCAGTAATTATTGTGCATGTGGAATATCTCAGCCTTTGTTAAATTTTGGCAGGAGAATCCTGCCAGAATTTAACAGAGAAAAAGTGTATGGTATTTACCGTACCATGTGGATTTGGGTGCAAGAAGCACCAAAATATGCATTTAAAAAAAATAATATATATATATATATATATATATTTAGTTTAATCACAACCCAGCAGCCGCGTCAACATAGTAGTTGGACATATTAGTACGTAAACGCAAAATTAGCATGCAAACCTGAGACACCTCATTCTCCTGTTAACCAGGCTAGGTTTGACACAGTACATAAAGATCTTCAAAAAACTTTCACAATAGGTGCTATATTTCGTACCCAATAACCAACATACCGTTGGGTGACGTTATTTATCTGGTGTGTAAAAAAGCACAAGGGTTCCAACAAAAGTGAGGGCCTACATTGGTTGAAATAAATATGGCGCCTTTTTTTGGGTTGAGCGTAATCAGGGCGCACGAGTACCCACTGATAAGTAGACTCCACTTCACTCAATTGAGAACTTCATTGTAAAAAAGTATGCATATACCCACATTCACACATATGTGGACACACAGACCCCCTCTCCTTAATAAGATTCTGATATTTTGGCAATGAATTATTACGCTGACCACTGTTCTTGTTTGCAATGAGCTGCAGTGTGGTATATATCTACATATATATATATTTATATATATATATATCACTGAAAAAACCATAGGTTTCAGGGGTGTTATAGTTAGCTGGACTTTTCACTTGTACAAAACCATTGAAATTCCCCCGTTATAGTTAGTTCAGCTAACTATAACTCGCGCGCCCGCAATGCACTGCTGATGACGTCACATATTAAATCACTCATAACATGGTCAATGACATCACTCATGACATCACTGATGACATCTCAAATAACATCACTGATGACATCATCCAGTGAATGTGTGTTTTCAGAAAATTAAATATGTTTTATATATGTATATCACAAGGTCGATGGAAGAATAAATGGGTATATAAGTGTCTAAATGGATGATTTGTTTTTGAAAAATTGATTGTGTAACTGACTGATTAAGTGTATCATAGTGAATACATGGCTTAGTGAGTAATGTTTAAATATGTAAATATCTGTATCAGTCTCTCACTTTGTGTATAAGTGGCTGCATGGGTTGGTGAGTAGCAACATGGGTGTCTATATAGGTTATTAGTTGGTTTTTTGAGTATCAGTCTGAGTGTCTGCATGGTTCGGTGGGGGGTATTACGTCGTGCATAAGTGCATGAATGAGTGACTCACTGTTTGTATGTGTTGAAGACAGCATGTGTGCAGGACTGTATGGGTGGATGAGTGTGTGTATGGGTGTGTTAGTGAGTGAAAGACTGTCTCAATAGTGTCTTTATGAGTAACTACATATGTTTTAAACTAGTATATGTGACTATTGGTGTATATAAGTGAGTATATGTGAGAGTGAGAGATTGAAAGAGTTCCTGTATGAATAAGTATGTGTTTCTATAAGTGATTGTTTAAAAGACTAAGTATGTGTAAGTTTCCGTAGAAGTAAGTGTGGTGGTGTGTGTATAACTGTATATGCAAGTAAATGTATGTTTGATTGTTTATTAGCATGACTATGTGTGTGAGTAACTCTATGGATGAGTGGCATTGTGTAACAGGATGTATAGGTGTATGAGTACACATGATGAGTGAGTACATGTATGAGTGACTGTATAGGACTGTTGGTGAATGAGTGGATGTGTATGTGGATCTTAGAATTACTGAAGAGGTTGTTGTAACCGGTATTGGTATGTCCATTGTTTTGAAAATTTTAGTCTCTATTTTTGAATGTGTGTATCAAAGGTTGTATTAGGGTGAGAGGAGGTGTGCCACTCTATCACAAGGATGATGTCATCAGTGATGTCATTTGAGATGTCATCAGTGATGTCATGAGTGATGTCACTGACCATGTCATGAGTGATGTAATATGTGACGTCATCAGCAGTGCATTGCGGGCGCGCGAGTTATAGTTAGCTGAACTAACTATAACGGGGAAATTTCAATGGTTTTGTACAAGTGAAAAGTCCAGCTAACTATAACACCCCTGAAACGTATGGTTTTTTCAGTGAATTTCTGAGGTTTTTTAAATGCTAATTCCTAACTATAACGTGCCTGAAACCTATGTTTTTTTCTGTGAATTTCAAAGGTTTTTTAAATGCTAATTTCTAACTATGCCTACAGAGATAGGACTTGTGAAGAAAGAAGAAAAAATGCACAGAAAGAAAAAAAAGAAGTGCAGAAAGAAGCAACAGAAGTCCTCAAAGACGAAGAAAAGTGCAGGAAGAAGGATAACGTGCAGAAAGAACAAAAAGAAGAGCAGAAAGAAGCCTTGTTGCAAAATCATCCTGTACCCTCAACTTTTTCAGACGGATACTGGTGGTAACTGAGTCTGACTAACCAGTCCTAGAGCCAGTGCTATGTTAAAAGACACGTAGAATACAGTGAAAACACCTACATACACTAGGGAACATTATGCGTTGGGGTCCCCCTGTGATTAGCATGACCTCCTCTGTAAGCCCCTAGTATATAATAGGGCAGGGGGATTAAAACTACCTCTTAAAACAGGCCACAGGGCGTTTTTGCACACGTTAACTCAGGCCCCGTCCCCTCCCTTCACCACTGTGTAAACACGCCCTGTGTCCGTTTTTAGTTGGGAGATTAAGTTCATTTGAATCCTGAGGGTCCCTAGGGTCCAACTAGCCCACTAGGTACCTCCAGTAAGTGCCACAGAGCTGCGTTGCAGAGAGGTGTAAAAAGTGGCACGGCCTGGACCACCTCTCTGCAATGCAGCTCAGTGGCGCTTACTGGAAGCACTTGGTGGGCTAGTTAGGCCCCAGGGGCCCTCAGTATTGAAGGGAAATTATATACCCAATTTAAAATGTGCCATAGTGCGTGTTTGCACACGTCACCTCAGGCCCCGTCCCCTCCCTTCACCACTGTGTAAACGCGCCCTGTGGCTGTTCTAAGTTGAGAGATTAAGTCCCCTTGAATCCTAAGGGTCCCTAGGGTCAAACTAGACCACTAGGTACCTCCAGTAAGCGTCACAGAGCTGCGTTGCAGAGAGGTGTAAAAAGGGGCTTGGCCTCAGAACACCTGTCTGCAGCGCAGCTCCCTGGCGCATACTGGAGATGCCTGTTGGGCTAGTTGGCCCTCAGGGACCCTCAGTATTGAAGAGGAATTAATTCCCCAACTTACAACTCGCCAGGGGGCGCGTTTGCAGAGTGCTGCAAGGAGGGGGCGTGGCCTCCGGCACGATGCCAGTCTTTTATTTATTTTAATTTTTAAGAAGGGGGGCTGTGTGGTTCCCCTTCATATTCTAATTTATTGGCCCTGATGACCCCATCCCCCAGGGCCTGTCTCCTAATTATTTTTTTTTTACCCCAATCCCCAGGGCCGGCCACTGTTTTTTACTATTTTTAAAAAATATATATTCATAGACACACCTAGGACATGCTGGACAAACCGTACGTACCTATCACCATGACGATTTGCGTGATATTCATTAAAAGGCGACTATGCATACAATGAATCCACGTGGAATGTATTTACACCACTAGTGAAGCTCTGACATGTCTGATGCCCTACCGTGCCTAATCCCGGTAGACACCCTTGTCGTTTATTTATACAAACATGGGTAGCTATTGACGGGCACATTTAATACACATGCACACCAAGCCATTCAAAGGGGATTCGACAAAAATTCTACAAAAACTATGCAGGAAACCCCCCTCACGGTTAATAAAACACACATCCACTGCCGGATGTGTAATACTTTTTATTTTACTCTCTGGAAAGGGGACGAACATCACTTGAGAGTCACAGCGCGCTCCTGGCAGATCCCAATGCTGTGTTACACCCACCATTGCCTGCTGAGTGCCACACACCTCTGTGTTGTATTCCACTAGCTAGTGCATATGCTATGACACTCTCTAGCCCATGTGCACTGTAACACCACCCCGTGAATATGTCATGCCACACTTGTCTTCGCATGGGTTATATTGCCCCATCTAACGTGCCTTCCTCGATGCCTATGTTATAACGCACAGTGCTATGCCATACATATTACAATCTGGGATCCATATCTTTGTCACAGTGCATATGCAACGTTACACTCTCCAGCACATATTTTATATTACAACTTTAGAGACTAGTTAGGTTACACAACACTGCCCTGTGCATATTACACTCCAAGGCGCATATCGCATAGCACGCGCTAGTGCCTGTGCTATCTCGCGCTCTCCAATGAATCTGTCATTGCGCACAATGTATTGCATATTATATTTCACGCCCGGTTCGTCTTATATCACACTTTTTGGTGCATAGTTTACACCATACACTATATCTAGTTTTCATTTTCAATCGTGCTCTCAGAACTATGTTCTATATAACACTGTGTTCACCTACCCTTTTCACGGGCATTACATTTTGCAATAGGGGGTGGAGGGTCAGGGGGTGTTTCTGCCAAGTGAGCCCGGAGTCACAGTCACAAACGTCCTCTTCTTCCTGAATAAAAGTGAGATTATGCTGCATACTTGTTCATATTTTAAGTAGTTCGCACAGACACACGTTTTAAAAACAGTAAAGTTCCTAATACCCGCCTTCTCTGAACAGTTAGCTTGCTGCCCCATCCCCCTCCTCCCTATCCTCTGTTGTGTGAATCCATGGACTAGCCTCCTCCCTCCTGCCATGCATGGTCTGATGTGCTGCCACTGCCCTCAATTTAGTATGATGTACCAGTCCACTCCTCCTTCCCTCCATTGCCCAATTCTATGCCCCATCATTGACCTCCTGCTTAAACTCTGTGCCTAGCTTGCTGCCCCTATTCTCCTTCCCCCTGCCCTCCGATGGCTTTGTGCATGCCCCTGCTCCATCCTTTTTGCCCACCATGTTCCATGGACCTGCCACTCCTATCTACTCTGAGTGTTCTGTTGAGCTGCCACTCCCCTCCCACCTGCCTAGCATTGTCAGATGACTGTAACCTGTCCCTGCCACCTCCACCCTGCCTGTCCACATGCCATGCCCCTATCTTCTTCCTCCTGTCCTACATGGTCCATTGTACTCCCACACCCTTCTGCCCTCCCTGGTCTGTTGTGCTGCAACTGCTCCTCCTGCCTGCCCCGTGCGGTCTGTTGTGAGGCCCCTTCCCCTGAACTTTCTTGTCTGTGCATAGGTCCTGACCCTCCCTTCTATCCTCCATCGTCCTTTGTGCATGCCCCTGCACCCTCCTTCTTGCCCATCATAGCCATTGTGCTGCCACTAACCCTCCCACTTGCCATGCATGGTCTTCTGTGCTGCCATGGCCCCTCCCACCTTCCCTGTGTGGTCAGTTAGCTGCCCCTGACCCCCTCCCACCTTCCCTCCATGGTCTGTCTGTATGCCATCACAGTCTCACTGTTGCTCTTCATGGTATGTCTTGCTTCTAGTGCCCATCCTGCCTGACCTCCA
Source organism: Triturus cristatus (assembly GCF_964204655.1). NCBI lineage: Eukaryota > Metazoa > Chordata > Amphibia > Caudata > Salamandridae > Triturus > Triturus cristatus. The sequence goes on along the minus strand of NC_140591.1, from coordinate 370,185,780 downwards.
TGGCTATCTTGCTGCTCCTGCCCTGCCCCCTTGCCCCCAGCCCTCTGTTTACATGTGCAGACCCCTACTCCCTCCCTCCTGGCTTGTCTGTTCCATTGTAATGCCCCTGATCCGTCCCTCCTGCCCTTTATGGTCTGTTATGCTGCAGCTTTCTCTCCTGTCTGTCCATTATGGTCAGCTAGCTACCATTGCCTCTTGCCCCTCTGTTCTCCGTTGTCCATGTGCATGGTCCTGTCCCCTCCTTCTTGCTTTCTATGGATTGTTGTGCTGCACTCCCGTCCCGCATGCCCTGTGTGGTGTATTGTGCTGCTGCAAACCCTGATGCCTGCCCTGCAGGGTCAGTTTGGTGCACCTCTCCATGTCCCTCCTGTCCTCTCTAATCCAGGTCCATGTCCCTACCCCATTTCCTTCCATGATCCAATGTACCATACTTGCGAACATTTTGAACTTTGTAAGAGGGAGATTTTGAAAAAAAAACTGGGGTATTGATTTTCCCCTTTGAGTTACATTGAAAAAGAGGAGATTGTAGACAGGAGACAGATCAAATAAAGCCCATTTGAGCTTAAAAACATTGGACGTTTCCTGGCTGAATCGGGTCTGTTGGCATGTATGGTTGTACTACCATTGCCTCTTCCTTCTGCCCACAATGGTCTATTACATTGCCACAGCCTCTCTTGCAAGTCCTGTATTGTTGGTTTGTTGCCCCTGCCCCCCTTTCCACTGCCCTCCATAGTCTGTTGTGCTGCCACGGCCCTTCCTGCCTGCTCAGTGTGGTTAAATTGTTGCCTTTGCACCCTCCTACCTGCCTTCAATTTTCAGTGCCCGTGCCCCTGGCCTCTGCCTCTCAACAGTATCCTAATGAACAACTAGATTGCTAACATTCTATATTTATTACAAAAGTGTGGAACGCCTGACGTCATCTTGATGTAATCAAAACTGTAATACCTAGAGCATTTCCTTTAGAAATTACATATATGAGAGGGTCTTATTGGCATCAAAATTATGGTTAGTGCTCTAAAAGACAAAAATAAGGACATATTTTCTGAGTTTTCAAATAGCGACAAAGCACTTTTAAATTATTTGTTATCTTTATGTTTTTTTATCCAGTTGACCACTTGATTAAATGTTGCACTTAGGGGAGAGGATGTGGTGTTACTTCCAGAACTGCAGACTTTGCAACTGGCGAACCAGGTTGGAGTTTCTGCTTCAGCTCGACATTCTGTGATTCTGGTCAAATCACTTAGTCTCCCCATGTCTACAACCAAAATGAATTTGTTCTTGTGTGATGTAACCAATGCTCATGTAAAGCACTCCAATACCTGACAAGTCTGCACTATATAACACTGCAAAAACACAAAATAATAAGTGTTTTGCACACTTCTGTCGTTGGGCTATATTTGGGCTACATCTGGGTGATTTTGGGCTACATTTGGGCTCTTTTGTCTCCGGTGGCCATCTTGGGAGATTTATTTGTTATGAAGTTTCCTAATTTCCTCATCTACTGCAGTCTCCTCAGTAGGAAATGCTTTCAGTTTTTTACTTTGATTCCATCATGAAGGTATTCAGATATGTCACACATTTGCCATAAATTCTGAATGTTAGCGCTCTAGTTGCTCATTAGATCACTGTAGTAAAACTACTGTTCACCATGGAAGTCTGCTCCTGGTATTAATAGTGCATGTTTCAGTCTGCATGTCAGAATTTTTTAATGAAATAGAAGAGGATTTGAGAAGTCACTCAAAATGTGCCCTCATTTTATCTTTCTTCAGCATTAATCATAATTTCTATGGCAAAATGAACCCCCTCATTGTGTTCCGTTTTAAATTAAATGTTTTAAGTGTTACCAGTTTATTCCAATCAAGATTGCTACAGGTGTGCCATACTTTTGTCATAATGAAGACAGTAAGCGCTCTAGTTGTTTTTAAGAACACTCTGGGACATTCTGTCATTGGGCTATACTTGGGCTACATCTGGGTGATATTTGGGCTACATTTGGGCTCTTTTGTCTCTGGTGGCCATCTTGGGAGACTTATTTGTTATGAAGTTTCCTAATTTCCTCATTTACTGCAGTCTCCTCAGTAGGAAATACTTTCCGTTTTTTACTTTGATTCCATCAAGAAGGCATTCAGATGTGTCACACATTTGCCATAAATTCAGAATGTTAGCACTCTTTTTGCTCATTGGATCACTGTAGTAAAGCTACTGCTCACCATGGAAAACTGCTGCTGGTATTGAAAGTGCATGTTTCAGTCTGCATGTCAGAATTTTTTTATGAAATAGAAGAGGATTTGAGAAGTCACTCAAAATGTGCCCTAATTTTTCTTTCTGCAGCACTAATCATACTTTTTATGGAAAAATGAACCCCCTCATTTTGTTCCTTTTTAAATTAAATGTTTTAAGAGTTACCACTTTAATCTTTGGAACACTCTGGGAAGCTGCAGTAGAACACAAAGGAATCAACTGACAGTCTCTGCCCTTGTTGGATGTACATGTTTTACTGAGAATGTCAGACTTCATTCTCACATGACTGAGAAAGATGATATGAATTTACAGAAAATAAGCTCTCAGTTTAGCTTATAGATCACCTTCCAAACCTCTGTGGGAAAAGCATGAGAAAATATTTTTCTCTCAATCATGATATCCCAGCAGAAGGCTTTTTCACATGGTGAAATCACCTTAGAACATACCACAATTCCTAAAATGAGGATGGTACCATCAACAAATGATTTATAATGTAACTAAAGTCTTAAAACCTTCTATTAACTGCAATGATTTTTAATGAGGTGCTATCATGTATATTGGTCCCAAGGTGGCTGCCAATACTTCTTGGATGAAGTGCTGACAGCCAATCAGATCTCAGGATGAGATGTGTGGTTAGGCTCCGCCCACATATATATATGATTTTACTTTTGATTTTCTCAGGAACTACTGAACAGATTGACACCAGACCTGCAAAAGGCACTTCCCTGACCTGAGGACTACCTCTCTGCCAAATTTCAAGTAATTCTGTTCAGCTGTTCGGGCTGTACCTTCGACTAAAGGTCCTATGGAAAAATGCATGGGGAAAATGCGTTTTGGGACCCCCCTTTTTTCTCAGCCCCCGCTTGACGAATCACCCCGAGACTTTCAGGGTAGGAGCGGAGCCACCTATTTTAAAAATTTTGCGAGGATACATCAACAGGCGCCAAAGTTATTCCAAATAGAATGTTGCGGATTTCCTATGGAAACACGGTCCTAACTATAACTATCTACTGGCGACCGCCAGTAGATAATATATTTATATATATATATATATATATATTCACTGAAAAAAAACACAGGTTTCAGGCACGTTATAGTTAGAAATTAGCATTTTAAAAACCTTTGAAATTCACTCAAAAAACTATAGGTTTCAGGCACGTTATAGTGAGAAATTAGCATTTAAAAAACGTTAGAAATTCACTGAAAAAACCATAGGTGTTATAGTTAGTTGGACATTTCACTCGTACAAAACCCGTGAAATTCCCCCGTTATAGTTAGTTCAGCTAACTATAACTCGCGCCCTCGCAATGCACTGCTGATGACGTCACATATTACATCACTCATGACATGGTCAGTGACATCACTGATGACATCACTGATGACATCTCAAATGACATCACTGATGACATCACTGATGACATCATCCATGTGATAATTTCTTGCATCTTATCACACCCTAATATAACTTTTGATACATCCACTCTAAATTACAGACTGCCATTCTCAAAACCATAGACACTCCAACATCAATAACTACATACCCACTCACTGATTCTTAGGTCTACACAAACATCCACTCACTCACCCGTACAGTCACTCATACTTATGGTCACTTGGTACAGGACTATCATATGCACTCATACATCTATATAGACACTCACACACCGCCACTCATCGATAGAGGTACTCACACACCTAGTCACTCATGCAAATAACTAATCACACTCCCATTTACTCACCTATACAGTTATACACACACCAGCTCACTTACTCATACAAATACTAGCACATTCTAACGCTCTTATACAATCACTGATACAAGCACACACTCATCCATACAGCCACTCTCACAATCACACACTCTCACTTATAGCCATTTAAACAATCTAACACACATATATACTACCTTTCACATATGTAGTTACTCACACATGTACCACTGAGATATACATTCACTCACTAACACACCCATACACACACTCACCCACCCATATAGCCCATCACAGATGCAGTCTTGAAACCATGCACCCAGTGACTCACCCCCTCACACATCTATGCACAGAGTCACACACACCCCGCCCACACAAACACTCAGGCACCCATACACATACTCAGACAACAAATCTATAATTCATATATACACTCATGTAGTTATTCACAAACTGATGCAGCTGCTTACACTCCAACATACAGAAGGATACAGACATTCACACAGTTTAGTCACTAACCCATGCATTCAGTAAGATACTTTAATCACTCACTTATAGAGTCACTCACGAACCTACTAAGTCATCCATTCAGACACTTATGGAACTTTGCAACAGTAAGGTTCGGCAGAGCATTGTGAGTGTTATTTGCATCTTTCAACAGCATGCTGACTTTCTAACTTATCAGGGTGAAATGTTTATAATTGTATTGAGTGGCATTTGGATGACATTAAAACCGGAACAGTTAGAACTACCTATCCCATGAAGCATTGGTGTTAAGCATTTACTCACCTGAGTTGCATAAAGTCATTACGTGGGTATTTATAGGTAGTCTTTAGTGATATCTTGTGTTTCAATATGCCGCTGCCCGTGAACAAGGAGAATTGAAAATCCGAAATGCGTTGGGCACACTATTTATGAAATGCAACATGCTGGTTGGGACTTGCCTCATGAGATGATTTTTTCCTGATGGGAGTGAGCTTCACTTTAGGACACAGGTGGAAGCGCACCACCGCCGGTAATCAAATAGGCGGTTCTGGAACTTTGCAACAGTATGGTTCGGCAGAGCATTGGGAGTGTTATTTGCATCTTTCAACAGCATGCTGACTTTCTAACTTATCAGGGTGAAATATTTACAATTGCATTGAGTGGCATTTGGATGACATTAAAACCGGAACAGTTTTTGAACTACCTATCCCATGAAGCATTGGTGTTAAGCATTTACTCACCTGAGTTGCATAAAGTCATTACGTGGGTATTTATAGGCAGTTTTTACTGATATCTTGTGTTTCAATATGCCGATGCCCCTGAACAAGGAGTATTGAAAATCCAAAACGCGTTGGGCACACTATTTATGAAATGCAACATGCAGGTTGGGACTTGCCTCAAGAGATGATTTTTTCCTGATGGGAGTGAGCTTCACTTTAGGACAAAGGTGGAACTTTATATACATGGTGGTCCAGCCATGGAAGCGCACCACCACCGGTAATCCAATAGGTGGTTCTGGAATTTTGCAACAGTAAGGTTCGGCAGAACATTGGGAGTGTTATTTGCATCTTTCAACAGCATGCTGACTTTCTAACTTATCATGGTGAAATGTTTATAATTGTATTGAGTGGCATTTTGATGAAATTCAAACCGGAACAGTTTTTGAACTACCTATTCCATGAAGCATTGGTGTTAAGCATTTACTCACCTGAGCTGCATAAAGTCATTACGTGGGTATTTGTAGGTAGTCTTTAGTGATATCTTGTGTTTCAATATGCCGCTGCCCGTGAATAAGGAGTATTGAAAATCCGAAATGCGTTGGGCACACTATTTATGAAATGCAACATGCTGGTTGGGACTTGCCTCACAAGATGATTTTTTTCTGATGGGAGTGACCTTCACTTTAGGACAATCTTTCAACAGCATGCTGACTTTCTAACTTATCAGCACTGCTGATGATGTCACATATTACATCACTCATGACAAGGTCAGTGACATCACTCATGACATCATCCAGTGACTGAGTGTTTCTAAATAGTTTTAAAATGTTATGGATATATACGCCAAGGTGTATTGAAGAATGAGTGGGTATATGAGTGGCTGAATGGATGATTTAGCAGGTGTGAGACAGACTGTATACGTGAGTGATTAAACATGTCTTAGTAAATGCATGGTCTGTCAGTTGGTGTGTAAGTGGCAGCATGTGTACTTAGTACCTGCATGAGTGTGTATATGGGTTAATGATTGGTTGTCTGAGTACCTGTATGGGTGTGTGAGCATGTGTGTGTGTTGGGGTGTGTGACTGTCTGCAATGATGTGTGACTAGGTGTTTCTGTGAGTGTATGGTTCATTAGTGTATATGTGAGGGGCTGTATGGGTTCATGAGTGCATCTGCAAGAGGCTGTATAGGTGAGTGAGTGTGCTTATTGATGTGTCGGTGAGTGAGTGAATGTCTCAGTGGTATATGTATGAGTAACTACATACATGAAAGGCAGTATATGTGAGTGTTGGAGTACATAAGTGACTGTATGTGAGAGTGACTGATTGTGAGAGTGACTGCATGGACACGTGTGTGCTTGTGTGAATGATTGTATAAGAGACTAGCTATGTGTTAGTATCTGTATGAATAAGTGAGGTGGTGTGTGTATAACTGTATAGGTGAGTAAATGGCCATGTGATTGATTCTTTGCATGACTGAGTAGGTGTGTGAGTTGAGGAACTCTATTGGTGAGTGGTGGTGTGTGAGTGTCTGTATGGGTATATGATAGCATATATCAGTGGCTGTATAGATGAGTGATTGCATGAAGGAGTAACTATATGGGTTAGTGAGTGGATGTGTGTGCAGACCTTACGAATCAGTAAGTGGGTATGTACTAACTAGTATTGGTGAATCTATGGTATTGAAATTGGCAGTCTGTATTTTAAAGTGGGTGTATGAAAGGTTATATTAAGGTGTGACGAGGTGTATCAGAGATTAAGTGGATGGTGTCATCAGTGATGTCATTTGAGATGTCATCAGTCATGTCATCTGTCATGTCACTGCCCATGTCATGAGTAATGTAATATGTGACGTCATCAGCAGTGCATTGCGGGGGGCGAGTTATAGTTAGCTCAGCTAACTATAACAGCCAAATTTCTCTGGTTTTGTACGAGTGAATTTTCAGTCTAACTATAACCTCCCTGAAACCTGTGTTTTTTTCAGTGAATTTCTAAGGTTTTTAAAACAAATTCCTAACTGTAACATCCCTGGACCTCTGCTTTTTTCAGTGAATTTCTAGGGTTTTTTAAAATGCTAATTCCTAACTATGCCTACATAGGTAGGACATGTGCAGAAAGAGGAAGACAGGTGCAGAAAGAAGCAAGAGAAGTGCAGAAAAAGGCAAAAGAGGTGCAGAAAGAGGAAGAAATGTGCAGAAAGAAGCAAGAAAAATTATAAAGAGACAAACACGTCCAGAAAGAGAAAGAAAGGTGCAAAAAGAATCAAGAAAAGTGCAGAAAGAAGCAACAGAGGTGCAGAAAGAGGCTTACTTTGACTGTACCTTACCACAGACTCATACAAAGTAGCCTAATCACTAATCCTTCTCCAAAGATGTCTTAAACCTCACTTTTCTCTTGAAGGTTCACTATTCATCGACTGCTCAGAATGTTAGGCTTACCAAATATAAAACAGCAATCCTAACCATATCACTGTTGTAAGTGTTACCAAGTTTGTGAAGGTATGCATGCACGTCTCTACTTATCTAGTGAAAAATAAACATACTAATACTTGAATACCTGTGTTTCAAACAGCATACTCTGTAAATATGTGTACAGAAAGGTGTATGTATTTCTTTCTGCTTATAACAAAGGGCACATGGGTATTCAATAGTTTATTTGAGGGGCTCTACAACACCTATATACATAAGACATGTCTGCCTGTGCAACTGAATGGCAGAGCAGAACTGAGAACATTTAACCTGCCATAGGAAAAGCTACCCACTTTTTAAGCTACCATCTTCAGATGCATAACACATGTGAGAATAGATATACATGTAGCCATATACCTCATCCACAAGAGCAAGCATTCCTTTAAACTCGATAGCTTGCACTTCTCATTTGAGTACAGAAAGAGGTGGGAGAAGTATAAAAAGAAGCAAGAGGGGTGCAGAAAGAGGCAAGAGAGGTACAGAAAGAAGGAAGACGAGTGCAAAAAGAGGCAACAGGGGTGCAGAAAGAAGCAAGAGAGGTGCAGAAAGAAGCAAGAGGAGGGCAGAAAGAAGCAACAGATGTGCAGAAAGAGGTAAGAGAAGTGCAGAAAGAGGCAAGAGAGGTGCAGAAAGAGAAAAGAAGGGTGCAGAAAGAGGTAAGAGGGGTGCAGAAAGAAGCAAGACAAGTACATAAAGAAGCAAAAGAAGTGCAGAATGAAGCAACAGTGGTGCAGAAAGAGGCTAGAGGGGTGCAGAAAGAGGCAAGAGAAGTGCAGAAAGAAGCACCAGAGGTGCCGAAGGAGGCAAGAGAACTGCAGAAAGAAGCAAGAGAGTTGCAGAAACAGGCAAAAGAGGTGCAGAAAGATGGAACAGGGGTACAGACAGAGGCAAGAGAGGTGCAGAAAGTGTTTAGAGGGATGCAGAAAGATACAATAAGGGTCCAGAAATTTGGAAGAGAGGTACGGAAAGAAGTAAGAGCAGCGCAGAAAGAACCAACAGAGGTGCAGAAAGAGGCAAGAGAAGTGCAGAAAGAAGCAAAGATGTGCAGAAAGAAGCAATAGAGGTGCAGAAGAAGCAAGAGCAGTGCAGAAAGATGCAACAGAGGTTTAGAAAGAGGCAAGAGATATGCAGACAGAGGCAAGAGAGGTACACAAAGAGGGAAGAAGGATGCATAAATAGGCAGGAGAGGTGCAGAAAGAGAGAACAGTGGTGCAGGAAGAGGCAAGAGAAGTACAGAAAGAGGGAAGAGGGGTGCAGAAAGCGGCAAGAGGGGTGCAGAAAGAAGCAAGTGAGGTGCAGAAAGAGGTAACAGAGGCACAGAAAGAGGCAAGAGAAATGCAGAAACACGTAAGAGAAGTGCATAAAGAGGCAACAGAAGTGCTGAAAGAAGCAACAGAGGTTTAGAAAGAAGCAAGAGCAGCGATGAAAGTCAAGAGAGTTGCAGAAAGAAACAAGAGAGGTACAGAAAAAAGCAAGAGAAGTACAGAAAGAGGCAAGTGAGGTGCAGAAAGAGACAAAAGAGGTGCAGAAAGAGGCACGCAAGGTGCTGCAACAGGCAAGAGGGGTGCAGAAAGTGGCAAGAAAAGTGCAGAAAGAAGCAACAGAGGTGTAGAAGGAGGCAAGAATGTTGCAGAAAGAGGTAAGAGATGCGCAGAAAGAAGCAAGAGTGGTTTGTGCACCATTAGTACAAATTTAACACCCACATTTAGCAATAAGTAACAGGTGACCATTCCAGGTTTGCAAAGGGCCTTCCACCAGGCTGTAACACTTGTTGCTGCATTTTATAAACAAGTTTTTTTTGTTCAAATACACAGATTATGCAGCAGATGATGGACTATGTGGCAAATGCGGAAAATGTCTAATTATGCGAAAATTGGTGCAGCCGCATGGTTGCATAGTTCCAGTGGCCCTGCTCATACCTCTGACTAAAGCGATACTAAAGGGGATGATGGACGGAGCGCTTGAGCAAATCAAACACTCACCCCCAGCCAACTGATCTGGGTTTAATCCATCATCATTCTATAGCTCACTCCTCCACCCCAGTTCAGACATGGCCATATGCAAATCAGTCTGACCCTGTGCCTCATGGGAACAGTCCAGCCGGAACTGCCAAGCCATGTCTTCCCTGGACCGGAAACAAGCATCCTGGGACTGGTTTCGGGTTCATAACCCTCATCAGCCAGGCTATCTTGAATCCATTGGCAAAGTGAGCAAGGGACCCACATCTGGGCATACCCTGCCAACTTTGGGCGAACAAAGCGATACCAAAGGGGATGATGGATGGAGCGCTTGAGCAAATCAAACACTCACCCCCAGTCAACTGATCTGGGTTTAATCCATCATCATTCTTTAGCTCACTCCACCACCCCAGTTGAGACATGGCCATATGCAAATCAGTCTGACCCTGTGCCTCATGGGAACAGTCCAGCCCGAACTGCCAAGCCATGTCTTCCCTAGACCGGAAACAAGCATCCTGGGACTGGTTTCGGGTTCATAACCCTCAACAGCCAGGCTATCTTGAATCCAGTGGCAAAGTGAGCAAGGGACACACATCTGGGCATACCCTGCCAACTTTGGGCGAACAAAGCGATACCAAAGGGGATGATGGATGGAGCGCTTGAGCAAATCAAACACTCACCCCCAGTCAACTGATATGGGTTTAATCCATCATCATTCTTTAGCTCACTCCACCACCCCAGTTCATACATGGCCATATGCAAATCAGTCTGACCCTGTGCCTCATGGGAACAGTCCAGCCCAAACTGCCAAGCCATGTCTTCCCTGGACCGGAAACAAGCATCCTAGGTCCAGAAGTGCTCCTTAGTGGTTCCTTCTTTTTATTGTCTCATTGAGTTCATAGTTTAGTTTCTATAGAAACAAGGAATACTAAACCTGAGGTTACCACTCCACAACACAGACTACCATACCACATAACTACTCTCAATAACACATAATCCCACTCTACATAATTCCTATACACTAAATACCACATACATTCTATACACATAATTTCACTGCACAACATACAACATAATTCCACTACACACAAGGTACATCCACTCCACTCCACTCCAAAAAACATTAGCAAAAAATGTTTACATTTACAATGCCAATATCCCCAACTTTCACAAATATGAGACCTATCACATTGCACATGCTTCTTTAACTAGTAGTCCCTTTTGCAGAGAGGTGGAGAAAGGGGGGCTGGGCCTCCAACCAGCACTCAGGAATTCCACTGTGTAGGACTTACAGGAGGTACCAGGAGGGCTTCATGGCCCACAAAGTCCCTCAGGAGTAAAGTGGACTTCATCCCCCAACCAGTAGTTTGCCAGGAAACGTGTTTGCAGAGTGGTGTAGAAAGGAGGCGTGGCCTCTGAAGACCTCTTAGCAATTCCACTGTGTGGGACTTACTGGAGGTAATAGGAGGAGTAGTTGGCCCCCAAGGACATCCTTGCGGGCCAATTACCGCTCCTTTTACCTCCAGTATGTCCCACACAGCAGGATTGGTAAGTTCTCATATCAGGCCACACCCCCTTTGCCCACCACTCTGCAAACGCGCTCCCTGGCATGCTCTTGGATGAGGATTACAGTCCCCTTCACTGCTGGGGGTCGTTGTGGGCCAACTAGCCTACATGTTACCTCCAGTAAGACCCACACAGTGGGATTGCAGAGAGGTGGGCACAGGCCACGACCCCTTTCTCCACCACTCTGTAAACGCTCCTCATGGCACGCTCTTGGTTGGGGGATGAAGCCCCCTTGCCTCCTGAGGGTCCAACTTGCCCTCCTGTTATCTTTAGTAAGCCCCACACAGCTGGATTGCTGAGCGTGGTCACAGGTCAATCCCCCTTTTTACACCACTCTGCAAACGCTCCTCCTGGCACACTGCTGCTTGGGGGATGAATTCCACTTTAGTACTGAGGTCCTCAGGACACAAGAGTTCCTCCTCACCCCACCAGCAGTGCACCAAGAGGTGCATTTGCAGAGTGGTGCAAAAAGGGGCCTGGCCTCGAACCACCTCTCAGCAATCCAGCTGTGTGGGGCTTATTGGAGGTACCTGGTGGGCTAGTTGGCCGCTAAGGACCCTTAGGATTCAAGAAGACTTAATCCCACAACGTGGTGCGGGGAGGGGGTGGGACCTCTGGTGAGTTGCCGGTTTCTTTTTTTGGGCCCAGGGGACCCCATCCCCTGGGCCTGAGCCCTTGTGTTTTTTTTAATACAAAGGGGAGGGGGGCCTCAGGCCCCCCTTCCGAGGCCAATTACAGCTCCAAGGACTCCAGCCCCGGGGCCCTGGAACTACCATCCCCCCGGACCTGCCTTTAAAAAAAAAATACAAATTGGAGGCCGGCCATTTTTGGCCCCAGGGACCCCCTAGGGACTACGGGGGGATCCCCAATGCCTCTATGTTCTCTACAGTCTTCCCACCTCCTGCAGGAGCCGGAAGTGCTTTTGGACAAAGGGAGCTGCTAACATGCAGCTCCCTTTGCCCAAAAGTAAATCTGCTTCGCTTCATGGAAATAAGAGCAGTTTTACTGCTCTCGCTTCAATGAAACGAATCAGAAGTTTGCTATAGCAAACTGCAATCTCCCAGGGTGGGCACCCTGGGACATTGCTGGTGCTGGCCCTGGGGGGTGGCGGCCCCCAGCACCATGGTGGGCTCCTGGGCGGGCCACGCGGCCCCCTCCCATTTAGTATGAAGCCTCGGGAGGTGGTGGCTGCAGGGGGCCACTTGCCCTGCACATTATTTACGAAGCCCTGGGGAGGTGGCAGTCCCCGAGGCTGGGGGGGTCCCCACCAGCCCACAAATAATAATTAACATAATAAAGAAATGCCCCGGGGAGGTGGTAGTCCCCGTGGCAGCATGGGGGCAAAAGCACCGGGGAGATGGCAGTTCCAGGGGCTGCAGGTACCCTCACGAGCCACCGCATAACAATTAACCCTTGCCCCCTGGACCTGGCCCAACCGGGGGCTTAAAAGAAACAAAGCTCGGGAGACCACGCTTCGTTTAATAAAACTTTAATTTTATACAAAAATGCTTTTTTGGATCTGTGGGACCCCTTGAGCATAACTAAATCATTTTGGATGTACCTGGAGTGCTGGCAATCTTTGCAGCGTGGTGACGTGAGTAAAAAATGCCAGTATATATATATATATATATATATATATATATATATATATATATATATATGTATATACATATATATATATATATATATATTGTTTTTCAATGGCCCGAAAGCTTAAAGATGCACTCCCAGCAGCTGTCACCAACAGGCTTTATTCACTTCAAAAACCGGCATTTTGCATTTCAGGTAACTTTTCATTTTCTTCTGCCAACGCGTTTCGAGGACACAGCCTCTTCTTCCTGGGCTGCTCTGGTTAATCACACAGGTGCTGAATTCATTACTTTAAGTGCATGCCGCAACCCCCAGTGGGTTGTGCTCAGTGCCTGCTTGCATGCTGGGACATTGAGTCCAATTTAAGTAAAGTCATTCCTCATAGTGAGTCCCTTTCGTGAATAACTATTATCCGAGCACTTGATGAAGCATTAAACACCCTCCAGTGGGCCCCCAAATGTCTTGCCGGTTTAATTAACTTGCAGCTGCTGCGCTTACCGTGGCTTCGGTGCAGTTCCTGATTGCCACGCAGCCCCTCCTTCCTCTTTCCATTTATACAATCCTTTGGATTGTATAAATTAACACGGCAGCCTGGCCGTGAGGAGGAGCACCATCGCCGATAAAGCTGGAGGAGAAATCCACACACCAGCAGGGTGAGGCTGTTGTTTTGCACGAATCAAGACAGTATCAGCACAGTGCCTAAATATGCTAAACTAAGCCTGCCAAATGCTCTATACCTACTACAGGATTAAAATGTGCCTTTACATTTAATGAAACTATTGAACTTACTGCAAGAGAATAATGACGCTCGCACTCAGGACTTCATGTCCCAGCACACAACAACAGCTGCACTGAGCATACGCCCACTGGGGGGGCGGCGATGTAACTTATTAAAGCTGCAAAGTGAAAGGAGTGCGATGTTCAGTGTTTCATTGCTGGCAGCCCGAGAAGAAGGGTTTTTTCCTTGAAACGCGTTGGCCTTTGGATTAATTAAGGAGCAGGAAGGCAGCCTGCATTGAGGAGCCGCATGGCGAGGCTCTGTTGAGTGACCTCCTAATTGCTTCAGGGCACTTTGGATTGTATAAATTAACACGGCAGCCTGGCCGTGAGGAGGAGCACCATCGCCGATAAAGCTGGAGGAGAAATCCACACACCAGCAGGGTGAGGCTGTTGTTTTGCACGAATCAAGACAGTATCAGCACAGTGCCTAAATATGCTAAACTAAGCCTGCCAAATGCTCTATACCTACTACAGGATTAAAATGTGCCTTTACATTTAATGAAACTATTGAACTTACTGCAAGAGAATAATGACGCTCGCACTCAGGACTTCATGTCCCAGCACACAACAACAGCTGCACTGAGCATACGCCCACTGGGGGGGCGGCGATGTAACTTATTAAAGCTGCAAAGTGAAAGGAGTGCGATGTTCAGTGTTTCATTGCTGGCAGCCCGAGAAGAAGGGGTTTTTCCTTGAAACGCGTTGGCTTTTGGATTAATTAAGGAGCAGGAAGGCAGCCTGCATTGAGGAGCCGCATGGCGAGGCTCTGTTGAGTGACCTCCTAATTGCTTCAGGGCACTTTGGATTGTATAAATTAACACGGCAGCCTGGCCGTGAGGAGGAGCACCATCGCCGATAAAGCTGGAGGAGAAATCCACACACCAGCAGGGTGAGGCTGTTGTTTTGCACGAATCAAGACAGTATCAGCACAGTGCCTAAATATGCTAAACTAAGCCTGCCAAATGCTCTATACCTACTACAGGATTAAAATGTGCCTTTACATTTAATGAAACTATTGAACTTACTGCAAGAGAATAATGACGCTCGCACTCAGGACTTCATGTCCCAGCACACAACAACAGCTGCACTGAGCATACGCCCACTGGGGGGGCGGCGATGTAACTTATTAAAGCTGCAAAGTGAAAGGAGTGCGATGTTCAGTGTTTCATTGCTGGCAGCCCGAGAAGAAGGGGTTTTTCCTTGAAACGCGTTTGCCTTTGGATTAATTAAGGAGCAGGAAGGCAGCCTGCATTGAGGAGCCGCATGGCGAGGCTCTGTTGAGTGACCTCCTAATTGCTTCAGGGCACTTTGGATTGTATAAATTAACACGGCAGCCTGGCCGTGAGGAGGAGCACCATCGCCGATAAAGCTGGAGGAGAAATCCACACACCAGCAGGGTGAGGCTGTTGTTTTGCACGAATCAAGACAGTATCAGCACAGTGCCTAAATATGCTAAACTAAGCCTGCCAAATGCTCTATACCTACTACAGGATTAAAATGTGCCTTTACATTTAATGAAACTATTGAACTTACTGCAAGAGAATAATGACGCTCGCACTCAGGACTTCATGTCCCAGCACACAACAACAGCTGCACTGAGCATACGCCCACTGGGGGGGCGGCGATGTAACTTATTAAAGCTGCAAAGTGAAAGGAGTGCGATGTTCAGTGTTTCATTGCTGGCAGCCCGAGAAGAAGGGGTTTTTCCTTGAAACGCGTTGGCCTTTGGATTAATTAAGGAGCAGGAAGGCAGCCTGCATTGAGGAGCCGCATGGCGAGGCTCTGTTGAGTGACCTCCTAATTGCTTCAGGGCACTTTGGATTGTATAAATTAACACGGCAGCCTGGCCGTGAGGAGGAGCACCATCGCCGATAAAGCTGGAGGAGAAATCCACACACCAGCAGGGTGAGGCTGTTGTTTTGCACGAATCAAGACAGTATCAGCACAGTGCCTAAATATGCTAAACTAAGCCTGCCAAATGCTCTATACCTACTACAGGATTAAAATGTGCCTTTACATTTAATGAAACTATTGAACTTACTGCAAGAGAATAATGACGCTCGCACTCAGGACTTCATGTCCCAGCACACAACAACAGCTGCACTGAGCATACGCCCACTGGGGGGGCGGCGATGTAACTTATTAAAGCTGCAAAGTGAAAGGAGTGCGATGTTCAGTGTTTCATTGCTGGCAGCCCGAGAAGAAGGGGTTTTTCCTTGAAACGCGTTGGCCTTTGGATTAATTAAGGAGCAGGAAGGCAGCCTGCATTGAGGAGCCGCATGGCGAGGCTCTGTTGAGTGACCTCCTAATTGCTTCAGGGCACTTTGGATTGTATATATATATATATATATATATGTCCCAAAAGATTGCTTTAGCAAATTAAGGCCGCACTCCACTGAAGGTGAGGAAACATCCTTTGTTTATTCAAAACAGGCCGCTTCCCTTCCCGTATCTTTGTCCTCCTGGCCTGACGCGTTTCAATGAAATCCCTTCATCTTCATCCGAGGCCACAGTAAGCACTTGAGAGATTACGTGCGTGATCACAGGCCCCCTGCATGCTCCTTAAATCTGTTCAATCGGCCTCCGGTGTGCCGTAATTAATTAAACATTCGCTTTGCATGCTGGAGTCTGCAGTCTTTATTCTGCACAGTTTCTCCCTCCAGTGGGTTCAAATGTTCACTTTAAAATACAAGGACAGTTTATGCAGCCCCCATATATATATTCTATCCTCTTAAATTGTTGCATTTTGGATTTATATTTATTTACCAAAGGCTTTGACAATTTTAACATACTTTGAGGATTAAATGTGTTTTTTAATATATAAATAATTTTTCTAAATAAAAAACTTTATTTATTAACATATTTATTAGCTTTTTTAAAAAAATTGGCTTTTAGAACTATCTTAAGTATTTATGTCTCTGTTTGGTCGTTAAATATAACACAACTGTGAATTTTTAAGCATTTAAGCTGAAATGATTCAACAAATATGCATAAAACAGACTTTTCGTAATACCATTGTTGTGCAGTATTCGACCCACTTTCTATGTCTATGCACCACGTGGGGTGGACACTCCAATCACGGTTTAGCATTTAAAAATAATGACGAAAATGTTTCTCGCTGACTTGTGAGCAAGGGCTTCTGAAGCCCGAAACGCGTCAGGTTCGAGGTTGTGGAAAAAATAAACGTCATCTAACCTCATTCGTTTGGGTTTGCTTCTCTGTTCGCCATTGCTGTGGAGGTGCAGGGAAATCTTCGTTGTTTCTATATATATATTTATATACATATATATATATATACACATGTTATAGTTAGCTGGACATTTCACTCGTAAAAAACCAATGAAATTCCCCCGTTATAGTTACTGCAGGCAACTATAACTCACGCGACCGCAATCCTCTGCTGATGACGTCAGATATTACATCACTGTATTTAGACACTTATTTACCCATGTCTTCTTCCATTAATCTTTAGCTATACATATATTACAAATATTTATTTTTCATAAAGACACATATGTCATCAGTGATCGCAGTACGGGCCGTGCGCGCAGGGTGCGCGCACCTCGCGATTTAAAAAAAAAATAATATTGTTTTTTTCTCCCTTGAGGGTCCTTCTGTGACCCCCTTACCAAGGCTAGGGGGTCAGGAACTGTCCACTCTGCCCCCTTTTCACGGTTTCCACCTTTTTTTTCACCCCCTCAGACTGCGAGAGACAAAATGGCGGCCGACACTTCCTGGTTTCGACCGATTCGAATGTTTACCGACATCTAACAACCAATCAGAATTGCGCTCACGCACGGCAGGGTGCGCGCACAGTGCGCGCGTATAGATATTGATATGCTTTTAAATGCTATTTTCTCAGGAAATACTGAACAGATTTACACCAGACCTGCAAAAGGCACTTTCTTGACCTTATGGCTACCTCTCTGCCAAATTTCACGTAATTCTGTTCAGCCGTTCGGGCTGTAGCTGTGTCTAAAGGTCCTATGGAAAATAACATGGGGAAAACGTGTTTTGGGACCCCCCTTTTTTCTCGGCCCCCGCTTGACGAATCACCCCGAGACTTTCAGGGTAGGAGCTGAGCGGAGCGCCCCATTAGTTTTGAAAATTTCGCGAGGATTCGTCAACCGGCGCCAAAGTTATTCAAAATAGAATTTTGAGATTTCCTATGGAAACTAGGTTGTAACTATAACTATCTACTGGCGACCGCCAGTAGATAATATATATATATATATATATAGATATATATATAGATATATAGATATATATAGATATATATATATACATATATATGTAATATTATCTACTGGCGGTCGCCAGTAGATAGTTATAGTTAGGACCGTGTTTCCATAGGAAATCTGAAAATTCTATTTTGAATAACTTTGGCGCTGTTTGACGAATCCTCGCGAAATTTTCAAAACTAATGGGGCGCTCCGCTCAGCTCCTACCCTGAAAGTCTCGGGGCGATTCGTCAAGTGGGGGCTGAGAAAAAGGGGGGTCCCAAAACGCGTTTCCCCATGCATTTTCCCTTAGGACCTTTAGTCGAAGGTACAGCCCGAACGGCTGAACAGAATTACTTGAAATTTGGCAGAGAGGTAGTCCTCAGGTCAGGGAAGTGCCTTTTGCAGGTCTGGTGTCAATCTGTTCAGTAGTTCCTGAGAAAATAGCATTTAAAAGCATATAAATATCTATAAGCGCGTACCGTGCGAGCACCCTAACGTGCGCGAGCGTAATTCTGATTGGTGGTTACATGTTAGTCAACGTTCGAATCGGTCGAAATCAGGAAGTGTCGGCCGCCATTTTGTTTGTTTTCAGTGCGAGAGTGAAAAAGGAAGGTGGCGAACGTGAAAAGGGGGCAGGGTAGAGAGTTCCTGACCCCCTAGCCTTTGTCAGGGGGTCCCTGAAGGACCCCGAAGGCAGAATTTTTTTTTTTTTTTTTTTTTTTAAATCGCGGGGGTGCGCGCATCATGCGCGCACGGTGAAAAACCAAAAAAAAAAAAGATTTTTAATACGTAGTTTATTGTAAAATAAATATATAAAAAAATAATAATATATACATAACTTACAATTTAAAAAAAACGTACAAAATCACTGAAAAAACCATAGGTTTCATACACGTTATAGTTAGGAATTAGCATTTAAAAAACCTTCCAAATTCACTTAAAAAACCATAGGTTTCACCTATGTTATAGTTAGGTGGATATTTCACTCGTAAAAAATCAATGAAATTCCCCCGTTATAGTTAGTTCAGCTAACTATAACTCACGTGCCCGCAATGAACTGCTGATGACGTCACATATTACATCACTCATGACATGGTCAGTTACATCACTGATGACATCTCAAATGACATCACTGATGACATCACTGATGACATCATCCTTGTGATAGAGTGGCAGACCTCCTCTCACCCTAATATAACCTTTGATGCACACACTCAAAAATACAAACTAACATTTTCAAAACAATGGACATACCAATACCAGTTACAACACACCTATTCAGTAATTCCAAGATCTACACACACATCCACTCATTCACCTACAGTCCCTATACAGTCACTCGTACATGTACTCATTCATCATATGTACTCATACACCTATACATCCTGTTACACACCGCCAATCATCCATAGAGTTACTCACACACATTGTCACACATGCAAACAAAGTATCAAACAGCCATTTACTTGCATATATAGTTATACACATACTACCACACTTACTTCTACAGAAACGTACAAATACTTACTCTCTTAAACAATCACTTATAGAAACACCTACTTATTTGTACAGGAACTCTTCCAATCTCTCATTCTCACATATATTCACTTGTATACACCAATACTCACATATACTAGTTTAAAACATATGTAGTTACTCATAAAGACACTGAGACAGTCATTTACTCACTAACACACCCATACACACACTCATCCACCTATACAGTCCTGCACACATGCTGTCTTCAACACATACAAACTGTGATTCACTCACTCATGCATCTATGCACTAAGTAATACCCCCCACCGAACCATACAGACTCTCAGACACTCATACTGATACTCAAAAAAAAACCTAATAACCCTATAGACACTCCTGCAGCTACTCAACAACCCATGCAGCCACTTATACATAAAGTGAGAGACTGATACAGATATTTACATATTTAAACATTACTCACTAACCCATGTATTCACTAAGATCAGTTAGTTATCCAAGCAATTCTACAAAAAAAATCATCCATTTAGACACTTATATACCCATTTATTCTTTCATCAACCTTGAGATATACATATATAAAACATTTTTAATTTTCAGAAAAACACACATTCACTGGATGATGTCATCAGTGATGTCATTTGAGATGTCATCAGTGATGTCATGAGTGATGTCAGTGACCATGTCATGAGTGATGTAATATGTGACGTCATGAGCAGTGCATTGCGGGCGTGTGAGTTATAGTTAGCTGAACTAACTATAACGGGGGAATTTCTATGGTTTTGAACGAGTGAAACGTCCAACTAACTATAACTCCCTTGAAACCTATGGTTTTTTCATTGAATTTCTAAGGTTTTTTAAATGATAATTTCTAACTATAACGTGCCTGAAACCTATGGTTTTTTCAGTGAATATATATATATTTATTATACTATGTATACATGTGAAAATGTCTCGGTCCGCCTGTTTGCCTCGGTGGCACAGAAAAAATGGGTGGAACTGATGTCAGCATACCGACGATGTCCTCTTATGGCTCCGATGACGTCATACGGTGTCGCGAGCGGAGCTGTGCTATTATGACATCCTCATCGACATGGGAGAGCTAGGAAAGAATTTCCATGGAATGCTGGTGCAGGGGATATTCACCTAAGTGTTCAGGCTAGTCCTTTGGGAGCAACTGTTTATGTTGCCACTCCAGAAACCGAAACCAGTGATCCGAGGGCAGAGGCCCTGCAGATGGCACACGAGGTGGGGTGCTCAGTCGTATGCACCGGCGGGGCAGCGAAGTGACAAGCACCACAACCCACAAAAAAGGTACCAAGGGCACTGAATAACACAGGATCTTCTCTTTGTATCTGGCAGGAACAACAAAGTTAAAATGCCCTAGTACCAAAATGTAGAATTAGTGCTACAATGGTCTTCAAGAGGACCTGCGATGCCGCTTCTGCCTCCCGTACCGTGGAGGCGGCACATGGGTCACGCGGTACGGTCATACTGCGGTGGGACACACACTTGTTGACCTCTCATAGCACTGCTCCACACTTCAGGGAGGACGCTTTCCATTAGCTATGTTTTCTGATGACGTGTCGCGTCCGCCCCGTCCAACAACAGAACTCCTTTAGATCCAAACAGACTCTTCCACTTTCTCACCGGAAGTGAAACCAGGCCACACGGACACTTTCACAGTACAACAGCTGGGAATGCACTTTTCGGTAAAAAAAACACATTCCTTCCTCCTAATTAATCAAATAAACGTCTCACTGAAGAACAGGGGTCAGCTTCGATCGGTAAACAGCCACTACAATGACTTTTTTACTTTGCGATACCATTACAACACATGCATTACCACACATGCGTTGTACATCGCAAAGTCATGACTACACATTTTCTTAGAACGCATGGTCATTTACCACGCATGCCTTTACAACAAATTTTGTTGTAAAGGTATGTATGGTAAATGACCATGCGTTCTAAAAAACATGTAGACGATCCATGTTGTTGTAAGGAAACAGAGGCTGTTCCGTTTCCTCACAACAATGTGCACCGCCCCTCAGAGACGATGTGAAACAGGAACCATGAGGAGAGAGGAACCATGAGGAGTGAGAGGTAAGGGGGATTGGGCATGGGGTGGGTTTCTTTCCCCTGGTGTTTAGGGTAGTGCAGTGGTGTTTGGGTAGTGTAGGGGGTCGTGCTGGGGGTAGTGTTTTAGGGTTTAGGGTAATGCAGTGGTGTTTGGGTAGTATAGGGGGTCATGCTGGGGTAGTGTATTAGGGTTTAGGGTAGTGCAGTAGTGTAGGGGGTCGTGCTGGGGGTAGTGTTTTAGTGTTTAGGGTAGTGCAGTGGTGTATGGGTAGTGTAGCGGGTCGTGCTGGGGTAGTGTTTTAGGGTTTAGGGAAGTGCAGTGGTGTTTGAGTAGTGTAGGGGGTCATTCTGGTGGTAGTGTTTTAGGGTTTAGGGTAGTGCAGTGGTGTTTGTGTAGTGTAGGGGGTCGTGCTGGGGTAGTGTTTTTTTGATTTAGGGTAGTGCAGTGGTGTTTGGGTACTGTAGGGGGTCGTGCTGGGGGTAGATTTAGGGTTTGGGGTAGTGCAGGGGTGTTTGGGTAGTGTAGGGAGTCATGCTGGGGATAGTGTTTTAGGGTTTAGGGTAGTGCAGTGGTGTTTGTGTAATGTAGGGGGTTGTGCTGGGGTAGTGTTTTAGGGTTTATGGTAGTGCAGTGGTGTTTGGGTAGTGAAAGGGGTAGTGTTTTAGGGTTTAGGGTAGTGCAGTGGTGTTTGTGTACTGTAGGGGGTCGTGCTGGGTTCTAGTGTTTTAAGGTTTAGGGTAGTGCAGTGGTGTTTGTGTAGTGTAGGGGGTTGTGTTTTAGGGTTTAGGGTCATGCAGTGGTGTTTGGGTAGTGAAGGGGATCATGCTGGGGGTAGTGTTTTAGGGTTTAGGGTTGTGCAGTTGTGTTTATGTAGTGAAGGGGGTCATGCTGGGGGTAGTGTTTTAGGGTTTAGGGTAGTGCCATGGTGTTTGTGTAGTGTAGGGTGTCATGCTGGGGATAGATTTAGTGTTTAGGGTAGTGCAGTGGTGTTTGTGTAGTGTAGGGGGTCGTACTGGGTTAGTGTTTTAGGGTTTAAGGCAGTGCAGTGGTGTTTGTGTAGTGAAGGGTCTCGTGCTGGGGATAGTGTTTTAGGGTTTAGGGTAGTGAGGTGGTGTTTGTGTAGTATAGGGGGTTGTGTTGGGGGTAGATTTAGTGTTTAGGGTAGTGTAGTTATGTCTGGGTAGTGTAGGGTGTCGTGCTGGGGTAGTGTTTTATGGTTTAGGTTAGTGCAGTGGTGTTTGGGTAGTGGAGGGGGTAGTGTTATAGGGTTTAGGGTAGTGTGCCCAACCAGCCACAATATCCATGGACAAAGGGGATCCTGACTCTTTTGAACGCTCCGCCAATTGAATAATTTGGGTCAAGGGCTCTACCACATCCAAGACCTATCAATTCTTTTCTTGGGATCCCTCACATACTTGGAGAAAAAGGTACATAGTTTCTCATCAATTTTAGGCATGTGTGCCACCTTCCCCTTCAGTGAGGGCCTGGGGCATTCTCCCCTCATCCTATTCCTGACCTCCCTTTCAAGGGGTTGATGGATTTTCCCCACCACATACTCTGCCACTTTGGTGTCAGGGGTCCACTCCGCCGACCTAGGATGGTAAATTTGGGTAGGCTCGAACATGTCCGAGTGGACCCCATCCCCAACCCGGGACTGAGAGGAGTGGGACTCTGGATGCCAGGGACACCCCGAGTCCTTATTCTCATCGGAGGAGAAATCGTCCTCCGATACACCCTCTCCCTCTAAGGGAAACCCGCCGTCGAGGTCTACAATAGTGGTGACAGCGTCACAATTTTCTCCGGACCCCTCCTCCTCCCAGCAGGGTGCATATTTTAGCGTTCGTGCATTCTTAAGGAAGGTCTCCGTAAGTTTATCAAATCCTTCCAAGTGCCCAGCGTTATGCTTAACGGCCCTTTTATTCCCCATCTGGGAGCTACTGGGACCCGCCACCACCAAATCTGGGTCACTGAACACCCCAGGGATGCTTTTCGTCAGCTTATCAACGTGATTCCTAAGATCAGCCAGCATCCTAGAAATAGCCAGGGAGAGGGCTTGGTCCACTGCTGGAGGGAGAAGTTGGGGGGCCATTCCTTCTCCACTTCCTTGTAGGAGGAGTAAAAATGGACTTCTGGAGAAGACATGATAGCAAAGGGTGTGAGCACAGAACAAATGCCCTTAAAATCCTTAAGGCTGGGCTTTTCCCGAAGCTGTTATAAGAATAGACTGAGGCACAATACTAATTACCACCACCAGGTGTCCCTGGTCACTGACGTGGCCGCGTGGGGAAATCACCAAGTATCGGTGTCAAAATTAGGCGACAGTTGGTCGGGAATCAAGCGGAAACTAAAGGAGTGACCGGATTCTCAAACGCGCATAAAGACCAGCGGGAGCGCTCGAAGGAGCTGCATTGCTCGGACCAGACGCGCCTGACAGGATCTCACCGCGCGCAGAGCGCACAGCGGGAGAAACTGCGAGGGGGAGAACGCTCTCGGGCAAGAGCCTGCTGCGCAGGGAATATGAAACAATACCAAGGCAATAATTCTAATAACATGCACAAGAAACCGCTATACAAACAGCAACAACGTCAGATTAAGCCAAGAATGTAAGGAATGCACTTAACTGACGAGCAGTGAAGAAAGAGGAAGCAGAAGGGACGTCAAGAGATGATACACGATGGACTGTGATATGATTGGACTGTAGTTGCCTTGGAGACGACCCCCCTAATGGTTCATGGGTTGTGTAGTCTTTTGTTTGTTGTGTTATGTCTTCTTTGAACTGCTATGCAAATAAAATGAGGAAAGATATGCATCATCCTCGCCTTCGTCCTGCCATAGAATTCGTTAAACTTTATTCGATCTGATTTAGAAACATAGATCATCAAAGTGTACATAAAAACAGGAAATCCCCTTTCCTAATACAATACAGTGAGAATGAATTAAAACCAGTAGGTAAAAACGGGTGTTACAAAGCCCAGTTCAGAGCAACTTCAGGTTAACAGAATCGTAAAATTCAATGTTTCGCAAGATCAATCTCATGTACTTTGTGCAAAATACGCAATAAGGGGTCCAAGTAAGATGTAACACTCCAATACCTAACCAGTCTGCACTATATAAGACTGCAGAAAAAATAAAAATAAAAAGTGTTTTGCACACTTCTGTCATTGGGCTATATGTGGGCTACATCTGGATGATATTTGTGCTAGATTTGGGCTCTTTTTTCTCTGGTGGCCATCTTGGGAGACTTATTTGTTATGAAATGTCCTAATTTCCTCATTTACTGCAGTCTCCTCAGTAGGAAATGCTTTCAGTTTTTTACTTTGATTCCATCAAGAAGGCATTCAAATGTGTCACACATTTGCCATGAATTCAGAATGTTAGCACTCTAGTTGTTCATTAGATCACTGTAGTAAAGCTACTGCTCACCAGGGAGTTAACTGGAAGTCTACTGCTGGTATTGAAAGTGATGGTTTCAGTCTGCATATCAGAATTTTCTAATGAAATAGAAGAGAATTTGAGATCTCACTTAAAACATGCCCTACATTTTCTTTCTGCAGCACTAACCATAATTTCTATGACAAAATGAACCCCCTCATTTTGTTCCTTTTTAAATTATATGTTTTAAGAGTTACCAGTTTATTCCAATCAAGATGGCTTCAGGTGTGCCATAATTTTGTCATAAGTAAGACTGTTAGAGCTCTAGTTGTTCTTTAGAACACTCTGGGAAGCTGCAGTAGAACACAAAGGCATCAACTGACAGGCTGCTTCTGTTGCAATATAACAGGAAGATATTTGAGATCACACTTGAAACATGTCCACATTTTTCTTTCTACAGCACTAACCATAATTTCTATGAGAAAGTGAACCCCATCATTTTGTTCCTTTTTAAATTAAATGTTTTAAGTGTTACCAGTTTATTCCAATCAAGATGGCTTCAGGTGTGCCATACTTTTGTCATAAGTAAGGCTGTTAGCGCACTAATTGTTCTTTAGAACACTCTGGGAAGCTGCAGTAGAACACAAAGGAATGAACTGACAGTCTCTGCCCTTGTTGGATGTACATGATTTACTGAGAATGACAGACTTCATTCTCACATGACTAAGAAAGATAATGTGAATTTACAGAAAATATGCTCTCATTGTAGCTTCAGTTTTCTCTGAAACATGATTCATGATATCCCAGCAGAAGGTTTGTCACAGGTTAAAATCACCTTAGAACACACCACAATTCCTGAAATTAGTATGGTAACATCAACAAATGAATTCTAATGTAACTAAAGTCTGTTATCACCCTTTATAGTTCTCCTTTTGGTAACACTCAAAATCTTCGATTCACTACAATGCATTTCAATGGGGTACTATAATGTATATTGGTCCCAAGATGGCTGCCAGCAATTCCAGGATGAAGTGCTGATAGCCAATCAGATCTCACGATGAGATGTGTCATTAGGCTCCGCCCAGATATTGAAACTTTTTCTTTTTCTAATTTCTCATGAACTACTGAACGGATTTACACCATTTAACAAAAATGGATCTTTCTGAACCAAGGGCTACCTTTTCGCCAAATTTGGTGTAATTCCGTTCAGCAGTTCGGGCTGTAGCTGTGTCTAAAGTTTCCTATGGGAATTAACATGGAGAAAACAAGTTTTAGGACCCCCTTTTTTCTCGGCCCCCGCTTGCTTAATCACCCCCAAACTTTTAAGATAGGAGCTGACCGGAGCGCCCCATGAGTTTTTAAAATTTTGCGAAGATTTGTCAACCGACGCCAAAGTTATTGGGAAAAGAATGTTAGGATTTTCCTATGGATAATAGGTCCTAACTATAACTACCTATGTATATATATATTCCCCCGTTATAGTTAGTTCAGCTAACTATAACTTGCAAGCCCGCAATGCACTGCTGATGACGTCACATATTACATCACTCATGACATGGTCAGTGACAACCCTCATGACATCTCAAATGACATCTCAAATTACATCACTGATGACATCACTGATGACATCATCCAGCGAATGTGTGTTTTTCTGAAAATTACATATGTTTTATATATGTATATCTCAAGGTCGATGGAAGAATAAATGGGTATATAAGTGTCTAAATGGATGATTTGTTTTTGAAAAATTGATTGTATAACTGACTGATTAAGTATATCTTAGTGAATACATGGCTCAGTGAGTAATGTTTAAATATGTAAACATCTGTATCAGTCTCTCACTTTGTGTATAAGTGGCTGCATGTGTTGGTGAGTAGCTACATGAGTTATCAACAAAGCAACCAACAGCCGACCTAGGTCAAGCACTTAAATTCCATTAATCATATGTGTCAAAAGTGAGTGCAACATCTCCCAGTATCTGCTGTTGAGAGATACTAATTTAACATAAAAGTCCACAAGAAAAAAGGAAGGTGCACTCTGTCAAAAGTCGTAAATGACCAACACTTGTGCTTCAGAAAAGATTTTTTCTTCTTTTTATTTGAAGATGCTTGATAAAGTACAGGCACACAGCCAACGCGTTTCGTTCCCTAGTGCCTTGGGAACTTCGTCAGGGCTATACAGTTGCAAATAGTAACCGCAGAAAAAACATCAGGACTTATAATAAAAATCCTTACTTCAGAAAAATCTTGGGGTACAAATCGGACCCACAATCAAGACCTTAATAGGTATAGAAAACACATCCAATGTATAAACGCCTTGATGATTTAATAGTCACAAGCGTATGGGAACAATCCCCAATAGATATCAATATTCAGATACGTATCACCCAGCCGGTAAAGTCGCTGTTTTCCAAAACGCGATATCAGTAGCTACATGAGTGTCTATATAGGTTATTAGTTGGTTTTTTGAGTATCAGTATGAGTGTCTGAGTGTCTGTATGGTTTGGTGGAGGGTATTACATAGTGCATAGGTGCATGAATGAGAAAACTCACTGTTTGTATGTGTTGAAGACAGCATGTGTGCAGGACTGTATGGGTGGATGAGTGTGTGCATGGGTGTGTTAGTGAGTGAATGCCTGTCTCAATAGTGTCTTTATGAGTAACTACATATGTTTTAAACTAGTATATGTGACTATTGGTGTATATAAGTGAGTATATGTGAGAGTGAGAGATTGGAAGAGTTCCTGTATGAATAAGTATGTGTTTCTCTAAGTGATTGTTTAAAAGACTAAGTATGTGTAAGTTTCTGTAGAAGCAAGTGTGGTTGTGTGTGTATAACTGTATATGCAAGTAAATGGATGTTTGATTCTTTATTAAAATAAGTGACTATGTGTGTGAGTAACTCTATGGATGAGTGGCATTGTGTAACAGGATGTATAGGTGTATGAGTACATATGATGAGTGAGTACATGTATGAGTGACTGTATAGGACTGTTGGGGAATGAGTGGATCTGTATGTGGATCTTAGAATTACTTAATAGGTTGTTGTAACTGGTATCGGTATGTCCATTGTTTTGAAAATTTTAGTTTCTATGTTTGAATGTGTGTATCAAAGGTTATATTAGGGGGAGAGGAGGTCTTCCACTCTATCACAAGGATGATGTCATCAGTGATGTCATTTGAGATGTTATCAGTGATGTCATGAGTGATGTCACTGACCATGTCATGAGTGATGTAATATGTGCCGTCATCAGCAGTGCATTGCGGGCGCGTGAGTTATAGTTAGCTGAACTAACTATAACATGGGAATTTCAATGGTTTTGTACGGGTGCAAAATCCAGCTAACTATAACGCCCCTGAAACCTCTGTTTTTTTCAGTGAATTTTTAAGGTTTTTTAAATGCTAATTCCTAACTATAATCTGCCTGAAACCTATGGTTTTTTCATTGAATTTCAAAGGTTTTTTTAAATGCTAATTTCTAACTATGCCTACAGAGATAGGACATGTGAAGAAAGAAGAAAAACGCACAAAGAGAAAAAAAAGAAATGCAGAAGGAAGCAACAGAAGTCCTCAAAGACGAAGAAAAGTGCAGGAAGAAGGATAACGTGCAGAAAGAAGAGCAGAAAGAAGCCTTGTTGCAAAATCATCCTGTACCCTCAACTTTTTCAGACGGATACTGGTGGTAACTGAGTCTGACTAACCAGTCCTAGAGCCAGTGCTATGTTAAAAGACACTCAGAATACAGTGAAAACACCTACATACACTAGGGAACACTATGCGTTGGGGTCGCCCTGTGATTAGCATGACCTCCTCTGTAAGCCCCTAGTATATAATAGGGCAGGGGGATTAAAACTACCTCTTAAAACAGGCCACAGGGCGTTTTTGCACACGTTAACTCAGGCCCCGTCCCCTCCCTTCACCACTGTGTAAACACGCCCTGTGTCCGTTTTTAGTTGGGAGATTAAGTTCATTTGAATCCTGAGGGTCCCTAGGGTCCAACTAGCCCACTAGGTACCTCCAGTAAGTGCCACAGAGCTGCGTTGCAGAGAGGTGTAAAAAGTGGCACGGCCTGGACCACCTCTCTGCAATGCAGCTCAGTGGCGCTTACTGGAAGCACTTGGTGGGCTAGTTAGCCCCCAGGGTCCCTCAGGATTGAAGGGGAATTATTTCCCCAACTTAACAGGGCGTGTTTGCACACGTTAACTCAGGCCCCGTCCCCTCCCTTCCCCACTGTGTAAACACGCCCTGTGGCCGTTTTGAGTTGGGAGATTAAGTCCCCTTGAATCCTGAGGGTCCCTAGGGTCCAACTAGACCACTAGGTACCTCCAGTAAGCACCACAGAGCTGCGTTGCAGAGAGATGTAAAAAGGGGCACGGCCTAGACCACCTCTCTGCAACGCAGCGCAGTGGCGCTTACTGGAAGCACCTGGTGGGCTAGTTGTCCCCCAGGGTCCCTCAGGATTGAAGGGGAATTATTTCCCCAACTTAACAGGGCGTGTTTGCACACGTTAACTCAGGCCCCGTCCTCTCCCTTCACCACTGTGTAAACACGCCCTGTGTCCGTTTTTAGTTGGGAGATTAAGTTCATTTGAATCCTGAGGGTCCCTAGGGTCCAACTAGCCCACTAGGTACCTCCAGTAAGCGCCACAGAGCTGCGTTGCAGAGAGGTGTAAAAAGTGGCACAGCCTGGACCACCTCTCTGCAACACAGAGCAGTGGCGCTTTCTGAAAGCCCCTGGTGGGCTAGTTGGCCCCCAGGGTCCTTCAGGATTGAAAGGGAATTATTTCCCCAACTTAAAACGCGCCACAGGGCGTGTTTGCACACGTCACCTCAGGCCCCGTCCCCTCCCTTCACCACTGTGTAAACGCGCCCTGTGGCCGTTCTAAGTTGAGAGATTAAGTCCCCTTGAATCCTAAGGGTCCCTAGGGTCAAACTAGCCCACTAGGTACCTCCAGTAAGCGCCACAGAGCTGCGTTGCATAGAGATGTAAAAAGGGGCGTGGCCTGAGAACACCTGTCTGCAACGCAGCTCCCTGGGCTAGTTGGCCATCAGGGACCCTAAGTATTGAAGGGGAATTAATTCCCCAACTTACAACTGGCCAGGAGGCGAGTTTGCAGAGTGCTGCAAGGAGGGGGTGTGGCCTCCGGCATGATGCCGGTCTTTTATTTTTTTTATTTTTTTAAGAAGGAGGGCTGTGTGGCCCCCCTTCCTTTTCTAATTTATTGGCCCTGGGGACCACATCCCCGAGAGCCTGCACCCTAATTTTTTTGTTGAAAAAAATAACTTTGGAAGGGGGCCATGTGGCCCCCTCCCAAGGCAATAATCGGCCCAGGGGACCCAAGCCCCGGGTCATGGCCTTTTAAAAAAAAATTCGTTAGGACGGGGGCTGCGTTTCCCCCCTCCTCAGGCCACTTATGGCCCCAGGGACCCCATCCCCCGGGGCCGGCCTTTGTTTTTTTTTTTTTATTAAATATATATTTATAGAAACACCTAGGACATGCTGGACAAACCTTATGTACCTATCACCATGACGATTTGCGTGATATTCATTAAAAGGCGACTATGCATACAATGAATCCACGTAGAATGTATTTACACCGCTAGTGAAGCTCTGACATGTCTGACACCCTACCGTGCCTAATCCTGCTATTTATACAAACATGGGTAGCTATTGACTGACACATTTAATACACACGCACACCAAGCCATTCAAAGGGGATTCGACAAAAATTCGACCAAACTATGCAAGAAACCCCCCTCACGGTTAATAAAACACACATCCACCACCGGATGTGTAATACTTTTTATTTTACTCTCTGGAAAGGAGACGAACCTCACTTGAGAGTCACAGCGTGCTCCTGGCTGAGCCCAATGCTGTGTTACACCCACCAGTGCCCGCCGAGTGCCACACACCTCTGTGTTGTATTCCACCAGCTAGTGCGTATGCTATGACACTCTCTAGCCCATGTGCACTGTAACACCACCCCGCGAATATGTCATGCCACACTTGCCTTTGCACGGGTTATATTGCCCCATCTAACATGGCTTCCTCGATGCCTATGTTATAACGCACAAAGCGGTACAAAATGGGGTGGTGATGGACGGAGCATCAGAACCAATCAAACACTCACACCCAGTCAACAGGTCTGGGTTTGATCCATCACCGTTCTTTAGCCCACTCTGCCACCCCAGTTCAGACATGGCCATATGCAAATCAGTCTGACCCTGAAGTACTGGGTTTTTCAGAACCCAGCGGTGCCAGGGAACACACCCTAAGACTTCGAGTCCTTCCTGTTTCAGACAACAGAAACACAGAGTCTTCTTGGTGAAGTCAAAGATCGTATTTATTGGTTGCAGCCAGTAACAGGTATCCTAGAAGTACAACACGGTGTATATTCTCAGGAGACTGCTCAACCTTACAAAGCCAGCCTTCTCTTTTTATACAAAATATTATGCTTTAGGCAAACATTCCTTATTTTACAGTTGACCATTCACATATTTTCACTACAAAGAAAAAGCAGAGTCATGATGACAAGCCCATATTTCAGTTTGTCCAGCTCTCAATCAATTACCCGGCGAGACTCAGTACTTTCATCAGATATCGAAGGACCCCCAATAAAAACGGGCACCTCCTCCTCGTAAAGCAAGTCCTAAAGAAAGGAACAGGGACAGGTGTGTGTAAGATTAGGCATGATTTGTGTGTGATGAAAGGTTTTATGATAGGTTGTGCCTTGATACTAATC
Organism: Triturus cristatus; assembly: GCF_964204655.1. Classification (NCBI taxonomy): domain Eukaryota; kingdom Metazoa; phylum Chordata; class Amphibia; order Caudata; family Salamandridae; genus Triturus; species Triturus cristatus. The sequence continues at coordinate 370,154,349 of NC_140591.1, read as the reverse complement.
TCATTCGGCCACTGGGAAAGGAACTGGCCGAACAGGTTTGGCTTCAGGCAGTGGAGTCAGCTTGCCCAGGTCACAGAGGAGTCAGCAAAGGTGTACATGTCCTTCAGACTCGTTTTTGGCCTTAGTCATTGGCCTATGTGAGGGCAATCACAAAATGGCTGCCGTTCAAATGGAGCCCGAGGGTTCAGGACGGAAACTCTGATTTCAGGGTAATTTTGTCACTTGAATATGACGAAAATGCTTGTGCATAGTATTCTAATCATCCTTGGTCTGCTGATACCAAAATCGTCATGATACGACGATGTTTATAACACGGGTCCAGAGTTTTCAGTACCACAGACCCTCCTTTTGCCCTTACATAGGCAATAACCTATACTCACGCTAATCTGAGTCCAGGTCTATATTCATAAAGTCGTTGAGATGTTGCTGTAGCATCATCCTATTACTTAGCTCGTCTCTTGATACAGGTTTCCTTACACACGACGTAGCACAGAGGCCACATATTGCAGGAGCACACTGTACACACAGACAGGACAGGAAAAGAATGGCTAAGATCATCCCAATGACTATCAGAATCTTCCATCCCCAGGCGGATATCAGTTCCCAGAACCACCCCATCAATGACCAATCTCCTTCATCCACGTGAATAGATTCAGAGATTTTATGCAGTTTGGAAATGGCCTGGTAGACTGTCGGAGCGTTATCTGGAATGAAAACACAGCAACTTGATTGGATCACTTTACATACCCCACCTCGGTCTGCAAGTATGATGTCTAATGCAGCCCTGTTCTGAAGAGTCATAAGGCGATCCGACTGGAGCTCAGCAGTCAAATTACGAAGGGCACTGGCGGTTTCAACTACCGTGGATTCAACAACCCTTGTCAATTGCCTTATGTTCCTGCTGTTAACCATAGGCCCCCAAAACGGCAGAAAACCTTTTACGAAATCTCCAAATTCTTGTCCTGCAGTGTCTTCTTTACTGATGACACCTCTAACTGTCCTTGTCTTATGGTTATCTGCCGCGGCCGTGTAGGTGGGAGGCAACAGGAACGAAACAAAACATGTGCCTGAGAAGTTAGGGGGCAACCATGTATAGGCTCTATTATGGCAGATGAAATAGGTACCCTTAGCTGCTAGGAACGAAGGGGAAGTCTGAGACGCAAAAACATATGTTTCAGTGCAGATACTTTTCCCTAACTGAGCTCTGGGATTCTTGCCATTACCTTGCAGACATAGGTGACCCTGATGGGGTACAATCCAAATCGTGGAGGATCTCTTTGCTCGCTGGTTCTCACTCAGAGTAACTCCATATCCTGTTATGTTCCATCCAATATATGCTAGTGTCTCATCTCTCGGGATAGTCTCATAGGAAATATCTTCCCTAATCATATCTACTATACCCTTAATTAGAGCACTATTCTTAGGATTATCTTTCACAGAACGTAGGGGGTTGGCTTCATGAGCGTATATGAACATCGTTCTATATGCCCACACAGAACCATTATGGCTGAAAGGCAGGACCAGATAAGGGATACCTTTATCAGTAGTATGAGGCATAAGACCACACACCCAACAGTTAGTTGTGTTCACTACTATTTGGTGTTGGTGTAGAAGCTGAACGAATGAATTATTGACTAATTCTAATCTTCTAGCGGACTCGTGTTCAAGCAGAGGGTGAAAAGAATGCGAGGAAACAGTAGAAGGAGGTATGGGCTGTGTAGTGGGTGCAAATGTCACTTGAAAAGAGAATAAAACATATCCTATTAAAACGTCATTACACTAAGCAACATGAAAATACATCATATCAAAAATCGTTTCTTTGTCATCATTATACACATTCTGGCTTTAAAGTCCATCTGTTTGGCAGGTCTCTCATTCTCGAAAAACTCCATCCTCTCTAATTGCTGCTCGCGGTGGTAGGGTGTTCTATGCTAGGGAATGCTTCTGTCAGTCCAGGGCAACTCCCTTAGACCGACCAGAACTGTCGACCTAACGTCTTCAGCTGCACTCCAAAGACTTGGGCAACCACGAACCTACAGCTGAACCCGAATGGCGGTTTGAAAAACAAAAATAAGAAAGTTTCTCAGATGAGAGAGCTGCACTTTCAAAAATAGCAAAGAAAAAGAATTTTTTATTTGTCCATAGTTCTCGGCCTCAAATTATAACGGCCTTTTCCAGGTACTGTCTGGTTCTGGAACAAGAGTTCAGGCTCTGTAGTGTTCAATCGAATTGACGGTGGCACAGCTTCTTGCAAAATATTGTCAATTTCTCGTTCAAAAATTGTTCCTTTTACACGTGCATAGCTAAAAGGCAGAAAACGAGGCACAGTCTCAGTCTCAGAGTCAGCGATCCCCTTCTGGACCCACCGGTCGTACGGTAGAGGCAAAGGGACCCTCTTGCAGTGTACGCCGTGGATCCAGTTCTTTTTCCCTTCCACTCGAACAGCTGATCTTGTTGAGAGAAGGACGAGGTGGGGGCCGGTCCAACGCTGGTCATTCTTTGTCCGCTGGAAGTTCTTGACCAGCATCCATGATCCAGGATCGATAAGATGTCCTGGAGCTTCAGAGACCTGAGGCAGAGTATCGTGAACCTGTTGGTGTAAAACACGCAATTTAGCCGTCAATTCATACAAATAATCAAGCAGTACAGGGTGTTCGATCTCACTGAATTTTGTCGGCCTTGGCACTCCCCATATGTTGGCCGGGCGGCCGAACACAATTTCATAGGGACTAAGTCCCACTGGCGAATGCACAGTCATTCTTGTTGATAGGAGTGCTAAAGGCAGAGCGTCAGGCCATTTAAGACCAGAGCTCGCTTGTATCTTTGCCAATTTCAGTTTTAGCGTGCCATTATAGCACTCTACAAGTCCAGCTGATTGGGGGTGATTTGCAGCGTGGAATTTTTGCTGGATACCTAGCCCCTCACACACTTTTTTCATCACTCGACCCACAAATTCACTCCCATTATCACTCCAGACCATTCTCGGCATTCCAAACCTAGGGAAAAATTCTTTGGCAAGGGTTTTAGCTGTGGATAAGGCAGTGTTGTCTTTTAAGGGATATGCTTCTACCCATCTTGAAAAGGCACAAACAACAACGAGTACGTACTTCAAATTGTTGCACCTTTCCATGTGGATGAAATCTAGCTGCAAAACCTCGAACGGATACGTTGGAGGCGCAAAATGACCAGCTGGAGTTGGGGTTCCCCTACCAGGATTGTATTTCAGACACACCATGCAATTCTTGACCACATTCTCTGCACATTTAGGAATTCCAGCATTTTGCCATACTGGAGCCAACAGCTTACAAATCCCTTTCACACTGATATGGGCCATTCCATGAGCCATTGTCACCACTGCAAGCACATACGCATCGCTGATGTTCTGACAAGTCAACCCAACAACCATTTTCATTCAATTTACCCGTACTCTCTCTCCACACACTCAACTCTTTCTCTGAAGCTTCAGCTTGAAGAGACTTCACACTCTCTATCGTATCTTCACACATTCCAACGTCACCAACCCATCTTGCAGGGCCTGCAACATACATTCGATTCATCACATCTTTTGCTGTTTCTTTTGCGATTTCGTCAGCAAATGCATTGCCACGACCAACATCATTAGTAACCTTCTTGTGTGCACTGCATTTCACAATCGCAACTTGTAGCGGCAAGGTCAGTGACTCAAGAAGCTCATTCACCAACTGACCATGCTGAATCTTAGCTCCATGCGAAGTCAGGAACCCACGTTCTTTCCACAATCGTCCAAAACTATGAGCCACACCAAACGCATACTGGCTGTCGGTATATATGGTCACTTTCATTCCTTTTGATAACACACATGCTCTCGTAAGTGCAATCAACTCTGCTGCTTGAGCTGAATCATGTGTTATACGTGCAGCTTCAACAATCGTATGCAAAGTCGTAACAGCATATGCTGCAGTCGTATCACCATTTGGAGGCTTGAAGCATGACCCATCCACCCATAAGGTAACATCACACTTTACAAGAGGAATATCTTTAAGATCTACTCTACCTTTCGTTTCTTCTTCTGTCCTGAGAAAACAATCATGCTGTTCAACATCATCTGTCTCTACTGAAATCGGCAATAACGTGGCTGGATTCAACGTATTGCACCTCTTTATGTTCACATGACTCGCTAACAGTGTCAACTCGTAACCTGACAATCGAGCACTAGTTAAGTGCTGTGTCTTCGTCCTGTTTAACAACGTGTCCACTGCATGTGGAACCATCACAATCAACATATTATTCATCACTAACCCAGCAGACTGTCGAATAGAAACAGCTGCTGCCGCTGTGGCTCTCAAGCAACTCGGCAATGCTTTAGCTACCAGATCCAAAGTCGACGAAAAATACGCGCATGGACGTTGCTTGTTTCCAAAAGACTGTGTCAGCACTGACAATGCACAACCCTCTTTCTCATGGACGTACAGTGTAAAGGGCTTACTCTAGTCGGGGGTACCCAACACAGGAGCCGAACACAATGCATTACGCAATTCGGAAAAACTTTTCTGACAATCTTCAGACCACGGAACGGGATTCGGTGTATCTTTACAGGTCAATGCTACCAAAGGTTTGGCCAGCAAAGAAAAAATCGGTATCCATTGTCTGCAGTATGATGTAATGCCCAAGAAAGCACGTACTTCTCTCTGTGTCCTTGGCACACTCAATTTTGCAATTGCCTGAATTCTTTCTGGGGTCAGTTTCCTTCCCTCCTTCTATAAGAGATGACCTAAGTAGGTCACTTCTTGTCGACAATATTGCAGTTTTGAAAGAGACACTTTGTGATGTAAATCAGACAAATGACGCAACAATGACAAGGTGGCTGCTTTACAAATCTCCTCAGTATCTGCAGCGATAAGCAAATCATCGACGTACTGAATAAGGGTAGCGCCATCAGGTAAAACAATTGCATCAAGCTGTGTTTTTAAAGCCTGACTATATATTGATGGACTTTCACAGTAGCCTTGAGGAGCGCGTTTGAAGCGGAAGCTTCGGCCTCCTAAGCTGAAGCCAAAAATATCCCTGCTCTCCTCGGCAATCGGGATGCTGAAGAAAGCATTCTTCAAGTCAATCACCGAGAACCAAGTGGCGGAAGCTGGAATCATAGTCAATAGGGCAGTGATATCAGGAACAACTGGAAACTGTGGCACAACTATTTTATTGACCTCTCTAAGATCAATCACGAACCTGTAAACAGGTGGTTGAGAAGTGTCAGTACGTTTCAAAACAGGCAGAACAGGACTATTACAAACGTTGCCTCTTGTCTCTTCAATTACATCTTTTTCAATCAAATCATAAATGATCGCTAGTAACGCCCTTTCACCTTCACTAGAGATCTTGTATTGGGGAATGCGTGGCAATTTAACATTGGCTTTCAATGTCACAACATATGGCGGTATTTCCAAAAGACCCACATCATTAGGACCAGTGGCCCAAAGAATATCAGGAAGAAACGACAATTCGGTCGGAAGTTTATCCTTCGACAAATACATTGGAGAGATCACTTTCCTACCCAGTGTAAGTTGTACTCCCGAAGGAGAACAATATAATGTCGCATACAATCTTTTCAACAAATCCAATCCTAACAAGTTTTCACCACAACCTGTCGTCAGAATAAGGGGTGCTTGCAATTCACAAGGTCCAACAGAAAGGGACATAGGACTAGAAATCGGGTTCCTAACCGGGGCGCCAGAAAAACCTACCGAAACATTCATCTCGCCAGACAAAGGTGCGCCAGGGAGTTTTGAGTGCATAATAGAACTCTTTGTAGCACCAGTATCCAACAGAAAAGGCTCTGACACACCTGATGTAATCGCCTCAACATAAGGTCCACTCTGATCTATTGGAACTGAAACAACTCCCTCTCTTTGTCTATGGCTGTCCTAGCAATCATTACCTTCCATATTCACTTCTTCTGCATAGTAGTCGTCAGCATAGTACTGAGCCGTCCTACCAGACGCGTTATTTTGCTGGTCAAAACTATTCATTGAATTCTGAGACGGAAAGGAACCCACGTTCTGGGGGAAACTTCCACGTCCTCTACCTCTAGGGGCTTGTTGAACACCTCGAGCTCTTGCACCAGAAGCACCATTCGTACGCTGTAACAAAATAGGACAACTATACTTGAAATGACCCTCTTCTTTACAATATGAACACTGATTGGGACCTACAGGAACACGTGGTTGAGAAAACTTGAACCTTTGCGAGTTTCTCTGAAACTGTTGAGGTTGCTGGTAGTTACTCTGACCACCACGTGGCGGATACGCCTGTTGTAAAAGAACCTTCGTCTTTAATTGTTTAGTTTTCTTGTCTGCTCTATCCTTCTCATCTTTATCCCTATTTTCGTAGTACTGTGCAGTAGCCAATATTTGTGCTGAAGAGGAAACGGCCCAAGAACTCTCTGAATCTTTCAATTTCTTACACAGCTCGGGAAGCAAATTGTGTACAAACTTGTCAACGAACAACCGTTGACCACCTTCTGTACTCATATCTTGACCACTATGGTCGATAAACGTTTCCTCAAACCTGGTGAAGAAATCAGACACTGTTTCATCTTTCTTCTGCTTACACGCAGAAAATGTATCCCAATTCACACGCATCGCAGGCATTAAAGTCTTCATGTAAGTAATGATCCTAGCAGGAAGTTCTGCTACCAAAGGCTCAGGCTTGGCTCCACCAACTTGTCTATCATTTGCAGCACTAATATTAGCCCATGAGTCACCTAACTCTTGCACATGATCTGTATGGCGAATCAATCCCCACAAAGGCTGTGGAACAACATTCCCAAATAACATGTCTACGTTGGCTAAATTCATAATGCATGAGTCTGCAGTCTGTGATAATTCCTTATAATACCCTGCAGGGTTTTTACGGGGGTCAGGCAAAGTCTGCTTAAGGGCTATAACTTCAGCTCGCTTCCAAGGAACATGTACCCAAACACGCTGAAAATGAGCTGGAACAGCATCAATTTGATTAGCGACATCAGCCGCAACGGCATCCTTCCATACCGGAGGGACTTCTCTCATTGGGTACTGTCGCACTTTTTTTCTAACAGAGGAGTCATGTTCAAACAGTGACTGAGAAGGATCCTTATTCCTAAAGGACAACAACGTCGCAACTGCTTTCTCAACCTCGGAACCCACAATCGTGCCCTTTTCAAACTCAAACCGTACACGGCACAAATCAGGCGGATTTGTTTCCAAATCATTATCCTCCAATTCCTCACAAAGGAAAGCACACATTTTCTCAAAAACGTATCTTTGTTTCGGTGCTTCCCATTGACGGAAGACATCCATAATGGACTCCACATCATATCTTAAAGGGTAAGTAACCCATTTACGTGCCATACGGTCAAACATTTCTCTCTCTCAAGAATTAGGCAGTTGACTACGCGACTGCTTACGCTCCGAATCAGGGGTCACACCAGATGACCCAAAGAGAGGAAATATAAGGCTAGCAACAGTATCAGTCATTCTCTGTCGGACAGAAGGAGAAGTTGACGAAAGAACAGGAGGAAAAACAGAGGGAGGCAAGGCAGACGCAGATGCAGACGCAGAGGCAGTATCAGGAAGAACACCAGTAGAGGCAGTCGATGTAGTAGACAAAGTCGTAGGAAGTACAGATGGAGCAGGTAGCAAAGTCGGTGGCCCTTGAGGGGGCTGCGCCATAGGAGTAGGAGCCAACTGAAGAGGAGCTGGCAGCTGTGGAAGAACCTGAGGCACAATAAACGGAGGTTGCACAACTAAAGGTTGCGGAGGTGCTGTAGCACTCTGCGCATAAGGGGGTGGCGAACTCAACAAGTGTGACATTAAAGGATCTTTCTCAAGTTCTTTTGCTGCATCTTGCTGAAGAAGCGGCAAAACTGGATAACATTTATCGATCACCATTTTACGTTGCCTGTGCAACTGCTCACTCATCTGTTCTTCTTCATTATCTTTAAACTGCATAGCAGCTTGCATTATCGAGATACCCTTTTCTCTCTTATTTCTCTTTGCTAATTTAATTTCCTTCTGTTTGGCTTCCTTACGCCATAGGCGGAATGAGTCAAACATCGCCGGCCAGGCTTTCTTCTTAAAAAGTTTAACCTCCAGATTATCCAGAATCTCTGTGTCAAAACTACCATATTGGGTCCATTTTAAAACACCATCTTTCCTGGTGTATCGGATCCATACTTCATTATATGTGAGGGGGCCTATGCCATGTTTCACATATAGTTCATAGGTTGGAGTTCCAATCGGAGGAACCGGACACGAGTCCTCCAATCGGGAATCCCTATTACAACCAAGACAAAACAAATTTCCAAGTCTGCTAAGACCAGGCATCTTCGCTCTCTAGTCTAGCTTCAAACTTCAAAGGATTATCGAATACGATAGTCTCGTGAATACACAAGTCCCTCGGCTTTGGTACTTGCAAGTTCCAAATCAAAGATCCCAAGGGGATACCAAACTAAGAACCAAACTAAGGACTGGGAGACGTTCCACTTATACTTAACTGAGGTATCGATGACGTCACCAGAAGACTCGTCTATCGTTTCGCTCTACCAATCATCAAGGGTCCAAAACAGGGCAATAGTCAGGGCAGCAGTCCTTCGTAGCCGTCAGGAAGCGGGGAACCTCGCAGCAAAGACTTTCGGATCACGTTGACATACAGGTGTCGATGAAGTGGCGGCCTTCCTCCAGAATTTTCACACGAAGCTCCTCACGAACCTCTGGCTTGGACCGGTACCGCTGAAATTGCCCAACATTGGGCGCCAACTGAAGTACTGGGTTTTTCAGAACCCAGCGGTGCCAGGAAACACACCCTAAGACTTCGAGTCCTTCCTGTTTCAGACTACAGAAACACAGAGTCTTCTTGGTGAAGTCAAAGATCGTATTTATTGGCTGCAGCCAGTAACAGGTATCCTAGAAGTACAACACAGTGTATATTCTCAGGAGACTGCTCAACCTTACAAAGCCAGCCTTCTCTTTTTATACAAAATATTATGCTTTAGGCAAACATTCCTTATTTTACAGTTGACCATTCACATATTTTCACTACAAAGAAAAAGCAGAGTCATGATGACAAGCCCATATTTCAATTTGTCCAGCCCTCAATCAATTACCCGGCGAGACTCAGTACTTTCATCAGATATCGACGGACCCCCAATAAAAACGGGCACCTCCTCCTCGTAAAGCAAGTCCTAAAGAAAGGAACAGGGACAGGTGTGTGTAAGATTAGGCATGGTTTGTGTGTGATGAAAGGTTTTATGATAGGTTGTGCCTTGATACTAATCTCATTCGGCCACTGGGAAAGGAACTGGGCGAACAGGTTTGGCTTCAGGCAGTGGAGTCAGCTTGCCCAGGTCACAGAGGAGTCAGCAAAGGTGTACATGTCCTTCAGACTCGTTTTTGGCCTTAGTCATTGGCCTATGTGAGGCCAATCACAAAATGGCTGCCGTTCAAATGGAACCCGAGGGTTCAGGACGGAAACTCTGATTTCAGGGTCATTTCGTCACCCGAATATGACAAAAATGCTTGTGCATAGTATTCTAATCATCCTTGGTCTGCTGATACCAAAATCGTCATGATACGACGATGTTTATAACATGGGTCCAGAGTTTTCAGTACCACAACCCTGTGCCTCATGGGAACAGTCCAGCCCGAACTGCCAAGCCATGCCTTCCCTGGACCAGAAACAAGCTTCCTAGGACCGGTTTCTGGCAATTCAGCCGTCTGGAGCCAGGCTTGCTTGAATCCAGTGGCAAAGTGAGCAAGGGACTCACGTCTGAGCATACCCTGCCAACTTATGGCGAACAAAGCGGTACAAAAGGGGGTGGTGATGGACGGAGCATCAGAACCAATCAAACACTCACACCCAGTCAACAGATCTGGGTTTGATCCATCACCGTTCTTTAGCCCACTCTGCCACCCCAGTTCAGACATGGCCATATGCAAATCAGTCTGACCCTGTGCCTCATGGGAGCAGTCCAGCCGAACTGCCAAGCCATGCCTTCCCTGGACCGGAAACAAGCTTCCTAGGACCGGTTTCTGGCATTTCAGCCGTCTTCAGCCAGGCTTGCTTGAATCCAGTGGCAAAGTGAGCAAGAGACTCACGTCTGAGCGTACCCTGCCAACTTATGGTGAACAAAGCGGTAAAAAAGGGGGTGGTGATGGACGGAGCATCAGAACCAATCAAACACTCACACCCAGTCAACAGATCTGGGTTTGATCCATCACCGTTCTTTAGCCCACTCTGCCACCCCAGTTCAGACATGGCCATATGCAAATCAGTCTGACCCTGTGCCTCATGGGAACAGTCCAGCCCGAACTGCCAAGCCATGCCTTCCCTGGACCGGAAACAAGCTTCCTAGGACCGGTTTCTGGCATTTCAGCCGTCTTCAGCCAGGCTTGCTTGAATCCAGTGGCAAAGTGAGCAAGGGACTCACGTCTGAGCATACCCTGCCAACTTATGGCGAACAAAGCGGTACAAAAGGGGGTGGTGAAGGACGGAGCATCAGAACCAATCAAACACTCACACCCAGTCAACAGATCTGGGTTTGATCCATCACCGTTCTTTAGCCCACTCTGCCACCCCAGTTCAGACATGGCCATATGCAAATCAGTCTGACCATGTGCCTCATGGGAACAGTCCAGCCCGAACTGCCAAGCCATGCCTTCCCTGGACCGGAAACAAGGTTCCTAGGACCGGTTTCTGGCATTTTAGCCGTCTTCAGCCAGGCTTGCTTGAATCCAGTGGCAAAGTGAGCAAGGGACTCACGTCTGAGCATACCCTGCCAACTTATGGCAAACAAAGCGGTACAAAAGGGGGTGGTGATGGACGGAGCATCAGAACCAATCAAACACTCACACCCAGTCAACAGATCTGGGTTTGATCCATCACCGTTCTTTAGCCCACTCTGCCACCCCAGTTCAGACATGGCCATATGCAAATCAGTCTGACCCTGTGCCTCATGGGAACAGTCCAGCCCGAACTGCCAAGCCATGCCTTCCCTGGACTGGAAACAAGCTTCCTAAGACCGGTTTCTGGCATTTCAGCCGTCTTCAGCCAGGCTTGCTTGAATCCAGTGGCAAAGTGAGCAAGGGACTCACGTCTGAGCATACCCTGCCAACTTATGGCGAACAAAGCGGTACAAAAGGGGATGGTGATGGACGGAGCATCAGAACCAATCAAACACTCACACCCAGTCAACAGATCTGGGTTTGATCCATCACCGTTCTTTAGCCCACTCTGCCACCCCAGTTCAGACATGGCCATATGCATATCAGTCTGACCCTGTGCCTCATGGGAACAGTCCAGCCTGAACTGCCAAGCCATGCCTTCCCTGGACCGGAAACAAGCTTCCTAGGACTGGTTTCTGGCACTTCAGCCGTCTTCAGCCAGGCTTGCTTGAATCCAGTGGCAAAGTGAGCAAGGGACTAACGTCTGAGCATACCCTGCCAACTTATGGCGAACAAAGCCGTACAAAAGGGGGTGGTGATGGACGGAGCATCAGAACCAATCAAACACTCACACCCAGTCAACAGATCTGGGTTTGATCCATCACCGTTCTTTAGCCCACTCTGCCACCCCAGTTCAGACATGGCCATATGCAAATCAGTCTGACCCTGTGCCTCATGGGAACAGTCCAGCCCGAACTGCCAAGCCATGCCTTCCCTGGACTGGAAGCAAGCTTCCTAGGACCGGTTTCTGGCATTTCAGCCGTCTTCAGCCAGGCTTGCTTGAATCCAGTGGCAAAGTGAGCAAGGGACTCACGTCTGAGCATACCCTGCCAACTTATGGCAAACAAAGCGGTACAAAAGGAGGTGGTGATGGACGGAGCATCAGAACCAATCAAACACTCACACCCAGTCAACAGATCTGGGTTTGATCCATCACCGTTCTTTAGCCCACTCTGCCACCCCAGTTCAGACATGGCCATATGCAAATCAGTCTGACCCTGTGCCTTCTATATACTCTGAGTGTTCTGGTGAGCTGCCACTCCCCTCCCACCTGCCTAGCATTGTCAGATGACTGTAACCTGTCCCTGCCACCTCCACCCTGCCTGTCCACATGCCATGCCCCTATCCCTTTCCTCCTGTCCTCCATGGTCCATTTTACTGCCACACCCTTCTGCCCTCCCCGGTCTGTTGTGCTGCAACTACTCCTCCTGCCTGCCCCACGCCGTCTATTGTGAGGCCCCTTCCCCTGAACTCTCTTGTCTGTGCCCAGGTCCTGACCCTCCCTTCTATCCTCCATGGTCCTTTGTGCATGCCCCTGCACCCTCCTTCTTGCCCATCATAGCCATTGTGCTGCCACTAACCCTCCCGCTTGCCATGCACGGTCTTCTGTGCTGCCATGGCCCCTACCACCTACCCTGTGTGGTCAGCTAGCTGCCCCTGACCCCCTCCCACCTTCCTTCCATGGTCTGTGTGTATGCCATCATAGTCTCACTGTTGCTCTCCATGGTGTGTCTTGCTTCTAGTGCCCATCCTGCCTGACCTCCATGGTCATCTAGCTGCTCCTGCCCTGCCCCCTTGCCCCCTGCCCTCTGTTTCCATGTGCAGACCCCTATTCCCTCCCTCCTGGCTTGTCTGTTCCATTGTAATGCCCCTGATCCGTCCCTCCTGCCCTTTATGGTCTGTTATGCTGCAGCTTTCTCTCCTGTCTGTCCATTATGGCCAGCTAGCTACCATTGCCTCTTTCCCCTCTGTTCCCATGTGCATGGTCCTGTCCACTTCCTATTGCTTTCTATGGATTGTTGTGCTGCACTCCCGTCCCGCATGCCCTGTGTGGTGTATTGTGCTGCTGCAAACCCTGATGCCTGCCCTGTAGGATCAGTTTGGTGCACCTCTCTATGTCCCTCCTGTCCTCTGTTATCCGAGTCCATGTCCCTACCCCAATTCCTCCTGCCTACCATGATCCAATGTACCATACTTGCGAACATTTCGAAATTGGTAAGAGGGAGATTTTGAAAAAAACTGGGGTATTGATTTTCCCCTTTGAGTTACATTGAAAAAGAGGAGATTGTAGACAGGAGACAGATCAAATAAAGCCCATTTGAGCTTAAAAACATTGGACGTTTCCTGGCTGAAACGGGTCTGTTGGCATGTATGGTTGTACTACCACTGCCTATTCCTTCTGTCCACTATGGTCTATTATATTGCCACAGCCTCTCTTGCCAGTCCTGTATTGTTGGTTTGTTGCCCCTGCCCCCCTTTCCACTGCCCTCCATAGTCTGTTGTGCTGCCACTGCCCTTCCTGCCTGCCCAGTGTGGTCAAATTGTTGCCGCTGCACTCTCCTACCTGCCTTCAATTTTCAGAGTCCGTGCCCCTGGCCTCTGCCTCTCAACAGTATCCCAATGAACAACTAGATTGCTAACATTCTATATTTATTACAAAAGTGTGGAAATGCCTGGAGAATGGGATAATAAAAGAATAGTATAGGCATGAATTTAATTTAATTACTGCTGAGTGCTTCGCATTATGCATCGAAGGTGCTGAACTCTGGACTAGGTCCAGATTCTTGGGGCAAGGGTTTCCACGGGTGGGTTTCTAGGGGTGGTAGGGGTGGCAGGGTTGGGACGAGGGCACGGGGGGGTGAAAAGGGTGGGTGTTGCATTGGGAAAAAAGAAAAAAATAGTCCTCATTTTCCCTATTATAGTCCATTTTGTCTTTTATATGGGAGTTAGAAGCATGATAAGTGTGTGTGGGATTTGTAGCCAAGAGGGTTTTTTTTTGAGGATGACTCAGAATCATGAATAGCTTAGGCATTCTCTCCTGGAATGTTAATGGCCTGCGCACTAATTCAAGGAGGCATCGGATTTTCCAATATTTACGGGATAGTAGTGCGCGGGTCATTATACTGCAGGAGACGCATTTAACTGAGTCAGAACTATCTACTTTAGTTAAGAGGTTGGGTTGGTTGGATTTTGTAGTTTGTACCACTCAATCTGTTAATACCAGGGGAGTAGCTATACTGGTTAAAAAATCAGCCCAAGCAACACTCCTTTCTAAAGTCGTGGATTCAGGGGGGAGATGGGCCATAGCAGAGTGTCAAGTAAAGGATGTAAGACTAACAATTGCTGGCTACTATGGTCCAAATCAGGACGACCCTCTTTCCTTCAATGGCATGGCATCTGCTTTAATAGCGTTTTCTAGCCCGGTTATTTTGGCAGGTGATTTTAACCTGATCTTGAACCCCCTGTTAGACAAGACCTCCCAGTACAGGCCACTTGCATCTCACAAAACTAGAACATGCCTAACCGACTTTATGAAACAATTGGGTTTCTTAGATATATGGAGGATAAAAGCAGGGACTAAAAGAGAGTACTCTTTTTGCAACTACAAATACGGGCATAAGTCTAGGATTGACTTTATTTTAGTGAGTCAATCAATAAAAAGCTGGGTAGAGGATATTTTCTATCTTCCGTCTCACCTCTCTGACCACTCTGCGATCAGCCTAGTCATCAATAAACCGGCGCCCCCAGTGGAGAGGACATGGTCAATGGACCGCACTCTACTTATGCAGGAAGAGGTATTAGTGGGCCTCCAGTCGGAAACTAAATTATTTTTAGCTAGAAATGCCCTAACTGCTTCAGCCACTATTATATGGGAAGCTTTTAAGGCCTATTTGAGGGGGCATATAACAAGTATCTCCTCCTATAGGTCAAAAAGGTACAAGGCAGACATCGCGGATATCGAAAGTAAAATCAAAGCAACCCAAGCAGTCATTGATCTGGGCAATCGAGAGAGTATAGAGGGTGCACTACGGACCCTGAAGGGGGACCTGGAGTCTGTCCTTAATTCCAGATTATTACAAAGATGGGAAGCTAGCAAGATCGCCCATTTTGAGTATGGGGAGGGCGCCGGGAAACTTCTTGCCTGGAAAATTAGATCAGACCGGGCAAGGAATTATATTAGTTCAGTTTCTAAATCTGGGATATTGTATACCTCTGATGAGGATATCAAAACACAATTCTATTCTTTTTTTTCAGACTTATATAAGGAAGAGGGACACCATGACTCCGCTAAAGTTCTGTCCTTGTTAAACAATATAAACCTTCCTGGGTTAAATCCAGATCAACAAACGAAAATAGATGCACCTATTACATATGATGAGGTATATAGGGCTGTGATGAGCTCAAAGAAAGGGAAAGCAGTTGGGCCGGATGGTTTACCCTCGGAAATATATATATGCTTGGCAAAAGAGATCACCCCTTTCCTAACTACCTTGTTTAATGAAATCTTACAAGAAGGCACTCCTCTTCCTCCCTCGTGGAATAAAGCGACAATATCACTAATATTGAAGCCTGGGAAATCAGCTTCAAATTGCGAATCTTACAGGCCAATCTCAATTTTGAACACCGACTACAAGATCTTTGTTTCCATCATGGCCAATAGATTGGGAGGAGTCGTAGGTGCTCTATTACATCTAGACCAAAAGGGTTTTGTCAAGGGCCGTCACCTGTCTGATTTAACCTATGATTTCATTGGAGCCATTGATATGGCTTCAGCATGGTCCCTTCCTTTGGCGGGAATGACATTGGACGCGGAGAAGGCCTTCGACAGGGTCAATTGGCTGTTCATGTCGGAGGTCTTGGCCAAATTTAAGCTAGGCGATAAATTTAGACGAGTTATCTCTCTTATATACTGCAATCCATCGGCGAATATCATGGTTAACGGCTCCCTCACAAAATCTCTTGCGATAACAAGGGGTACGCGTCAGGGATGCCCTCTTTCCCCTTTATTATTTAATTTATATATTGAACCTTTTGCACAGATGTTGCGAGATGACATTAGGGTGTCTCCATTTAAATGCGGGGAGTGGGAAAGGAAAGTGGCATTATATGCCGATGACATCCTTATTCTGACAGACAACTTGAATATGGCATTCCCAGCTGTTATCGAACTAGCCCAGAAATTTGGATCTGTCTCAGGCTATAAGATAAACACCTCGAAGACGGAAATTATGGCCTGGAATATGTATGTAGACTCTCATCTTCCTTCCTTAAAAACCGATATAAGATATCTAGGTGTCCATATCCTACATGAAATTGATAAGATCCCCTCTCACAATTTATCATTAATTACAAAAGAAATCAGAAAACTATTGAAAAATTGGGCCAACTTACCTCTGTCAATGTTGGGTCGGGTTAATTTGATCAAAATGTCAATTTTACCAAGGTTTACTTTTCTTTTTGATTGTATCCCCTTATTTTTTGAGAGTGCTTCTCTAGCAAAAATACAGAGTGAGCTTAACACCTTCATTTGGGCTTCTAGAGGGTCCAGGATCGCTTGGAAGAAAATAAGAAGACGTAGAGAGAAGGGCGGCCTGGCAGCCCCAGACCTGCAAATATATGCTTGGGCCTTCCAATTCACCCATTCACGGATGCTATTAAAGGTTCCAACAAGTAGTGGTATGGGTTTGATGTTCCTGTCCATGCTAAGAGTGAGTGGCTTTTCCGAAGATGGCTTCCTATTTAAATATGGAGATCCCAAGTTTTTAAAAAAAGTTAGATTAAAGGTTTTATGGGGTTTGTTAAAAACTTGGGTTAAAATGCGAGCTGCAATGAAGATGGGGTATTTTTCTAACCTAGCCCCAATCTGGGACTCGCCTGGGACACCTGAGTTCCTAAAGGATAGTTTGTCCTTACCACTGAGGGTAGCCGGTATAGCGAGGTGGGGTGAACTTTTCGTGGAGGGCTCACTGATCCCTTGGGAGGCCCTCCGAGAAAATACTGGCTTTTCTATCTCCAGATTCAAATTTCTCCAGCTTTCTAGCTGGGCCACCACAAATTATGCTATTAGAAGCAATTACACTCTAGGTAGGGTTACACAGTTGGAGACACAGGCTACACAGAAACCTCCATTTAGAAAAGAGGTTGGTTTTTGGTATCGCACTATTCTTGAAGAGATCGATGGTGACTTTAAACTCCCAACTTCATTGTGGAATAGCTGCATTCCACAGGTTGATCTTGAGCTGTTGTGGCTTAATTCGTGTAAGACACTATGGGATATTGTAAAGCCTGCTTGGTTAAGAAGGAATCATCTCTTCACGATTCATAGAGCCTATTTTTCACCACAGAGGCTAACTAAATTTGCAAAAGATCTTCCTGTGTGCTGTGCTAGATGCGGTGAAGAAGCGGCGTCTGATGCTCACATGTTCCTGACTTGCCCTCTCTTATCGAGCTTTTGGTACCAAGTGGGTAAGGCTCTGTCTACCTCTTTGGGGATATCTATTACCCTTGACTTTTCTCTGATTTTCTTTGGATTAATACCCAATCTGACTGGTTCACCCAAGCATCTGCTATTTTATGCCATCTTAATAGCAAGAAGAGAGATTTGTATTAAATGGAAAGATCCCAAGCCTCCGGAATTTTTAGACTGGCAGACTTCTCTCCTAAGGATATCCAAGATGGACCTTATAAGACCAGGAAGTAAGAAGAAGCAGGAATTTTGGAAACTTATGAAGTGGTGACGGGGGTTTTTTTTTTTTTTTTTTTTTTTTTTTTTTTCTTCCCCCTGTCCAATGATTTCATTGCCCTTCCTGCCTTGCTATTGCCTCTCCGGGCCTAGCAATTGGGTCCCTAGGGTATGTCCCCGCTGGCTAGTGTTTGAGAAGGAGATACACCGGTAAGCTTGTCTGTTGATAAAGTTTACAAATCCAGTGCACTGAGGCGGTGTCACTCTTTTCTTCTCGCTCCAATGCCTGGGTGGCTTCAAATGGGCTGAATATGAGGACAAAAAAAAAAAAAAAAAAAAAAAAAGTGTGGAACGCCTGACGTCATCTTGATGTAATCAAAACTGTAATACCTAAAGCATTTCCTTTAGAAATTACATATATGAGAGGTCCATCAAAATTATGGTTAGTGCTCTAAAAAACTAAAATGAGGACATATTTTCTGAGTTTTCAAATAGCGACAAAGAACTTTTAAATCATTTGTAATCTTTATGTTTTTTTATCCAGTTGACCACTTGATTAAATGTTGCACTTCGGGGAGAGGATGTGGTGTTACTTCCAGAGCTGCAGACTTTGCAACTGGGGAACCAGGTTGGAGTTTCTGCTTCAGCTCAACATTCTGTGATTCTGATCAAATTACTTAATCTCCCCATGTCTACAACCAAAATGAATTTGATCTTGTGTGATGTAACCAATGCTCATGTAAAGCACTCCAATACTAGGCCTGGGCGGTAAATTCCGTTCCGTTCGCGGAATTTGCGGAATTTGGGTAATTTCACGTTCTGCGGAGAACGCGAAATTGCCAAAAAATCTGCGTTCCGCGACTTCGCGAAATTTTTTGCTTGTTCGCGCTCTCAATATGCGTGTTCGCGAGATATTTCACCCCGAGCACGCAAACAGCGATCGCGAACAGGAAAAAAGTATCGCGAACAAGCAATTCCGCGTGTTCGCGGAATTTCTGCGTGTTCGCGGAGATTTTTTACCGTTTCGCGGAGATTTGCGTAACGCGATTACGCAAATTCCGCCCACCCCTATCCAATACCTGACAAGTCTGCACTATATAAAAATGCAAATACACAAAAAATAAGTGTTTTGCACACTTCTGTCATTGGGCTACATGTGGGCTACATCTGAGTTTTTTTACTTTGATTCCATCAAGAAGGTATTCAGATATGTCACACATTTGCCATAAATTCTGAATGTTAGCACTCTAGTTGCTCATTAGATCACTGTAGTAAAGCTACTGCTCACCACGGAAGTCTGCTGCTGGTATTAAAGGTGCATGTTTCAGTTTGCATATCAGAATTTTTTAATGAAATAGAAGGGGATTTGAGAAGTCACTCAAAATGTGCCCTAATTTTTCTTTCTTCAGCACTAATCATAATTTCTATGGCAAAAATGAACCCCCTCATTGTGTTCCTTTTTAAATTAAATGTTTTAAGTGTTACCAGTTTATTCAAATCAAGATGGCATCAGTTGGGCCATACTTTTGTCATAAGGAAGACAGTAAGCGCTCTAGTTGTTCGACTCTGGGACATTATGTCATTGGTCTAACTTGGGCTACATCTGGGTGATATTTGGGCTACATATGGGCTCTTTTGTCTCTGGTGGCCATCTTGGGAGATTTATTTGTTATGAAGTTCTGCATGTCAGAATATTTTTATGAAATAGAAGAGGATTTGAGATGTCAAAATGTGCCCTAATTTTTCTTTCTGCAGCACTAACCATAATTTCTATGGCAAAATGAACCCCCTTATTTTGTTGCTTTGTAAATTAAATGTTTTAAGTGTTACCACTTTATTCCAATCAAGATGGCTTCAGGTGCGCCATACTTTTGTCATAAGCAAGACTGTTAGCGCTCTAGTTGTTTGTTAGAACACACTGGGACATTCTGTCATTGGGCTATACTTGGGCTACATCTGGGTGATATTTGGGCTACATTTGGGCTCTTTTGTCTCTGGTGGCCATCTTGTGAGATTTATTTGTTATAAAGTTTCCTAATTTCCTCATTTACTGCAGTCTCCTCAGTAGGAAATACTTTCAGTTTTTTACTTTGGTTCCATTAAGAAGACATTCAGATGTGTCACACATTTGCCATAAATTCTGAATGTTAGCACTCTAGTTGCTCATTAGATCACTGTAGTAAAGCTGTAAAGCTACTGCTCACCAGGGAATTCTGCTGCTGGTATTGAAAGTGCATGTTTCAGTCCGCATGTCAGAATTTTTTAATGAAATAGAAGAGGATTTGAGAAGTCACTCAAAATGTGCCCTAATTTTTCTTTCTGCAGCACTAATCATACTTTCTATGGCAAAATGAACCCCCTCATTTTGTTCCTTTTTAAATTAAATGTTTTAAGAGTTACCACTTTATTCCAATCAAGATGGCTTCAGGTGTGCAATATGTTTGTCATAAGTGGGACTGTTAGCGCTCTAGTTGTTCTTTAGAACACTCTGGGAAGCTGCAGTAGAACACAAAGGAATCAACTGACAGTCTCTGCCCTTGTTGGATGTACATGTTTTACTGAGAATGTCAGACTTCATTCTCACATGACTGAGAAAGATAATGTGAATTTACAGAAAATATGCTCTCAGTTTAGCTTCTAGATCACCTTCCAAACCTCTGTGGGAAAAGCATGAGAAAATAGTTTTCTCTCAAACATGATTCATGATATCACAGCAGAAACCTTTTTCACATGGTAAAATCACCTTAGAACGCACCACAATTCCTAAAATGAGTATGTTACCATCAACAAATGATTTATAATGTAACTAAAGTCTTAAAATCTTCTATTAACTGCAATGCTTTTTAATGAGGTGCTATCATGTATATTGGTCCCAAGATGGCTGCCAACACTTCTTGGATGAAGTGCTGACAGCCAATCTGATCTCACGATGAGATGTGTGGTTAGGCTCCGCCCAGATATATATGTGATTTTACTTTTGATTTTCTCAGGAACTACGGAACGGATTTACACCATTTAAGCAAAAGACACGAGTCTGAACTGAGGACTACCTCTTTGCCAAATTTGGTGTAATTCCGTTCAGCAGTTCGGGCTGTAGCTGCGTCAACAGGTCCTATGGGGAAAATGAATGGGGAAAACGCGTTTTGGGACCCCCCTTTTTTCTCAGCCCCCGCTTGACGAATCACCGTGAAATTTTCAGGATAGGAGCGGACTAGAGCTGGACAAAAGTTTGGAAAATTTCGCGAAGATTCGTCAATCGGCGTCAACGTTATTCCAAATAGAATGTTACGGATGTCCTATGGAAAATAGGTCCTAACTATAACTACCTACTGGCAACCGCCAGTAGGTAATATATATATATATTCACAGAAAAAAACATAGGTTTCAGGGGTGTTATAGTTAGCTGCCCATTTCACTCATACAAAACCATAGAAATTCCTCCGTTATAGTTAGTTCTGCTAACTATAACTCACGCGCCCGCAATGCACTGCTGATGATGTCACATATTGCATCATTCATGACATGGTCAGTGACATCACTGATGACATCACTGATGACATCTCAAATGACATCACTGATGACATCATTGATGACATCATCCACTGAATGTGGTTTAGTTCGAAATTTAAATATGTATTATATATATACCAATCTGTATTGAAGATTGAGTGGATATATAACTGTCTGGATGGAGGATTTAGTAGCTGTCTGACTGTCTTTTTAAGTGAGTAATTAAAAGTGTCTCACTTAATACATGGATTAGTAACTAAACTATGTGAATGTGTGCAGCACTGTCTCTGTTGTTGTATAACATGCTGCATCAGTTGGTCACTAACTACATGAGTGTGTATATTAGTTATTGATTAGTTGGGTGAGTATTTGTATGGGACACTGAGTTTGTGTGTGGTTGGATGGGGTGTGTGTAACTCTATGCAGAGATGTGTGAATGGTTGATTGACTAGGTGTATGGGTTTAAGAGTGCATGTGGAAACAGTTGTTTGGGTGACTGAGTGTATTTATTTGTGTGTTGGTGAGCGAATATATGTTTTAGTTGTACATCTTCAACAAAGTAAAAAAACTAAAAGGCATTGTATGTGAGAGTTGGTGTATATAAATAAGTATGTGTAAGAGTCAGTGATTGTGAGAGTAACTATATGAATGAGTGTATAATTCTAATGGTGCTTTTTTAACATATTAACCATGAGTTACTATGTGTTTGAATAAATGAGGTGTTGTTGGATAATTGTGTAAGTTATTAAATTTAAGTGCGATACATTTTTTTTATGAGTGAGTAGGATGACTGCATAACCGACTAAGATGACTGCTGATGTGTCAATGTCTATATATGTGTATTAGTGCATTTGATAGTGTTCTATTAATTAATGACTGCATGTATAGATGATTCTGTTGTTGAATGGGTAGTTGTGTGTGTAGACTTAGGAATCAGTGAGTGGGTATGTAGTAACTGGTATTGGTGTGTCAATGGTTTTAAATATGGTACTCTGTATTTTACAGTGAGTGATGAAAGGTTATACTAGTGTATGATGAGGTGTATCAGATTGTCAAGTGGATGATGTCATAATTGATGTCATTTGAGATGTCATCAGTGATGTCATCAGTGATGTCACTGACCATGTCATGAATGATGCAATATGTGACATCATCAGCAGTGCATTGCCAGCGCGTGAGTTATAGTTAGCAGAAGTAACTATAACGGAGGAATTTCCTTGGTTTTGTATGAGTGAAATGGGCAGCTAACTATAACACCCCTGAAACCTATGGTTTTTTCTGTGAATTTCTAAGGTTTTTTAAATGCTAATTTCTAACTATAACGTCTCTAAAACCTATGTTTTTTTTCAGTGAATTTCAAAGGTTTTTTAAATGCTAACTTTTAAGTGTGATAGTAGTTATATCTATTTTCTGTACTGATTTTCTACAGTTTTTTAACTGTTTCTTTATAAATATTTTATTCATTAAATAACATTATAAATTATTCAGAAAATTGCAAAAAAAAATTTTTTTAATTAAAACTGAAATATTGATTCATTTTCTTGTTTTCATTTTTTTTTTAGATATATTTATATTATTTTCTTTAAAAAAAAATCCAATTTTTTTCGGAGTCGCGCACTCAAAGTGTACTCATCGCGGTGGGTGCGCGCATTCTAGCCGCCATTTTAGAAAAGTCATGAAGGATCCGCGTATGGTGTGCGAC
The DNA here is from genome assembly GCF_964204655.1 of Triturus cristatus. Taxonomy (NCBI): domain Eukaryota; kingdom Metazoa; phylum Chordata; class Amphibia; order Caudata; family Salamandridae; genus Triturus; species Triturus cristatus. The sequence continues at coordinate 370,131,716 of NC_140591.1, read as the reverse complement.
GGCTGCGTGTTTTTCAGTTACATCATATACATTTAATATCACGTGATATGCGCGATTGGTATGCGACCAGTCTGCGACTCCTGCTCCCGGGCATTCGCGACACATGCACATTTTGGTATGAGATATTTGCGCAGTTGCGGGTTCCGCGTGACATCATATATGTGCTGGGTCCGCGCTGGGTGCACGTCTCAAAAAAAATGTATGTTCCAAAATGATATGTATGTGTCTTTAATATACATATTAAGGCAAGAGATTATGTAAGATATTCATCAAAATATTATATTTGTACTTATAATAAACTTATATTATTTTAAAATATATTTTCGCGCAGTCGGGTGCGTGCATCGTGAGTGCAGAAAACCAGGTCAGCAGAGCTGCTGTAGAGCCAGAGAACCAGGTCAGCAGAGCTGCTCTAGAGCCTAAGAACTAGGTCAGCAGAGCTGCTCTAGAGCCAGAGAACCAGGTCAGCAGAGCTGCTGTAGAGCCAGAGAAACCAGGTCAGCAGAGCTGCTTTAGAGGGAGAGAACCAGGTCAGCAGAGCTGCTTTAGAGCCAGAGAACCAGGCCAGCAGAGCTGCTTTAGAGCCAGAGAACCAGGTCAGCAGAGCTACTCTAGAGCCAGAGAACCAAATCAGCAGAGCTGCTTTAGAGCCATAGAACCAGGTCAGCAGAGCTACTTTAGAGCCAGAGAACCAGGTCAGTAGAGCTGCTCTAGAGCCTAAGAACCAGGTCAACAGAGCTGCTCTAGAGCCAGAGAACCAGGTCTGCAGAGCTGCTGCAGAGCCAGAGAAACCAGGTCAGTAGAGCTGCTTTAGAGGGAGAGAACCAGGTCAGCAGAGCTGTTCTAGAGCCAGAGAACCATGTCAGCAGAACTGCTTCAGAGCCATAGAACTGGGTCAGCGGAGCTGCTTTAGAGCCAGAGAACCAGGTCAGCAGAGCTGCTCTAGCTGACACTGACTGACTCACACTGACTGACTGACACTGACTGATTGACACTGACTGACACAGATTGACTGACACTGACACTGACTGACACTGATTGACTGACACTGACTGACTGACTGACACTGACTGACACTGATTGACACTGACTGACACTGACTGACACTGACTGACACTGACTGACTGACACTGATTGATTGACACTGACTGACACTGATTGACTGACACTGACTGACACTGACTGACTGACACTGACTGACACTGACTGACACTGACTGACTACTCTCTACTACTCTACTACTGGCTCTCTACTACTCTCTCTCTACTACTCACTCTCTACTACTCACTCTCTACTACTGACTCTCTACTACTCTACTACTCTCTACTACTCACTCTCTACTACTCACTCTCAACTACTCACTCTCTACTACTCTACTACTCACTCTCTACTACTCACTCGCTACTAGTCACTCTCTACTACTCACTCTCTACTACTCATGCTCTACTACTCTCTACTACTCACTGTCTACTACTACTCTCTCTACTACTCACTCTCTACTACTCTCTACTATTCACTCTCTACTACTCACTCTCTTCTACTCACTCTACTACTTTCTACTTCTCTCTACCACTCACTCTCTACTACTCTACTACTCACTCTCTACTACTCTCTACTACTCACTCGCTACTACTCTCTACTACTCACTCTCTACTACACTCTCTACCGCAATCCTCTGCTGATGCTAATACTGTATTTAGACACTTATTTGCCCATGTCTTCTTCCATACATTTTTAGCTATACATATATTTCAAATATTTTTTTTTCATAAAGACACATATGTCATCAGCAGAAGATTGCGGTCGCGTGAGTTATAGTTGCCTACACTAACTATAACGGGGGAATTTCACTGGTTTTTTATCAGTAAAATTTCCGCTAACTATAACATGTGTGAAACCTATGGTTTTTTCAGTGAATTTGCAAGGTTTTTTAAATGCTAATTCCTAACTATAACGTGTGTGAAACCTATGGTTTTTTCAGTGAATTTGTACGGTTTTTTAAATGCTAAGTTACTTTACGCCATTCGTGGCGTGCGCGCCCACTTAACGCAGTTCGTTCCGTGCGCGCACGGTGCGCTTCGCACACCACGTTACGCTAGATGGGCCATGTACGCACGATGCGCTTCGCGCACCGTGCGCACATGGAGGACATATGATGCACTTCGTTTTGAAAGGTAAGATTTTAATTTTTCGTAATTTTTATAAGTGGGGTGGAGAGAGTGTTGTTAATTTTTTATTTTATTATTTTTGTTTAAAATATTGTGGTTTTTCACACCTCTACTAAGCCCTGCACATTTGGGGGCCTGCGGCCACCAAAAGCACAGGGGGTGGAGTGAGTGTGGATAGTGTTTTTTTTTTACATTTTTTACCGTACGCGTACGGTAAGCGTAATCGGCGAAATTAGCGAAAAAATAAAAATTGCATTTTTGGCCTTGGGGGGTCTTTGGGGACTCCCTCAACATTGCTATGTGTGTGGGAGCTGTCTAAACAGCCCCTTTACATGTTTATTGGTTTTATTTAACAACCTAGCTCTCAGTGCGAGAGAGAAAATGGCGGCCGCCGCTTCCTGGTTTCGGCTGTTTGGAATGTTTACTAAGATCTAAGAGCCAATCAGAATCGCGCTCGCGCACGCCACCGTACGCGTACGGTAAGCTTACGGTAAGCGTACCGTAAGCTGGCTCAGATATATATATTGATTTAAAGGCTATTTTCTCAGAATCTACTGAACAGATTTACACCAAACCTACAAAAGGCACTTCCTTGACCTGAGGACTACCTCTCTGCCAAATTTCTAGTAATTCTGTTCAGCCATTCGGGCTGTAGCCCTGTCTAAAGGTCCTATGGAAAAATGCATGGGAAAAACGCGTTTTGGGACCCCCCTTTTATCTCAGCCCCCGCTTGACGAATCCCCCCGAGACTTTCAGGGTAGGAGCGGAGCGTAGCGCCCCACCTATTTTGAGAAATTCGCGAGGATTCGTCGACCGGCGCCAAAGTTATTCAAAATAGAATGTTGCGGATTTCCTATGGAAAAGGGGTCCTAACTATAACTACCTACTGGCGACCGCCAGTAGGTAATATATATATATATATATATATGACAAGAACACGGTGACTCACTTAGGACACACTCGAGATGGCACCAGGTTACCAGCCTTTAATGTAATAGGTATGGATACACTCGCATGCAGGTGATTGAAGCAGCTTTCCTTAACGCCGACGCGTTTCGAGATTTCCTCTTCATCAAGGGCTCGGAAAGTTCGTGCTTTGGCGGGCCATCCCCCATCAATTTGTACAAAGTCCCGCCCCTCATAAGGCGATTGAAAGACTTGTGGGAGTTGTAGTGCCCTTATCACCATTCAATAATAGCGCACTAATGACTGCTAGATAAAGTCTGAAGTAGACCCCCACACGCTGGTATATCCTCAATCCTAGGTGTCAGCTCCACTTGAGGACGTTGAATACCTTCCTCGTGGCCCCCTCGGTATCATGGGGTGGTGCAGTCCCGGCGGATGAGCGTCCGCCTCACATTTGACAAGAACACGGTGACTCACTTAGGACACACTCGAGATGGCACCAGGTTACCAGCCTTTAATGTAATAGGTATGGATACACTCGCATGCAGGTGATTGAAGCAGCTTTCCTTAACGCCGACGCGTTTCGAGATTTCCTCTTCATCAAGGGCTCGGAAAGTTCGTGCTTTGGCAGGCCATCCCCCATCAATTTGTACAAAGTCCCGCCCCTCATAAGGCGATTGAAAGACTTGTGGGAGTTGTAGTGCCCTTATCACCATTCAATAATAGCGCACTAAAGGCTGGTAACCTGGTGCCATCTCGAGTGTGTCCTAAGTGACGGGACTGCACCACCCCATGATACCGAGGGGGCCACGAGGAAGGTATTCAACGTCCTCAAGTGGAGCTGACACCTAGGATTGAGGATATACCAGCGTGTGGGGGTCTACTTCAGACTTTATCTAGCAGTCATTAGTGCGCTATTATGAGGGGCGGGACTTTGTACAAATTGATGGGGGATGGCCCGCCAAAGCACGAACTTTCTGAGCCGTTGATGAAGAGGAAATCTCGAAACGCGTCGGCGTTAAGGAAAGCTGCTTCAATCACCTGCATGCGAGTGTATCCATACCTATTACATTAAAGGCTGGTAACCTGGTGCCATCTCGAGTGTGTCCTAAGTGAGTCACCGTGTTCTTGTCAAATGTGAGGCGGACGCTCATCCGCCGGGACTGCACCACCCCATGATACCGAGGAGGCCACGAGGAAGGTATTCAACGTCCTCAAGTGGAGCTGACACCTAGGATTGAGGATATACCAGCGTGTGGGGGTCTACTTCAGACTTTATCTAGCAGTCATTAGTGCGCTATTATTGAATGGTGATAAGGGCACTACAACTCCCACAAGTCTTTCAATCGCCTTATGAGGGGCGGGACTTTGTACAAATTGATGGGGGATGGCCCGCCAAAGCACGAACTTTCCGAGCCCTTGATGAAGAGGAAATCTCGAAACGCGTCGGCGTTAAGGAAAGCTGCTTCAATCACCTGCATGCGAGTGTATCCATACCTATTACATTAAAGGCTGGTAACCTGGTGCCATCTCGAGTGTGTCCTAAGTGAGTCACCGTGTTCTTGTCAAATGTGAGGCGGACGCTCATCCGCCGGGACTGCACCACCCCATGATACCGAGGGGGCCACGAGGAGGTATTCAACGTCCTCAAGTGGAGCTGACACCTAGGATTGAGGATATACCAGCGTGTGGGGGTCTACTTCAGACTTTATCTAGCAGTCATTAGTGCGCTATTATTGAATGGTGATAAGGGCACTACAACTCCCACAAGTCTTTCAATCGCCTTATGAGGGGCGGGACTTTGTACAAATTGATGGGGGATGGCCCGCCAAAGCACGAACTTTCCGAGCCCTTGATGAAGAGGAAATCTCGAAACGCGTCGGCGTTAAGGAAAGCTGCTTCAATCACCTGCATGCGAGTGTATCCATACCTATTACATTAAAGGCTGGTAACCTGGTGCCATCTCGAGTGTGTCCTAAGTGAGTCACCGTGTTCTTGTCAAATGTGAGGCGGACGCTCATCCGCCGGGACTGCACCACCCCATGATACCGAGGGGGCCACGAGGAAGGTATTCAACGTCCTCAAGTGGAGCTGACACCTAGGATTGAGGATATACCAGCGTGTGGGGGTCTACTTCAGACTTTATCTAGCAGTCATTAGTGCGCTATTATTGAATGGTGATAAGGGCACTACAACTCCCACAAGTCTTTCAATCGCCTTATGAGGGGCGGGACTTTGTACAAATTGATGGGGGATGGCCCGCCAAAGCACGAACTTTCCGAGCCCTTGATGAAGAGGAAATCTCGAAACGCGTCGGCGTTAAGGAAAGCTGCTTCAATCACCTGCATGCAAGTGTATCCATACCTATTACATTAAAGGCTGGTAACCTGGTGCCATCTCGAGTGTGTCCTAAGTGAGTCACCGTGTTCTTGTCAAATGTGAGGCGGACGCTCATCCGCCGGGACTGCACCACCCCATGATACCGAGGGGGCCACGAGGAAGGTATTCAACGTCCTCAAGTGGAGCTGACACCTAGGATTGAGGATATACCAGCGTGTGGGGGTCTACTTCAGACTTTATCTAGCAGTCATTAGTGCGCTATTATTGAATGGTGATAAGGGCACTACAACTCCCACAAGTCTTTCAATCGCCTTATGAGGGGCGGGACTTTGTACAAATTGATGGGGGATGGCCCGCCAAAGCACGAACTTTCCGAGCCCTTGATGAAGAGGAAATCTCGAAACGCGTCGGCGTTAAGGAAAGCTGCTTCAATCACCTGCATGCGAGTGTATCCATACCTATTACATTAAAGGCTGGTAACCTGGTGCCATCTCGAGTGTGTCCTAAGTGAGTCACCGTGTTCTTGTCAAATGTGAGGCGGACGCTCATCCGCCGGGACTGCACCACCCCATGATACCGAGGGGGCCACGAGGAAGGTATTCAACGTCCTCAAGTGGAGCTGACACCTAGGATTGAGGATATACCAGCGTGTGGGGGTCTACTTCAGACTTTATCTAGCAGTCATTAGTGCGCTATTATTGAATGGTGATAAGGGCACTACAACTCCCACAAGTCTTTCAATCGCCTTATGAGGGGCGGGACTTTGTACAAATTGATGGGGGATGGCCCGCCAAAGCACGAACTTTCCGAGCCCTTGATGAAGAGGAAATCTCGAAACGCGTCGGCGTTAAGGAAAGCTGCTTCAATCACCTGCATGCGAGTGTATCCATACCTATTACATTAAAGGCTGGTAACCTGGTGCCATCTCGAGTGTGTCCTAAGTGAGTCACCGTGTTCTTGTCAAATGTGAGGCGGACGCTCATCCGCCGGGACTGCACCACCCCATGATACCGAGGGGGCCACGAGGAAGGTATTCAACGTCCTCAAGTGGAGCTGACACCTAGGATTGAGGATATACCAGCGTGTGGGGGTCTACTTCAGACTTTATCTAGCAGTCATTAGTGCGCTATTATTGAATGGTGATAAGGGCACTACAACTCCCACAAGTCTTTCAATCGCCTTATGAGGGGCGGGACTTTGTACAAATTGATGGGGGATGGCCCGCCAAAGCACGAACTTTCCGAGCCCTTGATGAAGAGGAAATCTCGAAACGCGTCGGCGTTAAGGAAAGCTGCTTCAATCACCTGCATGCGAGTGTATCCATACCTATTACATTAAAGGCTGGTAACCTGGTGCCATCTCGAGTGTGTCCTAAGTGAGTCACCGTGTTCTTGTCAAATGTGAGGCGGACGCTCATCCGCCGGGACTGCACCACCCCATGATACCGAGGGGGCCACGAGGAAGGTATTCAACGTCCTCAAGTGGAGCTGACACCTAGGATTGAGGATATACCAGCGTGTGGGGGTCTACTTCAGACTTTATCTAGCAGTCATTAGTGCGCTATTATTGAATGGTGATAAGGGCACTACAACTCCCACAAGTCTTTCAATCGCCTTATGAGGGGCGGGACTTTGTACAAATTGATGGGGGATGGCCCGCCAAAGCACGAACTTTCCGAGCCCTTGATGAAGAGGAAATCTCGAAACGCGTCGGCGTTAAGGAAAGCTGCTTCAATCACCTGCATGCGAGTGTATCCATACCTATTACATTAAAGGCTGGTAACCTGGTGCCATCTCGAGTGTGTCCTAAGTGAGTCACCGTGTTCTTGTCATATATATATATATATATATATATATATATATATATATATATATTCACTGAAAAAACCATAGGTTTCACACACGTTATAGTTAGGAATTAGCATTTAAAAAACCTTGCAAATTCACTTAAAAAACCATAGGTTTCACACATGTTATAGTTAGGTGGATATTTCACTCGTAAAAAAACCAATGAAATTCCCCCGTTATAGTTAGTTCAGATAACTATAACTCGCGCGCCCGTAATCCACTGCTGATGACGTCACATATTACATCACTCATGACATGGTCAGTGGCATCACTCATGACATCACTGATGACATCATCCTTGTGATAGAGTGGCGGCCGCGCGAGTTATAGTTATCTGAACTAACTATAACGGGGGAATTTCATTGTTTTTTTACGAGTGAAATATCCACCTAACTATAACATGTGTGAAACCTATGGTTTTTTAAGTGAATTTGCAAGGTTTTTTAAATGCTAATTCCTAACTATAACGTGTGTGAAACCTATGGTTTTTTCAGTGAATTTGTACGGTTTTTTAAATGCTAAGTTATGTATGTATTATTATTATTTTTTTTTGGTTTTTCACGGTGCGCGCACCCCCGCGATTTAAAAAAAAAAAAAAAAAAAAATGTTTCTGCCTTCGGGGTCCTTCAGGGACCCCCTGACAAAGGCTAGGGGGTCAGGAACTCTCTACCCCGCCCCCTTTTCACGTTCGCCACCTTCCTTTTTCACTCTTGCACTGAAAACAAACAAAATGGCGGCCGACACTTCCTGATTTCGACCGATTCGAACGTTGACTAACATGTAACCACCAATCAGAATTACGCTCGCGTACGTTAGGGTGCTCGCACGGTGCGCGCACGGTGCGCGGCTAGAGATATGTATGTGCTTTTAACTGCAATTTTCTCAGGAACTACTAAACAGATTGACTCCATACATGCAAAAGGCACATCCCTGAGCTGAGGACTACCTCTCTGCCAAATTTCAAGTAATTCTGTTCAGCCGTTCGGGCTGTACCTTGGACTAAATGTCCCTATGGAAAATTGCATGGGGAAAACGTGTTTTGGGACCCCCCTTTTTTCTCAGCCCCCGCTTGACGAATCCCCCCGAGACTTTTCAGGGTAGGAGCGGAGCGGAGCGCCCCACCTATTTTGAAAATTTCGCGAGGATTCGTCAACCGGCGCCAAAGTTATTCCAAATAGAATGTTGCGGATTTCCTATGGAAACACGGTCCTAACTATAACTATCTACTGGCGACCGCCAGTAGATAATATATATATATATATATATATATATATATATATATATATATATATATATATATATATATATATATCACGCAATCCCTTGAAAAGATCCCAAGGATGACAACGCCTTGTTCTGGCTCAAACCTATTTATTTTGTCAGTCAGCCGGTTGAACGCATTTCGCCTGTCCTGCAGGCTTGTTCACCAACAATCATTACAGACTCGAACCCACCATTTTACATATTTTTTGTGCTCGTGACATGTCACATGATGTGACTACAACCTTAGTGTATTGGAAAACAGACTAGTAGTTTCAGAAAGAGACATTGCCGTAGCACTAGTGGCTTTTCATCACAGAGACAAGTGTTAGTGATTACCCCTGCTCGATAATATGCAATACATTACCAGGCACGTAGATTATCGTGCCTGACAGTCATGACAAACCACAATTTCATACGAGTGGATGAACGTGAACGCACAATTCATTCAACGTTATTACGTCTGCTAATAGAAAAAAGTAATATAGACCCCTGTGAGTATCATGAAGCAGTCGGAATAAAGATTATCTGCAACAGACTTGCTACAATACAAGTGCTAAACCATTGAGCCCAAGTGGGCAATACTGCATCTCTTATTGAACAACTCTCCTTTTACCAACACCATGTAAAAATGTGTACAGTGCACTAAATAATAAATACAAATCAAAATTAAAATTAAAAACAAAGTGAGGGGGATTGCTGCTGTTGTACTACATTATTCGTCTACACTATACAAGTCTTTAGAGATGTGTGATTAAATCTTCTTCCATATTAAGACCTATGGGGGTACGTGTATTGAGTGCCAGAATATAACATGATTCAAGTTTCCTCAGTTTTTTCTCTCGATTGCCCCCTCTGGCATTTGGCGGTATACAATCAATGCCAAAATACATTAAACCTTTCTCATTTTTCTCATGGTGAGATTCAAAGTGTCGTGCCACAGGGTATGACTTGTCCCCATTTCTGATTGCCCTAACGTGTTGCAGGACCCTCTTGTGGACCGGATGAATCGTGCTGCCCACGTACCTCATAGTACAGAAAACAATGGTCCTAGACCTAAATTCAGAGATAGGCTGTAAGTCCTTACTTAGTATTATCATTCAAATATTCTGGGCTATAACGAATCAATTTGGGTAGCCCTCAATACTAAATATAACATTTGTCATAAAAACAAGACATGCAACCAAACAGCATCAAAAATTCTTATAGCATTTAATATTTTTATAATTTTCTTTTGACAAATCTTCAATCAAGGTTGCTCCAAGAGGAACGTGCAAAGAGTAAAGTGTTTGAATATGAAAAAGTGAAAGGAAGGAGAAAGTATTCAAGAGATTGTGACATAAAATACTTAAAAGACTTGAACAATGGACCGGTTGTCACTCACCGTCCAAATGAAATAACCTGGTCACGTTAATCAATTTGTTCAACAGATGAATTAGACAATTACAAAGTGAATTGGAAACTAATTCCAATAAGGCACGTGAATAAATGAACGTATCCCAGGCTTTATGATATAGGGCATCGACGTTTCGATCCGTCTTAGTGGCCTCAAGAGGAAATTTGGACCTTGGCCATGCGGATCTTCATCAGGACTGAAGGGCAACCTAGATAGGTACTGGGCCTTGTCGAGTGCCTAAAGTTAATGAAAATTAATTGAGGCTGTTGCATGAGGCTAATATATTATTAATCAGCTATGTGAAGTTTAAAAGGGGCTTACCCACTAATCCCTGTGATTAAGGTATAACGGTGGACATCGTGTGGCTGGACTCCATTTGTGAGGCGCCACTAGGTAGAATTAAATTCAAAACTGCAAAAACAAGGGTACGGCTATTAATGACCGAAATAAGTCCGCTGATTGATGACCAGATGAAAATAAACAATGTGAGCGGTACCTTAATGCGTGGTGTCACTCCACTAGAATTCTCGATTTTTTGTAAACACAGCTGGATTGAAGGCCAAACTGAAAGAATATATAAAAGAGCATGTTTTAAAGGGGGGTCCATCAAGGGGAGGAAGTATGAAAGGATAGGTGGTATATTATTAAGAGTCTTTACCTGGTGCCGCTATTATCCGGCGATCGTCCGTACCGCGAGGCGCTCGTGTTCAAGCAACCGCGCACCTCGGAGACGCCTGATTTAATGAGAACGTCAACGTGACGGTACCGGGACGCGGATGGAAAGAGTTAAAAGACTCCGACCGGGCTGCCGGTACTGAGTCTCCCTTGTGGAAAATAAATTATCTCAGTTGATTATATTTTATTTATGGTTTTAAAATCTGTCACGTATTAATTCAGGGTACAATTAGAATTCTCAGCGTGACAGTGTAGGGACATGTTGAAATTGCCCGACTGGGCTATCGGTGTTAAATTGCCCCTGGTGTGAACTACATGAGTTATCACCATTGATTCATATATGGAAGCTACCACATATTGGAAATTAATTAAATGCTGATACCGGGTAGGCAACCGCACCGAACACTCGTTGTTGAGTCTATGGTGTAATGGCTCAAGAGCATTAAATAGAAAACTTAATAACAGAAAAACAATTTAAACATAGCCATTGACTCAACACAGTCATGAAATAGCCCGACCGGGCTATCAGTAATTAAATGCCCCTGATGTGAACAGCATGAGTTATGGAAACAATTTAAACATGGCCATTGATTCAACACAGTCATGAAAAAATGCACATAGAGCAGCATTGCACACGGTAGGGAGTAAGTATATGGTATAATAACAACATCCTTAAGCAGCGATACATTTTCTACACTATAATTAGAATGATGGGGTATATTAGCCACATAAACCCAGGTTATACATTCTAGGCATAGATTCAAAATTCCTCACTTCATAATCTATGTATATGTTCTGAAAATATATACATAAGAGTTTGTCAAGAAGGGTTAAGATCTAATTATAACCTGACAGTAAAAGGTCAACCAAGGATATATGAACATCTAAGAACTATTATACAGTGTGCAATCCACTAGAGCCCTAGTGGGTTAGTACCGATATAACCCATGGGTAGATTTATCCAGTATTCATAATCGAGATCTGTTTGCTTATTTCTTCAAACTCATTCAGACCTCTAGCGATCGTATCCAGAGAGTGAATCCATCTGCATTCTCGCTTGCTGAGTATACTAATGAAGTTACCACCTCTTGGATTAGGCCTAACCTTCTCAATTACCCACCATCTCAAACTTTCTGCAGTATGTTCAAAAGCAGTAAAGTGTTCAACTAGGGGGGCACCTTGTGTCTTGCAGCGTATGCGGCTGCAATGTTGTAAAATACGACATTTGACTTTCTGAATTGTCTGGCCCACATACATGAACCCACATGGACAGACAATAGCATAAACGACTCCCGTCGTGTTACAGTTACTGTGCTCATTGAGTTTGTATATCTGATAGTTATGTGAAAATTCTGTTATATCTTTAGTAAGCGCACAAGCTTTACATGATCCACATTTATGGTGACCCCTAATTGGTGGGATACCCCAAAGTGTGTTTTGACTTATGGTGCGTGTTGTAGGTAGTAGAGATTTTACTACATAGTCTCTTATATTTTTACCTTTCTTAAAGGCATGTAGAGGTAGTGGCATATTGCCCAAGTCTTCTGCTATTAAGTGCCAATGTTGATTGATTGCTTTTTTGATGGCGCTACTTTTAGTATTAAACTTAGTGACACATACTAGACGTTCCTCCTTAGTATTTGGTCTGGATTTTGGAACTAGCAAGAACTCTCTATGATTGTGCCAGGCACGTTTACGTGCTTGTTTTAGTAGTCTGATAGGGTATCCACGTTCCAATAGTCTGGCCAGAAGGCTAGATGACTCTTCAAAATAGTCTTCTTTCTTTGAACAGTTTCTGCGCAACCTCAGAAATTGACCAAAGGGTAAATTGTCCCTGAGGTTGCGAGGATGATGACTGGTGTAACGTAAAAGTGTGTTACGTTCACTGGTTTTCCTGTAGAGGCTCGTGTGTAGTTTACCTGACTCAGATTTGATAAGGATATCCAAGAAATTAATCCTTTCTCTGTTGAATTCTAGAGTAAATTGGATATCAATCGAGCATGTGTTGAGCCACTGATGGAACATTACCAAATCTTCCTCACTACCTTGCCAAACGAGTAGAACATCATCGATGTATCGTCGCCAGAGTGCTATATTGGCCCTGTACGGGTTAAGGTCACTAAGGACAAAGTGGTGTTCATATTCGTTCATATAGATAATGGCAAGATTAGGAGCGAAGCTTGCTCCCATCGCTACGCCCTTAGTTTGATTATAGAAATTTCCTTGGAACGTGAAGTAATTTCTGGTCATAGCAATCCTGAGTAGTGAGATTATAAACTCAGTGGGGACTTGGTGCGGTGCTGGTCTAGTGTTAAGTACAGATTCCATACAAGTGAGTGCTGAATGTTGTGGAATGTTAGTATATAGGGAGGCTATGTCCATAGTTGCTAGAAGATGTATGTTAGAGTCAAAAGGACGTTCATCCACCAACCGGATGGTTTGCATAGTGTCCCTGAGATAAGTCGTAGTATTCTCTGCAATAGGTTTTAGGAACACATCTATGTATTTGCACAAAGGTTCCAAAATTGAGCCACATCCAGAAATTATTGGTCTCCCCGGTGGATCCTGCATACGCTTGTGTATCTTGGGTAGGGTGTAAATTGTGGGCATTCTAGGGTGTTTGTTGTTCAGATAATCATACTCGAGTTTGTTTAAGAAACCTGCCTCTAGTGCCACCTTAGTCACGTCATTTATGATGTTGCTTATCTCTTGCGTGGTGTCCCTACTCAATTTGGCATAATTACCTTCCACTGACAGCTGCGCTAGGATTTCTTTTTTATAGTCATTCACATTCTGTAGTACAATTGCCCCGCCTTTATCCGCGGGTTTAATCACTATGTCTGTGTTCTTTTTCAGAGTTTCTAGGGCCTCCCGTTCCTGTTTACTCACATTATATTTCACATATTGTTGTTTGGTCAGTATGTGATCAATGTCCCTCATAACTACTTGTTCATACGCTAGCAGTTTATGTGACATGAGGTGAGTTGGTGGATTAAACTTGGACGGTGGTCTGAGTCCACTGCCTGAGAAAACCGGGTTATAAGGAGTCTTAAGGAAGTAATGTTTAAGGCGGATTTTCCTGAAAAATTGATGTAATTCAATTTTCAAATTAAAGGTGTCGGCATGGATGTGGGTACAAAGGAAAGCCCCTTCTCCAAGATTCCCTGTTCGTTGGGTGTAAGTATGTAGTCAGATAAATTGACTATAGGGTTCTCATGTGCATAAGCTACCATCTGTAGTGTTGTCGTCGTGTCTGTATTTCTCCATGAGTCTCTTGTTGGAAGTGTGTTTGTTTCTTCATCTGGCCTCTCCCTTGATTCCATGTTCCGCCTCTCGGTCCCCTGGGTCTGCCCCAGGGGCGTCCCCGTCCTCGCTGGCCCCACCACGGTTCCTCTGCTAAAAAAGAGGACTGTTGGTAATTCTGCCCCGTGGAAGGTGAGAGGCGGAACATGGAATCAAGGGAGAGGCCAGATGAAGAAACAAACACACTTCCAACAAGAGACTCATGGAGAAATACAGACACGACGACAACACTACAGATGGTAGCTTATGCACATGAGAACCCTATAGTCAATTTATCTGACTACATACTTACACCCAACGAACAGGGAATCTTGGAGAAGGGGCTTTCCTTTGTACCCACATCCATGCCGAACACCTTTAATTTGAAAATTGAATTACATCAATTTTTCAGGAAAATCCGCCTTAAACATTACTTCCTTAAGACTCCTTATAACCCGGTTTTCTCAGGCAGTGGACTCAGACCACCGTCCAAGTTTAATCCACCAACTCACCTCATGTCACATAAACTGCTAGCGTATGAACAAGTAGTTATGAGGGACATTGATCACATACTGACCAAACAACAATATGTGAAATATAATGTGAGTAAACAGGAACGGGAGGCCCTAGAAACTCTGAAAAAGAACACAGACATAGTGATTAAACCCGCGGATAAAGGCGGGGCAATTGTACTACAGAATGTGAATGACTATAAAAAAGAAATCCTAGCGCAGCTGTCAGTGGAAGGTAATTATGCCAAATTGAGTAGGGACCCCACGCAAGAGATAAGCAACATCATAAATGACGTGACTAAGGTGGCACTAGAGGCAGGTTTCTTAAACAAACTCGAGTATGATTATCTGAACAACAAACACCCTAGAATGCCCACAATTTACACCCTACCCAAGATACACAAGCGTATGCAGGATCCACCGGGGAGACCAATAATTTCTGGATGTGGCTCAATTTTGGAACCTTTGTGCAAATACATAGATGTGTTCCTAAAACCTATTGCAGAGAATACTACGACTTATCTCAGGGACACTATGCAAACCATCCGGTTGGTGGATGAACGTCCTTTTGACTCTAACATACATCTTCTAGCAACTATGGACATAGCCTCCCTATATACTAACATTCCACAACATTCAGCACTCACTTGTATGGAATCTGTACTTAACACTAGACCAGCACCGCACCAAGTCCCCACTGAGTTTATAATCTCACTACTCAGGATTGCTATGACCAGAAATTACTTCACGTTCCAAGGAAATTTCTATAATCAAACTAAGGGCGTAGCGATGGGAGCAAGCTTCGCTCCTAATCTTGCCATTATCTATATGAACGAATATGAACACCACTTTGTCCTTAGTGACCTTAACCCGTACAGGGCCAATATAGCACTCTGGCGACGATACATCGATGATGTTCTACTCGTTTGGCAAGGTAGTGAGGAAGATTTGGTAATGTTCCATCAGTGGCTCAACACATGCTCGATTGATATCCAATTTACTCTAGAATTCAACAGAGAAAGGATTAATTTATTGGATATCCTTATCAAATCTGAGTCAGGTAAACTACACACGAGCCTCTACAGGAAAACCAGTGAACGTAACACACTTTTACGTTACACCAGTCATCATCCTCGCAACCTCAGGGACAATTTACCCTTTGGTCAATTTCTGAGGTTGCGCAGAAACTGTTCAAAGAAAGAAGACTATTTTGAAGAGTCATCTAGCCTTCTGGCCAGACTATTGGAACGTGGATACCCTATCAGACTACTAAAACAAGCACGTAAACGTGCCTGGCACAACCATAGAGAGTTCTTGCTAGTTCCAAAATCCAGACCAAATACTAAGGAGGAACGTCTAGTATGTGTCACTAAGTTTAATACTAAAAGTAGCGCCATCAAAAAAGCAATCAATCAACATTGGCACTTAATAGCAGAAGACTTGGGCAATATGCCACTACCTCTACATGCCTTTAAGAAAGGTAAAAATATAAGAGACTATGTAGTAAAATCTCTACTACCTACAACACGCACCATAAGTCAAAACACACTTTGGGGTATCCCACCAATTAGGGGTCACCATAAATGTGGATCATGTAAAGCTTGTGCGCTTACTAAAGATATAACAGAATTTTCACATAACTGTCAGATATACAAACTCAATGAGCACAGTAACTGTAACACGACGGGAGTCGTTTATGCTATTGTCTGTCCATGTGGGTTCATGTATGTGGGCCAGACAATTCAGAAAGTCAAATGTCGTATTTTACAACATTGCAGCCGCATACGCTGCAAGACACATGGTGCCCCCCTAGTTGAACACTTTACTGCTTTTGAACATACTGCAGAAAGTTTGAGATGGTGGGTAATTGAGAAGGTTAAGCCTAATCCAAGAGGTGGTAACTTCATTAGTATACTCAGCAAGCGAGAATGCAGATGGATTCACTCTCTGGATACGATCGCTAGAGGTCTGAATGAGTTTGAAGAAATAAGCAAACAGATCTCGATTATGAATACTGGATAAATCTACCCATGGGTTATATCGGTACTAACCCACTAGGGCTCTAGTGGATTGCACACTGTATAATAGTACTGAGATATTCATATATCCTTGGTTGACCTTTTACTGTCAGGTTATAATTAGATCTTAACCCTTCTTGACAAACTCTTATGTATATATTTTCAGAACATATACATAGATTATGAAGTGAGGAATTTTGAATCTATGCCTAGAATGTATAACCTGGGTTTATGTGGCTAATATACCCCATCATTCTAATTATGCTGTAGAAAATGTATCGCTGCTTAAGGATGTTGTTATTATACCATATACTTACTCCCTACCTTGTGCAATGCTGCTCTATGTGCATTTTTTCATGACTGTGTTGAATCAATGGCCATGTTTAAATTGTTTCCATAACTCATGCTGTTCACATCAGGGGCATTTAATTACCGATAGCCCGGTCGGGCTTTTTCATGACTGTGTTGAGTCAATGGCTATGTTTAAATTGTTTTTCTGTTATTAAGTTTTCTATTTAATGCCCTTGAGCCATTACACCATAGACTCAACAACGAGTGTTCGGTGCGGTTGCCTACCCGGTATCAGTATTTAATTAATTTCCAATATGTGGTAGCTTCCATATATGAATCAATGGTGATAACTCATGTAGTTCACACCAGGGGCAATTTAACACCGATAGCCCGGTCGGGTAATTTCAACATGTCCCTACACTGTCACGCTGAGAATTCTAATTGTACCCTGAATTAATACGTGACAGATTTTAAAACCATAAATAAAATATAATCAACTGGGATAATTTATTTTCCACAAGGGAGACTCAGTACCGGCAGCCCGGTCGGAGTCTTTTAACTCTTTCCATCCGCGTCCCGGTACCGTCACGTTGACGTTCTCATTAAATCAGGCGTCTCCGAGGTGCGCGGTTGCTTGAACACGAGCGCCTCGCGGTACGGACGATCGCCGGATAATAGCGGCACCAGGTAAAGACTCTTAATAATATACCACCTATCCTTTCATACTTCCTCCCCTTGATGGACCCCCCTTTAAAACACGCTCTTTTATATATTCTTTCAGTTTGGCCTTCAATCCGGCTGTGTTTACAAAAAATCGAGAATTCTAGTGGAGTGACACCACGCATTAAGGTACCGCTCACATTGTTTATTTTCCTCTGGTCATCAATCAGCGGACTTATTTCGGTCATTAATAGCCGTACCCTTGTGTTTGCAGTTTTGAATTTAATTCTACCTAGTGGCGCCTCACAAATGGAGTCCAGCCACACGATGTCCACCGTTATACCTTAATCACAGGGATTAGCGGGTAAGCCCCTTTTAAACTTCACATAGCTGATTAATAATATATTAGCCTCATGCAACAGCCTCAATTAATTTTCATTAACTTTAGGCACTCGACAAGGCCCAGTACCTATCTAGGTTGCCCTTCAGTCCTGATTAAGATCCGCATGGCCAAGGTCCAAATTTCCTCTTGAGGCCACTAAGACGTATCGAAACGTCGACGCCCTATATCATAAAGCCTGGGATACGTTCATTTATTCACGTGCCTTATTGGAATTAGTTTCCAATTCACTTTGTAATTGTCTAATTCATCTGTTGTACAAATTGATTAACGTGACCAGGTTATTTCATTTGGACGGTGATTGACAACCGGTCCATTGTTCAAGTCTTTTAAGTATTTTATGTCACAATCTCTTGAATACTTTCTCCTTCCTTTGACTTTTTCATATTCAAACACTTTACTCTTTGCACGTTCCTCTTGGAGCAACCTTGATTGAAGATTTGTCAAAAGAAAATTATAAAAATAATAAATGCTATAAGAATTTTTGATGCTGTTTGGTTGCATGTCTTGTTTTTATGACAAATGTTATATTGAGTATTGAGGGCTACCCAAATTGATTCGTTATAGCCCAGAATATTTGAATGATAATACTAAGTAAGGACTTACAGCCTATCTCTGAATTTAGGTCTAGGACCATTGTTTTCTGTACTACATTGCACCCAGGTCCTTGACTTTTTGGGTTACCCCATTTTTGTAATGGCCCACGTACCTCATGCCACACGGGCATTGCAGGACGTAGACAGCATAGTCTGTTTTACAAGAATAGCAACCTTTGATTTTCTTTGTTCTTTTCGAAATGCCTAGTGTATAGGAAGCGGTGTTCTTGCCATGGCTGCAGGCCTTACATTTGGTACATTTCATAAAACCTTCTCTTCTCGTTAACCAGGTGCTCCCTCTTGTATCCTGTCTCTTTTTGGTTATCATGTTGGTGACTAGCATCTGTTTAAAGGAACGGGCTTTCCTAAATGTCATCGCTGTTTTTTTCTGGACAAATTTACCCAGAAGGGGATCATTGCGGATTAGGTGCCAATGTTTAGAGAGAATGCTCCTTACTTGCCCATGGCTTTTGTTAAAGGAAGTAATCATTCTTATTTGATTATTTTTGCATTGTTGTCGATTGATTTTACTGCGACTATCCTTAAAGAGAATATCCTCTCTAGTTCTTTTTTTGGCTCTTGTTATGGCATTCTCGATGACCTCGTCTGCATACCCTCTTGCTTTAAAGCGATTATGCATGCAGGTAAGTTCTTGTTCGATCACTGCCTCTTCACTACAATTGCGTATTGTTCTTAGACTCTCACCATACGGGATACTTCTGATAAGACTATAAGGATGGAAACTCATTGCATGTAGCAATGTGTTACTAGAAGTAGGTTTCCTATATAGCTTCATATGGACTTTCGACTCTTTGATGTAAATCGTTAAGTCTAAGAAATTCACTGTAGTTTTGCTGACTGTGCTGGTAAATTTCAAATTTAGATCATTGATTTGCAATTTATCAATGAAATTTTGAGTTGCCAGTTCCGGCCCTTTCCAAATAATAAAAAGGTCGTCGATATATCGACTCCAAAGCAGCACATTTTCCTCCCATTCTCTCTGATGGATGACCCTGACCGCCTGCTCCTCCCACCAGCCCATATGCAAATTAGCATAGCTGGGGGCGAAACAGGTGCCCATCGCTGTACCGCAGATCTGGTGGTACAGCTGGTCATTGAAGAGGAAGAAGTTATTCTTCAGACAAGTGGAAATCATTGATAGCAGCATCTGGGTGTGTGACCATAGTTTAATAGGGCGATTCCCCCAAAAATGTTTGGTGGCCTTAAGTCCATCCTCATGCCTAATGCTGGTATACAAGGTAGAGACGTCAATTGTAACCAGCAATAGGTCTTCTTCCCAGGGGAGGTCATAGACTTTTTTCAGAAAATCTCCCGTATCTTGGATAAAGGCTGGGAGCGCTTGCACTAAGGGACATAGGAAAGAGTCAATAAATTTGGATGTGTTTTCGAAAGCACCCCCAATGGCCGAGATGATCGGACGGCCTGGGGGGTTCTCAATGCTCTTATGCACCTTAGGGATCAAATAAAATACTGGTACAACAGGATTGACAATTTTTAAAAATGCTAGTTCATCTCGCGTTATCAAACATTGGCTATACCAGGAATACAGTTGATCATTGAACACTTTAAAACTAGTATGCATTGTTACTTCCGTGATCTTAGCATAATTGCTAGGATTGTTCAACTGTTTGTATGCCTCCGCGAGATAACTGCTCTTGTTCCACAGAACTATATTGCCCCCTTTGTCGGCATTGCGAACGATGCAGGTATCATCCATTGTAAGTCTTGAGATCAGTGCAGAATAATCTTTTTCATGCTTAGACAGAGTTTTATGTTTAACACTTGTGCATTTCTCTAGGTTTTTTAGTTCATTGATGACCAGTTCATTGTAAACATCTACTGAGTCCCTAGTAGTCACCGGAATAAATCTGGAGGGCGGTTTGGACTTCGTAGGATCACTGCCTCCAATGTCGACTTCCTGCTGTTTTGCTATGTCTTGTGCCTGACTGGCAGATATCTGTTCGCCGATTGTGTTTGTCACTTCAGTCTCATTGCCCATAGAATATATATATATATATGTATATATATATATATATATATCTTCACAGAAAAAAACATAGGTTTCAGGGGTGTTATAGTTAGCTGCCCATTTCACTCATACAAAACCATAGAAATTCCTCCGCTATAGTTAGTTCTGCTAACTATAACTCACGCGCCCGCAATGCACTGCTGATGATGTCACATATTGCATCATTCATGACATTATGGTCGCAACGCTGTTCATGGAACACTGGTCATTTTGTGGCTCTCCCCTGTGACCGAAATGTTGGAGAAGTACGGAAGTGCTATTGGGTGAGCCCCCAGAATGGCAGCCAGGAAGAGGACCAAGGATGACAGCAAGGGGGGATTAAGAGCCTGTAGCGGGGCGGTCTGCCGACTGCCAGCACAGGGTCAGCATTTCCTCTGCAAGAAAGGCCTTGCCCATGAGACTGGCTCTTTCTGGTGACCGGGCACCGCCGACGCCCATGCGGATGCGGTGAGGCTTGTTTGGCACACGGAAACGTTTTGATTGCCGATCCCCCTCTACCCGGAATTGTGCGCTATTTAAATTCTTATTTGGCGCTGCTCGTCACTATAGACTTTGTGACTCTTTACCCCCAAGAGACGATATTTTATTGTCCTTTTTATTTATGTGGTGTTATTTGGCCCTGACATGTTTATTTATTTAATTTTTTTTTGTACTGTTAACTCACAGTGATGTACATTGCTTCGCGCCTACAACCCGGAGGCCGGCTGACAACACTTCGTAAATTTATTACAGCACCACTCATCCCAAATTCCGACACCCTGTTAGTACAGCCATCAAATAGGTAGTGGGCTATGCACCGCCGATTATTCAGCACCGTACATCATTTCTATACAATACTCTCTACCATATATCACAGTTTTCTCGGTTAACATACCTATAAAAAACGCCCAACTCCCTCCCCTCCCTCACCCGAGCCTGCAGTAGCTTCTAGTCCGCAACCTTCCCATGATTCCCACTCCTGTACACCGTCCTACATTGTGGTCCCCTTTTCAGATGCCACGTCCCTACTGCCCTACCCATTGCTCTCAGCAGTATATCGACAATGACCGTAATGACAACCCCAGTCTAACGTCCTATCTGTGCAAAAGGAATAACCGCTCCTCAAAAACAGTTCTACCTCACAGTTATGACAGTTATCGTAAAAGCTAACTAGGCATCAGCACCCCCCGCATCCGCCTCATCTTCCGCCCTCTGCCCGGTGTCCGCTGCCGTGCGGTCCTTCTTAAGGTACTCCGCATATAGGCCCCAGAAATGTTTCGGTCTGCTACGCGGCGAGAGTAGTTCGCTAAAAGTGTCCGACTGCGTAAAGCACGTCCCGCTCCCACTGCACCATTGTTGGGAGAGGTCCCCGCATCCAGCACATCGCCACCCTACGCTTGGCCACCAGGAGTCCCATGTGTCCACAAGCCTCCGCGCCGCCTTAGGGGGTCCCCTAGAGTAGCCCAACAGTGCAACTGCAGGGTCAGGGGGGAGCTCCAGCGCAGCTATTCTACCTATCTCCTGAAAAATAGCTTCCCAGAATTTAAAGATGCCCGGGCAATCCCACGCTAAATGGTAGAAATCTGCTACTGGGTGGCCACATCTATCGCAGGACGCCTCCTCCCTTAGGCCATACCTGTGCAGCCTTTCTGGCGTGTAATATATTCTATTTATATATTTGAAATGGATCAACCTATGCTTGCCGTGAAGTGAGATTCGACGGATGACTACGCAGCAGTATGACCACATGGCATCATCTCTGACAATGTCCAAGTCTCTTTGCCACGCCAATCTAGCCTTGGTGTATTGCTGGGATCGCTGTGACATCGCAATGTTGAGATATCAACTTGCGAGGGCTTTTGTGTTTAATGAGATAAGTCAGTTCCAGGACCTCAGGGGGCTCATCCATGTCATCCCCCAGTTGCTGTCTCAATGCTCCCCTCACCCTATGGAACTAGAAGCGTTGCAATTGAGCAGGGGCTTCAGCCGTCTCTGCCACCTCGTCCCAAGTTTTAGCTGTGCCATCAGCGAATCAGTCCCCCACCGTACGGACTCCAAGGGCTCGTGTTACTCCCGTATCCCTGCAAGGAGGCAGCCACATCACCCACTCCAAGGGCATCAATGGCGAGTATAGCAATGCCCCGGCAGTTTGCTGTAATATACAATGCCAAGCATGTCTAGTGGAGTTGAGCGAGTCCAGAAACCCCACCCTGCTGTCCAACGGCTCGCATATTATAGCCGGAAGGGGCAGCGGATCGGCAAACAATCTCTCCAGCTTTAGATACGGGACCGACTCCTCACCATGTATCCAGCTATGTGCTTGGGCACCCTGCGCCACTCTGTAGTACAGCTCCAGGTCTGGCGCCCCCAAACCGCCCATTCCACAAGGCAAAGTCAACACACGCCAACTGACCGGCGCCTGTTTACCCGCCCATGCCAATCGCAGAAGAGATTTGTTGAGCCTAGCGAAAAAGGAGCGCGGCAGCACAATAGGGATGTTAGTAAACAAGAATAGGAATCGGGGTAATATCACCATCTTCATGATTGATATTCTGCCTACCAGTGACAGAGGCAGCCCGATCCAATTCTCCACGTCATCTTACAGCTTATCGATGGCCCTACCATAATTTTCGCGTAGAACTATTTCAGAGTCAACATGTAACTGTATTCCAAGGTACCTTACCGGGTCGTCCGACCACTGGAGTGGATAATCCATTTCAAAGATTGTGGTAGACGGCGTCAGTGGGAAAGCAATAGATTTGGACCAATTAACTCGTAAACCAGACAGCGTGCCATAATGCACAACCTCACGCAGGACCGATGACAAATTGTGCTCTGGGTCCCGGACATACAGCAGGGTATCGTCTGCGTACGTCGAGACCACAATCTTATAGGAAGGGAAACTCACTCCCCTCAGGGCGTGGTACTCCTGTAGTGCACACGCCAGAGGCTCTGCAACTATGGCATATAGGATGGGTGACAGGGGGCACCCCTGTCTTGTCCCTCTGGTAATTGGAAAAGTACCAGAGACCTGATCACTGAGTCGTATTCTCGCAGTAGGGCTCCTGTAGAGGGCCCCCATCATCTGTAAGAAGACTGGTCCCAGCCCCATTCTGGTCAAAACCTGGCTCATAAAAGCCCACTCAACAGAATCGAACGCTTTCTCCATGTCTAGAAAGTCCGCGAGCGCCCTAGAGTCCGGTCGAACATGTTGGATAGTGCCAAACACAGTGCGCAAATTATAAGTGAGGTTCCTGCCCGGTACAAACCCCACCTGCTCCGGAGCAACCAGCTCAGGAGTGAGCAACGCCAACCGTGTGGCCAGGACCTTAGCAAACAGCTTGGCATCTACATTAAGCAGGGAGTGCGGCCAATATGAGCTGCACTCCTCCGGGGGTTTCCCCAGTTTGGGGATAGCCACAAGGATGGCCTCGCACATAGAGCACGGCATCTGGCCCTTAACGCATATATCATCGAACAGTGTTGAAATATGCGGGAGCAGCAGGTCTATGAAGGTTTTGTAAAACGTGACCGTGAGGCCATCCACTCCCGGCGCGCTATTCGCCCTCATGCTCGCCAGTGCTTCTAATATTTCGTCTTTCTCTATGGGGAGGGCCAGGAATTCCCTGTGCGAGTTGGTTAGGAAGGGCAGTTTTATATGATCAAGGTAGTCTCGTATATCATCATCCATTCCAGTCTGTCTTGAGGCATAAAGCGCTGTATAGTAAGACTTAAAGCGCTCAACTATATCCATTTCGTCCGTTAGCAATTCCCCTTCTTCCGACCTAATCTTAGTGATGTTGGCCTTACCTCTCCGAACCTTCAGCATGTTTGCAAGTACAGAACCTGGTCTCTCCCCCTCCCCATATACCCTGGCAGTAGCATACTTCCCCAGATGCTTCACCTCCGTATCCGTCGCCTCATGATAATCTGCCAGCACTTTCTTCAACTCCTCTGCAGCAGCACCCCCCGGCTCACCCCGCTGCCGAATCTCCAACTCCCCCAATCTGCACTCCAGCGCCGCTAACCGACGCCGGATGTCGTGAAGTACCCCAGAATGTTTCGCCATAGCTACCCCTCTGATGAAAACCTTAAAGGCTTCCCAGACAGTTTGGAAACTGTCCACTGTGCCTTCATTGATTTAAAAAAACCCTGTTATCGCCTCCGCGATTTCCTCCCTGAAGAGGGGGTCAAGCAACGAGTACGGGGGAAACCGCCACGTAAAGGGCGGAATAGTCTTTTTCGGCAGGGAGAGTGTCAGCAGTATAGGGGAGTGGTCTGGCACGCGTGTATCTGTGGGAGAAGAGACACCGACACCAGCCAGTAGTCAATTCGCGTGTGCAGATCATGATATGCCGAGTAATGTGTAAAGCCCCCCTCCGTTGGGTTAAGCGTTCTCCAAACATCAGCCAGCGCCATTCTCGTCAGTGCTCTATCAACTATCTTAACTGCAGCAGCCGGACCTTGCCCTGACCCCCCGATCTGTCTAGTCCCAGATTTCTGACCATGTTGAAGTCTCCGCCCCACAGTATACGGGGTACTGCGCAGTTCCCAATTACGTTAATTAAGGATTCATAAAATTCCGGGCAGTCGTAGTTTGGTCCATAAACATTAACTAACAGTAGATCAAGGCCTCCGCCCTGGCAGTGCGCTATCACGAACCTGCCTCCATTGTCCGCCGCCATCAACTGCAGTTTATATGCCGATTTAGGGTTTATCCAAATCATGACTCCTCTAGCATGTGTTGTGAAGCCAGCCGCTAGCGCACTACCCTGTACCCCCTTCGCAACATGGGACTCTGGTTAGGGAGATGCGTCTCCTGCAGGAAAGCCACATCAATATTATGCCTAGTAAGGTAATGCAACACCTTGCGCAGCTTCCGATGATCGTTAAGGCCCCTGACGTTCCAAGTCACAACTCTAAGGGAACCCAACGGGCCCCCCGCGTGCCGTCACTCGACATTACTCTCCTGTCTTTGCATCGTTACATCACACAAATAGAGTTTAACACAATTTCGAGAATGGGCAAGGGACAGAAACGGACCCTGCATGTCTACAGTCGGCTCAAAAACAAAACAAACACCCTCCCAAATACCTCACCCACAGCAGACCTCCCCGAACTCGGCCATGCCGCTCCCTATCTAAGGGCTACCCGCGCCTCCCCTGACCCTCCCCAAACCAAATAACTCCTGACTTCTGTGGTTCGCACTCGCGGGCGGAGGTCGCTCAGTGCTAAGTCTCAAGAGGGAATTAACTCTGAATCGCGCCAGAGCCTCCGCGCGCCTATAACTAGCCCTCACTCCTTCGCCGGGACATAAATTAACTCTGCGTCTAGCAATGCCAGGCCCAAGCTCCGCCGTCAGACACCTCTCTAATAAACTAGCCAGGCTCCAAGTATCGCAGACATCCAAACCAGGCTTCACTAAACAACGCGCTCTGTCGTTTCGGACCCCCGCAGCCCCAGCAGGCCATCGGTCGCTGCCCTTACTTCAGGACTTCTTGATAATGTGCACCCTACATCGCGCCACTAAATTCACTTAATCCCCCATCGCCTTCACCGCGGCCCTGGAACCCAGCCCCCCGAGAGAACAACCACATATATCTCTCATGTACAAACATTAGTCCTGGTGATCAAGCGAGCTCTCCGCCTCGTCTCGTTCCGACAGTTTCTCAGGGCTGCGCCGCTTCTCCTTGCTCCAGTCATTTAGCGCTTTTTGCAGTGTCCTGGGATCCAGGAAAATATGAGTTTTCCCCTGCCGATTAACTCGCAGCTTGGCAGGATAAAGCATTGCATAGTCCAGTCCAATATCTCGCATTTGCTTTTTGGCCGGGATGAACTGCCGCCTAGCCTCTTGGACTCGGGCCGTAAAATCCAGGTATAGTGCAATGGTCGACCCCTCGTAAGACAGCGTCTTTTTTTCCCTGGCCGCGCCGAGGGCAGCGTCTCTGTCGCGGTAGTTCAATAACTTTGCTATGATCGGTCGCGGTGGCGCACCCGGAGGAGGCCTAGGCCCCAGGGACCTGTGCGCTCGTTCCACCACAAACATGTTAGAGAACGTTCCCTGACCAAGCAGCTCAACCAGCATCTTCTCCACGTAGCACTCCATCCGTCCTGTGGACGTCGTCTCTGGCAGGCCCGTGATGCGCAGGTTACAGTGTCGCGAATGGGCCTCAACATCCTCCATTTTATCCTGCAGAACCTGCATAAGCCGCCCCATCTTCACACGGTCTGCCTCCGATGCAGTCTGCACTTCTTCCACCTCCACCAGCCGCTGCTCCGTTTGATCCAGTCGCTCCACGTGCATGTCCAAACGCTCTGCCATGCGGTCCATACGATACGAAAGGGAGTCAATCTTGGCCCCAAGGGAGGTTATGCCAGTCTGCAACCCTTTTTCCATCGTGAGCAGCAAGCTCCGGATGTCCTGTTCCTCCCCCGGCGCGCTGCAGGTCGCCCCCTCCGTGGCGACTGGGGTCTTGGGGCGCTTTTGTTCAAAAGTCAATTTCATCTGCGACTTGTCAGTTTTGCCCATCGTGCGCTGCTCCGCGACCCAACGCCTCTAACCGCAGCCGCCAAATTATCGCCTGGGGATTATGCGTAGCCGCAGACTGGCAGCCACCGTCAGAACTCCACTACTTAATGGCCTGGTCCTCCCATCCATGACCCAGCCCGATACCAATGGTTGTCCGTAGGGCAGCTCCGCACTCACTCCTGCAGGTCAGTAGTCTCTTTCACACTGGTGTGGGCCAGATTGGCTCCCACGGGGCCGCAACCCCCAAGTGCCGTGTCTGCGCCTGCCCTGATGCACTCAGTAACGACCCCAGGGCGCCCCTCCAGTGCCGATGATGCTGCAGCCCGGGCCCACCACTAGTGCCTACCTACGAGCACCGGGGGGGAGCCCCCTACCGCCCTGCTGGGTTGCGCTCCGATGAGGTCTCCGCTCCTTCAGGGCAGCGATCGCAGCCAATTAGCAGTTCTGTCCTACATGATTCCTGGCTCCACTCCAGCGCTGCAGTGTAATGGCGGGTCCACACTTATACCGACTGTTGCCCCAAACACCGCTCCGGCGCTTCTCCTCCGCAACTCACAGTATCGTCGCAGTGTCTCCGCTGTTTCGCGGCCAACGGGCCACTCCTTCCAAGGCACCTGCAGCAAGAGCGGTGCGCGGGGCCAGGACCCCGCCCACAGTCCAGCCGCACGTACGGTCACGTCGCCTGGCCGCCTCCGTCACCAGGGCTCGGGGATCGGCGGCCCTCTTCCGCACTCCGCTCTGCTAGCCCTCGACCATCGACGCCGCGTCCCTCTGGGTCCCGCTTGTCAGCTGCTTAGCGCGTACCGGCTTCCGCTCTCAGGCAGCAGCATTTAACTCGAGATTCCGGCAGTAGAGGGGCAGGATAATAGTTGGATAGTGGCTCCGCGCATCGAAGCTCAAGGCTTAGGCAGCCATTGTTTGTGCGAGCCAAGCTCCGCCCCCCTTGGCCCTGTCATGTTTTATCGACACCTCTGACTCTTTCACGGACATCTGCTCACTAAATATGTTCCCGCCAAGTTGCATCATGGGACAGGTAGTCCCGTTTTAAATATAGGCTTGTGCAGGGAGCTTGACGTTTAAGTCTGTTTAGTGTTTAAATGGTACATAATTCAGTTCGGGAGCATGTTTGCGATTCTACAGGCCCTCGTGAGCGTAGCTGCAATCTATGTATTATCAGCATCCAGCTATGAATATTTACTCGCAATCAAGGTCAGAGGTTTGTTTTTACTGGTCTGGGCACTTTTTGAAGCTTCACATTTTGGGTAAAGGTTGTTTCAATGCGACAATTTTTTAACACGTAGCAGCACCGTTTTTATTTGAACTGTTTTACATATTATGTGTAGGATAAATAAGCAACAAACTACGAGTGATGGGCGCCATATGTTTAATGTATTGGAAATTCCTATGAAGGTGGATATTATGCACAGTTTTGTATTGCACCGTTTATCATTCATGCTTTCATATTCATGGTAAATCATAGAAACTGATTATTAGCACTGAGCTAAGTATATAATTTTGTTTTACGTGGGATAGCATGTGCATATTATAACATTGCCTGAAAGTATTTCTTCTGTGTTTATCACAGCCTTAAGTGGGAAGGATACTATATATACTTATGTGATGTTGGCGCCAATCAGATTGACAAAGGCTTCTGCGAAGCCGAAACGCGTCTCTCGAATGTCCGGGTTGAGGGTGACCCTGAAATAATAAAAGAAGCCATATTCCTAACAGCCTGAAGTCCATGCCTCCTTCGTTGGATGTCTCTAAGGAAGTGGGAGTGTTTGTTCATATATATATATATATATATATATATATATATATATATATATATATATATATATATATATATATATATATATATATATATATATGTATGTATGTATGTATTATCTACTGGCGGTCGCCAGTAGATAGTTATAGTTAGGACCGAGTTTCCATAGGAAATCTGAAAATTCTATTTTGAATAACTTTGGCGCCGGTTGACGAATCCTCGCGAAATTTTCAAAACTAATGGGGCGCTCCGTTCAGCTCCTACCCTGAAAGTCTCGGGGTGATTCGTCAAGCGGAGGCCGAGAAAAAAGCGGGGTCCCAAAACACGTTTTCCCCATGCATTTTCCATAGGACCTTTAGTCGAAGGTACAGCCCGAACGACTGAACAGAATTACTTGAAATTTGGCAGAGAGGTAGTCCTCAGGTCAGGGAAGTGCCTTTTGCAGGTCTGGTGTCAATATGTTCAATAGTTCCTGAGAAAATAGCATTTAAAAGCATATAAATATCTATAAGCGCGCACTGTGCGCGCACCGTGCGCGCACCGTGCGTGCACCCTAACGTGCGCGAGCATAATTCTGATTGGTGGTTACATGTTAGCCAACGTTCGAATCGGTCGAAATCAGGAAGTGTCGGCCGCCATTTTGTTTGTTTTCAGTGCGAGAGTGAAAAAGGAAGGTTGCGAACGTGAAAAGGGGGCAGGGAAGAGAGTTCCTGACCCCTAGCCTTTGTCAGGGGGACCCTGAAGGACCCCGAAGGCAGAAAAAATTTTTTAATTCTTTTTTTAAAAATCGCGGGGGTGCGCGCACCGTGCGCGCACGGTGAAAAACCAAAAAAAATAAAAAAATGTTTAATACGTAGTTTATTGTAAAATAAATATATATAAAAAATAGTTAGCTGGACATTTCCCTCGTACAAAACCATTAAAATTCCCCTGTTATAGTTAGTTCAGCTAACTATAACTCGCGCCCCCGCAATGCACTGCTGATGACGTCACATATTACATCACTCATGACATGGTCAGTGACATCACTGATGACAGCACTGATGACATCTCAAATGACATCACTGATGACATCACTGATGACATCATCCAGTGACTGTGTGTTTCTGTAAACTTTAAATATGTTTTATATATTTATAGTGAAAGGCCTGTGGAAGAATGAGTGGCTGTACAAGTGTGTGAATGGATGATTTTCTAGGTGCGTAACTGACTCTATAAGTGAGTCATTAAATGTATCTTACTGCAGACTAGTGACTAAACTGTGTGAATGTCTGTATGTTTCTGTCTGTTGGTGTATAAGTGGCTGCATGGTTTTGTGAATAGCTATATGAGTGTCTATATGGGTTCTCGATTGGTTGTCTGAGTATCTGTATGGGTGCCGGAGTGTTTGTGTGGGTAGGCTGTGTGTGACTCTGTGCATAGATGAGTGAGTGGGTGATTCTATGGGTGCATGGTTTTAAGAGTGCATCTGTGATGATCTGTATGGTTGAGTGAGTGTATGTATGGGTGTGTTAGGGATTGAATGTATATCTCAGTGGTACATTTGTGACTAACTACATATGTGAAAGGCAGTATATATGCGTGTAAGAGTATATAAGTGGGTATATGTGAGAGTGTGTGATTGTGAGAGTGGCTGTATGGATGAGTGTGTGCTTGTATCAATGATTGTATAAGAGCGTAAGAATGTGGTACTATTTTTATGAGTAAGTGAACTTGAGTGTGTATAACTGCATAGGTGAGTAAATGGGAGTGTGATTAATTATTTGCATGACTGACTAGGTGTGACAGTACCTCTATGGATGATTGGTGGTGTGTGAGTGTCTATGTAGGAGTATAAATGCATATGATAGTCTTGTACGGACTGACTGTAAGTATGAGTGACTGTACATGTGAATGAGTGGAGGTGTATGTAGACCTAAGAGTTAATAAGTGGGTATGTAGTTATTGGTATTGGAGTATCTATGGTTTTGAGAATGGACGTCTGAAATTTTGAGTTCGTATATCAACGGTTAAATTAGGGTGTGAGATGATGCAGTAATTTATCACATGGATGATGTCATCAGTGATGTCATCAGTGATGTCATTTGAGATGTCATCAGTGATGTCATCAGTGATGTCACTGACCATGTCATGAGTGATGTAATATGTGATGTCATCAGCAGTGCATTGCGGGGGCGCAAGTTATAATTAGCTGAACTAACTATAACAGGGGAATTTCAATGGTTTTGTATGAGGGAAATGTCCAGCTAACTATAACACCCCTGAAACCTATGTTTTTTTCAGTGAATTTCTAAGGTTTTTTAAATGCCAATTCCTAACTATAACGCCCCTGAAACCTTTGGTTTTTTCAGGGAATTTCAAAGGTTTTTTAAATGCCAATTCCTAACTCTAACGTGCATGAAACCTATGGTTTTTTCAGTGAATTTCAAAGGTTTTTTAAATGCTAATTCCTATCTATAACTTATCTCTGAAGATATCATGAAAAGCATTCTTTTTTAAAAGTAGGGTGCACATTAGTTTTGTGGAAAAGCATCTTTCTGATTGGTTAAGATAGGATAGGATAGGATAGCCACTTGTAAAGCGCGAACGAATGCCGAAGCGTCTTGGCGCTGGAAAGTAGAGAGGAACAACCCCATCTTACCGCTGGGTCACATCAAACAGCCGCGTTTTTAACAGTTTTCTGAAAACTTGATGACTGTGTATGAGTCTCAGAGGACCAGGAAGCTTATTCCAGAGAGTGACAGCATGAAAAGAAAAGGATCTGCCTCCCCATCTGGCTTTCCTAACACGATGTAACTTAAGGAGGCCTTGAGAGGAAGACCTAAGTACCCGACCCGGGGAGTAGGGAATAAAGAGCTTTTGGACCCCCTTGGCTCCTCCACCAAACACTGCCTTATGTACTAGGCACAGTGCCTTAAACTCTATGCGCTGCTGGACTGGAAGCCAGTGAAGTGCCCTGATTCCTTCCGTGACCGACTGGTCTCTGGGAATGTCCAGTAAGAGTCTGGCCGCAGCATTCTGCAGAACCTGCAATCTCCTCATCAGAGTCTTGTTTATTCCTAATAATAGAGCGTTGCAGTAGTCCATTCTGGACAGCACTAAGGCCACCACTACATTCGTGCGAAGCTCATATAAAAGGGAAGATCTTCCGCAATGTCCTTATTAGATAGGAGCAGGATGAGGCAAGATTACTGATATGTGCAGAAAAATTGAGCTGGTTGTCGAACACCATTCCTAGGTTTCTGACCTTAGGCATGGGACATGGGCATTCACCGGCCTCTTCTGGCCACCAAATATCACTCCACACGGAAATTCCCTAGCCAAACTCTATTATCTCAGTTTTCTCCGTGTTCATTTTGAGATAATTTGCTCGCATCCAGCTCATGATTTCTGACAAACAGCTATGGAACTCAGTAGCCGCGTCATTGGTTTGTTGACTCGTAGACACAATGAGCTGGGAATCGTCGGCGTAAGAAATGATCGTGAAGCCGTGAGCCCTAACCAGCTTGGTCAAGGGGGCTACATAGATGTTAAAAAGCATGGGAGATAAGGCGGAACCCTGTGGCACTCCACATGGTAGGGTAAAGGGGTCAGACTGTAGACCCCCCAGGACAGGTTCTGCTCCCTACCCTCCAAAAAAGAGGACAGTAGGGCCAATGCAGTTCCTTGGACACCAAACTCCTGCAGCCTCTGACGCAATATAGTATGATTCACGGTGTCGAAGGCGGCCAAGAGGTCCAGCATCACCAGGACCGCCCGGCCGCCCAGATCTACTATAGTGCGAACATTTTCTGCAGCCAATAAAAGTGCTGACTCTGTGGAGTGCTGGGCACGAAAACAGTGCTGAGACACGTCCAGCAACTCATGGGCCCCCAGGTATGCTGTCAGGGAGCGATTTAGCTCCCTCTCCAGAATCTTGGCCGCCAGAAAAAGCTATTTCAATGTGGAGTACATATCATAGGATAAAATTTGCTCAGCTCAACCACACCTGCTACTTGCATTTGGAAGGCACTGTTCGAACTTAAAACAATCGTCAAATTTTAACCGGCACGTGTCATTAAATGTTCAAGAAAATGTTACAAAAAAATATCGTAAAGTTTTAAAAATTTGATGAACTTTTAACCTGCACGTGTTGTAGAATGTTCTAGAAAGTGTGTTGATAGAATACGTTGCACTTCTGACTTCTATGTGTTGTTGAATATTAAAAAAACGGTTCATATGGAAAATTAAAAAGAAACCAATAGAGAAGTTTTGAAACCTAAAAGAATCAAGGAACTATTCTAATTTATTCTTTACATGTATTTATGTGTGCAGCAACAAAATTATAGACACAACAGCACCAGGAAGAGGAAGAAGCAGGGAGTGGGGGGATGAGGGGAGATGGGCAGAATGGCACACATGCACAATTAAGTACAGCACAAGTATAGACAAACAATGGCCAAAATGAAACACACCAACAAGGAGCACAAGTCACACAACCCGCCAATATCACACCACTGAACAAGCATAGAAGTGGAAACCATGCTGCATTCATACAGGATGTGTACAAAGGCCAGTCGTTGGTGTTGTGGGATGTCTGCGACCATGGTCATCATGGATGAGATGCCCAGCATGTGGCACATGGTCGAGTTCACTGTGTGTTATGTTGCCAAACGGCTGCTCCTCCCTCCCACGAGCCCCCACACTTTTGTACGGTGAGCTGTTGTATCTTGTGCACTCGTACGGCATGCCATTGTAATGCCTATTTGCGCATGTCCTGCTACATTCCAACAACAACATCACAGTGCCGTTTGGAGGTGGTACATGCCACTTTACAACATCGACTGCTGTGGCTCTTGTAACAGGCCACACCAGAACACAGAGACACACTTACTACACTTCCTGTACACGGACATGTCCGTGACACCCCGTTCCCCTTGCCGGATAGGCACATCCCTCCACTGACCTGTGAACCCCAGACCAGCACACGCCAGTTGTGCATGCAGGAGGATGCGTACGTAGCTACACATCCAGGCTCACTGCCATCGCTGAGGTGGCAGCACACTGTGATGTTGCAGGGCTCGTGCCTATCATGCTAAGACAATGACCACAGGGACACACTTACTAAGATATGGGTTTGGGGGGGCATTGGCAGTCCTGGAGTTGTTGAGATGAGTCTTCTGGCCCTCATGGGTATCCCTGTATCATGCTCATTGACTTTATGGCACCTGTAGGTGTTCTGGTGTGGCTCTTGGCTGTGTTCCCTTTCATGGTGCAGGTAGTTGTCCTGCTTAACACCAGCAGAAAGCAGGTGTAAAATCCCTGGTGCTAACGCGCCGGAATTTGTTTCGCATTGCAATTAGTGTGAAAGTTGTGATGTGATTTTTTTCGTATGCAGAACAATATACGAACTGAGCAGTGTATCTCGTCAAGATCCAGCACCTGACGCACTATTCCCAATCAATATAAATACAATGAGATTTCTTAATAGATTTTGTGTGTACACTGTAAGTGCAGCCAATACCTCAGTGCAATACAATACAGGATTTTAGTATTTAGAATAAATCGCAAAGGTGCACCTCATGTCTTTTTGCATGGGAAAGGCTACTCTCCATTTCATTATCAGCACTTTAACGGAAGTAAAGTTGAGATAAATCTAACACACTATTCAGAAGTTGGTGCAAACTACAGATATCACTAGTATTCGAGCGATAAATGCCCCAAACTTTTACACCATGGTGGACTCCATCAAATAACAGTAATAAGAACAAGAAAGAGTCACACAGCAGTTAAGAGAACAACACAAAACATTATTAATTTTTTTTTCAAACTTTATTTTTTATAATAATAAATATATAAACGATAAACTATTTTCAAACTTTATATTTTTATTAACATAAAAATAAACAATAAACTAATAAACAAAATGTAACAACAATAATACAAAACAACAAAGCAGAACACTCCTGTGGGAACCACGGATGTCGACGACAGACCTGGAAAATCAAAAAGATTATTTAAAAAAAAAAACAACATGGTATTCTTAACAAAATACCACAAGAAACAAATCACAGATATATAAAATGTATACAGCTAACAAAATTTTATAAGTTTAACTTACAAAAACTGTAAATGTTGCCGCTTTAAAATATTTACCGAATCTGAGGAATTTTTTTGGCAGAAGGCACCACGCCCACAACGTTTTTCATCAGTGGTGAAGAAATTTTTAATTTTTTTCAAGGGGCAAACAAAGAACAATGCCACCTTCTTCATTCGCAAGATTTGCCAAAGAGTTCTGTTACGAGGGGTTCCTGACAAAAAATACTCGTGCGGCACAGCAAGTATGATGAAACACCTAAGGACCCTTCATCCAAACAATCTTGCACGAGAAGAGTGCAAACAGATGAGAAACACTCCTGTTCTGTATCTGTAAAAAAGAATCACAAATAAATGTATATTAATAACTTTCAAATTTATACTATTCCATTACTGTACAAACACATTTTATATAAAAACTGACTAAGAAACTATAGCCCTGAACCACAAGTGTGACGATCGTTAAAACACTACATGCATAGTGCATACTACTTTGAAACAGTTCATGCCCTAAAGCCTACCTCACTAAAAGACTACATGCTAACTGACTAAATGATTACAGTACTATAAGAAGACACACTGGGTGAGTGACAGGGTGTTTGCTAGAAGAGTATGAATACTAACTAGAGAATTGAAGGTGTGAAAGACAACTGTGTAGGTGATTAGAGGCCTGCATCAATACTGCAAAGGCATTTAAAGCAGTCCATGTGCTAAGGCCTGGCTCACTGCATGACTACTTGGGTACTGACTGAATGATTAGAGTACAGCAAGGAGAGTGCCTAGGCGAATTTATAAGTGCTAGGATTTTTGCACAGGGAATGGATTAGTACTTGGTACTGAATGAGTCACTAGAGGAGTGCAAAGACAGTCACAAGTGCTGGACTGTATGGATAATGACTAGGAAATTGAAAGTGTGAAAGACAAGTGTCTAGGTGGTTAGACGGCTGCATGCATAGTGCATAGGGGTTTGAAACAGTCCATGTGCTAAGGCCTGGCTCAGTGTATGAATACTTAGGCACTGACTGAATGATTAGAGTACTGCAAAGATAGTATCTTGGTGAAATTATAAGTGTTTGGGTTTTAGCACAGTGAATGGATTAGTACATGGTGCTGAATGGGTCACTAGAGGACTGCAAAGGGAGTGACAGGGTATTTCCTGGAAGTGTATGGATACTGACTAGGGAATTAAAGGTGAGAAAGACAATTGTGTAGGTGGTTAGAGGACTGCATGCATAGTGGATAAGGGTTTGAAGCAGTCCATATACTAAGGCCTGGGTCACTGGATGAGTACTTGGGTACTGACTGAATGATTAGAGTACTGCAAGAAGAGTGCCTGGGTGAATTTATTAGGGTTTGGCACAGTGAATTGATTAGTACATGATGCTGAATGGGTCACTAGATGAGTGCAAATGGAGTGACAGGGTGTTTGCTGGAAGTGAACTGATACTGACTGGGGAATTGAAGGTGTGAAAGACAAGTGTGTAGGTGCTTAGAGGACTGCATGCATAGTGGATAGGGGTTTGAAGAAGTCCATATGCTAAGACCTGGCTCTGTGCATGAATACTTAGGCAGTGACTGAATCATTAGAGTACTGGAAAGAGAGTGTCTTGGTGAATTTATAAGTGTTTGGGTTTTGGCACAGTGAATGGATTAGTACATGCTGTTGAATGGGTCTCTAGAGGACTCCAAAGGAATATATGGATACTGACTAGGGAATTGAAGGTGTAAAAGACAAGTGTATAGTATGTTAGAACACTACATGCATATTGCATAGACATTTGAAGCAGTCTATTTGGTACTTAGAAACTGACTAAATAATCAGACTACTTCTAGGACAGTGCTTAGATAAAACTTTTACATTTTCAGTTCTGCCACAGTGAACAGAATAGTACATGGTACTGCACCTTAGTGTCAAACCCTGACTAATGTTATCAATGCATAAGCAAAGACTAGCTTCAGGTGACCATGAGGAACAAGCAGCATGCACAGGGGACATCGGGGTGGGGGGCTCGGAACGGGGGAAGGAACGAGGGGTTGATGAATTGTAGGCCTGGTTTTGCTGTTGTTGTTTTATCTAGGCATTTGATGTTCTGCCTTATAGTTACGAAGTTGGCTAATTGCTTATAGGAAACATGCAGGAGGTGACGGGGGGCATGCTAACATCTTACCTCTGGGACGCCTCCCAGTGGCAGGATGTCCAAGGGGATTCTGTGGTGGTGGGTACAATTGGGCGGCTCTCAATGCTGTCACGAAATTGGAAGATGTCCCCGTCCCTAATAGTCAATATGTACCTGGCTAGACACATGTAATCCAATCTATTGCAATTGTGAGATGCTCTGGTTTTAGGGTGTTCTATGTATCCTGTTATAAGAAATGCCAATAAACAGATTTTATAAATAAATAAGCAAACACTAGCTTCTAATGCTACTAACACTTGACAACATGAGAGGTTTTAAATTAGTTATCTGTCAGCAAATACACGATGTTACCAAATGCCTCTCTCACAGTGGTTCTCAAATGCACACAGACTCACAGTGTGATTCTAGACAAGCACCACTATCCCTAGGAGTTCACCAAAACTCATTCACTACAGTGGAAGTGGTAAGCGAACTGCACACAATCTTCATATTTCAGGACTGCACTTTTATGTCAAAGCCTGACTCATATAATCAAAGCATAAGCAAAGACTGGCTTCTAATGCTACTAAAACTTCACAACATGACCGGTTTTAAAACAGGTATATGTCAGCAAATACACAATGTTACCAAATGCTTCTCTCACAATCCTTACCCAAATGCACACGATGTTACCAAATGCCTCTCTCACAGTGGTTCTCAAATGCACACAGACTCACAGTGTGATTCTAGACAAGCACCACTATCCCTAGGAGTTCACCAAAACTCATTCACTACAGTGGAAGTGGTAAGCGAACTGCACACAATCTTCATATTTCAGGACTGCACTTTTATGTCAAAGCCTGACTCATATAATCAAAGCATAAGCAAAGACTGGCTTCTAATGCTACTAAAACTTCACAACATGACCGGTTTTAAAACAGGTATATGTCAGCAAATACACAATGTTACCAAATGCTTCTCTCACAATCCTTACCCAAATGCACACAGACTCAGAGTGTGATTTTAGACAAGCAACACTATCCTAGGACTTTACCAAAACTGATTCACTACTGTGGAAGGGGCAAGGGGACTGCACACAATCTACATATTTAAGTACAGCACATCAGTGTCAAGGCATGACTCATTTAATCAACATATAAGCAAAGACTGGATTCTAATGCTACTAAAACTTCACAACATGACAGATTTTACAACAGTTATCTGTCAACAAATACATGATGTTACCAAATGATTCTCCCACACTGATCCCAAATACACACTAACTCACAGTGTGATTCTAGACAAGCACCACTATCCCTATGAGTTTACCAAAACTCATTCACTACTCTGGAAGAGTTAATGGTACTGCACACAATCTACATATTTAAGTACACCACATCAGTGTCAAAGCATGACTAATTTAATCAACGCATAAGCAAAGACTGGATTCTAATCCTACTAAAACTTCACAACATGACAGGTTTTAAAACAGTTATCTGTCAGCAAATACACGATGTTACCAAATGCTTCTCTCACAGTGATCCCAAATACACACTAACTCACAGTGTGATTCTAGACAAGCACCACTATCCCTATGAGTTTACCAAAACTCATTCACTACAGTGCAAGTGGTAAGGGAACTGCACACAATCTACATATTTCAGAACTGCAATTTACTGCCAATGCCTGACTCATATAATGAAAGCATAAGCCATAACTGTCTTCTAATGCTACTAAAACTTGACAACATGACATGTTTTACAACACATATCTGTCAGCAAATACACGATGTTACCAAACACTTCTCTCACAGTGGTTCCCAAATCACAGTGTGATTCTAGACAAACAACACTATCCCTAGGAGTTTTCCAAAACTCATTCACTACAGTGGAAGTGGTAAAGGAACTGCACACAATCTACATATTTCACGACTACACTTTAATGTTAATGTCTGACTAATTTAATCAACGCATAAGCAAAGACTGGCTTCTAATGCTACTAAAACTTGACAACATGACAGGTTTTAAAACAGTTATCTGTCAGTAAATACACGATGTTACCAAATGCTTCCCTCACAATCCTTACCCAAAATGCACACAGACTCACAGTGTGATTTTAGACAATCAACACTATCCTAGGACTTTACCAAAACTCATTCACTACTGTGGAAGGGGTAAGGGGACTGCACACAATCTACATATTTAAGTACAGCACATCAGTGTCAAAGCATGACTCATTTAATCAACATATTAGGCCTGGGCGGTAAATTCCGTTCCGTTCGCGGAATTTGCGGAATTTGGGTAATTTCGCGTTCCGTGGAGAACGCAAAACTGCCCAAAAATCTCCGTTCTACGACTTTGCGAAATTTTTTGTTTGTTCGCGTTCTCAATATGCGTGTTCGCGAGATATTTCACCCCGAGCACGCAAACAGCGATCGCGAACAGGAAAAAAGTATCGCGAACAAGCAATTCCGCGTGTTCGCGGAATTTCTGCGTGTTCGCGGAGATTTTTTACCGTTTCGCGGAGATTTGCGTAACGCGATTGCGCAAATTCCGCCCACCCCTACATAAGCAAAGACTGGATTCTAATGCTACTAAAACTTCACAACATGACAGATTTTAAAACAGTTATCTGTCAGCAAATACATGATGTTACCAAATGCTTCTCTCACAGTGATCCCAAATACACACTAACTCACAGTGTGATTCTAGACAAGCACCACTATCCCTATGAGTTTACCAAAACTCATTCACTACAGTGAAAGTGGTAAGGGAACTGCACACAATCTACATATTTCACGACTGCAATTTACTGTCAATGCCTGACTCATTTAATGAAAGCATAAGCCATAACTGTCTTCTAATACTACTAAAACTTGACAACCTGACTGGTTTTAAAACAGTTATCTGTCAGCAAATACACGATGTTACCAAATGCTTCTCTCACAGTGGTTCCCAATTGCACACAGACTCACTGTGTGATTCTAGACAAACAACACTATCCCTTGCACTATATCAAAACACATTTCTTCATCTAGAAGTAGTACTACATTTTAGTATAGAAACATAACATAACTCATTTCACAAATTCAAAAACAATGACTGGTTTCTAATTCTACCAAAATATAAAAACTGCACAGTTATCTGTCTACAAACACATGAAAAACACAAATGCCTATCACAGAATGGTTTCTACATGCACACGCATTGTCGAGAAAAAAAGTACTCCCTAAACTTTAGCAGGAAAAATACATTAGTCTGATTAAAATCAAAATAGTCTACATACATCCCCTCACAATTAAATAACTCATCTTTCAAGTTCTTTTGTAGATTAAGGAGTATATCAATCACTCACCATATTTTCTTTTACAGAATCTCTGCACTGTGCACCTCTCAGCAAAAGCAAAGAATGAAAAAGTTTCCCTTTCATTTTCC
The DNA here is from genome assembly GCF_964204655.1 of Triturus cristatus. NCBI lineage: Eukaryota > Metazoa > Chordata > Amphibia > Caudata > Salamandridae > Triturus > Triturus cristatus. The sequence goes on along the minus strand of NC_140591.1, from coordinate 370,091,410 downwards.
ACACATATACATGTAAGCATCATATCACAATCCTTCGCACATAAACTCAAAAGCAAACACACATTTCTATTGGTTAAACATTTCAACCCTTTCCAACTGAAATACATTTCAACCCTTCCCCCAATCTGCCTTCTGCCTGTTACCATAGAAACAGCTCATGGAACACTGCACTGAGCTCACAGGTCACACGTTCAGCACACAATGTTCCTACACAAGGCAGGAAGTGTGCTTGACTTTTCAACATATCAGCTTATCATATGTAATGTTCCTTACAATCTGTTTTTGTTAACCAATAACAATCATACCTTTAAAAAACAAAAATATACACCCTACCTTTCAGTGTGGAAAGTTGTTATACAACCAATGGTTTCTTGTCGTTTTTCAAAAAACGTTGCCGTGGATCCGCGCACCCACTGCGAGAGAATCCGTGCATCCAACGCGATAGGATGCGCGCACCGTGTGCGCATTTCGGCGCTTTTTTTTTTTAAAAAGGAGGGCCACAGGGAGTCCTTCTGGGACCCCCTAAGCAGATCTAGAGGGTCAGAGTATTTCCACTCTGCCCACTTTATATCTTTTACACACTTATTCCCCTTCCATCTTCAGCCTCGCTTCTACCGAGGCAGAAAATGGCCGCCAACAGTTCCTGGTTTCGAATGTAGAGAGACGCTCGACAGCCAATTAGCATTCAGCGCGCGATCAGGAAGGGGAGGGTGCGCTTACAGTGCGGGTACGGTCCGCGGATCCTCCGCGGCCATAGATATCACTAACTTTTTTACCCTAATTTTCTCAGGAACTACTGAACAGATTCACACCAAATATGCAAAAGGCACGAGTCCGAACTGAGGACTACCTCTTTGCCAAATTTGGTGTCGTTCCATTGGGAAATTGCATGGGGAAAACGTGTTTTGGGACCCCCCTTTTTTCCCGGCCCCCGCTTCACTGATCACCGCAAAACTTGCAGGGTAGGAGCGGAGCGGAGCTGGCCAAAAGTTTGGAAAATTTCACGAAGATTCGTCAATCGGCGCCAAAGATATTCCCAATAGAATGTTGCAGATTTCCTATGGAAAATAGGTCCTAAGTAACTATAACTATCTACTGGCGACCGCCGGTAGATAATATATATATATATATATATATATCACTTCTTTCCAGCAGGGCTCCAAAGTGAAAGGAAACCAAAGGATGGACACAGACCCAGAGTAGGTGCTTGCGGTATTATTTATTATCCATATGTCGTCGATACGCGTTTCGGCTCGGGCGAGCCTTGTTCACTCAACATGGATTCATTTTGTGCGTAAATTTAAAGTGACCGTGCATGCAAACGTATTACCCCACGTGGTGTCAGATCAGAGTAGACACAGACAAACACTAGCGTGTACTAACATGTATCAATGCAATTTAGTAAATACAGTTAGGAATGGACGATACATAAAATGCAAACATCCTGATTTGATATACTGATATTATATATAATGAGGTAATCCCGCTGGAAGTGTTTCGTCAAGAGTCATGAAAAATAACTTCAAAATTGACCTAGGGTAGAAAGGTTAAGCATGTACAAATAACAGTGCTTAATGTGAATTAAAACGTGTGCATTAAAAATCTACTTGTTCCTCTATGTGAACAGAGTACAAGAGATATACCAAATTGAAACAAATATATATATATTTTTTTTTTTTTCACACCTACTGGCAGGTGCCAGTAGGCAGTTATAGTTAAGACCTAGTTTACTTAGGGAAAGCATTTCTTTGTTCTGCAAACACCTTTGGTGCCATTTGACGAATGTTCATGAAATTTACTAAACTAGTTGCTGCTCACTTCAGCTGCTTTACGGAAAGTTTCTGGGTTATTTTTCAATCGGTGGCAAAGAAAAAGGGAGGTACAAAAACACATTTTCTCCATTCAATTTCCCATTGGAATTTTGAATACGACTACAGCCCGAACCACTGAATGAAATTACATCAAATTTGGCAGAAAGCTAGGTCTTGGTCAAGAAAGAGTGATTTGTGTTGTAAATCTGTTCAGTAGTTTTAGATTTAATACAGAAAAATATGTCTGTATATCTAGGGATGTGGAGACTCTACGGATCCGACAACTCTCATGATGAGAGCTGATTGGCTGCCACCACTTCAACCATGAATTGGTGGCAGTCATCTGGGGACTTGAGACTCAGTCCGAGTCACAGAAAAAATGCAAAAAACCCAGAAGGGGCACGGTTGGAATATCCTAACCCCCTTTCCCTGGTGGTGTGGTCCCACAGGGGTCTGGTGTCAAAAATGTTTTTGTTTTTAATTATGCTTCAATTTCACAGAGGACCCACTGCAAAAAAGTGTGGTCTTGTTTTTTTCTGCCTCTTGGGTGGGCCAGGTCCCTGGGAGAGGTGTGGGGAAGCGTGCATGACCCCGTCCCACAGGCCGATTTCAGCTTTTGAACCCCATCCCCTGGGACTTTGCCTTAAATTGGGAGGGGGCATCTACCATACTCCTGGGCCAATTTTAGCCCCAGGTACCCCATCACCCGTTGCCTGGCTGTACATAAGAGAGGATGAGTTGGCAAGCAGCCACCCTCCCCAGGCCAATTTTTGCTCAGGTGAACCAATCCCTTTGGGCTCAGCTGTACTAGTAAGGGGAGGGGGGACTGCATGGTTCACCTCTCTAGGCTGATTTGGCCTACCTCCCGGGGCCCTGCTGCAATTTCAAAAGGGAGGGGGCTATTTGGTCCCCCTCCCAGTGCCATTAATGGCCCATGGCACCCCACATTCCAGGGCCAGCTCCTGGTGTGTTCCAGGGTGCCCATACCCAGGATATATCGGTTTCCCTGCCCGCACTGGTGTGGGCAAGGAATTAATTGTTTGCTGTTGCTTGGTGGGAGCAATTTCAAAGCTCCTGCCAAGCAAGAGCAAACATGAAGTCCGCTCCCAGCTGGTGGTAGCTTTAAAAAGCCAGCTGAGAAGTGGACTTCATATCTGTTTCTCTACCCACAGTGATGTGGGCAGAATAGTGCTCCCGACCGCAGAAAGCATTATTTTTAGCTGCTCCCTGTGGCCAGGAACAATGCCAGCTCCTGTTGGCTGCGGGCAGCTGGCTGAGACCATGAGGGGCTTTGGTGAGCTCCAGAACAGATGGTGGGTGTCCAGGGTAGGCACCAGGGTACCCACCCTTTGTTGGACGAATGGGGTCCCTGGGGCCAAAATCAAGTGGGAGGGTGTTGTGTGGTGCCCTCCTCTTTAGTTAAAGGCCTGGCCTGGATTGTGGGGTCCCAGGAACCTAAAACGGCCACCTCCCACATTTTTATAAGGCCAGACCTAAGAGATGAGATCACTGGGGATAAAATCAGCTGGATAGGGGCACTGCATGGTCTTCTCTCCTTTAGAAAATGGCTGGACCGCATTGAGTATGAGGTCCCTGGGGCCAAAATCAGCCCAGAAGGGCTGCTGTGTACCCCCTCTCATATTTTAATAATGCTGAGCCCCAGGGGATGGGATCCACAGGGACAAAATCAGCCCAGGGAAGGGGGCTGTGTGCCCCCTCCCCCATAAATATAATGGTGGGCCACAGGGGATGTGGTCCCCAGGCCCAGAAATTGACCAGGGAGGGGGGCACGTAATTCCCTCCTCTAAAACAAATATGCCAGGCTCCAGGGGATTAAATCGACCAAAAGAGAGAAACAGGTCCTGTTTTTAATCACCCTTCCTCATTATATGGTGAGTTATAGTTATTGAAACATAGTTGTGACGCTGATGTCATCAGAAAATCTGGACCGGAGTATACTTTCTATAATAAATAATAAAGAATAAAATGAAAGGCAACAATGAAAAAATATACCTATGGTATTTCTAATGCTTATATTGTTTAATTGTGTTGTTGTAGTAATGTAATAACCTCTAACTATAATTAAGTTGTAACCTATAATTAAGTTGTAACCTTTGGTTTGTTTGTGAATTTGTTTAGTTTTTAAAGGCAGAAAGTTGATTAAGTTGTCTGCATACAAAATAAATGTTTATTACTGTAATTCTAATGTATAGTTTTTTTTTATTTCAGTACAATTGGGCTACAGGTTTTTGGCCCAAATTTACATTTACGTTTTTTTAAAGAAAAGATGTTGGAAGTATGTTAAAGGTAGTTTTTATTACTCAAACGTAGTGAGGGGATATAGTTTATATTATGAAAATAGGCTGTGGTTTTTTAATGTTGTTTCGCACTCACCATTGTATTATCTTGGGAGTACTGTGGTACTCAACAAGTGGAATACTGGTTCTGACAGGCTGGAAGAAGTTCATTCCAGCAAATAGGAAGGTGGTTTGTTTTTATATTGAAATATACCTGTCTGGTTTTGAGCTGTTTGCAATTCATCCAGGCCTGTTGCTTCTTGTGCTTCAGTCTTCCTTGATTTCTGGGTGACATGGCTCAAGCAGGTGAACCTGCGGCAGCTGATCCACATGCATTGAAGGAGGAAGAAGAACAGGATAATGCAATGGAGGAGCAGAAGTTGGAGCGTCGGAAGAAGCTGAAGGAGTCCGTTGTGTGGCAATTCTTCATTTTGCCTGGTGAGAAGGGAGTAAATGCATGGCAAGTGACTTGCTCCTTATGGAAGAAAGTCATCTCACTTGGGGCCAGGCAGCAGTATGCCCTGAGAACAACAGGAATGGTGAAGCTCCTGCACACCATGCATGCGACCAGTTGAGGCTGGGCTGAACGAAGGCGTGACGTGGAATTGGCCGAACTTGACCTTGAAATCTTTGGTGCACTTGGAAGCGTACAACCTACACTTGTCCATCCACTTCTGGCATTCACCTCAAGTCCACCCATCATTCCAGCAGCTGGATCCCAAGTTGCTGTACACCATCTTCAGCAGCAGATGAACATCGTGGAGTCACATGCAGGAACTGCAACAGACTGTCTGCACTGCCAGACAGTGATCGTGGCAAGGGAGATTGACTTTAACATATGTTGGGAGCTTGATATTGCTAACCACTGTCCTCCCAGAACCCATAGTTTTAAAAAAAAGAAACTGTTCTCACCATGTCTGTTCATGCCCTGTTAGGTGCATTTTTGTTTTGGTTTATCAATGGTACTGTTGGCCTACAGTTAATGGGAAAAAACAGTTACAGGTACTAAAACTAAGCGACTGCAATTGAAGAGTTAATAATATGATAAGCAATTGGTAGGTTTTGAAAAATAAAAACATGCATTAAATTAATAAATACAATAGGTATTTTACGAGTTACCAAACATTTTCCTTTTATTGCAATGCAAAAAATACACTAGAAACATGTTACACACTTTAATTATTCCAAATACATTGTAAAAGACAATTGTTTTATGTTGTGTTATTCAGATGTTAGTCAGAGAAACGTTACTAATGTATGCTATCATTTATCACACACCAGGGCGCAGATTATCTTTATTTTTTGTTCAGAATGCAACACTGGGGTAAAACACAAACCAAATGGATGGTGAAAAAGCCTGTATACAACTGTTCTTGTTCAACTGTTAGTTGGACTGTAATTGGTAAAGCTGTTCATAATATCCAACTGCATTGCTTACTTTAAGGAGTAGATTTCTGCAGAAATCATCAACCATGCTAGGCCACATAATGATGTATCGACTGTAGGTAGTATGGCGTATATTTCCTCCATAGTTCACAAATCGTCACTTTCTAACCTAAAATTTAAATTTAGGACTTCAGTAACTTCTTGGGCAATCTGAGTTTAAAGGTTAACTTAGTGTGAAAGTTCATCCAGATATTGCAATTTGAGTAGAGGTGAAATTTTCAATAATGTTTTTAAGCTTTTCATTATGTGTGGTGCTTCTTTGTATGATTACACATAAATACCTATTGATCATAGTTAATGCACGTCTTGGCACAAGTTGACACTCACAGTTTGAACAAAGGTTTGAGTGCACAGCTTGATAGATCAATTTCTGAAATGATATTGATTTACAATCAGTAATATGAAGATATACAAATTGTTGACAAAGCATTTAAGTATTGGAAATGTTCATGTTCCCAATAATAGCTTGTACCAAAAAGATCAGGATGATGGAAAATATGATTCGCTACTATCTCAAGAATAGCCATACAAAATTTCCTGTACAAACATCAACTATATCTCTGGTGCCACTTGTAGACTGGTACAATTGTTTGTTGGATTGAAGCACAGACTACAAATTAGTTACAGTCTTTCAAAATGTAGGTCTTTCTTTGAAGGTAAGTGTAAAATCAATTTAAAAATAACACCACTGTAGCAGTTCGTCCTATTTCTATTGCCAAACTGGAAGCCTACATTTCTAGGTTGTTTTTCTTCTTCTTTTTTTACACGGCTTAACATTTTTCATAGCCTCATCAGTTCGGAAGCAAACTTTCATTTCTTTTCATATAAATTTTAGTTTTATACACTACTGGATATTCACCAAGCAAAAGAGTATATATATCTGTCTTAATTGATTATATTTGCATACACAAAAAGGGTCTGAATTAATATAAGTGTCATCAACATCTATAATATATCGTCCTTGTAACGTTTTCACGGGATAAAGCAACATATAACTTTCCCTCCTTTAAAAACAGTTGAGCCAATACTAATTAATGCACAATCCAAGCTTAAACCTTGAGATTTATGTATTGTGAAAGCAAAAGATAAATATAAAGGAAAGTATACTCTTCTAATAAATAAGTCTTTGAATATTAAAAAATCTTGCTGTTGCTCTTGCAATGTGTTTGGGATTCTTCATATTTCCAAATTTAACAGTAACAAATTCAATGTCATCATTACTTTCATATTGTATACATTTAACTATATATCCCGTTGCTGCAATCGAAGTGCTTGTTCTACATCCAAATTGTGTTGTAAAATAGCACGACAATGTTTGCACATAAATAAGGATTTTTCTAATCCGGTTATTCATAACACTGTTTTTATTATAGGAATATTTGCTCCATGAGTTTCAAATGAATCTTTTCAAGGTAAATGTATAATGTCTTCATTTTCCATTGATAACATTTAAATATTTAAATCATTGCATTAATTTAGGGTTGGCATCAAACAAACAACAGGTGGTCCTTGTAAATGAAGAGAATGCATAATCTCTCCTGCAGGTATAACTGTGGTCCGCTCTCTTTTTTTCTTTTTTTTGTGCTGTCTGGAACAATTTCTAGCCAAATATCTTTCAAAGCTTTTCCTTATTCTACATCTTCTGCTTGTCTCATATTTTGTGTAAGTTCATAGTATGAAAAATGTAACCAAATGTTAACATTACCTATATTACCTAAGGAGTTTCTCATTTCTTTAGCTATCACCGTTTAAAAAATGGAGTCCTCTGTAAATAGAGTAAGTGGAAGTAGATCGCCAAAAACAATGGCATATTTACCACTAAAAAAATAATCATGTTCAGTCTTCAGTATTTCAATCATGCATAAACTGACAAAAGCCATCATCAAGTTAGGTGCCATACTAATCTCGTCTACAATTAAAATGTGCAGCTTCTTGAGTACTCTATGAATCTCTTGTGAAATCTCAATTGTTAGTTTTAAGTATTCCCATTAATTGTTGCGCTCCACTGGTATTAATAGTAGTTGGTGTAATGTTATTACTTTAATATTAAGTGCAGATAATCCAGTTAGAACAGTAAGTACACAAAATCATTTTTAATATTTTGAGGGCATCATGGTAACTTTGGTTCAGCCTGTATATAATAAAGAAAAACAAAAGGAACAGTATATTAGTTATGATTACAGTAAAGTATAAATAAAACACCAAGGGCCTAATTATGAAGTCGGTCGGACTTGCATCCAACTGACACCATGGCAGGGAAGGAACCCCCCCAACCATAGGTCAGTGGATTCGACACCTTCAATGGGAGCTTGTGCGGTGGGCTGAAAACGCCCTCAGCACAAACTCCCATTGAAAAATTGAAGTTTGTGAACATCCCTGCACCGTGTGGCAGTAACTGCATATGGTGAAGGGATGTTTACAAGGGCAACTTAGGTGCCCCCCAGGCCCAAATGCAGAAAGGCCGACATAAAATGGCTGTCAGAAACCGACATCATAAGCCCAACGTCATTAAGGGGTTATGGTGAGTTTCCGACTGACCAATGGCTCCTTGAGCATGTCAGAAAGCATTGGTCAGTCCCTCCGACTGCTGTCTTCAACCGCCCCCATTGTAATGCGTCAGTCAGAATGCAGCAGTAGGTGGTGGTCGGACCGCAACTGACCAGCCGTCGGTTGCTGTCCGACCACAATCATAATTAGGCCCCAAGTGTTCATGTAATCTTGTTTTTATAATAAATATAATGGCACTTTATATTTATTTAGCTTTGATGCAACTAAACAATGCAATTCTTTTTCTAACAAAAGAACGGTTTGAAATAAACATTAGTATCTTGAAGCTTCACTTCATATAAAGTTCTAGTGCAGCAAAACAAGTAAAGTTGATATTGTTTGCAGAACGCTAGTAGTGGTGGGCTATGTTTGCAGCCTACTGGTACATGTAATATAATGGCTATTTGTGTTACACCCAAACCTTATTTTAAACAAACCATATTATTGGTTATTTTTCTGATGTGACTAAACTTAGTTTCAGTTTGAGTTACTATTACAGTAACGCTGTACTCACTGGTGTACCATGCATACATTTGTAAAAACTCATTGATGCATTCCCTAACTTTATTGCCTACATATCACACCTATACTAAACTCAGTCCAATTGCAATTACAATACAAAACTATTTTTTGTAAGTCATTTTGTACCTTTAACACAACACACATTCTAATTCATCTCTAACACAATATGGCTGACATTGAGGCTTTGGAAAATGACACAATAGCCAATTAGCACATGCCTTGTCATTGTTATGTACGAAGGTTGTACCACAGAACTACCACAGCTTCAGATATAGCTAAAAGCAAATACCTTATAACTTAACATTTACTTACTGTACTTGCCTCCACTACCCCAAAGAATCATCTAAACCCACTACAATACAATACCTCAAAATTTCAGAGAACTCCAGCTCATGGTTTTCTATCTATGTGAAATACGAATGTCTATGGAATATATCGTATTTGAATACCGTTTTGGGATGCCACTTTTTTCTTTGTACCCCTTTCAAGAAATGCCACAAACCTTTTACGAATCTAACAATCAAACGGGGGCAGCAGGTTTTCGAGTTTTATGAAAATTTGTCAAATCGGGGCAAACTTATTAAGGAACAAAAATCTAAAAATTCTCTATCTCTGGTCACCGTATACAACTATAACTGTAGAATGGCTAACTGCACTCTGCACTCTGTGATAGATAGATAGATAGATTGATTCACTAAAAACAACAAAGGTTACAGGGACGTTATAGTTAGACTCAGATTTCAATCATACAAAATAAATTAAATTTAAAAGTTATAGTTACATGAGCAAACTATAAAGTTCGCCCCCACAATGTACTGCCTATTACCTCACATACTACATCACTCATGACATGGTCAGTGACATCACTGATGACATCATCCCAAGAGTATAAGTGTTTTGAAAATGTTTTCGAGACTTAAGATATATACTAAGCTACAGCATAATTTAAATTACAATTTTTTGTATACTTATAAATAGTCATACTATTTCTAACATATCTCATCTGAGTGGCTGTGTGTTTGTCTGTATCGGTGTGTGAGGTGATGTCTGAGTGGCTGTATAGGTGTGTGAGTGGCTGTATGAATGTATTAGTGGTTATATGAACAACTGTATGAGTGAATGAGTGGGTGTGTGAGTGACTGTATTCAGGAGGAGTGAATGTGTGAGTGGCTGTATAGGTGAGTTAGTGGATGTGTGAGTGGATTCATAGTTGTGTGAGTGGCAGTATGGGTGAGCGAGTGGCTATATGAGCGAGGGAGTTGGTGTGTGAGTAGCTATATGGGTGAGTAGCTGTTTGAATGTGTACATGGGTAAGTGTGTGTGTGTGAGTGGCTGCTTTAAAGAGTGAATGTCTGTGTGAGTGACTGTAAGGGTGAGTGAGTGGGTTTGTGAGTGGTTATATGGATGTGAGAATGGGTATATAAGTGGTCCTGTGGATGTGTGAGTGGTTTTATGGGTGAGTGATTTGCAGTGTGAGTGACTGCATGGGTGAGTGTATGGGTGTGTAAGTACCTGCATGGGGGAGTGAGTGGCTTTGTGAGTTCTGTATGGATGATTGAGTGGGTATGTGGCTGGCTTTGAGGGTGTATGAGTGGGTGTGTAAGTGTCTGCATGACTGGATGTGTGAGTGGCTGTACTGGTGAGTGGGTGCATGAGTGGCTGTATGGTTGTTAGTATGTGTGCGAGTGGCTGTATGAGTGAGTAGATATGTGAGTGGCTCTATGGATGAGTGATAGGTTGGGTTGTGTGAGTACTGGTATGGGTCTGTGAATGGGTATTTGAGGGGCTGTGTGGCAGTGAGTGTGGGTGTATGAGAGGTTCTATGGGGTTCTATTGGGGTGTGAGTAGGTGTCTGAGTGGCTCTGTGGATGATTTCTAAGTGATGTAATCAGTGATGATCTTTAGATATCATCAGTGTTTCCATCGGTGATGTCACTGACCATGTCATAAGTGATGTATGATGTGAGGGCATAAAGAGTGCATTGCAGGAGAATAAGTTATAGATACCTCAGGTAATTATAACTGCTGATTTTAACTGGTTTTGTATGAGTGAAATCTGAGCCTAACTATAGCGTCCCTGTAACCTTTGGTTTTCTTAGTGAATTTCTAAGGTTTATTTATTTCTATTTCTTAACTATAACACCCCTGTAACATTTGATTTTTTCAGTGAATTTCTAAGGTTTTTTAAATTCTTTTTCCTAACTAAAATGTCCCTATAATCTTTGGGTTTTTTATTGTATTTCCAAACTATAACCTTCAACCTTTTAGAGTGAGTGTGTGTGAATGAGTGCGTGAGTGCGTGAGTATCTCAATCTGTGTGAGTGGTGTGTGAGTGTCTGAGTGGGTCTTGGAGTGGCTGCATAAGTGTCTCACTGGATGTGTGAGTGAGTATATGAGTATCTGAGTAGATCTGTGAGTGGATGTGGCAGTGTCTGAGTAGGTTACCGAGTACCTCCATATGTGAGTAAGTTTATTAGTGTCTAAAGGAGTCAGTGAGTGGGTATGTGAGTGTTTCACTGGGTGCATAAGTGGGTGCATGAGTGTCTGAGTGGGTCTGTGAGTGGGTGAGAGAGTGTCTGAGTAGGTTTGCGAGTGCCTCAATGAGTGAGTAAGTCAGTCTGTGGGTGACTGCTGAAGCATCTCAGTAGGTCTGGGAGTGGGTACATGAGACTCTGAGTGGGTGTGTGGGTCTCTGAGTGGGTCTGTAAGTTGGGCGTGAGTCTCTAAATAGATCTGTGAGTGGATGGGAGAGAGTATGAGTGATTCTGTAAGTGGGTACATGGGTGTCATATTAGGTCTGTGAATGGGTGTGAAAGTGTCTGAGTTGTTCTGTAAGTGGGTGCATGAGTGTCAGTGTTGGTTCTGCTCATTCTCTGCTAATTTTTTGCCATTTTCTGCTCACTACTGACCTTTATTTTGCCTCTTTCTGCTGGTTGCTGACCTTTATTTTGCCTCCGTCTGCTCTTGCTGGCTTTAGTTTGCCTCTTCTGCTAATTTCTGACCTTTTCTTTGCCCCTTTCTACTCATTTCTGATCTGTATTTTGCCACTTTGTACTCATTTCTGACCTCTATTTTGCCTCATTCTGCTCATTTCTGATTTCTGTTATTCCTCTTTTTTCTCATTGCTGGCCTTATTTCCTCTTTCTGCTTGCTTCTGTTCTCTATTTTGCCTCTTTAAGCTCATTGCTGGCTTTTATTTTGTCTCTTTCTGTTTGTTTCCGAACTCTATTTTGTCTCTTTCTGCTAATTTCTGATCTCTATTTTGCCACTTCTTGCTCATTGCTGACCTTTATATTCCCTCTTTCTGCTTGTTTCTGACCTTTATTCTGCCTCTTTCTGCTGGTTTCAGACTTTTATCTTGCCTCTTTCTGCGTGTTGCTGACCTTTAATTTGTCGCTTTCAGTTTGTTGCTGACCTTTGTTCTGCCTCTTGCTGCTCGTTTTTTACCTTTATTTTGCCTTTTCCTGCTCGTTGCTGATCTCTATTTTGCCTCTATCTGCCTCTTTCTGCTCATTGCTGGCATCTATTTTGCCACTTTCTGCTTGATGCTGACCTTTATTTTCCCTCCATCTGGTCATTTCTGACCTTTATTCTGCCTCTTTCTGTTCGTTTCTGACCTGTATCTTACCTCTTTCTGCTAATTGCTTACCTTTATTTTGCCACTTTCTGCTTGTTTCTGAACTTTATTCTGCCTCTTTCGGCTCATTTCTAACCTTTATTCCGCCTCTTTTTGCTTGTTATTTACCTTTATTTTGCCTCTTTTTCCTCTTCCTTCTGGACCGCGGAGGCAGCCTCAAGGCCCCTGTAATCCCAAGCCACCTCCTAATTCCTGCGCATTGCACCCGCAAGCAGGGAGATGCTTGAAATAGCAGATCCCTGCTTGCAGGAGCAATGTTTTTCTCTTTTTCTCTGCACACAAATATGCCTGCAGAAAGCAGACGTATATTTGCTTTTGCTTAGTGGGAGCTATCAGCTCCTTTACTTTATATACCTGCTCATGCCCCCGAGACCCGGCCCACCCGGAAACTAAAGATTACAGGAGCACAGGAGCCTGTGCTTCTTTTTTTTACTTTCAGCATGGGCCACAGTTCCAGTGTGACTTGTCCACCAAAAAATGTTACCAACGTTTTCGGCCCCAGGCGGGGGCACCTGTGGGACTCCCCCAGGAAGCCTAGGGGCTCAGGGTATTCCTACTGTGCCCCTTCTCTTTTTTAATAAATTTTTATTAGGGACTCGGCTGAAGCCGAGTCCTAGGATGGCTCCCAATACTTCCTGGTTGAAGTGTTGACAGCCAATCAGATTTGAGTACGGGGACTGTTGGATCCTCGGAGGATCCGCGCCGCTAGATATTCAAAATTGTTTTTTTTATTCATCCAAAATTACTGAAAAGATGTACACCAAATAACCAAAAGCATTTTTTCTGGACCAAGAGCTAGGTTTTTGCAAAGTTTGGTGTAATTTCATGCAGGGTTCAAGCAGTAGTCATGTTCAAAATTCCCTATGGTAATTAACTTTGGAAAGACACCTTTTTTTGACCCCTCCTTTTTTTCTCATCCCCCACTTGAAGGATCACCCCGACACTTTCCATGCACAACAAGACTTACTATGACACTTTTGTGAAGATCAAACAGCACCAAAGATGTGGGCAAGTCAAAAAATGCTTTTCCTATTGAAACATGGTCCTAACTTATAACTACCTACTGGCGATATATATATTCATAACAAAATCCATTCCAGAAATCCGGAATTACGGATGCGGCACACCAAGTGACAGCACAAATGTTTATTGTGCAAAACAACAGGTTTCAGCTAAGGAGTCTTTGCTCCACTCACCATAGAAATAAACAGTAATGTGATGGACATAAACAAAATACTATACAGGTTAAATTACCTGTAAATTCATACATTGCGAAATCCATTATTGTACAATGTGAGATAAACATTGCTCAATCCTTTTCATTGCATAAGTTAAATTAAATTGATAACAAAACAACAGTTAATCATATTCAGAATCCATATGAACATAACAAATTCATCATTGATGCCAATGTGTGATATTTGTGAAAATGTTGAACAGCACAGTATATATAGACAACCAATGGAGATACCAGTCACCAAACATTCTGTCTGTGAAAAATATCACTGACAACAATTTTGGAATATGGGCTCCCTATTCAGTAATTAGCCTGTTAGTAAAATACTATTTAGTCTCTGACGGGGTTAATGGCTGTATTGGAAAATGAAGAATTACTGCAATTCGTCTTTTGCGGAGTGCGTTTTCAGCTAAGGACAATTTGATGAACAATGTGTGACAGCAGTCCCCTAGAGTCGAGAGGGGGCCATGAGAGCTTGGGACTGTTCCGAGTTTTATAACAGAACAAAAGACTTGTGTAATGTGACTGCCAATTGCAATTTTTAAGGCCCACTGAGGGTAATAATAATTAATATAAATTTTGTTAATTCACAGATCCCACTCAAGGAAATAATCAGAGGCCAAAGGACTACATTCTACAGCATGCAACACGAGTTGTTTATACTGAGAAAACCCACTGGAGGGCAATATTATCGTCATGCAGGGAGCACTGCCTTTTCTTCAGTACTGTGCACTAACACGCATGCCTGTAATCAATGAGCTGGACCTCCAAAATGATTCCAAATGCAAGAAGGCTGGTTTTGCCTTAAATAAAGAATTCCTCTAATTCGTGCATTTTCAGCCAAGGGCAATTTGATGAGCTATATATATATAAATAAATATATATATATATATATATATATATATATATATATATATATATATATATATACTATCTACTGGCGGTCGCCAATAGATAGTTATAGTTAGGACCATGTTTCCATAGGAAATCTGAAAATTCTATTTTGAATAACTTTGGCGCCGGTTGACGAATCCTCGCAAAATTTTCAAAACTAATGGGGCGCTCCGCTCAGCTCCTACTCTGAAAGACTCGGGGTGATTCGTCAAGCGGGGGCTGAGAAAAAAGGGGGGTCCCTAAACGCGTTTTCCCCATGCATATTCCCATAGGACCTTTAGTCGAAGGTACAGCCCGAACGGCTGAACAGAATTACTTGAAATTTGGCAAAGAGGTAGTCCTCAGGTCAGGCATGTGCCTTTTGCATATATGGTGTCAACCTGTTCAGTAGTTCCTGAGAAAATTGCATTTAAAAGCACATAAATATCTATAAGCGCGCACTGTGCGCGCACAGTGCGCGCACCATAACGTGCGCGAGCGTAATTCTGATTGGTGGTTACATGTCAGTCAACATTCGAATCGGTCGAAATCAGGAAGTGTCGGCCGCCATTTTGTGTGTTTTGTGTGTGTCAGTGAAAAAGAAAGGTGGAGAACGTGAAAAGGGGGCAGGGTAGAGAGTTCCTGACCCCCTAGCCCTTGTCAGGGGGTCCCTGAAGGACCCCGAAGGGTGAAAAAAACATTTTTTTTTTTTCAAAAAATCGCGGGGTGCACGCACCGTGCGCGCACAGTGAAAAACCTTATAAAAAAAAAGAAAAAATGTTAAACGAGCCATTCCATATTACAGGATACAGTCAATCTATAACTATATACATAGGTAGCTTATTGTAAAATAAATATATAAAAAGTATAATAAAACATACATAACTTAGCATTTAAAAAACCTTACAAATTCACTTAAAAAACCATAGGTTTCACACACGTTATAGTTAGGAATTAGCATTTAAATAACCTTGCAAATTCACTTAAAAAACCATAGGTTTCACACATGTTATAGTTAGCTGGACATTTCACTCGTAAAAACCATTGAAATTCCCCTGTTATAGTTAGTTCAGATAACTATAACTCGCGCCGTGATCAAGGCGGTCACGCCGAAACGCGTTGGGTATGTGGCTCGTTTTTGCCGAATAAATCATTTTCAAGCCTGTGACTGTGTTTGGACTCTCTTTGGGATGGAGTGCATCTAATGCCTTGATGCATTGTGGATTGTTATTCAATACAGGGAGCCTTGGACCCTGTGATGGCACCGCGGTGTAAGTGTCCCGGGATTTTCTGAGGATGTGGTTCGAGAAAAAAAAAAAACAATATATATATATATATATATATATATATATATATATATATATATATATATATATATATATATATATATATATATATATATATATATATATATATATATATATACCACTTGTATATATTGCACTCACCCACCATTGCAGCGCTATGTGATCAAGGCCACATGTCTGGCAGCCGAAACGCGTCATTTGGACATTTGATGCTGGAATAAATCATCACTAACTATCAACTTTGCCTGCGGATTCTGTTTCCTGTTACGCCGTTCATGTGGATGGTTGTAGCTCTGGGATCCTTTTGTGATATATTTCGCAGAGAACGGCTGTCTCTGCTTCACAGACCCCCTCTTCGCAAAGAAATTATGGGCCAACGTGGTTTGTAAAAAGCCGAATTCGACATGAGCTCTGGGAGGAGAAGAAACTAGCCAAGGCCCCCTGACAGCTGCATCACTGCATGCCTTGAATGCCCATCGTATCGGAGGTGAAGGACGAGTTGGAGGACCCGACCAGACGTCTCCGCACACCCGGTGGTGAGTACGAGCAGCAGCACAGCTTAAGTCAGGTCAGAAGAGGAGCAATTTTGTGCCCCCAAATATACCACTGCACTTTGGTTAAATCTGGGGGATTGACATACATAGACTGTCTTTAATTCATCATGTCCAATGAAGCGCTGCGTGAGAGGGAAGCAGCCGCTGAAGCACTTTTCGATAATCTACCAAATGTACCGAGCCATGCCAGAAGTGCGGAAATAAACGCATGCACACTTAATGACAGTTACAAGGCTAAGCTAAAAACACTTTAAAAACTTATGCGCACAGAAATCACCAAGTGGTGGGAGGCAAAATCGTTGCAAAAATACCGAGAGGCCGAGCGGGTCCCACGAGGTCTGCGAATAATGCTGGCACCAAGTTTTGAACAGCCCAACCCAGAAATGCTGAAAGAATGGGCTACAAGCAATCTAGAGGCCTCAATGCGCTTAGTCCTCATACTAATCAAATATGCAGAAATCGACAGGGCCAAGATACAAAGTGAGATTGACCGCCTAAATGGCGAACTTGACGCCATGGAGCAAAAGGAGGCCATCGCCAAGGGCAGAGATGAGATCAAGACACGCCTAAAGAAGCATGAGGACACCATAAAAGCACGCAAAGTGTTCAAGTTTGCCAGAGACAAAACAGACTATGAATGTGGGAAAATTTTTACATTCGCCAGAAAATATGACTCTATCAGAACACAGCGCTTAAACAAACAGAGTCAACAAGGGCATCCAAAACCACCAGCAGACAACATTGAGGGTGCTGACTCTACATCCCTCTCTGATTTGAGTTCCTTTACTGAAAGTGGAGCTGAATCAGATGACGGGGTCAGATGGAGAATGAGCAACATGGCCGGCAGAGTGAACCCTAGTCCAGGTGAAGAGATGGATTTTTTAGTCTACGACAGGCGCCAGACTCTGAGGCCTCGGCTGCCGATGAAAGAAAACACCGGCGCAACAGAAGGAGGCGTGAAAGGAGGAAACTCAGAAAAAACAAAACAAACGAACAAAAGAAGAGGCAACTGGAGAAAAAAATGAAAAATGACACCAAGACTATCATAAACTTGAGCACTATGGACTTAACTGAGGCAGAAAAACAACTCCTCACGTTGGGCCTCACTTTCTGCCCTGAAAGCACATTTGACTACAGTAACACCCGGATTGATGTTTTCAAGTTCATCAGGAAACTGAAGTTGAATAAGTTTTTCAAATTAAAACAAAATAATGCCACTACTACTAACATTGTACACGCCGTTCCTCCAGTTGAGCAATCATTCATGGTGGCAGACATCCCAACACTGCGCATCCTGGGTGAACTAGCAGTACCTTGCACACCGAGGCTTACACAACAAGTTCTATTAGATGAAGGTATCGAGAGTTCATGCCGAATTCCAAGCCCTTTCAAGCCTCACTCTACATTTACCCCTATGATGCCAAGGGATGCGGTTGACATATACAGTGATGTCATCACTGAGGAGCTAAAAGCCCTGCATCTCAAAACCAAGAGGCGGGCGGCTGCAAAACGAATGCAGAGCCTCAGATATAACGAACTCATGAAAAAACTGCAAAATGACAACGAAGTCATCATTAATAAGGCGGACAAAGGGGGAAATATCGTGCTGTGGCCCTGCAGCTTGTATCTGGAGGAAGCCAACAGACATCTGAGTGACAACATCTGTTACAGGCTCTCCAACCACAAGGAAATTGCAATCAGCAACAAGGAACTCAGGAAACACCTCAACGATTTCAGATCACAAGGCCAGCTGAGTAAAGATGAATTTGCATTTCTCAACATTGAATCACCAGTTCTCCCTATCCTTTACTTTCTGCCTAAAGTGCACAAAAATGTGACCCCCATCCCTGGTCGGCCTATCATCTCAGCTAGGAAAAGTGTAAGTGAAAACATTTCCAATTATGTGGATTTCTTTCTCCAAGATCTTGTATCCAACCAGAAAACCTACCTCAGAGATAGCAGTGATTTCTTGCTCAAAGTTAAAGACATACCCTGGCACGAAGACTATCTGCTAATATCCATGGACATTACATCGCTTTATACAAGCATACGTCACCATGATGGTCTTGCTGCATGCAAATATTTCCTTGGCAAAAGACCCATCAATTGCCATAAACATAACAATCTCATTTTGTTTCTAATTGATTGGTGTCTTACACATAATTTCTTCATGTTTAATAGCAAGATATACCAGCAACTCAGAGGTGTGGCCATTGGAGCCTGCTTCTCGCCCAGCTACGCATGTTTACATGTTGGGTGGTGGGAGGAGCGGGTTCTCATGGTCAAGCACCAGTTAGCATTTTGCAACAACATAGTGTCTTGGGTACGCTACATAGACAACTTATTTTTGATTTGGCGAGGTGATGTTAACAGTGCTAGAATTTTCATTAATGAGATTAATGCCAATGATCTCAACTTGGAATTTAATGCCAACATTAGTGCCACCTCTATTGAATTCTTGGACGTCAGTCTATACATCGCCAATGGTACTCTGCATTCTAAACTTCATCGTAAGTCAACTGCAGGTAATTCCACGCTGCACGCGTCCAGCTTTCACCCTAGACACCTCATATCCAGCATTCCCTATGGAGAGATGTTACGAATAGTGAGAATCTGCAGTACCCATGAGGATCTCCTATCGTGCCAGGCTGAAGCAGCAAAAAGATTTAAGGCGCAAGGATACTCAGCAGCTGTCATACGCAAAGCCACTAACAGAGCCAATGTCATCCTCAGGAAGGAATTACTAGTGGCCCCTGCCAGCCTTGAGGTCACCAGCGCTACCAGCATACTGACCGAGCCCAACAGCCTAGTCACCCCCAGACTCCTCATAACACACAACATGGAAGAAAGAGCCATCAGGTCAGATATTAACAAACACTGGGGGATAATCAGATCAGACCCTATACTAGGACTTGCTGTAGCACACAAACCAGACATCACATATAGGAGAGCTTTCTCCATGAGGGATTCACTAGTCAGAAACAGTCCTGAGATCGTTACTACACCAAATTGGCTAGCAAACAGAAAGGGTTTTGTTAAATGCCAGAGTTGCAGGGCATGTAAGTTCGGCAAGAACATCACAAAGGTAGACTCCGCTTTCAGGCACGCGCCACTTACCATCAGACAAAGATTAACCTGTAGAACGGAGTATGCGGTGTACATGCTCGAATGTAACTGTGGGCTACGTTACATTGGGAGCACTAAATTACAAGTACACTTGCGTATACTTCAGCACCTGAGAGCAATAGTAAACAACGACCCAGCCTACCTTGTAGCCAGGCATTTCAAGGAAACACACAACAACAATCTAGAGCACCTCCAACATTCAGTCATCGACTGCGTTCCACCACTTAGACGTGGTGGTAATAGGGAGAGATTGTTGAGGCAGCTTGAGAGTAGGTATAGCCTTCAATTCAATACCAAGGCGCCCGCAGGTCTGAATACTATAGAGGATCTGCACCTTTTCCTGTGGTACGAATTTAATCAAACACACTTTAAGAACTTGCTTTTTCTCTGTTGCTCTATATCTCTGTCATCATTAGTGTACATATTTTATTACTGTTAGCACATAGCCCTACTTTCATACTTCTAGTATTCACATGGAATTGAGCATCCTGTCAATATAGCCATGCTCGACCAATGAAATTATGCTCAGTATTTATACTGTTATTCTACTTGTCTTCATACGGGATTGCGAGCACTTGCAGTATCAACACTTATCACATGCTGCGAAAGGGTGGTCAATACATGTATACATGCCATGCAGCCATATGAATCAGTTAGTAACTTTTTCAGAATACGTCATGTTACATACCTATGAACTCTATGTGAACTATGCTATGTACAATTTTGGTAGGCAACGTAAAGTTTTTTTTCTGCACATGTATGTAACTCATATCACACTTTGCATTTAGATGTCAAACAAATGCTTATGAGGAGGTACAATCACCACTGTGAAACGCACTGTATATGTTTTAACTGCACATACACCTTCCTTATTTTGTATATACACGCCTACAGGCACACTCCACCCTCTCTCACACCCCTAATCAGTGTTATTTTAGTGGCAGATAGCTTTGCATTTATGCTATTATGTAGCCTGTTTCGCAGCATGTATTATCTCGCAGTAGGACACGCACAACTCACGACTAGCCAGTGTCTCTTCATGTACATGATTACACTTTGATTTACGTGATGCCCTGCCATCAAGGGTAACTCTAAATTGCGGTCTTTTAATTTTAATCGTATACTTCTTAGAGCGACATAGCAGTTAACATCGGCTACAGCAGCTCGCACTATACACACTGGTACTCACGTGTGACAATGTGTCCGTAACAGCAGTAAGTTAGCTGTAGGTACCGGTAGCTCCCACATAGGCAACCATGCTGTATTTGCAGTATGACTCAGGCAATCACTGGCTTGATTAGACAGATGGCATTATATAGTCTTTTTACACTGGCTGCACTCACTGTAGTAAAATTCTGTGATGCAATATAGTTGGTTTACTGCACTTACCCATAGTCACCACACGTTGCAAAACAGTGCAGTCATTATGATGAACATAGTAAAAATACACTGGCCTTACTCACTGTAGTAAAATTTTGTGATGCAATACAGTTGACTTACTGCGTTTACCCAGTCACCACACGTTGCAAAACAGTGCAGTCATTACGATGAACATAGTGAAAATACTGCCACCACCACTTGTATATATTGCACTCACTCACCATTACAGCGCTATGTGATCAAGGCCGCATGTCTGGCGGCTGAAACGCGTCATTTGGACATTTGATGCTGGAATAAATCATCACTAACTATCAACTTTGCCTGCGGAGTCTGTTTCCTGTTACGCCGTTCGTGTGGATGGTTGTAGCTCTGGAATCCTTTTGTTATATATATATATTTTCCTTTAGCTGAAAATACACGCACACTGAAAGTCTAATGCTCATAGAGAAGCTGATTTATTGCTCGCTACGCGTTTCGACAAATTAATGTCTTGATCACACAAAGTGAAGAGCAAACAAAGACATGCATAAATAAGTCTAAGAAACGGAAAAAGGACTACATTACACTCATCGTATGTCCTGTCATTGAAAAGTGTCGGCCATCTTACAGTGGTAAAGTGCATTTCTTAGCATTAGTAATATAACATACATCATGACATTTCTGTGCTTTCATCGAAATCAAACTACAGATAGTAAAATACAAGTTGCGTATTTCCATCTCGCACTAGTGGCCATCTTACAGTGGAAAGTGAATTTCTTGGCATTAGTAATATAATATACATCATGACATTTCTGTGCTTTCATCGAAATCAAACTACAGATAGTAAAATACAAGTTGCGTATTTCCATCTCGCACTAGTGGCTCTAATGTTGATTATCGAAATAAAAGAAACAAAAGTGTCCCATAATTGCTTAGCTCTATACATTATTGTGATTATTCACAGTAAAATACATCCTTGTTTACCATGGTATTTACGGTAAATTCCATTGCAATTCCCCAATAATGCACATTTTTATAGATAATGGGACTAATTTCTGTCGCACTAGTGGCATTAAATTCATTCTGCATTGTAAAAATAGCTAATAAGTTTAGTACACTTGCTATCAGACGGTTATATTATAATGTATATTTTGTTGTCTCGTAGAATTCAATATGGAATAAATGGTTCCTAATGTTCTACATACTAAGTCCAATTACATTCTTGTATATGATGATCAGAATACCTAATTTTCACCTATCGATATTAATGACAAGACTTAATAAAAAACGAATGTTCACTTGAATAACTGTATGTCCAAGAATCCTCCACAAATAAACAACCTAATACCGTGAAAAAATGATAAAGTGAAAAATAGTCAGACTTTCAATTATTTCAACTTTAGAAAAAAGATTAAACTCTCTTATCTTGTTTCACATCAGTTTTCGAGCCCGGTGGAAGAAAAGGGTAGGGTACCCATACAGTAACCATATAATACGGTGGGTCCCTTCCTTTCTTCCTGTGAAAACAAAAGAGAAAAAATAGAAAAAATAAAATAATGACTTTACTTCATCATAGAAAGTTATCCATCAGAATTCAAAATCAAGGCATAACATCAAAGTTACAGTTCTCAGCACAATAATTGGTATACTAGACAGAGTCTCCATATCTAGCATTCATTCCTCATACAAATGTGTTGCTAATTCATCGTCCATATTATGGCCTCCAGGAAATTTAGTTTCTAGCTCAAGTATCCATTTGGATTCTTTTTTCCGAAGAGCTAATTCTCTATTGCCCCCTCTATTGCCCAGAATAATTTGTTCAATAGCATAGAAGCGCAATAAAGCACTATTGGAGTCGTGGAATTTTTTAAAATGTCTAGCAATAGGGTAGTATATCAACATTTGTAATTGCTCTAAGATGTTCCATAACTCTTTTTTTGATCATACATGTAGTACTCCCTACATACCTGAGTTTGCAGGGACATTCCAAGATATATATTATGTAGGTACTACTGCATGTGAGGAACTGATGTATTTTCCATTTTTGCGTTCTACCTGGAATGCTGAATTCTTTGACAGACTGGCTGAATTTACAAGATCTACAATGACCACATGGAAAGAAGCCTTTAAGGTCATGGAACGTACTTTTCTTAGTAACAGTAATATCACTTTTTACCAGGATATCTCTGAGATTCTTCCCTTTTCTGTAGGTAATTTTGGGTCTTTCACCTACTTCTGAGCCTACGATATTATCTGTCTGAAGAATGTTCCAATTGTCACTTAGAATTTTTTGTATTTTCTTGGAGTGACTATTAACCCCTTCGATGCTCATGACGGAGCGGTTCCGTCATGAGCATCGGTTGGGCTGTGCTTATGACGGAACCGCTCCGTCATGAGCACAGCCCCCGGGGAAAGCGCTGGCGCTCCCCCCCTGGGGCATCGATCGTGCCCCCACAGAGGGGGATGGCAGCGGAAGAGCTTCCGCTGCCACCCCCGAGCCCCCCCACGCTTCCCCATGACGTCAGCGTGCACAGC
This sequence comes from Triturus cristatus, assembly GCF_964204655.1. Classification (NCBI taxonomy): domain Eukaryota; kingdom Metazoa; phylum Chordata; class Amphibia; order Caudata; family Salamandridae; genus Triturus; species Triturus cristatus. Next base: position 370,068,159 of record NC_140591.1, on the reverse strand, counting down.
GCGCGCCTGCGTCATCAGGAAGCGTTGGACACGCTGGAATCCATTTCTTCCAGCGCGTCCAAGGGGGTAGAGGTAGGTTTGCTTGTCCGGTGGGGGCCACGGGGGCGAGATTTTTAGTATTGAGGCATCGGGGGAGAGGAAAGAGTATTTCCTCTCCCCTGATGTCTCAATACAGGGCATTCCTGCTCCACGATCGCGCACAGCGTCGCGATCGTGGAGCAGGGATGCCCCACTAGACACCAGGGATGTGTGTTGTGGAATTTGGGAAGCGACCCCTTGGGCAAGGGTCGCTTCCTAGCGGTGCCAAATTGTTTGAAGTCTTTTCTGCCCCCCCTGGGGGCAGATCGGTCATCTTTCTGCCCGTTTCTGCCCCCAGGGGGGGCAGAAAAGCCCACTAGGCACCAGGGATGTCTGTTATGTTATGTAGGAAGCGACCCCTTGGGCAAAGGTCGCTTCCTTCGGGGGCAAAATAATTCGAAGACTTTTCTGCCCCCCCTGGGGGCTGATCGGTCTTCTTTCTGCCCGTTTCTGCCCCCAGGGGGGGCAGAAAAGCCCACTAGACACCAGGGATGTCTTTTTAGTTATGTAGGAAGCAACCCCTTGGGCAAGGGTCGCTTCCTAGGGGTGCCACAATATTTGAAGACTTTTCTGCCCCCCCTGGGGGCAGATCGGTTGTCTTTCTGCCCGTTTCTGCCCCCAGGGGGGCAGAAAAGCCCACTAGACCCCAGGGATGTCTTTTATGTTATGTAGGAAGTGACCCCTTGGGCAAGGGTCGCTTCCTAGGGTGGCAAAATATTTCGAAGACTTTTCTGCACCCCCTGGGGGCAGATCGGTCGTCTTTCTGTCCGTTTCTGCCCCCAGGGGGGGCAGAAAAGCCCACTAGACACCAGGGATGTCTTCTTCGTTATGTAGGAAGCGGCCCCTTGGGCAAGGGTCGCTTCCTTGGGAGGCAAAATAATTCGAAGACTTTTCTGCCCCCCCCCTGGGGGCAGATCGGTCGTCTTCCTGGCCGTGTCTGCCCCCAGGGGGGGGCATAAAAGCCCACTAGACACCAGGGATGTCTTTTTCTTTATGTAGGAAGCGACCCCTTGGGCAAGGGTCGCTTCCTAGGCGGGCATAATAATTTGAAGACTTTTCTGCCCCCCTGGGGGCAGATCGGTCGACTTTCTGCCCGTTTCTGCTCCCAGGGGGGGGCAGAAAAGCCCATTAGACACCAGGGATTTCTTTTTCTTTATGTATGAAGCGACCCCTTGGGCAAGGGTCGCTTCCCTTGTAGCCTAATTATTTAGAAGACTTTTCTGCCCCCCCTGGGGGCAGATCGGTCGTCTTTCTGTCCGTTTCTGCTCCCAGGGGAGGGGGCAGAAAAGCCCACTAGACACCAGGGATGTCTTCTTTTTTATTTAGGAAGCGACCCCTTGGCAAAAACTGTTTGCATTTGTGCTCGATGTGTATTTTGTTGTCTTGTGAGTAATTTTTTTTTTTTTCTTCTTTCTAGTTGGATATCGTTGGTTTTTGCTGTGTCACTGCAAAGTAGGTTCTGGTGAGTGTAGCTGTCTCTTGTAATTGAATTCTATAGTTTTTGAGTACATTGATCATTGTGATAAAGGTACACATTTCTTTACTTACTTGGTTTGCACATTGTTGGTTGTTGTTGACTTGTTTGTGCAGTCTTCAATCTTAGTAAGTATAATGGCTAGCCGCAGGATTACTGCTCAGCAGGTTGTTGGTTTGCTGTTTGAGTCTTCCTCTGATATTGGTTCAGAGACTGACTCTGCATCTGAGGGAGAGGAGGCAGGGGACGATTCTGGCAGTGAGTTGTCTCTCCGTATGGAGTCATCGGATGATGAAGATACTCTTAGTGCGGATGAAGTGCCTGTGTTAGAGGAGGAGACTGATGTGCCGATAGTGCAGCAAGAGGCTTCTGGGCTGCAGCCTGCGGCTGCAAGGCTTCCCGTTGGTGTAGTGCGGCAAGAGGCATCTGGGCTGCAGACTGGGGCTGCAAGGCTTCCCTTTGAAAGTGATGACCTCTGGGTTGCCCCTGGCATGGTGCAGCCGGCATTGCCAGAGTTTACTGGTGTTCCAGGGTCTAGAGTGAATACTGAGAACTTTTTGCCGGTCAATTTTTTTCAGTTGTTTATGGACGATGTGTTTTTTGCAGAGATTGTTGAGCAGACTAATTTGTATGCCGAACAGTTTTTGAGGGACAACAGTGCCAGTCTTAAGCCACACTCTAGAGCTACCCGGTGGACTCCCACAAATGTTGAAGAGATGAAGAAGTTCTAGGGTTTAACTTTTTTGATGGGATTGCTAAGGAAGCCATCAATGTCTTCATATTGGTCTAGCAGTCCCTTGATGGCAACGTCTATTTTTCCGGCAGTCATGAGTCGTGACAGGTATTTGCTTCTGCTTCGGATGATGCATTTTGTTGATAATGGTTTAGCGTTGCCACGAGATCACCCTGACTGTGACCGTCTTTTTAAGATTAGGCCTGTGTAATATTTCATAACCTGTCCTTGATCACTTTGTTGATCGATTTTCTGAGATTTATGCCCCTGGGAAAGAAATTGCAGTGGATGAGTCTTTGGTGTTGTTCAAGGGCTGCTTGGTTTTTAGGCAATACATTCCTAGTAAGAGGGCACGCTATGGAATAAAGCTGTATATGCTGTGTGACAGTAGGACTGGATATGTCTCTAATTTCAGGGTGTACACCGGTAAGGAATCTAGGTTTAACCTCCCTGGTTGTCCGTCCACTTTTGGAGTGACTGAGAAAATTGTTTGGGAACTTGGAAGAGGATTTTTTAACAAAGGCCACCATTTATATGTAGATAACTTCTACACTGGTGTGCAGTTGTTCAGGGAATTGGCCAAAGTGGACACTCTTGCTTGTGGCAAAATCCGCTCTAACCGTAAAGGTTTCCCGAAAGAACTTGTTTGTCAAAAGCTTGTGCGGGGACAGTGCAGTGCGTTGCGTTGCCAGGAGCTTCTTGCTGTGAAGTTTACAGACAGGAGAGATGTCTACATGCTGACTACCATCCATAATGAAAGCACTGCACCTGTGACTGTTTGGGGTCAGGTCGCTGAAGCGCGCAAACCTGTGTGCATTTTAGACTATAATAGGCACATGGGTGGTGTTGACAGAGTAGATCAGAGGTTGGAACCTTACACTGCTCTTCGTAAGGCTTACATTTGGTACAAGAAGTTGGCTATCCATCTTTTCCACTTGGCAATGTTTAATGCTTTTGTTGTGTTCCAGGATTCTTGCCCTGAGTCAAAGATGACTTTTGCTAAGTTTCAGGAGTCTGTAATAGGCAGCCTTGTTGTAGTGGAACAGGCAAGTGTTCCTAGAGTTGGAGTGGTGGAGGATGTTGCTAGATTGAAAGAACGCCACTTTCCAGATCACATTCCTCCCTCACCCGCAAAAGATTTTCCCAGTAGGAGATGTAGAGTCTGTTGGCGAAGAGGTTCGCGGAAGGAGAGTCGTATGTACTGCCCCGACTGTCCCTCTCATCCTGCACTGTGTCTCCCTGCTTGTTTCAGAGCGTACCACACGAGCATTCATGAGTGGTAAAGTGAACTGCCTGGTCTGTATTCTTTGGATAATTTGATTCTGTTTCAAGGTTGGTGTTAGTGCAATGTATTTAGTTGCTGATTTTCTGTTAGAAGATTTGTATCTATTTGCAATTTGTTTGTGTTTTTATTTTTTTCTAAAAAAATCCTAAATGTGATGGCGGTGTGTGTAGGCTTGCGCTTGGCTGTTGGTGTGTGTGGACTGGCACTTGGTTGGTGGTGTGCGTGGAATGGTGCTTGGCTGGCGGTGTGCGTGGACTGGCGGTGTGCATGGACTGGCGGTGTGCGTGGACTGGTGCGTGGCTGGTGGTGTGCGTGGACTGGAGCTTGGCTGGCGGTGTGCGTGGAATGGTGCTTGGCTGGTGGTGTGCGTGGACTGGTACTTGGCTGGCGGTGTGCGTGGACTGGTGGTGTGTGCGGACTGGTGTTTGGCTGGTGGTGTCCAGGGACTGGAGCTTGGCTGGTGGTGTGCGTGGACTGGAGCTTGGCTGGCGGTGTGCGTGGAATGGTGCTTGGCTGGCAGTGTGCGTGGACTGGTACATGGCTGGCGGTGTGCGTGGACTGGTGGTGTGTGCGGACTGGTGCTTGGCTGGTGGTGTCCGTGGACTGGAGCTTGGCTGGCGGTGTGGGTGGATTGGCGATTGGCTGGCGGTGTGCCTGGACTGGCGATTGGCTGGCGGTGTGCCTGGACTGGCGATTGGCTGGCGGTGTGCCTGGACTGGCGCTTGGCTAGCGGTGTGTGTGGACTGGTGCTCGGCTGGCTGTGTGTGAGTAGTGACTTTCTGCTGGTCACTACACACACTGCTAGCTGAGTGCCACTCCACGCAATCCATCAGCCTGTGTAGTTGCTGTGTCTGGATTGTGGGCGTGTGAAAGTGATGGGCCCTTGAATGGCGCTGTGTGCTGGTGTGAGTTTTGTTATGTGATGGGCCCGCGGCTGGCGGTGTGAATGGTTTTGTATGTCTCACACGTATGAAAGGTGTATGAATGGCCTGTAAAGAGGTTGGTGCCTTGTCGTGGCTTTACAGCTCACGAGCTGTGAGTCAATGGTTCAGTTTCTCACCCTTTCAATTATTGCCAGTGCATCTCATTTCTGTGAAATCACTTGCTAATACAATTGTATCTACTGAACCATCACTCACCCTCGTGCCAAATCCAACCAGTATGTGTGTGTGCTTGCGGATTAGATAGCTGTGCAGTAATATTTGTCTTTCTGAAGCAGGGTGTACCTTGTCCCTTTTTGGTGAATTATGAAATGTGTTGCTTTTGTGCCTGGTAGTGCGAATGGTCTTGTTTGTATCACGTATGAAAGGTATGTGAATGGCCTGTAAAGTGGTTGGTGCCTTGACGTGGCTTTAGAGCTCACGAGTTGCGAGTCATTGGTTTGGTTTTTTGTGAATTTAATTATTGACAGTGCATTTCATTTTTCTGAAATCTCTTGTTAATAAAATTTAATACACTGAACCATGACTCGCCCACGTGCCAAATCCAACCAGTATGTGTGTGTGTTTGAGGAATAGATGGTTGTGCAGGAATCTTTGTCTTTAGTTTCTCTGCCAAGGTACACTTTCCATGCAAGAATAACCCACCAACTGTAGATATTGTCGAAAACCCATGGGAGTTCATGGTGATGTCTCTCTTGTGAATTCAAAAAAATTTTTTATCCCCAATGTCCTGTAAACCTCAAAATGTCTGCCACATTTTCTTTGCAATATTTTTCCAAAATTCTCACGCCGTAGGAACAATAGTTAATCTGGTTTTGCAAGGGGGGTCACTTTGGTTTTTGGCCCGGTGCTCGGCGGCCATCTAGGGAAACCTACCAAACCCACACATTTCTAAAAACTAGACATCTGGCGGCTTCCAGGGAGGTATGGCTTGCGTGGATCCCCCAACGTTTCCTTACCCATAATCCCCTGCAAACCTCAATTTTTGTTGAAAAATTCACTTTTTTCACACATTTTGGGGTGGGAAGGTTGTGGCATCACCGGGCTCACACAAATTTACCACCACCCAGCGTTCCCCCAGGTCTCCCGGTAAAAATGGTGCCTCACTTGTGTGGGAGGCCCAAGTACCCGCGGCAGGCAAGGGCCCAAAACATAGTGAGGCGACATCAAAATGGCCTATCGCAAAACCACCTGGTTTTGCAAAGGGGGGGCCCTTTGGTTTTTGACCCGGTGCTCGGCGGCCATCTAGGGAAACCTACCAAACCCATGCATTTCTGAAAACTAGACACCCGGCGGCTTCCAGGGAGGTATGGCTTGCATGGATCCCCCAACGTTTCCTTACCCAGAATCCTCTGCAAACCTCAATTTTTGCTGAAAAAATCACTTTTTTCACACATTTTGGGGTGGGAAAGTTGTGGCATCACCGGGCTCACACAAATTTACCACCACCCAGCATTCCCCCAGGTCTCCCGGTAAAAATGGTGCCTCACTTGTGTGGGAGGCCCAAGTACCCGCGGCATGCAAGGGCCCAAAACCTAGTGAGGCGACATCAAAAAGGCCTATCGCAAAACCACCTGGTTTTGCAAGGGGGGTCACTTTGGTTTTTGACCCGGTGCTCGGCGGCCATCTAGGGAAACCTACCAAACCCACACATTTCTGAAAACTAGAAACCCGGCGGCTTCCAGGGAAGTATGGCTTGCATGGATCCCCCAACGTTTCCTTACCCAGAATCCCCTGCAAACCTCCATTTTTGCTGAAAAAATCACTTTTTTCACACATTTTGGGGTGGGAAAGTTGTGACATCACCGGGCTCACACAAATTTACCACCACCCAGCATTCCCCCAGGTCTCCCGGTAAAAATGGTGCCTCACTTGTGTGGGAGGCCCAAGTACCCGCGGCAGGCAAGGGCCCAAAACCTAGTGAGGCGACATCAAAATGGCCTATCGCAAAACCACCTGGTTTTGCAAGGGGGGTCACTTTGGTTTTTGACCCGGTGCTCGGCGGCCATCTAGGGAAACCTACCAAACCCACGCATTTCTGAAAACTAGATACCCGGCGGCTTCCAGGGAGGTATGGCTTGCGTGGATCCCCCAACGTTTCCTTACCCAGAATCCCCTGCAAACCTCCATTTTTGCTGAAAAAATCACTTTTTTCACACATTTTGGGGTGGGAAAGTTGTGGCATCACCGGGCTCACACAAATTTACCACCACCCAGCGTTCCCCCAGGTCTCCCGGTAAAAATGGTGCCTCACTTGTGTGGGAGGCCCAAGTACCCGCGGCAGGCAAGGGCCCAAAACGTAGTGAGGCGACATCAAAATGGCCTATCGCAAAACCACCTGGTTTTGCAAGGGGGGTCACTTTGGTTTTTGACCCGGTGCTCGGCGGCCATCTAGGGATCATACCATTTGGGATAGGCCATTTTGATGTCGCCTCACTACGTTTTGGGCCCTTGCCTGCCGCGGGTACTTGGGCCTCCCACACAAGTGAGGCACCATTTTTACCGGGAGACCTGGGGGAACGCTGGGTGGTGGTAAATTTGTGTGAGCCCGGTGATGCCACAACTTTCCCACCCCAAAATGTGTGAAAAAAGTGATTTTTTCAGCAAAAATGTAGGTTTGCAGGGGATTCTGGGTAAGGAAACGTTGGGGGATCCACGCAAGCCATACCTCCCTGGAAGCCGCCGGGTGTCTAGTTTTCAGAAATGCGTGGGTTTGGTAGGTTTCCCTAGATGGCCGCCGAGCACCGGGTCAAAAACCAAAGTGACCCCCCTTGCAAAACCAGGTGGTTTTGCGATAGGCCATTTTGATGTCGCCTCACTACGTTTGGGGCCCTTGCCTGCCGCGGGTACTTGGGCCTCCCACACAAGTGAGGCACCATTTTTACCAGGAGACCTGGGGGAACGCTGGGTGGTGGTAAATTTGTGTGAGCCCGGTGATGCCACAACTTTACCACCCCAAAATGTGTGAAAAAAATGATTTTTTTCAGCAAAAATTGAGGTTTGCAGGGGATTCTGGGTAAGGAAACGTTGAGGGATCCACGCAAGCTATACCTCCCTGGAAGCCGCCGGGTGTCTAGTTTTCAGAAATGTGTGGGTTTGGTAGGTTTCCCTAGATGGCCGCCGAGCACCGGGTCAAAAACCAAAGTGACCCCCCTTGCAAAACCAGGTGGTTTTGCGATAGGCCATTTTGATGTCGCCTCACTACGTTTGGGGCCCTTGCCTGCCGCGGGTACTTGGGCCTCCCACACAAGTGAGGCACCATTTTTACCGGGAGACCTGGGGGAACGCTGGGTGGTGGTAAATTTGTGTGAGCCCGGTGATGCCACAACTTTCCCACCCCAAAATGTGTGAAAAAAGTGATTTTTTCAGCAAAAATTGAGGTTTGCAGGGGATTCTGGGTAAGGAAACATTGGGGGATCCACGCAAGCCATACCTCCCTGGAAGCCGCCGGGTGTCTAGTTTTCAGAAATGCGTAGGTTTGGTAGGTTTCTCTAGATGGCCGCCGAGCACCGGGTCAAAAACCAAAGTGACCCCCCTTGCAAAACCAGGTGGTTTTGCGATAGGCCATTTTGATGTCGCCTCACTACGTTTTGGGCCCTTGCCTGCCGCGGGTACTTGGGCCTCCCACACAAGTGAGGCCCCATTTTTACCGGGAGACCTGGGGGAATGCTGGGTGGTGGTAAATTTGTGTGAGCCCGGTGATGCCACAACTTTCCCACCCCAAAATGAGTGAAAAAAGTGATTTTTTCAGCAAAAATGGAGGTTTGCAGGGGATTCTGGGTAAGGAAACGTTGGGGGATCCACGCAAGCCATACCTCCCTGGAAGCCAGCGGGTGTCTAGTTTTCAGAAATGCGTGGGTTTGGTAGGTTTCCCTAGATGGCCGCCGAGCACCGGGTCAAAAACCAAAGTGACCCCCCTTGCCAAACCAGGTGGTTTTGCGATAGGCCATTTTGATGTCGCCTCACTACGTTTTGGGCCCTTGCCTGCCGCGGGTACTTGGGCCTCCCACACAAGTGAGGCACCATTTTTACCGGGAGACCAGGGGGAACGCTGGGTGGTGGTAAATTTGTGTGAGCCCGGTGATGCCACAACTTTCCCACCCCAAAATGTGTGAAAAAAAGAGATGTTTTCAGCAAAAATTGAGGTTTGCAGGGGATTCTGGGTAAGGAAACGTTGGGGGATCCACGCAAGCCATACCTCCCTGGAAGCCGCCGGGTGTCTAATTTTCAGAAATATGTGGGTTTGGTAGGTTTCCCTATGTGCCGGCAGAACTAGGGTTCAAAAACTACAGCTAGTCACTTTGCCAAAAAAGGGTCATTTTTCACAGCAAAATTGAGGTGTGACCATGTTGCGTTTTGCGCCGTTTCCTGTCGCGGGCACTAGGCCGACCCACACAAGTGAGGTACCATTTTTGTCGTAGGACTTTGGGGAACGCGGGGTGGGTGGAAATTTGTGGATCCACGCAGATTCCAGAACTTTCCATCCCAGAAATGTGAGGAAAATGTGGTTTTTTTGTCATTTTTTTACGTTTGCAAGGGATTCTGGGTAACAGACCATGGTGGGAGGCAGTCAAGTCACCCCATACTGGATTCCCCTGGGTGTCTAGTTTTCAAAAATGTATAGGTTTGCTAGGTTTCCCTAGGTGCCGGCAGGGCTCAAAAACTACAGCTAGTCACTTTGCCAAAAAAGGGTCATTTTACACTGCAAAATTGAGGTGTGACCACGTTGCGTTTTGCGCCGTTTCCTGTCGCGGGCACTAGGCCGACCCGCACAAGTGAGGTACCATTTTTCTCGTAGGACTTTGGGGAACGCGGGGTGGGTGGAAATTTGTGGATCCACGCAGATTCCAGAACTTTCCATCCCAGAAATGTGGGGAAAATGTGTTTTTTTTGTCATTTTTTACGTTTGCAAGGGATTCTGGGTAACAGACCATGGTGGGAGGCAGTCAAGTCACCCCGTTCTGGATTCCCCTGGGTGTCTAGTTTTCAAAAATGTATAGGTTTGCTAGGTTTCCCTAGGTGCCGGCAGGGCTAGGGTTAAAAAACTACAGCTAGTCACTTTGCCAAAAAAGGGTCATTTTTCACTGCAAAATTGAGGTGTGACCACGTTGCGTTTTGCGCCGTTTCCTGACGCGGGCACTAGGCCGACCCGCACAAGTAAGGTACCATTTTTCTCGTAGGACTTTGGGGAACGCGGGGTGGGTGGAAATTTGTGGATCCACGCAGATTCCAGAACTTTCCATCCCAGAAATGTGGGGAAAATGTGTTTATTTTGTCATTTTTTTACGTTTGCAAGGGATTCTGGGTAACAGACCATGGTGGGAGGCAGTCAAGTCACCCCATCCTGGATTCCCCTAGGTGTCTAGTTTTCAAAAATCTATAGGTTTGCTAGGTTTCCCTAGGTCCTGGCAGGGCTAGGGTTAAAAAACTACAGCTCGTCACTTTGCCAAAAAAGGGTCATTTTTCACTGCAAAATTGAGGTGTGACCACGTTGCGTTTTGCGCCGTTTCCTGTCGCGGGCACTAGGCCGACCCGCACAAGTGAGGTACCATTTTTCTCGTATGACTTTGGGGAACGCGGGGTGGGTGGAAATTTGTGGATCCACGCAGATTCCAGAACTTTCCATCCCAGAAATGTGGGGAAAATGTGTTTTTTTTGTCTTTTTTTACGTTTGCAAGGGATTCTGGGTAACAGACCATGGTGGGAGGCAGTCAAGTCACCCCATCCTGGATTCCCCTGGGTGTCTAGTTTTCAAAAATGTATAGGTTTATTAGGTTTCCCTAGGTGACGGCAGGGCTAGGGTTAAAAAATAACAGCTAGTCACTTTGCCAAAAAAGGGTCATTTTTCACTGCAAAATTGAGGTGTGACCACGTTGCGTTTTGCGCCGTTTCCTGTCGCGGGCACTAGGCCGACCCGCACAAGTGAGGTACCATTTTTCTCGTAGGACTTTGGGGAACGCGGGGTGGGTGGAAATTTGTGGATCAACGCAGATTCCAGAACTTTCCATCCCAGAAATATGGGGAAAATGTGTTTTTTTTGTCATTTTTTTACGTTCGCAAGGGATTCTGGGTAACAGACCATGGTGGGAGGCAGTCAAGTCACCCCATCCTGGATTCCCCTGGGTGTCTAGTTTTCAAAAATGTATAGGTTTGCTAGGTTTCCCTAGGTGCCGGCAGGGCTAGGGTTCAAAAACTACAGCTAGTCACTTTGCCAAAAAAGGGTCATTTTTCACTGCAAAATTGAGGTGTGACCACGTTGCGTTTTGCGCCGTTTCCTGTCGCGGGCACTAGGCCGACCCGCACAAGTGAGGTACCATTTTTCTCGTAGGACTTTGAGGAACGCGGGGTGGGTGGAAATTTGTGGATCCACGCAGATTCCAGAACTTTCCATCCCAGAAATGTGGGGAAAATGTGTTTTTTTTGTCATTTTTTTATGTTTGCAAGGGATTCTGGGTAACAGACCCTGGTGGGAGGCAGTCAAGTCACCCCATCCTGGATTCCCCTGGGTGTCTAGTTTTCAAAAATGTATAGGTTTATTAGGTTTCCCTAGGTGCCGGCAGGGCTAGGGTTCAAAAACAACAGCTAGTCACTTTGCCAAAAAAGGGTCATTTTTCACTGCAAAATTGAGGTGTGACCACGTTGCGTTTTCCGCCGTTTCTTGTCGCGGGCACTAGGCCGACCTGCACAAGTGAGGTACCATTTTTCTCGTAGGACTTTGGGGAAGGCGGGGTGGGTGGAAATTTGTGGATCCACGCAGATTCCAGAACTTTCCATCCCAGAAATGTGGGGAAAATTAGTTTTTTTTGTCATTTTTTTACGTTTGCAAGGGATTCTGGGTAACAGACCATGGTGGGAGGCAGTCAAGTCACCCCATCCTGGATTTCCCTGGGTGTCTAGTTTTCAAAAATGTATAGGTTTGCTAGGTTTCCCTAGGTGCCGGCAGGGCTAGGGTTCAAAAACTACAGCTAGTCACTTTGCCAAAAAAGGGTCATTTTTCACTGCAAAATTGAGGTGTGACCACGTTGCGTTTTGCGCCGTTTCCTGTCGCGGGCACTAGGCCGACCCGCACAAGTGAGGTACCATTTTTCTCGTAGAACTTTGGGGAACGCGGGGTGAGTGGAAATTTGTGGATCCACGCAGATTCCAGAACTTTCCATCCCAGAAATGTGGGGAAAATTTGTTTTTTTTGTCATTTTTTCACGTTTTCAAGGGATTCTGGGTAACAGACCATGGTGGGAGGCAGTCAAGTCACCCCATCCTGGATTCCCCTGGGTGTCTAGTTTTCAAAAATGTATAGGTTTGCTAGGTTTCCCTAGGTGCCGGCAGGGCTAGGGTTCAAAAACTACAGCTAGTCACTTTGCCAAAAAAGGGTCATTTTTCACTGCAAAATTGAGGTGTGACCACGTTGCGTTTTGCGCCGTTTCCTGTCGCGGGCACTAGGCCGACACGCACAAGTGAGGTACCATTTTTCTCGTAGGACTTTGGGGAACGCGGGGTGGGTGGAAATTTGTGGATCCACGCAGATTCCAGAACTTTCCATGCCAGAAAGGTGGGGAAATGTGTTTTTGTTTGTCATTTTTGTACATTTGCAAGGGATTCTGGGTAACAGACCATGGTGGGAGGCAGTCAAGTCACCCCATCCTGGATTCCCCTCGGTGTCTAGTTTACAAAAATGTATAGGTTTACTAGGTTTCCCTAGGTGCCGGCAGGGCTAGGGTTCAAAAACTACAGCTAGACTCTTCGCAAAAAAAGTGTAAATTTTCAGTGTGAAAATGTGGTGCGTTCACCTTATGTTTTGAGCCACTTCCTGTCGTGGGCACTATGCCTACCCACACAAGTGAGGTACCATTTTTATCGGGAGACTTAGCGTAGTTCAGATTTGTAAAGCAACTGTTATTACCTATTGATTTTTGATGCATTTCTCCCTTCCAAATGAAAGACATTGTGTAAAAAAAAAGTCATTTTGAAAAATGACCAATAATTGTCATGCAAGTATGAGTATTCCCAATTTCGAAAATGTGCAAATATGCACTGTTTCTAAACTCTGTAATTTGTTCCCATTTCAGAAATACATAGGTGTCTTTCATACCGATTTTTCCATGTATACATTTTCCCACATTAATTGCTATATACCCGGAACAAAAAAAAAAACCATTACAAAATGCTGCTCAATTTTTTACTCTGGGCTCGTTGGGCTCTAGGTGCAAGTCCTATATATCCCCACAACCAGGAAGGACCACCGGATGTAACGGTACATTGCTTTCAAAGAGATGTCATAATTCGAAGAAGTTACAGGTGAAAACGTTGACTCAAAAGGCTGCTTTTTTCACCAAAGTTTTAATTTTTCCTATATTTACCTGTAAGTTTCTATAAAGAAACCTTCATGGATCTACACAAATGACCCCTTGCTGAATTCAGAATTGTGTCTACTTTTCAAAAATGTATAGCTGTCCAGGATCCATTATTGCTTTTCTACCCATTTCTACCATTATCTGGAAGGAGGTTCAAAGCACAAAAAATAGCAAAAATAGGGAATGTCCCAGAAAAATGTCAAAACTGTGTAAAAAATGTTGGATTTCTGACAAAAAACTGTCATTCCCTAAAAGCTGGAGAAATTGTGATTTCAGCCCCACAAACCCTTTTTTGATATCATTTGCAGAGAAAAACCCAGACGCTTTCATTTGCAGCCACTTTTCCCCATTTTTCACAAAAAAAACAAAATTTTGCTGTATTTTGGCTAATTTCTGGGACCCCTCTAGGAGAATCCACAAACCCTGGGTACCTTTAGAATCCCCATGATGTTGGAAGAAAAGGACGCAAATTTGGCATGGATACCTAATGTGGTCAAAAAGTTACAGGGGCCTAAGCGCGCACTACCCCAAATAGCCCAAAAAAGGCTTAGCACAGGAGGGGAAAAGGCCTAGCAGCGAAGGGGTTAAACGTGGTTATGACCCTTGTGACAGATTTGGTGGTATCCGATTTAAGTGTCTGACCCAATGATTCCTCTCTGCTGACATTAGCAATCTTTTCTAGTGCTTTTTTCAGTACCCATTCTGGGTACCCCCGTTCTCTGAATCTCTCAAGTAAGACTTTCTGTTCTTGTATATATTTATCTTCATTGTGACTATTTCTTCTTGCCCTCAGTAATTCTCCATACGGAATGCTCCATTTAAGGGCTTCTGGATGTTCACTGAGGGCATGAAGAAGACTATTCCCAGCTGTCTCTTTTCGATATAAGCTAGTAATGATTTTATCTTGCTCAACTTCGATCTTAATATCGAGAAATTCCACATATGTTTTGCTGATGTTATAGGTCAAAACGATATTGTACTGGTAGTTATTCAGTTTATTGATGAAGTTTAAGGCTTCTGATTTGCTTCCTTTCCCTACTATCAGCAAATCATCGATGTATCACAACCATTTTACTACTGATTTAAACTCATCTGCCATATCAAGATCTGAGCGAATTTCTTCTTCCCATTTTCCTAGAAATAGGTTGGCAAAACTAGGCACGAAGCACGTACCCATCGCCGTGCCTCGCACCTGTTTATAAAAGATACCATTGAAGAGGAAAATGTTATTCTTGAGACATATCGATATCATGTCTTTTAACATTCTAGTATGTTCTAAATACTTGATGTTACGTGAATTTAGAAAATGTAAACATGCTTCAATACCCTGGTCATGATCAATGATGGTATATAATGTGTTCACATCCAGGGTAATCAGTGAATAGTCCTCTTTCCATACAAGACCTTCAATCTTATTTAAAAAATCCTTTGTATCCCTCACATACGATGGAAGTTCAATGACATACTCTTTAAGGAATTGATCGACATATTTGGAAATGTTTTCCAATGCATTCCCTACTGAGGAGACTATAGGCCTTCCCGGAGGGATGGTTGGATGTTTATGGATCTTTGGTAAAAGATACAGCACCGGTAATTTTGGATAATCTCTCTTCAAAAAACAATATTCTTGCCAAGTAATGACACCTGATTCTTGCCATTCTGCAAGTTTTTCCCATGCAGTGGTAATGCTGGCATAATAGGTGTTAGTATCACAAATACAATAGAATCTAGTATTGTTTAGTTGTTTTTCAGCTTCTTCTACATACAATTTTTTGTCCCACAACACTATATTTTCTCCCTTATCGGAGGGACGTATAACCAACTGTCATCTTTGGCCAAAGACAAAATCACCTCACGTTGTTTGAGAGATAAATTATACTTAATACCATGTTATCATTCAATCCATATTTTTGTTTCTTATGTTCCTTCGTTACCACATCTTGAAAAGTGTCAATTGAATCATATGGTAAGTTAGGATAAAAGACAGAGTGTGGTTTGAAGGAAGTACATACAGCTTTGTCAGTCACAAAGTCAGAATCAGATCTTTCCTGGGTCACCAAATCATCTATGTTTGTTCCTAAATCAAATACTGTATACAAAGTATCTGCATCGCCAACTGTAAGATTGATATCACTCAAACTGGCAGATATAGATGGATTGTCAGAATAAGTTGCACTATTTCTAAGCATGTGCCATTTTTTTAATTTAATTTTCCGTACAAATTTGAAAATGTCTATACGAGTGTTGGTATAATTAAAAGGTTCTGTAGGGCAAAAAGATAGTCCCAAGCATAGAGTTGTTTTGTCAAAAAACGACAGAGTACGTGATGAAAGATTAATAATGGTTTGATTTACCGTTTCCGGATCCATAATTACTGTATTTTGTTGGAGCCTCTTCTTCTTGTTCCCATTGGCTCGCTGTTTCTTTGTTCTATGCTTGCGCTTAAGTCGTCTCTGTTTACTCCGCCCCTGCCTCTTCCTCTTCTTCTTCCACGGCCCCTTCCTCGGCCCCAAGCTGGTGGAGTTGGGGTAGGGGTTATCTTCCCGGGTTGTCAACTTTTTTTCATCACTCGAAACTCGTCTAAAAAAGTGGGTTGACGTGTAATTACTTCCACTTCTGAAGATGAGCTCGCTGTCTGTATGGACACATCAGTATCGGAATCGCTTGCTTCGTTTTGTATAGCTGTTGTTTGATTTGTTCTTGCATAGATGTTTGGTTATAAAGGTGGTCATACTTGTGGCTATATGTTAAAATCCGGCCCGTCTCATAATCTATGCAGTCTCTGTGGAGCTTTCTTTGTTTGCGAAGCTTTATTTCCTCTTCATGTTTCAGTAATCTTCCTTTAAGGTCTTCTTTAAATTTAGTGATACTATGTTGATCTTCATTTTTCTTTAAATCATCTTCAAGCTCCCGTATTTCTTTTAATATCTTTTCTCTATCTTCCTACGCATATTTTATTAATATGCTTAACATTTTGCGTGAGCTAGTAGCTGAATTTTCCGCCCATTCTTCCAACATTTGTGGATTAGGTGACTCATGGGAGGGAGTTATATAAATTCTCAGACCTCGGGGAACCATCTGTTTCTCAACATAGTCCTGAAGGGAAATAGCTTCCCACCACTTTGACGTTTCTTGTCTTTTAAGTTTTTCATATTTTTTTAGTTGACTGCTTAGAGTAGTATCTTTGTTATGGGCAAGTGTTGCAATAGACCTTCCTTTACCAGGTGCTGTTGCGAAAAGTGATTGTGCAGCTTTACGTCTCTCATTCTCTTCTTCCATAATGTCACTGTAGATAAAGTTTCTTAGTTTGAATAAAATTCAAACACTAAACGTGCGTCTTTGTTTCCGGAATTAAAGCTTAGATAATTCCATATTATGCTTCTTTTTTGAGCATTTATACTTCCTCCTCTCATTGACAGGTTCCTGATGCCACAATAATGTTTATTTGTTATAGCAAGGGGACACTCATGATCCTGCTTTGTAAGTACTTTTAATGGAGGCTCTTTACAAGGTACACGAGCTTGTAACGTACCCGAAAGTTACTTTGGCTGATGCAAAATTGTTTTCGCATTCAATGCCTCCCTTTAGATCTTCCGCCGGTCCCAGACCTCCCCAGAGATGTAAGTAACCGTCCTGTCCGCAGTACCTGTGAAGAGAACGCCGCCCGAGCACTAGGCTAAAACGAGCATTCCCGCCACGGCACCACAAACAAAGACGGGCTTACCTCTGATGGTCGGGAACCTTGCTGATCCTCGGTACTCCACCGTTAGTTTCCTGCTGGCAATCCAAAAGTTAGTGGCCGGCTCAAAATCCCTCGTATTTGAGATTCATTCGCAGAACGGGTCATTCCGGGATTAAGCCCAAAGTCAGGTGGTGCGTTTGCCGGTATGCCCGCACCGGTGAATAATTTCCTTTAGCTGAAAATACACGCACACTCAAAGTATAATGCTCATAGAGAAGCTGATTTATTGCTCGCTACGCGTTTCGACAAATTAATGTCTTGATCACACAAAGTGAAGAGCAAACAAAGACGTGCATAAATAAGTCTAAGAAACGGAAAAAGGACTACATTACACTCATCGTATGTCCTGTCATTGAAAAGTGTCGGCCATCTTACAGTGGTAAAGTGCATTTCTTAGCATTAGTAATATAACATACATCATGACATTTCTGTGCTTTCATCGAAATCAAACTACAGATAGTAAAATACAAGTTGCGTATTTCCATCTCGCACTAGTGGCCATCTTACAGTGGTAAAGTGCATTTCTTGGCATTAGTAATATAATATACATCATGACATTTCTGTGCTTTCATCGAAATCAAACTACAGATAGTAAAATACAAGTTGCGTATTTCCATCTCGCACTAGTGGCTCTAATGTTGATTATCGAAATAAAAGAAACAAAAGTGTCCCATAATTGCTTAGCTCTATACATTATTGTGATTATTCACAGTAAAATACATCCTTGTTTACCATGTTATTTACGGTAAATTCCGTTGCAATTCCCCAATAATGCACATTTTTATAGATAATGGGACTAATTTCTGTCGCACTAGTGGCATTAAATTCATTCTGCATTGTAAAAATAGCTAATAAGTTTAGTACACTTGCTATCAGACGGTTATATTATAATGTATATTTTGTTGTCTCGTAGAATTCAATATGGAATAAATGGTTCCTAATGTTCTACATACTAAATCCAATTACATTCTTGTATATGATGATCAGAATACCTAATTTTCACCTATCGATATTAATGACAAGACTTAATAAAAAACGAATGTTCACTTGAATAAATGTATGTCCAAGAATCGTCCACAAATAAACAACCTAATACTGTGAAAAAATTATAAAGTGAAAAATAGTCAGACTTTCAATTATTTCAACTTTAGAAAAAAGATTAAAGTCTCTTATCTTGTTTCACATCAGTTTCCGAGCCCGGTGGAAGAAAAGGGTAGGGTACCCATACAGTAACCATATAATACGGTGGGTCCCTTCCTTACTTCCTGTGAAAACAAAAGAGAAAAAATAAAATAATGACTTTACTTCATCATAGAAAGTTATCCATCAGAATTCAAAATCAAGGCATAACATCAAAGTTACAGTTCTCAGCACAATACTTGGTATATTAGACAGAGTCTCCATATCTAGCATTCATTCCTCATACAAATGTGTTGCTAATTCATCGTCCATATTATGGCCTCCAGGAAATTTAGTTTCTAGCTCAAGTATCCATTTGGATTCTTTTTTCCGAAGAGCTAATTCTCTATTGCCCCCTCTATTGCCCAGAATAATTTGTTCAATAGCATAGAAGCGCAATAAAGCACTATTGGAGTCGTGGAATTTTTTAAAATGTCTAGCAATAGGATAGTGTATATCAACATTTGTAATTGCTCTAAGATGTTCCATAACTCTTTTTTTGATTATACAAGTAGTACTCCCTACATACCTGAGTTTGCAGGGACATTCCAAGATATATATTATGTAGGTACTGTGTACTGCATGTGAGGAATGATGTATTTTCCATTTTTGCGTTCTACCTGGATTGCTGAATTCTTTGACAGACTGGCTGAATTTACAAGATCTACAATGACCACATGGAAAGAAGCCTTTAAGGTCATGGAACGTACTTTTCTTAGTAACAGTAATATCACTTTTTACCAGGATATCTCTGAGATTCTTCCCTTTTCTGTAGGTAATTTTGGGTCTTTCACCTACTTCTGAGCCTACGATATTATCTGTCTGAAGAATGTTCCGATTGTCACTTAGAATTTTTTGTATTTTCTTGGAGTGACTATTAAACGTGGTTATGACCCTTGTGACAGATTTGGTGGTATCCGATTTAAGTGTCTGACCCGTTCTGCGAATGAATATATATATATATATATATATATATTACCTGCTGGCGGTCGCCAGAAGGTAGTTATAGTTAGGGCCTATTTTCCATAGGAAATCTGTAACATTCTATTCCCAACAACTTTGGCCCGATTGACAAATCTTCAGAACATTTTCAAAACTTTTGGCCAGCTCCGGTCCGCTCCTATCCAGAAAGTCTCGGGAAGATTTGTGTAGCGGGGGCAGAGAAAAAAGGGGGATCCCAAAACGTGTTTTCCCCATGCAATTTCCCATAGGACCTTTAGCCGCAGCTACAGCCCGAACTGCTGAACGGAATTACACCAAATTTGGCAGAAAGGTAGTCCTTAGTTCAGACTCGTGCCTTTTGCTTAAATCGTGTAAATCCGTTTAGTAGTTCCTGAGAAAATCAAAAGTAAAATCACATATATATGTGGGCGGAGCCTAACCACACATCTCATCGTGAGATCTGATTGGCTGTCAGTACTTCATCCAAGAAGTGTTGGCAGCCATCTTAGAACCAATATACATGATAGCACCTCATTAAAACGCATTGCAGTTAGTAGAAAGTTTTAAGACTTTAGTTACATTATAAATCATTTGTTGATGGTACCATACTCATTTTAGGAATTGTGGTATCTTCTAATGTGATTTTACCATGTGAAAAAGCCTTCTGCTGGGATATCATGAATATTGTTTGAGAGAAAACTATGTTCTCATGCTTTTCCCACAGAGGTTTGGAAGGTGATCTATAAACTAATCTGAGAGCATATTTTTTGTAAATTCACATTATCTTTCTCAGTCATGTGAGAATGAAGTCTGATATTCTCAGTAAAACGTGTACATCCAACAAGGGCAGAGACTGTCAGTTGATTCCTTTGTGTTCTACTGCAGCTTCCCAGAGTGTTCCAAAGAACAACTAGAGCGCTAACAGTCCTACATATGATAAATGTTTGGCACACCTGAAGCCATCTTGAATGGAATAAAGTGGTAACTCTTAAAACATTTAATTTAAAAAGGAACAAAATGAGGGGGTTCATTTTGCCATAGAAATTATGATTAGTGCTGTAGAAAGAAAAATTAGGGCACATTTTGACTTCTCAAATCCTCTTCTATTTCATTAAAAAATTCTGACATGCAGACTGAAACATGCACTTTGAATACCTGCAGCAGACTTCCCTGGTGAGCAGTAGTTTTACTACAGTGATCTAATGAGCAACTAGAGCGCAACCATTCAGAATTTATGGCAAATGGGTGACACATCTGAATGCCTTCTTGATGTAATCAAAGTAAACAAGCATTGAAAATGCAACAGGTCGCACCCTCGTTTAAGTTTAAGCAATTCTGTTTGTAATTATGTGGCTTTTTAGCTTTGCTTTTATTAGTATTTTTCAAACGTTCATGTACATAACATGCATATGCATGCATATATGTATATGTATGCATGCATTTATGTTTGTATTTATATAGATGTGCAGATAATATATATGTTTATATATGTATGTATATATATACACATACATGTATAGAAATGCATATGCATATATATGCATATATATATATATATATGTGCATATGTGAGCGTGTAGAGAGAGGTAGAGAGAGGTAGAGAGGTAGAGGTGTAGAGGTAGAGAGGTAGAGGTAGAGAGGTAGAGAGTAGTAGAGAGAGAGGTAGAGAGAGGTAGAGAGGTAGAGAGTAGAGGATGAGTAATAGAGAGTAGAGAGTGAGTAGTAGAGAGTAGTAGAGTAGCAGAGAGTGAATAGTAGAGAGTAGTAGAGTGAGTAGTAGAGAGTGAGTAGTACAGAGTGAGTAGTACAGAGTAGTAGAGAGTGAGTAGTAGAGAGTAGTTGAGAGTGGGTAGTAGAGAGTGAGTAGTAGAGAGTAGTAGAGAGTAGTAGAGAGTGAGTAGTAGAGTGAGCAGGAGCGAGTAGTAGAGAGTGAGTACTAAAGAGTAGTAGAGAGTGAGTAGTAGAGAGTGAGTAGTGGAGAGTGAGTAGTAGAGAGTGAGTTGCAGAGAGAGAGTAGTAGAGAGTAGTAGAGAGTGAGTAGTAGAGTGTAGTAGAGAGTGAGTAGTAGAGAGTGAGTAGTACAAAGTGAGTAGTAGAGAGTAGTAGAGTGAGTAGTAGAGAGTGAGTAGTAGAGTGAGTAGTAGGGACTAGTAGAGAGTGAGTAGTAGAGTGAGTAGTAGAGAGTAGTAGAGAGCGAATAGCAGAGAGAAAGTAGTAGAGAGTGTACAGTAGAGAGTGAGTGGTAGAGAGTAGTAGAGAGTAGTAGAGAGTGAGTAGTAGAGAGAGTAGTAGAGAGTAGTAGAGTAGTAGACAATGAGTAGTAGAGTGAGTAGTAGAGAGCGAGTAGTAGATTGTGAGTAGTAGAGAGTAGTAGAGAGTGAGTACTAGAGAGTTAGTAGTAGAGAGTGAGTAGTAGAGTAGTAGACAGTGAGTAGTAGAGAGTAGTAGAGTGAGTAGTAGAGAGTAAGTAGTAGAGAGAGAGTAGTAGAGAGTAGTAGAGAGTGAGTAGTAGAGTAGTAGAGAGTGAGTAGTAGAGAGAGTAGTAGAGAGTAGTAGAATAGTAGAGAGTGAGTAGTAGAGAGTGAGTAGTAGAGAGTAGTAGAGAGTGAGTAGTAGAGAGTGAGTAGTGGAGAGTGAGTAGTAGAGAGTAGTAGATAGAGCGAGTAGTAGAGAGTGAGTAGTAGAGAGTGAGTAGTAGAGATTAGTAGAGTGAGTAGTAGAGAGGGAGTAGTAGAGAGAGAGTAGTAGAGAGTGAGTAGTAGAGTAGCAGAGAGTGAGTGGTAGAGAGTAGTAGAGAGTAGTAGAGTGAGTAGTAGAGAGTAGTAGAGAGTGAGTAGTAGAGAGTGAGTAGTAGAGAGTAGTAGTAGAGAGCAGTAGTAGAGAGTAGTAGAGAGTAGTAGCGAGTGAGTAGTAGAGAGTGAGTAGTTTCATTTAAAAGGAACACAATGAGGAGGTTCATTTTGCCATAGAAATTATGATTAGTGCTGTAAAAAGAAAAATTAGGGCACATTTTTTGTGACTTCTCAAATCCTCTTCTATTTCATTAAAAAATTCTGACATGCAGACTGAAACATGCACTTTTAATACCAGCAGCAGACTTCCCTGGTGAGCAGTAGTTTTACTACAGTGATCTAATAAGGAACTAGAGTGCTAACATTCCGAATTTATGGCAAATGTGTGACACATCTGAATGCCTTCTTGATGGAATCAAAGTAAAAAACCTGCAAGTATTTCCTACTGAGGAGACTGTAGTAAATGAGGAAATTAGGAAACTTCATAACAAATAAGTCTTCCAAGATGGCCACCAGAGACAAAAGAGCCCAAATGTAGCACAAATATCACCCAGATGTAGCCCAAGTAAAGCCCAATGACGGAATGTCCCAGAGTGTTCTAAAGAACAACTAGAGCGCTAACAGTCTTACTTATGACAAAAGTATGGCACACCTGAAGCCATCTTGATTGGAATAAAGTGGTAACACTTAGCATTTAATTTGCAAAGGAACAAAATGAGGGGGTTCATTTTGCCAAAGAAATTATGATTAAGCCTGGGTAAAGCACTACGCTACGCTCGCATAGTTTGCAAAGTTTGCTCTACTTCGCACTACGCAAATTGCACGTAGCACAGTGCAAACATGCGTAGCGTAGTGTTGCGTAGTGCAGCTGTCATTTTTTGCTTGCTTGCGGTCCTCAACATCAAGTTGGCGACCACGAGCAAGCAAAATGACATCCTGGCGAGACTTTTTCCTTGTTCGCGATCACCAACATCAAGTTGCCGATCGCGAGCGTGGAAAATAAACATCCCGGAGAGATTCTCAACGCGAGGAGGTCAGGTTTCTCATTGCGAGTGGTCGCGTATGCTCACGAACGCTCGCGATGAGAAACTACTAGTCCGCGTTGAGAAAGCTGCCTCTCGAGTAAAAATCTACTCGAGCGGCAGAATACTACAGCTCGCACTGTGCCAGATGCCGTTTTCAATGATTCCACAGTGCCGGATGCTTGTCCGCACTGTGCAATCATTGAAAACGGCATCTTGCACAGTGCGAACAGGGTACTACGCAGTACGCGAAGTGCTACGCGTAGCTCGCGAAGTGCTACGCGTAGCTCACGTAGTGCGAAGTGCACTTTGCGTAGCTTCACGTAGTGCTACTTTGCGAACTACGCCCAGGGTTAATTATGATTAGTGCATCAGAAAGAAAAATTAGGGCACATTTTGACTTCTCAAATCCTCTTCTATTTCATAAAAAAATTCTGACATGCAGACTGAAACATGCACTTTGAATACCTGCAGCAGACTTCCCTGGTGAGCAGTAGTTTTACTACAGTGATCTAATGAGCAACTAGAGCGCAACCATTCAGAATTTATGGCAAATGTGTGACACATCTGAATGCCTTCTTGATGGAACCAAAGTAAACAAGCATTGAAAATGCAATAGGTCTCACCCTCGTTTAAGTTAAAGAAATTCTGTTTGTAATTAGGTGGCTTTTTAGCTTTGCTTGTATTAGTGTTTTTCAAACTTTCATGTACATAACATGCATATGTATGCATATATGTATATGTATATGTATGCATGCATTTATATTTGTATTTATATAGATATGCAGATTATATATATGTTTATATATGTATGTATATATATATATATATACACATACATATACATAAATGCATATGCATATATATATGCATATATATGTGCATATGTGTGCGTGTAGAGAGAGGTATAGAGAGGTTGAGAGGTAGAGGTATAGAGGTAGAGGTGAAGAGGTAGAGAGGTAGAGGTAGAGAGATAGAGAGGTCTAGAGTAGTAGAGAGAGAGGTAGAGAGAGGTAGAGAGTAGAGAGAGTAATAGAGAGTAGAGAGTGAGTAGTAGAGAGTAGAGAGAGTAGCAGAGAGTGAGTAGTAGAGAGTAGCAGAGTGAGTAGTAGAGAGTGAGTAGTAGAGAGTAGTAGAGAGTGAGTATTAGAGAGTGAGTTGTAGAGAGTGAGTAGTAGAGAGTGAGTAGTAGAAAGTAGTAGAGAGTAGCTGAGAGTGAGTAGTAGAAAGTAGTAGAGAGTATTAGAGAGTGAGTAGCAGAGAGTAGTAGAGAATGAGTAGTAGAGAGTGAGTAGTAGAGAGTAGTAGAGAGTGAGTAGCAGAGAGAGAGTATTAGAGAGTGAGTAGTAGAGTGAGTAGTAGAGAGTAGTAGAGAGAGAGTAGTAAAGAGTGAGTAGTACAGAGTAGTAGAGAGTGAGTAGTAGAGTGAGTAGTAGAGTGAGTAGTAGAGAGTGAGTAGTAGGGAGTAGTAGAGAGAGAGTAGTAGAGAGTGAGTAGTAGAGAGTAGTAGAGAGTGAGTAGTAGAGAGAGAGTAGTAGAGAGTAGTAGAGAGTAGTAGAGAGTGAGTAGTAGAGAGAGAGTAGTAGAGAGTAGTGGAGTAGTAGAGAGTGAGTAGTAGAGAGTAGTAGAGAGTGTGTAGTAGAGAGTGAGTAGTAGAGAGTGAGTAGTAGAGAGTAGTAAAGAGTGCATAGTAGAGAGTGAGTAGTAGAGAGTAGTAGAGAGTGAGTAGTAGAGAGAATAGTAGAGAGTGAGAAGTAGAGAGAGTAAGAGATAGTAGTAGAGTAGTAGAGAGTGAGTAGTAGAGTAAGTAGTAGAGAGTAGTTGAGAGCGAGTAGTAGAGAGTGAGCAGTGGAGAGTGAGCAGTAGAGAGTAGTAGAGAGTGAGTAGTAAAGAGTAGTAGAGAGAGCGTGGTAGAGAGTGAGTAGTACAGAGTAGTGGAGTGAGTAGTAGAGAGTGAGTAGTAGAGAGAGAGTAGTAGAGAGTGAGTAGTAGAGAGTGAGTGGTAGAGAGTAGTAGAGTGAGTAGTAGAGAGTGAGTAGTAGAGAGAGAGTAGTAGATAGTGAGTAGTAGAGAGTGAGTAGTAGATATATATTTATATATGTATGTATATATATATACACATACATATACATAAATGCATATGCATATATATATGCATATATATGTGCATATGTGTGCGTGTAGAGAGAGGTATAGAGAGGTTGAGGGGTAGAGGTATAGAGGTAGAGGTGAAGAGGTAGAGAGGTAGAGGTAGAGAGATAGAGAGGTCTAGAGTAGTAGAGAGAGAGGTAGAGAGAGGTAGAGAGTAGAGAGAGTAATAGAGAGTAGAGAGTGAGTAGTAGAGAGTAGAGAGAGTAGCAGAGAGTGAGTAGTAGAGAGTAGCAGAGTGAGTAGTAGAGAGTGAGTAGTAGAGAGTAGTAGAGAGTGAGTATTAGAGAGTGAGTCGTAGAGAGTGAGTAGTAGAGAGTGAGTAGTAGAAAGTAGTAGAGAGTAGCTGAGAGTGAGTAGTAGAAAGTAGTAGAGAGTATTAGAGAGTGAGTAGCAGAGAGTAGTAGAGAATGAGTAGTAGAGAGTGAGTAGTAGAGAGTAGTAGAGAGTGAGTAGCAGAGAGAGAGTATTAGAGAGTGAGTAGTAGAGTGAGTAGTAGAGAGTAGTAGAGAGAGAGTAGTAAAGAGTGAGTAGTACAGAGTAGTAGAGAGTGAGTAGTAGAGTGAGTAGTAGAGTGAGTAGTAGAGTGAGTAGTAGAGAGTGAGTAGTAGGGAGTAGTAGAGAGAGAGTAGTAGAGAGTGAGTAGTAGAGAGTAGTAGAGAGTGAGTAGTAGAGAGAGAGTAGTAGAGAGTAGTAGAGAGTAGTAGAGAGTGAGTAGTAGAGAGAGAGTAGTAGAGAGTAGTGGAGTAGTAGAGAGTGAGTAGTAGAGAGTAGTAGAGAGTGTGTAGTAAAGAGTGAGTAGTAGAGAGTGAGTAGTAGAGAGTAGTAAAGAGTGCGTAGTAGAGAGTGAGTAGTAGAGAGTAGTAGAGAGTGAGTAGTAGAGAGAATAGTAGAGAGTGAGAAGTAGAGAGAGTAAGAGATAGTAGTAGAGTAGTAGAGAGTGAGTAGTAGAGTAAGTAGTAGAGAGTAGTTGAGAGCGAGTAGTAGAGAGTGAGCAGTGGAGAGTGAGCAGTAGAGAGTAGTAGAGAGTGAGTAGTAAAGAGTAGTAGAGAGAGCGTGGTAGAGAGTGAGTAGTACAGAGTAGTGGAGTGAGTAGTAGAGAGTGAGTAGTAGAGAGAGAGTAGTAGAGAGTGAGTAGTAGAGAGTGAGTGGTAGACAGTAGTAGAGTGAGTAGTAGAGAGAGTAGTACAGAGTAGTAGAGAGTAGTAGAGAAGTAGAGAGTGAGTAGTAGAGAGAGAGTAGTAGAGAGTAGTAGAGTAGTAGAGAGTAAGTATTAGAGAGTGAGTAGTAGAGAATAGTAGAGAGCGAGTAGTAGAGAGTGAGTAGTGGAGAGTGAGTAGTAGAGAGTAGTAGAGAGTGAGTAGTAGAGAGTAGTAGAGAGTGAGTAGTAGAGAGTGAGTAGTAGGATGAATAGTAGAGAGTGAGTAGTAGAGAGAGAGTAGTAGATAGTGAGTAGTAGAGAGTGAGTAGTAGAGAGAGTAATAGAGAGTGAGTAGTAGAGTAGTAGATAATGAGTGGTAGAGAGTAGTATGGAGTAGTAGAGTGAGTAGTAGAGAGTAGTAGAGAGTAGTAGAGAGTGAGTAGTAAAGATTGAATAGTAGAGAGTAGTAGAGAGAGAGTAGTAGAGAGTAGTAGAGAGTGAGTAGTAGAGAGTGAGTAGTAGAGAGTGAGTAGTAGAGAGTAGTAGAGTAGTAGAGAGTAGTAGAGAGTGAGTAGTAGAGTAGTAGAGAGTGAGTGGTAGAGAGTAGTAGAGAGTAGTAGAGTGAGTATTAGAGAGTGAATAGTAGAGAGTGAATAGTAGAGAGTAGTAGAGAATGAGTAGTAGAGAGAGAGAGTAGTAGAGAGTGAGTAGTAGAGTAGTAGAGAGTGAGTGGAAGAGAGTAGTATAGAGTAGTAGAGTGAGTAGTAGAGAGTATAGAGTAGTAGAGTGAGTAGTAGCGAGTGAATAGTAGAGAGTAGTAGAGAGAGAGTAGTAGAGAGTAGTAGGAAGTGAGTAGTAGAGAGTGAGTAGTAGAGAGTAGTAGAATAGTAGAGATTGAGTAGTAGAGAGAGAGTAGTAGAGAGTGAGTAGTAGAGTCGTAGAGAGTGAGTGGTAGAGGGTAGTGGAGAGTAGTAGAGTGAGTAGTAGAGAGTGAATAGTAGAGAGTGAATAGTAGAGAGTAGTAGAGAGTGAGTAGTAGAGAGAGTAGTAGAGAGTGAGTAGCAGAGAGTAGTAGAGAGTGAGTAGTAGAGAGTGAGTAGTAGAGAGAGAGTAGTAGAGAGTAGTAGAAAGTGAGTAGTAGAGTAGTAGAGAGTAGCCAGTCAGGGTCAGTGTCAGTCAGTCAGTATCAGTGTCAGTCAGTCAGTGTCAGTTAGTCAGTCAGTCAATCAGTGTCAGTCAGTCAGTCAGTGTCAGTCAGTCAGTGTCAGTCATTGTCAGTCAGTCAGTTTCAGTCAATCAGTGTCAGTGTCAGTCAGTGTCAGTCAGTTAATCAGTGTCAGTCAGTGTCAATCAGTCAGTGTCAGTCAGTCAGTGTCAGTCAGTCAGTGTAAGCTAGAGCAGCTCTGCTGACCTGGTTCTCTGCCTCTAAAGCAGCTCTGCTGACCTGGTTCTCTCCCTCTAAAGCAGCTCTCCTGGCCTGGTTTCTCTGGTTCTACAGCAGGTCTGCTGACCTGGTTCTCTGGCTCTAGAGCAGCTCTGCTGACCTAGTTCCTAGGATACAGAGCAGCACTGCTGATCTGGTTCTCTGGCTCTACAACAGCTCTGCTGACCTGGTTCTCTGGCTCTAAAGCAGCTCTGTTGACCCGGTTCTATGACTCTAAAGCAGTTCTGCTGACATTGTTCTCTGGCTCTAGAGCAGCTCTGCTGACCTGGTTCTCTCCCTCTAGAGCAGATCTGCTGACCTGGTTCTCTCCCTCTAAAGCAGCTCTACTGACCTGGTTTCTCTGGCTCTACAGCAACTCTGCTGACCTGGCTCTCTGGCTCTAGAGCAGCTCTGCTGACATGGTTCTTAGGCTCTAGAGCAGCTCTGCTGACCTGGTTCTCTGGCTCTAAAGCAGCTCTGCTGACCTGGCTCTCTGGCTCTAGAGCAGCTCTGCTGACATGGTTATTAGGCTCTAGAGCAGCTCTGCTGACCTGGTTCTCTGGCTCTAAAGCAGCTCTGCTGACCTGGTTCTATGGCTCTAAAGCAGCTCTGCTGACTTGATTCTCTGGCTCTAGAGCAGCTCTGCTGACCTGGTTCTCTGGCTCTAAAGCAGCTCTGCTGACCTGGTTCTCTGGCTCTAAAGCAGCTGTGCTGGCCTGGTTCTCTGACTCTAAAGCAGCTCTGCTGACCTGGTTCTCTCCCTCTGAAGCAGCTCTGCTGACCTGGTTTCTCTGGCTCTACAGCAGCTCTGCTGACCTGGTTCTCTGGCTCTAGAGTAGCTCTGCTGACCTAGTTCTTAGGCTCTAGAGCAGCTCTGCTGACCTGGTTCTCTGGCTCTACAACAGCTCTGCTGACCTGGGTCTCTGGCTCTGAAGCAGCTCTGCTGAACCGGTTCTATGGCTCTAAAGCAGTTCTGCTGACCTGGTTCTCTGGCTCTAGAGCAGCCCTTCTGACCTGGTCCCTTGGCTCTAAAGCAGCTCTGTTGACCTGGTTCTCTCCCTCTAAAGCCGCTCTGCTGACCTGGTTCTCTCGCTCTAAAGCAGCTCTACTTTCCTGGTTTCTCTGGCTCTACAGCAGCTCTGCTGATCTGGTTCTGTGGCTCTAGAGCAGCTCTGCTATCCCGGTTCTTAGGCTCTACAGCAGCTCTGCTGACCTGGTTCTCTGGCTCTAAAGCAGCTCTGCTGACCTGGTTCTCTCCCTCTAAATCAGCTCTACTGACCTGGTTCTCTGCCTCTAGAGCAGCTCTGCTGACCTGGTTCTATGGCTCTAAAGCAGTTCTGCTGACCTGGTTCTCTGGCTCTAGAGCAGCTCTGCTGACCTGCTTCTCTGGCTCTAAAGCAGCTCTGCTGACCTTGTTCTCTCCCTCTAAAGCAGATCTGCTGACCTTGTTTCTCTGGCTCTAGAGCAGCTCTGCTGACCTGGTTCTCTGGCTCTAAAGCAGCTCTGCTGACCTGATTCTCTCCCTCTAAAGCAACTCTGCTGACCTGGTTCTCTGCCTCTAGAGCAGCTCTGCTAACCTGGTTCTCTGGCTCTAAAGCAGTTCTGCTGACCTGGTTCTCTGCCTCTAGAGCAGCTCTGCTGGCCTGGTTCTATGGTTTTAAAGCAGCTCTGCTGACCTGGTGTTCTCTGGCTCTAGAGCAGCTCTGCTCACCTAGTTCTCTGGCTCTAAAGCAGTTCTGCTGACCTGGTTCTCTCCCTCTAAAGCAGCTCTGCTGACCTGGTTTATCTGGCTCTACAGCAGCTCTGCTGACCTGGTTCTCTGCCCCTAGAGCAGGTCTGCTGACCTGGGTCTCTGGCTCTTCATTGGCTCTGCTGACCTGGTTTCTCTGGCTCTTCAATGGCTCTGCTGACCTGGTTTCTCTGGCTCTACAGCAGCTCTGCTCACCTGGTTCTCTGCACTCACGATGCACGCACCCGACTTCGCGAAAGTATATTTAAAAATAATATAAGTTTATTATAAGTACAAATATATTATTTTTATGAATATCTTAGATAATCTCTTGCCCTAATATGTATATTAAAGACACATACATATCATTTTGGAACATAAATTGTTTTTACGGGAGTCGCGCACCCAGTGCACCCCAGCACGTATAGGACGTCGCGCTGGACCCACAACTGCGCAAACACCTCGTACCGTAATGCGCATGTGCGCGGGAGCAGAAGTCGAGGACTGGTCGCATACCAATTGCGCACATCACGTAATATTAAATGTATATGATGTAACTGAAAAACACGCAGCCGTCGCACACCGTACGCGGATCCTTCACGACTTTTCTAAAATGGCGGCTAGAATGCACGCACCCACCGTGATGAGTACGCTTTGATACACAAAGCGGATATATAAGTCCATTAGCCATCTGCACTTGTCCTTGACTAGACAGTGATTTGCTGTTCATTCCAGCCTTTATGCTATACATACTAGGTATCCTAACTAACGACACAAGGCTACTTATTAGTGGTCTGTAGTTACAAGGTGTTTGTTAGCTAGCATGCCGACTGACGCCGCTGTCAAATGTCTACACAACGGTGATTGATAAAGTTTGCTCACGATCCGTGCAATTACTGAACTACGGTTTCCGTGTATGCTGACGTCATTTTGTAGTCCCGTGAGACACCTGATACCCATTGGCTGTATCACGAGCGAACACAACACCAACAATAAAACTGATTGGCTCCTAATCGACGAATACCGATGCGACCTCACACATCGTCATGTTTTTTAACACTGTAGACCAGAGTTGCCGGTTACCTCCCAAACGGCTCAGACCTACTCCGAGGTACCGACGGAGAGGTAAGAAATCACATTGCCTCAATACTACACCTAGACTGGTGAAACCGCTTATCGCAAGTTCCAATCACACTGGAACACCTGCGTATTTGCTAGCATACTAGAAATCGATAGTTTACTTTCAGGGTTGTCGTATCTACCAGGGGAAGTCACAATAGAGGTCACAACAGAGCGTATATAGGACATTCTGAGTAGTTCCTATTTTTAAATCATGAACTCACTACTTCTGGGTTCCCAGCTTTTCAATTTCCCTGCACTTTTTCTATTTCTTCAGGGCGGGGCCTCTTTCAATCCTGAGTCGATTCCGGGTGAGGTGAGGTTTACTTCTCGTGCTAACCAGGTAAGCACTTGAGTTTTGGGTACACACCGGGCTAACAAAGCAACGTGTTCTTCGTGAGAGAGTATGTACAATGCTATTACCTTACTCTATTGTCCTCTGTATATACCTACACATTTTGCCTTAGCTAGTGGCTTGGCTGTCTTCTTTCCTTCCCCCTTCCCGGGCCTTACTCAGGTGCTCTGGGTAACACCGTACCACGAATAATACTCCAGGATGGAGTGATCTAAAGTGGTGGGAAGGTTGGATATCCAGATGATGACATCTACCAATCACTGGTTATTGATGGAAATCCTATATAACCATTCAGCACTCTAAGGTTCTCTCTCATACTCCACGTCTATGTTTATCTCTTTGGTGACTGTGCCCAACTTTCAGACTGACAGACTCTTTGTTGTATTATTCACTGGAAAGGGGATTGTGTCTGTCTAGGTCTTTAAACTTTCCCTCGGACCCTTCCTTTTTATGTTTTGATCACTGATGACATCTCAAATGACATCACTGATGACATCATCCACGTGACAATCGGATACACTTCATCATACACTAGTATAACCTTTCATCAGTCACTGTAAAATACATTGTACCATATTTGAAACCATTGACACACCAATACCAGTTACTACATACCGACTCACTGATTCCTAAGTCTACACACACAACTACCCATTCAACAACAGAATCATTTATACATGCAGTCATTAATTAATAGAACACTATCAAATGCACTTATACACATATATAGACATTGACACATCAGCAGTCATCTTAGCCAGTTATCCTACTCACTCATAAAAAAAATTAATCACACTTATATTTACTCACTTACACAATTATCCAACAACACCTCATTTATTCAAACACATAGTAACTCATAGTTAATATGTTAATAAATCACCATTACAATTATACACTCATTCATATAGTTACTCTCACAATCACTGACTCTTACACATACTTATTTATATACACCAACTCACATACAATGCCTTTTCTGTTTTTACTTTGTTGAAGATGTACAACTAAAACATATAGTCGCTCACCAACACACCAATAAATACACTCATTCACCCAAACAACTGTTTGCACTCTTAAACCTATACACCTAATCAATCAACCATTCACACATCTATGCATAGAGTTACACACACACCATCCAACCAGACACAAACTTAGTGTCCCATACAAATACTCACCCAGCTAATCAATAACTAATATACACACTCAGTGTCCTATACAAATACTCACCCAACTAATCCATAACTAATATACACACTTATGTAGTTAGTGACCAACTGATGCAGCATGTTACAACAAGAGAAACAGTGATGCACACATTCACATAGTTTAGTTACTAATCCGTGTATTAAGTGAGACACTTTCAATTACTCACTTAAACAGACTGTCAGACAGCTACTAAATCCTCCATCCAGACAGTTATATATCCACTCAATCTTCAATACAGATTGGTATATATATAATGCATATTTAAATTTCAAACTCAACCACATTCACTGGATGATGTCATCAGTGATATCATCAGTGATGTCATTTGAGATGTCATCAGTGATGTCACTGACCATGTCATGAATGATGCAATATGTGACATCATCAGCAGTGCAGTGCGGGCGCGCAAGTTATAGTTAGCAGAACTAACTATAATGGAGGAATTTCTATGGTTTTGTACGAATGAAATGGCCAGCTAACTATAACACCCCTGAAACCTCTGTTTTCTTCTGTGAATTTCAAGGGTTTTTTAAATGCTAATTTCTAACTATATATCTCTGAAACCTATGTTTTTTTCAGTGAATATATATATACAACGAGACGGTGAATAGACTTCAATTTCCTCCGCCCGCCGGCAACGCGAAACCACATTGAACCACGTTAACGCAGCCTGCTTGGGCCGATCGTGATCGAGATCGTGATCGTGATCGTTAACGAAGTATTGAGGTATTTATTACCGAGTGGAGAAAACGCAAGCGTTACCAGGGTCTGTCAGGATACTGATCCGATAGACGGAATCCGGTTTCATCTAGGTCCGACGACCGCAAGGTACTCTGGGCAATGGAGTTCTTGGAAGGTCGGGAGGCTTCAGCTGCACTGATTTTCAAAAAAACGGCAGATGGAGCTATGCAAGGTACGACGAATTCCAATCATTCCCTCACATCTAATCTCAAGCAGAAAGGAAACTTGCTGGAGAGACTACGAAAAAAAGAGCTGAGTAGATGGTGGGAGGCTACCTCTCTCCAGAACTACTTGGAAGTAGATCGTATTCCTAGAGGCCTGAGAATCTTTATTGTACCAACGTTAAATAAACCCAAACAAGAGGTCCTGAAGGCATGGCTTGACAATACTACTGCCTGCTCCAAAATGATGCTGCAAATCCTCATTAAAAATGCATGGGAGGAGCATAAGGACTTAGTCGTTGAAATACAAAAAATACTTGATGAACTGGCTAAAGACGCTGATCAGAGTGAAGTAAATAAAATACTCACAACAATTAATGATCGAATTAAGATATTTGAAAAAGATATCATTGAAAGAAAACAAAGGAAGTTCGAGAGGGATGAAAGAGATTACCGCTCTGGAAGAATACTGACTTTTGCCAGAAAGTTTGATAAGATACGTTCGAATTTGACTTAGGACCAGGCATTGGGAGCCGATGATAAAGGAAGATGGGAGTCCGGTACTAGTCTAAGCTCGGATGTGGGATTCACGGATAGCAGCACTTCTTTTCCAACGGAAATGACGTCTTTTTCCGAGGAACTACGCCTCATGCAAGAGGCAAACGAACACTCAATGAGAGGAAGAACAAGGTTTCAAGGAAGGGGAAGAGGAAAAACACAAGTAAAAGGAGGCGAGAGCGGCGCAAGAAAAAACAACAATACTGGAGTGGGAACCAAGGGCCAGAACCAAAGAGGCAAATAATGGAGTACCAAGAACTAACGGTAATGAACCTTTCGAACAGATCCTTGACTCCAATGGAAGAACAGGTTCTGAAATTGGGATTAAGCTTCTGTCCTGATTTTCCACTAGATTATTCACAAATTCGTAATGACATGTATTGTTTTGTAAGAAAATTGAAACTGTTTAAAATTCACCACATGAGAAATAGTAATATGAATCTAACAGGGCCAGCCTTACCCACTCCTGCACCCTCTATTGATGACACTGAGATTTTAAGAACCTTACTTAGCCTAAGTGATGAACAAAATACTTTTGACCCACAATCCTTGACCTTACAGGAAGAGAGTTCGAACATCCAGGAATCTGTAACACAGATTCCAGAAGGTACTAATCTGGATTCCACTTTAGGCTTAGACATTGAAAGGTCTATTGTTACACCCTTTAAGGGTAAATCTAAGTATAGACCACAAACCCCCAAAGACAATATTGATATCTTCCACGAAATGGTGAACCAAGATATTGAACATCTTTTGAAGAAACCTACCCCTAATACTAACCTTAGTAAACCAGAGAGGGATGCTTTACGGGATTTACAGGATGACAACAGTATAGTTATCAAGCCATCCGATAAAGGGGGGAATATTGTCCTATGGGACAAAAAAAGCTATACTAACGAAGCTATGAGACAACTGAATAATATAACGTGTTACGTGAAGGTTGACAGGTCATATACCAACAAACTAAAAGATACTCTCTTTACTCTCCTTGACAAATGGGCAGATGAGAAACTTTTAAGTTGGGATGAATTGAAATTCCTGAAAAATGAGACACCCACTATCCCCACCCTCTATCTGCTCCCTAAAGTACATAAAAATCCCACGCAACCCCCAGGCAGACCTATAGTCTCGTCAAAGAATAGCCTGTTAGAAAATGTCTCTATGTACGTAGATTTCTTTTTGTCTGATTATGTTAAAGATTTAACTTCATACATTAGAGACACGAAAGATTTTCTACAGAAGATTGAGGACATGCATTGGGACACTAACTATTGGCTTGTATGTTTAGACGTGGAGAGTCTTTACACCAGTATCAGACATAGAGATGGACTGAAAGCTTGCGAATATTTTTTTAACTCTAGGGGCAAACATCTATTCAGTCATACATCAATGCTATTGCAAATGATAGAACTGTGCCTAGTGGAAAATGTATTTACCTTTAATGGAGTACTATACAAACAAATACAAGGTACTTCTATGGGCACCTGCTTCGCTCCCAGCTATGCCAATCTCATGGTTGGCTGGTGGGAGAAGCAGGTGCTCGGGAGTGAATTGATGGAACAATGGACAAGCAAGATCAGTATCTGGCTAAGATTTATTGACGACGTTTTCTTTGTGTGGGAAGGTGGAGAACAAGAACTGTTGACACTCTTAAATGTATTGAATGAAAATGCTGTTAATTTGAAATTTACCATGCAACATAGCCAAGAAACAGTTGATTTCCTCGATATTAGAATAACGGCAAAACACAATAAATTACAGACAGATGTGTTCAGAAAAACCACTGCAGGTAACTCAGTTTTACACTCTAGCAGCTGCCATCCTCCAAATTTTAGGTGGAGTATACCATTTGGTGAATTCCTCCGTGCTAAGAGAAACTGCAGCACGGAGGAAGCATACGAAAGAAACAAAAAAGAAATGTCAGAAAGATTTCTAGCTAGAGGGTACCCACAGGGAATGATCAAAAAAGCTGAGAAAAAAGCAGATGACATCAAGAGAGATGAGGCGCTTTACAAAGCACCAAAGAACAAACAATCAGAGACTGACTCACCAATCAGACTCATTACCACTTTCAATTCCCAGTCACATCAATTCCACCAAATAATCAAAAAGAGATGGGATATTTTGATTCAAGACAAAGTATTAAAAGAAAAACTTGGCCCACATCCTGCAATAACGTACAGAAAGGGAACCTCCATTAAAGACATGATTGTCAAAAGTCACTTTAGTAACCAGAAACCTACTTGGCTGGAGAAAATAGGAGGCTTCAATCGATGTGGCAAGTGCAAAGCATGTAGCCACAGCGAAAATGTTAAACAAGTGGTCCTAGAGAGAATCCAAAGAAAATGGTACATTCGCAAGAATATTCAGTGCACTACAGATTATGTGATTTATGTAATCACTTGCCCTTGTGGCAAGTGGTACATAGGGTCAACTATTTTCCCGGTGAAAAAGAGAATTCTAGAACACTGGCGTGCTATTACTAATAAGGATTTTAGTTATAGCACGGCAAGTCATTTCTGTAATGAGCACAATGGAGATTGGACAAAGGCTAAATTCTTTGCCCTAGATACTGTTACTAAGAACCCCAGAGGAGGGAATAGGAACCAAGCCCTACGCAGATTGGAATCAAAATTTATTCTACAAGCTGGAAGTGTAGCTCCCTTTGGGATGAATAATGATGAAGAGATGCATGTACATCTTTAATCTCCCTATTCAGACCAGTGCAGCTCTCACCTTTCTACCTTTAGGAACTCCAGTTCCTCTTTTGATTTTCGAGTTGAGTCTCAATGTTTTATAAATTTATATTGACTGTAACCATGTGTAATTAGTTACTGGAACAATTTTTCTTCTTTTCAAATTTTATAGGTATCTATGTTAATTGTTGTCATAGCATTGACGTTTAGGATCATATTTAAAAGAATTGGACTGTTTCAGTTGTACCTTATATTTACCTTTATCTCTATTTGTGTCTCTCCCTCTTAGACTGTCACTGGACCTATGAAACCTACATGCATCACTGTCAGTGATTAGTAATACGAGCACGGAGATTCAGAGGGTTGTCCATAACCACCTTCTCCTTCTCTTTTTTTGGGGGAACATAGGACCATGGGCTATATTATTATTTTGCACCTTGTGATCCAAGCTAAGTGCACCCCAATTTGATACCAATAGAGGATGTCGGGACTATCCATGGAGACAGGGGTGGTACTATACCATAATTTTTCCATTTATATTTTTATGTTTTGGACATATATATTTTCTTTGTCCTAATATGCTATGACAATTTTCTTAAATCAGATAATTATAAAGATGTGATGAAAGAATGTAATATTGTTTATTTATTGAAAATAACCTAAGTTAAAGACACAATTACGTTTGGTATTTCTTTTGTGAAAGTCTTTTGTTTATGCCCTTTAAGGTCTTTAAAAAGACTGAACTCTGAACCTATGGTCATGTGACCAAGAGCTTGTTTGCTCGAAACGCGTCTTTTTGCCCTGTGATTAAAGAAGATTATCAGAAAACTGGATTCGTGTGGCTCCTTTCTTGCATCAGAGAAGGATTTGCGAGTTGTTTTGGAATATATATATATATATATATATATATATATATATATATATATATATATATATATATATATATATATATATATATATATATATATATATATATAACCTCCTGGCGGTTGCCAGTAGGTAGTTATGGTTAGGAACTAGTTACCATAGGAAAATGGCAACATTCTATTCGCAATAACTTTGGCGCCGATTGATTAATCGTCGTGAAATTTTCAAAACAAATTCTTTGTTGAGATCAGCTCTTATGTTGAAAGTTTGGGGGTGATTCGTCAAAGGGGGGGCCGAGAAAAAAGGGGGGTCCCAAAACGTATCAGTAAGATGGGTCTCTCCGGGACCATTGATGTGAGGCTGCCCTGAAGGGTCTGGGGCTCCTGTGCCTGGAGGTCTTGTGTGTGAATATTGAATCTGGAGCTCGACCCACTCACCGCCGGGAGCCTAACCTAGGCAAGCCAATGGTGCAAATCTACGGCGGTTTTGGAAGGGATTCGAAGTGGGTGACCCCCGCCTCGATCGTGCTGGAGGAAAGGCTTTGGCTGCAGTTACCGGAAAGTACGGAGCACTGAGCATGACATTAATTGCATTTGACAGTGTAAAGATAATACCCCACTATGTACAATGCCAGCACAAACGTTAACTTTCAATTTCGAAGGCAGATGGTGGTTATCAAATCCCCTGCAGTACAGGCTGAAAGAAAGGCATTATGGGACTTGATGTGTATTAAACTGTCACGTGACTTTGCAATGAAAAGGCGCGCACGATTTCATTTGGGATTTACATACTCCAACCTGTGAGCAAGGCGAAAGGTCGCTGAAACGCGTAAGGAGACGGAGTTTTAAATGCGTTGCTGTACCTGCAATTAAATCCTTAACTCCGATATTGAGCCTCACCTGTTGTCTGTGATGTTGTATCAGTAAGATGGGTCTCTCCGGGACCATTGATGTGAGGCTGCCATGAAGGGTCTGGGGCTCCTGTGCCTGGAGGTCTTGTGTGTGAATATATATATATATAGATATATATAACCTACTGGCGGTTGCCAGTAGGTAGTTATGGTTAGGAACTAGTTACCATAGGAAAATGGCAACATTCTATTCGCAATAACTTTGGCGCCGATTGATTAATCGTCGTGAAATTTTCAAAACAAATTCTTTGTTGAGATCAGCTCTTATGTTGAAAGTTTGGGGGTGATTCGTCAAAGGGGGGGCCGAGAAAAAAGGGGGGTCCCAAAACGTGTTTTTTCAATGTTAATTTCCATAGGAAACTTTAGACAAGGCTACAGGTCGAACGAGTGAACGGAATTACCCCAAATTTGGCAAGGAGAAGGGTCTTGGTCTAGAAAGCACGCTTTTGTTTATTTGGTGTAAATCCGTTCAGTAGTTTTTGAGAAATATCGAAATTTGCAGATATTGATATTTGGAAATTCTGCCATCTGATTGGCTGAGGCATTACGAGCACGAGCTTGCTGCTGATTGACTGCGATCGTTTGCAACTAGGAAGTGTTGGCCGCCATTTTGTGATTCCGTTGAAGCGAGTAAGGGGCAAAAAGAGCAAAAAATGTGGGAAAGAGGAGGGTAAGAGCACTGTAACCTTTGTGGGGTGTTTAGGGTGTGCTATAGAGGGGGTGCGAAGTGAACTAATCATACCTACCAGTGTGAAAGTTCTAGGCTACAAAAATTAAGTGAGGTATTGGCTAGTGTGTGATGTTTCTAAGGTGAGCTTGTGCGCGACACGAGGATTAAAGCGTGAGCCCACACTGTGTGTCTTATGCTGTGAAGTCATGTGCCCTGGCCGCTGCAGTACAGTTGTGGAAGTAGTGTCAGCATATGTTTATACCTACTAGGATGAACTACTGACCCGTAGTGGTGTGAAATGTCCTGGGTACGGAAAATATGTGAGGTATTGTCTAGAGTCTCATGGAAGGAGGAAGTGTTGGCCGCCATTTTGCGATTCCGTTGAAGTGAGTAAGGTGAAAAAAGGGCAAACAAAAGTGGGAAATAGGAGGGTAGGAGCACTGTAACCTCTGTGGGGTGTTTCGGGTGTGCTATAGAGGGAGTGCGAAGTGAACTAATTATACCTACCGGTGTGAAAGTGCTAGGCTACGAAAAATTAAGTGAGGTATTGCCCAGAGTGTGATGCTGCTAAGGTGAGGTGGTGCGGGATTCGGGGATTAGACCGTGAGTCTAAATTGTGTGTCTTATGCTGTGAAGTCATGTGCCGTGGCCGCTGCAGTACAGCTGTGGAAGTAGTGTCAGCATGTGTTTATAACCACTAGAACGAACTACTGACCCATACTCGTCTGAAAGTTCTGGGGTATGGAAAATATGTGAGGTAGTGTGTAGAGTGTGCAGCTGAGCTGCTGCCAGACTCGGGGATGAAAGTGCGAGCCCAAACTGTGTGTCATATGCTGTGAAGTCATGTGCTCTGGCCGCTGTGCCACATCTGTGCAAGTAGTGTCAGCATGTAGTTATAGCTACTTGAAGGAACTTTTGTTTCGAACATTGTAACTTGTGTATGGTGCTTAGGGGGTGTTATATAGGGAGTGCGAAGTTAAATTTGTGTGCATGAAATGAATTTGGTATTTGGAAAGTGGAAAGCACTGACTCCTACGGGTTTGATGGTGCCTGGGGCGTAAGGTGAGGTGCTGCTGGAGTTGGGAATAAAGCTGATGAACTACTGACCCCTATTGTGAACTTTTAACGTGCACGTGTCGTTGAATGTTCGATAAAATGTTGCAAAAGTATATCATTAGGTTAAAAAAAAATTTTTTTAAATAATGAGCTTTTAACCTGCAGGTGTCGTAGAAGGTTCCAGAAAGTGTGGTGATAAAATAGGTTGAACTTGTGACCTGTATGTGGCGCGGAATAATAAGTAGCTTTTCGGAAGGTAAATTCAAAATTAACCAATGGAGGTAAGTTTTGGAATGTAGTTGAAGGAATAAAGTATTCTGATTTGTTCTTTACATGTATTTATGTGTGGAGCGACAGAGAAATTGTGAAACTTCCTGGTTTCATTCTTGACGAAGTCGGAGCTTTACATGTACAATGTGAGAAAGAGAGAATTGTATGCGTGTGTCATTTGAAATCTGGATAAGAACTACAAAGGTGAGTTAGAAATGAACAAGATGTGTTTTATAGTATTGATTAAGTATTTGAGGTGATATTTTTAATTTTGAAAGTATTTTTTATTTCAAAGTAATATAGTGTTAGTAAAGTGTGGTGTTTGATATTGGTTATGAAATATGCCCAAAATTTGAGCTGTTGTTATATAAGTATTTTATATATGTTTAGGAATTTTACACAGAGAAGAAGTGTAGTTTGTCATCTTTATAGGACTGTATTGTTTTGAAAATGAGGTACAGCGATAATTTGAGTTTGTAATGTATTTGGAGAGACAAAGAAAATGTTGCACGTTTGCAACTGATACTTTTTGTGGAATTAGTGGGGTGGGGGGCGGTAGGAGACTTATGTGGTATTAAGTTAAAAGCGATAAAACGAAATGCAGAAATGTTATGTGGGCAGGTTGTGTTCTTATTTTTGACACTGAGAGGTAGGTTTGAATGTAAGCCAGGGTAGGTTGTTGTACAGTGGGGCCGGGTACAGTGTTTGGAGATTACATGGAGAGGAGATGGAGATAGGAAAAGTGATACGTTCCTTTTATATGTATGCATAGTTTGAATCATGTGATCCTAAGTTGAGATATAATAAGAATATGGTTTCTGGTTTGCATTTGGGTATAGTTAATAGTTTTTGTAGTTTCTGACTAGTGAATAATAGATATACTAAAATATATGGTAGTAAACGTATTAATTATTGTCTGTTCTTATGGAATAGAAGTAGTTGGGGAGTGCTTCTTTAGAAGAGATGTTTTATAAATGTGTGAGAGATAAAAAAAATGTAAATGTGCGGTATATATTCTGTATGACTTTGTTGACATTAGAGAACTACATGTGATTATAAGTGATACTATTTGTCAGGCTGTGTCGCTGTGGCGGATATATGTAGGTGTTAAAGTGGTTCGTGTTTTACTGATGGTGATCTTCACTATCCCTTTTGAGACACTAGTCAATTTATTCATTCCATTTAACATCTTTAATAAAGATACAGTAAAGGGACTGTATATCAAACGTTTGGGAGTTAGAACTTTGTTTACTCTCCCCATGCCTTGCTATACACTCTACAGAGTGATTAAACGACTTTCGTAACATATAGATGTCTAGCTAGTAAAGGTGGTGTAGTTCGACTGGGCCCATTTATAAACCGTGCTATGGGATGGTTTATGTTTTACCCGCCAATTTGCATGTTTGAATACTTTTTGCTGATAAGTGTTCTGGCAGACACTTGTTAAAATTAACGTCATAAATGGGTATAGTGGCGCTACTAGGAATGGGGGGGTTTCTATTTGATTTTGTACTGTTAAGCAAGGGCACGGGTGGGTGTGGGGGAGGTAGTTATGTTGCTGTTTGAAACACAGAATATAGTAACGTGGAGATGTGGAGGTACTAAATGTGATGTAGTACCACTAGGGGCACTTATAAAGTGCCATATGGCATGGTATATGTTTAACATGCAAATTTGCATGTTTTAATACGTTTTGCTGATGAGCTTTTCGGGAGACATCTGTTGAAATTAAGGCTCTGTATGGCTATAGTGGCGCTTTTACGTTTGTGGGGCTCTTTCTTTTATTGCATAAAGTTAAGCAAGAGCGGGTGTTGAGGTGGTGTAGTGGTACTGTGACTATTTATAAACCGTGTATGGTATGGTGTATGTTTGAGTTGCAAAATTGCAGGTTTTAATAGCTTTTGCTGATGAGCATTCCGGCAGACACCTGTTGACCTTAAGTCTATGTATGGCTATAGTGGCGGTAACGGGAGTACTGGGGCTCGTTGTTTGATTTTGTAAGGTTAAGCAAGGGATGGGTGGGGGTGGGGGTGGGGGAGGTGCGTATGTTGCTGATTATAAGACGGATATTTGTAACGTGGGCATGCGTAGTTTCTAAAGGTAATGTAGTTTCACTGCGCCCATTTATAAACAGTGCTATGGGATGGTTTATGTATTACCCGCCAATTTGCATGTTTGAATACTTTTTGCTGATAAGTGTTCGGGTACACACATGTTAAAATTAAGCCTGTGTATGGGTATAGTGGCGCTACTAGGAATGGGGGGTTTCTGTTTGATTTTGTACTGTTAACCAAGGGTGGGAGTGGGTGTGGGGGAGGTAGTTATGTTGCTATTTGAAATACAGAATATAGTAACGTGGAGATGTGGAGCTACTAAAGGTGATGTAGTACCACTGGGAGCACTTATAAAGCGCCTATGGCATGGTATATGTTTTACCCACAAATTTGTATGTTTTAATACAGTTTGCAGATGAGCTTTCCAGGAGACATCTGTTGAAGTTAAGGCTGATTGATTTCGTAAGGTTAAGCATGGTATGGGTATGGGGGCGGGTGGGGGATAAGCATATGTTGCTGATTATAAGACAGACATTTGGAACATGGGCATGTGTTGTTAGTAAAGTTAATGTAGTTTCACTGGACCCATTTATTAACCGTGCTATGGTATTGTTTATGTTTTTCCCGCAAATTTGCATGTTTGAATACTTTTTGTTGATAAGGGTTCCGGCACACACCTGTTAAAATTAAGCCTGTGAATGGGTATAGTGGCGCTACCAGGAATGGTGGGGGTTTCTTTTTTATTTTGTACAGTTAAGGAAGGGCATGGGTGGTTGTGGGTGTGGGGGAGGTGGGTATATTTCTGATTAAAACACAGAATATAGTAACATGCACATGTCGAGCTAATAAAGGTGATGTAGTACCACTGGGAGCACTTATAAAGTGCCCTATGGCATGGTATATGTTTTACTAGCAAATTTGCATGTTTTAATACGCTTTGCTTATGAGCGTTTCAGAAAGTGGGGATGCTCTAAAAGGGGGGGCAATGCAAGTTGGGCCGTGGTCTAAATCAAGATAAGTATCATTGTGTGCTTTAGAAAATCCTCTCCAATTATCCTACGTTTGGAAACAAACATTCTTTAAAGGATTTCCCTTCTACAACGTGGGTAACGTAGCGTGATGTCTCCAGTTCTCAGTAGGGAGCAAAATAAGCATGCGTACATCGATGTGCATGCTCTCACTGCAGTGCAATAAAAAAAATATTAAAAAATTGACTATGTTTGCGAGGGCCGAAAATAAAATTTACAATGTTTGCGAGGGGCTGAAAATAGAGCCTGATAGGGACCCTTTTGGAGGCTCCTTGAAAATAAGTGCTGGTCCTCAGACCCGGCCCAATTAAAGCCCAGCATTCATCTATCCTAAGCACAGCCCCATCCAACCATCTTTTAATTGATGCATACATTCCTACTTATATACATACATACATCTGTTCCTGCACTTATCTTAAGCATCTATGAGTGCACTCGCCTATTGTAAGCACTGTGTCATTCATGCAGCCATACGCCTATATATCCATAGATACATCTGTCCCTTAACCAATCCTAAGCATCTATCAGTCCACAAGTCTATTGTAAGTACTGGTCCCTGTATTCATTTATCCTTCCATTCATACATTGATACATCCATCTATGTATATGTGCATTGATGCATCTGGCCATGCATCCACTCGCCTTTTATTCAACTATACGTTCTTATTTTCGGGCATCGTCGGCCCCCGATCCTAAATAGGACGTATTATACTCATCCATTCAGCCTGTTAAGGGGTTGAAAAGGTTTGCGAAAAGCATTGACAGGCAGATTATTTTATAAAGAATAACCATCCTTCTGTGGCGGTGTTTCAAAGAAAGGTACATATAGCGAAAGAAATGTAAAGGAGCGTTTAAGTGTAAGAAGTTAATTTAGAAACATAACATTTTGTCGAGTTGTATATAGGTACACTCTTTAAAAGGGGCCGTGACTGACAGATACTGAATACCTGTATTTCTTACACTTGAGAAAGTATACCAGAGAGGTAATTTGGGGTGGTGAGAACCTTCATTTCTATATTTCCATGTGAAGTACAGTATAGGAATATAAAAGTAAGTGGAAAGCTTTTATATTCATATTAAAGAGGGGATGTGAGAACTAGGCCTGGGCCAAAATTTCGTTCCGTTCGTGGAAATTGCGATAATTTGGCATTTTCGCATTCCGCGGAAAGCACAAAA
Source organism: Triturus cristatus (assembly GCF_964204655.1). Lineage (NCBI taxonomy): Eukaryota > Metazoa > Chordata > Amphibia > Caudata > Salamandridae > Triturus > Triturus cristatus. The sequence goes on along the minus strand of NC_140591.1, from coordinate 370,024,306 downwards.
ATGTCAAAATTTCCGCATTCCGCAGTGTAGCGATAATTTGTTTCTTGCTCGCGCTGTAAAATAATACATTCTCGCGTGCGCGCGATCGCCTCACCTGAATCCCCGCTTTCGCCGACAAGTTTTCCCGATCCGGTCGCGTTCTCCACGAGATGTTGGATTATTGGTAGCCATTTGCGCTGTCTCGCGACAGTTCGCGCCCGCAGTAACGTCATGCGTCGCGCGATCACGTCTTTCTTCTCGCGATCATGCACCGCGAGACAAGTGAAAACAAGATGGCCGCGCCCGCGAGCAACCGCATGGGTAAGTTGGCGAGCCGCGACCACGCAGAAAATACCGCGAACGGGCGGGAAAAAAACTTCTGCATCTTCGCGATATTTCCACGTGTTTGCGGAGATTTTTAACATTTTCGCGATAATTTGCGAAAGTGAATTTCGAAAATTCCGCCCACCCCTAGTGAGAACTAAGTGAGGCAGGCAAAGCGTGGGTTTTCGTAGCCCTAAAACAAGAGAATGTGTAAGGTCAGAGCAGGTTCGTGCTGGAGTTGCTTGCTCCAGGCGCAACCAGAGCGAAATTTCGGGGGAGACTAATTTTTTCAGCAATAGGCAGAGTGGGGATGTAGGGGCTGTAAAAAGGGGTGAAAAAGAACAGAGTCTTCTTGACCAAAAAATGATCTTTTGAAATCCTGTGAAGTACTCGGTGCGGCTGTGTGTGTGCGCTCGGGAAGTTGTTTGAGAGAGTCCGGGGCAATGGGCGATGTGCGCCTGGTGGTGTGTTTGCTAATTACCCCACGATGATGTTGCTCCTGCGTTGCAAAAAGAGAAGGCGAATCTGAGAGAAAAAGTGTCTTTTTAAAGGATTTCCCTTCTCCTACAATGCGAGTCAACTGGCATGATGTCTGCACTTCTAAGTAGTGAGTAATGTGCATGCTCTCACAGTCTCACTGCAGTGCAATAAAGAAAAACAAAAAAGGGATGAGGTTTGCGAGCCCGAAAGTAGACCCCCATAAAGACCTGTTTCGAGGCCACCTAAAATAAAGTGCTGTTTCTCAGACACCCCCCCCCGCACTTAAAACCGGGAACCGGGGGGGGCAGTGTTATGTTTGGAAAGTTGTAGATAAAATTGTAGGCTAATAATGGTAATTTTTGTGTGTGCTTTTTCGTTGATAATATCTTAAGTACATAGATTAACATTTTTTTTAAATACTATCTCTAAAGTTGTCTGTGGTGGGTTGCAGAGAGGGTGGTGTGGGTGGTGGGCTGCGGCGGAGAGGTGAAAAGTACGAGGTAGTGCAGTTACATATAAATTGTAAAGGGGTTTGTAAATAATTTAATAAATACTTGCTGTATGTTCTATGGCATTACTTGTCATGTTAGTGCTGCTCTGTCGTGTTCAATCACGTTGCAGCACTGGGTATGGAAGTCGTTAGTGGAAGTTTTGTAATTGTATGTTATAATTTTAACATAGTGAAAAATATTTGAATCTAATTTTTTTTTCAAAAATTTATTTTGTTTGGATTAAAATTTGGAAATGCCAAGAAGAAGTTAAAAAAAAAAGAGAAGAAAAATATATATTTGTGCAAAAGGCAAAAGTTTGTATTTGGAAAAAATGGGAGTAGTACAGAAAAACTTTGTACTACTATAAGTACAACATGAAAAAAGAATAACACAAGAGGAAAAATAGGAATTTTTCAAGTAAGGTGAAGCAGAGTTCAATTTCAAATACCAGGAAAAGGAAAGATGATAAAGAAATAGTATCTGTTACTCGGAGACAAAAGGAGTTTCATGTAAATCATCAGAGACTTTTTCGATCTAGAGTGATTAAGAATTCAATGAAAGAATGCTTCAAATATAAAAGGAATGTTTTTGAATTGAGAGAGAAACAGCGTATTGAAAGAATAGTGGATAGTGCTTTCAATTTAAAACAGAAGTTATTCATTGTGATTTTGAAGAGAAAGTATTAAACAGAACGTTAAGTTGTTACAAGGACTAGATCTATGTCATGTAAGAAAATATACTGAGAAGTATGGGCATTCTCTGGCTTGTCTTTGAAAAAAAGTTTGTAAAAGTGTTTTTTATCAGTTGAGGATGTTAGCAGTATGTTATTCAGAAATGCGGAAGTTTGTGAGGAAAGTGTACTATGTAAAACGTTCTGCATTATTTTTAAGTGAACTGAGTACAAGTCTTTTATATGCTTCTTTATTAGCTGTTTAAAAAAAGTGTGATGATATTGAAATGCAATATTTTGGTTCAGAGGAGCAGTTCATAGAACGTGAAAGTTTGACTATTACTAATTTTGTTGGAGGAGATGGGAAAGTGATTAGCACTGATCAGTTTGAAAAAGAAATTGGAAAGTTTAATGTAGTGGTGTGAACTACGAGACTATGTTTGTGTTTGTTGTCGATGTACTGATTATAAAAGTCAAAGTAGGAATGTTGATTTGTATTTGAAAAGTGAAAAGGAGAGCAATGGTAAGTGGGTAGTATTTACAATTTACTTGTTGGTGGAAGGTCAATTTGAGTTAAGAAGTTATCAACGTATATGTAAATATTGGTATAACAAATTAGAAGAGAACAAAATGCCTTTTAGAGCAGGTCATAATAACTTAGAATTAGTAGCTATTCCGGAGGAAGTGGCAGAATTGAAAACATATGAGTCTGTTCTAATTCAATGTGTTAATTCTTTTCAAACTATAATTCGGATGGAGCCTAAAACATGTAAACTGTCACCAACAGACTTGCAAAGAGGTTTGAAGGAAGAGTGGTGTACTTACCTTTGGATTTTAAGAAAAATATTGAAACTATTGCTGGAGTGAAAGAGGAAAATTAGGCAGTAGTCATTCTAGTAAATGTTGTAGTAACAAAAAGTCAGAAAATATGGAAAGATTTTGTGGGTGTTAATAAAGTTGAAAAGGCTACCTTACATCTTATAGAGAACAATATTTATTACAAAACTGTAAATGTAGGTGAACAGGTAATAAGTTTAGAAGATGAATCTTGTTGATCAATATTCTGAAGCTGCAATCGGTTCACGTGGATCATTATACCGTCCACCTTCTCCTGTAGGAAACACCTGTGGCAAATAATGACCTTCCAAGGTTTTCTCCCATACACTTATTGGAGTTCCCTGTGCTTTTTTCATTTCAAATAACTCAATGCTGCTTCCTATTACTTCTTTTGAATGCAAGGGACATATTGTGTAATGTTCATAAATATCTTCAGTCCTTGACTTGTCCACTTTCTCTATTTGACCACTTGAAATTTCAGATTATATTCTGAAGATCCTAGATTTCGACAGTGCATTTTATACATATTTCACCTTTTTGTTTGAAAGTGATCTGTCTTCTTTGTCGTATGCAGTGAACCACATACTTAAAACTAAAGTTCATCAATAAGTTCTTTCTGCGAAAGAATTTGTGGAGAAACTTCAAGAAAGAGATGAAAATTTAGAAGGACACTTAATCAATTTGATGGCATGTCAATGTGGAACAAATGAGTTTTGGTATTGTCGTCATGAAAAACTCAAGTGTATGTTACGGAAAATAGGTACAAGAACATGGTTTGTCTCACTTAGCTGTGCAGAGTATGCATGGGAAGATTTGCTTGACTTTCTAAGAGAAGCAAATTCCAATATAAAAAATGTTGAAATAAAGACTCGTGGTGAACTGTATGTGTGCAGATATTGTAATGATAGGTTTCAACCTATAATGTCTTTTATCTGCAATAAAAAGAATACAGCTCTTGGAGAGGTTACCGATTTCTTTTGGAGAAAGAAGTATCAAGCAAGAGGTGCACCTCATATACATATGCTACTATGGATCAAGGATGAACCTACATTTGGAAATGATTCTGATGAAACAGTATTGTCTTTCATTGAATAGAATGTGACATGTGAGATACCAAGAGAAGAATGAGATAGAAGCTTGAGATAGCAAGTTTTACATTTCCAAAGTCACAGTTGTTGAAAGTATTGCAGAAGAAACTACAACTTTAAAGGAAAATTTTACACCAGATGTGGGTTTGGTTTCTCCTGTCCAGTCATTTGTAAAGGAAGAGTAAATTATTTTTTTTCTTCTGTAAGGCACACAATAACTCGGAAATCTCAAAACAATAACTACAAGTTGAAAGGAAGAGAGGTGTCAAAGTATATCAATAATTACAATCCAGTCATTTTAAAAATGTGGAATGCGAACATGGACATTCAGTATGTTGCAGATAACTCAATTGCTGTTGCATGTTACGTTACATCGTACATAACAAAATCAGAAAAAATAGAGATGAAAGAACTGTGGGAAGAAATTACACAAGAGAAAAGCCTTAGTAAAGAACTGTACAGCTTTACTTTGAAAATGCTTTCCCACCGAGAAATTGGATTGTATGAATGTTCAGACTGACTGTGCTCTTCAAGTTTAAATTCAAAGTCACGAGGAATCATTTGGGTAAGTTTTGGTCTTGCCTGCAAACGAAATGGAGTCTTGAAATGATTTGAAGAAATTGAAGAATTAGCTGTAAATGAAGCAGACAGTACAGACAATCTTAAAACTAATATGTTGGACACGTACTAACCGAAAAGGAGTCAACATCTGGAACAGTTATGTCTGTATGAAGTACTTCAACATTACAGCTTGAAATGTTAAAAAGAATGTAAAAGAAGGAAAATATGCAGTAGTTGGATGTCATGGTTGTTTAGTAAAACATGCAAAGAGTAATCTCATAAACCACAAGAAAGTTAGTCGTGAAAGTTTAGATAAGGGAAAATTTCACTATTTAGCACTTCTGCAACTGTTTAATTCATGGTGTAGTGAAAGTGAATTATTTGGAGACTTTGACTGTTACGAAGATTCTTGTATTACATGTAAAAGTAGCGTTGCATGTACAATTTTTGCTATATATTTAAAAATGTTGAATGATGAAGTTGAACAGAAAAAGACTATTACAGCTGAAATTAGTAATGAAAGTTCTCAAGATAGTGAAACTAGTGGTCCATGTAGTCACAATCTTCTTGGACGAGCAATACTGGAAAATGAAGCAGCCATTGCTATGCATGAAGTTGAAATTGCAATACGGTACAGCAGGTCCGAACAGTGAAACGGGGTCTTGATTCTATGATTGAGGATGTCAGAAGTTAAAGTCTGTGATAATTTCTGTGCACCCACTCTGACCAGGTGCAATCAACTCTAGGTCCAAACAGTGGAATGGCGTCTTGATCCCACAATGGACGATGTTACAACTGCATCTGAGAGTGGAGATGAAGGTACTCCCTTCGACCAGGTGCAACTAACTCTAGGTCCCAACAGTGGAATGGTGTCTTGATTCCACCATGTATGATGTCCGATATTACCTGCTGCTTGTTTTTCGCAGAACTCACTCTGTTGAGGTGCATCAGACTCTGTGCTTCCGTAGCTAACTGCTGTACAGGATATTTGGGGTTGGTTGAGTGTAGTCACTGGAGTACACTGCGGTACAGCAGGTCCGAATACTGAAATGGGGTCTTGATTCTATTATTGAGGATGTCAGAAGTTAAAGTCTGTGTTTATTTCTGTGTACCACCTTCGACCAGGTGCAACCAGCTCTAGGTCCTAATAGTGGAACGGTGTCTTGATCCCAGAATAGAAGATATCCAATATTACTTGTTGCTTGGTTTTCCTAAAACTTCCTCCGTTGAGGTGCATCAGACACTGTGCTTCCGTAGTTAACTGTTGCACATGATTATTGTGCTTCGTTGACACCAGTTAGTGGAGTACACCGTAGTAGAGTAGGTCCGAACAGTGAAACGGGGTCTTGATTCTGTGATTAAAGATGTGAGAAGTTAAAGTGTGTGATGATTTGTGGTACCCCCTCCGATGAGGTGCGTCAAACTCTAGGTCCCAACAGTGGAACGGTGTCTTGATCTGACAATGGAGGATGTTAGAACTCCATCTGAGAGTGGAGATGAGGGTACTCCCTTCGACCAGGTGCAAGCAACTGTAGGTCCCAACAGTGGAAGATATCCAATATTACTTGTTGCTTGGTTTTCTTAGAACTCCCTCCGTTGAGGTGCATCAGACTCGGTTTTTCCGTAGCTAACTGTTGCACATTATTATTGTGCTTGGTTGACACTAGTCGGTGGAGTACACTGTGGTACAGCAGGTCCGAACAGTGAAATGGGGTCTTGATTGTATGATTGAGGATGTCAGAATTTGAAATGTTATATTATTTCTGTGTACCCCTTCTGATCTGCTGCAAGCAAGTCCATGCTTTCTAATTGAACGGTACATGGCTGTCAGGTGTTAATGAATAGTGAGTCTGGCCTACAATGCAGACAGAAGTGTTCACAATTCAGGTAGAGTGCTGATTGTTTAATTATAGAATCCAGTAGTCAAGTAACTACAACGTCTATTGGAATATAAATATTATGTTTTTAGTATGCTTCTTTGAAGACATTTTTTGAAATGACTTATAGGTTTAGTACAATGAACACATTTAATTTGCAAGTGCAAAGGAACACTGAATAGTCTACACTGTAGACAGCAAAAATGGTATTTGAATTGTTTTGTTTTATTTATTGCAGATTTTTCTGCAATTTATGTTGCCTTTTGTTAAGAGGAAGTGAGAGAAAGTATTCATGAATGTCCATGTGAGTACTGTTTACAATTAACACTGCAGATAGCAGTGTTCACAATTCGGATCGAGTTGGTCTTGTAGATGACGCAGTTCTGTAGGAAAAGACATTGCTCCAGTGCACTGGGTCTACACCATGAATACGTATTATTACAGGCTCCAGACACGCTTTTGTTGCTTCGCGTACGACAAACTGTGTAGCTGAATTCCACCTTACGTAGCTGTAGGCCCTTGCTGACTGCTCTCTCTGGCCTACACTGTAGACAGCAGTGTTCACAATTTAGATTGAGTTGCTATTGCTGATGATGTTCTGTTGATGGCAACAGATATTACTCCAAGTACGGCCTGCCCGTCTACAGCACACATCATTGCTGGTTGTTGACATGCTAAATGATTTTGATGTGGCTTTCAGAGTGCACTAAAACTGATGGACCCTTTATGATAAAATCTTTTTGTGTATTATTTCTGATCTATTTATTGTGTCTCAGTATACCATAAGTTGTGTTTCTTTTACGGTAGAATATTTTTCTGTATTACTTCACATCTACTGTCCCTACCTTACTGCAGTACAAACTATTGATTCTTTTATTATTGAATGTCTGTGTGTGATCCAATGATTGCTGTTGTAGTAGATGATAGCAGCAACTATTCCTTGAGGAATGGTTTACACTGACTCCACACGCATCCACCACAGACGTTACTGGATATGTGACCCTGGTAATCAAAAGGTGTCGAGCGCATGAGCTCATACCCACTTCCACTATCTATCTGTGTCTGTGTGTTCATTATCTATGCATGATAGTGCCCCTGGGCCGTATGATATTACATTGTGCTGTGGGCAGTGTATGTAACTATGTTACCTCTGGTAGTGGGGAAAACTTTGGTTATATAACTTGTAGGTGTATGGCTATCACAGGTGGAAGGCTGCTTTACAGACCATGAGTATTGATGAAGATGATGGTTGCATGTTGTGTGTAGTGTAAGATATGTGTACATTGCAAAAAGTTTAGAAAAAGCTCTCTAAGCAGAAGAGGTGTCTCTCATCAAATGCAGTTCAGAGATTGACTAAAATGGGTGGTGTTTTCCAACTGTTACAATGGGAAATGTTATGAACTAATGAAGTTTTTTTTTTATGGTCACATGCCATTCGCGCACCTAGTGCGCAAGGAGACCGCACCCAATGTGATTTTGAGAAAATATAATTGCTAAAATATAAGTTTATTACAGTTAGAAATATATAAATGTTTAAAATATGTTAGATTATCGCTTGCTCTCATATACACTTTAAAGTTATTTAGATATAGTTTTGAGACAAAAAAAATGAGGGAATGGCGTATGTGGCGCAACACCATACGTTTATGATATAACACAGGGTGTGGCAGCGTGCACTCGGCGCATTCGCAACGTGCAGCGGGTACGACCCCATACGTACATGAAGTAATGCATGGCTTGGTAGTGCGTACCCATCGCATTCTTAAGTAGCAGCTGGCACGACCTCATATGTAGATGTTGTTACGCGGGACGTGGTGTCACAAACCTGTCGGATACAAAATGCACATCATTTAAGTGTGGTAGATAGGATTCGTGTTCTGATCGAGGTTGGTAGAGTACCGGTATGGGACTGTAGTTTTCTCCCCCCAAAAAGTTTGATATGCATTTTTCTTTGGGAAGATATAAAACATTACATAGTTTTTAAAGTAAAAAAAAGGATAATAGAGTTGCAAAATATTAAAAAACAATTAGAAAAAATATAGGTTTTATTAATATTAAAATATGAAATTAACATTTAAAAAACCTTTGAAATTCACTGAAAAAACCATAGGTTTCAGGGACGTTATAGTTAGTTGGACATTTGACTCATGGACTAACTATAACTGGCGAATTTCTCTGGTTTTATACGAGTCAAATGTCTAACTAAGTATAACATCCCTGAAACCTATGTTTTTTTCAGTGAATTTCTATGGTTTTTTGAATGCTAATTCCTAACTATAACGTCTGTAAAACCTATGGTTTTTTCAGTGAATGTAAATATATATATAGAGAAATTTGCCTGTTGTAGTTAGTTGAGCTAACTATAACTCACGCGCCTGCAATGCACTGCTGATTACATCACTCATTACATGGTCAGTGACATCACTCATGACATCACTCATGACATCTCAAATGACATCACTGATGACATCATCCAGTGAATGTGTGTTTCTGTAAAGTTTATATATTTGTCATATATATCTATGCCAAGGTCTATTCAAGAATAGGTCGATGTAAAAGTGCCGGAATACATTATTTAGTAGATGCATGACTGACTCTATAAGTCACTGATTGAATATATGTTACTGAATGCATCGATTAGTGACTAGACTGTGTGAATGTCTCCCTTAGTCTCTCACTTGGTGTGTAAGCAGGTGCATGGCTTGGTGAGTAGCTACATCAGTGTTTATATGTGTTTTTCACTGATTGTATGAGTATCTGTATGGGGGTCTTAGTGTCTATGTGGGTGTGTAGGTGTGTGGGTGATGTGTGACTCTGTGCATACATGCCTGAATGGCCGATTCACTGGTTCTATAGATTCAAAAGTGCATCTCAGAAGGGCTGTATAGATAGCTGACTGTGTGAACAGGTGTGTTCATTAGTGAATTGATGTCTCAGTTGTATATATGTGAGTAACTATATATGTTTTTACACACTATAGGTGAGTGTTGGGGTATATAATTGACTACGTGAAAGACAGTGATTGCAAGAGTGTCTACATACATGAATGTGTACATGTATTAGTGATTGTATAAGAGAGTAAGTATGTGATAGTATCTATATAAATAAGGAAAGTGATGTGTGTATAAATAAGGCAGGTGTTGTGTATATACCTGCATAGGTGAGTACATGGGTGTATGATTGATTTTTGGCATGACTGAATAGATGTGTGAGTAACTCTGGATCAGTAGCATTGTGTAAATGTATATATACGTGTATGAGTGGATATTATACTGATGTAATGATGAGTGACACCATGTATAATTGACTGTATCAGTGTATATCTGGCTCACAATATATAGATAGGAATCAGTGGATGGATATCTAGTGTCTGGTATTTGTGTGTCTATGCTTTTCAAAACGGTAGTCTGTATTTTAGAGTGTGTCTATCAGAGGTTATATTACAGTGTGAAGAGGTGTATCAGACTATCACTTAGATGATGTCATCAGTGATGTCATCAGTGATGTCATTTGAGATGTCATCAGTGATGTCATGAGTGATGTCACTGACCATGTCATGAGTGATGTAATATGTGAAGTCATCAGCAGTGCATTGCAGGCGCGCGAATTATAGTTAGCTCAACTAACTATAACAGGCAAATTTCTCTGGTTTTATATGAGTCAATGTCCAACTAACTATAACTTCCCTGAAACCTATGGTTTTTTCAGTGAATTTCTAAGGTTTTTCAAATGCTAATTCCTAACTATAACGTCTGTAAAACCTATTGTTTTTTCAGTGAATATCGAAGGTTTTTTAAATGTTAATTTCATATTTTAATATTTATAAAACCTATATTTTTTCAAATAGTTTTTTAATATTTTGCAACTTTATCACCCTTTTTTTAAACTTTACAAATTATATCATCTTTTATATCTTACCCACAAAATATGTATATCTTTTTTTATTTTTTGAAGAGAAAACTACAGTCCCATACCGGTATTCTACCAAGCTTGATCAACACGCGAAGCCTATCCACCACATTTAAATGATGCGCATTTCGTATCCGATGGGTTTGTGGCACCGCGTCCCACGTAACAACATGTACATATGACGTCGTGCCAGCTGCTACTTTGGTATGCGACGGGTACGCACTACCAAACCGCGCGTTACGTCAGGTACGTATAGGGTCGCGCCCGCTGCGTGTTGCGTATGCGACGAGTGCACGCTGCCACGCCCTATGTTACGTCATAGACGTACGATGTCGCGCTGCATATGCCATTCCCTCCTTTATTTTTGTCTCAAAACTATATCTAAAAAACTTTAAAGTGTATATGAGAGCAAGCGATAATTAAAAATATTTTGAACAGTTATATATTTCTAACTCTAATAAACTTATATTATAATAAATATATTTTCTCAAAATCACATCGGGTGCGGTCTCATTGCATACTGGCTTTGCGATTGCCATGTAACCATAAAAAAAAGCATTTCATTAGTTCATAACATTTCCCATTGTAACAGTTCGAAAACGCCACCCATTTTAGTCAATATCTGTACTGCATTTCATAAGACACACATATCTTACACTACACACAACATGCAGCCATCATTTTAAAGTAGCCTTCCACCTATTATACCCATACACCTAAAAGTTACATTACCGAAATTTTCTCCAATACCACAGGTAACATGGTTGCATATGCTGTCCACAACGCAACGTAATATAGTACGGCCCAGAGACAGTATCATGCATAGATAATGAACACACGGTCACAGATAGATAGTGGAAGTGGATACGGGCTGGTACGCTCGACTCCTTTTTATTACCATGGTGACATATCCAGTGACGTCTGTGCTAGATGTGTGTGCGGTAAGTCTAAATCAGTCTTCAGACAATGGTTGCTGCTAGCATCAACTACAACAGTAATCATTGGATCACACACAGAGATTCAATATTAAAACAATCAATAATTTATGCTACAGTAAGGTAGGGACAGTAGATGTGAAATAATACAGAAATAATTCCATTGTAAAAGAACAACAACTTGTGGTATACTGACACACTCAATAGATCTGAAATAATACACAAAAACATTATATCATAAACGCTCCATCAGTTCTAGTGCACTCACATAACCACATCAAAAGCATTCAGCATGTGCACAGCCACCGATAATGCGTGCTGTAGACAGGCAGTACTAGGAGCAATATCTGTTGCCATCAACACTGCATCATCTGCAATACCAACTCAATCTGAATTATGAACACTGCTGTCTGCAGTGTAGGCCATAGAGAGCGGTCACAAAGGACCCAAAGATACGTAAAGTGAATTCACCTACCCAGTTTGTCATCAGCGAAGCAACAAAAAAAGAGTGTGCAAAGCCTGCAATGATACATATGCATGGTGCAGACAGTACACACTGGAGCAATGTATTTTCCTACAGGACTACCTCATCTACAATTGGCAAACACAGCCGGATTACACACGGAAGCTGCTTGATCATGAGACAAGCGACTGATACCAATTGGGTCAGTGCCGTAGCGTGATTATTCACGCAAGGAACCTACACTCTGAAACGTCCTCATTCACACAAGGAATCTACACTCTGAAACAATTATTTTAATCGTGGCGGAACTGAATACCGTCTGGATATCTTTCCTACGTCCCTTATCAACTGACATACTGGATCCTACATGGACACGTGTATGTGCTATACTGTCCCCAGAAATACAGTCCTGAAGAGACCCCGTATCTCGAGAGGGTGGAAACGCCGTCGACAACATACAAAAGAGACAGCTTGGATTTATTTATTATATATTGTATTAAGCGCGTCCTTTTTATAACTTACCAATAACCTTCTCAGTCTTCCCACCATGTCACATAATATTCACTAAAATAGGTTATGGTCACTTCACTTGGGGTCACAATATCACTATAAATGTAGAAAATATATATTTATTTTTGTGTAAATATCTTTATATTCATGTTTATTTAATACGTCTGTGATACAGACCACATTTGCAAAATAAAGTTACCTACTTCGGCTGAAGTCAGGTATACTCTTAATGAAAAGTTTTTTGTGGGTTTTTTAAGGAATACAACTGTATATGAATAATACTATGACTCAATATAAGGTCATTAATGAATCAAATTATCTTAATTATGATTAATTCAGAGCAACAACTCTAGTTGCAGATTGTCTATTGTTTAGTTTAAATGAATTCCTTGTGAACATTGTCTTGTACTTCTTTTCCTACAGGAATGCATCATCTACAATACCGACTCAATGTCAAATGTGAACACTGAAGTCTGCAGTATAGGCCAGAGGAAGCGTTCAGCAAGGGCCCACAGTCACGTAGCATTGACTTGAGCTCTACAGTTTGCAATATACGAAGCAAAGAAAACGTGTGCGGAGCCTGCAATGATGCGTATGAGTGGTGCAGATAGAGCACATTACAGCAATCTCTTCTCTTACAGGACTGTATCGTCTACAATAGCAACTCGATCGGAATTGTGAACACTACTGTCTGCATTGAAGCAGTACTCACACACACAACCATCAATACTTTTTGTCACTCCCTCTTTACAAAATAAAACAACATAAATTACAGAGAACTCTACAATGAATAAATCAAAACGATTCGAAATGGGATTTCATCTCTCCACAGTCTACACTATTCACTGTTCCTTTGGACTTCCAAGATAAATTTGGTCATTTCACTAAACCTATAACTGATATAAAAAAACTTCTTGAAGCAAGTATACTAAAACAATATTGTGTATGTTTCAATAGACATTCTAATTACTTAACTATTGGATTCTGTAATTAAAGAATCACACCACGCAATCCAAATTGTGAACCCTGCGAACTGCAGTCTACACCAAATCCAGTGGTCATTCACAACTCACAGCCACATACCGTTGGATTCAGAAGCACGGAGATGGTTGCACCTGATCAGAGGGGGTACACAAAAATTATCACAGACTTTAACTTATGACATCCTCAATCATAGAATCAAGACCCCATTTCACTGTTTGCACCTGCTGTACCACAGTATACTCCACCGACTACTGTCAACCAAGCCCAATATTCATGTGCAGCAGTTAGCTATGGAATCACAGACTGTGATGCACCTCAACACACAAACTTCTGAAAAAAGCAAGCAGCAGGTAATATCGGACATCATCCATTGTGGGATCAAGGCACCATTCCACAGTTGGGACCTAAAGTTGGATGAACCTGATCGAAGAGAGTTCCTTCATCTCCACTCTCAAATGCAGTTCTAATATCGTCCATTATGGAGTCAACACTAGGCCTGGGCGGCAAATTCCGTTCCGCTCGCAGAATTTGCGGAATTTGCGTAATTTCGCGTTCCGCGGAGAATGCGAAATTGCTCAAAAGTCTGCTTTCCGCGATTTCGCGAAATTTTTGCTTGTTCGCGTTCTCAAAATGCATGTTCGCGAGATATTTCTCCTCGAGCACGCAAACAGCAATTGCGAACAGGAAAAAAGCATCGCGAACAAGCAATTCCGCGTGTTCGCGGAATTTCTGCGTGTTCGCGGAGATTTTTACCGTTTCGCGGAGATTTGCATAACGCAATTACGCAAATTCCGCCCACCCCTAGTCAACACACCGTTCTACTTTTGGAACCTAGAGTTGGTTACAGCTGGTAGAAGGGAATACCTCCAGCTCCACTCTCAGATACAGTTCTAACATCATCCATTGTGGGATCAACACACCATTCCACTGGTGGGACCTAGAGTTGCTTGCACCTCATCGGAGGGGGTACACAGAAATCATCACAAACTGTAACTTCTAACATCCTCAATCATATAATTAAGACCCCATTTCACTGTTTGGACCTGCTCGACCGTGGTGTATTCCAGCAATACCAGTCAACTAAGTCCAATAACCATGTGCAGCACTTAACTACAGAAGCACAGAATCTGATGCCCCTCAATAGACGGAGTTCTGTGAAAAACCAGCAACAGGTAATATCGGACATCGTCCATTGTGTGATCAAGACACCATTCCACTGTTGGTACCTAGAGTTGGTTGCGTCTCATCAGAAGCTATACACAAAAATCATCACACACTTTAACTTCTGACATCCTCAATCAAAGAATTAAGACCTTGTTTCACTGTTCGAACATGCTGTACCTCTGTGTACGCCAGCACCTGCAATAAACCGTGCCTAATAATCATGCGCAGCAGTTAACTACAGAAGCACAGAGTCTAATCCACCTCAACGGAAGGAGTTCTGTAAAAAGCAGAATGTAATATCGGACATCTTCCATTGTGGAATCAAGACAACGTTCCACTGTTGCAACCTAGAGTTGGTTCCACCTGATCAAAGGGAGTACCTTCATCTCCACTCTCAGATGCAGTTCTAACATCATCCATTATGGCATCAAGACACCGTTCCACTATTGGGACCCAGAGTTGGTTGCAGCTGGTCAAAGGGAGTACCTCCATCTCCACTCGCAGATGCAGTTCTAACATCGTCCATTGTGGGATCAAGACACCATTCCACTGTTCGGACCTAGAGTTTGTTGCAGCTGATCGGAGGGGGTACACCGAAATCATCACAGACTTTAACTTCTGACATCCTCAATCATAGAATCAAGACACCGTTTCACTGTTCCGACCAGCTGTACCACGGTGTACTCCACCGACTGCAGTCAACCAAGCCCAATAATCATGTGCAGAAATTAGCTACGGAAGCACAGAGTCTGATGCACCTCAACGGAGGGAGTTCACTGAAAACTCAGCAGCAGGTAATATCAGACATCATCCATTATGGGATCAAGACACCGTTCCACTGATGGGAGTCGGGATCCTGAGTTGGTTGCAGCTCGTCGAAGGGAGTACCTTCACCTCCACTCTCAGATACAGTTCTAACATTGCCCACTATGGTATCTGTTGGAAATGGCCCTTTTTGCAGGGTTATCCCCAAACCTCTTGCTTCTTCCTCCTTTATTGTTTCTGACCCGTGGTTGTTGGCAATAGGACTCTGGGCACTTTACCACTGCTGATCAGTGCTAAAGTGCATATGTTCTCTATATAAATTGTTATATTGTAATTGGTTATCCATGATTGACATGTTTGTTTCACCTGTCAGCCCCTAGTAAAGTGCACTGAATGTGCCAGGGCTGGTGATTCAAATGCTACTAGTGGGCCTGCAGCACTGATTGTGCCACCCACATGAGTAGCCCTAAAATGATGTCTTAGGACTGCTTGCAGTGCCTATGTGCAGTCCAGGACTGCCATGTCGACCTGGCCAGTGCAACCACTGACCAGGCCTTATCCTTCCCTTTCTGTACATGTCAGGCATCCCTATGGTGGCCCTAGGTACCCCCCTGGGCTGGGTGCAGTGTATCTGAAAGGTAGGGCATGTACTGAGGTGTGTAACATGCCCTGGTAGTGAATTACAACCATTTTCGTTTTTCACTGCTGAGAGGCTATCCTGCCCATAGGACAGAATGGGGGAGGCTGTTTACATGCCTATCTTCCCCTAAAGGCAAGATAGAAAATCCAAGTTTGGTATCTTTGTGTTCAGAATTTAATTATACATCTTTTTAGCAAGATGGTTTTTAAATTCACTGTGTGAGAATAGCACTTTTTACAAAGTAGCTATTCTCCTGTTTAACCTTCCTGTGTGCCTGTGTGCAGATTGGCTGACTGGTGTCATGTGATGGGCTAGGTGGCTCCAGGAGTCTGGATGAGTCAGCAGCAGGGTGAATAGGGAGATCTGCTCTAAATGGGTGGGAGGAGTAGCCCCTGGGTTTGAGTAGGGCTGCCTCTGCCAGCACAATGCCGGCTCCACCCCCGGCTGGCCAGGCTGAGGACTCTGCCTCTGCCAGCACAAAGAAGGCTCCACCTCCTGCTGAGCGTCCAACGACCCTGCCCCTCACTCTGAAAGGAACCAGGTGCTACAGGGCAGAGCACACCCAGGAACCGATTTGAGCAGGGGAATCCCCCCACTGGAACAAAGAGAGACAAAGACTTGGAGGGGTATAAGAAGAGGACCCCAGACACCTAAACTTTAGATCACTGTGGAACTAGGAAGGAACCTCTGCCAAGGAGAAAGCTGGAAGGAACTGAAGAGGAGAAAACTGCCTGCTTGCTGTTTTGCTTTGCTGCCAAGGAGAGGGGAAGGACTTTGCTGTGTCCCCTTCTTTTGAGTCTGATCTCCAAGGGCCTGAGAAGAACTGGCTCCATGTTAAGAAGTCCCAGGAACAAAAGGACTTCACCACCAGCTCCCCTGGAACTCTGCTGAGGGAGTTCTGACCTACCTTGGAGTGCTTGCCTAGTCTTGGGGCCTCAGGAGGTCATTTTGCTGTGTTTGGGAGCTGGAAAGCAGAAGCGTGAACAAGAGTAACTGGTACCCAACGCATCATCCGATTGCGAGTCGCAAGAGCGAGAGTGCAAGGAGAATTTCATCGCGGCGTCATTGCAGCACCCGGAGTCCCCGCATCGCCGAGTGCGTCGAGCATCGTCCCCGAGAACCAGTTTGCGGGCTGCACCACTGCCGGTGCGTGAAAGTATCCAGTCGCTGCGTGTGTCGATGCAGTGTCCCGTCCCGTGACGCATCGAGGGTTGCAGCGCCAGAAGTCAGCGCTGCACCGTGCATCGCGCCGCACCGAAGATCGTCGCATCGTACCTGTGCGTGAAGCTTCCCCCTAAGAAACCTACGCAACGAAAGCCAAAGTCATCGCATCCTCCCCCAACAGAACGGAGCCGGCGCATCCACCTCTGCTGCATGAAGCAGGGCTGCTGCAAAGCCTCCCCAAGGTCTCAGGAGTAGCGCATCGCCTTTGCCATCTTCCTTGTTATAGCTTTTGGGAACCTTAGCGCAACTACAGGTACTGTTGGACACGAGAGTGTCGCATTTTGTGCATTGAGAGTCGCATTGTGCAGGACACTGATTTTTACATCCTGGAGTACTTTCTGCAAACTCTTGAACTATCTTTAAAGTAACCTTTTTAATTGTATGTTGGTTTGTCTGTAGTATTTGGTCTTGTGAAGTTTTTAGTAAAGATACCTTATTTTTCTAAAACTGGTGTGGAGTAAATCTATGGTGTTTTCACTGTGTTACTGTGAGTGTTGGTACAAATACTTTACACATTGCCTTCGATAGCCTAGACTGCTCAGGCCAAGCTACCTAGAGGGTGAGCAGGGGTTATCCTAACAGTGTATCCCCCTTTCCCTGACTAGAAGCAAGGGTCCCTACTTGGACAGTGGTACCTACCCTGCCAACTAGAGACCCCCAGATCTAACATTGGTGGTCAGCGGTGAGGATTTGAACTTGTATTTGTACTTGACCCACAGTAATTGGTGTACATCACTAGTTTAAGTGCAGACCACTATGCAACCACATACTGTTTTTTTTCTTTCCTTGTGTCCTCCTGGAAGTATTTTTTGGGGATACTAAGACTCTGGCTAGTGTTGCACCTGTGAAGTCTTGCCAAAATGGAAGTCAACTTTTTCCACCTGTATATCTACACAGTGGAGGAGATAAAAGCTTTTTGCGAAAAGAGGGGGCTGCCTGTGGAGGAAGGGTCCACAAGGGGGGACCTTGAGGCACGCCTGTATTCCTATGAGGTCAGAATTTGGGAAGCAACACTAACAGACGATTCTGAGGAGGAGGACTTCTCTGACAGTGAGGGAGAGAAAAGTGAGTGGCACCTTGCTGCTGAGCGAAGGTGCAGAGAATTAGACCCGGAAATCAAGGAGGCTGAGATCCGGTGGGCCTTAGCCCAGAAAGAAGAAAAATGTGTAGCTCAAGAGGTGAGCTTCGCTGAGTTGGAGGTGGAGTCCAGCTCAGATGGTGGCAGCAAGATTGTAGTTTCTAGTGCTGAGAGAAAGGTGCAAACACCCAGAGATGTGGCACCTGACTTGAAGGAGGGAGTTGACATACACCAGGGGGTTCAGGTTTATGATGTAGTTCCAGGTGCAGTGTCCCTGAAGTAGATTGGGGAACTGACACAGGGGACCATATTCCTAGTGGTGGGAGGGACACTCTACTGACCCTAGATGAGAGGTACAGGGAGAGGGGTTCCCCCATGGTAGAAACCTTGGTGTTTGAGTGTGAAGACCGCCCAGAAGAGTGTGAGTTGTGTGACAGAGACAGTCAGATACTGTCTTGCCAATCTCAGGAGAATGGTGTGGGGTACTTGTGTGAGGCACCGGAGGGTGAGGCAAAAGGTAGCTTGGTTAAGAACTGTGGGGGACTGTGTGATTCATTTGTTGGAGAGCATATTTCAAGTCCCTGTTTTCCAGAGCTATGCCAACACCCGGTGGAGTGTGAGTTCTCTGGTTCCAGAGAGCTTGTGTTGGAGGCAGACCTTTGGTTGGATGCCAGAGGGTCTGAAGAGGCATTGGAGAGTGATCTCAAAAGGAGTGGCACAGATATCTTCCAGACCTGTGAGGTGGAAGAGGTTCAGTGTAGCCCAGTTAGGTCCCAGTGAAGTGGGAGGGGTGTAGGGGCTCACGTCCTGTCTCAGTGGAGAAGGGGTGAGTGTGGGACTGTGGGTCCCCAGGTGCCCGAAACCCAGTCTCAGGGCCTGGAGGGTTCCTTAAGGGAACACCAGGTTGGGGGCCTAGACATTGCTAGTAGGCCATTTGAGGAGGATCTCCTAGTGTCAGGAGAACCTGGAGCCTCTGTAAACAGAGCTCCAGTGGTTCTGGTGTCTGGCGGTACCGCTCCAGTTGGGAGGGTGCAGAAGTCCAGACTGAGGTGTGAGAGGGGGGTGTGTTCCCCAGTGGGAGAACCAGTGGGTCAGGGACCAGCCAGAAGTGCTGAGTCCCCTAGGAGTGACCATGGTGACACCACTTCTGTCCTGGGGGATCTTCGCGCACTGTCAGGTGGACAGGGGCCGGGAGATCTGCGCCAGGCAGACTGTCACGAGACACATGAGTCATGTGTCACCCTCGGGGAGATACTGTGTGAGTCCCCAGAAGTCCTGGCATGCCAGGCAGGTGTGCAACCGCAGGGTTTAGTCCCTGGGTTGGGAGGCCAGGTTCAGGATCTGCCTGACCTGGAAGAAGGACATCGGTAAGCTGTGTCCTGACCTGTTTGGCTTCCAGGGGTACCACTCCAGTGGGGAGGGTGCAGCACTCTGGAAGGGGGTGCAGAGGGAGAGAGTCCTCGCCTCTGACCCCGGTGCAACATGAGGGTTTAGACCCTAGGTTGGGAGACCAGTTGCTGGAGAGAGGTCCTGAACTGGTGGGTGAGTTGTGTTCTGAGGGTGACTCTCCGGGGAGGAGAGGGCAGGAACCCAGAAGTAGAGGTAGGGGGAGGAGAGCCTCGCCCGTGACCTCTGGTCAGCCTGAGGGTACAGACCCTGGGCTGGCGGGCCAGTGTCAGGATGCCCTAACTGACTTGGCAGGAGGGAGAGTGGAGGAAACGTGCCAGGCACCTGGGGCTACTGCCCCCCACTTTCTGACGCCACAGAGGTTAGAGAGGCCTGACAGGCATGAGGCCTGGCTCTCATCACTGACAGTTGTCAGCGGCCCCTGTGGCTGGTTGTCCTGGTGGACAGGGTTGCCCCTGGAAGGGGGGCAGGAGTCACACCCTGGGGGTGGACTGGGCCACACCGTTGTGTTGGCCAGGTGGGTGCTGTCTACCAGTGTGGACACATCTGTGAGTGAAGTCCTGGTGCGCCGGGCAAGTGTTCAACCGCAGGGGTTGGTCCCTGGGGTGGGAAGCCCGGTGCAGGTGTTTCCCGACCTGGAGGGAGGGACATCTGTAAGCAGTGTCTCTACCAGTTTGTCTTTGAGGTGTACCACTCCGAGTGGGAGGGTGCAGAATTCTGGAAGGGGGTGCCGAGGGAGGGAATCCTCGCCTCTGACCCCGGTTCACCTGGAGGGTTTAGAGCCTAGGTTGGAGGGCCAGGTCCGGGCTGTCCCCCCGGACCTGGAATCCCAGTTGCAGGATAGAACCCCTGAACTGGTGGGCGAATGGTGCAGGACACCTGCCACAGGTGCCCTGACTATTCTAGAAGGGGGTACCACTCCAGGTGGGAGGGTACAGAGCCCCAAGGAAGAGGAGGACCGGGTATGGAAAAGCCTACCCCAGCCTCCTGTCCCGCCACCGGATACAGGCCCGGGGCTGGTGGGTCAGTGCCAGGTTGTCAGACTCGACCTGACAGGAAAGGAAGTGGACAAAGGGTGCCAAGCACCTGGGGCTACTGCCCCCCACCTTCTGACGCCACAGGGGTTTGAGGGCCCTGAGAGGAATAAGGCCTGGGTCTCATCCCTGACCACTGTCAGTGGTCACTGTGGCTTGCTGTCTGTCTGTTGGGACACACCTGTGAGCAAATTAAGGCTAGGTGCTGCACAGGTGGTGTCCACAGGTGAGGAGAAGGGTTCCACATGGGTTGGCTTGGTGGACCCTGAGAGTATGGATGGAGAGATCCAACCGGGTTCAGGAAGGCGTAGAACAGGAATAGTGCCCTGCTGTTTGGGCCAGTTTCCGTGTTCTATCGCCCTAAGCAGGGAATCCCATCGAGGTATCGCTTGGTCTACCCTGGCTTTAGGCTGGAAGGGGGTTGTGTTGGAAATGGCCCTTTTTGCAGGGTTATCCCCAAACCTTTTGCTTCTTCCTCCTTTATTGTTTCTGACCCGTGGTTGTTGGCAATAGAACTCTGGGCACTTTACCACTGCTGATCAGTGCTAAAGTGCATATGCTCTCCATATAAATTGTTATATTGTAATTGGTTATCCATGATTGATATATTTGTTTCACCTGTCAGCCCCTAGTAAAGTGCACTGAATGTGCCAGGGCTGGTGATTCAAATGCTACTAGTGGGCCTGCAGCACTGATTGTGCCACCCACATGAGTAGCCCTAAAATGATGTCTTAGGCCTGCTTGCAGTGCCTATGTGCAGTCCAGGACTGCCATGTCGACCTGGCCAGTGCAACCACTGACCAGGCCTTATCCTTCCCTTTCTGTACATGTCAGGCATCCCTATGGTGGCCCTAGGTACCCCCCTGGGCTGGGTGCAGTGTATCTGAAAGGTAGGGCATGCACTGAGGTGTGTAACATGCCCTGGTAGTGAATTACAGCCATTTTCGTTTTTCACTGCTGAGAGGCTATCTTGCCCATAGGACAGAATGGGGAGGCTGTTTACATGCCTATCTTCCCCTAAAGGCAAGATAGAAAATCCAAGTTTGGTATCTTCGTGTTCAGAATTTAATTATACATCTTTTTAGCAAGATGGTTTTTAAATTCACTGTGTGAGAATAGCACTTTTTAGAAAGTAGCTATTCTCCTGTTTAACCTTCCTGTGTGCCTGTGTGTGCAGATTGACTGACTGGTGTCATGTGATGGGCTAGGTGGCTCCAGGAGTCTGGATGAGTCAGCAGCAGGGTGAATAGGGAGATCTGCTATAAATGGGTGGGAGGAGTAGCCCCTGGGTTTGAGTAGGGCTGCCTCTGTCAGCACAATGCCGGCTCCACCCCCTGCTGGCCAGGCTGAGGACTCTGCCTCTGCCAGCACAAAGAAGGCTCCACCTCCTGCTGAGCGTCCAACGACCCTGCCCCTCACTGTGAAAGGAACCAGGTGCTCCAGGGCAGAGCACACCTAGGAACCGGTTTGAGCAGGGGAATCCCCCCACTGGAACAAAGAGAGACAAAGACTTGGAGGGGTATAAGAAGAGGACCCAAGACACCTAAACTTTAGATCACTGTGGAACTAGGAAGGAACCTCTGCCAAGGAGAAAGCTGGAAGGAACTGAAGAGGAGAAAACTGCCCGCTTGCTGTTTTGCTTTGCTGCCAAGGAGAGGGGAAGGACTTTGCTGTGTCCCCTTCTTTTGAGTCTGATCTCCAAGGGCCTGAGAAGAGCTGGCTCCCTGTTAAGAAGTCCCAGGAACAAAAGGACTTCACCACCAGCTCCCCTGGAACTCTGCTGAGGGAGTTCTGACCTACCTTGGAGTGCTTGCCTAGTCTTGAGGCCTCAGGAGGTCGTTTTGCTGTGTTTGGGAGCTGGAAAGCAGAAGCGTGAACAAGAGTAACTGGTACCCAACGCATCATCCGATTGCGAGTCTCAAGAGCGAGAGTCTGAGGAGAATTTCATTGCGGCGTTATCGCAGCACCTGGAGTCCCCGCATCGCCGAGTGCGTCGAGCATTGTCCCGGTGCGTGAAGATTCCTGACGCTGCGAGGGTCGTCGCAGAACCAGTTTGCGGGCCACACCACTGCCGGGGTGTGAAAGTATCCAGTCGCTGCCTGTGTCGACCCAGAGTCCCGTCCCGTGACGCATCCAGGGTTGCAGCGCCAAAAGTCAACGCTGCGCATCGCGCCGCACCGAAGATCGTTGCATCGTACCTGTGCGTGAAGCTTCCCCCTAAGAAACCTACGCAACGAAAGCCAAAGTCATCGTATCCTCCCCCTACAGACCGGAGCCGGCGCATCCACCTCTGCTGCGTGAAGCAGGGCTGCTGCAAAGCCTCCCCAAGGTCTCAGGAGTATCGCATCGCCTTTGCCATCTTCCTTGTTATAGCTTTTGGGAATCTTAGTGCAACTACAGGTACTGTTGGGCACGAGAGTGTCGCATTTTGTGCATTGAGAGTCGTATTGTGCAGGACACTGATTTTTACATCCTGGAGTACTTTCTGCAAACTCTTGAACTATCTTTAAAGTAACCTTTTTAATTGTATGTTGGTTTGTCTGTAGTATTCGGTCTTGTGAAGTTTTTATTAAAGATACCTTATTTTTCTAAAACTGGTGTGGAGTAAATCTGTGGTGTTTTCACTGTGTTACTGTGAGTGTTGGTACAAATACTTTACACATTGCCTTGGATAGTCTAGACTGCTCAGGCCAAGCTACCTAGAGGGTGAGCAGGGGTTATCTTAACAATATATCCCCCTTTCCCTGACTAGAAGCAAGGGTCCCTACTTGGACAGTGGTACCTACCCTGCCAACTAGAGACCCCCAGATCTAACAGTATCAAAACACCGTTCTACTGTCGGTACCTGCCGGACTACTGTGTTACTATTATACAGAGCACTCCACGCTCCTGGGCCTCAGGCTGAGCTCTGTGTGCCTGTGTTGCGGTATCGAAGGTGGAGCGAAACTGCACTCCATATCCAAACGCACAGCTAATGTCGTGATTATCACTCATTCTTTTCCAATAACTTTTTCAATTTCAACAATAATTGATCTATGTACTCCAAGACTTTTCTTCATTTGATTTTATTTTATTTCTTTGATCTTTTCACACATGATTTGCTTATGTTTAAACAACTTCTCATGCCACGGATATGCCCATCCAAGCCTTTTTCCAGGCACGCCAAAAAACATATAAAACATCCTCGGTTGCAAGTTATTATGTTACCCAATGCATTTCGGACTATAAAAAGTCCTTCCTCAGGGGTTCACTACAAGATAAAAGAACGTTATTGTTAAAATTTGACTTCAAATCGCTATGATTGACACTATACATTTTAATACCAACAACTCCATGGTATGTTTTAGATTAACCCATATACAGCACTTTCCCGTCTAAACCCGGAGTTGAATACTCCAGTGGTTAAGCCTGAAGAATCCTCTAACCAACGTCTTTACCCTGTGCTTTTGACCTTCCTTACTATTACATGACACCCCAAATCTTCACCCCTAAATCACTCCTTCATCCTTCTTCCCACTTCTCACTCCCCAGATTAGAGCCACTTGTCTCATACGTCGCAACTTCAATCGTGTTCTTTCTTGCAGCAACGATTCCCTCTCTCTGACGGCGTTTAACGACACGTCATCATTTCCCCGATTGATTTAACTCCTGTGAAGTTGCCCCACCTCTTGGACTTAACCTATCACAACCTTTCAATTATCACTGTTGTAATCACTCCTGCCTACACTACCCATAATTCACCTCTTCTTGAGTGATTTAAAACCC
Source organism: Triturus cristatus (assembly GCF_964204655.1). Classification (NCBI taxonomy): domain Eukaryota; kingdom Metazoa; phylum Chordata; class Amphibia; order Caudata; family Salamandridae; genus Triturus; species Triturus cristatus. Next base: position 370,000,121 of record NC_140591.1, on the reverse strand, counting down.
AGTGCTTAGTTTTAATCCTTTGTGTGTCACTTTTCTAACTTCGTGATTCCCCAGGTAACTCAATACTGTACCCCGCCCTCCCTTAACGCCGATGTCAAAATTCATTACAACCACTTAATTATGTTTGTGCTACATAGAACACGACATGTGCGGTATTTAAGAGATGTTACAAAATTAATCATGTCAATAAACTGAATGAAACCAAATGTTCACTCGCACGTTTCTTCTATATCCTAGATGTGCATCTCACATGTGTTCTCATGTCCATTAAAAGTCTGTTATCCATTGTTTTTTATCTTTGGGTGTTACTTGCAGGTAGGGCAGTCATATCATATTACACTGCCGAAGATTGCCGTGCACTCCTATTTTCACTTTATACTCCTTTTATATCATGGTCTTTCCAAACTTTAAACTGTATGCGTGCTCCCTGGAATATGTGATCTGCCCTTTTTCACGTCTAAGTCTGCAACATCAAAGGTGGAGCGAAACTGCACTCCAAATCCAGACGCACAGCTAGTGTCGTGATTATCACTCATTCTTTTCCAATATCTTTTTCAATTTCAACAATAATTGATCCATGTACTCCAAGACTTTTCTTCATTTGATTTTATTTTCTTTCTTTGATCTTTTCACACATGATTTGTGTCGTGGTAGCCAGCGTTAATCTCGCAAGCCTTCCGAGCTCGCAGACCTCAGCCCAGGACCTTCCGCCGGCACGTGGTCGGCCCTCTTTCACATACAGCGGTGTCGAAAGGTGAACTATGGGGCATATATGCGTCACAGTGGCCATGACGGTTTCTGAGTACCAGCAGGCTGAGAGCATCATTCACGCACCCACCTTCGCTCACAGCATCAGCCTTGTGGCGGTGTAAACTGCGCAGACCTGGCAGACACGTTCGCTAATCCGGAAGAGAACCACACCAAAAGAAACGTGCCTTTTATTCTTACCCCTACGCTAGCCTTGCGTACGGCAAGCCAGCCCACTTCCCTAAACATGTGGGGGGGAGGAGGCACGTACGCGCTACCACTCCGTAATCTTCCCTACTGACTGTACTATCATGGTTGCGTCCACTGTCCACTTCACTCAATAGACCATCAGTGTATGTTGACATGTACATGTCTGTGCTCTGCATACTCAAGTCTGTCCGGCACATCCCCTCAAGACTTTGCATTGTATACTTTTATAATCGAGAATTACTTGCCACCTTCGCACATACTTTGCTCTCATCTCTCCCCGCATTCTGCATAGTGAGGCAGATGTGCCATGCCATGTTTAGTTTGTATACATGGCTAGCCACGGTTCCCACAGTATGTAGTGTCAATGAGTCTGCTACGTGCACATGTTGTTTGTCATGTTGAATGTCATTATATAAGGTAGCACGTTTATTCACGAGCAGTGGCTTATTCCATTTACATATCGCTGTCTTAAAGAGCATACAAAAGTTTTTCTCACAGGTGAATAGTGCGACCACAATGGCAGTCATTCATTACTATCCAAGAATGTCCAACTACACGGCGCTTCTAAGCTTACAGCCAGCAATCTTGCGTCCTTTCTTAAAAGGACGCCAACTCCCAAAATCACACCAACATTCACACAGCTTTCTAACAACAGTTATCTGCTTCTCAATAACATACACTTCTACGGAATATGAGCTGGCATACCGCATGTCCTTACTGTTTCAAACACAGTAACTTCCTTTGGCTATATCTATTCCCACCCACGCAAACGAACTCCCAAACTTCAACTTGGCCTTCAATTCCTAGTTTGAAAACACATTTCAAGAAACAATCTAAACTAAAAGCACCTTTGTTCAGAACAGAAGTCTCCCTCACTTCTGCAAAAGAAATTTATCGACTGCAGATAACACGAACTTCAAATAAAATACACTCCCTTTTAAATACGAACTGCCAATTACACTTTGTGAATTGTTACACAATTTTAAACACATGTCACACTCAAGGTCCCATGGGGCACAGGGTCAAGACTGATTTGCATATGGCTGGGTTCAAACTGGAATGGCATGCTGAGCAAAAAACGATGGATTTAGGCCCAGATCCCTGCACTGGGGTGAATGTATGACATTGTTCTGCATTCTGTCTATCAACTGTTGGTTTTGCATTTATCACCTTGAGTGGGACGGGTATGCTCAGATGTGGGTCCCGTGCTCTCCATGCCACTGGAATCAAGCTATCCTGGCTGAAGAGGGGTGAAACCCCGAAACCGGTCCTAGGATGCTTGTTTCCGGTCCAGGGAGGACCTGGCTTGGCAGTTCGGGCTGGACTGTTCCCATGAGGCAAAGGGTCAAGACTGATTTGCATATGGCTGGATTCAAACTGGAATGGCATGGTGAGCAAAAAAACAATGGATTTAGACCCAGATCTCTGTACTGGGGTGAATGTATGACATTGTTCTGCCTTCTGTCCATCAACTGTTGTTTTTACACTCGAGGTCTGGCACACTTTTTTAACACGGTCTCGTACGGCCTTCTAACACGTTTTCAAACTGTTCTTCTTTTAATACCAGACTACATTCAGACATTCTTTCGATCATCTCTGGAATAACAGGAACAGTGGCCATAATTCTCACCCTCTTTGCGGCCATCCTAATACTAATTCTACTTCTAGAAATGGCTACGCTCTCTATGGTAACAACTATGTCCGACAGAATACGCCTAAACGCCAAGCTACAGCAATACTGTAAAAAAACTGCAACATAACATTTATCTACACTTATGCAATATGCGTACAACCATCGTTTTATTGCAAAACTTGCCCATTCGACTGGCTAATGGATGTATACCTTTCCAACATCTCAACAATCGCTCCAGATATCCAGCAGGTAATGCAGTATCTTGAAACCCATGAACGTGATTGTTCTGGAAGCGGAGCAATGGCGAATGCAATGCAAAAAGGAATCGCAGCGCAATGGTATTTCTGCGTAGCCGCGAAAGATCTCCTGCAACCTGCGACCTTTCACAACATCGCAGATTGCCTGCCCATTCAAATTACCGCTCCAACATTCGAGGATATGAATTGGATCGCTTCACTTTTCTCACACGATGGCAACAATAGCCTCTTGGAACATTATGCATCTCAAGCAGCTGAAGAACTTCTGGACTGGAATCTCCAAGAATTGTAAGAAACTCACATTATTCTTGAATGGATTTTTTTCCATCTTTTTTTATTTTTTCCTTTAAATTTTTTATAATACACTTCAATCCTGCTATTTTTATATAATATCTTTCTAAGTATGCTCAGACATTTGAACTCTATCCTCATTATTCCCCCTTACGTCTCCAGTCTAACCAGGAATCGGTGATGTATGGCCTATGCAAATACGCTATTTACTTCCAAAATTAACCTAAACCCGACACCCATTTAGAAACCATGTCTATTCTTTGTGCACACACCTCTATGCCTGCCTGTTTTTCACAAAGCCCTTTCACACAATTTTACTCAAAGTCAGCCTCTGCTCAGAACCTCATGATAAAAATGTAAAAAGACGACTTTGTTTAGGGACTGGTTGGCACAGTGTGGTAATTGTAAACTACCTTTATTTTCATTATACAATGTATTTATTCATGTCTAATAGCTATTCTGTAGGTCATATAGAACTGTAACATATAATGTGCAATTCACTGATGCAGGAGCTTCAATTTGACTACAGCAGAAGCATTTGGAGTTGGTCTAAGCTCGATGCCTTAGCTCTCTACACAAGAATGTTTTTTTGAAACAGCTGAAGACAATAATGTACGGTTTGACTACAAAGGTACCAAATGTGCTTCTCAGAAGCAAAATGTTTGTATTGATCCTCAAAGTTCCAATGTGGGTAGAACTAGTACCAATTCTGACACGCACCATATTGAATCTACTATACAACAGATTGCTAACTATTCTACTGTTGTTAATTTTCTGTTACAAAAAAGCACTGCCAAGGTACATAATAGGTTTGATGACTACATTTTGCAATTTCTTTTTTATTTGTTTCTTTTCTTAAATGATACATGTGGTAATCCTATCCTACCTTTATTATCTTTATAGAATGTAGAGTCATTCAAGTGTAATAGCTATTGCTTATTTCACATGCAACTGTAACATGTAATATACAATTCACTGATGCCGAAGCTTACGTTTGAATGCAGCAGAAGTGGTTCAACTTTGCATCAGCTGGATACCCTAGCTCTTGCACCAGTGGGTCCAATTATGTCACTTAAATAAAGACACTTTCTATATAATTTTCAAACTCCATCCCCTTATTACACACAACCACTTTCTTAGACACAACTCATTTTACCATTTTCCGTCTCTGGAATTGCAACCTTCTGCATTATATTCTTCATGATTATTCCTTTATTCCTGCTTCCTAAAACACTACATTCGACTCTTCAGACCAATAGGGATGAGTAGCTCGTTTCACACTCCCTGTATAGAATAAATGCACACTAACACTACTTACGCAGGTATGCTACAGCGGCCAGTATCCAACAGCGCCCACAGCACATCACTTCACAGCAATAAACTCACGACTTACACTCACAGTTTCATCCCCGAGTCTTCATGCCGATACCACTAAGTACTTTGCTTCCCACTCCCGCTATACTCTAAACGCATACAAACAGCACCTGCACAGATATGCTACAGCGTCCACTTTGCTACAGCGCCCAGAGCACATCACTTTACAGCACGCAGCTCACAGTTTAGACGCACGGTTTCATCCCAGAGCGTACCGGCACCTCACCTCAGCACCATCTCACAGTGGGCAAAACAGCACTATCACACCAGTAGGGATAAATAATTTGCTTCACACTACCTCTATAGCACACCCTACCCACCCTACAAACCTCACAGCGCTCCTACCCTCCTCTTTCCCACTTTTGTCTCCCTTTTTTCCCCTTACTCGCTGCAAACAGAATCACAAAATGTCAGCCAACACTTCCTAGTTGGAACCGCCCCCACCGCACGCTGCCAATCACCAGCAAGCTCATGCTCACAACGCCTCAGCCAATCAGATGGCAGAATTCCCAAATATCGATATCTGTAAATTTCGATATTTCTCAAGAACTACTGAACGGATTTACACTAAATAAACAAAAGCGTGCTTTCTAGACCAAGACCCTTCTCCCTTCCATATTTGGGGTAATTCCGTTGACCCGTTTGACCTGTAGCCTTGTCTAAAGTTTCCTATGGAAATTAACATTGCATACAATTGTGCATCTCTAAATATTATTCATTCATGAAAAATAAAAATTATCACAAATTTCGTGCTCATTTTGCTTTTGTGTAAAATAGGAAGTTGATCATAATATGTTTAATACATCGTGGTATTTACAGCAACTACCTTAGAGCAGTCTTTTGTTAACATGGACGTTGCCAATGTAGGATTTACTTGATAATGAGGTGAATAATTAAATATTTAAGATTTATTTTTAAGATATGGACCCTGCTCACTAGGAACAACTTTGAACCAGTTACAGAGTCACTGCCATACCCTGCATTAACACCCAGCTCCTTTTACCTGGCACCAGCGGAGAGAGGCACAGAGGAACATAGAAGGTCCAGCAGACCTGCAGAGTGTGATCATGCAACATGCCACATATTTTACACATTTTGGGGGGGGGGGAATGGTGGAAGAGGGCACTGCGTGCCAGGGGCTGAGTTCACCCAGTCTTCATAGGGCAGTGATTCTTAACCTTTTGACTTCTGTGGACCCCCACATAAGCATTATTGGAATCTGGAGACCCCCGTTGAATCATTTCTTAAATCTGGTACCACCCACTAAGTCATTACTTGAATCTGAGTATCCTGGCCTAAGCAATTTTTAATGATTTGACTCGCAAAGCAATGCACTAAAATATGGAAAGAAGCATTCATCAAAAAAATACACAAGTGATGAAATTGTTTATTTAATTCACAAACAAATTAAAAAAATGTAATGGGAAGGCTGGAGCTTTTCCAATTCATAAATCAGTATGAGGCTACCTACCTAATTATTACCCTTTGATTTAAAATTCCTGCCCCTTTCCAGAACTTTTTGGCAATTTCAATTTTAGATTTTGTGTCTTGAGCACAGGCATGAACCCCTAAGTACGTCATTGACCTACAGGGGTCCCCGGCCCACAGGTTAAGAATCCCTGCCACAGACAGATACTTACTCTCTATGGTCCTCAGAAGACTGGGACAATATGTGTTTACACTGGCGTAACCTTGCGTTATTTCTTACAATGCCTGAGATTACACCAGAGTACACCACAATGCATAATTGAGATTTCGTTCAGGTAAAAATCTTATTGCAGGAGCATGGGAATAACATGAATGATGAACACAGCACGAGTCAAGTGCAAAATGCGTCCTCCAGGCAAAATGAATTCAAGGACACATTTCTTGCTTAGAGATTATAAAGAACCTACAAGCCTGAGATAAAGAACCAGGGAGAGTCTGGTGGTGGAAGAAAGAGACATGAGGTACAGCACGTCTGATAATTGTAGTGCCAGCCATAGGCGTCTGAGCAACACCCTGTACCCCTGCAACTTATTATTTTACAAATTACGCACTTAAGCCATCCTTGTGTATTTAAGATAGGAGCTGACGAATTACCCCACCATAAAGGAACAGTTCATATTTATGTTTAGGTTTATTTGTATTTGTGTGTATAGCGCACACAACAAACTCTGATTTCTTCCTGGCTTTTGCTTGATGTTTAAGAGCAATGATGAGATGCAAGAGCTGAGGCTAAGAAAGGGGAAATTATCATCACACCCATACTTAAAATCCGCAGACCCTGTGTTTGTTACAATTCTGATGAGTTCAGTTGTCGCAAAATGTAGGCGCTAATTACTAAACGAAGAGTCTATTTTTTCTGCATTTTAAGTTCAGTCTTTTCTCACTCCTTTACATCTAAGGAGTTACCATTTCCTAATATGGTTTCAAACTGGTACCAGAGGTATATGAGAAACTTAAAATAGTTATAGTTTCTAATTCTGATGGAGAAATAAAGACTCTCTAGCTAGTTTTGCACAATATACATGCATGCACACTCATACAGTAGTATGTCCGTATACCATATGCAGAAATATAGTCTAGCATGAATGTTTTGCCTTAAATAGTATTTACGAACATATTGCCTTATTGGAGGTAATTTTTCTATTAATAACTAAAACGGGGCGGCATGTTGGTGAACGATATTTGTGGCACAATATGTATGTCCGGCTATACAATGGCAAACAATGATCTACTTCCCACCTCACCTTATGTCTGAGGTACTGGAAACATAGTTGGGTCTCCCATTAGATGCTGACCATCATTTCTCAGTACTTCTGCTGTGCACCTCAAACCATCCTGACAAGGCAACTGACATGTCAAACAAAATTAAAAGACAGAAAAGTACACAATCGGCCAGAAACTAAAAGGTAAACTGTTATAGTTACTCTGGTGCACAGATTTTTTCAATATGCTCATTTATTGTTCTCTTTCTAATTATCTTTGAGTCGGCCCTTTTCTATGGGAACTTCTGGCACACAGCTTTCAGATCATTGTGAATAATTCTGGCCTATAGTCGACTGGTATCCATTAATTCCCTCAACTGCCATATAAAACACTGCTTAAAAAATTAAAGAAACATTGCTTTTGTTAAAGTGAATGTTAGAATTGGGGGTTTCTAGTTGGCAATGGCTTGCATCTTTGTCCAAATCGGGACCCTTTCTTCTAGTCAGGATAAGGGGTATACACTACAGAAATAACCCCTGCTCACCCCCTTGGTACCCTGGCACGAGAAGTCAGGCTTATCTCAGAGGCAGTCTGCAAAGCATTTCCACATAACCAACAGTAATACAGTGAAAATACTACAAAAGGACACCACACCAGTTTTGAAAAAAAAAAAATAACCAATATTTATCTGTACAAACAAGACCGATATGATAAAAGAGCAACATACAGTAATCAAAATTATGCACTTTGTAAGAATGACTTTACAATGCAGTTCTTGGAAGCCGGTAGCTCTGTCCGGGGCTACTGTGGTGTGAAAACAACAGAATCCAACAGTTCTGGCTGACTGTGTTGGTGTGGGCCGGCATTAGTGTCAGCAGACTAATAAACTGTACCTTTGGTTCCGGCCAACCTCGTCAGTGCTGGCCGGTCGTGGTAACCATCACGGTTGTGGTGTGAAGCGTAGCTGTGCGGCGTCCGGTGCCCTCAAGTTGCAGTGGAGGCAATGGTTCAGTGACGATCATCCAGCGGCGTTGGTGAGAGTAGGGCTGCAGTGTGGAGTGAGGTGGTGCTCATGGCGATACGGACAGGTCATGTGCAAGCAACAGTGTTGGTTGATGGAGGCTGGCGTCAGTCAGCCCAGACTGCGTTGTGGGACGGGATGGTGTGTTGTGTGACTTATGAGCGTGCCCCCCAACCACAGTGCAGTCACAGGTGTCGAGGTCAGCACGCAGAAACGTTGTTGGTGAAACCAGGGTACTGGAGTGAAAAGAGGCAGTGCGGAGTGCGGTGCCCACAGGTCGAGGTGCAAGCAGCGGCTCGGTGGCGGTGGTGGTCGTTGTCATCAGTGAGACCAGGGATGCAGTACGAAGTGCGGTGGTGCCCTCTGCAGTGCCTTCAGGACACAAAGCCCACAGTGGTGTTGGTGTCAGTGTCGGCTGCTTTCCCCCTCTGTGGAAACTTAACCCCACGTTTCTAGAGGCAGGACCCAGAGGTAAATGAAGTCTTTGCTGTCCCTGAGACTTCGTGAACAGGAGGCTAGCTCTATTTCAAGCAACAATTGAAGAAAGTTCAGTCTAGTCTTTTTCACTGCCCAAGGCAGAAGCAGCAACTGCAGCACAACCCAGCAAAGCAACAACACAGCAAAGGGGCAGTGCTCCTCCTGGCAAGTCTTCCAGCTCTTCTTCTTGGCATGTTCCTTGATCCTAGAGAGTTCTAAAGTTCTGGGGTCTGGGCCCCAATATTTATACTCAGTTTCTCTTTGTTCTCTTGGGCAGAGAGTGTCTATTCTCATTCCAAACCAGTTTGGTCCTCTCTGGCCCAGGTTCCGGCAGGAGGTGGAGACAGCATTGTCCAAGGCAGACCAGGCCCATTCAGGTGCAAGGACATCTTCTCCCACTACTCTAAACACAGCCCAGGTCTATTCAGCGCAGCCCTGACTCATCCAGGAAAGGCAGGACACACCTCAACCCTCCCCCAATGGCTGTCTGAGGAGAAAGCACATCCCCAGCCACTGTCAATCCAAAGCCAGACAGTCAATTAACAACCTAGCAGAAGCACACAGGATGGCTAAGCAAGAAACTAACTACTTTCTAAAAGTGGTATTTTCAAACACAGAACATTAAAATCATCCTTACTAAAAGATGTATTTCTACATTCTGAGTTCAGGCATACTAAACCCCAATTTCTCTATCGTGTCCCAATGGAAAGATATACTCGTAAGAAGTTACGAAGTATTCCCCATTCTATCCTGTGAGATAGATAAATGCTCAATAGTGAAAAACAAATTAAACTGTAGTTCACTATCAGGACATGTCACACACACCAGGACATGTCCTACCTTTCACCTACGCTGCACCCTGCTCATAGGGGTACCTTGGGCCTACCTTAAGGGTGACTCACATGTAATAAAAGGGAAGGTTGGGGCTTGACAAGTGGGTGTACTTGCCAAGCCGACATGGCAGTAGAAACTGATTGCAAGACACTGCAGTGTCAGGTCTGAGAACCTTTGAAAGGCCGCTCATGTGGGTGGCACAATCAGTGCTGCAGACCCACTAGCAGCATTTGATTTATAGGCCCTGGCACTCTCAGTGCAATTTACTGGGGACTTACCAGTAAATCAAATATGCCTATCATGGAAACACCAATCCATAATAAAATTTGCAATAGGAGCATTTGGACTTTAACACTGAACAGCAGTGAGAAAGTGTGCAGAGGCACTAAACCAGCAAAAACTGAGTCAAAACCAGGAGGTCAGTAAGCAAAAAAGACTGGGGAAACATGCCAAAAGATGCCAGCTTACCGTGAACTTTGATTCACTTCTTAATTTTTGACCTAAAATAGTTTTAATGAGCATAGCGAGATGCATTTCTGAATGTTCTACCCGAAGAATAATAAACCTGCCAGGCTCATCATCTGTGTAAATCTTGCAGAGTACAAAGTGAAAGAATCAGTCACTCAAAAAGCTCATAGATGTCAGAAACGTGTTTAATGCAAAAGTAGCCAGCAATCGTCAAAACATTCTAAGGGCAAATTGCCATTTCAGCGATCAGAGTTTCCCACCGATCAGTCGGAACATATGATGCTAAATTCTGTACATTTTGGTGCTCCATTTTTACCCTTTTTCTCGGTGCAACATGTAGAGGTACATCCACATGATACAAGCAAAACTACAGACAGACACTAACTGGCAGTTGCCAGGATATTCACATGGAAAGATTGAAGAGGGATACAATAAGCTTGGGTAGAAAAGGCTGGCTTTCCTAAATCTGCAGTCCTCTTCATATCACTAGCTTCAGGATGAAGCTGCACTTACTAGAACAGTTAGGTTAAAGATGCATTGGGCCACAAGGAATAACAAAATGTTAGTGAATTTGAAACAGGTTTTTATAAATGTGCTGTTAAGGTTTTAGTGTGTTTTACTCGGTATACAAACGAATTCACAAATGTTAAAACAAACAGATAGGTATAAAATGACATCCTCAATGCTACCACAGCCGATATCTACCTATGCACCTTGGCAAAAATCATTTTCACCCCACACCGTGAGTGTCACCTGCCCCAGGTCTAAAATAATGGGGGTTCTTGTATGCTAACACCAATTGCATCCATTTTACAATAGTTATGAAACCCTAGCTCAAGGATTTGCACATTCCACTGGGAAATTGATGAGTGCAATTTGCTCTCATTTCTTAATAGGCACTAGGGTAAAAGTGGTCAAAATAGTGTTTAAACCCTGCTATATAAGGGCAGCTGGGCTAACCAGGTTCCTAATTATTATACATGTCGGTTGAATCTGGCGAGTCAAAATGCCTACATTTAGTGGAAAAAGTTTGAATCCGGATTACTTGTTTATAACTCTGCCACGTCTTCACTGAACTGCTTCTGGGTTTATGATGAATTGAGAATTTATTTTCAAAAGTAAAAACTTCTCTTCTCGCTACATGTGAGGGGTAGTTTCTGAATTGTTTTCATTGTTTGTGTAGGATTTCTGTCTACATGTTTTGGTGGTACCAGTCGAAGCATGCATTTCAAAGTACCGTTCAGTTGGTAAGGTGAAGGCTAAAATATGACATGAATTTGTCCTGTTTGACTTAGAGAAAATTACTTTCCTCCTCCTTCGTCCACTTAACCTGATATCCAGACCATGACTGAGCATCGAAAAATGGAAATGCGTCTTTTGTTGCTATTGGTTCTTCTGCTGGCGTTTTCCTTTAAGCTACAGTTCTTTTTATTGCAGATAAATCTGACTGTTTCCAGGAAATTGGATTCTCTTGCTCTTGTTTCAGTATTGCCCCCAGTGTTTTAAACCCTGATGTTGTTCATACTTTGTGGGTTATTGAGGGAGTTGCCAGTAACGTTTTGGAAAGTCAATAATTGGGTCTGATTCACAAAAGTAGATATGAGTACTGCAAATAGTAGTGAAGGAGTACTCTTTTACATACTCTTACTTGATCTTGTGACCAAAAGTCTCCAATCTCTCATGGTAACATTACAAGGAGGGCACAGGACTTTCTATTTCTACTAAATTATACATGAATATTTCCTTATTATTTCCATTTATTCCTTTATTAGATGTGTTGAGGCTAATTAAAAAAAGCATGAAAGAGTATGTAGAAGAGTACTGCAGACATTGATGGATTAATTTAATTTTTTCAAGTGTAGGTCTACTACCTTTATCCTAATTTACAATCACACATGTCCCTTCTTGATCTGCTTCTACCTTTTTTCAGATAGTTCTTTCTTAGCTCCATGGACAAAGTTCAGAAGCAAGATTAACCAAGACGAATGAAACCTAAGAAGTGCTTAAAAGAAGATGTAAATAAACTTTGAAGAAAGTGGACTTAGGAATTGCAGGACAGAAACACAATTAATATTTTCTTAATTAAAACATGTATTTGTCTTTTAATAGATTACAGTGTAGTGGTACACCACAGCAGTACACCGTTGTGTTCAATGAGAATGTACAAGATTTTAACATATTTGTAGCAAGTGATTCACCAAATTGTGTATTATCCAGTGACCACCCAAGTGGGTATCACTTTTTGCAGTCACACTACAGACTGTTCCAGCTGTCTGCCACAGACAGTTCCAGCTCTCTGCCACAGACAGCACTGTCTATACTACACAGAGTCAGATATTGCTCATGATTAGATGGCTTTTTTGTCTATCTCAGTTTCCTGCTCTTTATTGATGGCTTTCCTTGCTATTCTGTGTTTGACCCGCCCCTTGAGCACAGATTGTATACCTTTGCTTTCGATCAGAAGAGGCGTATCCTTCCACTCCTGACATCATGAAATTACCTTTCAATTTTTATCAACATTGAGTCTTCATTTAGCACTCCATGCAAGTGCACGTCCTTCTCCTTGCTTTTCCCAGTTCTGTTTTGTAATGCAGACCAGGTCTGCACTTCGTATTCACATCATGCACACAAGTGATGGGCAGTGAATTAAAACAAGAAGCAGCATTTCTTATTCTCTGCCAGGTTTATGAACACCGTGGGACAAATGAGTATTGCTCTGTTATTGCATTTATATAGCACTTTATATTTCTGATGTGCTGTGGGAGATGTGTCTAATCACAATTAAAGTGCAAGGGATGTGCCATGAGCACAGGACAGGAGAGATGCAATAATATTGCAGTCAGCTTTACGGGCTGTCCTTCAAATATAGCACATCCAAATTCTTGTTACTTGTTCCTGTTTAAAAGATTGCTAATCGCCACAAAAGGGCTACTGGTACCTATAAGAAAGAAAGGCGAGCATGCTTTGAAGGCCCTGGAGAGGTTTTACCCCTCTAGGGATGCTACTGTAGCTTTCAGGGTGAACTCCACTCCTTAAATGCAGGAGCCCAGTTCTGTGGTTGCTGTGATAGGTTAAAGTTATACACCTCCATTCTGTGTTCATAGGTTGTTATGTCAAGGAATAGGTTGTATTATGGAGCCGCACTTGCAATTATATTGCGTGTCGTAACAACGTGCTCTTTACTACGACTGCGTATTTACCACACATGGCTTTACCACGCAAACCTTTACAGCGAATTTTGTTGTAAAGGCATGATTGGTAAAGGCATATGCATGGTAAAGATTACACCCCAGCCCCCCACCCTGAGCCCTAAAACCCAGTCCCCAGCCCTGAAGACGACCCTACTTCTAGCCCTAAAAACTGCACTGACCCCACCCCCGGCCCTGAGCCCTAAAACCTAGCCCCCAGTTCTAAAAACGTCCCCGGGCCCAGCCCCCAAAACACCCCACCCCCTGTTTTGAGCCCTAAAACCGATCCCCAGCCCTGAAAACTACCTAACACCCCCCTCGCACTAAAACCCGACCCCCAGCCCTACTTACCAAGCTTCGTCCCGATCCTCCCTGTTCCTTACATGTTCCCTGCCAGCCCAGCCACTCTCGCAGAGGCCGCTCCCGAAGGGGGCCTAGAGGGCCGGCGCCATAATGGCCGCCCGTGCCCACAAGGAAAGGATCCGGTTTGCGCTGGTCAGCGCCGCCGGGGAAGTGCCTCGCTGCAAAAGCGCCTGAGGCCCTGCTCCTCCCCCTCCCCAGGAACAAAACGAAGAAGGAAAGGGGGATGATTTATGATGGCCAAATTACACTGAGCGATAACCAATTGTGATAATGTATGATAATGATTTATGACCCCGGCGCAAGAAGGTGTCCAGGGGAATTGTACAAATATGACGTATGTAATGTGAAATAAACTGCGGCCAACAACCACCACAAATACAATGACTGTTGGCTGTGTGTAGTAATACAGGTACACGGGTATGATAGGTTTCCGGGAATAGGCACAGTGCGGCTGTTATGAATCTAGAGCGCTGACTGCCTTTACCGCGCACATGCCTGATACAGGCATATACGTGGTAAAGGCAATCGTTGTAACGCTTGCGCGGTGATGGAACACGTGGTTCCATCCTCGTTGTAAATGCTGTTTCCCCTAGAAATAGCTTCATGATGAGCGGCGTCTGCAATATTTTGCTGCTAGCCGAAGCTAAACGGCGGGCGGGTCCGAAGTCAGAGCTTCTCTCGGTAGGGAGCCCTGTAATGGCAGCGTAGTGCAGCTCAGGAGGGATACCACGAGGAGCTGGAGGAGGCAAACCCCAGAATTTGGGAACCTAGGAGGCCAGTGCGGGTCTGGCTACGGTCCTGCTGCACATCATCAAGGGCCTGCCACCCCCACCCCCCACTTCTAAGTATAGAGAGACAGCGAGGCAGTGATCCTGACTGTGGCAATTGGTGTGCACTGTACACGACAGAGGTGTTGGGGGCAGCCGGGTTGCAGGAAAGTGAAAACCTGAAAAATCCAGGGCCTGCATGTGTAGCCTTTGTAGTCACATAAGGCGTTCTTTATTTTTCCTTTTTAGCCTAAAAATCAAATCGCCCTTTGCTGACCCCAGCAACCCTGAAATCCCTGGATGCGGCAGGAAGACCTCTTTGGAAGCAGAAACATCGGTACAGGTTTGCAACGTTTACTGGCTCCCCAGGGAGCAGTGCGGTTCCCTCTCAGTGGTAAGTGCCGCTTCGCGCCTCTTACAGAGATTGAAGGGGGTAGCAGGCCCCACCCAAGTTAACACTGCTTTTGTTGTGTATATATGATATAAGGATCTAAAGGCTGCAAGAGATACGAGGGCTACAATGTTCGTGCCTGTTTGACAATTGGTAAAGCATACTATAAAGTGAACTGCTGCTTGTCTGGCTGTGCTGTCTGCACGTGGACCATCCTGATGATACTGTCTGTAATGTTTTAGAATCATCATAGTCTGCCCCTGTTTTTAGTTCGGCTTGAAATCACTGGCACCAATAATGTATCAAAGTGACCCTGCCATGTCAATCAATCGATCAATCAGACATCTATAAAGCGCTGCAAATCACCTGCGAGGGTCTCAAGGCGCCGGAGATGTTGGTTGCTGCATGGTGGTTTGCTCATTGGAACATCCAGGTCATTACATTGGCTGCCAAGTGCATAAAATGTTGTCCTTCGCAGTGATAACTATGTAGAATGTGTTTCCACAGTGCAGCCTGCTAGTGACAAGGGCCTATGTGACAGTCCTTCTGGTGTTCACTGGGAGCCACCTAAAGATCTTGCAGAGCATGCAAAGGGTGTGGAAGCAGGTGGATGAGACTGAGTTGACCTGTTTCTTCATGGAGAGCTTGCTGTCCAGGAGGATGCAGAGATTGCGGGCATGGTCTGTTGGAGTGGGAGGTAGGTCGAGCTCCATGGTCCACCATGCGTCGTTCCCTGATGAGGTTTTGTACCCAAAGATGAGGACTTCTGTCTTGTCCATGCTAAGTTTGAGACAGTTGTCCTTCATCCAGTCAGCGACGTTCATCATGCATCTGTGGAGGTTGGCTCTGATGGTGGAGGGGTCTCTAAACAGCGAGAGGATGAGCTGGGTGTTGTTGGCGTTGGAGATGATGTTGAGTCCCTGTGAACTGTTGGTGTAGACCAGGGGGTTCATGTAGGTGTTGAAGAGGTTGGGGCTAAGGGACGTTCCTTGCGTGAAACCACAGATGATCTTCTTGAACTCCGAGGTTAACGGTGGGAGACATATCCTCTGGGTACTTGTATGAGGCAATCCAGTTGAGTGTGTCTCCCCGCAGCCCAATCTCGTGGAGTCTGTTGATCAGGCTGTGATGGGAGACAGTGACAAAAGAGTCTGATAGGTGCAGGAGGATGGGGGCTGTCATTTTGCCATGGTCCAGAAGGGCCCTGATGTCGTTGGTGGCTGCGATCGGATGCTAATTTAGAAATGTCCCTTGGAAGTCCCTGAGCTCTGCGATGGCAGGGGTGATTCCTCCTTGAATCCTCCACCCTATTCTCTATTGGAGACCATTTTAGCAGAAGTTAGAAGTTTGAAAATTTCACAGGGATAGACTCTGGCTCATCTTGAGAATAAACTAAATGGTATTAACTGTCTAACAGTGCTGGCAGGCCTGACGAATTGGAGCGAAGAGTCTCTGATTTAGAAGATCAGAAATGCTCAGGAAACCTGGATAAAGAGCTAAGAGCACTGAAAGGTAAACAGGATCATGTTGGTTGCTGCACCATTGATCCATCCAAATCAGAATGGGTTTCGGCAAATAGGCCAAATTCATTCATTACTCATTATTTGATACAGGCCATTGACAACTCTACTCAGAATAAACTGAATGATGCCATTCTGATGTTGGATGCAGAAAAGCCCTTTGATTTGGTCTGCTGGGAGGCACCATTTTATATCTTGGGGTATTTATGTTTCCTTTCTGGTTTTTATTAGTTTTAAAAAAACCTCAATGTGAATGCCTTAGCTTCGATAATAATTCATTTGACTACGGCAGGTGAAATCAGAATTACCCAGGAGGCCATACAAGATTGTCCGTTGTCCCCAATTCTTTCTGCCCTGTTGATCGAACCCGTGCTATATCTATTCATGGGGATGAAAGCAATTTTCTTCCTCTCCTCGGAATTTCCAAATTGAAATTATATGCAGATGATCTGGTGATTTTTTTTTAAGGCAGAGCAATCCAACATCCATAATTTATTTGGCAAGATTAAGGAGTTAACCTCAATCGGGTGGTATAAACTAAATCCGGGGGAAACAGAAATTCTCCTATTTTTTATTGGCATTTAGTCTTGATACAGAGCACATTATTACACAGCAGATCAATGTAAATTCCTTAATATAGTTCCAATTTCCATAAAATCGATCCAAGCTGTATACATCCATTTGTTTTCATCCTACTAAACATTATAAAACATTGCATTAATAGCTATCGACCATTTTAGAGCGCAACATTGCATTTTGCCAACCATTCATTTAATAAAATAACCGTTAACAGTAACCCCTCCCCCCCCCCCCTTTCCTCCCTATCCTTCAGGTCAATTATTTTCTTAACTTTTGTTCTCCCATTGTATGTATCATAAACTTTGTTTGAGCGTCGGGCCCTACTTTTGTGGGTCGCTATCTGTGGAGAATCCCTCCAGCTAGTCTCTTGAGAAGACGACTCCTAATCTCCCCGGAGATTCAGGCCATTCCGGCTTCTTCAGCCTTTTCATCCTTTCATACAAATCTCATTCTGACCAACTCTGCTGCTGCCAATTCATCAGCCAGTCCGCATGCTTCGGAAGTTGGGGTTGCATCCATACTATTACTATCCATCGCTTGGCCAACACCAACCCCAAGTTAGTATTAAATCAATTTTTATTGGCAAAGCACGAAGCAAGACAGAACAGGACACTGGCGCCTATAACCCAGCGGGCCGGCTAACATCTGATCAGTACATGGCAACTGGACAGTAAATGCCTACAACCCAGAGAGGGCTGGCCGCGAGGTAAAAAGGGAGAAGGGAGACGCTTCCCCAACGCATAGGTAGCCATATGGTCCAGTGTGCCGCCAGGCATGCAGGCAAGGGTAGGCGACTGCCTGCGACAGGTCGAATATTCATAGTGGTGCTGCTTTTCATAAGAGGCAAAAACAATAAAAAGATTAAGTCAACTCCCCTTCCTACCCCCTCCCCAGTGAGCAAAAACAAAGAAAAAAGAAAAGTCTGGTCTGTATGTAGTGTAGGATGCGAAACCCCCATAAGTTCAACGGTTTATAAGTCTAACGGGGAGCCTTCATACTAGGCGGGGGATGTCCTCGGGGATCAGTTTCAGGAGCCGGAGATAGCTAGGACAGGTCAGTTCTCGAAATTCATTGGAGAGAATGGCTATGAATGGGGCCCAAATCTTGGCAGTCTGAGTAGTTCCATAAGGTAGCCATTGAGAGTCTCTCCATACCTAAAAGATACCAGAGTTGATGCAACCATTGTGTATGGTCCAGAATCCTAGCAGATTTCCACCCTGCCAGAATCACTTGGTGTGCAGCACTTAGCACGAGCGTCATCTGTCTCCCACTAAAAGAGTGCAAAGGGAAGGTCAGCGCATTGGGCAGGCCTAGAAGAGTGTAAGCCAGAAGGCTGGGAATGGTGGTGTGGAAGGCCATGTCAATGTCGTCCAATATTCTCTCCCAGTAACGTGTGAGCTATGGGAGTGCCATAACAGGTGGAGGAGGGTACCAGGGCTACCACACCCCTGCCAGCAGAGGCCGTCGCAATCAGGGTGCCACGTAGCGAGTCGCACTGGGGTGTAATACCAATAGGAACCAATTTTAAAAGCAGTTTTCGCATGGCCCATGGAGTGTGCCGTGTGGTGTGCCCTAAAAAAAATATCTTCCAATTCCTTGTCGGATAGTGTGCGCCCCTGTTCCGCCTCCCAGAGTCTCTGCCCCACTGTACAAATTTTGTGGATGCCTAATGTGAGAAAGGTGTATATTTCAGAAATAAGCCCATGATCATCTTTTTTACGAGTGAGCCATTTCTCAAATGGTAGCATTGGTCGTTGAGCCAAGGGGCGTGCCATGAACCCCGAGATCCGATGCGTCATTTGGGAGTGGAGGAAGAGATCGGAGCTTTGGAGGCCATAGTCCTCCTGCAGGTCCCTAAAGGGGATGAGACCCTGGATATTGAATAGATGCCTTAAGCGCTTCCAACCTCCCTCTAACCAGCGCGCCGCTATCTTTTTGTCCATCCTAGGTGGGAAGGCAGGATTAGAGAAACTGTAGTGAGATTAGTCTGCAGAGAGACCCTGTCCCAGACTAACATTGTGGGGCGGGTAACTGGCAAGGAATAAAGCCCCCAGGCACGAGCAAACGCAGTAGCCAGGCGTCACGCCAGATGTGGTGGCCCACTACCGTCTGGTCCATGAAGACACAGTGTTTCTCAGTCATAGGGCGGTTCCACTCCACTAGATACCTTTGCAATGAAGCTTGGTAGTTCCGGGAAACATTAGGGAAGGCGAGGCCTCCCTCTTTCTTAAGGCGTTGTAGTAGGGCCCTTTGCAGGCGGGGGGAGATCGGACCCCATACAAAGCGCTCAATCGCGGTCTGAATATAGCAAAGCGAATGTGGTGGGGGCTCCAAAGGGAGCATTTGAAACAAATACAGGGCCCGTGGTAGTACGTTCATTTTAATGACAGACAGCCTACCAAACCATGTCAAAGGCATGCCTCGCCAGCGAGCCAGGTCAGCGCAGATGCGAGATAGAAGGGCAGTATAGTTTATGTCCACCGTTTTTGCAAGACTCTTGTGGAGGACCAGTCCAAGATATGTGATACCTTCTGACACCCAGTCAAAGGCGAAGCTGGCCCATAGGGCATCAACCGTTGGTTGGGCGGTGGTGAGGTTGAGTACTTGAGATTTCTGCATATTGATTTTAAAGCCAGAAACCTGGCTGAAGGTCTGTAGGTCCTCCACAATGGCTGACAATGAGGTCATGGGATGTGCCACCGAAAAGATGATGTCATCAGCGTAAAGGCTGATAAGATGATGGACGAAGCCGAATGGGATACCCTGCGCCAAAGGGTTATCTCGAAGTTGCTGGGCAAAGGGCTCCATCTAGAGGGCGAAGAGTAAAGGAGAGAGGGGGCAGCCCTGCCGCGTCCCCCTCTCTACCACTAAGCTAACTGAAAGCAAGCCATTGACCCACACTGCTGCTGTTGGAGCACTATAAATGCTCGCAATCCACTGACAAAATTGGGGCCCCAGACCAAATCGCTCGAGGGTAGCAAATAAATATGGCCAATGCACACGGTCAAAAGCCTTTTCGGCGTCAACCGCCAGTAGTAAGGCTTCTTCTTTGGACCGGTGCACTTTATCAATTAAGTGGCAGCAGAGTTGTTTGGTATTATCCCCACATTGCCTACCCGGGATAAAGCCTGATTGGTCGGGGTCGACAAGGCCCGGCATGTGAGAGTTCAACCGGGAGGCCAGAATGCTCGAGAACAGCTTTGCATCAATATTCAGTAGGGAAATCAGGCGGTAGGAGCTGCAAAGCTCCGAGTCTTTCCGGGGTTTAGGGATGACCGAGATAGAAGCCTGTAACATTGAGGCCGTAAGGGACCCCATGTCCGCAAAGGAATAGAACAAGCAGGTGAGCAGCATGGCAAGTTCAGTACAGAAGGTTTTATAAAAGAGGGCGCTAAAGCCATCAGGGCCTGGTGCCTTCATGGTCTTCGGTTGGGCGATAGCAGAGATCACCTCTTCAACACGTATGGGAGCTTCCAGGACCTCCGCCTTGTTCGCTGGGAGAAGAGTGACTGCTGCTCCTTGAAGGTATTCAGTGGGATCGGTGAGCAGGGAATGATCAGCGGTATAGAGATTTTTGTAAAAAGAGCAGAAGGCCGACAGTATGTCGGTATCGTTGGTGATCACCGACGTGCCTTCTCCCCGTATCACTCCCCTCTATTTGAGCCCACATAGTATTTGTGCTTCAGACGGACTACCCCGTACCCAGCCCGGTCAAGGTCTTGCCTGCGAATTTGAAGGCGCTCTTTTTCCAGCTTCCGCCAGATTCTGGGAGCACCAGTGCGTTTGTGTATAGCTTCCAGTTCCCTGACATTAGCTTCTAGGGCTGCGCTTTTGGACCGTCTGGTTTTATTTTCGAAAGCTGTTTTGGCGATTAGCGCTCCCCTTGCAACCAGTTTAAGCGCCTCCCATTCTGAGGATAGTGGCGTAGAACCTTTGTCATTAATCGCTAGGTAGTCAGTCATGCAACGCTAGATGTCATCCACCACAGCCAGGGATCTGAGTAGCGAGTCTTGCAAGCACCAGTGGGAGGTGGGGGAAGATTCTACAGAGGAAAAGCACATGGTCAAGGTAACATATGCGTGGTCAGATAGGGAGCAGGCCTCAATAATGGAATCTGTGACACAAGCCCAAGCAGCTGGGGTAACAAGGAAATGATCTAGGCAGGCATAGGTCTTGTGAGCCGCCGAGTAGTATGAAAAGTCCCGCTCATCCAGGTGTAAACAGTGCCAGGCATCTCGGATCCCTGCGTCGCGCAGCCAGTCACCACCCCCCGCTGACAGAGCTCCCGCACAACTGTCCGCGAACCTGAACAGTCTAGTTCGGCATCCATCAATAAATTGAGGTCTCCCCCCTCCACCACTATAGGATCGGGCTTGTGCAGGATGTCAACATATGCATCTATTAGGAATTTCTCCGGTCGATCATTTGGGAAGTACAGAGAAGCTACAGTGAAGTGAGAATGCCCCACGCTCAGGCGCAGCGCTAGGAGGCAACCCTTGATCTCAGTGGTATGACCCACGACTGAGCCCCTGAAGCGTTTGGAGAGGAGGATAGCGCTTACTGTTCCCGGATGACCAAAATTGTAAGGGGAAGTGGTTATGGTACATGCGGTGTGTGTCACTATGAAACAGGTGGGTTTCTTGAAGGAGACAAACATCCCCACCGAAGTGTTCAAGCAGGGAAAAAACTGCTTTCCGTTTGATGGGGTTGTTGAGTCCCCGGGTATTAAAGCTAACAATCTTGAGTTCTATATGAGAGGGACGGGCCAACTAGTGCGAGTATTGAGGTCCTGATTGATGTATTGGAGGGCCAGACTAAAGGAGAAGCCCCGTGGGGGTGAGAGGTAGATATCACTGGACAGAAGTAAGTGCGAAGGAAAAAAAGGCTCACTGGGGAGAGAACCCTCCCCAACCCAGAAGGAAAAACAAACCCCAACAACAACCAAGTTTGAGTCATTTTGAACCTAAGAATACTAGCCCAGAAGGGGCCAGCACAGGAAAAGAGAACTTGGAGAACTCCAACAAATAGGCATTTAAAGATAGTCCAAAATAGTTCAATCCCATAGGGGGACATCAGACATAGGTCCGTCTGCAGGGCAACACCAAAGGGGGCCTGGTCCTTGGCGATAGACTGTCGAACTGAGTACCTGGAGAACCATGGACTGTAGAAGGGCATTTCACTGAGCGAAGAGTGATGATCGTCCCAGTAGCCCCTCCCGCCTCACTCCCTGATGTCCATCCTCGCATGCATGTCTGGAGTTCTCAGGGGGAACACGAGCGGTTGCGGGGCTGTGAGAGAGAGGAGATCACCGCTTCCCGCTCCTTTGCCATCTCCTCTGGTTCTGGCTTCGCAGAGGCCCCCGATTTCCCAACAGTGTGCCATTGTGAGAGTTTTCGTGTGGCCCAGCCTTTGGGGCTCTCCCTCCCAGAGGTAGGAGGTGACAATGCGGAAGTCTCTCTGTTTGGCAAGCATGGACACTCCCAGATCCTGAAATAGGGCCGTGGAGTGCCCCTGGAATTGGATCAGTTGGGCCATTCGGGCCTTGCGGAGGAGCTGCTCCTTGAGCTGGAAGTCATGCACACAGACAAGCACATCTGGGGGAGGGGGCCTTCTCTCCTCTGGGTAGGCCCACTCAGTGTACCCAGTCCATCTGGATTTCTTGTGGGCCATCGTCTCCCAGATTCTGCCAAAAGAGGGCCAGGACATAGGATCGTAGGTTGTCTCCTTCCGCTCGCCAGGGGATCGCTCGGATGCCAATATTATTCCTTCGCGAGCGGTTCTCCAGATCTTATGGGTGGGCTTGGAGATCTAAGTTTTGGTCTCGCAGCTGGAGCACTTCTTGTTGTAGCTGGTGCAGGTCTTCTTCGCGGTGCAGCTCGCGGTCTTCGAGAGCGGCCACCCTCTCTCCTACTTCATCTACGTCTCGCCGGACTTCTTTGAGTGGCCGAGAGCTGCCCCTTCAGATCCAATATGTCTTCTTTAATGGTGGAGAAGAGTTCCATCATGAAGGCCTTTGTGACTGGCGCATCCGCTCCTTCTACGGGCTCCGGGAGCCCCGTATCCCGGGGTGATGCGGCCGCTGAGTCTGGACCAGAAGTCTGCTTTAGTAGCATCTCCTTGAGGGACTTCTCCCTCTTCACCCGGGCTGATGCCATGATGCTGTGTGAGTCACCTGGGGAAGGGATACAAGGGGGCTGTTAGGGTGGCGGCCGTTCTCCGGGGTCCAGGGTGCCACAGTGGCGTGGTGCGGGCCGGGGTCTGCGCCAGAGGGCCGCAGAGCTGTCAGGACATTGCTGGAGATCTGTAGCGTGTAGTGGGTGTACCCCTGATTCACCAGTCGCGGCCAGAGAGGCCCCGTGCTTCTGGGGCGAATCCCCAGACCCTCAAGACCCAGCCCCCGTGTGGCGGTCGGCAGATGCAGGAGTCCAGGACCGCTCCAGTCAGGAGGCAGGGGCTCCAGTTTTTGTGCCAGGTGAGGTAGGTCTGGGACAGGGCCATTCCTACTTGTGGCCCGCTGTGCTCTCAAAGGGCAGGTCTGGAGTAGGGACAGGCGCAGTCCCACAGTCTTTATTCCCAGTCTGTAACGGGGCCCGGTGGTAGGGGAGGGGGTGAAGTGTGACAGTGTCAATGTTCTTGGCCACAGAAGGCCTCTGTGGTAGCTGCTGTGGTGGTGCAGTGGTGCCAAGCAAGTTCAAGCAGGTGCTCTAGGAGGGTGTGGGCCGCACTCACCGGGGATTCGGGGGGCCTGAGTGGCACACTGCTAACAGTCCTCGGCATCGGCAGATGCCAATCCCCGCCTCGGGTGGAACAGCTAGTTGTCTGGGCCCCGTAGGTAGAAGACCCCTGGTTCCTGGTGACACCGCCAGTAGAACCGTGGCCCGGCAGGGCCAGAGGAGGAGACAAAATGGCAGGTGGTAGGTCAGCATTTCCGGGGAGAGTCACTATTGCCCCAAATCACACCAGGCCTCCAGCTTCAGACCAGGCAGGTCGGGGCACCAAAATGGGTGTTAATTCAGGCCCCATCAGCGAAACCGCATGGCCCCAGGCATAGCAGATTCCAGCGTGCCCAGTAGGGCCACGCGGAGGGGGTACAAAATGGCAGGTGAAGAGCAGGTCTCTTACCGGTCCAGTGCCGTGCTGCAGTTTGACAGGGCCACTTACTCTCCGTGGTCTGCAGCCAGGTCACCTGTCGGCACCTGTCCTTAGGTCTGGGGCATGGCTACTCGGCACAGCGCTCGTGCAAGTCTCACCAAGGGCGCCGCCACTGCCGTGGTCGCACCAGCCCCGTTACGATCTCGGAGCTCGTCCGCCCAGGAGCGCCAATGCTGCCGGTGTACTCCTCCCTGCTGGCACCGGAGGAAGCACAAGCCGGTGTCACCCCGTGCTCGACGATCTGAAGGCCGGGGGGATGGGGCAAATACAATGCTTTGAGTTGGCGAGGCCAGAGGGACGGAGGTTCACTTCCTACCGAGCCGCCATCTTGGCCACCCCAACCCCAAATAAACAAATCTTCTACTCAAGTTCTTGTTTTTTGGTTGGGGTAGTAGGCCCAGTAGCACTTGCTTAACATCCCGTGGTATAGTCCAGCCTGTGGCCTCCCCCAAACACGTTAAGACACTTCCCCAGTAGGGTTGTATCACGGGCATTGCCAGAGCATGTGGAGGAAATCTGCTCCCTGTGTATTGCATTTGGGGCAGCTATCCGTACGGTGTGGGTATATTATATGTAATGTGTGCAGGGTTAGGTATACTTGATGTATGATATTGTAATGAAGTAGTTTGAATCTTGCATTAGTGCTAACTTTGGACAACCCCTCATGCACCTTTGTCCATTCAGCCGCGATCATGGGTTCATTCAATATTGCATCCCATTTTTGTTGTATCCCTAACGGCTCCTGCGGTAAGTTCTTGCATAATGCTCAATAGAGATGGGATATGAGTCATCTCCCCTGTGCCATGGTTAACATTGTCACTAATCTATTAGTGACAAGTTTTGCCACAACTCCCGCGCAACGCTCGATATTTTCGCATATTGTAGGAATTCACCTGGCCCCAGTTCAAACTCACTTTGTGCGTCCTCACGTGTTATGAATTGCCCTCCTCTATAGAGGACCCCCAGTTGTTGGCAGCCTTCCTCCCTCCAGCGCCGTATGGACATGGAATCCGCAATCGCGGCAAATGGCAGGATCGTCCATAGGGGCATATCAGGTGCATGTGGGGCATGCCAGACCACTTGCCGAACTACATTCTCCCATACTGTAGCCACATGACGTATTAAGTACGGGCAGCTCTTTGGGACCGTCCCTCCCATCATCAGCAATCCAGTAAGTGTGTCCCAACCTCTCAGTCCCTCTACCACATGGCCTATGTTCAGCTTGTGGTAGGCATCAGCCGAACTCGCCAGGTAGATTCCTAGGTATCATGCCCCCTCTTCAGAAAAATTCTCCTATTTAATGCCTCTGTTGGCAACATCCCACAAGCTTTATGTTACAGGTGCAGTCCTACACACCCAATTCGTTATTTGTGCATATATGTTACAGCTAATTATGATGACTTGTCTAAACTTAATTATGAGGCCACTTTAATTAAAATGCTCAATCTCCTTCCTAAATGGATGTCGCTACTCATTTCAATTTTTGGTAGAGTTTCTATCATTAAAATGTCATTGTTGCCTCTTTTTTAATTTCCCCATCAAAATTCTTCATTGAAGTTGATTCACTCTTAAGCAGGTTCATTTGGAACAATTACCAGCCCCGGTTGAGCCCCCCTAATCTACAACTAGATGAAGATCATGCTGGCCTTGGTCTGCCCAACTTTGAGCATACTATCAGGCAGCACCATTAAATATTTTTTCTCATCTGAATGATACGCTTTCTATTCCGAATTTTGATAAGTGCCTAGTTTACGATATGTTGAACGATATAGGGGTTCCTGCACCAGTGTTTTTGACATTCTTTAGCTTCTAAAAAAAAGAGGTATGAAGTAATCCAGGAGCTACTTTGGCACAAAATGTATGTCTTTAAAGAACTGAAAATCCCAGATTGTCACGAGTTTCTTCTGTTGAAAGATTGCATTGGCCTAAGACTACATCTTTCCACTAATGAAGTGCATCACTGGGTTAATCTGAGCTTTCAGTCAATTGTCAACTTCAAGTACATCACCTCATGGAAATCTTGGGACCAACTTGGTTTGGCAGGCAGCAGTATGGGCAAAAAACTATAGTTCAGCTATTTGAAAATCAAAAGTTTCTTACACTTGTATTCGACACCCCTTGCAGGTCAAGCCTTTACTTATTTTTCAATGCTGTTTAAACAAAAACTGAGATGCCTCAGCCGCTGGCATAGACAGATTCAAGGTGATTGTCACATTGATCTCCTTGTTAAACAGCTTCAGAAAATAGAAAAGTAGAATGGGTTTCAGGATTATGTCTAAAATGTGGGAACACTTGAGTCAATTTAGTTAGACGCTATTTAAAGCACCCAATTTCAGGCGTGTGGTGTTTTTTCCTGTTGGCTGCTCTTATATATCCCAAAATGCATGAACAGGTTTCGTCCCACTGCTGGCAATCACTGTCTTAGATGCCATTTAGAGGGAGAGGGGGATAGACTCCATGTTATCACTACTTGTCATGTTCTACATGAATTCTGAATCAATTTGCAATCTTCTCTTATAGACAGGACTTTTGTGTTAGATCCTTTTACTATTTTGTTTGGGATTATCAGTAGAGATGGTCTAAGCTACGCTCCAGGTTCCTATATTTTTCATTACTTGAATACAAGTTTATATTCATTGCAATGTCGGTAGAGTCCTCTCTGATCTTGCAGCAGTGGAATTCAGCTGTGCCATCACTCCTGGTTCATTGTAAAATGGACTGTGATAAATGTTTTGAACATGCATATGCAAATAAAATCAATCAATTTAAAAGATTTAATAGCATCTGGTGTACATCAACCCCTTGCACATCTACCTCTTGAGTGTGATCACAGCTGGAATCTTCCTTGCTATTAACTTTGTTTTCTATTTGCTTGTATATCATATCTAGTCCATTTCAACTTTGTCACAATGCATTTTCTGCTTTAGTATTTTAACACATTTTTCTGGCATGCTTTTTTTTAAAGATGTAGCTGTATTTATGTGTCCTGTTTTTGATACTACAAATAAAAATAATAATAAAAAAAGAAATAGCTTCATAATAGAATGCTTAGTAATTTGTCTGAGAATGGATTCATACAGTTGATCCTGATTTCTAACCACCCAAGAGACTGGTTGTGTAGTGCTGGAGTACTCTATAGATGTTAAATTTCATTTTCCTACTCCAAACTAAGCAACACTGGGGAAGGGTTTGGACTCTGGGGGGTTAGATTTACTATTCGCATGTAAAAATAGCAACATCAGGGAAAGCTTTTCCTTAATTGAAAAAAATAAAATGAGAAACAAATTTCCTAAGCAAAGCAAAATCAATAAAAATATTTTTATAAATGTTTACCAAACACAAAAATTAAGAAAGGGCAACAGAATTTAACATTTATACATTTTAAAACACTACCTATGCAATACACCTATAAAACCCAACAACGTGAAACTGAAGCAAAACACTATTGGTCCCATTAGAATGGTGGGCGGATCGCCCCCAGCCGGGCTGGCGGTAGGTACCGCCGGCCCGGCAGGGGCGATCCGCCTGCCATCCTTCCATGGATGACCCCCGCCACATTAGGATGGCTGGGGGGTCCGCGAAGGACCGAAAGACCGTCCACCGCTTTTTCCGCCAGTCGGCTCGTCGACCGGACGGAAAACAGCCACAATATGGTGGCGGTATCTGTAAGACACCGCCAACCATATCATGATGCCGGCGGAGACTCGCCTTTCCATGGCATTGCCGCCATGGAAAGGCATGTGGTTTCTGCTTTTGGGGGCCCGTTGCGGGCCCCCAGGGTGTTGGGGGGTGAGGGGTGCACATGAGGGAACCTATGGTACCCCCTCATTGCCATGCACTACGCGGCAGGCACCACGTGGGGCCTGCCATGTAGTGCATGGCATTGCCCTGCACAGTACTTTCACATTGCAAGTGGGTCTGCAGCCAGTAGATTCACCCGCAATGTGAAAGGCACAAGATGCGCCCGCCACTGTGGCGGGCGCATCCTGATACACATGGCGGGACCACTGCGACTTCAGTTGTCGGTCCCTGGCTCCCTTACGAAGGCTGGCGGACTTTGTCCGCCCGCCACCGTAATGGACCCCTATATATTCAAATAGTAAGTATAAAAAAAATAGAAAAAGTAATTAAAATATTATCTTAAAACACTCCCCACTAAAAACCCCTATAAAAGCCATCATCCTGAAAAAAGAGCCCTACCTGGTGCTGATTCAATTAAATAATGAGAGGTGGTATAACCTTGTGTACTTACAGAGTAGCTGAAGTGGGTAAACATCCTCTTCTACCTGCCTTACTACTACTAATGGAACATCAATAAAAAAGTATTATTCAATTAACCTATTCTGGGCAAGCATATTTTAAAAAATAGATTACCAAGCTTCAGGGCTATTGCATAGTTACTTGGCTAGGATGTCTGTGGCAATCAAGGAACCCTAAAAACTTTAAGAAAATTAATTACAAGAAGGAGCCATAGACCATGACTCCCTTCAGCTTGTCCTTTTTTGCAGTACTCTTTGTAGCTCTGAGCTAGGCTATTATAGCACTGGATGCTATGGCTGCACTTATGCCTGTGAATATGTTATTTGTCAATTGATTTTAAAAAAAAATTAGATTGGTGGGGGGTCCCTAGTTCAGCCGTTGGTGAGTTTGAAAATGTGTTGACTCTTTTGCCAGTCTCACCAAATGTTACTTGTACACTTGACCTGGCGTACAGGTTCATAACTATCTTGAACAGTAGCTGGTTCATTTGGATAGATTGTTCTAGAGAGGTTTCTGTCTAGCAGGGTCAAAGGCCTGGGAGAAGTCAAAAAGTCTGTAAAAGGGGGAAAACTGCTTTGAATGTGAAACTTTGTTGACCAGCTCTCACAAATAGATCTGATTAATAGTTGAAAGGTTTTGTCTGAATCTTCCATGCATGATGGTGAGAATGTCCTTTTCTTCCACATGCTTAATGTGTTCAAGGATGATCTACGAGGATATTCTGCTATCCTTATTGAAAAGATTGATATCTCTTCTGTTTCAAACTGTTTTTTTCAATGCTGCTTCAGCTACTTTTACTTTGAGCACATATGCTCGTATATTATTGTTAAAAGTCCTGAAATCTGTTTGGTTAAGAAATGCTGCAAATACTTTCAGCATTACAAAACCCAAGTAGATAATTTTGTTCAGGCAATGAAGAATTGTGTATTTAATGATGAATTAATAAAAAGTAAGATTTTTAGATAGCCTACTCTAGGTATATTGATTGGAATAGGTCTGTTTTCGAGAGACAGCTAAAGGTGTCCTTAAGTAAGCCCTAAAGAAAAAAACAAAAGAAAAAAATGAAAATTGGATTATATAGGAAAATCATCACAAATATAGTCCTTTAACCACACAGGAGGATTCCTATTACATTTAGACTCCATAGATGGCAATGTCTCCAGCCTCCTTGCAGACACACAGTTACAGGAACCATCAACAGACAATTTTTCATTCAAAGCTTGGCATATTAGTAGTATCCGTGTAGATCTCAGCCTTCACTGGAGCATCCACATTTTCTGACATATTTTCCAAAATCCCAGTCATTGCCAATGTATTACTGACATCATTTGGCTTGTGTAAATCTGAAAATGTTGACAACCCATTCACAGTAGATTCAGACATGGCACTCCTGTCCCTGTTACATACAACATCATCATCCAAACCATCCGTAGGATGAGTAACAGATACCCTACGTGCAGAACATTTAGCTGTTTGTTTTAATTTTTACACTTTTCCATCCATGCAACGTATCACATTAGTTAACAGCTCAGTCAATTCCATGGGTTTGTAGTTCTCACTTTCCCCTTTCAGAATGTCACTAGTTTTTTTTTACACTAACCCACTGCAATCGCACAATTCTTTATACCATTTTTAGCATCATGCAATGGTCTCCCCTTTACTCGCGTAGATTGTATTGTGTCATAAACTTCATCCTTTGACCAATGTACCAAACTAGACCTAAATAACCACCAGGGATGATATTTTGTTTGGTCCTTGGGTTCCTGGCCCCGCATCAGTACAAACGGGGATTACCCCATTGCTTCAGAGACCGACGTACAATATGCCCACACTGTTTTCTCTGATTGCACTGAACCTTCACAACTACTCTTCATGGCTAATTGGATGATGTTCTTAATGTCTCTGTTAAAATGCTCAACCATACCATTCCCATTAGGACTATATAAGGAAGTGGTTCTTTGTATTATCCCCAATCTCTCACAATATTCTTTAGTCTCGTTGGAAACTAATTGCACCCCATTATCACTTATCAGATTAGATTGGATACCCTCCTATAAAAATATTTCAACCCCAAAAATTTGAATAGAGTCTGAATCCACTTTCTCCACCACCTTGAATTAGGCCACCTTGAAAACATTTAAATTAACACAATTACAAATTGTGTGCTAATCCAATTGGACCTATGCTATCAATTGCTACTGACTTCCACAGAGATTCATGAATTGGAAACATGCCTATGGGCAGTTTCAATGTTATTAAGGATTTATCAGCATATTTACAGAATGAACATTAACACACTAATCTCTCAATTTCAAAATCCGTGCTCGGCCACCAAAATGAAGTTTCTACGGTTCGTTTTATTCTTACAATTCCAAAATGACCCTCATGACACAAGTTCAAAATTCATAACGAGAACTCTTCAGAGGAATTACTCTTTCATCTCTCCAAACATTTTCACTCTGCACACAAAGTTCCGATATATTTCCTAAAATGGTCTTACTTTGGCACATAACCCCTGTTTATTGGGCAATCATTTACTAACATGTGTCCTACCTATACTCATGTACCCATTGATATTTTTGTACACATGAAGTACCACTACCCTGAATGTATGCAATTCAAATGTCATTACAGATATCACCTTCACACATTCCCAACTGTTTAGGCATTCAAGACAGAAAATCTGCTACAACATTTTCCTTAGCAGGCACATGTACAATTTTGTAATTATAATCTTGCAATCTTACAGGTAATCTTGCAATCGTCACAGATGCCGTGATAGTACCTTCAGTGGTAAGAATTCTAACCAGGGGCTTTTGATCACACCTCAGAGTGAAAACATTCCCCTACACAAACACTCTAAATTGGTCAGCAGACCATGCCCATGCAAGTGTTTCCTTTTCAGTATATTTTTCCTCTGTAGGAGACAAGGATCTGGAAGATTATACAATTACACATTTTCCCCCATCTTTCTGTATCTGAGTCAATAACACACTTAACCCTTTAAAACTAGCATCAGTAGTAATTACACTAGGTGCATTACAGTCAAAACTTTGATGAGATGCCACATTCACATTACATTCATTTATACATTGACAATCTAAATCGCATCCCTCCGTCCACTCCAATTTACACTTCATCTTAAGTAGCTGTCTAATATTTATTGTTTTTTTCCTGCATAATTCTGGACATATTTAGAGTAGAATTCTGCAAGCTCAAGGAGTGATTGTGCTTCCTCTTTACAACTAGGTGCTGGTGTGTTCTGTATGATGACCACCAAAGATGGTGTGAATTTTATTGACCTCACCGTGTATTACATGCTCCAATTACATGGCACTATTCTCAGCAAATAAGCACTTAGAGAATTCTGCTATCAAACCCTTCAATTCAAAAAAGCCCAACACCTCCCCTAAGCTTCAATCATGTTCTGATTTGTTCTTAACAAAAATAAGTATGTCAACTTGGAAACCAAATTCACATTTAATTTTCCCAAAAATACGGCACGTCAGTCATTGGAAAAATGCTATTGCACAACACATTATACATCTAAGAACTATCAGTGTAGTTGAATAAGGTCCTCATAGAGGGGTCGATTCCGATCTGGGTCGGAAAGCTCACCAACCGAGCCGAGTCCGGAGTGTTTTCCGACTGAGCCGGACCCCTGCAGTCTGACTGAGCGAGTACGATGCAGCCGCATGCTGCCGGACTCGGTTCGGTCGGGCTCCCATAGAAGTCAATGGGAGCCAGTCGTACGACGGGTACATGGGCTCCCATTGACTGAATGGGTACGTCTCGCACAAGGACCCCCCCCTACAGTGGGTACACGTCGGTGCCATCCGCACCATACATGCCTGTGCTGGGGAGACCCTTGGGTCTCCCCCTGTGTCCGAGTCGTGAGGCTGCGTGTGATGGGGGTCCGACGCAGACCCCCAAAGGCAGCTTCCCGGATGTTTTGGGAGCCGGAAACTTCAGCTCGATCCGGCTGTCCGATGCGTACATCGTACTTGCTCGGTCGTGAAACGTCTCCATTGCGCGGTGCGAATCGTGTCCGTACGAGTGAGTTTGAGCGGCTCGGATCCGGAAACGGTTCGGTTGGAACACACACGTACACTTGCATCGTACTTGCTCGCTCGTACAGGTTTCCAAGTCGGTCGTGAAACTCGTACCTTTTTCCCGTTGGATCGTGTTGGAGCCCTTCCGAGCGAGATTGGAATTGACCCCTAAGTGTTTAGCGACAGAGTACTCAATTGGAAATGTGACGTGTACTCTTCCACTAAACCATAGCTCCCCTGCATCATTTATAAACTGTCAGACATTAAAGTTTCTGTTGACGGAACCCCTGAGGTTACGTTGATGAAAAGTATCCTCTGACAGCCCAATGGAGTAGGAGCTGTTGGCGGAAGGCCATTATGCCTACCACCCTATTTAGAATGGGTGGTGTAATGCCTTGTTTAGGTCTCGCCTACGCAGCACGCATGCGCTGCTTAGAATGGGACCTCTTGGAATCGTTCAGCTTTTTAAGCGAAAAACGTGCACACTTTGCATTGCTTTCTATTCTAACGCGTGCACGTTTGGCGTTTCCCTTGTGGGAGTGAGCAGAGGCACCCTGTGTTAGCAATTATCGTGCTCGCTGCGTGCCCCTGCTCTCGGCCGCACTCCCCCACCCCTCCCACTTGTTTTTTTTGTAACCTATTTGACTGAAACAAGTAGGTCTCTCAGTCAGTGAAACTTCTAGTTGTCTGCAATTTACTGCGCTTTTTGAGCTATGTTGTTTATGGTTAGGGCGTTTTCTGGGATTTTCAATATTAATTAAGAGCCAGCTTCCAGTGGTTTATGACATACTTCACTGGTTACCCAGCGATGTTGGTTTTTACGCTTTACTGTGTATGGTTACACAGGCATGAGAGCGCACATAGGAATCACTGCCGTGAATTTGTTACACATATTCAAGAGTCCCTAAAGTGGAAATGTTACAGATTGTAAACCTACCAAAAGAAATGAAATATGTATTTTCCTTCCATTAAAAGTGCATGGTTTGAATTTTTTTTTAATTAGAGTCATTTGAAGGACATCCAGCCTAAAATGCAAAGCGCTGTGCGCAAAACAGCTTAAAAAATAGCTTGCTGTATCGGAAGCAGTACACGCTACATACAATCTGTCCATTATTTACTAAATGAAAGTTTTACTCACCACGGGCAGATTACTTTTAAAATGGTCAAAATTATTTGCAAACTAAATCCATGTTTCTGTGTGTTTTAACCTTGAGATACTGCAAGTGCGGCCTCGGTGGCTATTTCCACACGTGCGGCTGCTGGGGTGAGTCATTAGCCATTGCCTTGTGACATCCACGCCCAACGGAAGCTGCAGGCAGTCTGGGGCTCGCGCGGCTGAGGCCATCGAGCAAGACCTGCATGTGCAACCCCCTCCTTGCTGGAGGTGAAAGGCCGGCATGTAGTGAACCCGCGCTGCTTCCTTGAAGAGAAGGCAGTACTCGTGGGACGTGGTGTGCACGCTTGAGCGCGATGGGGCTACCAAGAGCCGTTTCCATGCACCCCATCCACAGCAGAGCGACTGCAACTCACTAGAGGGATTAAAAAGAGATGCCCGTTCACAAGAACTCTCAATTTAGTTGTTCTGTGCCAGGTGCGAGTTGCACACTAATGACGTTATAGCTCTTATTGGTCTAATTTTAAAATAGAACTACAAAACTATCAAAAAAACGTGCCGCAGTGAGCTCATTTACACCTGGTACAAAAGATTTTCTGGAGAGCATTATTTGGGGCCAGGGTTATTACATTGCAATGCTAAACGTTACCTGGTAAGTAATTTGAAAACTACACTATGATGGCGGCATGGGGTGGCACTTTGCCACCACTTTGCATCGGAACGCTAACTACGCATTGCCGTCTTTTCCTCATTTGTTTTGACTCCATAATATAAGAAGGATGGACTGGAATTTTAGTTAAGGCGTCATTTTAGTCCCCGATTACTCAACTGACGGAAAGACGCCGCCACCCTCCCACACCCCAGAGCTCACCGGTTGTCCTTGTGTTGACTGGGATGTCAGGCAGTGCTTTAAAGCCCTTTGGTGCCCGAGGGGGTGTGAGCCGTAGGTGTCAGTTAGATTACCCTCTCATGTGCCTAACAGCACTCCCTGGCCCTCCATGAGGAGGCCCTGCTGCGGCCCTGCACGGAGGAGGGAGGTGAGGGGATAGCCTCTCCTTCTATAGTGAGCAAAACCCTGCCATGTCAAAGGTGGGGCTGAGGGGGGCATTCACTGCAGAAACTTACACAGGCTCTGGGAATGGCCAAGGAACGGTGACTGAGAGCAGGTGCAACAGACATTCCCTCCAGTTAACAAGCATTGGCATAGCCAATAGGCCTCGCCTTTGGGACATTATAAGTGTTAGGCCATGCAACAGTTGATGTTGCACCAAGGATATTGTGCTGCATAATTAAATACTTATCAGGTCGCAAAGGCGAGAAATTGGCTGTGCCAATGTGTGTTGTTTGTTTGTTACTGTCAGGAAACACCTGGTGGTGAGGGACAGAAAAAAGTAATGACTTCCAGGGTGTGGGTGCTACTGCTTTCTCCTTTTCAGAAACAAGCTCCTGCTTTGGGAGTATGTTTCTAAAAAATGAAAGCTTTGGAAATGTTTGGTGAATGGAGGTCAAAACTAACAGCAGCAGTCCACCAAACTTATTGTACATTGAAAGGAACCACCATCAAATTTGGCAGATTGTAGTCCATCCGGGTGATGAATGTATTTTCCTCTGGCACCCTGGTGGGCAGAGCACTATCTGTCAAACAGTAATTCAGGACCCAAATCAAAGGTAAAACGGAAATGTGTACACTGTTACCACTTATAGAGACTTTTGGTAATCCCACTCACTGACATGCTCTGGCATGTACAAGTATTCTTAATGTACATACTTCTCACATATATCATACTTGTATAAATGCACAGTTGATGAAATAGCAGTAGAATCTTTACACCTTTGCATCCATTTAAAAGACTGAGGTGCTTTTTTTAATTAACCCTTACATGTATCTGGTTCCATTTCACTCCATATTTTCATCATTGTTAAAGAACAATAGGAAATGTTTGGCTTGTCCTGGCAGGGGCAGTTTAGTTCTACCCATTCCTGTAGAAAATAGACCAGCATGCAGAATGAGAGGCATGCCAGAGTTCAATAACTAAAAGGTCCATAATAAATATATGTCTTATTAGCACATACCGAGGCTACGTGCATTTTATAGCTGCATAAAGAAAATGCGTCCAGGCACAACCACATCTCTAAGCCACATACAAATGTGAACAGAGCTATCGATTTAAGCATTATTAGGGTATGTGAGAGTTAATTCAGTCTAGCCCAGTTTATAAACTGAAGGATATTCTTTTTCCAGGGAATATGACACTCGTCTTATAGAGGGTGTTAAAAATAGTGTTCCGTCTTGTACGTCGTTCCTGCAGATGTCTGATCAAAGATCATTGTGCAATCTGGCGTCGCATCTGTAGACACATTTTTAGATTTCGATTTGCTTTAAAAAGAAAAAAACATAGGGGAAAAAATCTTAACTTATGCTAAATGTTGCAGGAACAATACAATATTTTGAAAGACATTGATCTCACTCGAAGGGATTTGAGTAACTTCTGAATAGAAATAATCTTTTAAAATTTGTTTAAAAAAAAGCGTGCTCTATGTTTCACGTTCAATATGATAAAGTTAGGGGACGTCCCTTATGGAGAACAATATTTCGAAAGACCCTCAAACATCTCTGGGTCATTGAGATCCCAGGGGTTAATAGGCACCTTTCAGCGGTAATGCCACTTTTGTGAGTCATGACAGCAGCATTTTAGAATGTTCTAATAAAGATGAGGAACTCCCAGCTTCAATGAATATATCACCTTTTATTTTGCAGCTTCATGGGTGTGCTTATCAGCTGCCCTTAGTTGCCAGAACACCTAGGAGCATATTTACAAAAACATGGCGGAGCGTGAAGCAGTGCCAAAATCAGCAGTGCTGCAATCTGACATTTTTAAAATGCAGGGATGCCCGTATTCACAAGAATACGGCGCACCACTTTGTTTCCTCTAGCGCTGGTGCAAAAAAAGCTGCCCACTGTCAGCGCAGGCACCCTGCCACCATGTTGCAAGAGTGCCAGTGCTGCAGGAGCGATTGTTTATGTGCACGAAGGGACACATTCCTGCACATAAACAATCATTCATGGTGATTTGTTCTTTCTATGTGTGTTGCTGAGAGCAAAAAACAAGGTGAAATCAATGTTTTCTCCTCGTGTCACCATTCTAATCTCATGGCGTTAGAATGGTGCTGCTTTGGGTGCTGCATCAGCCTTGTAAATCTGGGACAGCGTCAAAAAGCAATGGGTTTTGTGGTAGAATGCCCACAGCGACACCCATTACATGCACCTTTGCCGCAGAGAACTGCGGCGGAAAAGGGCATATTTACAAGGTGGCGCAAAGCCACATTAAGTGGCTTAGCGCCAACTTGTAAATATGGGAAATGACGCCACGCCACTAGAGGGTCAAAAAAAGTGATGCTCTTGTGGCGATTGGGGCTAGCAAATATGCCCCTTAGTTCATAATAACGGTCCAGTTCACAAAGTTACTGCAACTTTGCAATTTAGGGAAGCAGATAAAATGTCTGGTTACAAGATAACCAGATATTTGTACTCCTCTGCCATTCTCTAAATATGTCTCTGTGAACATTTTAACACCGAAGCATAATCTGCGCAGTTCTCCAACATTTGCCTATCTGTAGGCTACAGAGATTCTTGCTTTATCTATAAATATGTACTTGTGTAGGTTTGTTATGTAATTGATAGTGGAAGAACCTCACAAGGATTCAGTGTGCAAATGCATTCTTTGCTTAGATGTGTCTTGGGGGCACTCTAAATCCATGCCAGGACCTTAGAAGCATTTTATACGCAAGTGCAGTCTTTACTCTGTCAGGTGGTGGAGGACATTACATTCTGATGGACAGAAGACCACCATAAATAGAGATCACCATGTTGGATCTCTACAACAGATTTGAACAGCAGTGATCTCCTTCAGAGGGACCCCATACACAGTAATTATTGTGAAGATACCAAACGATTAATGGGCGGCTGACAATTGTTTTGTTGGCCGTTCACCAAACTTTTTGTTTTTCAAACACAAACTCACAAAGTGGATGTTTGTTTTTGAAAAATAAATAATTAGTGACCTCAATACTCAAGGGGTTTTTCCCCTGGGTGTGTGTTTCATCATTATTTTTTTCTTTTCCTCTCTATCTGAATTTCCAAGGTGGTTACAGACAGTAAAAGGACATCAGACTGTCAGCCTTTTTTGTGCAATATTTCTTTATTATATTTTTAGGTACATCGCTTGTCATTGACAGCTAGAATAATGCAGAAAGTCAGGAATTCAATTCAACAAGTACATTACTAGAGGCTATCAAACCAAACTCAACATATCCTTTCACCTCTCATCTCAGAGAACTATATAGGTGTATGTCCTGGACGTCAGATTCCTATTCCTGTTCTGGTAATCAAGGGGGTGGAAAAAGTAAAAACATGACTACTGTACGAGTCCTTGTAGTCCACCTCCTATAACCCTCCATAGTACAGAACCTACTTTCTATTCCTGTCCCATGACATTAAGTACCTCTGTAGTTGATGCTCCCCTCAACTCTAACCCGGTACTAAAGGCCAGCTGCAGAGTGTCCAAAGTACCTATGGTGTCGTGAAGCTCAACTCAGCCATTCTGTATCCATCACAACCCTCCAGGCTCAATATCCCACCACCCTTGTTCAAACCGTCTAACCTTGAAGGCCCTTCTTTTTATGGGGATCGCATGTAGTTTCCCCCTATGTTATGGAATTTTTCAAGTTTGTCGTTGATGCTAGCTATTCGGTGCTCGTATGAGGCCACTTTATACATTTCCTGCATTCAGTCCTCTTGTGTGGGGCAGGTACTTGTTCTCCAGAGTCCTAAAATGACAATTTTTGATGTGGTTAGGCATCATCAGTGTGAAAAGTTTATGTCTGGAAATACCGTAAAGTCATGCAGCAACACCTCTTGCTTGGTGAGGCCGCCTCCAATCTGCAGAATATCTTTGCACGTATTCTCTATATGAGCCCGAAAGGGTGCCAGCGGGAGTCAGCCCCAGATCAAGTGCATGATGTTCCTGTCTGATGAGCCACATCACCAGCACATAGCATGTGGGAGAGTCTTGGCATCACTCAACCTCTTGCGAGACTATTGCCACCTGTACAGCACCTTAAAGTAGCTTAGTTTGGGGCAGGAATCCTGCAACAGTTTATTATGTTCGGCCAGTAGTTCTGCCCAGTCCTCATCCTCGTATTGCACTTGTAGTCACGTGGATCACTGTTCCTACAAGGACTGAGAGACAGGGCTTGAAAAGGTATAATCCATCATCAACTTATAGAGGCCTGAAACCCCCCCGTCTCTATACACCATTTGCTTAAGTGTTGCAAGATAGAGGCTGTTTCTAGTGTATAAGAATTTCGGCCTAGGACATGGTGTATAAAGCGAATGAGCATTTGGTAATCCCAAAAGTAATGTGCAAGCATATTCTTTTGTGTGTGTGCCGATTCAACGGATTTGAAGTTATCCTCATGAAGGAAAACCGAAATGGTGAGTATGCCTTTATTTTCAAACTCTGTTTCACCTCTGTGCCTTCTTTTTTAATTGTTGCATTGTGCCAAATTGGTGCTTGAGCATAGATCCTACCCTATTCACCCAGTAATTTGTAGGTCTCCCTCCCCAGGTGTTCCAAGGAGCACCGGTTGACATGCTGTTGACTTGTTTGGGTCCCCCGTATAGAACATCCTATGAAAGCCTCCCAATGCACCCAAGAGAGCTGCCTCCGGTGACATCCATCTGGGTATGTCTGGTGTGTTACCATTTGGGATCCTAGCCAGTATGTAGGCATGTGGGGAAGTTACATGTCCCCTGCTTCTGTTGAGACAAGGAATGTCCCCCAATTTGAGACATGGTTTCTGGCCAGAAATGTTTTCAAAACTGTATCTATGACAGACATCAGGTTTTGCTGGGTGCGAAATGGAATCATACCGAAGAGGTATATGAACAGTCTGTCAAACTTAAATAGAGCGGACAGTGTGATGATCTTACTCCAACAGCCAGCACTCTTCAGGGTGATGCAGAACACTTTCTGTCAATGGAGCCAATAGGTAACTGCAGACAGAAAGCTGACATTCTTCCTGTATATAAATAGGGCAGGCGAACTGAGGGTATGAGGAATGGGGTGTTTCCTCAGACTTTTGGGAGAGTGCCAAACTCAGGCCCTTAAACTGAGTACTTTTTTCATACCCCTACCCTCCACCCCCAGGCCTCTTCCAAGCATAAACCAAAATCGATTGAATCAATTTTCTCAAAAGCTTTTTCTAAGGTCAACAAGACCGCTTTTTCTGCAGCTCTCTAGAACGCTGTGCCTTCTCAAAATACTATATTTGATGCAAAACAGATATTTTATCTCTCTTGATGTAATTTCTCCATCATAATATGTTCTTTAAACATAACAAACTCATGGCAGCATAGTATGCCACTGAGTTTGTATCCATCAAGCGCTTTTGTGAAAAGTTCAATTAAGTGTTGAGGTCCTCCGGCTCTCAATTTGACAAGTGAGGCTTATATCAGATCCTTGAAAACGTATGGAGCTCTCATTAAAGACACATCTTGCTTTGCATTGAGTCTTTCTATTAACTTTCTCCCGAGGAAGTTCAAGCAAGTCAGTGAGTTTAGTAAACCTGATGACTGCAGGAGCGCCATCCCTCCAAGAAAAGACTCCTAAAATTCTCTATTCACCTTTTTTTGAAAAAATTTAAAGCATCTGGCATTCCAATGGTCCTAGCCTACCGACCCATTCGCAAAGCATAATCATTGCAATGACCCACTTACTTCTTTTACTCTGATCACAACTAATTCTATGGAACAAATTCCTAAAACCATTTATTCCAGTTCCACTCTTGATTCCTGACCAGCATTGGTACTTGGAAAAATCCTGCATGTATGTATCCTTTCCTTACTTCTGTTCATGCATCCTTTCATCTTTGCTCTTTCAGAGTTGAAGAAAGAAAAGTTTTTGCTCCTTCTGAAAAGACATTTCAATCAATTCATCCACTTTATTCGATTAATTAAAATCATAAAAGTACAAGACAGCAATTACATTCATACACAAGAGCAAATACAAAAATAAATCAATAGCAATGTTATACTCAATCATAAATATATCCTTAAAAATTATTTCATAACCATCAAGGCTAAAGTGGATACAGAAACGTGCTTACTAATAAGTTACCAGCCCACCACAGACCAACAAAATGTAAGAATTACTTAACTAGGACGTCAATCAATTTAACCAGTAGGAATTTAAGCAGATTGTAAAGATACATAAGGAACCGAAGATTGATGTTTATTCTATCTAGTATAGATTCCAAATATCAACTATCTATAATTTTCCCCCTGATCCTAACAGCGGCCACTAAGAAAGAAGCAATGTTAAAAATTTCCCACTTGTCAGATAACATTTGCTAATAAAGTAAAGCTGGTTTGGCCTGTAAAAAGCCCCTCTTACGAAGTAAAGGAACCAAAAACTTCTTCCGAATAGCAGTATAGTGTTTACAAAGCAGTAGGAAGTGTAGGGTATCTTGAATGGAGTAATTATCACAAGTACATAATCCTGCATCCTCAGGTTTAGACCAGCTCACAAAGTCCCCCAAGGACAGATGTATCAAGTTGAATCGAAATCTGGTCAGGAGCCAACGATAAAACGGCTTGGTAACAATTAGCAGATAAGGTTCTGCCGACAATGTTGTTTTTATCAAAGAATGGGCCCTAACTAGAGGTTTCTGCAGCTCATGCCCTTCCCGTTCCGCCATCATCATTTTTATAAAGTTATTTTTAACCCATTTCAAGTCATCCTTCCTAATTTTCTCAGGGTGATCATATAGTTCCTGGCGTCCTAATTTAAAAAGCATTGATTCAACATGAACTCACCACATAATATTGCTCGCTTTGTCCAATTTAACACAATCCCGCAATATCTGTTGGTTCAGGGTTAGATCAGAGTTAAGCCACACTCTGAGCCAGCAAAGTAACGGTGCCTAGCTCAGACTGTCAGATAAAAAACCCATCCCCAGTTCCTGATGTAAAGAAAAACTAGGGGTAGATTGCGGTACCGAAAGAAGGTTCCGCAAAAATCTATTTTCCGCTATCTGTAGTTCTAACTGGGGTTTATAACCCCATATAGCGGAGCCATAACCTGCTATAGCCAGACACTTAGATTTATATATTTTAATAATAGCCTCCACTGGTCTTGCCCCCAGACGTTTAGCAAACCCTAATACAGCAGAGGTTGATCTAATTACTGCATTTTTTTCGATTTTTGCTGTGGGACCCAAGAACTACTTTCATCAAAGACTACTCCTAGATAAGTAAAGGAGGGAACAGTGGACACTCGACCCCCATTACAGTAAAAGGATTTTGATTTTGTAACTTTACGACCTGTAGACGTTTCAGTAATGAGTAACTTCCATCCCATCTCTCTCTTACCACTGCTATCGAATATTTTAGAATATTAAGTTGACCACCTACATTCCTTTTTTTTTTTAACTCAACACTTCCTTGATTCTTCCCAAACAGATTTCCACCTATTACAGGGGACAGAAGCAGGTCTCTTGGGTGTTACAGATGAGCTCTGGATGACTTACAATGGGGTTCCTAATCCTACTAAATCTTATTGCACTCTTCATGTCTGTCTCATAGTACCCTCGTTTATCGCCTCTTCCACCTTGGTTTTCAGGATCAAGTCCTGTCATGTTTGTGTGGAGAGGTGTGGTGCAGCAGCCAGTGCAGCTGACTTCGGAGCAAAGGGTTCACGGTTCAATTCCCAGCACTGGTAGCTCAGCTCAGCACCATGTGACTCTGGGCAATAGCTCACTTAATTTCCACGACAGCCCCCAGTGACTTGAGACCCGTAAGGGTGAGTAGTTCACGCTTTACAAACGCTGATTTACAATTTTTTTTTTTTTCACGTTTAAGGTCATTTCACACTGGCTGATTGAAAGAAGTCCACCTTCTCACTGGCATTCTCTTTCTGTCTTTCTGACGGAGGACCCGTCTCTCACTCTCTCTTCTGCATCAATTAACAAGAAAGAGTCTGCACATCTCGCAAGACCAACATTCAAACAAAATACACTCACATGGTGCATATGAAACTTTCATCCGCTGCCAAGGCTGAGGAGATGATCGATTACCTTCAGGCCCACGACAGCTCCACAAACGCCAGGAAGGCAGCAAGTAAGAAGTGTGAAAAATAAGAAATGCTGTGACCTTATAAACGTACTGATCCTGCGGCCTTGTTTCTCTCCATATGGCCGTAGAACTTCTTGGTGACTTACACTATCCTTATAATGTCAGTGACATAGCAAAGGTGTCAGAAGTCCTAATGCAAGAAAAGAAAATGGGCCAGCTGTACATGGATCACTAATAAAGGACAATCATAATTGAGGTGCAGTTGAACTTGCAAACGCCTTGGCCAGGGTGTTACTGCAGCTGCTGCCTCAGTAGTAGCTACAGGTCTCCAAGTTGTTCATTCTATCTGTGTTTACCACTCTCAGCCGTATCTCTAAGTGTCTCTCATCTCCATCCTCCTTTTACCCACTCTCCACCCTATCCCTTCCCCCCTATCTCGCACCCATCCTTATCTCCACCCTCTCACATTTTCCAGTCTTGCTTCCATTAAACCTAGTCCTCTCTTTCCTCTCTCCATCAGCTCGCCAATATCCTCTCTTGTATCTACATCCTATCCTTTTTTCCCTTTACCTTACCTTAATCTACAAATGTTCTCTCTCTCATTCCTCCAGTCTCTCACATCTTCACCTTGTCTTCGCTTCTTACTCTCTGGTCCACCGCCTCTCCATCGCTATCCTCTTGTTCTTTCCCTGACATCCCTATTTCTGGTCACTTTCTCATCCCTTTCCTCTCTTGCTCAGCCTTATCACCTTCTCACTTTCTGCCACTCCCACCCCCTTGCTATCTTCCACTCCTTTCCTTCATTTGCACTCCTCCATTTCTGTCGGGCCCACTACCCTCACCGTCCTAGTCCACCCTTCCTCGTTCCCTGGCTCCTTCTTTCCATCATTCAGAGAGGGTGACCTGAAAACTGGCTGCAGCAGGTACAGGGCACGCTGGTCCCCCATCCCAAATCTATGCCCTGGTGCCACTGCACTGGATGCACCACTGATAGCTATGCCCCTATATGATGGACAGTTCGGGTATAAAGGAAAATATGGTGCTTGCAGAGAGGAGACAGATGATAATTCAATGTTATTTTAAATAATAATTTTCTGTATATTGTGTCAAGGCCATTAGTTTGGACTTGTCAAAAAGTAACAGAATTGGCAACTCCACTGAATGCGAAAATCCCCTTGAAAACTCCAAAACCATCAAGCACCGATAAACGACGTGAAGCAAAGAGTCTTTCAGTAAATATATCAACAGGAAACTACGTCTCGACCTGATGGCATCCTTAAAAACATTGCTTATTTATACCGCATCTCCTTTTTGTCAAGGTCAAGAGGCCCTCGGATTCCATCCCTAAGAGGGGCGCTCGGGGGATTGTTTTATTTCCGCCGACGCTGCGGCTAAAGGATGCGCCTGCTTGAGATGCTGGCGAGGACTCGGGATGAGTCCAATTACTTTTCAGCCCTCTCGAGGCCCCGCGCGCCGAGATTGGCATCAGACGTGTTTACACTGAAGTGCTGCAAGAGGCAAGAGCGCCCCGTGCCCTGAGCAGCTCTCACTTCTCGCTGAAGCAAATAGAAATGATGCGAGAAGTCTGCAGGAGGACCACAGGAGACACGATCTGCCCAGTTAATTGGAAACAACTGACGTCATTTCCGCAAGGAGCAAGTCACCTCTCGCATAGAAGTCAGCGTTCCGCTGGCAACTTTACGTTGCACCTCAGTTCAACGAATATCAAGGAAAAATTATGCCGCAGCACCCACATATATATGGAAGCCACTTTCTAAATTACTGGAACACCAGCG
Source organism: Triturus cristatus (assembly GCF_964204655.1). Lineage (NCBI taxonomy): Eukaryota > Metazoa > Chordata > Amphibia > Caudata > Salamandridae > Triturus > Triturus cristatus. Next base: position 369,955,803 of record NC_140591.1, on the reverse strand, counting down.
TGACATATTGTTATTTTATGTATTCATATATTCTGTTGAATTGTTATTTATTTACTTAAGGCTGTTTTAGACCATTAAAACCCTTTACCACTTCAAGGAGTTATGCACTGCACAACCTGCCTTTGGGATGACATTGCAGGGTTTTCCATAATCGACTAACTATTCAGAGGTTTCCACTGCCGAGCAGAGTCTGCCTCAGGTTGTGAATAAGTGATGTCGGTAATGTGAATAGGTGTGTTTCTTTGTTAGGTTAATGTGGCAACTTCAATGAGCTGTGATTGATTGTTCATGTTCTGTGACGGTTTTGATGTGCACTGTGAAAGAGTTCCAGATTTTGGGGGTGTTGCCTGAGAAGGAGCAGGAGAGGGCTTTTTGTTTGTGTCTTTTGGGGAGAATGAGAAGAAATGTGTTGGAACGTCTTAGGTTTCTTGATTGGCTTGCTTTTGTGAGTTTAGCTGCAAGGTAATCTGATTTGCCAATGTGTAGGGCTTTGTAAGTGAGACAGGCAGGTTTGAAAGAGCAGCCTGCTTCGATTGGTAGCCACTTTAGATTTTACAGTGCAGGGGAGATGTGATCATGTTTCTTTGCTCTGGCAACCATTCTTGCTGTTGCATTTAGGGTGGCTCTCATGGGGATAATGTGAGCTTTAGCTGCTCCTGTGAGTGTGGCATTGTCACAGTCTAGTCTGTATAGAACCAGTCCTTGTGTTGGGGTTTTTAGGTCATTAGGAGGGAGGAAGGGCTTGATTTTTGTGAGGAGTTTTAATCTATAACAGGCGCCCTTCGCAGTGGACCTTACGTGTGAGCTCATGTTTAATCTTGAGTCTAGAGAGATTCCCAGAGGTTTTGTGGAGCCCGCTAGAGTAAGCTTGCAGTTCAGGGCGTCCAAATTCTTTATCAATTCTTGAACCTGTGGTGAATGGCTGTGGTTTGAGAAGACAAGAATTTCAGTTCTTTTCTTTGTTGATTTTAAGGTGGTTGTCTGATATCCAGTTTTGTACTTTTAAGAGTGTGGCGTTAAGCTGGCGTATGTCGTTCAGCGAGGATAATACTAGGTGGAGCTGGGTGTCATTGGCATAGAGGTGATAGGCAATATTTGCTTGTCTCAGAATTGCAGTGAGGGGCTCCATGTAAAGGTTGAAGAGTATAGGAGAGAGGACTGAGCCTTGTGGGTCACCCCAGGTGATGGTTGAAATATTAGACATCACGTTGTTGGTTTTCATCAGTTGGGATCTGTTTTGCAGAAATTAGGTGAACTATTGAAGAACAGTGCCATCTGCTCCGATCCATTGTTGCAGGGTGTCCAGAAGGAACCTATGATCTACCATGTTGATGATGTTGTTACATGATGAAAATAATTTTGAAAAACTAATTGCCCATGCAAATCAATGTGTGCAAATACTGCTAGTTACGACTGCCACCAAAACCGTAGTTGCCTCTCACTCTCCTCAAGCCCTTCTACAATTTGACTGACACTGAAACACACCTCAAAATGTTCAGGAGGCTGTGATCAGTTTATATTTTGTGCAGTTGGCTGCTGGTAGTGGTGAGCACCAGCACTCATTTTGTAGGGTTTGGGCTTTATTTTCAGCGTACTAAGACAAAGAGCAAACTACAGAAATACACGTAAGGGAGAAAGCAGGAATAAAAGCAAGCTAGACAACATAATGATAAACAGAAAAAGAAGGGATGAAAAATAACCTTCATGGGTAAGCTAAAGAGACAGGAGATCTAGGATGACAGAAATTAGAAGTAGAATCAAAAGTAGAGAGCCTTGATATTTTGCAACCCCAACATTCAGCAGTGCTTGCAGTCTTTTGCCCATGCACCAAGTAAACACTGTGTGTAACAAGCACGCAACTACTGTTCAGACCGCCATTTTGGATAGCTTTGCTGACAAGTCATCTGTAGAGCTATGGCTCCACCTTCAAAATCTCCTGCACCGGGATGCCTACTTTTCATTGAAAGATGACAAATTCATCATTCAACATACAGTAGCAGCAGAGGTTACCTACAGTACACAACTTGTATATCATGCAATAGATAATACTTGCCAATATACTTGTCTTTGTGGCAGATGATATCTGCATATTTGCACTTTCATGTACGCAGATTGTACTATTGAATATCAGCACCACCAATATCGTCGAATACTGTTGTAAATGACCCTTTTTTGCAGGGTTACCCAAGCGGTTTGCCTTCCTCCTCCTCCTTTCTGGCCATCTTTGTGTTGGCTTTAGGACTCTGTGCACTTTACCACTAAAAACCAGTGCTAAAGTACATGTGCTCTCTCCTCCAAATATGGTATAATTGGTTTACACCTCTTTTGCATATTTGATTTACTTGTTAAATCCCTTGTAAGGTGGTATATCATATAACCATGACCTGTAGATTACATTCTAATTTTGGGCCTGCAGCACTGATTGTGCCACCCACAGAATACCTTTCAAACCTGTCTCAGGGCAGCCACTTCAGACTGTGGGTGCAGTTTACTGCCACTTCGACTTGGCATTTAAAACTACTTGCCAAGCCTTACACTCCCCTTTTATTACATATAAATCACCCCTAAGGTAGGCGCTAAGTAAACCTAAGGGCAGGGTGCTACGTAAGTAAAAGTTGGGACATGTACCTTTATGTTTTGCATGTCCTAGTAGCTATTTTGTTTTTCACTGCTGCAAGGCCTACCCCTCTTATAGGCCAGCATTGGCAATTCCTTAATATACTTTTAAAATGTAATTCCTGATCAGAGAGGAGTAGCTTTTTCATGTTTGATATGTTTGGAATGGCAAAGATAAATTATGTTTACTGGTGAAGTTGGATTTAACATTACTGTTTTAGAAATGCCACTTTTAGAAAAGGGTATCTGCGAAAAAAAATACCTCCTAGACCATAGATTCGGGAAAATTTAGCACAGACGGAGCTGTAACGCTTTCGGTCTGGCGGTATAATTAATGTATAGGGATGAGTCAAAAAACTTTTTTGTAATAAAGCTAAGGTTTCCCGTGTGTTACTTTTTCCTTTTCTATTCAACCACCACCCATCTGTTCATCCATCTACTACACAGGTGCCAGGTATTATGCTTGAAACTAGGGGTGGGCGGAATTTGCGAAATCCACTTTCGCAAATTATCGCAAAAATGTTAAAAATTATCGCAAACACGCGGAAATATCGCGAAGATGCAGAAGTTTTTTTCCCGCATGTTCGCGAGATTTTCTGCATGGTTGCGAGTTTAGGTGGAAGGTCTTCCTCAGGGCGATGTTGTTCATGGAGGGACACGGTGGTCAAAAAATGGTAAATTTGCCATCTTCGGAAGGACCTGGACGGTACCCCGTCAATGACAGTGACTTCCTTGAAAGGCAAATAAATCTTGCCCTGGGTCATCAAATTTGTTTCAGAATTTCTTCTGCCGTGTATTTGAGCGGAGCGGCGAAGGCTGGAAGTAGGGGGCTGCTCGTCCTTACTGTCAGCACGGAACTCCTCTCCTGGGTGGCTCGGTTTCCTTGTCACGGGCTGTGCTGGGCGTCTCCAGGCTACTGTTAGAAAAGGGACATTTCTGTGTACTTACTGATATTACTGTCTGACTGCCTGTTTCCGATACACCTCTGGGTTGGGTGGCAGCTACACTTTGTGCATTTCCTCTTAACAGCCACAAACACAGATAACTGGGGTTCATCTGCATTCTGAGTACTCATGTGCATTCATCTGCATTCTGATGGGACTTCTTGGACAGGAAAGCAATGGGAGGGGGTGACACACTTCAATAGGTAGTGTCATGTCTAAATACAAAGCAATGATTTACCCGCCCAGGTTAGCCTGGCAGACAAGTCTGGATTGAAAGCTATCCTTGTGCACTTCAGAGAATTCCTTTGAAGTTAACCCCTACATCAAAGGTACTTTGGATATAAGTACTGGGTCTCTGACCCCATCTAATCAGGCACTTTGAGACCTGTAAACAGACATTGCCGACTCTACATCTGCACATTGTCAGAAGGAACTACTGTGCTGCCAGGAGGGGCAGCCACTTTGCTAACTACTTTGCTGTGTTGGCCTCCTGCTTGCTGTTTGCTCCACGAGGCACTGCCACTTTGCTACTTGCCTTATGTTGCTGGCCCGCAGCCTGCTGTATACTGCTGTGCTTTACTCAAGTGATCTACAAGGGCTTGTTGACTTTCCCACTGCTCCTGAAGCCTCAGGGCCATCAAAGACGTCATAGCCAATGTGTGTCTGGTGGCTGAACTCTACAGCTGAAGCTAAGCATGCTGGATCGTAAGCTTGCTATATTCATCAACTAGCATTTTGCCTGACTGCCAAGAGCATGCTTCAACTTTGTCCTGCATCAGCTCTCCAGACTCGCAGAAGTGCTGGACCTTCCAGTGTATGATTTTGTGAAGATCATCACCTCTGCTGGCACCATTGCCTACCCCTGCAGTGCATATGAGCCGTATGCTTCGCTTAGTTAAATAATTTTCTGATCCTGAGCTCGAAAACAGCAATCCTTTAAAGAACGGAGCTCACAATATTCAATATGCAATTCAATCTAACAAAGAACAACATCCAATTCATTGTAAATTACTATACATACGTTTATTATTTTGCCAAATTGAAATATTGATAAGGCAGTACGAGGTTGCTCCAAAGGGAACGTGCATCAAAAGAAAGTGATTAAAGGGTGAGTGAGTGAGACAAGGAATGGAAATTACATAGGTATAAGGACATTCAATCAAGTTACAAAATGGGGATCGGTTATAGTTCACCGTCCAAATTCCAAAGAGCCTGGTCACATTTGTCAATTTCAGAGTTATATTGTTATGCTTCAAAAAACGACCCAGTCAGTGGTCTAGCACGAAGAACTGTTATGTGTCCCAGGTAATAGAGAGTGGGCGTCGACGTTTCGACCCGTCTTGATGGCCTTAGGAATTTTTAAGCCTTGGCCTTGCGGGTCTTCATCAGGACCAAAGAGGGGCAACCTGACTGGAAGGTGGTCTTAATCAAACACCTGAAACATTAAAACAAAGGGGTGTAAGGATGTTGTCCTAATTAAAACAAGGATTAAAAACAGAGGTCCGTTTTATGAATCATATACCTGATCAGATTCAAGGGACTTAAATCAAAGAAGGTATCCCGACTTCCAATGGATGCAGGGCTTGTTGTCACAGATTATTCAGGCTGTTATAGAAGAACAATAATAAAATAATTCAAGGTATCGGCGATGGAATCTCAAGGTACTTAACTGAAGTCAGAGAATAAGTTATATCGCCGGATACACCACGAAGGGTGTCACGCGATGCAAGGGGTTGTAGGGATCTAGATCGAACTGAACATTAATTCGGGCTATGTCGAACTGAGTTTGTGGCGTTACATTAATGCGGGCTGTGAGGGCAGGTTAACTAAGGCAATGAGTAAAATTAATGTGGCCGAGCAGCTTACCGCGTCATCCGTCAGTGTGTGATCCATCTGCGTTGGATCGGCCGCTAATTGGATGAATACACCAAGATATATGATTCAGTCGGGGCTAAAAACCAGAAGGGACATAATGAATTCCGGATGAGACTGGGAACCGGAATCAAGTGTACGATTCATGAACTAAGGGCGGGGGTTATCTTACCAAAAGGCACAATGTATGTGCTCATTCACGGCGTGTCCGTCTCCGTTGAGGCTCCAGCTATGTGTGAGCTCAACCGCGTGTATGTGCGATTACCGGGGCAACCGTCTACGTATTAATGACGGTTGCCGGAGTATAAACAGAGTTAACAGACTAACATGGACCGAAGAGATCCCAATGGGCCTAAAGAGTGCGTTCCATTGACAAATTCAATCATAATGTCAAACAATAATAAACAATTAAACAGGACAATACAACAAATATGACATACTTAATAAGGGGAACAAAAAGGGGTTACATACCAAAATTACGTACAAACAATAAAATAATTTGAACAAAACCATGTTGCCATGTACATTGACATAATGCAAAAACACAATTTTACATTAATGAAATTCACATTTTACAGGAAGCAGTCCAAGTATGAGGAGGCTAAGCTCTGAGGTAATATATAGTACTAAATTGAGACCGTCTAACTACGCACTGCTATAATATGTGAGTGAGGGCTGCCACGGGTGATATTATGGCTCAATCAGCACCTCATGATGGAAACTTGTTTGCTAATCTCCTCCAGTTCGTTCAGGCCTCTCGTGACAGTGTCTAAAGAATGGATCCATCTACATTCTCGCTTGTTCAATATATCAGTAAAGTCACCTCCTCTAGGATTAGGTTTTACCTTTTCCACAACCCACCACCTCAAGCTATCTGCTTTGTGTTCGAAACTGGTGAAATGTTCCACCAAGGGGGCACCGGGTGTCTTGCAGCAGATACGGCTGCAATGTTGCAGTATCCGGCTCTTCACTTTCTGGATGGTTTGACCCACATATAGGAATTCACATGGGCAGGCGATCACATACACAACCCCAGACGTATTACAGTTACTGTGTTCCTTTAGTGTGTAGGTATGGTTGTTGTGTGTGAAATCATTGATAGTTCTAGTCAGAGCACACGCTTTACACGAGCCACATTTGTGGTGCCCCATAATAGGGGTACCCCACAGGGTTGTCTGTCCTGACGTCTGACTAATAGGTAGTAGAGATTTGATCAAGTGATCTCTAATGTTTTACCTTTTCTAAAGGCATGTAATGGAGTTGGTATATTACCTAGTTCGTCAGCCACTAAGTGCCAGTGCTGGTTAATGGACTTCCTGATGACATTACTCTTAGTGTTGAACGTGGTCACACATACCAACCGTTCCTCGTTGTTCTTTTCTTTAGATTTGGGGGTTAACAGGAATTCCCTGTGATTATGCCAAGCACGTTTACGTGCTTTCTTCAGAAGCCTGATAGGGTAACCTCGATCTAACAGTCTAGACAGTAAACCTGCTGATTCATCAAAAAAATCTTCTTTTTTTGAACAGTTCCTCCGGATCCGCAGAAACTGTCCAAAGGGCAAGTTATCCCTTAGGTTCCGGGGGTGGTGGCTTGAGTAACGTAGTAATGTGTTTCTTTCGCTACTTTTCCTGAACAGTGTGGTGTATAATTTGCCTGATTCAGAGTCTGATTTAATCGTGATGTCCAGGAAATCAATGCTTTCTCTACTGTAGTTCATAGTGAATTGTATGTCTGTTGAGCATGTGTTCAACCAAAGATGGAATTTTTTGAGATCCTCTTCTTCACCTCGCCAAACAAACACAACATCGTCGATATATCGACGCCACAGTTACATTCACCATATGGATTCAATTGATTAAGGACATATTGATGTTCAAATTCACTCATGTAGATGATAGCCAAGTTTGGAGCAAAGCTGGCCCCCATCGCCACGCCTTTCGTTTGTACGAAAAATTGACCCAAAAAGGTAAAATAATTTTGAGTCATCGCAATTTTGAGTAAAGCCACGATGAATTCCGTGGGGACTAGATGTGGTGCAGGTCTGACATTAAGTACTGATTCAATACACTGGAGGGCTGACAGTTGTGGAATATTTGTATAAAGGGCAGTAATGTCCATGGTCACTAGTAGATGGATGTTAGGATCATAGGGATATCCATCCAACAGTTGTATGGTTTGCATGGTATCCCTTAAGTAAGTGGAAGTTTGTTCCGCAATGGGTTTTAAAAACACATCAATGTACTTACATAATGGTTCTAAGACTGAACCACAGCCAGACACAATTGGCCTCCCTGGAGGATTTTGCATCCGTTTATGTATTTTAGGGAGGGTATAGATTGTGGGTAGTCTGGGGTGTTTATTATTCAAGTAGTCATGTTCCAACTTATTTACATAACCATTTTCTAGAGCAACTCTAGTAAGGCTACTTATAGCCTTACTTATATCTGGCAGCCCTCCAGTGTATTGAATCAGTACTTAATGTCAGACCTGCACCACATCTAGTCCCCACGGAATTCATTGTGGCTTTACTCAAAATTGCGATGACTCAAAATTATTTTACCTTTTTGGGTCAATTTTTCGTACAAACGAAAGGCGTGAGGATGGGGGCCAGCTTTGCTCCAAACTTGGCTATCATCTACATGAGTGAATTTGAACATCAATATGTCCTTAATCAATTGAATCCATATGGTGAATGTATAGAACTGTGGCGTCGATATATCGACGATGTTGTGTTTGTTTGGCGAGGTGAAGAAGAGGATCTCAAAAAATTCCATCTTTGGTTGAACACATGCTCAACAGACATACAATTCACGATGAACCTCAGTAGAGAAACCATTGATTTCCTGGACATCACGATTAAATCAGACTCTGAATCAGGCAAATTATACACCACACTGTTCAGGAAAAGTAGCGAAAGAAACACATTACTACGTTACTCAAGCCACCACCCCCGGAACCTAAGGGATAACTTGCCCTTTGGACAGTTTCTGCGGATCCGGAGGAACTGTTAAAAAAAAGAAGATTTTTTTGATGAATCAGCAGGTTTACTGTCTAGACTGTTAGATCGAGGTTACCCTATCAGGCTTCTGAAGAAAGCACGCAAACGTGCTTGGCATGATCACAGGGAATTCCTGTTAACCCCCAAATCTAAAGAAAAGAACAACGAGGACCGGTTGGTATGTGTGACCACGTTCAACACTAAGAGCAATGTCATCAGGAAGGCCGTTAACCAGCCTGGCACTTAGTGGCTGACGAACTAGGTAATATACCAACTCCATTACATGCCTTTAGAAAAGGTAAAAACATTAGAGATCACTTGATCAAATCTCTACTACCTATTAGTCAGACGTCAGGACAGACAACCCTGTGGGGTACCCCTATTATGGGGCACCACAAATGTGGCTCGTGTAAAGCGTGTGCTCTGACTAGAACTATCAATGATTTCACACACAACAACCATACCTACACACTAAAGGAACACAGTAACTGTAATACATCTGGGGTTGTGTATGTGATCGCCTGCCCATGTGAATTTCTATATGTGGGTCAAACCATCCAGAAAGTGAAGAGCCGGATACTGCAACATTGCAGCCGTATCTGCTGCAAGACACCCGGTGCCCCCTTGGTGGAACATTTCACCAGTTTCGAACACAAAGCAGATAGCTTGAGGTGGTGGGTTGTGGAAAAGGTAAAACCTAATCCTAGAGGAGGTGACTTTACTGATATATTGAACAAGCGAGAATGTAGATGGATCCATTCTTTAGACACTGTCACGAGAGGCCTGAACGAACTGGAGGAGATTAGCAAACAAGTTTCCATCATGAGGTGCTGATTGAGCCATAATATCACCCGTGGCAGCCCTCACTCACATATTATAGCAGTGCGTAGTTAGACGGTCTCGATTTAGTACTATATATTACCTCAGAGCTTAGCCTCCTCATACTTGGACTGCTTCCTGTAAAATGTGAATTTAATTAATGTAAAATTGTGTTTTTGCATTATGTCGATGTACATGGCAACATGGTTTTGTTCAAATTATTTTATTGTTTGTACGTAATTTTGGTATGTAATCCCTTTTTGTTCCCCTTATTAAGTATGTCACATTTGTTGTATTGTCCTGTTTAATTGTTTATTATTGTTTGACATTATGATTGAATCTGTCAATGGAACGCACTCTTTAGGCCCATTGGGATCTCTTCGGTCCACGTTAGTCTGTTAACTCTGTTTATACTCCGGCAACCGTCATTAATACGTAGACGGTTGCCCCGGTAATCACACGTACACGCGGTTGAGCTCACACATAGCTGGAGTCTCAACAGAGACGGACACGCCGTGACTGAGCACATACATTGTGCCTTTTGGTAAGATAACCCCCGCCCTTAGTTCATAAATCGTACACTTGATTCCGGTTCCCAGTCTCATCCGGAATTCATTATGTCCCTTCTGGTTTTTAGCCCCGACTGAATCATATATCTTGGTGTATTCATCCAATTAGCGGCCGATCCAACGCAGACGGATCACACACTGACGGATGACGCGGTAAGCTGCTCGGCCACATTAATTTTACTCATTGCCTTAGTTAACCTGCCCTCACAGCCCGCATTAATGTAACGCCACGAACTCAGTTCGACATAGCACGAATTAATGTTCTGTTCGATCTAGATCCCTACAACCCCTTGCATCGCGTGACACCCTTCGTGGTGTATCCGGCGATATAACTTATTCTCTGACTTCAGTTAAGTACCTTGAGATTCCATCGCCGATACCTTGAATTATTTTATTATTGTTCTCCTATAACAGCCTGAATAATCTGTGACAACAAGCCCTGCATCCATTGGAAGTCGGGATACCTTCTTTGATTTAAGTCCCTTGAATCTGATCAGGTATATGATTCATAAAACGGACCTCCGTTTTTAATCCTTGTTTTAATTAGGACAACATCCTTACACCCCTTTGTTTTAATGTTTCAGGTGTTTGATTAAGACCACCGTCCAGTCAGGTTGCCCCTCTTTGGTCCTGATGAAGACCCGCAAGGCCAAGGCTTAAAAATTCCCAAGGCCATCAAGACGGGTCGAAACGTCGACGCCCACTCTCTATTACCTGGGACACATAACAGTTCTTCGTGCTAGACCACTGACTGGGTCGTTTTTTGAAGCATAACAATATAACTTTGAAATTGACAAATGTGACCAGGCTCTTTGCAATTTGGACGGTGAACTATAACCGATCCCCATTGTGTAACTTGATTGAATGTCCTTATAACTATGTAATTTCCATTCCTTGTCTCACTCACTCACCCTTTAATCACTTTCTTTTGATGCACGTTCCCTTTGGAGCAACCTCGTACTGCCTTATCAATATTTCAATTTGGCAAAATAATAAACGTATGTATAGTAATTTACAATGAATTGGATGTTGTTCTTTGTTAGATTGAATTGCATATTGAATATTGTGAGCTCCGTTCTTTAAAGGATTGCTGTTTTCGAGCTCAGGATCAGAAAATTATTTAACTAAGCGAAGCATATGGCTCATATGTATCAATAAGTGGTCAAGGACCATTGTTTTTGGTATCAAGATTATACCCAGGTCCTTTAACCATGGGTTACCCCATTTTTGTAATGGCTACCACTGCAGCACGGCCCTCCAGGGTTGAGTTTCCCCATTGACCAGGGGCATGTCCATGATCTGAGTTCCCCAGGCTCTTCAGTCTGGGCCCGACCACAGGAGCAGCATGGAGTGTTCAATGGCAAGATTTCTGTTGCCCAGCCTCTACATCAGCCCTGTCCTGGGCTTGCCAATCCGCAAGGAACTTGTAGTCAAGCTGCACGCTCATGAGCTCGTAGCACTGTCTTCACCTTTACACATTCCAAGTCCTAACTTGAAAAGTATTCATCATATTTATATTCTTTTGGTCATATTTTACTGGTAATGCAAAGAGTTATTTTTATAAATCTGTGTAAAGTTTTTGGTGGTGTAATCAGTTTTTTACTGTGTGTGTGTGCTGCACAAATACTTTACACATTGCCTCTTTGATAGGCCTGTCTTCTCTGCGCCAAGCTGCCAGAGTGTGAGCACAGGTTTTTGTCAATCATGTATGTAGCTTACCCTGACAAGAGTGGGGGATCCTGCCTGGCTTAGGTGCATACCCTAGCCAACCAGAAACTCTATTTCTAACATTGGTGATCAGTGGTCAGGATAGGACTTGTGTTTGTGCAATGCTATAGATACTCATTGTTCACTACTGCTGTATGCAAAGACAATCTCGAGAATTTCCCTTTTCTCTCAATTGGCTATTTATTAAAATTACTCTTGTTTTACCTCTATGAAAATTAAACTCTGTTGGCTTTTGCACCTGTGGTACTTTGACAGAACGCATTGGCTTGGATTTCATGCACCTATCATCCTACACTATGAAGGAGCTGAAGAATTTCTGCAAGGAGAGGGTCTGGATGTTAAAAAAGATCCACCAAGCGGGATATTCAGACAGCCCCGTATGCTTATGATAAAGCGCGCTGGCTAACAGCACCAATAGACTCTGCGGAGAACGGAGTCAGAGGATGAAAACCCCTTTGGAATTCTAAAGGATCCAAGGCATCATGGAGGATTCCCAACCAGAACCCTAAGAGTGCAGTGGCTCTGAGTATTTTCTTTTATTTAGAAAGTTTTATAAAGCGCGAACATGACCCTTGCGGGTATCAGAGCACTGTACACAAGGCGAAAGTATGAATAAACTCTGTACAATAGAGGTCAACACAGTGAAACAAAAGTAGTACACAATCAAGATCAGGGAACTGGTAGTGGGCAATACTTGATCAGTGTCTTCTAGGGTGTAGAATATTTCCTGTAACATTCAGCAAAACAAACAAAAGTGAACTCGACACAACATAATAAAATAAGTGAAAAAACTGTAGGGTTAGGGGCCTAGGGTAAAATTACAATTATCAACCAAACATAAAATAATTGGAGAACGATATGTTGGGATAGGAAGCGGAGAGGAATAATTACTGGGCAGAGGCTCAAGTGGAGAGAGGGGATCCCATGGAGAGGAAGTCCCCTGCTGGATCTATTGCCTGGAGCAGTGTTTCCTTCCAAACCCTGTCACCTGAGTAGCTCTGGGACAGACAGGCTTAGAGTGGCCTGAGGTTGCAGCTGGCCCAGCTGACTGCAGAATAGAGAAGAGCTGAGGCTGAAAAATCCTTGGCTGAGGAGAGGATGGCTGAGGCTGAAAGGGCCTTAACCAGAGACAAACTTGAGAAGAAGAAATTGGCCCATGAGTTGGAAGAAAATGGATGTACAAGCAAAGCAGGTAGAGTCCGGTGGTGGCAGCATAATTACTGTATCCAGTGCTAAAGATACAGTCCACATACCCAGAGACTAGCCACATGTACGTAGCTTTTTGTCGCTCGCAAATGGCCCGAATCGTAGAATTGGGACGCTTGTGAAGAGTAAAAAATCAATTTTCTATGTACCAAACCCTATTTTGCGATACAGTAACATATTAGCGAATCACAAAATTGGTTAGCGATTCGATATTAGGAAGGAGCATGTTAAGGGTGTCCCTTCCTAATAGATACACGCAGTGGTATGTATGTTTTGCGACTGAAATGCAGGCGCAAAACCTTCACTTTTTACTACCAAATTCAATTTGGTGGTCACCCATTCGGAAACGGGGAGGGGCCCCAAAGGGACCCTTTCCGCTTTGTGAATGTATCGAAAATGTTTTTTTAGAGAACAGGCAGTGGTTCTACGGATTACTGGCCACACTTAAAAGATGCAAAAACAACAGTTGATGGACAGAATGCAGGACAATGCCATACATTCACCCCAGTACAAAGATCTGGGCCTGAATCCATCGTTTTTTTGCTCACCATGCCGTTCCAGTTTGAACCCAGCCATATGCAAATCAGTCTTGACCCTATGCCTCATGGGTAAAGTCCAGCCCGAACTGCCAAGCCAGGTCCTCCCTGGACTGAAAGCAAGCATCCTAGGACGGGTTTCGGGGTTTCACCCCTCTTCAGCCAGGATAGCTTGATTCCAGTGACATGGAGAGCACGGGACCCAAGTCTGGGCATACCCTTCCCACTCGGGGTGACAATTGCAAAAACAACAGTTGATGGACAGAATGCAGAACAATGTCATACATTCACCCCAGTACAGAGATCTGGGCCTAAATCCATCGTTTTATTTGCTTACCATGCCATTCCAGTTTGAACCCAGCCATATGCAAATCAGTCTTGACCCTGTGCCTCATGGGTACAGTCCAGCCCGAACTGCCAAGCCAGGTCCTCCCTGGACTGGAAACAAGCATCCTAGGACCAGTTTCGGGGTTTCATTTTTCTTTTTGAAATGCATCCCATTGTTCTCTAAGAAAATGGGTTGCACTTCCCCCAAAAAATGTTGCATTGTTTAAAAGCAAACACAAAGATGGTGGTCTGCTGTCCCCAGCAGGCCACCATCCCTGTGTTTTTATCAATTCCCAATGGGTCACAAAGTGTGACCCACCTCATGAATATTGATGAGGTAGGTCAATTGTGACCCACTGGGAAATGCAAACAGTGTAAAACACAGTGTTGTACATAGCTGTTTGCGATTTCCTAATAGTGAATCGCAAACATTCGCTATTAGGAAATCGCAAATGGAAACATTAGTACATGTGGGGCCTGTGCCTAACTTCACTGAGGGGGTTACATAAACATGTGGTTTCAGGAATATGAGGTAGTTCTAGAGGTGCACAGGATCCCTGAGGAGCATTGGGGAGCTGGCATATTGAGTCATATTCCGGGTAGTGAGAGGGACACACTACTGGGCCTAGAAAAGAGGAAAAGGTTGAGGTACAGCCCCGTGAAGAAATCCCTGGTAAGGAAGTATGGATTCACCTCAGAAGAGCATAAGTTTAGATTCAGGGGCAGTCAGAAACTGTCTCACTAGTACTGGGAGGATTTTGTGGGGTACTTTTGCAGAGCACTGGATAGTTGGGTGAAAAGTAGCATGGTAAACACTTTTGTAGAGCTGTACAATTTGATTGCCAGAGAGCACATGTTCAGTTATTTGTTTTCCAGGGCTACGCCAACACCTGGTTGATTGTAAATTCTCTGATCCCAGGGAACTTGCAAAGAAGGCAGACCTCTGGGTGAGTACCAGAGTGTCTAAAAAGTCATTTGGGAGTGAACTCAGATTCCCCCAACTGAGGGTGGGGGAGGTTCACATTAACCCAGACAGGTCACCGGAAAGTGAAAGGGGAGTGTCCCATGTCCCCTTTTAGAGTAGAGGGAGAGGTAGAGGTGGGCAGAGGCCCAGGATGCCCCATACCCAGCCCCAGGGCTTGGAGTATTCCCAGAGGGAGCACAAGCAGGGGCATATGGTCTGTACCAGGATAACAGCCACTGATGGGTGTCCCACAGGTTAGGAGAACTTGGGGGGATGGCTGCCACAAGCGTCCAACCAGTTCTGGTTTCCAGCAGCACCACTCCGCAGAGGAGGGTACAGAAGTCCAGAGGTATGAGGAGGAGACAGTCCCCAGTGGGAGGACCAGTAGGTCATGGGTTGCCAGCCCTGAGATTAGAGCACCCCAGGACTGACTCTGGTGAGGCCACTTGTGGCTTAAGGGGGCTCCATGCTCTGACACATGGGCAGGGGTCGGGAGACTGCTCCAGGCAGACTCTTGCATAACACATGCAGAATGTGATTCCCTTGGGTGGGGGTAGTTGTACTCACCTGGATGTCCTGGCTTGCCAGGCACCTGTCCAGCCTGTCCCTAGGTTGGAGGTCCAGTTGCAGGATATCACCCCTGAAGTGGTGGGAGAACTGGGTAGGGCGGCTG
Source organism: Triturus cristatus (assembly GCF_964204655.1). Lineage (NCBI taxonomy): Eukaryota > Metazoa > Chordata > Amphibia > Caudata > Salamandridae > Triturus > Triturus cristatus. The sequence goes on along the minus strand of NC_140591.1, from coordinate 369,940,548 downwards.
CCAAAAGCACCCTGAAAGTTCAAATATCTGGAGGTTCCACTCCCAAAAGGAGGGTACTGCACCCCAGAGGGAGGGGCAGGGGGAGGTAGTACTCAGCACTGACTCCTGTTCAGCCTCAAGGTACAGACCATGTGATGAAAGAGGAGTCTCTGGCTATCACCCCTGAACTGGTGGGAGAGAGAGTAGATAAAGGATGCAAGGCAGGTGGGGCTATTGCCCCCAACACTGAGGAACCACAGAGGGCAGATAGGCCTGTATAGCCTGTGGCCTGGCTCTCAACCTTGACAGCGGTCAGTGGTCTCTGGTGGTTGCTGTCATTGTGGACAGAATATTCCCTGGGATGGGGACAGAAGTCAGACCCCCGGGGAGGAATGGCCACAACATTTTGTTGGCCAAGGTTGTACTATCTACCTACTCTGATACATCTGTCAAAAGATTAAAATTAGGTGCTGCGCAGATGGTATTTCCAGGTGAGGAGAAGGATTCCCCATGGGTTAGCTTAGTAGCCCGTGAGAGCATAGACAGAGGGATCCAACTGGGTTTAGGGAAGCGTACAACTGGCAAGTACCCCTGCTGTAGTGGGCCATTGTCCATGTTAAATTGCTGGGAAGTCCATCAAGTTATTGATTAGGCTACCCTGGCTTTAGGGTGGGAGGGGGTCATGTTGGAAATAGCCCTTTTTCAGGGTTACCGCAAACTTTTTGCCTTCCTTCTCCTCTTTTTCAGACCCTCTTATTGTTGGCTTTAGGATTCTGGGCACTTTACCACTGATGACCATTGCTTAAGTGCATGTGCTGTCGTCTCAAGACAGGGTATATTTGGTTTACACCTGTTTGGCGTATTTGATTTACTTGTAAGTCCCTTGTGAAGTGGTATACCAGATACCTAGGGTCTGTATATTTAGACTTTCCTGTTTTCAGTTTCTATTTTTGGTAAATTCTGGTGGTTTTTTTTCAGTGTTTTCAAGTGATTTCAATACCTTAAAAAAACAGTGGCTATCAGTGGTAACACATTATCACGCCATTAAAAACAACAGAAACAGTGTTTTTCCGGTGTTTATGGAACATTTTGCTTTTATTATTGCTTGCTTTCTGCACTGATAGTGCACGGTATATAGACAGTGTACTTACAGTGTATACAAGATCAAAATACATTTTTGAATATTGAACTTATTGTAGTACACCATACAATACTTCTTCAGTGAGTCTTTGGTCATGTGCATTTTCTCTTTCCTTCACATGTAAACTTTTTCCTGTGAAAAGGCCCTTTAAACATTGGCACTTGAGACTGGCAACGCAAAAACAGCCAGTACACAATTTGCTAATTCTGGCCACTGACATAGCTTTCCATGCCAATACTGGTGCACTTGAAGATTGTGATTCTCTGGGCAGGTTCTGCAACATTTGTGTTAAACTGGGCGCTTATGCCCTCAGAATTATTGAAGCGGTCAAAAATGAAGTAGCACTTTTGAAACTACGCAGAAGGTTCCCTATACGGAAGGGATCTAGAATCTGTACAGAGTACCACCGTGAGGTTTCATTGACTTCAAATGCCATGGTTGGTGAAGGAACATTTCTATGCATCATTGCAAGCCATTTCTCTTATATTGTAAAATACAAGTTCCTGAATTGCTCTTCAACATTGCTTTGCCTACCATTTGGCAAGCACTCTAACATGGAATATGTTGCAGTGCCAAATTCACTAAAAGTGTCGCCCCGCCTACTCTCAAGGAGATGTTTCATATCTACACCAATTATGCTGAACACTTGGCAGACAAGGATGTTTTCAGACCCTAGTTTTTTTATCATGTCCACTGCAGCAGTTATGTTTTCCTGTAAAAATCTAAGAATGCAGTAGAGTTTTTTTTCTTTTCACATCACTATCAATATGTGACCAAAGATCCTCACATTTCTTGCCTTTGGCATCATCACTCAGCAGCAATTCTGTAAAGGGTTGCCACGTGGATAATATAGCATTCATAGCCCCTTCCCTTGGACTGAGAACCATCTGCTAAGTGTAAGTGACACAGTTGGGATGACTCTTTCATTGATGCTACACAAAGCACAAAATTAGAAATATTAGCTTTTTTTTTAGTTCCCGCGCACAACAAAACAGTGCATCAAAAGTCAATAGCATTCTTCATCGACTCTGAAGATGGTAAAGATGCTTTCAGCATATCATCTAACAAGTGGCAAGGATCTCTTATAGGGAAGCACTTCAACTCAGGTATCGGTTTTGACAGGTCATTACACAACTTTTTCATATACGTAGCTGAATCACTGCAAATACAAACAATATCACTCCAATCTTTGCTGAACTTGGAAAGAACCTTTTTGCAGCAGCATTTCAAGTGACACTGCTTTCCATGTTTTCCAAAAGGCTGGTGTCATGTTTTCACCACTATGCCAGGCGCTTGGTGATGGCACTCTTTTCGCATATACTTCTCACTATACCTTGCATTGAATGTTTAAAACCTGAGGTGTGGGCAATTCGCCTACTATCAATCGTGACTCACTAGAAACTGGGGGCTGATGTATCAAGGGTTTTTACACATTCTCTGTGGGTAAATGTGATGGCACATATTGGGAAAGATTCTTATGAAACCAGCCATTTTACCTATCAGTGAGAGAATCAAACACAGCCAAAATATCAAATATGATTTTGATATTACCGGATTCTATACAGTTTATAAAATAATTTAAAAAGACCTAAAACATCCTTCTAAGCTCTGCAACTTTAGACCAAACACCACAAAACTGAAAAAATCAAAAGGAAGAAGAAACAATATTTTATTGACATCCCTAAACAACAAAACTCAAGCAGAATAATGTTAGCCCAGTCGTTCTTGCTGCTAGCTTGTATAACAAAGTTACATTGTATTGGCCCCTTCAGGTAGAAAAAGAATGACTCTTTCTTGGAATTACATTTAGTTTGTGGTTATGCTGGAGCGAGTAGTACAAAATTTTGTATACCCCCCATTCGGCATGTTTATATTAATCCGAATAATCAATTAATTGTAATATTATTAATTTGTTTGAAGTGATAACTCACCAACTATATTAACAAGAGAATTACACGTGGGAATTGCCCTTTGCATGGCTATATTAATTGTGAATTAACTTGTGTAGGCATATTAATAGTAGAAAATTAGAATATCACATGTTATATGTTGCTTTAAGTGATGTATTTGTGATTTGTGCTTTATTCAGTGAGTATAAACCGCTTTGAGTGTTGCTTCTGCTAGATAAATACACACACATATGGGAATTAGCAAGGGGATTACATTTTATTAGTCATTTCTATTTTTTAATTACGTTTTTGTGTTTCTTTTGCTTAAGTTGACCATTTCGGCCCATACAAGATGGCTGAACGAGACGTTAAACGTGACTGCCCTGACAACACGAGGTTCTGGGTGAAGTGCGCAGGCGTCACCGCCAGCAACAGTGGTCTGGACCTGACCCCGGGAGAACATGTACCTTCCAAGGACGTTCCGGGAACCCATTCAAGATTAAAGACAAAGCTCAATTTAAAAGCCGGAACAAGCAAGTTTGATGACTTCATCATTCAACACCCTGAGAACTGTACCCCGCCACCCCAAGTTGACCAATCCAGACTCTCTAAACCCCGATCTTGATACATTTTGATATTATTTTCATTATAAAAGTAGGTAGGGAAATGAACTGTCACCGGCTTGTTCTTCTTGACGAACTCGATTTCCTGACGTTATGCTGACGGAGAGGACGGTGACACTGCTGGACAGCTGTTATCCTGAATCTATGAGAGACAGAATAGGTAAATATGATGCTCTGAAATGCTGATGATGATCTCTAATATTTCTTGCAATATTTCTTAGATAAAGAATAATTGATTAATTGACAAATGGGTTGTGTCGATTATTTGAAGAAGAGAATAAAATAAAAGAAGTAGAGCATAGATAGAAGAGTTAATCATCAATCACAAATACAACTAAATGATCCATCTCCGTATGGGAGGGATATCTTAGGTTTGATGTCAATGTGTTTAGGGTAAAGTAAAGGTACTCCTCTCATGTCAGCGTTGAGAAACGTATTTTCCCTCAGAAAACAGGTCAACCGAGTGTAAGTATATTGGTGTTATGGGCCCCACCAATTAATGTATTTGAGTGAATTGGATGCCGAGTTAGTTGGTCTGTGCCGAAGGGGGAATTTGACATTCTGCGCTACATCAGTGTTCTGGTAGCAGTATGATGGTTTTTATTGTTTTGGTTTGGTGATTATTGCTTGTAAATAGCTCATTGATTATTGGTTATTGATATTGATTTATGTACTAACACTCTATGTTGAGTCGTGTTGAGTTTTATGTTGTTTGCACGACTCCTGGGATGTAGGAAGTCGGAAGTTTGTAACGGTTCCGTAGTAGAGTAGAGGTAAGCGCTGCTCTCGGGAAAAACGGAATTGTTGTTATCCTGTAGGTACACAGGAGAAAACGTGTGACGATTGAAGTTGCACGATGCATTGTCTGGGTTCGATTCGGTGACATCGCCGTGTGTTGACATTAGAGACATTTTCTGTGTGAGAGAAGTATGTATGATAGCGAAGGTTACCTGTGAAATTCTGGTCTTAGGTACCAGGGATCCAACTGGCATTCCAATAACGCTTATCACTGGAAAGGTAATAGGTACTCACTGAGCTTGTTAGAAGGACAAAGGAGAGATAAGCGCTGCTTTGTTAACGTATGTCATAATTCTGTAGTAGAACAGACTGTTCGCTGTTCTCGGGAAAGACAGGATTCTGCGTGAATGTACTACATTTTCTAGTGTGAAAGTGCATGAACGAAATAGCATTTGGGTTAATTGCAAAACTCTGGCTTTATTTCTCAGGAGCATTGGGTCTCCAACTATGTGTCTTAAATACTAGAGAAACAGTTAGCTAATGCTTGTTAGAAGGGTGAAGTAGAGGGATGTGCTACTTTATCAACGGAAGTAACGATTCCATAGTAGGGCAGAGGTAAGTGCTGCTCTCGGGAAAGACGGAATTCTCGTGAGAAAGGTCTATTGCTATTCTTTGGTTAGCGAAGCGGACAATGGAGACGTTTTTATGTTGTTACTAACAGAATTGCAGAAATTGAAACAAAACTTACTGAGCAGATTTGTGAAGGAGGGGTAGACAGGAGTAGGAGCTGCCGCAGCGGCTGCTGACGTCAGAACGACCGCGCTGGGATTGGACAGTCGGACAGAACTGTGTTAGTGTGCGCCGCGCTAGGAGTGGAGAAATACAGGGTGACGTAAAACGCTCCCTATTGATGCATTAGTGTGAGTCGCGCTGGGATTTCAGGATTGTGACAGTGACGTAGACGCTCCGGATTGGTGCGTTAGTGTGAGTCGCGCTGCGATTGGACAGAGTAGCGGTACAGTTGTAGGGAGAAACTAGTGAGACACGAAAAGAAAGGAAAATGTATTACGATCCACCAGAAAAAGAGAAAAGGTCATGGTTTGGTAAAATTAAGGAGTGGTTTAAGAAGGACAAACCGATCAAAACTAGGGAAGGACAGTTACTTCCTCCACCGAAAACCCCTGCATCCTTAATGATTGCGAAATATGGATATCACACCAGTATTTGGTTAGACAACTGGGTTAAGTATACAGAGAAGGACGGAGTGTTAGCTTTTCCAGAACATGGTTAATTTAATTTGGCAGTTTTGAGAAATTTGAGAGAGAAAATGATGAATTTAGAACCGCGAACTAGACCGACTCAATTTGAGGCTTTGACGGAGTGGGAAGACGAAATGCATGACCGAGAAAGACTGAGAAATAGTAGAGGATATAGATACTTGTTTGGCAGATCGTACGGACATGAGACGCATGATGATCAAATGAGAAGGTGGCGGAATGCGAGTATGACTGAGGGTTTGTTTCCCGTAAGAACTGCAGGAGAAAATGAAGGACGAAAGTGTGTAGAAAAGAGGCATAATGTGGAGACGAGAGGGTATGGAGTGAATGAGTCTGAGGATGATGTTCTTGATGATATGTTGTATAAGAATCCACCACCATACCGACCAGAACCAGAAATATTAACTCCAAGTGCCCCAATGAAAGAAACAGTACGAATCATAAAATCGGAACCAGAGTTCCAAGATTTGGGAAGAAACAATCCTATTAGAGAGGTAGAAAAGAAGTCTGGAGGAAAACTGGATGGAAAAAATTCAGCAGAATTAGCAAAAACAACCCTAGAATTAACAAAGAAAATAAGAGAATTGACTAAGAATCTGGAAGCGGTAACTGTACCAGTAACGATAGGTCCAGTAATGCCTATTTTTGACAAGCAAAAAGACAGTGAACATTGTTTGACAGTCCCTTATAAAAGTAATAAACCAGTTGAACAACCAAGAGTGAGTCAGAGTGAGAATCCATGGAGACAGACTATGAGTATGATTGAAACAAATTTTTCAAACAACCCGTTTATAGGTCAGAACTGTGCAGAGAAACGTAGGACAATGATAGAGACTATGTCAGAAACACAAAAAGATTTTGGACAAGGAAATGTAGAGAAGCCAGTAGGACCATCTACAGAGGAGTTGAGTGAATGGTTGAGAAGCTTGCAAAAGAAAGACAAAGAATCTCAGTCAATAGATGTAGCTAAATTACGAATGGTACTGGAAGAATTAATAGTAGGAACTATCCCGACAGAGAAGTTAAAAACGTACCAAGATGAGGAATTGTTATTTTCGTGCAAGAACGTAACATGGAGAGCGAAAAGTCTTCATGAAAGATTAAAAGAAATGGCAAATGAGATGGGTATTGATATTGAAAAGGTAAAAGCCTTACAGAAAGCCCATCGAGCAGATTTCACTGAAAAAGACATTGAAAACATGAATACCACAGGACGAATAGGTTAGATTAAGGATATAATTATTTGGTTGAGAAAATGGGGAGATGTGGACAAATGGAAGAGCAGATGGTATCGTAAGCGAGACGAAGTTTCAGACGAAACGTTTTCAGCCTATCCTATGAGAGAAAAAGAGAAGGTTGTGACAGAATAACCTATGAGAGAGATTCCAGGAGGAGGATATGTGCATGTCCCATGGACTAGACAGGATATTTTGTCATTTACGAATGACTTCCCTCGACTGCGTGAAAAACCTGTCGAGTGGTATAGACAGGTGGACAGATTTGTGAAATTATCCAAAGTATTGTGGATTGATCTAAATAGCCTGTTTGACATAATTGTACCAGCAGATCTATGGACAGAATGTAAAATAGTAATAGATTGGCCAACACAGGAATACCCAGGGGATCCTAAGACAGGAGCTCCAGACCCCGAGGTAATGAAGAAATACGAATAGGTTATGGCATTCCTGAAGAACAAAGTACCCCCTAAGGAGACAGATTGGGTGAAAATTGACAGAACACATCAAGAAAGCAAAGAATCAGTACATGCCTATTATGAGAGGTTAGTTTTAGCCTTTAAACAATTCAGTGGAGATGAAAATTTGAGTGACAAGGATTTGAGTCATTTTTTATACAGGTTCGTATATGGTCTTCGTCCAGAAATTAGTGAAATGATAAAACAACATACGGTAGATTGGCAAAACAAGAAAATAGACGAAGTATTGAGACATGCTAAATATGTCAGTGATGAAATTGAAGTAAAACAGCGAAAACTAAAAGAGAAGGCAATGTGGGCACAGGTAAAAGTAGCAGAGAGACAGGAAGCACAATTAGTGGAACAAGCTGGATCAAAACCAAGATTTAATCCTGGGAAAAATAAAGGGAATATTGAGGAAGCTAAAAATAAATTTCCGTGTCATATTTGCGGTAGGATAGGGCATTGGAAATCCGAGTGTAAGAATCCACCAAATACTAATGATGAAAATTCATCCTTGAATCCACAGGTGCAGAATGAGGTGAGTGGTCAACAGCAACGACAACAGCAGGGTGTAACACAACAGAATCAGGTGCCAAAACCACCTTTTCCACAGAACAAAAATTGCCAGAAGTATAGTAAGGAGAATGGATTCTACAACGAAGAACAGGTAAATAAGCCGCAACGCACTAGCGCTGCTTCGCAGTATTGGCTGCAACGCGATGAAAGCGATTCAGAAGAAGGTTGTTGACGGTGCCGAAGGGAGGAAGAAGAGTGCGTACTTGGTGCAACTCTAGAAGTAGACCAGACAGGCTCATTTGTAGATGGAAAAGTTAATGATGTAAATATTACTTTCCTAGTTGACACTGGTGCTACTCGATCAACTGTTAGATCAGCTGATGTTAAGATTCTTCTAAAACTTACCTTACAGAACCAGTGAAAGTTAGTATAGGGAAATTTTCTGAAATACACAGATTCGTAGTGTGTGACACTAGTCCTGTGAACTTGTTAGGTAGGGATTTATTGTGCAAGATGAATTGCACTATATTTTGTACTCCAGATGGAATAGCCTTTGAAACACCAGATGATGATGTGTTGTATAAAATGACATTGGCAAATAGAGAAAAAGAGGTTACAGGAACATATGCTGTATTCAACCCTGACAAACTACCAAAAGAATTGAAACAATCAGTAAAAGCAGAAGTTTGGGACTTCACAGGAGAAGATGTAGGATTGATGAGGAATGTAGATCCAGTAAAGATAACTGTAAAAGAAGGAGTATGTTATCCAAATGTCCCACAATATAAATTGACCCCTGAAATAATTGAAGGAGTTACTCCTGTGATAGAGAAAATGATAAAACAAGGAATTTTGAGGGAAATAAGGAGTAGCCCATGTAATTCACCGATAATGGGATTGAAAAAGCCTAGTGGGAAGTTCAGAATAGTGCAAGATCTGAGAAAGATAAACAAAATTGTTGTACCATGTTGTCCCATTGTACCGAATCCATCTGTGATTTTATATCAGATCCCTCATGACGCAGAATGGTACACAGTGATTGATTTGTGCCATGCTTTCTTTTCCATCCCATTGCACCATGACAGTCAGCAAATTTTTGCATTTCGTTTCGGCGAGCGTACTTTGGCTTGGTGCCGAATTCCACAGGGGTATACAGAAAGCCCCTCAATATTCAATCAGCTATTGAAAAAGTCTTTGGAGAGTCTAGAAATGCCTGAAAATTCAGTACTAGTCCAGTATATCGATGACCTAATTGTGGCATCGAAAACTCGTGAAGCTTGTGAGGTAGACACTGTAGCTTTGTTAAATTATTTGGCAGATGGAGGACTAAAAGTGTCACCATCAAAATTAAAATTTTGTAAGAGAGAAGTCCAATATTTGGGACACAGCATTGAGAAAGGACACAGGAAAATAACCATAGATAGAATCAGGATCATAAAAAGAATGAGTCCACCAATGACCCAAAGAGAAGTGAGAATGTTTCTGGGAATGGTTGGATATTGTCGTCAATGGATAGGACATTTTTCCTTGATTGCAAAACCTTTGGTACGTCTGACAAGAAGTGATGTGAGAGATCCGATTGATTTGAACAAAGAGGAGTTGGCAGCATTCAAGAAGTTAAGAGAAGGATTGTGTGAAGCACCAGCATTAGGTATGCCTGACTATGATAAGGAGTTCGAGTTGTATTGCAGTGAGAGAAATGGATGTGCACTCTCTGTTCTAGTACAGAAGCATGGAAAACTGAGGAAACCAATTGCATATTTTTCATCCATGTTGGACGCAGTAGCTGTAGCCCTTCCTGGGTGTCTGAGAGCAGTGGCTGCTACATGTCGAAGTTTGGAACAGAGTGAAGGAATTGTGATGGGGTATCCTGTGAAAGTGTTTGTGCCTCATGATGTGGCGATTCTTTTAACAAGGAGTCGTACTCAGTATATGACACACAGCCGACTGATTAAGTATGAAAAAGTCATTTTAGGCGCAACAAATGTGAGTCTTGTGAGATGCGTGAATGTGAATCCTTCAACATTGTTGCCTGATGTAGAGCATGTGGAGGTAAGAGATGAAGCAGATCATGATTGTTTGGATGTACTTGATTTTTGTACAAAACCAAGGCCTGACATAAAAGATGACCCTTTACCAGAAAGTGACTATGTCATGTTTGTTGATGGATCCTGTTTGATAACAGATGATGGAGTGTTAAGTGCAGCATATGCAGTATGTACAGTTGCAGCAGTGATGGAAGCATCCTATTTGAAAGGAGTAAGATCGGCCCAAGGAGCTGAAATTATCGCCCTAACAAGAGCATGTAAGATTAGTAAAAGTGTGAGAGTGACTGTGATAATTGATAGCCAGTATGGCTACGGGGTGGTCCATGATTTCGGCCAAATTTGGCTGCAAAGAGGTTTCCTGACCTCAAGTGGGACTCCCATTAAGAATGCTGAAGTGGTTGGAAGGTTGCTTGAGGCAATACAGCTGCCCAGACAATTGGCTGTTGTAAAATGTGCTTCTCATAGTCGCAGTGGTGATTATATTGCCACTGGAAATAAATTTGCCAATGACATGGCACAGTATTGTGCACGAAATCAGAATTCAATCAATCGGGCAAAGGAAAAATAATTGGTTTCTTGTTTCCCAATGTTTACTAACACTGTGGGAACATGGGATGAGGTAAGACAATTGCAGGAAGAGGCAGGAGAGGAAGAAGTAAAACAGTGGGTAAAAGCAGGATGTGCACCAAGAGAGAAAGATCATGTGTGGGTCTATCGAGATGGAAGACCAGTTATGCCTGATAGCATGATGTCTGCCATGGCACGGATGTATCATGGACAGGGACATATAGGGAGAGACGCCATGATTAGGTCTTTTAAACAGACTTGGTATAATGCCAAGTTTAGGCTTGTGGCGGAAAGTATTTGTCAAAGATGTCTAATTTGTCAGCAGTACAATCCAGGAAGAAAAACAGTGGTGAGTCTAGGAACAATAGGCCAAGAGGGAGGACCTTTCACTAGAATGCAAGTAGATTTCATTGAAATGCCTCCTTGTAACAGGTTGAGGTATGTTTTGGTGATGGTGTGCCTATTTTCCAGGTGGGTAGAGGCGTTCCCAACAAGAAGAAATGATGGAATGACAGTGGCAAAATTATTGTTGAGGGAATTCATACCTAGGTTTGGGTTCCCAGTAACAATTGAATCAGACAGAGGAGGACATTTTCATAATGAGATCATAAAATTGATTTGTGAAGCATTGAATGTACGACAAAAACTGCATTGTGCCTACCGACCAGAGGCTTCTGGTGTAGTAGAACAAATGAATGGTACTATCAAAAACAGAATAGGGAAAATGCGTTTAGCCACAGGTATGAAATGGCCCGATGTCTTGCCTCTAGTGCTCATGACTATTAGATCAATACCAGACAGAACTACTGGTTTGAGTCCTCATGAAATCCTCCTGGGACGCGCAATGAGACATGTATTTATACCAGTCAACAAGCTGATGACAATAACTGATGACATAATATTGGAATACTGTAAAAGCCTTGCTGACGCAGTTCATTCTGTGTTTCATCATTTTAGAGCGGATGGCACCACTCTTGAAAAGAAGCCAGCTCATGATCTGAGCCCAGGGGACTGGGTAAGGATAAAAGTACACAGAAGAAGAAACTGTTTGGTTCCCAGGTGGGGAAAACCAAGGCAAGTCATCTTGACTACGACAACAGCTGTGAAGTGTGCTGGATTGAAGAACTGGATCCATGCAAGTCATACTTTGAGAATTCCAAATCCAGTGGATTGTAAAGAGAAAGAGTATTTTGATGAGTCAGAATCCAGTACTGAGTCAGATGACGGAGAGCCAAAGGATAAGGAAGGAGAAAACTCTGAAAGGGGGGAAACAGAGCCAAGGTTAACTTTGGTCCCCAGAAGTAACTCCCTGAGGAAAAGATTGCTGATTTCTGAATCCTGTTCAGACTCAGAGACAGAACAAAGAGCCCATTCATCCAAGAAAGAACAAAGGAAGAACAAAGAAAAGGACAGTGGAGAGACAATAAAAGAAATCTGTGAGAAAGAAGTACCAGATGAAAGATTGAGAGAAATTCCACCTGAAACAACACCTTTAGATGGACAGGTGCCAGATACAGAGAGAGAGGGAAATATTATTGCGGAAGACCCCAGAGGAGGTGTAGGGAACTCCAACATCCAGTTAGAAGCAGGGACAAGTAATCAGCAGGAAGATTGTGTGACGGAGATTCGAGGAGGGACTGAAGTAGGGAAAACAAAAGAGGTGGAAAAAGAATTCGTTGACGGTAAAAAGCAAGTTGAAACAGAATCTGAGGAAAGCGAAGATGAAATACCAGAAGGCCGAGTTCTGAGAAAGAGAGCGTGGAGAACTGAAAAGAATGATAAAGGGAGTAAACTGAAAAGAGCGGCCAAAGACGAGGTGTGGCCAGCCCGTTACGCACATACTGGGACAAAGTTTTCAACATTATTGGGCGGATAATTGGAGCGGCGTTGGTGCCAGACCCGCTTGTTGCCCTCCTGGGATTCGTGCTGGGGGTGCCTAGGACCTCGCGTAAGCTTGTTGCCCTCTTGTTATTGCTTGCCAAGCGCCAAATAGCGATCCACTGGAAGAAGAGGGCCCCCCCGAGGGTGTCTGACTGGATGGGCTCTGCGACATACTGTAGAGAGCAACTGACAGCGTATTGGGACCAAATGCCGCAGAGATCCAGACCAGTAGATGTGTGGCAGCCGCTGGTGGATTGGTTGGCTGGGACGGCAGTTGAGGAGGAGGACTGAGTCACTTGGGTGAATGGCTGCTGAATGGTTCATGATTGCATGGGTCGGATTGTGTAGCGCGCGGGTGTTGTTGGCGCCGGCCTGGTCCGAACGCCACTTCTGGCTGCTGATGGGTATGGTGGGGACGAGAGATGTATCGTTTGGAAGACTCGGATGGTGCGGGACCACACGGTGGAGGGCAGCTGTGAACCTTCCCCCTCTTGTTGGAGGGTTCCTTCCTGACTCTGATTTCCAATTGGTATTGTTTTTCTGTTTATGTAAAAAGATGTTATTATACCTCCTACGACTGTACACCGTGGATACGATAGTGCGATTTATTGCACTGAACCCATGCTGCCTGCCCCCGGGTTGTTGGCTGATTAGCAGTGTACGTTTTATTGTGAAAATAAAGGTTTTTGAAACATCAAAAAAAAAAAAAAAAAGACGAGGTGTGGCCAAACAAAATAAAGAGACTAAGATATCGACTGGCACGTGTAAATTCGCCAAGAGCTGAACAGGTGAATGAAGTAACGAGTCAGGAAAAATCGAAAGAGGAAGAACAGACAGTAGTCAAAGAAAGCAAAAGAACAAGAAAACCTAACCAGAAGTATAAATCACCGGAAAGGACATATGTGACCCTGCCTGAAGTGAAGGAAGAGGCGGATAGCCAAGGAAATCCAGAGGTGGTTGTACCGGAAGTGGTTGAGGAAGACGAAGAAACGGAAATCCTGAGAGTTATCTTGTCCGATGGAGAAGAAGCGGATGTTCAGGACGACCTGTATGTTGAAAACGAAGGGAAGGTGAAAGATGATGAGATGCCAAACTGAATGAGACAAGAAAATTACTGATGCAAAAACAATAAAATACTGAAAAAGACAAAAACTGGTAGAACCACGTAGGTGCTTAGAAGCCTAGGGTTAGAAACTAGTTGTGAAGTAGAAGAGGCTAAGTCAAAAGACACGGCTCATTTTCGAAAGATGGCAAACATAGAAAGTAGCAAAAGTAGATGTACCTTCCTTAGAAGATGGTGCAAAATGTGTTGTTGTTGTACAGGATTATTGATGCTTCTTTGGAGTGTTCTTGCTCCACTAATTTCATTTAAAGTTACTGTAGATACATTAGAAGGACATAGTGATAACATAACTAATATAGGGAAAGTTCAAAAGGTAGTTCCAACTAGAATAGATAAAAACTATTTCCATAAAGACAGGTCAATAACAGATTTTTCTAACAATGTGTTTTCAAAGTTGTTGTATGAATATGTAAAAACTGTGGACGTAAGGGATTGCTACGTATGTATGCAATTACCTGCATTTGTATCTGAAGGAGTGACTTATCATCACCTTCCTGTAACATATGGAATAACATGTAGTGTAATAGCTAGTTTATTTTATCAAACAGGTAAATTAGAGTATTATTTCTCAGATGTAGATACTATATTTTCACAAGCACCTGCAATTAACAAACTAAACAAGGTAAAACATGCAAAGGTATTAGGTGAATTTTTCTTAGAGACAAATGAACTAACCTTAGAATATATATTTAGAAATAATTTGACTTGCAGTTTAAAGAAAGAGGAGAAGACATTTTTGGATATGGTTGAAGAAAGGAGATTGAAAATGCAAAGGAAGGTTTCAGAAGGGAAAGTGGAGAAAACGGTTTGGGATGTAGAAACGGAGAAACATTTAAGAGGAGAAACGAGTCCAACTATGGCTTTAGATTGGCCTCAGAAAGTGAAATTGTGTATAAGAAGGAATCAGATGGCGTATGACAATTATTTTCTAGGGAATAGTAAGTGCCATGATACATACCGAATCGTGGGAGGATGGGGATTTAAAGGTGGAAGAGATCCAGTCTTTCCAGGACTGTATTTCATTTGTGGGAACAGGGCATATTCGCGTTTGCCAGACCATTGGTATGGCACATGTTATGTTGGCCTGGTTTTTCCAAAGATTTTTCACATGGATAGAGGAGAAGATGGTGTACATAGTTCAGGTAGTTATTTAGCACGTAGTAAGAGAGAATCTTGGACTGAAATTGTGGGTGACATTTTTGAAGCACTGATACCCGCAGTGGGAATATCTCTGAATGCAAACAAAATTAGAAAACTTTCAACAGTAGTGGATTGCTTGTCAACAAGCACCGCTGGAGGATTCTTATTGGTAAATACTGAAATGGTTGCCATGCGTGCTATGGTAATGCAAAATCGACTTGCCCTTGATACAAAAGAGGGTGGAGTCTGTGGAATGCTGAAAGTTCAACAGACGAAAGTAGAGATTTGAAAATTTGTTTTAAAAACATTACAGAATTGCATAACGAAATTGTACCACTGGTGGTTGAAGGTGTTTGGGAGAAGATTGGTAAGAAAATATCAGCTATTAAAGACTTTGTAGTAAAACTTGGTAGTACATTTATAGGTAAGATATTATTTCCATTAACTTGTGTGATTTCCTTAATATTAATAATTAGACTAAGTTGTATTTGTTGTAGAAAAAATAAAAACCAGAAAAGAATAAAAAGAGAAAACTTAAGGAGAAGGGATAAGTAACAAGAAAGAGAATTTGAAGAAATAGAACTAGAAAAATTAAAAGATAGCATGTAGGGGCGTGGCCAAGATGGCGGGGTGAGCGGACGCTTCCTCCCGTAGCTCCTCCGGCCCGGCCAAGCTAGAGCCCTTTTCTTATGCTCTTCTCCCCCCGCTGAGGCTCAGCGCGGGAGAGGAGCGTGGCGGAGCATTAGGGGTGCACGTTGGTGCTGTTTTGGTTCGGATCGCCTCGGGGGAACCCCCCCAAAAGTTCGATCGAGATCAAGGAACGACGACGGCGAGCCCGAGGGGCGGAGCGCATTGGAGAGCTGTCCGGGCGCCTCGGCTGGGCCTGGTGCTGAAAGTTGCGCTCTGGAGGGGATCTGGCCCGCCGCTCGACGGTGACTGGAGGAGCCTTGCGGGAAGGGACCCGACGGTGTGGAAGGCTTAGGACGGGTGCCCCGGCACTCAGACTGGTGACGGCGACACTTCGCACTGCGGAGGCCCTAACCCCTAGCCGAGGTACAGCGGACTCCCTGATGGGGTTGGACCATCTGGGCCCCTGTGCGTGACAGACGGGGGCCGGCGGTGGAACTTATTTTACTGTGGGGTGCCTCGGGGGCCCCGGTGGTGTCGTCGGGCCTGGTCGCTTTGGCCTGCTCCGCCCGGCCGCCATTTTGTCCCCGAAGGAGCAGTGGTGGCAGCCTTCGCCGGAGTCCTGGCTGCTGGATGCAAGCGACCCCCGCTTCTGCTGGGCTGACTACCGGAGGGATGTGCTGATGAGACCCCTCCGCTGTGGCCCCCTTGGTTGTCTCACACAAGCTTTGCAGCTGACGGTGACCGGACTGGGCCGCCATTTTGTCACCTGTGACGCAGCGACTTCACTCGTGGGGGATACCCAGGTCGAGTGCTAGCCGGCGGCTGAGCATCCCTGGGGCGCCTGGATCGGTGCCCGACTGCGGAGCTAGCGATGTCTGGAAGAGGAGGCCCGAAGAAAGGGGACCGTACCCTGCCGGACATGCTTGGCAGGGCCCAGCACTTGCGGGACAGGACGCAGCCCTCACCGGGGCCCTCTCGGGCTCCGGCGGATGTGACTGGAGGGGAGCCACCCGTCACGAGGGCCTTTATGGAGGAACTGTTTAGCTCCCTCAGGGAGGACTTCCAGACACTGAAGCGGGAGGTGGCCAGCGAGGTCCGAGAAGTGCGCAGGGAGGTGGAGGGCCTTGGCGAGCGTGTGGAAGCGGTGGAGACGGAGGGCCAACAGCGAGCGGAGGAGATAGTCCACCTCCAGCAGGACGTTCTTCGCCTCCGGGAACAGTGTGTGGAGCTTCAGGCCCACTCTGAGGACCTTGAGAACAGATCTCGGAGGAACAACATCCGAGTGCGTGGCGTGCCGACTGCGGACGAGGGGTCCGATCTGGGGAGCTACCTGCGGGCCCTGTTCCGAGAGATCCTGGGGGAAGCTGCGGACTTTCCCATCAGCATTGACAGGGCGCATAGGGTTGGCCGGCAGCGCCAGTCATCGGCACCTCCACCGGACATTCTGGCCTTCCTGCCCGACTTTCCACTAAAGGAACGCATCATGGCTGAAGCCCGCAGGAAACAGCCCCTGACTTTTCGGGATCGGCCGGTGGCGCTTTACCAGGACCTCTCCGCCATCACTCTGCAGAAACGCAGGTCCTTCAGGATTGCCACTGACTTTTTGCGCGAGCATGAGACGCCGTACTCTTGGGGTCACCCCTTCCGCCTGATTTTTCGGTGGAACGGAGTGTTACACCAGCTACGCTCCTTGCAAGACATTTGTGGTGTCCTGGGGCTCACGGCGGCGGAGGAGGAGGGAGCTACGCCGTCGTGGAGGTCCTCGGAGAGACGAAACCGGCGGAGGTCAACGAGGCGGCGCTCGGCGACCAGTGTGGGGCGCCCGGACTCCCCTACCATCAGAGCGGACATGGCCGACGCCCTGAGGGTGGCGGCCGGGGACTCGACCGGCTCCTCTAGCGTGGCCTTGACGGCCTAACACACACTCCGGGGGGAGATGTCTTTAGCTTCTTTACATGCTTGGTACGGGGCGGGGGGGTTGGGGGGGAGCGGTTGGAGGTGAGTGGCTGGACGTCCACTTCGCTCTTTTCTACGGACTTGCCCGTTTTGGGGCTTGACTGAGACTATGGGGTGTTTGAGTTTGTGGGTGGCTAGTTGCCAGGGTTGTGTTTTGGGTGGGGGAGGGGGTTGTTTTGGGGTTGGGAAGGTCCCGTCCGATGTTGTCTATGCCCGCTTTGTTTTGGCTTGTCCTGCGCTGCGGCCCCGCGCGCCCCACCCGCTGATTCCCTGCCCATTGCATGGCGCTCCCGACCCCCGCGAGGAATGCCGGGCCTAAAGGTAGTGACCCTTAATGTTCAGGGTCTGAACAACCCGGTGAAGCGCAGAGCGATCCTGTCGTTGCTGGAGGGGACGCAGGCGGACATTTGCCTTTTGCAGGAGACACACTTATTGCCCCGAGATTGCCATAGGATGCGTTCTGCTAAGTTCCCTACCCAGTTCTTTTCCTCGGCAGCGAACAAGACGGCGGGGGTAGCCATTCTCCTAGCGAGCTCCTTTCGGGGGGAGGTGTTGCATAAGTGTGCTGAACAGAAGGGGAGGCTCCTTGCGTATCGCATGCGCCTAGGAGGCATAGCATTTACGGTCGGCTCCGTTTATAGCCCAAACGATCACCAAGAGCGCTTCCTAGATTCCGCGCTGGTGGATGTCACTGCTTCCCCCGACCGCCACATTATCTTGGGGGGTGACCTCAATATTGTCTTTGACTCTGTGATGGACAGATCGGCGCAGCGCTTCCCGCAGACGGGGGAACTGTCCCAGGCTGGGAGGGCCCGGATTGCGGAAAAGATTTTCACGACCTCTGGCGCTCCATGCACCCCACGGATAGGGACTACTCTTACTTCTCGCACGCACACCGAACCTACTCACGGCTGGACTACCTCCTGGTGAGTGGACAGATGCGTGCCGCTGCCACGGCGGCGGACATCGGGGTCCTGGCCCTGTCTGACCACTCCCCAGTCACCGGCGTTTTCCAGTGGCCGGCGGCCTCCCCCTCTCGGGGGGTGTGGCGCCTCCGGGATACACTTCTACACAAAAAGTCGGTGGTGCAACGCATCGGGGAGGTCATACAGGACTATCTCACCCACAATAGCAACACTGACACCTCGCAGGCGACACAGTGGGCGGCATTGAAGGCCGTCCTCCGGGGGGAATTCATCTCTATCTCTGCAGCTGAGAATAAGGAGCGGCAACTGAAGAGGGATGAGCTGACAGCTCAAGTCCGGGAGCTTGAGCAGGTCCACCGCCGCACGGGGGCGCCGAGGGTGTGGAGGCAGTTGAAGGCAGCGAGGAAGCTTCTGTCGGCTCTGGATCTTGACAGGGCGGAGTACGCTGCCCTACGCTTGAAACATGCCTACTACACTGGGGGGGACAGATGTGGCAAGCTCCTAGCACACCGGCTCCGGGTCGCGCAACAGCGCAGCGTTGTGAAAGAATTGGTGGGCGCGGACGGGGGGGTTGTCTCCGGGGACGCGGAGGTAGCGGAGTCTTTCCGCGGCTTCTACGAGGCACTGTATGCTGAGGAGCCCTCCTCGCCACGGGATGCCGATGGCTATTTGGAGTCGGTGACCCTCCCGGTACTGGATCCGGCTCAGGCTGACCACCTGGAGCGGGACATCCATGTTGAGGAAGTGATTTCAGCTATCGCGCGGCTGAAACATGGCAAGGCCCCGGGCCCGGACGGGTACACGTCGCTATTTTACAAGACTTTTTGCACGGCCGTGGCCCCTGTCCTTACTCGGCTATTTAACTCTTTCTCCGAACCGGGAGCCATCCCATCGGACCTCCTGAGGGCGACGGTCGCGGTAATCCCGAAACCTGGGAAGGACCGGGTCCTCTGCGGCTCGTACCGACCCATCTCGCTTTTAAATGTCGACCTCAAGTTGTACACGGGGATTCTCGCGTCCAGGCTGAGTCCACACCTCCCCGACCTGGTGGAGGCGGACCAGGCTGGTTTTGTGCCCGGCAGACAGACGGTTGACAACACCAAGAGGGTGACGCATGTTCTGGAGAAGGCCTCAAGGATCTCGGGGGAGCGGATGTTGCTGTCCGTTGATGCGGAGAAGGCCTTCGACAGAGTTCACTGGCCGTATCTTGAGCTGGTCCTCAAGAAACTGGGAATCGGCGATAAGTTCCGCACCATGGTATTTAACTGCTATAAGCATCCTTCAGCGTCGGTGCGGGTCAACGGGTGTAGTTCCGGTGGCTTTGCCATCGAGCGCGGCACGCGGCAGGGCTGCCCTCTTTCGCCGCTCTTGTTTGCCCTCTACATGGAGCCGTTTGCTCAGAGGATTCGTAATAATCCGGATGCTGTCGGGGTCCGGATGGGCCAGTACGTCCACACCGTCAGTCTCTACGCGGATGATGTCCTGCTGACTTTGGACGACCCTAGGAGGTCGCTGCCTGCTTGCCTCCGAGAGCTGGACGCCTTTGCGGGGGTGGCCGGCTTTAAAATGAATATGAGCAAGTCGATGGCATTAGACGTGTCCCTGGCTGCGGAAACCAGGAGGGATCTTCAGCGGCTCTTCCCCATGCAGTGGTCCTCGTCCACGGTGCCGTATCTGGGGATTCTGCTGGCGCCTACATTACCGGAGATGGTTACGGCCAATTATGCCTCCCTCAGCAGGAAGATCAAGGACGAGCTTGGCCGCTGGAACAAAGGCCTGCTGTCCTGGCTGGGACGAATCGCGGCGGTCAAGATGACGGTGTTGCCCCGATACTATATCTTTTCCGGGCCCTTCCGCTCCAACCCCCGGTGGGCTGGATACGACAAATGCAGGCTGACATCTCCCGCTTTGTCTGGCAGGGCCGCAGGCCCCGCATGAAGAGGGTCCTCTCCACGCTTGCTCCGGAAGCGGGGGGGCTCGGCATTCCGGACCTCCGTAAGTACTTTCAGGCGGCACAGCTCCGCTATCTTGTGGAGTGGAGCAGGTGGGAGTCCGACAAACATTGGCTCTTCCAAGACCAGGCAGTGGCGGGCCGCACCTTACAAGAGGTTCCATTCCTGCGCCGCGTGCATCGCCCCCCTAATCTTTACGCTTCCTTTGTTACGCGGGTCCCCCTGCGGGTGTGGGACGCGGTCTGTGAGGCCCGGGGCCTTACCACCTTCCCTTCGCCGCTCACTCCCATTGCGGGCAACCCGGACTTCTCCCCAGGGATGGAGCCGGGGGTTTTCTCCCACTGGGTGCAGGCGGGCTGCAGGGCACTCTTCCAGATCTATGGCCCGGAAGGAGTGGTTCCTTTTCAGCAACTCCGCCAGGAGTTCGGCCTGACGGAGCTGGACAGATTGCGCTACATGCAAGTTCGGCATTGGGCCCTCCAGCCCCAGGTGCGTGCCACCGCCGCCCGTCCAATTACACCGTATGAGAGGTGGTTGGCTACTCGGACCTCCGACGCTAAACTGATCACCGACCTGTACAAATACCTACAACCCCCGCCGTTTCACTACTACAACCCGGGGAGGGAGCGTTGGCACAGGGAATTGGGTAGGACACTCAGCCACACGGAATGGGACAAAATTGCGTATCGGGCGCGGCACTCTGCATATCACACGGGCCTTACGGAGACCTTTACTAAGGTGTCCACATACTGGTACTACACCCCGGAGAGACTGTATGAAATGCATAAACACACTGACAGGGGGTGCTGGCGGAGCTGCGGGCAGGAAGGTACCCTTACACACATTCTTTGGGATTGCCCAGTGCTGACCGCCTACTGGAAGGAAGTCTTGGACGAGGTGGATAAGCACTTTGGGATAGAGCTGCCGCGACTCCCGGCGTATGTCCTGTTGGGCCTCCCCAATGACCTAATGTACCCACTGAAGTCCCGTAGGGGTAGGCAGATCGCAATCGCGCTGGGGTCTGCGGTTCAGAACATTCTAATCCACTGGCGCACAACCACCGTCCCCTCCATCACCGGTTGGTTGCATAGGCTCTGGCATGTGCTGGGGATGGAGAAGCTGTCGCTTACGGTTGCGGGGGAGATAGACCAATTTGAAGAGCTATGGCAACCCTTTCTAGCGCTGCTGTCCACGGAATTCCGGGAGCTCACCTGCCCGAGGTATCTTAGGCTTCTCAGGCTGACGCCGCCGGTGACCCCGGCGGACTAGCTTACATGTGAGACGGGGACCCCCTGGGGAGGGGGGGGGGTGCGGGGCTTCCTGGTTAGGATTACTCTGATGCGGGACCATAGGACGGGGGGGGGGGGGGAGTGTTGGTGTTTCGTTACTGGGAGGATGGGGGATGGGAGGGGGAGGATTGTGTTCTGTTGAGGTGTTGATGGGGGGGTTTTTATTGCTTAGATTTGGGGTGTCGGATACGCGTGCGGGGATTCCACAGCTTGTATTTCTAGCTTTCATTTACTGTGTTTTTCCCCCTGACCCACCGCGCTACCTATTGCCAACCCTCTGGAGTTGCACCCTTTTTCTTTGACTGTATTCCATGTATCCTGCCCTCCTATCCCCCTCCCCCATGGTTTGTTTTGTCTCAATAAAAACGTTTTAAACATAAAAGATAGCATGTATAAAACAGCAAAAAGAGAAGAAACAGGGGAAACTGAAATATGAATGAAACAAGAAATCAATTCGAAATTTCCGTAAAAGGGATACAAAATTTTAAATTAGTGTGGTGATATAATCACCAAAGGGGGGATTGCTGGAGCGAGTAGTACAACATTTTGTATACCCCCCCATTCTGCATGTTTATATTAATCTGAATAATCAATTAATTGTAATATTATTAATTTGTTTGAAGTGATAACTCACCAACTATATTAACAAGAGAATTACATGAGGGAATTGCCCTTTGCATGGCTATATTACTTGTGAATTAACTTGTGTACGCATATTAATAGTAGAAAATTAGAATATCACATGTTATATGTTGCTTTAAATGATGTATTTGTGATTTTTGCTTTATTCAGTGAGTATAAACCGCTCTGAGTGTTGCTTCTGCTAGATAAATACACACATATATGGGTATTAGCAAGGGGATAACATTTTATTAGTCATTTCTATATTTTAATTATGTTTTTGTGTTTCTTTTGCTTAAGTTGACCATTTCAGCCTATACAAGATGTCTGAAAGAGACGTTAAACGTGACTGCCCTGACAACACGAGGTTCTGGGTGAAGTGCGCAGGCGTCACCGCCAGCAACAGTGGCATGGACCTGACCCCGGGAGAACATGTACCTTCCAAGGACGTTCCGGGAACCCATCCAAGATTAAAGACAAAGCTCAATTTAAAATCCGGAACAAGCAAGTTTGATGACTTCATCATTCAACACCCTGAGAACTGTACCCCACCACCCCAAGTTGACCAATCCAGATTCTCTAAACCCCGATCTTGATATATTTTGATATTATTTTCATTATAAAATTAGGTAGGGAAATTAACTGTCACCGGCTTGCTCTCCTTGACGAACTCGATTTCCTGACGTTATGCTGACGGAGAGGATGGTGACACTGCTGGACAGCTGTTATCCTGAATCTATGAGAGACAGAATAGGTAAATATGATGCTCTGAAATGCTGATGATGATTTCTAATATTTCTTGCAATATTTCTTAGATAAAGAATAATTGATTAATTGACAAATGTGTTGTGTCGATTATTTGAAGAAGAGAATAAAAGAAAAGAAGTAGAGCATAGATAGAAGAGTTAATCATCAGTCACAAATACAACTAAATGATCCATCTCCGTATGGGAGGGATATCTTAGGTTTGATGTCAATGTGTTTAGGGTAAAGTAAAGGTATTCCTCTCATGTCAGCGTTGAGAAACGTATTTTCCCTCAGAAAACAGTTCAACCGAGTGTAAGTATATTGGTGTTATGGGCCCCACCAATGAATGTATTTGAGTGAATTGGATGCCGAGGTAGTTGGTCTGTGCCGAAGGGGGAATTTGACATTCTGCGCTGCATCAGTTGTGCAGGTGTTTTTTCAGTGTTTATATATTTACAATGGTGAGGGCTATTTCCCTTTCGGTGGGGTTTTATCAGATATTATAGGTTTAAACCTAATACCGGACATCCTATGTATAATAAATGCTACTAGTGGGCCTGCAGCACTGAATGTGCCAGCCACAGAAGTAGCCTTTCAAACCTGTCTCAGGCCTGTCACTGCAGAGCCTGTGGGTTTAGTGTACTGCCTATTGGCCTTGGCATTTAAAACGAGTTGCCAAACCCTAACCTCCCCTTTTATTACATATAAGTCACCCCTAAGGTATGCCCTAAGTAACCCTAAGGGCAGGGATCCTACATAATTAAAAGGTAGTACATGTACCTTTATGTTTTGCATATCCTGGTAGTGACAAACAGCTTATTTAGTTTTTCACTACTGTGAGGCCTACCCCTCTCATATACCATCATTATTCATTCCTCAATATACTTTTAAGCTGTAATTACTGATCAGACAGGCGTAGCTTTTTCATGTTTGATTCGTTTGGAATGGTAGTGATAAATTGTCCTTACTGCCTAGGTTGGGATTTTCCATTACTGTTTTAGATATACCCCTTTTAGAAAGTGGACATTTCTCTGTACTTATGTACTTACTGTGCTTTGTGTCTGAAATCCTGTCAATGATACACATTTGGGTTGAGTGACAGCTACACGTTTCGCTTTCCCTCTAGACAGCCACAAACACAGGAAGGTAAAGCTCATCTGAATTCTTACCACTCATCTGCATTCATCTGCATTCTGATGGGTCTTCCTGGGCAGGGAAAGAATGGGAGGGGATGACACTTACCCTTCAATGGGTAGTGTCCTGTGCCTACACAAAGCACTCCATTTACAACCCAGGATTAGCCTAGCAGAGAGGAGTGGGTTGAAAGGGATCCTTGTGCACTTTAGAGAGTTTCTTTTGAAGTCACCCCCTTCATCAAAGGCGCTTTTGGGTATAAGTACTAGGTCTCTGACCCTAACTAATCAGACACTTTTGGACTTTTAACCAGACATCACTGGCTATACATCTGCGCATTGCCAGAAGGAACTGCTGTGCTGCCAGGAGGCACTGCCACTTTGCTCATTGCTTTGCTGTGTTGGCCTGCTGCTTGCCTTGTGCTGTGCTACAGGAGGAACTGCCACTTTGCTACCTGTCTTGTATTGACAGTCTACGGTCTGTTGGCTACTGTTGTGCTTTACTCAGGTCTTCTCCAAGGGTTTAGTGGATTGCGCCCTGTTCCTGAAGTCTCGGACCATCAAAAACTTTATAGCTGCCATGCATCTGATGTCTGAACTCTACATCTGAAGCTGAGCCTGCTGTATTGCATGCTTGCTATATTCATCAACTCAGATTTTACCTGACTTTGTCCGGCATCAGCACTCCCAACCCGGAGTAGTGCTGCAACTTCCAGCTTGTGTTTTTGTGATGATCATCGCCTCTGCCGGAGCCACTGCCGCCCCCTCCTCTGCATTGCGCCTTCGAGTGTTGTGTTCCCCCGGTGACCAAGAGCATGCCCAGGATCTGAGTTTGCAAGGCTCGTCAGTCTGACCCCACCTCCAGGAGTAATATGGGGTGCTCAATGTCGACATTTCTGATGCCCAGCAAATATATTAGACCTGTCCTGGGGTTCCCGACTTCGGATCCACAAGGCCTGTGTAGTCACGCTGCATGCTTGTGGGCAGCAGAGCTCCCCTGCCCTACTGGGTCACTAGAGACCAGTGCAGCATTCACACTGTCCTATGCAGGAGTCTCTGTGGAAACCAATCTAAATAATCCATTGTTTGGATTGGCGACGATTTATCTTGCAACCTGTAACTGTGGTAGTAATGTGTTTACCTTTACACATTTTAAGTCCTAGCTTGAAAAGTATTCATCATACTTTTATAGTTTTTAGTTGTATTTTACTGCTAATACAAAGAGTTATTTTTATAAGCCTGTGTGGAGTCTTTCTGTGGTGTATTCGGTGTTTTACTCTGTGTGTAAGTGTGTGTTTTGCTCAAATACTTTACGCATTGCCTCTTTTTATAGGCCTGCCTGCTCTTTGCCAAGCTATCAGAATGTGAGAACAGGTTATCTCGATTGTATATCTAGCTTACTCTGGCAAGAGTGGTGGGCTTTGCCTGGCTTAGGTAAATACCCTAGCCAACCAGAAACGCCAATTTCTAACACATACTAATATTGAGGACAGAATATCGTATGGCAAAGTAATGAAAGGTAAGTGCATATAGAAAAGTATACATGCACTATTCCTAACTCCACATCCAAATACCTTGAAGATATATGTACCACCTAGGTACATATATGTGGAGATAGGTATTAAAAATATAGACTTACTTATCTGTAGATATATATTTTCAGCATTCTGTTCTCCATATTCTGTCCCATCAATATTGTTGAATATTATTCAGGGGGCACACCATGTAGGCAAAACATCATAGTCACAATGTACACCTATGATATGGTATATACATAATATTTTCAAATTTTTACTGTTGGAAATGGGGGTCTATGGTTGGCAGAGGTTGGTACCTTTGTCCAAATAGGGGCCCTTGCTTCCAGTCAGGGTAAGGGGGATACAGTCCTAAAATAACCCCTGCTCACCCCCTTGATAGCTTGGCACGAGCAGACAGGCTTATCTCAGAGGCAGTGTGTAAAGCATTTGTGAACACATACAGTAATACAGTGAAAACACTACAAATGGACACCACACCACTTTAGAAAAATAAGTAATCTTTATCTAAACCAAAACAAGACCAAACAATAAAAATCATACAGTATTAAAATTTGACTTTCAGGTGGTAGAAATAGTTCAGTTCAAGCTAAATTGCAGATGAGACACTTTTCTAACAAATTACCTGGGATGCGTCAGGCAAACAAACAACACAGGCCGGAGGGAAGGTGATGCGTCGGTTCCTTACACTCAGGGAAGGTGATGCGTTGGTTCCTTGCTTTGGGGAAGGTGATGCATTGGTTCCTTACTGAAGCGCAGGGGAGGTGATGCATCGGTTCCTTACCGAAGAGGAGGTGATGCGTCGGTTTCTTACTACGTGAGGAGGTGATACGTCACTTTCTTACTGCATCCCCCAACGATGCGACAGACTTGGCGCCCCGATGAGATGCGACAATCTGTTGACGATGCGTTAACTCGTACAGCAGGCCTTGCGTCTGACTTGGTGCAGTGATCTTGTTTTTCAGAGATTGCGTTTGGTGATCTCTCGAGCCATGTCAGGCACTGCAATGGTTTCTTCGGTGATGCATTGGAAATAGGTGTGGATGTGTCTTGCTTCTTCGAAGTTGCGTCGATTTTCCAGCTCCCAGCAGAAAACAGTCTCTAGAGGTCCCGAACAGCAGCAAGCACCTCTTTGCAGATTAGAATTCCCAGCAAGGAAATTCAGAGGAGCTAGTGGTGAAGTCTTTGTTTCCCTGAGACTTCAGAACAGGAGGCAAGCTTAGTTTCAAGCCCTTGGAGGTCTTCTTTCAAGCAGGTGACAAAGCAAACAACAAAAGTCATTTTTTTGTTTCCTTGGCAGCAAGTAGCCACTGCAGGCCAACCCCAGACAGCAAGCAGCACAGGGGCAGTATTCCTCCTCAGCTTTTCAGGCTCTTCTTCTTGGCAAGGGTTCCTCTTGATTCCCAGAAGTGATTTAAAAGTCTGGGGTCTAGGCCCCACTTTTTATACATGAAAATCCTTTGTTCTCTGAAGGCAGAGAGTTCCTGTACCCAGCCAAAATCAGTTCTGCCCTCACTGGTGCAGCTTCCTGGCAAGAGGTGGAGACAGCATTGTTGAAGGCAGATCCGGCCCATTCAGGTGAAAGGAAATCTCCTCCCCCACTCTAAATGCAGTCCAGGTCTATTCAGCCCAGCCCTGACTCATCAGACTTATGAAGCCGCTGCTCTTCTCCAGCACCTGTCATCCAAAAGCCAGACATGCACTACACAAACCTAGCAGAGGCACACCGGATGGTTAAGCAAGAAAATACCTATTTTCTAAAAGTGGTATTTTCAATCACAGAATGTAAAAATCACCCTCACTAAAAGATACATTTTAACATTCTGAGTTCAGGCATACTAAACTTTATTTTTCTCCCTTGTTCCCAGGGCCAGTTATATTTATAAGATGTTATAAACAAGCTCCCCATTCTGTCCTATGGGAACAGGTAGCCTTGTAATAGTAAAAAACGAAATTGGCAGTATTTCACTATCAGGAGATGCCACTCACATTAGGGCATGACCTACCTTTCACGTACAATGCACCCTGTCCACAGGGTACTTTTGGGCCTCCCTTTGGGGTAGCTAATATGTAGAAAAGGGAAGGTTTAGGGACTGGTAAGTGTTTGCACTTGCCAAGTCGACATGGCAGTCCAGAATGGACACAGGCTCTGCAATGGCAGGACAGAGTTACATTTTACAGGCTGCTTCTGTGGGTGACACAAACAGTGCTGCAGCCCACTGTCAGCATTTGATTTACTGGCCCTGGACACACACAGTACACTATACTACGGTCTTACAAGTAAATCAAATATGTCAATCATGTAATCACTAATCCATAACAACAATTTACAAAGGGAGCACTTGCACTTTGGCACTGAACAGCAGTGGCAAAGTGCCCAAAGCATCTGGACTAGCAAAACGGAGTCCAACACACAGAAAAAAAACAGGAAGCAAAGGCAAAAATGCAGGGGAGACCCACACCAATGGTGCCAGGTCTAACATTTACCAGTTATGCCAATTACTGTCACTTGTGTTATTGCCATTGGTGCTGTGCAGGAGATAAACTCTGAAAATGGCTTGTTTATCATTAGTAAACCTTGACAAATATGTTTTTTGCACAATTCCATTTCATGCCATTCAATTCTGGCCCTCCCTTGTAAATTCAAGTTTGCCTGGAATCTTCCCTCAATGAAATCAAAATATACTTATTTAGCATATTATGGAGTTTTTGTAATCTATTTATTTATTGATGGCGTTTTTAAATCAATGCATATAGTATGTTGCTTTTTCACAACACTTTGAGTGAAGCAGGGGACCTAATTGTGCATGATCACAGGTTTTAGTGGTTCTGCACGTGCATCCCTATGCCCCACTCAAAAACAAGTACAGAACCATGAACCTTCTTCCCTCAGTTTCTATGGCTATGTGATCAGATGACAAGCACTGGCAACCAGAGAGCATCACTGCTGGTCCTGGGTATCGAGTTAGCAAATAAGGCGGATGTGCATTGTTGCAGAAGCAGAAGCAGAGACAGTCTACGCATGCTGGGCGGTATGTGGAGCCCAGTGTAGCAGGAAGTAGATAAGTAGATGATGTTTTGATGCATTTCATAATGGTGTGCAGGAAAAGTCTTCAATTTTCACTGTAACCTCTGATTGTCTCATTCAAGTAGGATCTGCTGTGATAAGACAATCATAAGTGTGGAGCTTTGATTGTATGGAATTACAGTCCAATAGTTTTATAGGTTTATGAATACCGAGCTCGCGGGAGTGAGTGAGTGGGTGGTCTGGTAGGAAATAACCAGGAGTGTCGCAGTATGATGCCTTGTACACTGGGTTGAGGGTCTTGAATGAAGGGAATCTGTTGCTGTGTTGTCTTCTTCTGATTAATGCCTGGGTGTCATGCCTTTGATCATGGAGGCTCAGCTAGTGAACACAGTAGGCACAATAGTATGGTCATGGGAAGTTTCAAGAACCGGTGGGGGTCACTCCCCAAAGTTAGTCCAGTTAGCAGGCTTCATTTTTAGTATGTTTTAATATAAGCTTGCAGTGTTACAGCATACTATTCGTCCTAAAAGAAAGAGTGAAAACCCTGCTTGTACTAAAGAATACTTCAATCGTCAAAAAATATATTTGATATCCTCATCCGGTCAAAAATATTTAAAACTATGAGTTATAATCACTTCTGCTCTTGAACTCCAAAAAAGAGGCTGGAAATAAGGATGTTCTTCTCCATGTGGCAATAATACCAACTTCACGACTTCCAAGGGATTATATATATTTAAAATATATTCAGTTGGGTCCCCAATCTTTATCTGAAACCTTCTTACCTTAAGGCTTCTGGCAAATCATTCCATGTATCTGCTCTTAAAATAGCTAAGTCGTGTCCATCTATAAACATTTTTGCTAAAGCTTAAACTAGTAATAACGTCACTGCTGAATGATATCAGCAGTCTCTTAAGCTAATACTACTGAAGAAGGTCTCATAGGTTGTCAAATGATTGTTTTCAAACCATTTTGTGGATTAAAGTAGCTTGAAAAGAAACCATGGAGCAGCTGTTTTATCTTTGTAAAGTTTGTGAGTTTAAGAAAAAAACACAAATCACCTTTTTAATTGATACAGCTTAGAACAGCACTGCAAGGGGAGGAGAGGCGTGCCTCACAAAGCAGAACACATTACATCAATAGCATCACAACATATATCATAGCAAAGAAATTGACAGGATAGCAGGCAGCTTCATGTATAGGAGAGTACCGTATATCCATGGATTTTCAGTAGGCAAGTGTCAGCAGGAGACATCACCAGTTTTGTGAGCAGGAAACCCCTGGTGCAAGTCTCAGGTGATAGATTATTGCGTTCTCAGCAGCACAGCGATTGCAGATTATTGCGTTCTTAGCAGCACAGCGATTGCGGGGACAGCATCTTGTAATCTGGGGTTGGGATTGCCCTTGTCAACTCCAGACTCCATTTGTAAGACACGATAAATGATTGGTAGCAAATATTCTTAGGCTGTAGTCACTCATGTTCTATCTCCCAGTATTCCTCCAGCAGCTCTTGACAATATACTGTATTCTCCAACCAGCAATTAAGGTGTGGAGCGGGTTGTTGGCCCCAATGCATTGCTACTCCACATTTAGCCAGGAGCATCAGCATTGAGGTCAGTCGTTGGACTCTGGATAGAGCATCTGTCACATATCCCAGGAGGGCCTCCGGGGATTGTCTGGGGTCAGTTGTCTGATTGAATATTGAAGCTAAAAATATCATGTGGACAGAATATCATGTAAAAAATATAGAAGACAAATATATTGAAAAGGCAAGGGCAAATAGGTAAGTATAGATTTACTTTTCTTAACTCCATATCTACGTACCTTGAAGTCATATATATTATCAAAGTACATATATGTGGAGTAAGTATAGTAAAACTTTGCTTACCCATAGAAACTTACCTTCACAATATTTTTGTCCTCGATATTCTTGACACAATATTTTGTTCACTCAATATTTTGTACAAACACCATTGGGCCAGTAATCTGTAATCAGGGTGATGGTATTGAAGATGCCAGACAAATATCGGGCCACTGCAGGACAGGTTCAAGTGAGATGCAAGAAAGTGGCTATGTTTGCTGCACATTTAAAACATTGAGGATCTTCAAAAGCCCCATCTTGTATAATTGAACAGGTGTGCAATACATTCTATGGATGAATTTATTGTGCGTAGTCTACAGTTTGACGAGGGGGCACTGAACTGGGCACAGCAGTAGCAACACTGTTCTGCAGTTGGAGAGAGCATTAAGACCGCCTGCCAGGCAGACTTAGCCTCCGGGGTAAGTAAGGGAGCCTTCTCCTGTATTGTCTTGAGGCATGCTCTGAATGACGTATACTCTGCACTCAGCTGTAAAGGGTACATCAATGTATTTTCAATGAGCATCTTCCAGCCATAGGAGTTGCATTGAATCAAAGTATATGTTTCAGTGATCAGAATCACACTTCGCAGTTCAGCGGTACAGATCTATGTATAAGCTGGTCATAGAGTCTATATTGCCATCAGGATTAGTATGGTCTGTCTATTGGTCATCAGCCAGGTCTGTGATGTAGTTGGTAGCTAAAGGTTTATGGTGGAGTCTGGTCTGTGTTTTGCAACTGTGTCCAGCTCCCCATAGTACCTAGCCACTGTCTCCCTATTTAGATAGTGAGTCCCCCTGATTGATGCCTCTTCGTATTCTACAAGTTTTTATCTGATTGTGGTAAGTACATTTGTGTTCACATATTCATAGAAGGCAAGATTAAGTGTGT
This sequence comes from Triturus cristatus, assembly GCF_964204655.1. Classification (NCBI taxonomy): domain Eukaryota; kingdom Metazoa; phylum Chordata; class Amphibia; order Caudata; family Salamandridae; genus Triturus; species Triturus cristatus. The sequence goes on along the minus strand of NC_140591.1, from coordinate 369,909,367 downwards.
GAGTATCTGTTTCCAGTTAAGCGTCTCAATACCTTCAGCACCCAGCCTGTTTGGAACATACAAGCTCCACAAATCACAGCCTTGATGGCTTCCCAAAGCGTTGATGCTGATTTTACTGACTGAGCATTATTGGAGAAGTACTCAAGGACATCTGATTTAATTTTGTATCAGATCTCGGAGTGCATTCAGAGGGGGTTTCCACAGGAAAGCTCATCTGCAAGTGGCGGGAAGGGTGATTTCCAAGAGAACAGGTCCATGATCTGTCAGTGTCCTGGGGAGATGTTCTATTCTAGTGGTCCAGAAAGGAACATCTCTTGTGGCCAGCCAGTAATCAATTCTAAACCAGGTGTTGTGTGTGAAAGTGATGCATGTGCTTTGCGTGCTCTGAGTGTTCTTTTGTCACCATATATCTACAAGGTCATTATTTCGCATGATGATTTCAGGCGGAGCAGTGGCCCTAGATTGCAGGCATCTAGTATCACTGGATCTGTCCACTAGATGATCAAGTATAACATTCAAATCCCCACCCCAGACCAACGTCCTGGGACCAGCACCATGCAGGCTCCACACCTGGACAAAAAACTTGGGCTATCTACCGTGGGCCCATATATGGAGGCCAGGGTAACCGAGCAACCCTACTAAATACTATGCAGTATAGGAAGTCTGCCTTCCTTGTCATTTAGAACCTTGTGTGTCACAGTGTACCTTTCCGAATGAGAATAGCTACGGCATGAGCATAGTTGGAGTAAGCGGTCAACCCAATTCACAATGAAAATATGGGGATACATCCCAGGGGCCGAGCGAACAACTCAGTTAACAGGAAACCTCTGTGCCCGAGGGTAAGAGAAGGAATCAGAAGAGAACAAAGGTTCCCCTTAGTGAGAGAAAGGCCATAAAGCAGTGCCTAGTAAGTCTAAGCTCCACTGTCCATGGGCATGACACAAAGGTGTCCGAGCTGAGATGAAAGCACCACCATTCCCAAGAAGTGGTCTCTGTCACTACGCCCTAGGTGGCTGCCAGCCTCCTCCTGGCAGGGTAAAGGAGGCACTTTCCAGAAAAAGATGTGGGGAAGCCTAGATGTTTCCCCCACTTCAAAGACTGGCGCCAGGTATACATATTGGACCTTCAGACTAACTTTTCTGTAAATTCCTGGACCTGCAGAGACATCTGAAGGACTTCATTTGTACCCCAGAGTACTGCCCTGCTGCTTGAGGCTCGCCTTGTACCTCAGAGAATTTCCCTGCTACTATCAGAGGACTGCCCTGCTCCTAGAGGCTTACATTGTACCCTCAGAGGACTGCCTTGCTGCTTGAGGCCTGCCTTGCTGCTTGAACCCAGGACTACCAGAGTGGCTCCAAGGGCTGGTTGACTGGCCTCCTTTGTGTGACACAGGGACATACCAAGCTCCGGAAACCTTGACACCTGCATCTGGCCTCTGCTGAAGTGAGTGTTGACCCCCTAAGTAGTGCCCCTCCAGCGTGGTCCCTTGGTGGTGGTGCTGAAGGTGCTGCTCCTGACTAACTCTGAGAGATGGGACTAAGAACATTTTCAAACAAAAACTAGCTTGAGAATCGAGAGAAAACCAGGACCTACCTGATCGCCGATCGACCCAAAGAGCATTGCAGGTCACCCTGACTCCATGGTAGCTCCCACTTCGTTCTTCTCCACAGCAGCAAATCTTGTTCAGAAGGACCTCTCACCAAAGGTATCGCCCTCGTGAAACCTTTGACAGATTCAACCTGCAGCTTCATCCCACTGGAGATTTTCAATGTCAACAAGTCCCAATGTAGCATTCTTCACCGTGACTCTCATCCCACCACTGCCACCTCTACTTGGACACCACTGGCTGCCTTGCCCTACTGAACTTTACCTTCTCAGGAACTTTTGTTCAAAATGTCTTCTAAGTCTGAAAGTATGCTAAGACTTGGCCTAATTCACCTTGTGAAGCCGAACTACACTCCATTGCGGTTGTCCTTGATTTTTGACTTTGACACAGTGTTGTGTGACTAGACAACGGGGTTGGCATTTTGATCTTTTATGCGCTCTCTTTCACTTAGAAATTTAAAAAAACACAAGTCCGGTTCTATTGATTTGATTTAACTCATGTTGGTATCATTTTATTTATTAAAAGGTTCTCTTTGTTCTATATTGGTGTGGGATTTTTCTTGTGCTGTTTTCACTTTCTTACTGTTTGTGTTCTGCATAGATACTTAACACAGCGTCTAAGTTAAGCCTGATGGCTTTTGTCACAAACTCGCCAGTTAATTAAGCACTGGTTCATTATGTGAATTTTTAGGTTCACCTTGACAAGGATTGTAATTATTGCTTCAGAATTTTACACCTCCCTCAACCAATAACCAGATTTCTTGCATATAACTCATAAGGGGTATATGGTGCATCTATGCCAAGAAAGTCCAATTTTTAACCCCTGTGTTAAGATGATTAAAAATCCCCTGAACTGCACAACTGCTTGTCATTTCACTCCATTACTTTGACTAAGACACCTCAGAATATTTGAGTCTCACTCCAGGGCACCGGTTATCATGTGGGCACTTGGACTTCTTGCAGTTTCATCGTAGTTCTGCCGTGCTGAAGCTCTAAGTCAGAGAGAGACACATTTTGCTGCCTCCATTGAGGATATAACATTCTTCTTAGGTGTTGGAATTTGAGTGTAGACATGGGTCAAGAATCTGGGAATGTCAGTGAACGAAACCTGGGCGCACCTCTTTCAACTACATTATTAAAAGATCACCTCTCTTTACCGACAGCCATCCATAATGGTATGAGTAATATCTCAGGTACTATAATAAAGTAAGTGATTTGTTTGTCAGTATCAAATCTGTCTTTGTTTGTTAGGAATTCAGGAAACCCAGATTGCATCTTGTGAGTGATATGTGTTGGTGGAAATTCATGCCCCTCCATTTGAGATACAGTTTTTTTTTATTTGCATGTGCAGCCTTCCATTACTTTTGAAATGCACCGTCCTGACTTTATGAGACCCAAGGATGGACGCAGCCCGTCAGGCTCAGCGCCTCCTTTCTCCCCAACAGGATCCTGTAATGACTCACTAGCCATATTCTAGTGCTTTTAAATCAGGAGGAGCTTCACTATGTAAGTCGTTGAATTGTGAATGTTCAGCCCGCGGCTCTTCAAGCCATGTGGTGTCTCCCAGCTTTGCTCGTATGGTTATTTCACTTTCATCCCAACAGATCTTTCTGAATGGTTTGCACACCAAAACGAGAGTTCATTAATTTCACTTTGCCTCCTTTATTTATAACCCATCAAAGCTGCTTTTGAGACAGGAACACAATGGACTTAGGGGTACCAATGAGCTGGAAACAAGACCCTGTTAAGTTTTTGCCAAGCTGGCATAGGTAGCTGTCAGTTGGAGAATGTAGTCGGCGGGTGAGGCAGCAAGCCTCGAGCCGCCCCCTTCTTTGCATGAACCTTTTTCTCAACCATGCTCTCCTCGGTGGGTTTTTTACTATAACGTTCATCCACTGACCATCCAAAACCTTCACCCTGCTTTTTACCAGTCTACTTTTCTTGCATTTCATTTCTCTATTTTCTTCATAAAGTCTTTTAAAAAAGTCCTTGTATACTTTACGCTGGCATGCAAATTTGTCCTCAGTAACTGGAAAAATACAGCCAATCTTAAATCGGATGTTTGGAAAAATTGGATCTCCTTTATCAGGGGTGCCAAGAATATAGCCATAGAGACCTCTCCCTGGGAAGCAAACTCAATATCGGTATGGTCCATACTGGACAATTGTATAGCAAACACTAAGCCCCTGTGAACAGTGCCCCTGAGGAGAGCATAAGAAAATCACATCATTTGAGGTCCCAAAACCTCCACCCTCTCTCCCAGGGGATCCCAAGCCTTGCAATCGTATACCCATCTCACTGGTGGTATTGCCTGTCCCTCTAACATTCCTTGCTCCAGAACCTTTCACTTATTCTTATCCTACTAAGCTGGTGTTATTTACTTTACTATGTACTTCTTAACTATTCCTTTGATTATTTATTTATGTTATTGTGATACATTATGCTGTACGACTAAGCTGGCGGTCAGTCTGTACTCATTTTTATGGCAGCAAGTGTTGCAAATCCTTCGTCTTAACTGTATTCATTATCACCCTGCTTTTCATACATTTTTGTTGTTTGTTTTGAATTATTTTCTTGCAAAACCCAATAAAGATTACTGAACAACAAAAAAAACCTTCTACACTTTTCTTTACGATTTTTTCGTTTTCCTCCTATTCCTTCCGTTTTCGTTCGCTTCTCATTCCCTTCTACTCAACTTTCCTTCTTCCTTATATGATTTAATAATCCTCTTATGTTTTCCTGCAGTTCATGGTGTAATTGTTGGCTAGCATCTGTCCCTCTTTCCTTTGATCTGACCTATATTTTGACTAAGGTCATATTTGCATGTCATCCCGCAGAAATCCCCGGCATGTCGAAGTGAGGGTTTCTTACACTATTTAGTAATGGCGACCTCATTGTCTTTAATATGAAACATGCTTAAATCCATTCCCCTACTTTTGCCCTCTTTTCATGCAACAGAGCCGACTCCCCATGACTCATTCCAAAAGTTATTTGGCCACCTTGATCTCATCCTCCCTGAACTCTGGTGGTGAATCGAGCTGGCTATCAATATTCATCAGGCGCGGCTGCAGCTCCCCTGATGCACCAGAGGTCTTCGGCTTGCTACTTTTACATTCTATTACTGGGCTCTGCAGCGCTGGATTGAATTTGAAATTTCTCTGATATGTGTTGATGAAAATGGAAGTCTACCTCTGCCAATCTCTCTCCTTAAATGCTTTTCTTTTTCCAGCTTCAAAGCCATTTTTTTCAAATTACTTTCAGCCAAAGAGCCATCTTCAATGATTAAGGTCTGATGGGTCACATTATGTTGCTTTCCACAACCTCCAGCAGTCTCACTTCGCTGCTTTGGCAGTGCATGGCAGCCCTGGGACTGAAAAGGGCCAGCCCATGCAGATCATCAATGCAATGATTTGCATGAAAGCAGATGCTGTCAGAATAGAACATGCCCTGACGGATAATCCCTGCTGGTGGAGCGAACCCCGCTGACTGTGTGGGTGGGAGGGTTGCTGCTCGGTTGGAATATTTGATTCACCTTATAAAGCAGCTTTTTTTGTCTTTCTTTTTTAATTGACGTTTGAAATACATTGACCTGGCGTTATTAATTTGATTATTCAAAATGTGGCTGTGAGTATGAAAGTTGTTGAACTCAAAGGAGAAAATATTCTGCGGGCAGACTAGAGTTAACTTGGTTGAGAAAAGTACAGAAGCAACTTTCTCCTGTATTGAGGCGTGTCCTTTCCTCAAACTCTTCCTGCTTTTAACAAGCTCCACAGGGCGTCTTCCGCCCATGATTAGGGGATACATTTGGGTGCGAAAGTAGAGATTGGAGAGGCAGATTTTCTGTGGTTAAAAACAGTGAGTTCATCAGTTGCTTGCACAACAGCAGCTCTGGTGGTGGCTGCAAGAACGCCAAGAATAAAGGGAAGGGCACCTAAAGTGGCACTTGAAGTGGTAGGGGTAGTATCGCTGTGGAGCATGGGTGCTCGCAAACCTTTCCCTGGGACCACAAAATATTGTCTGCGGCTTACCGAGAGCCGCACTGATGACAGCAGGGCAAGGGCCGGGGTGATGAAAGGTGGGAATAGAGGGACGTGAAGCAGATGCATGCTAAAGATAAGTTGTCGAGGAAACATTCTTTGTTTCTTTACCTTTTGTTTACTTAACATGCAAATAAAGTATGCCCGTTTCACAGCTTTCTGAATGTTCCTGCTCTGTCAAGGTAACAGCCCAGTGCTGCTGTTCACCAGGGGGCCTTTCCTATTAAAGGTCAGGAGGGCCGCATGAGGCCCTCGGGCTGTACTTTGAGTATCCCTGCTGTAGGGGTAGATGGAACCCCAGCTTAGGTGGTGTGTGGAGCCATGGGCAGGCTCATTGAAGCTACCTGGTGGTGTTTATGCTCCTGGGACCTTTCAGTGGCATAGCAGGTCATGCGCTCCTGACTCACCATTGGTTGCTAGAATGCCTATGGCTTCACAGTTGGGCTGAAAGTTCTTGGAGTGAGAGGGAGTAAGGTCTAAGGTGCTTTCATTTTTGCCTATGCAGAGACGAGTGGCTATACATCCACAAAAGATAGCCATTCTTCTAGTTTTGAGTGGCCTGAAATAGTCTGAATTGTCACACTTGTAGGAGCGAGATGGTTAGTAGTTGCGTTGTTAGTATCATTGCCAGCATGGCAGGGGCAATGTTTGGTGCAAGCCGCAATGGCCTCCTGACAAGAGCCCTGGCACTTATTTTATTCTATTTTTTACAAATTAAGCACTTGATATAAGGTGCATAACCCAGAATAATATCAAACCCGGTATATAACACATCTTGAAGTACCAGCATTTAAAAAAGGAGGCATTCAGAATGAGGCTCTGTGATTTGAATATAGTCTGTTAAAATAGAAAGAAATGCTTGTTTTTCTTGAGTTAAATACAGATTTTTTTGGGGAATGAACTCAATGTAACAGCACAGTAGGTGACTTAAAACATCCACAGCTGGTACTGGAAGACTGAAGGGCAGATTGAAAGGGTGTGCTGGCAGCTAAATTTCTTCACATGGCACATAATATAGGGAAACTTGCCAATGATTTGTGAACCAAAAGTCAATTTTATGTGTGGCTGGCAAACGCTTCTCATTGGGCTAGAGTAAGAAGGCAGTGGATGGTGCAGTATTGATGTATATGTGAAATGATTCTCAGGAGGTACGATGAAACCATGTCCATCTTGGGCAATATTCACGATCCAACATAAAACAGTAAAGCCATACACATTGTTTTTTGACGAAACATAATATCTTGATATGGGCTGGTGCTACATTTAGATCATCACTTGCAAAGTAATAAATGTAGTAAGGATAAACCACTGTTAAGTGGAGCAAATTGGAGTTTTGACAACTGTAGCAGTACTACATGTAGGGCGACTAGCCATCTGTAAATTTCACGGACCGTCCATTATTTTGGTTTTATAGCCATTGTCCATCATCATCCCTTTTACAGAAGTAATTTTTGTCTGTGATTCTGGGGGTTGCTGAGAACTGTGCTGTTCCCCTCAAATTAGCCTCATAGGTGCTTCGTACTCACTTTTGGGGCCAGCTTGCATTATTCCTCTGAACTCAAAGTGCTGTAGCAGCCCCTTCCTGGCCTGGAATTAACAAGAGACTTGTCATTCTGTCTGCGGGCCGACTGTCACATTCAGAATGACAATGGGTCAGTTTGGGGCAGGTACAACGCTTGGTGCACCTCCTCCTGCCCCAAATTAGGGCACAGCATTCTGCTTTTGTCAGGGGCCGGTGCCACCCAACAGGAGCCAAGCTCTAGGGGCAGTAGGGGTTGCATTTTGAAATATCTGACAGGGTTAAAGGCACAAACGTCAGAGTTGCTTGCGTGGCAGCAATTCTTAGGAGATAATAAAAATGTCATTTAACTCTGGTAAATAATGTGTCTGCTCGGTAGATCTCAGTTTTGCCTAGTCCCAGCATTGACTCATCATAAAGTAGTGCACAGGGTAATGTTCCTCCAGCAAAGACCAACATGTAACATGCAGATCAAAGAACTGTTTTTATATAGATAGCTGAGTCAATCAATCAATCAATCAAAGGCATTTATAAAGCGCACTACTCACCCGGAGGGTCTCAAGGCGCTGGGGGGGGGGGGGGGGTCCGCTACTGCTCGAACAGCCAGGTCTTGAGCTTCTTCCTGAAGGAGAGGTGGTCTTGGGTCAGGCGTAGTTCGGTGGGGAGGGCGTTCCAAGTCTTGGCGGCCAGGTGGGAGAAGGATCTACCTCCTGTTGTCGCTCTGTGGATGCGGGGGACGGCTGCGAGGGCGAGACTGGTCGAGCGGAGGTGGCGTTTGGGAGCGTAGAAGTTGAGGCGGCTGTTGAGGTCGGTCGGGCCTTGGTTGTGTAGGGCTTTGTGTGCGTGGGTGAGGAGCCGGAAGGTGATTCTTTTGTTGATCGGGAGCCAGTGCAGGTCTCTCAGGTGTCTGGAGATGTGAGTTCGTCTGGGGACGTCGAGGATGAGTCTCGCCGAGGCATTCTGGATCCGCTGGAGTCTCTTCTGGAGCTTGGCGGTGGTACCGGCGTAGAGGGCGTTGCCGTAGTCCAGTCGACTGGTGACGAGGGCCTGGGTGACTGTTTTCCTGGTCTCGGTGGGGATCCACCGGAAGATCTTACGTAGCATGCGCAGGATGTTGAAACAGGACGAGGAGACGGCGTTGACTTGTCTGGTCATGGAGAGGGAGGAGTCCAGGATGAAGCCCAGGTTGCGTGCGTGGTCTGTCGGTTTGGGTGCGTTGCCCAGGGCAGGGGGCCACCAGGAGTCGTCCCAGGCGGAGGGTGAGGAGCCCAGGATGAGGACTTCCGTCTTGTCTGTGTTCAGTTTCAGGCGGCTGGTCGTCATCCACTCGGCCACGTTTTTCATCCCTTCGTGTAGGTTGGCTCTGGCGGTGGCGGGGTCGTTGGTCAGGGAGAGGATCAGCTGGGTGTCATCGGCGTAGGAGATGATGTTCAGGTTGTGTTGGCGTGCGATGGCCGCAAGGGGGCTCATGTAGACATTGAAGAGGGTGGGGCTGAGCGAGGAGCCCTGAGGGACGCCGCAGGTGACTTCCGTGGCTTCTGATCTGAACGGGGGCAGGCGGACTCTCTGTGTCCTTCCGGTGAGGAAGGAGATGATCCATTCCAGTGCCTTCTCCTTGATCCCGACGTTGCTGAGGCGCTGCACTAGGGTGCGGTGGCAGACAGTGTCGAATGCCGCGGAGAGGTCCAGGAGGATGAGGGCCGCTGTTTCTCCGTTGTCCAACAGGGTTCGGATGTCGTCTGTGGCAGCGATGAGGGCGGTCTCGGTGCTGTGGTTGGCCCGGAAGCCTGACTGGGAAGGGTCGAGGGAACCAGTCGTCTCGAGGAAGGCTGCCAGTTGCTTGTTGATGGTCTTCTCGATGACTTTGGCTGGAAACGGGAGGAGCGAGATGGGGCGGTAGTTCTTGAGTTCGGTGGGGTCCGCCGTTGGTTTCTTTAGTAGAGCGCTGAGTTCGGCGTGCTTCCAGCTCTCAGGGAAGGTGGTGGTATTGAGGGAGGTGTTGATGATGTCCCGCAGGTGGGGTGCGATGACAGCGTCGGCCTTGTTGAAGATGTGGTGAGGGCAGGGGTCGGTTGGGGAACCGGAGTGGATGGAGTTCATCGTGCTGATGGTGTCTTCGAGGTTGATCGGTGTCCAGGCGTTGAGGGTGGTGGTGGGGGGCGTTGGTTTGGTCGTGGGGAGCGTTGGTTGTGTTCTGAAGCTGTTGTGTATGTCAGCGATCTTGTTGTGGAAGTAGGAGGCGAGGGAGTTGCAGAGGTCTTGCGATGGGGTGATGTCGTTGGTTCCGGCGTTGGGGTTGGAGAGCTCTCTGACGATGTTGAAGAGTTCCTTGCTGTTGTGTGCGTTGTTGTCCAACCGGTCCTTGAATGCTGAGTGGGTTACTCCTGTTGGGACAGAGTTCCTTTTGTCACTTGCAGCTCATAAGCTGCAATCCTAATATAGCAAATTGAGCTATGAACCAGAATCAAATAGCAGCATAGAAATTTGAAGGCATGGGTTTACAACCTTATTGTTTTTCACCAATCTTTCATTATTTTAGGTTGCTAAATAGAGATCCTTTGGATAATAATACATATTAGTAAAATACAACCCCAACCACTGTGATATGATTTAAATCCTAAATTTGTATTTCTCCAGACCAGGTCCTCTTAACATTTAAGGCCAGATGTATGATGGTTTTTTGCAGTCGCAAAGGGATTATAGGCAGTGCTTTAAATGGAAAATAATAAGTGCAGGTACTCACCAAAAGGAGCAGTGGGCGGAGTTTAGTGAGGTGCTAAGGTGGAATAAGGGGCGGGGTTAGCTTTTTGACTTTGGAATGGTTGTATGCACAAAATCTGCATGCATTGTTAGAATGTCGGATGTATCTGTCCATTAGTTATCTCACTAATAACTATATATATGACACTTACTAATAAATGTTTATTACTACCCAAAGTAGCCTTTTTTAGCAGCCTTAAAATAAGAAAAGATTGAGGAAAAAACAGCAAGGTTCTAAATATATGCCTTCTTGTTTGCAGGCAGGTCCTTGATGTTGGGTCATAACTCACTGAGCTACACTACAACGAATCTGTGACTTGCATGTTGCATGCTGTGCTTTCCAGAAGACACATTGATCCTCAATGCACTTTTATGGTAAGTTGAACCCTTGGTTAGAATGTACACAGATCTTTCTAGCAAGTGCACTGACCTCCAGAGTTATCCACTTTATTGTTACTTATGATACCCCGAGGTCACTTACTTATGGGAAGTACCTCAGCTTTCTGGTTCTCACGATTGGTGAAAGCGCTCACCTGCAAAAAGCGAGGAATTCATCGGGCACTATTTTCATTCTCGCTACTAGTAGGTGTTTCTGTCAAACCTGGAAACCAGAGTTGCTTTCGAAGAGAAATACTTTGTATAACTTTAGTGAGCAGCATATTCTCTCTCTCTCTCTCTCCCTTCTACTGGATGAGAAATGCTGACACACCGACACTAGTGATATTGCTGTTGGTGGCTCAGCCTTTCAACATTCCATTTTATGTGGTTGAAAACGAGTGGTGGAAGGAGTAAACACGCTGCAAATGTGATATCAGAAAGAATAAAGTATCTACTGGGCTGATCTGGCTGCACTGTTTGTAATGTAATTGCATTTATATAGCGCTTACTACCCCTTACGAGGCGTCGAATTGTTTTCCCGGTGAGTAGCATGCTACTCTGGAACCCATAAAGGAATAGTGTTGAATTAGTATATTGAAATATGAAAATAATTTGAGTGCTGGATATGTTAGTCAGTTATTTGGATTGAGAAGGATAGCGGAGAGATAGAAGAGGGAAAAATGTTTGTATTTATATAGCGCTTGTTACCCCTGATGGGGTGTTGAAGCACTTTTTTTGGCGAGTAGCACGCTACTCTGGAAGCTATAAAGAATTAGTTTAGTGAAATATGAGTGGACATGTTAGTCTATTATTTGGATCGAAAAGGATAGAGGAGGGATTGAAGAGGGAAGGATTTAGACTTTTTTTTGGGAGGTCATAGCAGTAGGAGAAAGCTTGGAATGAGTAAATGGGATGTGGAGGGGAAGAGTCAGAGGGAGGGATTTAGAAAGGCTTGTTTTGTGGGATAGATATAGCAAAAGAGGCATGAGATGATGCAAGGAGGGGTGGTGTAGGGAAGAGTCTACAAAGGGTTATTTTAGGGATCATAGTAGTGGTGTGGGGTTTGGGATGAATGAGAGAGTGGAGGTGCAGGATATATTGATAGATGTATAGAGTGATAAATAGGTTAGTGCATTAGAAAGACTAGTAGAAAGAGGTTTGAGATGAGTCAGAGTTGAGGTAGAAGATATATTGAGAGAGGGGATGTATGTCGTTACAACGCACACTTTTACAACGCATGCACTTACAACGCATTTTTTACAACGCAAAATCCATTACAACGCACTACACTTACAACGCATGACACTACAACGCATTTTTAAAAACTACCTTTACAACTCATACCATTACAACGCATAATATTAAATTGCATTTAAGGTAAGTATTAGATAGTATAGGGGTAAAAATTACTTAATAAGTGTTGGATAGTATAGGGGTAAAAATTACTATTCTAACTCCAGGGGGTGCAACAGTAGGGTAAGTGTTGGATAGTATAGGGGTAAAAATTACTATTCTAACTCCAGGGGGTGCATCAGTAGGGTAAGTGTTGGATAGTATAGGGGTAAAAATTGCTATTCTAACTCCAGGGGGTGCAACAGTAGGGTAAGTGTTGGATAGTATAGGGGTAAAAATTACTATTCTAACTCCAGGGGGTGCAACAGTAGGGTAAGTGTTGGATAGTATAGGGGTAAAAATTGCTATTCTAACTCCAGGGGGTGCAACAGTAGGGTAAGTGTTGGATAGTATAGGGGTAAAAATTACTATTCTAACTCCAGGGGGTGCAACAGTAGGGTAAGTGTTGGATAGTATAGGGGTAAAAATTACTATTCTAACTCCAGTGGGTGCAACAGTAGGGTAAGTGTTGGATAGTATAGGGGTAAAAATTACTATTCTAACTCCAGGGGGTGCAACAGTAGGGTAAGTGTTGGATAGTATAGGGGTAAAAATTGCTATTCTAACTCCAGGGGGTGCAACAGTAGGGTAAGTGTTGGATAGTATAGGGGTAAAAATTACTATTCTAACTCCAGGGGGTGCAACAGTAGGGTAAGTGTTGGATAGTATAGGGGTAAAAATTACTATTCTAACTCCAGGGGGTGCAACAGTAAGGTAAGTGTTGGATAGTATAGGGGTAAAAATTACTATTCTAACTCCAGGGGGTGCAACAGTAGGGTAAGTGTTGGATAGTATAGGGGTAAAAATTACTATTCTAACTCCAGGGGGTGCAACAGTAGGGTAAGTGTTGGATAGTATAGGGGTAAAAATTCCTATTCTAACTCCAGGGGGTGCAACAGTAGGGTAAGTGTTGGATAGTGTAGTGTAATATTATGCGTTGTAATGGTAGGCGTTGTAATGGAATGCGTTGTAAAGGTATTTTTTAAAAATGCGTTGTAGTGTCATGCGTTGTAAGTGTAGTGCGTTGTAATGGATTTTGCGTTGTAAAAAATGCGTTGTAAGTGTAGTGCGTTGTAAAAGTTGCGTTGTAAAGGTTGTTCCCCAAGAGAGCTATAGGGTGAGAAATAGGGTAGTGCATTGGATATGCTGAATTAGCAGAAAAGTAATAATTGTATAGTTCCAAGTACAAGGAAAGTGTATAGATGCTTAAAGGAAGTAAGTATATGTAGATTAAAGATGCATTTTTTTTTTTATTTTTATTTATGATTTTGGAACTCAAATGAGATCCACATAAAAGGATAACACATGGAAAATACATTTTCATGCATTTAAAATCAAAATAAAAACAACAGAAAAAGAACATTTTGAGAACCTCTAGTATAGATCTAGAAAGCTTTAAAAAAAGTTAAAGATTTTATAACAAAACATTTCATTGGGGGGATTATAAATGGCGTCTAAGAATGTGGTGGCAGACAAAATATTTAATTTTAGACAAATTGGTCTCAACCACTTACGCCGATGTAAAAGCAGAGCTGAGCAGACAAAGAGTACATGAGTGATATCCTGAGAAGCATTATTACAAAGATTACACATTGCTGAAGAACCATACCATCTAGACAATAAATTATTCAAAGGAAGACGATCCTGCCTCAATAGAAACAAAAAGCGGCGTAGACCATGAGGAAGGATCCAGGTAACATAGGGTTGTATTTTCCTTATTAGGCAGGAATCAATGGCCGGGGAAACACCTTTCTTTAAGATGAGGGCTTCCCTATCCATCCCAAAACTTAATTTCCATGTAGCTAGTTTCAAGGTGGACTTCAGCTGATATGCAGATAGTGTAAAAAGTGCTGATTCATCCAATTGTAAAAGATCAACTGCAATTCTGAAATTCTTTACAATTAGGGAGTGCTCTTTTAGGGATCCCAGTAGTTCTTTTTGAATAAGATATCTTAGAGTACCGGGTTCTCCCTTTACAATATTAAAGACCCATTGCACTAGCCCAGCGAGGCCCTGGACACAACTGCTACGCAGGCCAAATTCCAACCTAAGAGCGGCCGTAGTTAAATACCGCAAGATCTTGCTCTCCGTAACGTTCAAAAAACCCCATTTGCCCAATTCAAGTAATTCAATGCCATACAGTAGGGCAGCTGGGATTTTGGCACGGAAGACCTCTAGCAGAAGGGCAAAATGTCTTCTGCCAGTAGATCTATAAAGAGAACTTAAACTTTTACATTGTGCCAATGCCTTCCGGGTATTATTTGCTATATGGGCCTTATCACTTAAATGACCAGATATTGTTTTTCCTAGGAAGACATAAGATTTTACAACTTCCAGCTTCTGCCCACCTACAGACCAGGTAAAGCTCCCATATTTCAGCTTTTTCATTCCCGTCATACACATTACTTTACTTTTAGACACATTTATCCTCAGATAGTGTGTCTCTGCGTAATCATGAAGTGCCTGTAGACGATTGTTTAATCCTCTTGGAGTTAGGTCCAATATTAATATATCGTCTGCGTATAACAGACAGACAATCGGCTTGTCCCCTAATACAGGGGCAATACCATCGCTTAAGGACAGGGCATGGGGGAGGTCAGATATATATAGGGAAAATAATAAAGGGGCCAATAAACAACCTTGTTTTAGTCCATTAACTGAAGAAATAACTTGAGAAAGACCTCTTTCCCCTCCCAATAAAACTCTACACCAGGTATCAGAGTGAAGAGCCCGAACCAGCTCCAGGATCGTGGTTGGCATGCCCAGGTCCGATAATTTCCTCCACAGCAAAGGACGATCTACTTTGTCAAATGCTGTGGAGAAGTCTATGAAGGCTGCATAGACTTTCCCTCCTCGGACTTTGATGTATTTTTCTGATATAACTTGTAATGCCGTTAAGTTATCTAGGGTACCATGCCTTTGCCTGAACCCAGTCTGCTCGAGGGGTAATAATTCGCCCTTGACCACCCAATCATTAATTAACTTCAAAAGGCATTTTGCGAAGACCTTACCTATAGCGTCCAAGAGGGCAATTTGTCGATAATTTTGTGGAGCATCCCAGTCACCCTTCTTGAAAAGGGGTACTAATGTACTCCCCTTCCAAGAAGGGAGAATGGTTTTACTTGAAAAACAAAAGTTAAACACCGGAAAAAGAATTTTGCTCCACCGTTCACTATCCTGTTTTAGGACCGAAATGGGAAGCTCATTCGGACCCGTAGCCCCGGAGGAACGCAAGCCCTTAATAGCAATTTCAATGTCCTTTTCAGAAGGGGGGCTATTTAAAGAACTGTCCTCAATTGTTCTACTAGCCCCAACCACTGTTCCATTACTTGAATATAGGTTCTCAATATAGTCAACCCAAATTTGCTCTTCGATGGGAACTGGAAGTGGTCTAGATCTTACTCCACATCCCTCCCCGATGAGCGACCAGAATAATCTTACTCGACCTTTGGATGCAGCCTCCCGCAATTTAATCCATAAATTGTCTTCCCTTTCTTTTTTCAATTTGATCTTCACCCTGGACCTTGAGGAACTTCGATTTTCGATCGCGATCGAATCGACCCGCCATTTTGTGGCCCGCCGCCATTTTGTGTTGCCATCACTCAGGCAGCACGGCGAACAAAGTCTATTCTGCTTTTTCTGTAGCCTGGTGTCAAAATATGCCTTCTGCCTCTATTTGCAAAGCTGGTGTTGGAACTAGCCGAGTACACTAATCCCTGTCTGGCTTTTCTAATCCCCGTCTCAACTATCTGTTGATTCACACTATTCTTTCCTGACCTTATCTTATCGACTGGCCTTCACTGTCTCCTGCTAGCATTCTCTCGTTTCACAACTGTCCTCCAACACACACAAATGTATCTCGCCACCTGCAAGTTAGTTATTGAGGGTGGGGTGACAAACATAGTTGGAGGAGAGGTCTCTTCGAGTCATCTGACACGTTTGTTTTCCAACTTTTCCCATTGGTTCCATCTTGTTTTCCAACTTTTCTTATTGGCTCTTTCTTGTATTCTCTGGGAATGCTTTTAGTTAATGTACACGAACATTGTATGGTATTTAACGCTGTGCGCCACAGAGTGAAGTGGCAGTCTCCTGAGAACCTACTTTGTGTACTTCTAGGATAACTGTACTAGCTGCAGCTAAATAAATCTGATCTTCTAACGCCAACAGAGTGTCCCGTGTCTCTGTGCAGCGAAGCAGGAGAACTCCAGAGACTTTGGGCGTACCCTGCGCCGCCAGGCCCAAAAGGTTCTGGTTCTTCAACTGGCGCCCAACGTGGGGCGGCTTCAGTGGTACCGGTTCTGCTCGAAGGTCGTGAGGAACCCCGCAAGAAAATTCCGGAAGGTTCGCGAGCCACACTAAGCGACCCCTGTATGTCGAAAGTGGTCCGAAGGTCTTTTGCAGCGCGGTTACTCCTTACTGACGGCTACTGACGACCGCTGCCCTCACTGCCGCCCTGCTTTCGCCCTTCCTTTGATGATGTATGGTAAGGCGAGACGATAGACGGGCCTCTGTTGGTGGAAGAAGACATCCTTAGTTAAGTATTTTCGTGGGTCGCGCCCACAAATTTGGTTCTTTAATTGATTTCTTTGAGTACTTAGATTTATCCATTGCAATAGATAAAGCCGAGGGTAAGTGCATTTGTGCTGCGTAAACTGAGTTTTACTCCCTTGAAGTTTGTGAACAGACAGGAAAAATCGCGAGATGCCTGGTCTGACTAAGTTTGGAAGAATTTGTTGTCTTGGTTGTAATAGGGATTCCCGACTTGAGGACTCTTGTCCGATTCCTTCGGTCGGAACTCCCACATATGAGCTCTATTCAAAACATGGTATCGGCCCCATTGCCTTTAACGAGACATGGACTCGATACACGAAGAAAGATGGTGTTCTCAAATGGCCAGAAAATGGTAGTTTTGATCCTGATGTGCTAGATAATTTGGAAGCAGTTTTATTTAAAAGAAAAGCCCGGCCGGCAATGTTTGACTCTTTCCGCCTTTGGCGTAAGGAAGCCAAACAGAAAGAAATTAAACAAGCAAAACGAGATAGGAAAGCACAGGGTATGACAATTATACAGGCTGCCCAACAGTTCAAAGACGATGAAATTGATAATGCGACTGAAATTTCAGAAAGACAACATCGTATGGCGATAGATAAATGCTATCCGGTGTTGCCTGTTTCTCCTTCTGATAATAAGAAAGATATAGAAGAAGATCCCCTAAGGTCCCATTTATTAAGGTTGCCTTCGCCCTATGCGCAAAGTGCCAATGTACCTCAGCCGCTACAGCCTGTTCAGCCGCCAGCGGTACTTCCGCCTGTTCCGGCTCTTTTGCATTTGCCTCCTCCAGTATTACCGCCCTTGCCGGTTTTACCGTTAGTCTCAACTTCTTTACCCTCATCTCCTGATCTTAGATCTCCTTTGCCTTCTGCTCCTCCTGCAGTTATCCATTCTTCTCCTGTCAGTTCCCCTAATACTCTGTCTCCAATTCTTATGTCTAATTCACCGTCTGTGCGTAAGCGTCTCACAGACTCTGTCACTAGTATTCTATCTCCTTTTTTTTTATAGCTTTAAATGTGTCTCCGGCTTTTGTTCGAAGACAATCTCATAGTCAGTTCCCAGATATTGAGGAACAAGAGAGGTTAGACTCTCTTGCACGAAAATGGATCAAGAAGGGTCCACAATACAGTGTGCTAGATATTATGCCTACCTTTTTGCAATGGAATGCGCCTACGCAAAGATATGTTTTCAATGTAATGTGCGACACTCTCATTAAAGAATGGGAAGATGTGAGTTCGAGTCCGATCCCACAGGATCTGTTAAATATTCAGACTGATTTTGAAAAAGGACTTATTGTGGGTTCTAAGGTTGAGGAAGCTGTAAGGACGCTTATCTCTTATAGATCCTTATTGTTTTCTCAGATTTTCCTTGATCCCGATCCGTCGGTTAGACTGACGTTGGAAAATTATCCTATGAGAGAGGTTCCTCCAGTATGGAAGGAAGAGGTTCCAGCAGCAGGTGCTAATCCTCTTATCCCTGCTCATTTCCAACGTATATGGGTACATGTCCCTTGGAAGAGATCTGAAGTTTTGGCCCTTAAGCAGACTCTACCGGATCCTCGTAAGAACCCTGCAGGTTACTACAAAGAATTATTACAGACAGTTGATGCTTGTATTATGAACCTAGCAGATATTGATATGCTAATGGGAAATGTAGTCCCACAGACAATATGGGCTAAGATTCGTAGAGAGGATCACGTGCAGGAACTAGGTGCTGCTTGGGATGTTATAACTAATACAGATAGAGACCAAGTGGGTGGCGCAAAGCCTGACGCTCTGATCTCGGAACTTCCTGGTAGAATCATTACGTTAAAGAAAACTATGATGCCTGCATTGAGAGTTAACTGGGATAAATTAGCAGCATGCAAACAAAAGAAAGATGAAAGTGTCTCTGACTTCTTTACTCGTTTCGAGGAGACATTTAACGACCACAGTGGTCAAGACATGGCTACAGAGGGTGGACAGCGATTATTCGTGGACAAATTTGTATTCAATTTGCTTCCCGAGCTATCACACAAATTAAAAGATTCAGAAAGTTCATGGGCTGTTTCTTCTTCTGCTCAGATATTGGCTACTGCGCAATATTATGAGAATAGAGATAAGGAAGAAAAAGAAAAGCAAGAGAAAAAGACAAAAGAATTAAAACCGAAGGTTCTCTTGCAACAAGCCTATCTGCCACGTTATGCTCAGCCTCAAATTCAGCAGCCCCCGCAGTTTCAGAGGTTGTATCAAAAACCTGAGCCATACAATCCGCGACCTTTGTTAGGTCCTAATCAATGTGCCTATTGTAGAGAGGAAGGTCATTTTAAGAATAGTTGTCCGGTTTTATTGCAGCGCAATGGAGCGTTACCTGCTCCACGAGGTCGTGCTGACCTCCAGTCAGCAAACAGAGGTAGAGGTCGGGGTATGTTGACTCAAGAACAGCGTGCCCTACCTTCTCCCAATTCCATGAACTACTTTGATCAGCAAAATGTGAGGTCTGCACAGTATTACAATGAAGACCATTATGTTGAAGGCGAGAATGAAAGTCTTCATGCTAACTAGGACAGCCATGGACAAAGTAAGGGAGTTGTGCCAATCCCAGTAGATCAAAATGGACCTTATGTTAACGTCACTACAATGGGTGTTTCAGAGCCATTTCTTCTGGATACTGGAGCAATGAGAAGTTCTATCATTCATTCTAAACTCCCTTGGGCACCTTTGTCTGGCTTAACAAATGTTTCCGTAGGATTTTCTGGCGCCCCTGTTCGCAATCCAGTTTCTTGCCCTTTGCCTATTTCAGTTGGTCCTTATGATTTGGAAGCTCCACTTCTGTTAACAAATGGTTGCGGTGAGAATCTGTTGGGTCTAGACCTATTGAAAAAAATGCATGCTACAATATATTGTTCTCCTTCTGGCGTACATCTTACTTTAGGACAGAAATTGGTCTCCCCAATGTTTTTGTCCAAAGATCAGTTTCCACCTGAATTACTTTCTCTTCCAACAGCACTTTGGGCCACGGGTCCGAACGATGTGGGTTGTCTTGAGATTCCGCCTTATGTTGTCACTCTCAAGCCCAATGTTGAATTACCGTGCATCCCACAATATAGAATTTCTGCTGAAGGTGAGAAAGCGCTTTTGGGAATCATTTATGACTTGATTCAGAAGGGTGTGGTTGAAGAAACAAGAGGTAATACATGCAATAGTCCTATTTTTCCTGTTCTTAAATGCACTGATCCTTCTCAGCCTCCTGTGTACCGTTTCGTAATTGATCTGCGAGAAGTAAACAAAATTGTGATCCCACAATTTCCTGTTGTTCCAGATATCACTGCTTTGTTGACAATGATACCTTCCAAAGCGACTTGGTTTTCTGTTATCGATCTAAAGAATGCCTTCTTCAGTATTCCCATTGCAGAAGAGAGTAGGGACATTTTTGGTTTCTCTCTTGGAGGCCGAAGCTTCCGGTTTAAGCGCGCACCCCAAGGCTATTGTGAAAGTCCCTCTATTTACAGCCAAGCTTTAAAATGTTATCTTAATACTTTTCATTTGCCGTCTGGTGCTGCTCTTATTCAGTATATGGATGACTTATTAGTCGCCGCTGATTCAGAAGATATCTGCAAAGATGTCACTGTTGCATTGTTACGCCACTTGTTTAATCTGAATCACAAGGTTTCACCTTCCAAACTACAATATGTTTGTCGAGAGGTTACCTATTTAGGTCACCTCCTATCAAAGGAGGGACGACGATTGACAGCAGAACGAATTCAGGCGATTACGCGAATGTCTGTACCACCCACACAAAGGGAGGTACGTGCCTTTCTGGGTATTACTTCTTATTGCAGACAGTGGATCCCTAACTTCTCTCTAATTGCCAAACCTTTGTTGGCACTCACTTTAAAAGATACGCCTCACCCCCTTCCATGGACTGATGAGTGCCAAAAGAGTTTCACTGACTAGCGTACCGCTCTGTGTTCTGCTCCTGTACTAGGCACTCCAGATTACACTAAGCCTTTTACGCTCTATGTTCATGAGAGAGAAGGTTGTGAATTGTCAGTTTTAGCGCAGCAATTTGGAGACAAACAGCGGCCATGTGCCTATTTTTCGGCTACGTTAGATCCCGTAGCTAAAGCATTGCCCAGTTGTCTCAAAGCAACAGCAGCAGCAGCAATTTCTATCCGACAGTCTGCTGGAGTGGTGTTGGATAACACTCTCATTGTCATGGTGCCACATGCAGTGGATACTTTGCTAAACAGAACGAAAACACAGCATCTTACGAGCTCTCGTCTAACTGGTTACGAGCTGACACTTTTGTCTAGTCACATACACATCAAACGATGTAATACCCTAAATCCAGCTACTCTGTTGCCCCTTCCAAATGAGGAAAGTGTTGAGGATCAGCATGATTGTTTCTTCCGTACTGAGGAAGAGACAAAAGGAAGAATTGACCTGAGAGACACACCGCTAGAGAATCCGGATGGAACTCTATGGGTAGACGGTTCCTGTTTTAAAATGCCTAATGGAGATGCAGTTTCAGCCTATGCTGTAACTACTTTACACACGATTGTGGAAACTGCGCGCATTAGACATAATTCAGCGCAAGCAGCAGAATTGGTAGCATTAACAAGAGCTTGTGTATTATCGAAAGGGAAAAGAGTGAACGTATACACTGACAGCCAATACGCTTTTGGTGTAGCGTTCAACTTTGGGCGTCTCTGGAAGGAAAGGGGTTTTCTCACTTCACATGGCACCAAAATACAACATGGTCAGTTAGTGACTGATCTCCTCGAATCACTTGCCTTACCCACCCAAATAGCGATAGTAAAATGTAGTGCACACAAAAGATTACGGATAATGTTGGTCGGGGAAATGCGTTTGCAGACGAAATAGCACAGAAGACAGCGAAAGATTCAACAAGTCGAATGTATGTGGCAGGTCCTGCGAATTGGGTCAGAGAGAGAGGAATGTATGAGAATACAGTGGAAAGTGTAAAAGCGATTCAGAAAGAGGCTTCAGAGAGGGAGATAAGCAAGTGGAAAGAAAGTACGGGAATGTTAGATGAGATGGGTTGGTTGGGTGGAATTATCTGAACATCAAAGTTGGCTGTTACCAAATGCCTATGTTCTCCCAGTGGTTACTATGGCACATGGTCCAGCCCACTTAAGTGCAAAAGGTATTTGTAAACTTCTGGCTCCAGTGTGGCAGAATGAAGGTATCCCAAAATGTGCAGACAATGTAGTGAAGCACTGTATTGTTTTTTTAATGTACAACCCGGGAAAGGGAACCCCAACTCCAGCGGGTCACTTTGCTCCTCCGACACATCCATTTGA
The DNA here is from genome assembly GCF_964204655.1 of Triturus cristatus. NCBI lineage: Eukaryota > Metazoa > Chordata > Amphibia > Caudata > Salamandridae > Triturus > Triturus cristatus. The sequence continues at coordinate 369,887,820 of NC_140591.1, read as the reverse complement.
GGTGTTGCTAATCGATTACATTCATATGGAGCGATGCAACAACCTCAAATATGTTCTGGTGGTAGTATGCGCCTTTTCAAGATGGATAGAAGCATATCCTCTAAAGGATAACACAGCCCTATCCACAGCTAAAATCCTTCTAAAAGAATTCTTCCCCAGGTTTGGTTTGCCACGCATTGTCTGGAGTGACAATGGGAGCGAATTTGTTGGCCAAGTCATGCAGAAAGTTTGTGCAGGTCTTGGTATCAAGCAAAAGTTCCACGCGGCAAATCATCCACAGTCAGCGGGTTTAGTAGAATGTTACAACGGAACCTTGAAGTTAAAGTTAGCAACGGTTCAAGCAAGTACAGGACTCAATTGACCCGATGCTTTGCCGTTAGCTCTGCTATCCACCAGAACTGCAGTACACTCTCGTTTGGGACTTAGCCCATACGAAGTGGTGTTTGGGCGTCCGGCTAACGTATGGGGAATCCCTCGCCCTAAGAAATACTCAGACTTGCCATATCCAATGTTGATTGACTATCTGCATGACCTTACGACTAAATTGCGTGTTCTTCATCAACAGGTTCAGAGTGCTCTGCCGAAGGCTTCCACAGACCCAGGTCACTCCATCCGACCAGGTGACTGGGGATGTGTGAAGAATTTCCAGAGGACCAGCAATTTGGAACCCAGATGGCGGGAGCCTCGAATGGTCCTTCTCACCACGAGGATAGCAGTTAAAGTCGAAGGAAAGAGAAATTGGATTCACGGTGTGCATGGTAAGAAAGTGCCTTTGCCTTTGCCATACAATCAATGGGTACGCAGAGGTGTTGGTGACTGTGAAAGTGAAAGAGTTCCACGATTCGTACCCTTCAGCGATGCACACCTGAATGGGACACTGTCTGAGAAAGAGGACGACGACATTTTACAGGAAGCAATTCCATCACATCGTCGCTTGGATACGACTAAACCACGAACATTGTTTCAAGACCAGAATGTTCCGGGAAGGAACAATATAATTTAAGACCTAGACCAAAGAACATTTAAGACTCTTCTCCCTTGTGTAGTATTCTGTCCCGGTTGCAGGGTCACGGTAGGAGTCTAAGTCACGACCTGAGTAGTGGCAATAGGCCTGCAGGATCTTCAGTGTCATAGGACGGTAGACCATCGTGACTTAGCGATTGAGGAAGATTGCCGTGAGCATCCATTAGAAAGATGGAAACTACACTAAGTAATAGAGAGGGAAAAGATAAAATGAAGAAAGCATCCTGTAAAATAATGTACAGTCATTTCAGCATAACTTTATGTGTTATTATATTATTGTGTATTGTTTTGCCGTTTATTAGTTGGATAATTTATGCTTTGCAGCCAAAAGATGCTTCCCCTTCTTCCTCTTTGCCTTCTTCTACTATCTCTCCACACCTCTTTCATACTCTTCCTTCACATGAACTTGTCAGAAGAACCGAATATTACAACAATTCCTTTATCCAGCTATTATATCAGCACCAATTAGTGGTTAATACAACTGATTGTTGGGTGTGTAGTCTTATGCCACATACTACAGAGAAAGGAATGCCATATCTAGTTCTCCCTTTTTCTTATGAGGGTTCTGCTTCGGCTTACTTTGTCATTTTCTCCAATGCTTATCAAAGCAAATTCAGACGATCTGTTAGTTCACATGTTAATTATCCGGATTTTAGTCATAGTTCTTTGATTAAGGGTATGGTGGCTATGGCTAAAATCATGGAAAATAGTAAAATCTCCATTGACGAAAGAAAAGCGTACACTAATTGGAACGTCACCCAATATATGTCTAGTCTTAGTAGTAAAGTTGGAAAATGAAAGTCCTCGCCGATTTGGACTATACCACATCAGGGTAACTTCTGCTTACAGATAAATGATCACTCTTCTGACACTACACAAAGGAATAACTGCTCCTACACGTACGTTTATTCCTCTCAGAACTCGCCTCCTCTAGTGCCGTCTCAAGGCACCTATTTCATCTGCTATAATAGAGCTTATACTTGGTTACCAACGGGTTTCTCTGGTACTTGTTATATAGCCTTTCTTCTTCCCCCTACTTACACCGCTTCCGCAAATCATCACCGAACCCGATACGGCAGAGGGATTATTGATTCAAAGGACACAGCAGGACAAGAGGGAGGAGATTTCCTTAAGGGATTTCTTCCCTTCTAGGGTCCAATGGCTAATAGCAGAAATATAAGGCAACTGGTCCGTGTCGTAGAGACTACAATAGACATCACTGTAGGAGCCTTAAGTAACATCACGGCAGAACTACAGGCGGATCGTCTTATGACATTACAAAATCGAGTTGCCTTAGACTTTGTTCTTGCCGATCGTGGTGGAGTATGCAAATTGATCGGGTCAAGTTGCTGTATTTTCATACCTAATGACGCTCCCACAGTATACCAAGCTATCTCCAAGTTGCACATAATCTCTGAGTCTATTCATCAGGACGAGGGAGATTGGTCTTTAACGGAATGGTTTTGGGGACTACTGTCTAAATGGGGTTGGAAAGCATTGACGTTTCTTGGTATAATCTTGACCATTATTTTCTCCTGTTGCCTTTGTATGCACTGTGGTCCCGCTATCTGTGATCTTTGTGCTACTATGTGCATCCCAAAACCCAAACCACAAGTAACAGAAAACTTAAGAATGATGTTACAGCAACAACTCGATGACCTCATGGCTATTGACGTGGACTCAGATTAGCATGAGTCTATCTTGCCTGAGTTCTGGCAAAAGGAGGGTCTGAGGAACTTCGATTTTCGATCGCGATCAAATCGACCCGCCATTTTGTGGCCCGCCGCCATTTTGTGTTGCCATCACTCAGGCAGCACGGCGAACAAAGTCTATTCTGCTTTTTCTGTAGCCTGGTGTCAAAATACGCCTTCTGCCTCTATTTGCAAAGCTGGTGTTGGAACTAGCCGAGTACACTAATCCCTGTCTGGCTTTTCTAATCCCCGTCTCAACTATCTGTTGATTCACACTATTCTTTCCTGACCTTATCTTATCGACTGGCCTTCACTGTCTCCTGCTAGCATTCTCTCATTTCACAACTGTCCTCCAACACACACAAACGTATCTCGCCACCTGCAAGTTAGTTATTGAGGGTGGGGTGCCAAACATAGTTGGAGGAGAGGTCTCTTCGAGTCATCTGACACTTTTGTTTTCCAACTTTTCCCATTGGTTCCATCTTGTTTTCCAACTTTTCCTATTGGCTCTTTCTTGTATGCTCTGGGAGTGCCTTTAGTTAATGTACACGAACATTGTATGGTATTTAACGCTGTGCGCCACAGAGTGAAGTGGCAGTCTCCTGAGAACCTACTTTGTGTACTTCTAGGATAACAGTACTAGCTGCAGCTAAATAAATCTGATCTTCTAACGCCGACAGAGTGTCCCGTGTCTCTGTGTAGCGAAGCAGGAGAACTCCGGAGACTTTGGGCGTACCCTGCGCCGCCAGGCCCAAAAGGTTCTGGTTCTTCAACTGGTGCCCAATGTGGGGCGGCTTCAGTGGTACCGGTTCTGCTCGAAGGTCGTGAGGAACCCCGCAAGAAAATTCCGGAGGGTTCGTGAGCCACACTAAGCGACCCCTGTATGTCGAAAGTGGTCCGAAGGTCTTTTGCAGCGTGGTTACTCCTTCCTGACGGCTACTGATGACCGCTGCCCTCACTGCCGCCCTGCTTTGGCCCTTCCTTTGATGATGTATGGTAAGGCGAGATGATAGACGGGCCTCTGTTGGTGGAAGAAGCCATCCTTAGTTAAGTATTTTCGTGGGTCGCGCCCACAAATTTGGTTGTTTGATTGATTTATTTGGGTACTTAGATTTATCCATTGCAATAGATAAAGCCGAGAGTAAGTGCATTTGTGCTGCGTAAACTGAGTTTTACTCCCTTGAAGTTTGTGAACAGACAGGAAAAATCGCGAGATGCCTGGTCTGACTAAGTTTGGAAGAATTTGTTGTCTTGGTTGTAATAGGGATTCCCGACTTGAGGACTCCTGTCCGATTCCTTCGGTTGGAACTCCCACATATGAGCTCTATTCAAAACATGCTATCGGCCCCATTGCCTTTAACGAGACATGGACCCGATACACGAAGAAAGATGGTGTTCTCAAATGGCCAGAAAATGGTAGTTTTGATCCTGATGTGCTAGATAATTTGGAAGCAGTTTTATTTAAAAGAAAAGCCCGGCCGGCAATGTTTGACTCTTTCCGCCTTTGGCGTAAGGAAGCCAAACAGAAAGAAATTAAACAAGCAAAATGAGATAGGAAAGCACAGGGTATGACAATTATACAGGCTGCCCAACAGTTCAAAGACGATGAAATTGATAATGCGACTGAAATTTCAGAAAGACAACATCGTATGGCGATAGATAAATGCTATCCGGTGTTGCCTGTTTCTCCTTCTGATAATAAGAAAGATATAGAAGAAGATCCCCTAATGTCCCATTTATTAAGGTTGCCTCCGCCCTATGCGCAAAGTGCCAATGTACCTCAGCCGTTACAGCCTGTTCAGCCGCCAGCGGTACTTCTGCCTGTTCCGGCTCTTCTGCATTTGCCTCCTCCAGTATTACCGCCCTTGCCGGTTTTACCGTTAGTCTCAAATCCTTTACCCTCATCTCCTGATCTTAGATCTCCTTTGCCTTCTGCTCCTCCTGCAGTTATCCATTCTTCTCCTGTCAGTTCCCCTAATACTCTGTCTCCAATTCTTATGTCTAATTCACCGTCTGTGCGTAAGCGTCTCACTGACTCTGTCACTAGTATTCTATCTCCTTTCTTTGAAGCTTTAAATGTGTCTCCGGCTTTTGTTCGAAGACAATCTCGTAGTCAGTTCCCAGATATTGAGGAATGAGAGAGGTTAGACTCTCTTGCACGAAAATGGATCAAGAAGGGTCCACAATACAGTGTGCTAGATATTATGCCTACCTTTTTGCAATGGAATGCGCCTACGCAAAGATATGTTTTCAATGTAATGTGCGACACTCTCATTAGAGAATGGGAAGATGTGAGTTCGAGTCCGATCCCACAGGATCTGTTAAATATTCAGACTGATTTTGAAAAAGGACTTATTGTGGGTTCTAAGGTTGAGGAAGCTGTAAGGACGCTTATCTCTTATAGATCCTTATTGTTTTCTCAGATTTTCCTTGATTCCGATCCGTCGGTTAGACTGACGTTGAAAAATTATCCTATGAGAGAGGTTCCTCCAGTATGGAAGGAAGAGGTTCCAGCAGCAAGTGCTAATCCTCTTATCCCTGCTCATTTCCAACGTATATGGGTACATGTCCCTTGGAAGAGATCTGAAGTTTTGGCCCCTAAGCAGACTCTACCGGATCCTCGTAAGAACCCTGCAGGTTACTACAAAGAATTATTACAGACAGTTGATGCTTGTATTATGAACCTAGCAGATATTGATATGCTAATGGGAAATGTAGTCCCACAGACAATATGGGCTAAGATTCGTAGAGAGGATCACGCGCAGGAACTAGGTGCTACTTGGGATGTTATAACTAATACAGATAGAGACCAAGTGGGTGGCGCAAAGCCTGACGCTCTGATCTCGGAACTTCCTGGTAGAATCATTACGTTAATGAGAACTATGATGCCTGCATTGAGAGTTAACTGGGATAAATTAGCAGCATGCAAACAAAAGAAAGATGAAAGTGTCTCTGACTTCTTTACTCATTTCGAGGAGACATTTATCGACCACAGTGGTCAAGACATGGCTACAGAGGGTGGACAGCGATTATTTGTGGACAAATTTGTATTCAATTTGCTTCCCGAGCTATCACACAAATTAAAAGATTCAGAAAGTACATGGGCTGTTTCGTCTTCTGCTCAGATATTGGCTACTGCGCAATATTATGAGAATAGAGATAAGGAAGAAAAAGAAAAGCAAGAGAAAAAGACGAAAGAATTAAAAACGAATGTTCTCTTGCAACAAGCCTATCCGCCACGTTATGCTCAGCCTCAAATTCAGCAGCCCCCGCAGTTTCAGAGGTTGTATCAAAAACCTGAGCCATACAATCAGCGACCTTTGTTAGGTCCTAATCAATGTGCCTATTGTAGAGAGGAAGGTCATTTTAAGAATAGTTGTCCGGTTTTATTGCAGCGCAATGGAGTGTTACCTGCTCCACGAGGTCGTGCTAGCCTCCAGTCAGCAAACAGAGGTAGAGGTCGGGGTATGTTGACTCAAGAACAGCGTGCCCTACCTTCTCCCAATTCCATGAACTACTTTGATCAGCAAAATGTGAGGTCTGCACAGTATTACAATGAAGACCATTATGTTGAAGGCGAGAATGAAAGTCTTCATGCTAACTAGGACAGCCATGGACAAAGTAAGGGAGTTGTGCCAATCCCAGTAGATCAAAATGGACCTTATGTTAACGTCACTACAATGGGTGTTTCAGAGCCATTTCTTCTGGATACTGGAGCAATGAGAAGTTCTATCATTCATTCTAAACTCCCTTGGGCACCTTTGTCTGGCTTAACGAATGTTTCCGTAGGATTTTCTGGCGCCCCTGTTCGCAATCCAGTTTTTTGCCCTTTGCCTATTTCAGTTGGTCCTTATGATTTGGAAGCTCCACTTCTGTTAACAAACGGTTGCAGTGAGAATCTGTTGGGTTTAGACCTATTGAAAAGAATGCATGCTACAATATATTGTTCTCCTTCTGGCGTACATCTTACTTTAGGACAGAAATTGGTCTCCCCAATGTATTTGTCCAAAGATCAGTTTCCACCTGAATTACTTTCTCTTCCAACAGCACTTTGGGCCACGGGTCTGAACGATGTGGGTTGTCTTGAGATTCCGCCTTATGTTGTCACTCTCAAGCCCAATGTTGAATTACCGTGCATCCCACAATATAGAATTTCTGCTGAAGGTGAGAAAGCGCTTTTGGGAATCATTTATGACTTGATTCAGAAGGGTGAGGTTGAAGAAACAAGAGGTAATACATGCAATAGTCCTATTCTTCCTGTTCTTAAACGCACTGATCCTTCTCAGCCTCCTGTGTATCGTTTCGTAATTGATCTGCGAGAAGTAAACAAAATTGTGATCCCACAATTTCCTGTTGTTCCAGATATCACTGCTTTGTTGACAATCATACCTTCCACAGCGACTTGGTTTTCTGTTATCGATCTAAAGAATGCCTTCTTCAGTATTCCCATTGCAGAAGAGAGTAGGGACATTTTTGGTTTCTCTCTTGGAGGCCGAAGCTTCCGGTTTAAGCGCGCACCCCAAGGCTATTGTGAAAGTCCCTCTATTTACAGCCAAGCTTTAAAATGTCATCTTGATACTTTTCATTTGCCGTCTGGTGCTGCTCTTATTCAGTATATGGATGACTTATTAGTCGCCGCTGATTCAGAAGATATCTGCAAAGATGTCACTGTTGCATTGTTACGCCACTTGTTTAATCTGAATCATAAGGTTTCACCTTCCAAACTACAATATGTTTGTCAAGAGGTTACCTATTTAGGTCATCTCCTATCAAAGGAGGGACGACGATTGACACCAGAACGAATTCAGGCGATTACGCGAATGTCTGTACCATCCACACAAAGGGAGGTACGTGCCTTTCTGGGTATTACTTCTTATTGCAGACAGTGGATCCCTAACTTCTCTCTAATTGCCAAACCTTTGTTGGCACTCACTTTAAAAGATACGCCTCACCCCCTTCCATGGACTGATGAGTGCCAAAAGAGTTTCACTGACTTGCGTACCGCTCTGTGTTCTGCTCCTGTACTAGGCACTCCAGATTACACTAAGCCTTTTACGCTCTATGTTCATGAGAGAGAAGGTTGTGCATTGTCAGTTTTAGCGCAGCAATTTGGAGACAAACAGCAGCCATGTGCCTATTTTTCGGCTACGTTAGATCCCGTAGCTAAAGCATTGCCCAGTTGTCTCAAAGCAACAGCAGCAGCAGCAATTTCTATCCGACAGTCTGCTGGAGTGGTGTTGGATAACACTCTCATTGTCATGGTGCCACATGCAGTGGATACTTTGCTAAACAGAACGAAAACACAGCATCTTGCGAGCGCTCGTCTAACTGGTTACGAGATGACACTTTTGTCTAGTCACATACACATCAAACGATGTAATACCCTACATCCAGTTACTCTGTTGCCCCTTCCAAATGAGGAAAGTGTTGAGGATCAGCATGATTGTTTCTTCCGTACTGAGGAAGAGACAAAAGGAAGAATTGACCTGAGAGACACACCGCTAGAGAATCCGGATGGAACTCTATGGGTAGACGGTTCCTGTTTTAAAATGCCTAATGGAGATGCAGTTTCAGCCTATGCTGTAACTATTTTACACACGATTGTGGAAACTGCGCGCATTAGACATAATTCAGCGCAAGCAGCAGAATTGGTAGCATTAACAAGAGCTTGTGTATTATCGAAAGGGAAAAGAGTGAACGTATACACTGACAGCCAATACGCTTTTGGTGTAGCGTTCAACTTTGGGCGTCTCTGGAAGGAAAGGGGTTTTCTCACTTCACATGGCACCAAAATACAACATGGTCAGTTAGTGACTGATCTCCTCGAATCACTTGCCTTACCCACCCAAATAGCGATAGTAAAATGTAGTGCACACAAAAGATTACGGATGATGTTGGTCGGGGAAATGCGTTTGCAGCCGAAATAGCAAAGAAGACAGCGAAAGATTCAACAAGTCAAATGTATGTGGCAGGTCCTGCGAATTGGGTCAGAGATAGAGGAATGTATGAGAATACAGTGGAAAGTGTAAAAGCGATTCAGAAAGAGGCTTCAGAGAGGGAGATAAGCAAGTGGAAAGAAAGTACGGGAATGTTAGATGAGATGGGTTGTTGGGTGGAATCATCTGAACATCAACGTTGGCTGTTACCAGATGCCTATGTTCTCCCAGTGGTTACTATGGCACATGGTCCAGCCCACTTAAGTGCAAAAGGTATTTGTAAACTTCTGGCTCCAGTGTGGCAGAATGAAGGTATCCCAAAATGTGCAGACAATGTAGTGAAGCACTGTATTGTTTGTTTAATGTACAACCCGGGAAAGGGAACCCCAACTCCAGCGGGTCACTTTGCTCCTCCGACACATCCATTTGAGGTGTTGCAAATCGATTACATTCATATGGAGCGATGCAACAACCTCAAATATGTTCTGGTGGTAGTATGCGCCTTTTCAAGAGGGATAGAAGCATATCCTCTAAAGGATAACACAGCCCTATCCACAGCTAAAATCCTTCTAAAAGAATTCTTCCCCTGGTTTGGTTTGCCGCGCATTGTCTGGAGTGACAATGGGAGCGAATTTGTTGGCCAAGTCATGCAGAAAGTTTGTGCAGGTCTTGGTATCAAGCAAAAGTTTCACGCAGCAAATCATCCACAGTCAGCGGGTTTAGTAGAATGTTACAACCTTGAAGTTAATTTTAGCAAAGGTTCAAGCAAGTACAGGACTCAATTGGCCCGATGCTTTGCCGTTAGCTCTGCTATCCACCAGAACTGCAGTACACTCTCGTTTGGGACTTAGCCCATACGAAGTGGTGTTTGGGCGTCCGGCTAACGTATGGGGAATCCCTCGCCCTAAGAAATACTCAGACTTGCCATATCCAATGTTGATTGACTATCTGCATGACCTTACGACTAAATTGCGTGTTCTTCATCAACAGGTTCAGAGTGCTCTGCCGAAGGCTTCCACAGACCCAGGTCACTCCATCCGACCAGGTGACTGGGTATGTGTGAAGAATTTCCAGAGGACCAGCAATTTGGAACCCAGATGGCGGGAGCCTCGAATGAATGGTCCTTCTCACCACGAGGACAGCAGTTAAAGTCGAAGGAAAGAGAAATTGGATTCACGGTGTGCATTGTAAGAAAGTGCCTTTGCCATACAATCAATGGGTACGCAGAGGTGTTGGTGACTGTGAAAGTGAAAGAGTTCCACGATTCGTACCCTTCAGCGATGCACACCTGAATGGGACACTGTCTGAGAAAGAGGACGACGACATTTTACAGGAAGCAATTCCATCACATCGTCGCATGGATACGACTAAACCACGAACATTGTTCCAAGACCAGAATGTTCCGGGGAAGGAACGATATAATTTAAGACCTAGACCAAAGAACATTTAAGTCTCTTTTCCCTTGTGTAGTATTCTGTCCCGGTTGCAGGGTCACGGTAGGAGTCTAAGTCACGACCTGAGTAGTGGCAATAGGCCTGCAGGATCTTCAGTGTCATAGGACGGTAGACCATCGTGACTTAGCGACTGAGGAAGATTGCCGTGAGCATCCATTAGAAAGATGGAAACTACACTAAGTAATAGAGAGGGAAAAGATAAAATGAAGAAAGCATCCTGTAAAATAATGTACAGTCGTTTCAGCATAACTTTATGTGTTATTATACTATTGTGTATTGTTTTGGCGTTTATTAGTTGGATAATTTATGCTTTGCAGCCAAAAGATGCCTCCCCTTCTTCCTCTTTGCCTTCTTCTACTATCTCTCCACACCTCTTTCATACTCTTTCTTCACATGAACTTGTCAGAAGAACCGAATATTATAACAATTCCTTTATCCAGCTATTACATCAGCACCAATTAGTGGTTAATACATCTGATTGTTGGGTGTGTGGTCTTATGCCACATACTACAGAGAAAGGAATGCCATATCTAGTTCTCCCTTTTTCTTATGAGGGTTCTGCTTGGGCTTACTTTGTCATTTTCTCCAATGCTTATCAAAGCAAATTCAGACGATCTGTTAGTTCACATGTTAATTATCCGGATTTTAGTCATAGTTCTTTGATTAAGGGTATGGTGGCTATGGCTAAAATCATGGATAATAGTAAAATCTCCATTGACGAAAGAAAAGCGTACACTAATTGGAACGTCACCCAATATATGTCTAGTCTTAGTAGTAAAGTTGGAAAAGGAAAGTCCTCGCCGATTTGGACTATACCACATCAGGGTAACTTCTGCTTACAGATAAATGATCACTCTTCTGACACTACACAAAGTCAAGTCAAGTCAAGTCAGAGAATTTATATAGCGCACTACATACCCAGAGGGTCTCAAGGCGCTAAGGAGGGGGGGAGGATTACTTGTCAAATATCCACGTTTTAAGTTGCTTTCTGAAAGCTAGGTGGTTCTGGGTAAGGCGAAGGTGAGTGGGGAGTGAGTTCCATGTTTTAGCAGCCAGGTAAGAGAAGGATCTGCCTCCCATGGTGGTCTTGTTGATGCGAGGTATGGTGGCGAGGGCTTGGCTGGAGGAACGTAGTTGGCGGGAGGGGGTGTAGAAGGACAGTCTTGAGTTGAGGCATTCTGGTCCGATGTCGTAGAGTGATTTGTGTGCGTGGGTTAGCAGTCGGAAAGTGATTCTCTTATTGACGGGTAGCCAGTGGAGGTCTTTCAGGTGACCAGAGATGTGTTCGTTGCGTGGGATGTCTAATATGATTCTGGCTGAGGCGTTTTGGATTCGTTGGAGTTTCTTTTGGAGTTTAGCGGTAGTGCCTGCGTAGAGGGTGTTTCCGTAGTCCAGTCGGCTCGTGACTAGAGCATGGGTGACTGTTTTCCTGGTTTCGGTGGGGATCCATCGAAATGTTTTTTTGAGCATGCGAAGAATGTTGAAGCAAGATGAGGATACGGCGCTGACTTGTCTGTTCATTGAAAGTGAAGAATCCAGGATAACGCCTAGGTTCCGTGCGTGGTGTGTCGGGATGGGTGCTTTTCCAAGGGCTTCCGGCCACCAAGAGTCGTCCCATGCAGAGGGGGATGTACCTAGGATGAGGACTTCTGTTTTATCTGAGTTCAGTTTCAGACGGCTGTGTTTCATCCATTCAGCAACTTCTTTCATTCCTTCGTGTAGGTTAGTTTTGGCGGTGCTGGGGTCCTTGGTGAGAGAAAGGATCAGTTGAGTGTCGTCCGCGTAAGAGATGATGTTGAGGTTGTGTTGGCGGGCAATGGTCTCGAGGGGGCTCATGTATACGTTGAAGAGGGTGGGGCTGAGAGAGGATCCTTGTGGTACGCCACAGATGACTTCGGTGGCCTCGGACTTGAATGGTGGAAGGCGGACTCTCTGGGTTCTTCCGGTGAGGAACGAAGTGATCCATTCAAGTGTTTTCCATGTATTCCGATGTTGGTGAGGCGTTGTAAAAGGGTGCTGTGGCAGACTGTGTCGAATGCAGCAGAGAGGTCGAGGAGGATGAGGGCGACTGTGTCTCCATTGTCCAGTAGAGTTCGAATGTCGTCTGTTGCTGCGATGAGGGCGGTCTCAGTGCTGTGTTTTGCTCGGAAGCCAGATTGTGAGGAGTCGAGGGATTTGTTGGCTTCGAGGAAAGCGGCGAGCTGGTTGTTGACAGCTTTCTCGATTACTTTGGCCGGGAATGGAAGGAGCGAGATGGGGCGGTAATTTTTGAGTTCGGTGGGGTCCGCTGTGGGTTTTTTCAGAAGGGCGGTGAGTTCAGCGTGTTTCCAGGTTTCCGGAAAGGTGGCGGAGTTGAAGGAGCAGTTGATGACGTCTCGGAGGTGCGGTGCTATGACGGAGTCTGCTTTGTTGAAGATGTGGTGAGGGCATGGGTCTGTGGGGGATCCTGAGTGGATGGAGTTCATTAGGCGGATGGTGTCCTCAGTGGAGATTGGGTTCCAGTCGTTAAGGGTGTTCGCGGGGGGAGAGTGTTCAGCATGTGGTTGGGTGGGTTGGGCTCCGGGTTGGTTGTCGAAGCTGTTGTGGATGTCTGCAATCTTGTTATGGAAGAATGAGGCTAGGGAGTCGCAGAGGGCTTGAGAGGGGGTGATGTCGTTGGAGTTGGCCGAGGGATTGGAAAACTCCTTGACGATGTTGAAAAGTTCCTTGCTGTTGTGGGCGTTGTTGTCAAGTCGATCCTTGAATGCTGTTTTCTTGGCCTTTCGGATTAGTTGGTGGTGAGTGCGGGTGGCGTTTTTGAAGGCGTCCTTGGTGCTGGTGGTTGGGTCTTTTTTCCACGCTTTTTCAAGGGTGCGGCAGAGTTTCTTGGACTTCTTAAGATCATCATTGAACCATGAGGCCTTCTTGTTGCCAGGTTTGCTTTGACGTTTTTTCAGTGGTGCTAAGGTGTCGGCGGTGTTGGATAGCCATAGGGTGAAGTTGGCGGCGGCTAGGTTTGGGTCCGAGGAGTGGGCTGGGGTGTTTAGAAGGAGCGATGAGGAGATCTGGTCGGTGGTGATTTTGTTCCAGTTTCTTTGCAGAGTCGGTTGGAGGTGGTTGGTGGGTTTGGGCTTGTTGTAGGTGAAGTGAACGCAGCTGTGGTCAGTCCAGAGGAGATCCGTAGTGTGGCTGAAGGAGACATGATTGCTGGAGGAGAAGATGGGGTCGAGTGTGTGACCTGCGATGTGGGTGGGGGAAGTGACCAGTTGTTTAAGTCCGAGGTTGGCGAGGTTGTCCAGGAGGGTGGTGGTGTTGCGGTCGTTGATCTTTTCAAGGTGAAAGTTGAGGTCTCCCAGAAGGATGTATTCTTTGGAGGGGATCGCGTGTGGAGTGATGAAGTCCGTGATGTCTTCACTGAATTTTGCGCGGGGTCCTGGTGGTCTGTAGAGGAGGGTGCCTCTGAGTGTGGTCTTGGGGTCGATGTGGATCTGGAAGTGAAGGTGTTCGGAGTTGGCGAGGTTGGCGTCAGAGCTGGTTGAGATGCGGATTGATTTCTTATGGACGATAGCGATTCCTCCTCCTGTGTGGCTGGTACGGTCTTTGCGAGTGATCTTATAGTCTTCAGGGATGGCAATGGTGATGTCTGGGGCGGAGGAAGCGTTCATCCATGTTTCCGTTAGGAAGGCGACGTCCGGGGAGGTGGTGTCTAGTAGATTCCATAGGTCAATGGCGTGTCTGTGGACAGATCGGGTGTTGAGAAGGATGCATTGTAGGTGGTTGGGGTCGGGAATCTGTGGTGTGGTTGTAGCGGAGATGTTGTCGGTGCCGATGAATTTGCAGGAGTAGCAAGAGAAAGGTCCATGGGTGTGTCCAGGAGCGGCTTGGACGCAGTTGGGGGCACGACCGGGATTAAGGGCTAGGAGGGTGGCGGCATCGTAGGTAATGCGGGAGGGCTGGGCAGCGCGAGGGGCAGGGGGTCTGGCGCTGGGCGCGGTCCAGGCGCAGACGGGCGTAGACGGGCTTACCTTTGGCGCACCTTCGGCGCGGGTTGGGCGCGATCGCTGCGCGTGAACGCTGCGCGCGGGAACTGTTGTCATATATGGGTAGTGGAGGGGGAGGGGCGAGGGCGTCTCAGCTGGGAGGCGGGGCGGGCTAGAGATCAGCACAACAACAACAACACAGGCAAAATGGAGGCGGAGGGGGGAGCCCAGCGGAAATGCGCAAATGCTGAAAAAGCGGCGCTTTTAAAGTACAGAAATGCAAAATGTTCAGCGCGGCAACCAGGCACACAGCAGGCAGCAATAATGAGGCAAATGAGCAGATAGGCAGCCAAGCAACGATACCGACTGATGCAGGAAGACACTGGGGAGCGACCACTCAGCCCAAGGGACAGGAGCGAGTCACGGCGCTTTCCGGTGTTGGAGCGCTGTTCTGGTCAGTGGGAGGGCGTCTCAGCTGGGAGGCGGGGCGGGCTAGAGATCAGCACAACAACAACAACACAGGCAAAATGGAGGCGGAGGGGGGAGCCCAGCGGAAATGCGCAAATGCTGAAAAAGCGGCGCTTTTAAAGTACAGAAATGCAAAATGTTCAGCGCGGCAACCAGGCACACAGCAGGCAGCAATAATGAGGCAAATGAGCAGATAGGCAGCCAAGCAACGATACCGACTGATGCAGGAAGACACTGGGGAGCGACCACTCAGCCCAAGGGACAGGAGCGAGTCACGGCGCTTTCCGGTGTTGGAGCGCTGTTCTGGTCAGTGGGAGGGCGTCTCAGCTGGGAGGCGGGGCGGGCTAGAGATCAGCACAACAACAACAACACAGGCAAAATGGAGGCGGAGGGGGGAGCCCAGCGGAAATGCGCAAATGCTGAAAAAGCGGCGCTTTTAAAGTACAGAAATGCAAAATGTTCAGCGCGGCAACCAGGCACACAGCAGGCAGCAATAATGAGGCAAATGAGCAGATAGGCAGCCAAGCAACGATGCCGACTGATGCAGGAAGACACTGGGGAGCGACCACTCAGCCCAAGGGACAGGAGCGAGTCACGGCGCTTTCCGGTGTTGGAGCGCTGTTCTGGTCAGTGGGAGGGCGTCTCAGCTGGGAGGCGGGGCGGGCTAGAGATCAGCACAACAACAACAACACAGGCAAAATGGAGGCGGAGGGGGGAGCCCAGCGGAAATGCGCAAATGCTGAAAAAGCGGCGCTTTTAAAGTACAGAAATGCAAAATGTTCAGCGCGGCAACCAGGCACACAGCAGGCAGCAATAATGAGGCAAATGAGCAGATAGGCAGCCAAGCAACGATACCGACTGATGCAGGAAGACACTGGGGAGCGACCACTCAGCCCAACGGACAGGAGCGAGTGACAAAGGAATAACTGCTCCTACACGTACGTTTATTCCTCTCAGAACTCGCCTCCTCTAGTGCCGTCTCAAGGCACCTATTTCATCTGCTATAATAGAGCTTATACTTGGTTACCAACGGGTTTCTCTGGTACTTGTTATATAGCCTTTCTTCTTCCCCCTACTTACACCGCTTCCGCAAATCATCACCGAACCCGATACGGCAGAGGGATTATTGATTCAAAGGACACAGCAGGACAAGAGGGAGGAGATTTCCTTAAGGGATTTCTTCCCTTCTGGGGTCCAATGGCTAATAGCAGAAATATAAGGCAACTGGTCCGTGTCGTAGAGACTACAATAGACATCACTGTAGGAGCCTTAAGTAACATCACGGCAGAACTACAGGCGGATCGTCTTATGACATTACAAAATCGAGTTGCCTTAGACTTTGTTCTTGCCGATCGTGGTGGAGTATGCAAATTGATCGGGTCAAGTTGCTGTATTTTCATACCTAATGACGCTCCCACAGTATACCAAGCTATCTCCAAGTTGCACATAATCTCTGAGTCTATTCATCAGGACGAAGGAGATTGGTCTTTAACGGAATGGTTTTGGGGACTACTGTCTAAATGGGGTTGGAAAGCATTGACGTTTCTTGGTATAATCTTGACCATTATTTTCTCCTGTTGCCTTTGTTTGCACTGTGGTCCCGCTATCTGTGATCTTTGTGCTACTATGTGCATCCCAAAACCCAAACCACAAGTAACAGAAAACTTAAGAATGATGTTACAGCAACAACTCGATGACCTCATGGCTATTGACGTGGACTCAGATTAGCATGAGTCTATCTTGCCTGAGTTCTGGCAAAAGGAGGGTCTGAGGAACTTCGCGATCGAATCGTCCCGCCATTTTGTGGCCCGCCGCCATTTTGTGTTGCCATCACTCAGGCAGCACGGCGAACAAAGTCTATTCTGCTTTTTCTGTAGCCTGGTGTCAAAATACGCCTTCTATTTGCAAAGCTGGTGTTGGAACTAGCCCCTGTCTGGCTTTTCTAATCCCTGTCTCAACTATCTGTTGATTCACACTATTCTTTCCTGACCTTATCTTATCGACTGGCCTTCACTGTCTCCTGCTAGCATTCTCTCGTTTCACAACTGTCCTCCAACACACACAAACGTAACTCGCCACCTGCAAGTTAGTTATTGAGGGTGGGGTGACAAACATAGTTGGAGGAGAGGTCTCTTCGAGTCATCTGACACTTTTGTTTTCCAACTTTTCCCATTGGTTCCATCTTGTTTTCCAACTTTTCTTATTGGCTCTTTCTTGTATGCTCTGGGAGTGCTTTTAGTTAATGTGCACAAACATTGTAAGGTATTTAACGCTGTGCGCCACAGAGTGAAGTGGCAGTCTCCTGAGAACCTACTTTGTGTACTTCTAGGATAACTGTACTAGCTGCAGCTAAATAAGTCTGATCTTCTAACGCAGACAGAGTGTTCCGTGTCTCTGTGTAGCGAAGCAGGAGAACTCCGGAGACTTTGGGCGTACCCTGCGCCGTCAGGCCCAAAAGGTTCTGGTTCTTCAACCTCCTTCTCCTTAGTAAAACTATTCTATGATATCTTTCGGGAGAATAACTCAAATACTGTTACCTTACTAATTTGTTTATTTCAGTATTAAGTAAACGAACAGAACTAGGGACTACTTTGGTTTTTCCTTTTAGATTCGATTTTTTTGCAATGGAGATCACCACATTCATGAAATCAGCGAAACATATTGTTTCAAGTCCTTTCCAGTTCACCAAGTTTTTTACTGCAACCTCTAGAATGCTTTCCAAGCCCCTAATTGCCCTAATTTTCCAATAGCATCTCCCTGATTTATCTCCAAAACTGACAAGTTCGCTGTTTAAAGACCAACGATCAGTCAAGGGCGGATTTAAATTTACAGTAACAGTTATTACTTTATGATCACTATATAATGTATAGGAGGCCGTATGATCCTTCAGAAGGGAAAAAGAGGTGCTTTCCACCATCACGTAATCTAAAATAGATTCACTATGATTTGATTTGTGGGTGAAATTCGCCGGAGTATCTGAAGGAAGCCTACCATTTACTATGATTCCATCAACTACTGTCAGTTCTTCAAGGAGCAATTTCCCTCTCTTGTTTGTTTTGATGTTTCCTGGAAAAAGGGCTTGAGGAATCTGCAAGGCTTCCTCTTTGTGCTTATTTCTAAATAGCTCTAGACTGAAGTTAGAGATTTTACAATTAAAATCCCCTAGCAAAATTATATGGGGAAGAGGTTTTTTATCAGATAATTTCTTTATAAAGGAGAAAACCTTTTTTAAAACTACATTGTAACAAGCATCTGGGGGGATATTGGCGTTTATCAAAACGATTGGTTTACAGATTTCAGTATTGACGAAATTAAACAACGTTACTGCCTGGAAAAGTTTATTAGAATCTATATAGTGGGAAAAATTCCATTTTATCTGGGTAGACAGTAAACAAGCCACTCCGCCCCTTGCATGTCCTCTCCTAGAGGGGATTGCTCCACCCTCCAACGAAAAATAATCCTTTCCTACGAATAAATTCTCTACACACCAAGTCTCTTGGAGACAATTCACATTAGCCTCTAGTGTGTGTAGGAATTGTAATTTTTCAGGGCTATTGTTTAATCCAGCGACATTCCACGATATTATTTTCAAATCGTTGCTAAAGACGAGAATATGGTTTAGGATTATTATTAGGTTTGCTTGACAAAACGCCGGGCAACCAATACCATTGAGGATTCTCTTCAGCAGCGTTTCTTTGGGTAGGGAAGGAACGGGAACTTTTATATGTCACATGACGTGCATTTTTAGAAATACAGATTTTTAGGTCTTCAATTTCAGCAGGGCGATCTATGCTATCAGAGATAGCCTGGTTTAGCGGGAGCTTATTTACAAATCTTCCGGATTGGGATTTCTCTAGGAAAGGCATAACATCAATCCCTCTACTTTGAAAGTCTTCTGACCGTTGAAGGATATGATTTACAATAAGTCTGGAATAAAACCTTACCCTCGTTAAAATCCCAACCTCTGTTTTCACGATCGTTACTACATCTATATCGTTAGTTTGTATAAGTTTTAGGCCTTCGATCTCCCAAATACATTTAAGGAGCGAAGATCTATTTAGTATACAATCCGTATCAAACAGAGGAAAAAAGTCTAAAAGGAGAGTATCTATACTATCCCTTTCAGGGACGTCATTTAACCTTTCAGGAGCCATTTCTCTTCCAATCGTATCAGGGAATGACTTAGCTAGGGGATTAAGAGCTGTTAATATGAAACTAGTAGATTTCGTCAACTCCACCGAAGGATTAGAGTTGGAAGGCCCTCCCGTTACAGTACTATAGGCAACTGATATGGGGGGTATAGGGTTAAGCAGTGGGTCATTATGGGACGATGGTAGATCCTGCAAATCAACACCCTGATCGGCTGGATACAGGATCTCTTGATCTGATTTAACTTGCCGAATCCCATCTTGGGAGGTATTAATCATGGAACCTTGAAAGAGATCTTTTCCAATGGAAATATCTGAATGTTCTTCAAAATTAATTTTCCTCTGCCTTTTTTTTTGCAAATCTTCGAGTTGGTTTCCTCTTTTTTCCTTTATTCGTTATAGGGTTCCCTGTTTTTTCCTTTTTCCCCTCATATGGTTGATCCAGAACACCCTCTTTTCCATCATTTATTTGGGATTTAAAGATAGGGAATAACTCCTTGTCTGACCTTTTTTCAACTTCAGTCATAATTTCCAAATTTTGATCAGGCTCAATACCACAGCTAGTTACAGGAACTTTTAATGGAGTTACGAGGATGTTCCTCAACGTTACTACTGTTTTCTTTCTATCTGTAAGTTGGTAATTCTCATCATGTTCAATTCGAACCGAAACTTGAGGGGCGTTCTCAGGCTCATTCTCTACCAATTTATCTTCCATCCCTTTGAGCCCTGGTTGAATAGACTTGTGTTTAAAACTAGAATCCTTCCCCTGTTTATTATTTAGTAGTACCTTCAGAATTTGAGTTACAGTGTCCAACACACAATCGGAACCACCAACAAATTTTTCAAGTAACAATAAAATAGAAGAAAGCAAATGTTCTAAGGATGACAAAGAGTCAGAGACGGGTTTATCATACCTAATAGACTGATTGAGATGGATATCTGTGATATCAAGTTCAGGGCTCGTAGAAATATTTGACTGAGATATAAAGGATTGAGATTTATTAGAGGGGGTACTACTGTATAATTGAAGCCCTGTAGGGGCTATTACTGCTGGGGTATTTGTTGGAGCTATGGACTTGCTAGAGTCATCTACAATATATCTCTTACAAAGCTCCATATCTAGGTCTGGGAGCGTAAAATCATTACTTTGCTCTTCCACAGACAGAGACGGAGCGAGAGATTCTTTAGATAATAATTCTTCGGGGGGAGGTAAGTGACTATGCACTAAAACCTCCACTGTTTTAAGCGTGGGATCCAGTGGGCCTTGTAGGGGCAAAGTACCATTTATAATTTTATCCCTGGGGGTTTGCGGTGAAGGCACCTGTGTTTATAAAGGGGCTAAGGGTCCGCCCACCCCATCAGTGGGAAGATAAACACCCCCTATCTTATTTGCCTGATCACTTGAAACAACAAGATTGCTATACCCCCTCACAGAAATTTGGCCTTCATCTTCTCCTCTTTCAATATTATCTTCTGACTTAAACCCCACTATAGGAACTTTTTCCTCACCCCTTTCCCATAAGCTAAATAACTGACATTTACCTTTTAACAGCGCAACGTGAGCATCCTTATTACGTAGGGGGTTAGATTTAGTCTTGGAGCAGGTTCTGTCCACCAACAACCTCCCAGACCTTAATTTTTTGGCGGTCATTTCCACTATCAAAGAAGTATAAAAGCAGGTATTATTCCTATTAATTTCCCTAACTTGTGCAAAAACTACTCACAATGAAACACAACTAAACACAAAACAACATTTTACCCACACGAACCAAAGACAGTAGATAAAAGATGAATTACAGGCTCGAAATGTAAAAGGGAAGGCCCCAGCCCAGCCTACTCTGGCCTATGAGGGCCTTAGAGGGCCCGCCCTTTGCCCGGGCTTCGATCCGCGCTGCGACCCACGCGCGTCACGCGTACGCATTCAGATTGTTGTTTTAATAACAGGAGGCGGGAAGAGGACCGGCTGCGGCGAGTCAGCGCCGCTGTGCTTGCTGGTCCTCGCAGTCCCGCTGCAGTTCAGGGAGTCAGTGACCAGGAGCAGATTGAAGTCCTCCCTCACTCCTCACCAGGCGAACAGCTCCTGCACAGCGGGGGTCGTGAGAGGTAGCGTTTCCTTTTAAAGAAGGTAGCGTTTGCTTACAGGTCCAAGAGCACAAAGATCCAAAGCAGCAGCACCAACGCGGAACAAACAGCAACCGATCAGAGTTGTTTCAGGCTGCACTATATCCAGGCAGGAGGCGGGGTCGGGAAGAGGACCAGCTGCGGCGAGTCAGCGCCGCTGTGCTTGCTGGTCCTCGCAGTCCCGCTGCAGTTCAGGGAGTCAGTGACCAGGAGCAGATTGAAGTCCTCCCTCACTCCTCACCAGGCGAACGGCTCCCGCGCAGCGGGGGCCGCGAGAGGTAGCGTTTCCTTTTAAAGAAGGTAGCGTTTGCATACAGGTCCAAGAGCACAAAGATCCAAAGCAGCAGCACCAACGCGGAACAAACATTAAATAAATTTCAGCTTTCGAGTGTTGTTGTTACGTCTAGTGTGAACAGTGGAACCTGGCCCACTTCAGTGCATTTCTGGGGTGTGAACCACAACGTCCTTAAAAGTGAGGCTCGGGCACCGCGTTATTTTCACGCTGTGCTTGTGGTGAGAGGGGAGAAGCAGCAGCTGTGCCATCAGAAATGACTGATCAAGGGCCACTGGTCAAACGAAGCCAACCGACTGGCAGCACCATGGCTTGACTCTGGGCTTTGAAAATGCCCTAGACATTGCCGTAGGGGCCGAGCCGCTGGAATTACTGCTGCCATCAAGGGCCAAATTACAAAACCATGGGGCAACTAAAACAAATTCTTTTTGATGATATGATTAAAGTGGGTGGGTCAGTCTGTGGAATTGTCTTTCACATTTTACCTCCGAAAAGGGATTCCACACTTTTCTCACTGTACGCGGGACAGGAGCTTTGTGACGGAAAGATAAAAGAGGGGATACTTTTCAAGCATTTGAGGGCTTAGCTTTGCATTGACGCGCAGAAGAGCCATTTTATGTACACTTCCTAAGCTATCTCCTCAAGTCGAATAGTTTGTTGAAAGGAAGCACTCTGCAGAAAACATGCCCATGTGAACACAGTGCTGCAAATAGCCTTCATTCTGCACCCCTCAAATATGTTTTAAACTCACACTATATCGACTTTGAGTGCAAATCTTTCCATTTAGTAATCGCCCTGCAGGACAACAGAATTAATTTAATTTTTTTTGTTTATCACTGCAAAGAAAAGACTAGAAAAATTATGCAACATGTTCGGGAATCTTTGAAACTACCTGCTTCTTGAAATGGCTGCTGCTGAAAACAAACTTGGGATGAATGCTTATTTAAGACTCTTCTATGCTGCTCTTCCATCAGTGCTCTCACCCCACCCACTCCTTTCATGAGGTTGTGAAGAGGTTGTGAAGAGCGTCACTTGGTTAGTCTACCGCCCTCCTCAACCTATGCAGAGTTTCCCTTTGATGTTTGGTGATATGTTATCTCAACTCATTATCAACAACTCAAGAATTCTGGTCTTGGGCGACTTTAACTACTGGCCCTCTCATGCCAAGGAGAGCACCTGCTCTATATCATTTACTGAGCTTCTATCCAGCATGAACTGTATTCCACACATAAAAACAGCTACTCACATCAAGGGCCATATTCTGGATCAGGTTTGGACATCCAACCTGGATATTTCCGCCCCTCTCATTTCTCCCTGTCTCTGGTCAGACCATTTTATAATTTCCTTTACTATCATAGGCATCCCCACTCCGAGAAGACCTAAGGAAGGAAATCTCTTAGCCCGGAACTGGAATAGGGCTAATCTTAACGACTTTGCCACTCTACTTAAAACCTCCACCCCCTCCAGTCTGGGTTCTATCGACACCCAAGCCTCCGCTCTTATACACTGGCTGGAGTCAGCCAGCGACATTGTGGCCCCTCGTAGACAATTAAAATCTAAACGCCCTCATGATGCCCAAAAATGGTTCACGGACGATCTCAAAGCCTTGAATCTGGGCCTCAGGCAGGCTGAGCGTCTGTGGCGACGAGACTATGCCCCCGACAAGAAACTGCACTTTGCCACCCTGCTCAAAAATTATAAACTAGCAGTCTTGCAAACCAAATCCATGTATTTTTCAAATAAGATTGTCAGCCCTGCCACTAAAACCAAGGACATCTTCCTTATTGTTGAGGAGCTGTCAAACCCAGATAGGATCACCCCTAAACCCCTCCCATCTCAGGCACTCTGTGACTCTCTTAACCTTTTCTTTATTGAAAAGATAGCCAACATCAAGAAGAGTATCCTATCCCCAGCCCTCTCTCACCATCATGGGCCAGAGCCCCCTCTGCCTCTTCTCAACTCCAAGCAGCTGACCCAGATCCCTCAAATCTCTGAGACAGAATTCTTAGCTCTTCTTAAAAAGATTGCGTCAGGATCCCCCACTAACTGCTGCCCTCCCTCAGTCTTCCGTGAGGCCTTTACAACTTGCCCCTCTCCCCCCATGGCATTGCTGAACAAATCTCTCTCCTCTGGCATCGTCCCTGGGTCATTCAAACGAGCTGAGGTCACACCTATCCTTAAAAAACCCACAGCAGACCCCACAGCCCTGAGCAACTTTCGACCCATTTCCCTCCTTCCTTACCTTAGCAAGGTCCTTGAGGCTCATGTGACCAACACTCTGAGCACTTTTATCGAGGACTCTCAGTTCCTCGACCATCAACAGGCTGGATTCAGACCCAACCACTCCACAGAATCTGTCATA
Source organism: Triturus cristatus (assembly GCF_964204655.1). Lineage (NCBI taxonomy): Eukaryota > Metazoa > Chordata > Amphibia > Caudata > Salamandridae > Triturus > Triturus cristatus. The sequence continues at coordinate 369,864,366 of NC_140591.1, read as the reverse complement.
CTTTCAGTGATGGAGGAATTACGGAGAGGGGCAGACTCCAACATCAGTCAGGCCCTAGTGCTCCTGGATTTGTCGGCCGCCTTCGACACGGTCGACCACGATATTTTGATCGGCCGTGTCGGGGAGGCCGGCATCCAGGGCCTCGCGATGGCCTGGATCCGCTCCTTTCTGAGCGGCCGCCATCAGGCGGTCCGGCTCTCTCAGTTCTCTGCAGACGAGGTTATACTTACCTGTGGTGTCCCGCAGGGATCCTCCTTATCTCCTCTCCTTTTTAATTTATATCTCACCCCCCTCATCCGCTCGTTACAAGGCAGTGGTGTCACCGCGTTTAACTACGCGGACGACATCCAGCTGGTTTTTAATATTAATTCCACGGCCCAGTCCGTTGACAATTTTCAATCCACCCTTTGTCATATCAGTGACTGGATGGGGGCGAACCATCTGAAGCTTAACCCCGACAAGACTGAACTTCTGCTTGTCGGGGGCATAGCCAACCCTTGGAATTCCACCTTGTGGCCCCCTAGGCTGGGTACCCCCCCTACTCCCGTCAGCTCAGTGAAGAGCCTAGGGATCATTATCAGTAACGATCTCTCAATGAAACCACAGATTAGTGCAGTGGTGTCCTCTAGCTTTTTTCAACTGAGAAAAATTCGTAAGATCGCTCGCTTCCTGACCACCGAGGCCCTCACCCTGGTATTACTGGCACTTGTCATCTCCAGGTTGGATTATGCCAACTCTCTCTATGTTGGTTTACCCTTCTACCAACTAAAGAGGCTCCAACTGGTCCAGAACCAGGCAGCACGGCTCATTTACCATCAACCCAAACACCAGCACGTACGTCCCCTTCTGAAATCCCTCCACTGGCTCCCAATCACTGAGCGGTGTAAATTTAAACTGGGCTGTATTATTTTTAAATCCCTTGCTGGCACAGGTCCTCTGTTTATTTCCTCACTTCTGCACCCATATGTCCCTTCCCGTACCCTTCGTTCTTCCTCCCTGGCTTTTCTCCAAATCCCTAAGTACAATCGTAAAAAACATGGAGGACTAAGGTTCTCATTTTTTGCCCCTTCTTTTTGGAACGCCCTTCCGTTAAGCTTGAGACTGGCCTCCTCTTTAGCCCATTTTAGGTCTCTTCTGAAAACCTATCTATTCCGTATAGCCTACAATTAGAATCTTCTTAGCCTCTTGGACTGTTTTGTTTTCTGTCTCTCTGTCCTTAGCGCCAAGAAACCGTCTGGTGTTAGCTGCGCTTTATACGTTCTTTTTACATTACATTACATTACATTACTTTGATTGTCCCCATAGAAGCGACAGTTACCTCTTTTAACGTGAGCACCAGGTCGTGAGCTTGGTGTGCGGTGCTTTAACATGTGGGTCTATTGGAGCATAAACCCGCTTTTAAATGAAACGCTGCTGGTCAGTGATAACTAACATTTTCAACAACAGAAAAACACAGAAAGTAGCAGCAGGCAAGTAGGCAATTCACATGTGTGGTAGGCAATTCAGATGTGTGGCAATGGTGAAAGCATTAGAAAACATTCTTTTATTCTGTCCACAGAATATTCTATCCTGAACAGTCCGTCCCACCGCCACCCATTTGAGTTTACAGACCCTCTCAGCACCACTGTGAAAGATCAATGAATAAGATAACCACTCTGCAGGCCCTCCTCCCCCCGCTCTGATGACTTCCAGAGCAGCTCACGCTGGGTCCTGGTGACAAGAGCTCCCATGATTAATTTCGTGCAGTGCTTGTTAAAGGTGCTGCAGAGGTATCAGTTGAGGGATGAAGGGAGCGCTGCCTGGGTTCAAGTCAGGTCCCATGAGTACTGGTACTCTATTCGTTCTAGAAAAAGTGCTTGTACTCAAGGGGAGAAAATGAAAAAGTGCCGGTACTCAGTACCGGTGAGTACCTGCCCATTTAAAGCACTGGTTTTAGGCCCGTTTGCGACTGCAAAAAATGTGGGGCCCATGTACCAACCCTATTTTGCGAGTCGCTAATCATCTACTCCAAAACCTATGTATGAATGTTTTATGACCGCAAAGCACTCGCAGTTTACCACCCTTCCCAGAAGGGTGGTAAGGCACTCGCAAACAGGAAGGGGTCCCGATCGGTCCCTTTCCCCTATGGGGAATGCATGCGCAATTATTTTTTAAGGGCAGGCAGTGGTTCCAGGGACCACTGCCTGCCCTTAAAAAATGAAACTGAAAAGTTTCATTTTTTTTTTTATATGCATTCCGTTTTCCTTTAAGGAAAACGGGTTGCATTTAAAAAAGAAACTGCTTTATTTAAAAGCAGACCCAGACATGGTGGTGTGCTGACCCCAGCAGGCCACCGTCTCTGGGAGTGCTAGCGCAATTATTTTTCAGGGTACGCAGTGGTTCCAGGGACCACTGCCTGCCCTTAAAAATGAAACTGAAAAGTTCATTTTTATTTTTTATATGCATTTCGTTTTCCATTGAGGAAAATGGACTGCATTTAAAAAAGACACTGCTTTATTTAAAAGTAGTCCCAGACATGGTGGTCTGCTGACCCCAGCAGGCCACCGTCCCTGGGAGTGCTAGCCATTCCCAATTGGTTCGCAAATTGCGACTGCCTCATTAATATTCATGAGGCATGCAATTTGCGACCCCATTGGGAATCGCAAACAGTGTCTCAGAACATAGCATTTTGAACGCAATTTGCGAGTCGCAAAATGCTATGGTTGTACATGTGGCCCATAATGTCTACCAGTACAAATGACATGTGACTTCTACACCTTGAAGCCCTCGTTGCCTTAAGTTCAAAAACCATCACTTTTACTAAGTACTTCCTAATGCTGTGCTATAATGTGACATTCTAATGTGAGTGTTAACATGTTCAAGAATTACACTTTTTGAGTTATGAAGAAACTTTTCATGTTTTACGTGATGTTTGTTGCCTGATGTTTAGGGCTCGGCTTGTGCACTGGCTTTAATAGTCAAATCGGACCCTTGCCTTGGCTCGGCTCGCCCTTTCAATGTCTTGGATCACTCCCTTCTTGTTGTAGCTATCTTTCTTGTAGCCTGTGCATTGCCTGGTAGGAAGGCATAGACTGTGCAAAGAGGGCTTTGTTTTTTATTGTAATCTCTGTTTCTGTAACTTGTTATTTCAACATTTCAAGTTAATGGAGAATAGAGCTCACAATTAGAAATGCCTAACATAGCATGACAGGTGTGCACTAATCCCAGCATATTCAGGAGTCACAGTGTAACCTGAAAGACACATGGTCTGTGCATGCGGATTGGTTGGATTTCTCCCCCATTCTATGAAAATAGCATTTTCTTAACAAACAGTGCTGTTCTATCTGTATGTTTGTATGTATTTGTAATTTCGGCAGCGTGACCCTAGCCAAAAGGCAGCAGAGCGCTGTACCACGTCCAAGAAAAAAATGAAGGTCTGGACACCTGTGCCAAATCAGTGAGGGGCATATTTGCTAACACTTCACACAAAACAACTAAGTAAGTGAAGTTTCTGCGCTGCTATGTGTGAAAGGGAAAGAGCAGAACATCGCCATATTTTCAAAGAGTGGTGCATGGAAATTCGGATTGAAAGCTCTGATATGCAAATTGCAAATTACAAAGTGAACCCTCAAATTATGTCTCTGCCCACACCCTATTAAATGTCTTCCTCTCTAAGGACCTGATTCACAAAGGTATACTTACACTTTAGTGTAAATTTACAATTGTTTGCTATTCACAAAGGGATTTTTGAGTAGTATCTGTACGAGTGCTGAGTCTCTACACATAGAAAGATCTCTCACTCCCTCACATGCTTGACCTTGATTTCCTCTACCTCGCTTTTTATATGTCCTATCAATCCTTTTTCTCTTTTCAACCTTCTCTCTGTCCCCCTCAGCATCTTTCTGTACCTGTTCTCAGCTCCTTTCTCTGCCCCATCTCCTTCTGTGATCCACTTTTCCATTTTCACCTTCTGGTCTAAGCTGGTAGACCCTTGTTGTCTTTACTCTTCCCTCACTGTTCACTCTCCCTGTTCTAACCTTCTGTCTCTCCCTCTTTGTATATATCTCTCTCCCATCCTTTCTCACCATCATTTCTCTATGTGTTTCACACTCTCTGGCAGTGCTACTGCCTGTAAACTCTAAATCTAGGCTCAGCAACACAGCGCTGCTTCTAGTACTATCATTTATGGTATGGGGAGAATTGTGATGACTGCCCCGTGAAACTATGTTGTCTGTCAAATTCTGCTTGGAGTGCATATATGTTTGCTAGTTTTTTCATCTTTAAATATGTCCAGCTATGTGTGAATGTTTGCTTAATACTCCAATGTACAATATTTACCTGTTGTGGCTTGTACTTCTTTCAGCTGTCTTTTTTTATAATCATTCAATGTCCTCAAATGTTCCTGTAAAAATGACCTTTTGTCCTGAAGTTGTGTCCATAAATTTGAACCTTTGTCTTGAATTTTTACTGTCACTGTCCAGAATTTGCATGCTTGCCAGGTGGCCTCCCTAACTGCATACAGGGGCCACCATTTTCGAAAGGAGGATGTCAGTGGTGCTGGGCAGTCGATTATGGCTCTGCCACGATTCCATGTGCTTTACCTTGTACATTGATCTGGACTGCCACAGTAAACGTCACAGCTGCCTTCTCAGGTCCTCTTCCAGATATCACCATGGCCAAGTCTCCAGTACCACTGAAGCCAAATAGGAAAAAGATGTGTGCCACAATTAGTGGCATGCAATAGAAAAATGCTTCTGTGAGATACATTCCTAGTCAGTAATGCTGGAACCTTCAGCCGTCATCTTGTATGGTAAAAGTCTCTTACTCTTCCTCTTTATACTTTGAAGATGGGATCTCTGTTGACGAGGCTCTGTTCTATCTTTCAACAAAGACCCTCATTCTGAGTAGGCAGTAAATTGCGATTGAGACACAAAACTCATGAAAATACTGCAATTCCGTTTTTGTCCAAGCACAAATTCCTGCAGGTATAATCCGAAAACATTTGCACAATGAAAACAGATCAGTTGCGCAGGAGATGTGTGGATTTTTGGTGTGGTGAAACCTCAACCGCACATTATTCCAAACTGAAAATCTAAGAATTGGACAGTGCAATTTCCCTTTGATAAAACCATAAGACTTTGTTTCTGGGTGAATTAAAAAAACAATATTTCCATAGTACCCACATATTACCGTTTTACATGGTGCCGTAAAGATGTCACCCTACTTATAGTGGGGCTGCCTGTAATGTCACATGGGCTCCTCATGAGTGCTGGTGGACCTGTGATGTTCAATTCCACATGCAGTGGCGTAACAAAATGCCCGGCAACCCCTGCAGAGCGGGGGGGGCGTAAGGTCTGGGGGCCCCCTCCGGCACTGGCAGGCACCTGGCCACAGAGCTATGGACTGGGTCCAGAGCGTGGGGGCCCCTTGCATGTACTTTACAGGGGGGGGGCTCAAGTTTCGTTACCCCACTGTCCACATGATAACAGAACCAGGATTCTTAGAATTATGAAAGGCTAAAAATCATAATAGCAGGAGCGCCCGTGCAAGGAAGAGCGGTGGGCCGGATTGGGTGGGGATTCAACAGACGACCATGAGGGAAATTAAATAAATAATTAATTTTCCCTCGTTGTCATCTGTCAAATCCTTCCCCCCCCCATCCGACCGCACCCTCCACCGCTCTTACCTGCATCTGCCGCGGCTGCATCATAGAAAAACTCTACCCTGTTTCTGACGCTGAAGATGTGGTAGTGGTAAGTACAGCTGTAAAAGGCAAATGTGGGGGATCTCCCTGTAGTGTCATATTTCATTCCCTCCATTACATTTTCACCTAGCAGGTGTGGGTGCAAGGTCCCTAGCATATACAACAGTTTTTTGAGATGGAACCATGATGCATGTATAGAAAAAAAAAAGTGTATTCGAAAATACGCGGCATTGTGAATGACTACAAGTGATGATGTGCCCTAACCTATGTGTTCATTGTTACACAGCTCTAATGTTGTTTAAAAAATGTAACACTAAGACATCAAGGATTGCAAAATATCGAGTGAAACAAATGTTCACTTTATTTATAATTGACCTCCAAGGAGATCTTTGAAAACACACAGCGAAACAATGTCATTTCACATCCCAGCAATCACTTTAATATCATCTCATTAAACAGGAGCCGTGGGTGGACGAACCGAGACTGCTGATGGATGCCCTGTGATCTGCTCCTTGCTCCGAGACTTGAAGAAAACCATTTTTGAACGTCTGAGCAGCCCATCTAGATCCATAAGGTATACAGGACGGAGCATAGGGGTGCACTTATAGGATTTTAGGGGCATATCAACAACAACCGGCGATAATTATCGCTGAGCGCACTTAGCGCTCAGATAATTATCGCCGGCTAGCGCCGATTTTTATCGCTGAGATAGCGTGCTATTAGCAACGCTTAGCTCATCGGCGATAAAAATCCTAGCGCTAACTGGCTAACGTGAGATTATCGCTGGAAACCCAGCGATAATCTCACGTTAGCTAGTTGATAGGGACTCACAAACTTAGCCATGATATCCACCTTCCATAGGATATCATGGCTAAGTCAGTCCTGAAGCAGGCGTAAGGAAAGTAGCGATAACAGGGGTTATCGCTACTTTTCCTGACGCTATGCTTCATAGCGTTAGGCTTGCTGCTAGGAGAAATGTCGCTTAGCGACATTTCTCCTGTCATGCCAGGTCAGGAACGTCCACTTTGCATCTCATTAGAGATGCAAAGCTGGGCGTTAGGAATCCTGACGCTAAAGCAAGGTTTCACGCGTTAGCGTGACCTTGCTGATTAGGCGATAAAATTATCGCCGCTTTTCGGCCGAAAACGGCCGCAATAGCGGCAATAATTTTTTATCGCCTGCTTGTTGATATGCCCCCACATGCTTTACTCGTAGTTTATTAGGATGGGGGTTTTCTGGGACTGACAGATGACTTTAAAGGGGTGCCGATTTGTAACGTGAGATGGTGAAGCTGAACCTTCTGACTGTGGCCTACCAGCGCTTACCATTCACGTTCACCTGAGTGATGGAGAAATGAGTCAGAAGCAAAACCTGGCTGCAAATGGCTTCTTCCATGACAGTAGCGTTTCCGCGAAAAGAAGTCAATCGGACAACAAGAAAATCAGTCAGGTAGCAACGAATAGAATTACAGATGGGTGAAAACGTGAATTACGGAGCTGTTTTTCACCTCGGGGTTCTGAGTGACGTCACACGCAATTCCAGCTTCGAGCTCGTTTGATATTTGTTGTCGCTCAGAACCTCTAGGTGAAAAACATCCCCACAATTCACTGTTACCCGTCTAAAATTCTATTTGTTTTTACCTGACTGATTTTCTTGTTGTCGAATTGACCAACAAATAACCCTACCTTCACAATCTGGTGCTAGAACGCTTTCCTTGATTAAACTACAGGTCAAAGTTCAAACGAAGGAAGCGGTTTACATGGAAATATGGAATTAGAGGTACTCCTTATCCAAAACCGCCTGTTTGCTACTAAGAAGTGCTGGTACTCTCACATTAAAAGTACTGCCCTGGTGGTACTGTCTCTTTCAAATTGAAGAAGTGCAGGTACTCAGTACCTGCCTACATACAGCACAGGAAGTAAGTCATATTTGTGGCTCACACGTCTGCATTCACCTAATTTTATCTAGCGGCATTGTATGTTCCAATATTTCCATACTTTCTGTGGTATAGGTTCCTCAGTGACCCAGGATACCAAAACAATCGATGTAAACCTGAATTAATGTGAAAAACGGAAGTTAAGTGTCTAAGAAGCTTCACCAACCGTCAGACCCTTAGATATCAGAATGCTGAGCCACTTATCCCTTGCTCGACTGTAAGAAGAAATACAAGTTGTCTGACAACACTTACACTATTTTGAAATAATGCTAATGTTCAGAGAAATAATACAAACCAGTGCTTAATTTTAGCCTGTGGTTTCTGGTGCTTGTCACCGGCACATAATTGTTAACACCGGCACTTCTGACAGTCAGCAACATGGTGGCATTGTCTGTCTAATTTAGAGATTAGAACAATATTTGTTTATTTATTTAATATACATATAAAATGACTGTTAGATCTGTCATCCTTAGGGTGACCTTCCCCCAGACCTTTTGCCATTACCCTCCAGTTTTGCTGAAATTCCTTTTTGTTGGCTTGAAGACTCTGCACACTTTACCACTGCTAACCAGTGCTAAAGTGCATGCGCTCTCTCCCTTAAACATGGTAACATTGACTTACATCTGGTTGTCATATTTAATTTGCTTATAAGTACTTTGTAGAGTAGTATACCATATAACCAGTGCCTGTAAATTAAATGCTATTAATGGGCCTGCAGCACATATTGTGCCACCCACATAAGTAGCCCCCTAAACATGTAGCAGGCCTGCCATTGCAGCCTGAATGCAGTTACAAAACTGCCACTTCGACATGGCAAGCCTTAAACTCCCCTTGAACGTTCTGCGGGCCAGGCACAGCTTCACCAGTTGTGCCCGTGCCTTCCCCACTGCCGCCTCCTGTTAGCGTAAGTTCGCTGCCTCTATTGTGTCCACTGTGTTAACTTTGCCGTTCTTCTTCCTTGTATTCCATTGCTTGTATTTTGTATTTAGACTTTTTGGACTCATTTCTTCTGTGCGCCGCCTGGTTCATTGTCTCCCCGTCTTGCCTCTGTACCCGTCTCTGCCGCTCCCGCCGCTGCTCCCCTGCAGCCCTGCCCCCCTTTTTCTTTCTGCTTCCCACGCCAAACCTCCGCCCCGCTCCCGCCTCCCAGTTGCTCCTCCCTCCCTCTCCGCCTTATATGGAGGCCGCTGCGTGGCGGTGAGCGCGACCCTTGACCGTTCTGCGGGCCAGGTCGCTCCTCACGCCGCACAGCTCCACCAGTTGTGCCCGTGCCTTCCCCACTGCCGCCTCCTGTTAGCGTAAGTTCGCCGCCTCTATTTTGCCCACTGTGTTAACTTTGCCGTTCTTCTTCCCTGTATTCCATTGCTTGTATTTTGTATTTTGATTTTTCTGACTCATTTCTAATGTGCGCCGCCTGGTTCATTGTCTCCCCCTCTTGCCTCTGTACTGCGTCTCTCCCGCCGCTGCTCCCCTGCAGCCCCTCCCCCTTTTTTGCTTTCTGATTCCCACGCCCAACCACCGCCCCGCTCCCGCCTCCCAGCTACTCCTCCCTCCCTCTCCGCCTTATATGTAGGCCGCTGCGCTGCTGTGAGTGCGACCCTTGATCGTTCTGTTGGCCAGGTCACTCCTCATGCCGTGCAGCTCCACCAGTTGTGCACGTGCCTTCCCCACTGACGCCTCCTGTTAGCGTAAGTTTGCCGCCTCTATTGTGCCCACTGTGTTAACTTTGCCGTTCTTCTTCCCTGTATTCCATTGCTTGATTTTTTATATTTCTGACTCATTTCTGCTGTGCGCCGCCTGGTTCATTGTCTCCCCCTCTTGCCTCTGTACCCCATTTCTCCCGCTCCCGTCGCTGCTCCCCTGCAGCCCGCCCCCCTTTTGCTTTCTGTTTCCCACGCCCAACCTCCACCCCACTCCCGCCTCCCAGCTGCTCCTCCCTTCCTCTCCGCCTTATATGGAGGCCGCTGTGCGGCGGTAAGTGCGACCCTTGACTGTTCTGCGGGCCAGGTCGCTCCTTACGCCGCACAGCTCCACCAGTTGTGCCCTTGCCTTCCCCACTGCCGCCTCCTGTTAGCGTAAGTTCACCGCCTCTTTTGTGCCCACTGTGTTAACTTTGCCGTTCTTCTTCCCTGTATTCCATTACTCCCAGCTGCTCCTCCCTCCCTCTCTGCCTTATATGGAGGCCGCTGCGCGGCCGCGTTGCTGGAGTCCCAGAGGCCAGCCCGTCTGCGCCCGTCCGCACCCGTCCGTGCCTGGACTGCGCCCACGCAAGGACCACTGGACCCCGCGAACGCCACAATGCTAGACTCCGCTACGACACCAGCACCCTCCACGCACTCAACGCCGGCCAATACCACACCTGCTTCCAGGCCGCCCCGAAAAGGACCCACGGACCCTTCTCCTGCCGCACCTGCAGCTTCACCTGTGACAGAGCCACCAAACCTCCAAGGACTGGACCCAACCATCTCCGCTGCATACTCCTCAACACCCGCTCCGTACGCAAACACGCCGTCGAGCTATGGGATCTGCTCAACACCTCCGCCCCAGATGTTGCCTTCCTGACCGAGACCTGGTGGAACGACTCCTCGGCACCTGACATCGCCATAGCCATCCCGGATGGCTACAAGATCACACACAGGGACAGCGCCAACAGAATCGAGGAGGAATAGCCATCATCCACAAGTCCACCCTCAAGGTCTCCACCCACATGGATGACACCCTCAAGACCACCGAACACCTGCACTTCCGGATCCACACTGACCCCAACACCACCCTGAGAGGAACACTCGTCTACAGACCCCCTGGACCCCGGGCACCGTTCAACGACTCCATCGCCAATCTCACCAGCACCCACACACTTGCCTCCATGGACTACATCCTCCTCGGGGACCTGAACTTGCACCTCGAGAACAACAACGACGCCAACTCCGCCACCCTGATCAACGACCTCGCCAACCTCGGCCTCAGACAACTCGTCACCACACCCACCCACGCCGCCGGCCACCCGCTGGACCCCATCTTCTCCACAAGCACCCAAGTCGCCTTCAACCACACCACCAAACTCCACTGGACCGACCAGCGCTGCATCCATTTCACCTTCAAGAAACCAACCACGCACCACCGCACCCAACAACTGCCCCGTCACTGCTGGAGCAAAATCACCGAAGATCAGCTGACCACCACCCTCGCCCAGAACCCACCAACTGACCCCATCGACACAGACCCCGATTCCCGCAACCTCAGGCAGTGGATTGAAGACTGCGCCAACACCCTCGCAGCTATCGAGAAACCCTTCATCAACCACGCCAACAAGAAAGCCACCTGGTTCACCGACGAGCTCCTGACCTCCAAACGCGACTGCCGCAAATTGGAGAAGAAATAGCTCCACAAACGCACACCAGACAGCTGCGCAGCCCACAAGGACGCCACCCGCAGACATCACCACCTCATTAGACGAACCAAGAGATCTTCCTTCAAAGACTGCCTGGATAACAACGTACACAACAGCAAAGAGCTTTTCAGCATCGTGAAGGAACTCTCCAACCCCAGTGCCAACGACATCCCACCCTCACAAGAACTGTGGAACTCACTGGCCACCTTCTTCCACCGTAAGATCGCTGACATCCACGACAGCTTCAACTCCACAACCACCCCGACAACGCCAGCCCCCACCCCTACGAACACCACCCGCACCAACCGCCTGACCTCCTGGCTCAACATCAACGAGACACGCAAGGTCATGAACTCCATCCACTCAGGATCACCGTCAGACCCACGCCCACACCACGTGTTCAACAAAGCCAACACAGCCTTCGCACCCCAACTACGGAAGGTCATCAACATCTCCTTGGAAACAGCGACATTCCCGGAAAGCTGGAAGCACGCCGAAATCAACGCCCTCCTCAAGAAGCCCAAGGCAGACCCCAAGGACCTCAAGAACCTCCGGCCCATCTCTCTGCTCCCGTTCCCGGCGAAGGTCATCGAGAAAATCGTCAACACGCAGCTGGCCCGCCACCTCGAAGACAACAACATCTTGGACCCGTCCCAATCCGGATTCAGACGAAACCACAGCACTGAGACAGCCCTCATCGCCGCCACAGACGACATCAGGCGCCAACTCGACAACGGTGAAACATCAGCCCTCATCCTCCTGGACCTGTCAGCCGCCTTCGACACGGTCTGCCACCGCACTCTAAAAACCCGCCTCCAAGAAGCCGGAATCCAAGAGAAGGCCCTCGACTGGACCACGTCCTTCCTCTCCGGCAGAACCCAGAGAGTCTGCCTTCCACCCTTCCGTTCCGAAGCCACCGACATCATCTGCGGCGTCCCCCAGGGTTCATCCCTCAGCCCAACGCTGTTCAACATCTACATGGCTCCACTCGCACAAGTGGCCCGCCAGCACGACCTTAACATCATCTCCTATGCCGACGACACTCAGCTCATCCTCTCCCTCACCAAGGACCCGTACACCACCAAAACCAACCTCCACGAAGGCATGAAGGCCGTCACCTACTGGATGAGGAGCAGCCGTCTGAAACAGAACTCGGACAAAACGGAGGTCCTCATCCTCGGACCCACCCGCTCAGCCTGGGACGACAAGTGGTGGCCGACCACGCTGGGGACAGCACCGACACCCACCGACCACGCACGCAACCTAGGATTCGTCCTCGACTCCTCCCTCACCATGGCGAAGCAGGTCAACGCCGTCTCCTCCTCCTGCTACAACACCCTCCGCATGCTCTGCAGGATCTACAAGTGGATCCTGACCGAAACAAGAAGAACGGTAATGTAGGCCCTCGTCAGCAGCAGGCTAGACTACAACAACCCACTTTACGCAGGAATCCCAGCCAAACACATGCGTCGACTACAACGCATCCAAAACGCCTCCGCCCGACTGATCCTCAATGTGCCCCGCCGCAGCCACATCACCCCCCACCTGAGAGACCTGCACTGGCTCCCCATTGACAAGAGGATCACCTTCAAGCTCCTCACCCACGCACACAAAGCACTCTACAATGCCAGACCAGCCTACCTGAACAGCAGACTCAACTTCAACACCCCCACCCGCCAGCTCCGCTCCACAAACCTCACCCTCGCCACGGTCCTCCGCGTCCAACGAAAGACCTCCGGCAGTAGATCCTTCTCTTACCTCGCCGCCAAGACCTGGAACACCATGCCGACCCACCTACGGCAGACCCAAGACCTACTCACCTTCAGAAGGCTCCTCAAGACCTGGCTCTTCGAGCAGTAACGGCACCCCCCCCCCATAGCGCCTTGAGACCCTCACGGGTGTGTAGCGTGCTTTACAAGTACCTTGATTGATTGATTGATTTTATTGCATATAAGTCACCCCTAAGGTAGGCGCTAGGTAGCCCATAGGATAGGGTGCATGGTGCATTGCAATTAAAAGGTTGGACATGTACTTTTACATTTTCCATATCCTGGGCCCATATTACGATAAGGTTGCTCTTCCCTTGTTTTTGCCATGGGACAACTAAAAATAGGTAAGCTGAGTGCAAACAGGGAAAGTGCACCCTATTATGGTGAATGTGCTGCCTTCAGGTCAGCCGCCAACTCATGCTGTCCTGGAGGCAGCACAATAAGGTGAAATATGGAGTGGTTGCTTCAAAGCCTCTATGTTTCACAGTGCAGGCTACCTGCAATTTTAAGAGGTATTAGAGATCCTCTTGTAGTGGGTGCAGTGAGTGACTGCACATGCCTGCAAAGGGATGTCTGGGGAGCTCTAGGACCCGCTTTCTCCCCTCCAGAATGTTGCTTTTAGGAGGTGCACTAAAGTGGGCAACATTTTTGAGGTGCACTTTAAGTAGTCTTCCTAAAGACATGTTTGTCGTTGAGCCTGCGTCCATAATACAGGGTGGGTGCAGAGGCAAAGTGATTCCCTCATTGCAGGGGCCATGCCCCCATTCAAATAAGGGAATTCCCTCTTGAGATAGCGCTGGTGCCACATGTGCACCAGCGCTATCAGTTTTACAGAAGGGGCCTCACAAGTGTCTGCGGCCCCTCCTGTAAAGCTTCGTAGGGGTGCGCAAAGCGGGCACACACACCCATTGTGCCACAGAGCACTTTCTGTAATGCAACCCATGGTAGTGAAAGGCTCCTAAATTCTGTTTTCAATACTGTGAGGCCTATCTCCCCCATAGGATAACATTGGGTTGCCTTATTACATTGAATTAGTGATTGGGAACAGGTGAGCATTTTGTGTTTGGGGTCTGAGAAATTTTAATTAAAAATACTCTTTAATGGAAAAGTCAGCTTTGAAGTAACAATTTTGAAAAGGCCACTTTTAGAAAGTTGGCATTTTCCTGCCCTAATTATTTAGTACCTGCAGCCTATTACATGACAGGGTGTAGTTGGCAGTTGGATTTTTTTTATTCCTCCCAGATAGCCACACAATAGACGGATTAGGTGTGCCTGAATGGGCTATCAACTGGCAGGATCGGTGGGGCAGAGCTTGGCACAGCACTGCTTGCAACTGAGTAGGCTATGCTCTGCCTTCGCACAAAGACTTGTCACCCCTGAATTGTTAATATAGCTAGCTTTGAGCCAAGGTGAGAAGTCAGGAAACTTCAAGCACTTCAAAATGAACTCTCTAGAAATGTCATCGACTTCAAAGAAGGGACCAGGAATAAAAATAGGTCCCTCAGACCCATTTTTCAGTTCACATTCTGGCCCTATGGAAGGACGCTCAGAGCACTCCCTGCTGCTGTATGGGCAATTTTGATGCCTGTAGCCTGCCTTGAACAATCGGAGGTCTTGGTGGTGGTGCTAAAAGTGCCTATATAGCCTAAATAAAAAATGTGGAACATAAAAAATATTTGGCTAAAAATTGCTCTGAAAACCAAGTGAAGGCCGGGACCAACATCTCATCTATCCACCCAAGGTGTACTACTGATTGGCCTGACTCAGTGGTCTTTCTCCAAAGGGGTATCCGGTCTCATGGAACTGTCATCGGCTGCAGCCTCCAGCCTCATCCTGCTGGAGATTTTTGACTTACAAAAAAGAGAATCCTGCTGGCGATTTTAGACTTCCAAAAAAGAGACTAAATTTGAATGCAGAAATCTTCACTGCAACTTCATCCACCGGCTCCCTTTCGACCACGCTCCCTCCTCAGACATTGCCTGCAGCCTTGCCCATCCGAACGTTACCTTCTCAGGATACTTGCCTTTGAAACTTCTTCTCAAAGGTAAGCGCCAACCAGGCCCAATTCACTTTTTGCATCCTGCTCGCGCTCCATTTCAGTCGCCCATGTTTTTTCGATTTTGACCCAGCCTCGCGCCACTAGCTGATCACTGTTCACACTTTGATCTTTAGGGCGCTAGTTTTACCTTAAACTTAAAAATATCGTAACTGGCTTTTCTGATAATTTATTACAATTTACTCTATTTTTCTAAATTGGTGTGGGATTTTTCTTCTGTTGTGTTTCCACTTTATTGCTGTTTGTGTGCTGCAAAAATACTATAACACTTTTCTCTAAGTTAAGTCTGGCCTATTTTTGTGCCACGCTACCAGAGGGTTGAGCACAGGTTAATCCAGGGACTTTTGTGGCTCACCCTGACAGGGATGTGGCTTTCACTTGAACAGGGGTCACTCCCCCATTCAATTAACACCCCCATTTTTCATACTGACTAATACCTACCACCCAAGCCATTCTTTTAGCTTTGGGGGTCTAGAATAGTCAGAATTATCACACTTGCAGGTGTGGGATGGTTAATAGTTGTGTTGGTACTGTCATTGAAAGAGCTGGAAGGGGCAATGGATGGTGCGAGATTCAGTGGCCTCCTGACGAGGGCCTTGACACTTATGTTTTTTACAAATGAATCACTGATAAAAACTACAAAAAGTAACACTAGTATCATGTACACTGATGCTGCAGGTATTTGACAAGATATAAGTAAACTATTTATCAGATTCATGGAAAATAGAGAATGGAATAAGCACCCTGGGAGACTCTAATACCAAAAGAGATAAATCCACAAAAGACATGTCACTGAAAAGTATGCAACTATTGTAAGAATGAACAGATTTGGGTGACGGAAAGAGACGAGAAAAAATAGGATCTTTGATTTGGGAGGACGATGTGGCAATAAATCAGCTATAACTCGGCCTTGTACCATGCACAGTGTTCTCATAAATGATGTAGTTTGAAATGACATGAGTGATGTTATGAATGCTATGATTTAATATGCTATAAGTGGAGTAATATGAAAGGCTAAAAGCAATGCATGGTGAAGGCATGGGTTAAGTTGATTTACTTTGTCTAGCAGGTTTACAACACTGTATGAAAGCGTGTGAATTGTAGAAAGTTTTGGTTGTGTCGGGAATTACAAGTTTAATTTAGAACTATAACTTTTTCAGTTTCTAAGGTTTGTGTGGTTTATGTTGTTTTTGTATGCAAATAATACATTAAGTTTTACTAACTATGACTAAGCTTTAATCTTTGTTATTTTCCATTGAATTTCTCTGGGGTTTTTTGTTTGGAAAATTTGGTTTCTAATCATATAATGTTGTATATTTTGGAATTAATTCTGTGATATCATTTTTTTTTGTTTCACATTTGACTATTACTGTGGTCCTTTCTTAATAATTTCTCGTGTAGTGGCGTAGAGTGGAGTGGCATGGCTTAGAGTGTTGTGGAGTGGTGTCCAGTGGAGTAAAATAGAGTGGACTACAGTGGCATACAGTGAGGTGAAGTAGAGTGGCATATACTAGAGTGGCATCAAGTGCAGTGGCATAGAGTACAGTGCTGCAGAGGACAGTCAAGTGGCATTGAGTGCAGTATCATAGAGTACAGTGGTTTAGAGTAGAGTGGAGTGGCATATAGTGCCCTGGGGCAGCAAGCAGTGGAGTAGAGTAGAGCAGACTGCAGTAGAGTGCCTTGGAATTCAGTGGCATAGGGTACAGCCATGTATGGCACAGTAGAATAGAGTACAGTGGCATACAGTGCAGTGGGCTATAGTAGAGTGGTGCAAAGTACAGTAGAGTCTTGAACAGTGTAGTGACGTAGAGTACAGTGCAGTGGTGTAGAGTAGAGTTGTGCAAAGTAGTGTGAGGCAAAGTGCAGTGGCATACAGTGCAGTGACATAGAGTAAAGTAGTACAAAGTAGAGTTGTGATTAATGAAGTGGGGTAGAGTGAAGTGCAGTAGAGCACGTTGGCGTACAGCAGAGTGGAATAGAATAGTGTGGCATACAGTACAGTGACATAGAGTGCGTGGTGCAGAGTACACTGCAGTGACCTAGAGTGCACCCGCATACAGTGGTGTACACTGCAGTGGAGTAGCGTGCTGTACAATGGAGTGGAGTAAAGTAGAGTGACATAGAGTGCAGTGGCGGCATAAAGTACAGTGGTGTAGATGGACTTGTGGTTGATTGAAGTGGGGTAGAATGAAGTGGGCTACAGTAGAGTTGCATAGAGTAGTCGGTTACAATACAGGGGTAAAGTGAAGTGGGGTACTGTGAAGTGGGGTATTGGTATGCCACTTCTTCAGTAGATTCTGGTTCCTCCAAACTTGGTGGCGAGGCTGACCTGACCCTCCAGATGATGTACCTCTTCTTGCTTCGATGCTGCGTCAAGGTCGTCGGGGAGCATCAAGGTGACAAACCGGACTCCACAGGGTCGCTGCATGCGGTGTGCAGGAGAGTGATACATTAACCCAAAGAGAGCTTCTCTGCGATTTCTCGAAGATTGGAGGTACTCAGGGGTTTTTGGAGTCCTTGCAGGATTAAGATGACACAGCAGGCAGCGATTGTTGAGTCCTTGGAGCAGCTAGCAGAGTTTGGCGCCTTTTTCTTCTGCAACAGGGCTTCAGTTATCTTGCAGTGGATCTTCTTTGTCCTGGTCTTCTTTGGTCCAAGGAATCTGAGGTTCAGGTCTTAGGGAGCCACCTAAATACTGAATGTGGAGTGTTACAAGGTAAACGCCAAGGGGCTATCTACCTTTAGGGTGCCTACACCCTTTAGTGACCACTTCCTGTGGTAAGGGGAACTACCCTAGCCCTGATTGGAGGTTTTCTCACAATCTCATGAGGTGGAATTACAGGGGAGGGGTAAACCTCGCCTGGCCTGCCCTAGGTGTGGTACAGGCTGAGGGGGAGCCCTACTTCTCATCTAACTAACTTTCCTGACTTTCTGTGCACCCAAAGTGAAGAAGGAAAGACGGTTTGGCCTCCCCTAATATCTGGAGGTTCCTGTGTTGGATTTTAAAGTCGGCATTGCCTTTGAAGCTTCCCGCCTGGGAAGGCCATCCTATCCTGGAGGAGGTGTAAAACACCCCCACCCAGAACAGGTATTATTTCTGTCCTCTGAGAGCTCTGGCTCTCAATCCATGAGGTCAGAAACATGTCTGGTGGTGGCAGGATGGTGAAAAACATCCATGTACCCCGCTAGTGTTTGGGTAGGTTTTAGGGGACCCTCTAACAGGATCTCATGTGTAAATTTATTGATAAATCCAACACTGGCATAAGTGAGGATACATTAAGACAAAATGTTTGGTAACAAACATCTTTGAAATCAAGGCAGCCATCATGGAACTGGTAAACCTGTGTTGACAAGTATCCCGACCATATACTCTTTATAGCTTCCCTCTTCACTTGCAACATCACTGAATGGACTGGACATGGTAGGGGCATATCTGCTCATGCCGATATGCCCACACATAGGATAAAGTGTATTCAGCATTAGGGCTAAAGGCCTGCACTAGGGGTGACTTACCTATATCTTATGCATTGCATGGAAGGCATGACACACAGGGCCGTGTGCTATGTCAACTCTTCTGATTTTCCTGCACCAGGACACACAGCCTACAATGGCAGAGTGCATAGCCTTAGTGAGGGGGCCCTTGGGTTGCACCAGTGCTGCAGCCCAAGAGGACCCTCTTCAGTACCCATGACCTAGGTACCAGGGGTACCACTCCCTAGGGACTTACAGGGGTAGCTGAAGTTGTGACAATTGTGGTAAATTGTTTTGGGAAAGAGATCTGGCACTGGGGACCTGGTTAGAAGGGACCCAGTGCACTTACAGTTCGAAATCATATCAGGCATCAAGCAAAAAGTGGGGCCTAACCATGCACAAAGAGGCACTTTCCTACCATAGATAAATGGGGTAGAGTGAAGTGGGGGATAGTGAAGTGGGGTAGAGTAGAGTGGCATAGGGTGAAGTGGGATAGAGTGAAGAGGGATAGAGTGCAGTAGGGTAGAGGACAGTGACATAGAGTACAGTGGCATAGAGTAGGGTAAAGTCTTGCACTGTGGAGTAGAGTGCAATGGGGTCAAATGACACAGCGTAGAGTGTAGTAAAGTGTCATAAAGCACAGTGGTGCATCATACAGTAGAGTTGAATGGAGTGGAGCAGAGTGGAGTCATGTAGCATAGAGTGGAGTAAAGTGTTGAGGAGTGGAGTGTTGTACAGGGCAGTGGTGTGGTGTGTCAAAGAGTGTTGGAGTGTGTTGTAGAGTGAGTAGAGTGGAGTGGCATAGAGTAGATTAGATTGTTGTAGAGTGGAGTGACGTTGAGTAGAGTGAGGTTCAGTGTGATAAAGTGGAGTGGGTTAGAGTGTCATAGAGTTGAGTGACATAGAGTGGCATAGAGTGAAATAGCATAGAGTGGAGTAGAGTGGAGCAGAATGGAGTAGTTTGTCATAGAGTACACTGGAGTTAATTGGGGTGGAGTGGTATAGAGGAAGTTGCATAGAGTGGAGTAAAGTGGAGTACATGGGCATACAGTGGAGTAGAGTGTTGTATAACAGCATAAATTGTAGTAAAGTGTTGTAAAGCTGAGTGGCATAGAGTGATGTAGAGTGGGGTAGAGTGGAGGGCGTAGAGTGTCATAGAGTGGAATACGATGTCATAGAGCGAAGTAGAGTAGAGTTGCATAGAGTGTAGTGGTGAAAGTACAGACTCACCACATGCTGGTCATTACTTTTTAACTGAGGGCTGAAAACTGTTGATTTTAATTGTTGTTTTGGGGTTATGTTTGGGAAAAGGGATGTTTTACTTATTTTGCACCATACTGCAGCAACTACACTTCAGTCCACCACAGATTCCTGTTTGTGCGGAAAGGGTTAGGCTACTGCAGCTAATCCCCTCACTTCCTGGACACCATCTTGTGAGGTAAGCGTTCTAGCGCTCCCTTCCTTTGGCCTATTTTATGAGCATGCCAGCACGGACGCACTGCACGGTACGCTGGTCATTACTTTTTAACTGTGAGCTGGAAACTGTTGATTTTAATTGTTGTTTTGGGGTTGTGTTGGGAAAAGGAACATTTTACTTATTTTGCACCACATTTTAGTACCAACCCTTCGGTCTGCCCCATATCTCTGTGCGGAAATGGTTAGGCTACTTCAGTTAATTTCCTCACTTCCTGGCTGCCATCTAGTGAGGTTTGCACTCCAGCATTCGCTCCCTGGGACCTATTTTAAGGGCATACTAGTGCGGACATGCCAAAGGCACGCCAAAGACATTCCCATCCGTGCCAGTCTGCTCCTCGATGGCACTAGGGGCCAGGACCCCTGGTGATTTGGAATCAGCCCTATCCAATACCCTAAACAGTGCAAAAGCTGTGGTTAAAGATTAACACAGTAAGAAATTTAACCATAATACCTTAGTCCATGGCAAAGTATTAATTGTAGGTCACTAGTCAAACATGAATTGTAAATACGTGATTTCCCGGAAGAGGATCAGCCAGATGCTGTCTTCCTTACAGAAATGTGTCTCATGCAGGACACTTCTCCTGATATTCTTGAAGTTATCCCTAAAGATGTAGTCATTTTGAGAATGGATAGGCAAGGACAGAGAGGAGGGGGAAAATTATAATATTAATGCAAGCGATACCGTGTACCCTCTCCAAGTTGTGCATTGAAGGTAGTGAAGCAGCTCTGTTCTCGCTGGTGCTGACCAGTAAATGCACAAGATCAGGCAGTTTTAGCTGTCGTTCACCAAGTCCTGCCTACATGTTTGTCTCATGGTTAGCAGACGTGGTGACTCCCCTGGTTCATCGGTGCTCTAACTTTACAGTTATGGATATGCCTTAATCTGCATTTTGACAATGTCACTTGTCTAGCAGCAACATTGGTGACTGTAGACCTGGAGAGGTTGCAGCTGGTCCAGTGTGTGACTTCCCCCACACATAGATTGGGGCATATAATTGACCCTATCTTTTTTAATTTGACTGGTACAGCCACTAATCAACCTAGCCCTCTCACTTTGACTGACCATATGGCCATTCCTTTCTCAGCTCCTTATGAGAAGGCCCCTAGTAGTCTTGCCTCAGCCTCCCTCACAAGGATGAGGAGGTGGGCTAAAGTTACTATCCCTAACTTTTGTGATGCTCTTGTCACTAGTCGGCCTATTCTGGATAGTTGTATACTATACACAGAGCGGATGCACAAATGGATAACTGGATTAATGGAGTGTTAGATAAATAGCTCCACTAGAGAACTAGATCTTCCGCAGATTAAATCCATCAGCTGGATGATTTAAAGAGTATTTGCTAATATAAAAAAAAATAAGTAAACTAAAAACAGGCCTTATTTGAGGTCAATCTATTGGTTAAATATGTATTTTCAGAGTCAAAAATTATTTCCTTCAGTCAAATAAGAGAATTTATTTAATTTCCAAAATTCTTCGTAGGCCAACATGTGTTTCACGAGAACATGTTGCTTCCTCAGGAACAAGATATTAATATTACAACATGCAATATTTAATTAACTTGTTAGAAGCAAAACTGCACAATGATGTTTTTACAGACACCCTCGTTACATTCCTTTTTGTCCGTCGTACAGGGAATCAAGTTTAATGCCATCCCATTCCCATTATAAACCTATGATACACATTAACATACAGCTTTATACCCAGGAGAATTCCCATTCTGATCACTATTATGCATTTTTGCTTCGAACAAGTGAATTTATTATTGCATGTTGTAATATTAATATCTTGGCCCTGAGGAAACGACATGTTGTCATCAAACACGTATTGGCCTATGAAGAATTTTTAAAATGTAATAAATTCACTTATTTGACTGAAGAAAAGGCTTTTTGACTCTGAAAATACGTATTTCAACAATAGATTGACCTCAAACAAAGTCTGTGTTTAGTTTATTGCCTATACAGGACTGGAGGGTTTTGTCTTGTAATCTCTATTTCGAGGTCTGTGTTAAACCCTTAGAGAGCCTCCTTTCCCCTCCTCTTCCTTGTGTTAAAAAAGAAGTGTAAGCACCTGGCGCGCGGTGGTGCAGAGAGTATGATCCCACCTGTAAAAGGGGCTATGTGTCTGCACGAAAATATATAATCGTTCTATCAAGCAAGCTTCCTGTGACTTTTATACAAATAAAATTCAGTCAGCCCAATGCTCGTCCTGTGAATTTTTCTCAAGTCTTAACATCAATTGCGTCTTCTGAAGAGTGCTGCAATGTCTTGGCCCACTTCTTTATGAAAAAGGAGACCAAACTATATGAGTCTAGTCCTGAAAAAGCTAGAGATGCCCCATGTTTGAGCTCTTGGTTCATCTGCTTGAAGGATAGCTCTAAGCTATTGAACTTCAGCCCAATTGAGCTTGAGGAGCTGACATTTGGTAGCAGTGAAGTCAGGGTCGCCGTTGGACCAGGTCTCCCCATCCATATTAGCAAGAGTGGTGGAGGTGACTCTACCTATAGTAGGCGGATCTATAAATAGATCCCTGGCTTCTAGCCAGGTTCCTGGGTGATGGAAGCATTCTACGGTGGTCCCACTATTAAAAACATAGTTTCTGGATCCCACTAAGCTGGAGAATTTCCGTCTGATTTTGCTACTACCTTTATACTCTAAAATTTCAGAGAAATTTGTTGATAGGCAGCTTTATGGCTTTATAGAGAGGCACAACTTACTACATGTGATGCAATCAGGTCTTTGTTCATCACACAGTACTGAGTCTGCCTTGTTGTTGGCGACAGATTTAATCCATAAAATCCTGGACTCAGAGGATTCGGTGGCACTGTTATTATTAGATCTTAGTGCCACATTCAATTGTGTGTCCCATAACCTCCTATTGAAGTGACTCTGGAACTGTGGAGTGGGAGATAAAGAATTGAGCTGAGCTGCTTCATTCTTACAGAAACATACTTTTCAGATATCACAAAAACCGTACCAGTCAAAAGTGCTTCTAGTGAATCAAAGAGTGCCACAGGGCTCGATATGAATTCAACATGTGTACATCAATCACTTGCGGAGATTACCGAACGCTATGGGTTTACCATCATCTCATATACGAATGACACAGTTTATATCACACTGTCACAGAACTCTTCTAACATGGCCTCATCCTTGTGACCCTGCCTTGCAGAAGTTGCCCAGTGGATTGACCGGTACTGTGTTAAGATCAATGCTGGAAAGACTAGGGTGCTGAACTTGGGCACTCAATCAAACATCTGGCCCACTGCTTGCTGGCCCCTAGAGCTGGGTCAACTAACTGAACCAAAACCGAAGGTATTTGGCTGGACAGAAATCTGTCTTCTGACAGCCACATTACTGCAGTGGCAGGAAAATGTTTTGGAATTCTCAAGATGTTGAGAAAAATTCTCTGCATTCTGCCAGACCCAGCTATAAAAACAGTAGTTCAGGCTCTGATTGTCACAAGGCATGATTACTGCAATGTGCTGCATCAAGAGGCTCCAAAGAGTGCAGAACGTTGCTGTGCATCTTCTCTTGAAAAGGGGGACACACTTAAGAAGCTGCCCTGGTTGCCGGTGAGGCATAGGTCTTCTTTTAAAGCCTAGTGCTATTTTGACAAGACACTTGCAGAAAAAGGATCACAGTATCTTCAATCTCTTGTCAGACCATATATACCAGCAAGAAATCTAAGATCAGCTTGGGAGAGGTTGATATCTGTTCCCGACATAAAAAAATGGCATGCTCAGGTGACAGTTCTTTCAGCTACCTGGCACCGTAGTAGAGGAACTCTTTGCCAGATTCAGACGTAGTGTGTTTTTTAGGAAGCAATGTAAAACTTGGTTCTTTAGAGTGGGAGCTAGAAAAGTTTCATCACTGCATATGGGACTGTGGATGCCTGTAACTAGTGTGGGGGCACCTCTTTCGAGGTAGCTATTCTCTTTATAAAATGAGTTTTTAATATTATTAGGGTGGATTATTGTATAGTATTGTGTCGTAGAGTGTCATATTGTAGAGTATCATGCAATACAGGGTCACTGAATGAAGTGCTGTGGCGTAGAGTGGAGCGACATACAGTGTCATGGCGTACAGTGTTATGGCATAGAGTATGGTGCTGTACGTCTTGGTATAGAGTGAAGTGGCGTAGAGTGGAGTGTCATACAGTGAAGTGGCATAGAGTGGAGTGTCATACAGTGAAGTGGCATACAGTGAAGTGGTGAACAGTGGAGTGGCATGTCATAGAATACAGTGGAGTTGCATAGAATAGAGTGGCATAGAGTGGAATAGCATAGAGTGAAGTGGCATAGATTGGACTGGCATAAAGAACAGTGGTGTATAGTTGAGGAGCATAAAGTGGAACGATGTAGAGTGAAGTGGCATAGAGTGGAATAGAGTACAGTGGAGTGGCGAAGAGTGGAGTGGCATGTCGTGAAGTAGAGTGGAGTGGCCTGTCATAGAATGCAGTGGAGTGTGTCATTGAGTGGCGTGTCAAACAGTGTCTTCCAGTGTAGGGGTGTAGGGTGGAGTGCCATAGAATGGAGTGGTATAGAGTGGAGTGGCATACAGCAGAGTGGTATAGAGTGGAATAACAATGATTGGAGTGGCATAGAGTGTTGTGGCATAGAGTGTCTTGCCATACAGTGTTGTGACATAGAGTGTTGTGATGTACAGTGTGGTGGCATACAGTGTCATAGAGTAAAGTGGCGTGGTGTAGAGTAGAGTGGCCTTAGAGTGGGTTGGCGTAGAGTCAATTGGGGTATTGTAGAGTGTTGTAGAGTGACACAGAGTGGAGTAGAGTGCTGTAGAGTGGAGGGGCATAGAGTGCAGTATAGTGTGTGGAAAGGTGTAGAGTGGAAGTGGGGTGTAGGAGCGTGGTGTACATTGGTGTAGAGTGGAGTGGAGTGGAACATCATAGAGTGGAGTGGTGTGTCATAGACTGGAGTGGCTTGCCATGGAGCAGAGTGGCTAGTCATACAGTGTTGTATAGTGGAGTAGAGTGGCATACATTGAAGGGGCATACAGTGGAGTAGAGTGTTGTAGAGTTGTGTACATTATAGTGGTGTCTCGTACAGTAGAGGAGAGTTGCATGCCATGAAGTGGCATGGTGTACATGGTTGTACAGAGTGAAGGCGAAGATTAGAGTGCAGTAGAGTGAAATGGGATGTCATAGCTTAAATGAACTGGCATGTTATGGAGTGGAGTGGCATATGGTAGAGTGGAGTAGCGTGTGTTAGAGTGGAGTACCGTGTAGTAGATCGGAGTGGCATGTTGTAGAGTGGAGTTGCATACAGTGTCATAGAGTGGAGTTCAATGTTGTGGAGTGGAGTGGTATGTTGTAGGGTTGTGTGGCATAGAGTGGTGTGGTGTGTTGCACTGTAGAGTGGAGTGGCATATCATATAGTGGCTTGTGGTACCGTGCCTTATAGTAGAGGGGCGTAGAGTGTAGTGGTATTGACTTAACTAGGATGTCATAGAGTGGAGTGTCATGTAGTAAGGGTGGAGTGGTGTGGTGTCAAGTGGAGGAGCATGGAGTGTCATAGAGTGGAGTGGCATGTTGTGGAGTGGAGTGGTGTGTTGTGTTGTAGAGTGGAGTACCGTAGCGTGGTGTGGTGTGTCACAGAGTAGAGTGGAGTGACATGTCAGACAGTGGCTTGTAGTACAGTGTCTTAGAGTGGAGGGGTGTAGAGTGCAGCGGCATAGACTGAACTGGGATGCCGTAGAGTGGAGTGTCATGTAGTAGAGTGGAGTTGTGTGTCATCGAGTGGAGGGGCAAGGAGTGTCAAGAGTGGAGTGGCATGTTTTTGAGTGGAGTGGTGCATGGTGAAGTATAGTGCCTTGTCATAGAGTGGAATGTTCTGTCGTTGAGTGGAGTGGGGTGTCGTAGAGTGGAGTGACATGTTATAGAGTGGAGTGTTGTTTAAACAGATGGAATGAGAAATTGTCGGAACAGATTTAGATGCAATTTTGCTAAAATATAGATTATGGGTTGTAAAGGGTACTTCTTGGTAGTAACTTTTAATTGGTTCATTGGATTTAGCCTTACAGGGCCTGATTCACAAAGGTAAACTTACACTTTTGTTTAAATTTATGATTGTTTGCTATTTATAAAGGATATTTATGAGTATTACTTTTACGACCACTGAGTCTCAACACCTAAAAAGATAGAACTGTCCAATCTTTTTATGTGCAGAGACTCCACAGTTAGAAATAAACTACTAGTAAAATGCCTTTGTGAATAGCAAACAATCGTAAACAAACCCAAAAGTGTAAGTTTACCATTGTGAATCAGGCTCATTAGGCACAAAACACAATGATATATTGTGCTGCAGTATACAGTGGTAATGTCACAGTATACAGCAGTACATCACGATGAATGACAAAACATTGTATGATTGGGTAATAAAAGCGCTTGCAAAATTAAAAAGCAGCCGTATTGTTTAGACCACACTTGGTCTCCGTTCTGAGTTTTAAGAGTAAATACAGGTGTTGAATTTGGCTCTTTCCGCAGAGTCTCTCCCAGACTTTTTACCTTCACCCTCCTTTGGCTTTTAGAACTCTGCTCACAATTCCACTTATAACCAGTGCTTAAGTGCTTGTGCTCTTTCCTTATAACATGGTGGCATTGGTTTTCAACCAATTGGCACTTTTAATTTACCTGTAAGTTCATAGTAAACTGGTACTGCCTGTATCCCGGGCATGTAAATTAATTGCCACTAGTAGGCCTGCAGCACTGATTGTGCCACCCACTTTAGTAGTCCCTTACAAAATGTCTCAGGCCTGCCACTGCAACCTGTGTGGGCCGTTTTAAAAATGACATTTTGACCTGTCAAAATAAACCTCTTTCAAGCCTAAACCTTTTTAATCCATATAAAAAAACCCTAGTGTAGGCCCTAAAAATCCCAGAGGGTATGGTTTAGCATATTTAAAAGGAAGGACATGTACTTTGAAGTTGTACATGCCTTGGTAGTGAAAAACACCTAAAGTTGTTTTTCTCTAGTGCAAGGCCAGCCTATCCCATAATATTGGAGTTACTTTATTACTTTTACTAAGCTGTAACTTCTAACTGGGAGCATGTAGACAAGTTCAGTTTGGTGTCTAAAAAATTGTAATTAAAAGCCCTCTTTAATGGTAAAGTCTGATTTTTAATCACTATTTTGAAAAAGTCACTTTTAGAAAGTTGGCATTTTCTCGTGCTAACCATTTGGTGCCTGTAGCCTGATCCTGGATCACATGATAAGAAATAGCTGGCAGTTGATCTTTGTGTATTGCACCCAGACAGTGAGAAAAGGAAACATAGGTGTTGGCAGGATGGGCCTGTCTGAGTTAAAAAGGGGGAGGTACTGGCATCTACCACACTTGCACATCACAAAGACTTTGCCTGAGCACTCTCACAAAGGGGATTATCACTGGTATTTTATGACCCCAGACAAGCGGGGAGCAGGAGCAAGAGGTAGGGGATGCCTGAAGCCTCAGGGGATGAAAACCTTTAAAATCTTTCTCCACTTCAAAGTGGGCACCCGGTATAATTGTTGGACCTCAGACCCCAACTCTTCAGTACACTTCTGAACCTGTGGAGTCTGCCAGGAAAAAATGACTGCTGTGCTGCTGAAAGGACTGTCACTCTTCTAGACTGCTGCTCTGAACAATTGCTGCCCTGCTGTGCTGACCTGCTACCTACTGGCCTCTTGCCAAGGTGAGAAGGACTGGACCTGCTTCTGTTGAACCCAGGACCCCATAGTGAGTCCAAGCTCTAGTTGTCTGGCTTCCTGACTACCAGCCTCAGGGACCACAGGCTCCAACATCCCTGAACCCAGCACTTGGACTCTGCTATCTGTGATTGCTACCCTGCCAAGTGGTGACACCACAGTCCTAGACCCTTGAAAGTGGGCTTGAAGTTTCTCTGCCAGCCCATATGAAAATTCAGCAGCATCGATGCATCTCCTCTGCTAAGAGGGGAAATCTCAAGCAGAATCAACACATTGTGTCTGCTACATGGAGTTTTCCGACACAGGGACTTAGCATCACAGCCCACAGCCCCATTGGAACCACCACTGTATGACACATCACCAATGCAGCCCCTCGCATCAAAAGCCTCTTGTCGACAGCAGCCTCGATGACAACGCATCGCAAGACTCACAGCTTCTTTAGAACCAGCCGTGCACACTACATCCTCGCAGAACCTTGGAACCTACATTGCATTACGCATTTCTGACCAGGACCTCACATTGCCTTAGCTTTGTTACGCATCCTCGACATGGAACTTCACAACTCTTCACAATCCTGATTTAAGATACTCTTGTTCAATGGGTCTAGCTAGGTCCGAGGGGCTGGCCCGCACTACTTCCTGGTTGGCCTGAACTGGTGACTGTGTCCCAGTCTGGCACAATCAGATATGGACAGTTGGTGCTTTGTGCTTTTTGGCGCTAATTTCACTGAAAACGTACATTTCCAAATCTCTGGCTCTACTGATTGGATTTTTGTTGTTTTGGTCTTGATTTATTTATTAATATGCACTCTATTTTTATAAAATAGTGTGGTATTTTTTGTGTTTTATTTTCACTTTAATACGGTGTGAAGTGCTGCATAAATGCTTGACGAATTGCCTCTAAGTTAAGTCTGAGTACTCTGTTCCCAGTTATCAGAGCATAGGTTAATTTGGGGCTTGCTAGTGCCTTCAACTTGACAAGGATTGTGTTTCCTGATTGAGTAGGGTTCACCTTCCTCAACCAGTAACCCAATTTCTTACAATAGTGCACTACTGTCTTATAAGTGGATAGGAATAAATTAGCCTGTTTATATAAGTGTGTAAAGGTAGGTAAAAGTAGTTTTATTACTTCATCTCCTTTCATAAAAGTTTGCGGAGTACCACAGTATTACCTAGAATGTACTCCAATAGAGTTGTTACCATTTACCTCTTGAGAGCTGTTACAAGCTGGCACTGTAACTGATCTACGCGCTATAGCAGCATGTTGCAGTCCCTAACACAGACACTTGTACCACAGCGCTTTGCACCCTTAAACCGTACCATGCATCAACGTGAAGGAGAGCGTACGATGCAGGTAGAGTGGTGACCCAGGGGTGTGTACCATTTGCACCTCCAAGTCCCTTGTCAAAAACCTCTTGTTGTTATGGAAAGGCTTTCAGGGCAGGTTTACTGTGTGCTCTTCATTGAAATATGGAAAGGCTCACACCCCTCTCTGTGGAGGCCATTTTCCCTTGATGCCCTTGCAGCCCTAGGGAGAGAGACCTGTGCTGTGCCCCACCCCCCACCTTCTGCCGTGCCTCCTAGGCCCAGCAGCCTGTCGCGTGTGGTGGCCCCTACCCCTAGGCATCTCAAACTGGAAATTTGGAGCACACAAGAATTTGCTGTCTAGCATTTTTTGGATCATTTGGCCCCATGAGATAGACAAGGTGCTTATCCGGAAACTCTCACTATAGACACATTAAGGTCTCTTGGCCACACACGTTGCAAAAAGCCTAAATCTCGATGCATTTATATTTTAAAATGCAATCGTTGTTCCTCATTCTTTAGATCCGTAAAAAAGAATTCCCTAATCAGCAGTCTTTAGATACAATATGTTGGTGAATATACGCCCAGCAACTCAACTGTAGACTGCATCCTTCTGTATCATGTGAAAGTAGTGCTGATGTCTAATCTTTTTGTCGTATTGCTTGATGAGAATACCTTCTAATATGTGCATATTTGAATGGTCAAACACTTCCCTGCAATTCGGTGTAGAAATACATGAGTGCACATGTTCTCACTGAACTAAATCAACTATATTTCTTGCACGTGAATCACTTCTATTTAAACATATTCATAGCTGATTACATATATATCCATGCAGCTATAATAGAAAGTTCTTGAACCTAAAAAGAAAGGCAAGGTAGTTTCCCGTCTCCTACGCTGGACATATAATAGGATATTTTGAAGTTAAAACTATTGCTCAGTTTTACCGAATATGCCTTTGATTGTCCTCACAATAAAAAGTTATCAATTATTATTTGAAGGGAACTGAATGTTCCATTCTAAAAAGGGCTGTGGACTGTCATCTTTTCTTTTTATAGCACTCGAGACACTTCTAAATGCCTTAAGGAAAGAAATTCAATTTAAGGGAATTTGAATTAGAAGTAAATCTTACAAAATGGTAGCACACGTCGATGGTGTCATTCTCCTTAAGATATACAAACCTCGGTCCAGATAATGCTACACATAATGCATGAATACTCATTAAGACCAGGACAAAAGTCGAACAAATCAAAATCCAAAATTATAATTCTAAATATACTTAGCATGAAACAAATCGTGAGTAATATGGGCCTGAAGTGGCAAATTGGGCTCCTTAGATGTTTAGGTGTCGAATTTGTTAATTATGTGACTGGCACTGCTAGGATCAAATCTAAGAAAACAATTGTCTATAATTAAGAAAATATTTGAAACCAGGCCATCAAAATTCATGATTTGATTTGCCACTAAAATGATCATTACACCCATTGTGAATTATTCATGTGCCCTGGTTCCTGCCACTAACAATGTCAATGTTATTGTTTTAGTTAATAAAAACCCTAACAATGTAAATCTACACAATAGTAAAATGTGGATCCATGTGAAAAATGTAATTAAGCACCATGGTTAACTGTTATATCATAATTATTCTAACGAAAACAAGTTTCATTGCTAGAAGAGGGAATACAACTAATTATATTGGCCCTCTTAGGCTAAAGTACATAAACAGGAAGGGGAGCAGGGACAAAGTGCTTAATACAGTGCAGAATAATGGGCCCGGTTCACAAAAGTAAGCTGAGACAAAATCATAACTTTATGACTTTTGGCATTCCCAAAGGGCATTTAGGAGTAGTAAAGTTAGGATTTTATCTCAGTTAAATTTAAGTTTTACTTAAGTTGAATTGAAGACCAAAACTTCAGTTTAACTGAGACAAAATCCTAATTTTACCACTCCTAAATTCCCTTTGTGAATACCGAAAGTCGTAAAGTTAGGACTTTGGCTCAGATTACTTTTGTGAATCGGGCCCGGTGTTTCTTGAGAAAGCTAGCACTTTGGCATGTTCACAGTAAACAGATAGACTGTTGGATCTAGAAAACCTTTGTCAAATCTCCGCAATGATAAGGGGCTGATAAAGGGCGATGGCATGCTTGGAGGGAGCAAGCGGAGAAAAGGTGTTTTAAAAAGTAAAAAGAGACAAAGTAGTTACTATGCCAGTTGAATATCTCAGTATGGCCTCCTTCTCCTCGCAGCACCGCCCATGTGCAAAAGGGACTACATAAGCGAAAGTGCATAAACAGCAAGAGCAGCAGAGACAGAGTCAAAAGATCATTTGTCAAATTGCCGACCTGATAAAAAGGGCGCTGGCGGGGAAAAGGGGGAAAAGGGGGAAAAGGTGATTTAAAAATGAGAAAGAAAAATAAACCACCCCAAACCAGTATGTTTTAGGAGGAGCAAGGAGGGGTAGGGGGCACAGTTAACATGATGAAATAATAAGACTATTCTTTCACAAACAAGAATCATGATAGAGATTCCTCCTGTCCCAACAACGTTGACAGAATGAGTCCAAGGACCTCTTTGGCCGCACAGTTGACACAGTTCAGGTTTTCTCTTTGCAATAATCCGTCATCAGCTTGTGGGTAGAAGAAATATAATGAGGCTCATGAATTTGGGGTCGAAGCTGAGCTCTAAGTTCCTTGACAAATTTCTCACACCTCGATAAGACTCTTGCACCTGATTGAGTAAAACATAACGATGATGCCTCCAGACAGTTACGAACCGCCTGAGTCGGATAGACTGGCTTCAGCAGGGACCTCCCAGAGGCATCACAGCAACACAGAAGATGCAGCCGGATTCAAGCCTAAAGTTGCATACCCGACACACCCCTCTCTCACCCTGTTGGTCCCATGCCTGATTGAGGTCCACCAGAGTCTGAGAGGATACCTCTGTCCGTCTGTATGTTAATGGCTTCTGATAAGTCTGATTGTGGCTTCCCTACCATGCATGAGTTGTTCAAGTTAAGCAAGACGACAGAGGTCTTTAGGGAGGATATATCCTGGTAGTTTGAGATTAATTTCAGGTGCCTGTTGATGATCTTTTTTCCAGGCAATGTAGGAGACGTCACCTGAGTTTAACGCTGACTCTTCAGTTTAGAAGGGGGTGATGGCTTTTTGAGTTTGCTGGTGCCAGGGATTGCCCGGAGTCTCGAATGTACCTTTCAGGCAGGCTTTGAGTGAGCTGGCTGGCGCTTTCAGGACCTGAATGTAATATTTCAATATATCTGACTCACAGGGTAAAGTTTGTCTCCAATCGGAGTCGTGTCCTGCAGATGTAACGTGGTAGTTGAAATATTTTCTTGTAGTCTGTACATTGTACTTGGTCTAGGCTAGAAGCGCAGGCCCCAGGAAAGGCCTGATTACCATATTGCGGCCCAGGGAGGAGAGTTGCCTTCATAAACCTAATTATTTGGGATGAAGAGGCACTTTTTAATTTCGTGTTCAGTTGGTTTAGGCTGAATGTAATAGCTGCACCTTTCTTTTTCAGTGAGTCTATGTGGGTATTAGGTTTGGAGGTCTCTGAAAACCAAACACCCAAGTAGTTGTACTTTCTAGCTGAATTAATGTTTTTTCTGCCCATATGCCATTTGAGGTGTTTCTTTTTCTATAACGGCTGAAGATTATGTCCTGATGTATCACAAGATGGTTTTTACCGTTGTATATGTGGAGGCTGCTCTAGGATCGCTGTATACCGACATTAGTATGGTCCATTACCACTATATCGTCTGTGTATTGAAGAATATGTAATTTGGACAAATCCAGTTTTGGGGAACCAGGCAGTCACCCTCCAAGGCTTTGCCCAAAATCTGCATTGTATAAGTGAGAGAGGAGGGGAGCGAAGACAAAGCCCTGCTTCAGGCCATGGGGCGTGGCAATTTTAGAGGTGACTGTATGAGAGTCCATTCTCACTCGCACCCACGTGCCAGTATACAGTGCAATTATTGACCCAAGTAATTTCGAGGGGCGCCCCATGAGTTCTATTTTCTACATAGCGTGGGTCGATCTGCCATGTCAAATGAGGCATTGTAGTTAATAAAACAGCAGAAGAGTGGTGGCTGATCTTTTCCCCTTGTTAACGCAGCAGCCTGCAACCCTGTCTGGAAGAAAGGCCAAGCATAATTTTCAATGACCCAGGCCTCTAGCTGTTTGAGCAATGTTCTATCGAAAGCTTTTCCCTATAGGTCTAAAAGCTCTACGAGGCAGTAATTTGAAGGATTTGTTGGGTCCCCTTTCCTAAGTATTGGGCACAGAATGGACCACCTCCAGGCATCTGTGACTGGAGCTGTCAGAAAGGTGTGGTTGAAAAGGGGGATTGAGAATGTCGACCATTCCTACAAGGCACATTTAAATGTACTTGTCAGGAGACCATTAGGGCCAGGAGTCCCATCATTTTTAATTTCCCTAATAAGTTTACAGAGCAGGGCCAGAGAGGTCAGTTCCTGGGTGTTATCTATAGCTGGTTCTACAATCTCCCACTTGTCAGGATTATTGGGTGAAAAGGACTGATCGGTATATAGCTCTTCTACGTGTCTCATCCAAGCTCCCTCTGAGAATCCATGTTCTGCTTTCATTGTAGTCTCCTTACAAGTCTTGCTGTTTCAACCCCTGTTAACTACTGTGATGCATTTGGCTGCAATGGTGCTGTTAATTCTAGGGTGAGTGTCAAAGGACTGTGGTCACTGTGTGGCCTGTTAGTAATCTCAAAATTAACGAGGAATCTTGCTAAAGACTCTGACATGAAGACATAATTGATAGTTGAGTTTCCCATAAACGTTGGAGAAAAATGACGGTGAAGGACTTGAGCCTCATATAATTGTTGGGTTGAGGTTAGTTTATAAATTGCCAGGAGGTCTTTCATTTTTTCCTGATATTTGCAGTTTAGAACACTGTCGCTTGAGGTCACCAGACCCCTAATTTCAAAATTTCCCACTAGCAGGATTTCATCCGTAGCAAACTCAATGGGGAGCTCCTACAAGCTATTACAGAGCTCTTCGAGTGCCGGACACTCCAAAGAGTTTTGCACATTATGGTAACAATTTATGAGCAGCAAAGGTGTTTTTTTTAATGAAGAGTTGTTGTACCTGTAATTATTACTGCTTGCAAGGCTGGAGAATTGAGTTTGAGTGGGACGGCCTCAATCTTACACGTGTGTTTGATGAATATAGACACTCCCCCCAATGGGTGCCCGAAGAGATTGGAGAGCCTTGCTGGCTTGAAGATTTTATAGAATCCATGTATAACTGAAGGAGATAGTGCCCATGTCTCTTGCAGGCAGTGAATATAACTTTTGTCCAGAAAGGCAAGCACAGCATTGCTTGCCCTGGTTGTCTTGAGTCCTGCCACTTTCCAAGATGTTATTGTAAGATTGAGCACTATCTTTAACTTTCTAGATTGGTGCTGGTCAAAAGCGAGATAGCTAGAGATGCTGCTCTTGGCTACCTCTGTGTTGGTAGGCAGGTAGGAGTTCGAAGCTTTTGGCTCTCTTGGGAGCCAGTCATTAGTAGGGCCCCACGCACGCTTCAAAATGCTCCTTTTCTTCCTTAGTTGCTGTGGTTGTAGCAACACATGAGGATATTTTGGTGGTTACAGATTTATTAGCTCTCTTCCCCAATTTTCAAAAATTCTCAATTCACCCAAAACAATGTCTCTGTGGGCCTTCTTCTTCCATGCAGTTATGGTTGCTTCTGAGATTCCATTTTCTGTCATCGGGTAAACTTTGCCAATGTTAAATCATCAGAGGTCAGCTCTTTCAAAGAATGGATGTGTTGAATAGCTGTTAAAGGTTACCTCTATTAAGTGTGTCATGAGATCCCTTAGGTACATAATGTTGAATAAAGGCCAACTCAAGCAGTTCTAGGGTGCCGAAGTGAGCGGCACCACTCAATCTGGAAGGGAAGAGCTCCAGAGCTCTTAAAAGTTGAGGGGCTGAAAGCCTGGAATCTGCTGGGAGGTGGCTCATGTAGTTGGGGTCGGGTTTAATGATGGCATCATTCTGAACAAGGCTGTTAGACGGCTGATCATGATGATATCTGCTGTTGTTGGAAGGGGCAGCGCTATAATGGGGTTTGATGTTGGATGAGTGAGCACTTGACCCAGTTGCAAGCTGTCTGTTGAAACATACCGGGAGTCCACAAGACTAAGACCTTTAAACAAAGGACCATTTTGCATCTGCTGACAGTTAGTAAGGATCCTGAGGTGACTGAATTTGGGGTTTTATTTCTTTTATTTAAAAAATATATATTTTTGGGGTATTTAAAAGTATATAATTTAAAAATTGTCATGTTACCTTTTGTGTAAAATTGTGGGTTTTTGTTAGTTTGTTTTATGTTTTTTAGTCTTAGCGTGTATTAGCTTTAGCAACTTATTTTTATTTTTTAATGTTTTGGTAATTAAATAGTTTTGAATCAACAAAAAAGAGGGGGGGACCAGGAGCCTGTTCTGGTCCAATGTCATTGCTCCACAGAGTACCGTTAAATCATAAAGGACATTGTTCCGAGTTGGAGGTGGAAAAACTCACCTGCTCAACGTGGGGACAGAAAGATTAAGAGTAGAATAGGAAGCAAGAGAAGAATGAAAAGGAGAGAGGCAGAGGTTAATCCCCGGTATCAAGGATCCAGTCCCGAAGGGGAGGTCCAAATCTTGCCTCTTAGTTGCCCTCCCACACCCCAAAGGATGTCATGCTTCATCATCGGGCTTTTGCTCCTCGTCGGGCCGGCGCTGCAATGCCCGAAGGTCCCCTAAAGGGTCACTTTCGCGAAGATCTTTTAAAGAGAAAAGCCGTTAGGTGTGTGTGGGTGTGTGGGGTGGATCCAGATAAAAAGGTGGTGGAGTGAGTGCAAAGGTGTGTGAATAAAATTACCTAGGGGTGTCCAACAGAGGTAGTTTAATAATGTGGGACCCCTGGTAGATAAAAAAACCAGAAGGTTAGTGAGTTACTGTAGGGCTCAATGTGCCTGTGTAACTAAAAAAAGGCCGACATGTTTCACGCCTGGTTAGTCTGTGAGATCAATGGCGTTTCTTCAGGACCTAGCTGATGTGATGGTTGTGCACGATATAAGTGGGGTTGCGAGATAGAGTTGGTAACCCACGTAAGTGTAGAGGGGCTTGGGTGTGACCGCAGGGTGAAATTACCTAATGTGCGGTGTGTATCTCAAGTTTGTAGATCGACCCACGGCTCAAAGATACCTAGCAGGGATGACAAAAGAGAAAAGGGGGGAAAAAACAAAAGACAGCAAGAGGAATGGTATTTATGTGTCTGACATCACATGGCAAAGGGCGTCCATAAACCTTGGTGCATTACATAAGGTAGCGTCCAGATCAACATGAAATGGCCAAGAAAAATAATGTTTGAACAGGATGACAACGTTACATATATATTGCTGCGGTACAACAAAGATACGGACGAGCACCGGGGGGGGGTGGTCCTACAGCGGTGCCCACGGACATGATGACATCCTTTCTGAATCAGTTGCATGATCAACGTCCGTGGTTCCCTGTCTAGCCCCCGATATTTGTTGCTATGAATGGCAGAGTGGCCAAGGTGAACAGCCCCGTGTTCTGTCTGGTGCGCGTCACCCCTCGGTGGAATCAAGAATATGGGCGGACTCCGTGGGTGCGGCACGCAACCAGAGCTAGAGACACATGGAATTGTTCATTAACTGAGACAGAGACTTTGATAGTAATTAGTTGCGACCCTGTGGTGGTCAAAAAGCGTTAACAACAGTGCGGCTGAGATGGAGTGGCGGCCACCGCCCTGCTTACCCTCATGTTTGTGGGAGAGAGCTCCCTAGGCTTGTCCGTTGGCTGCCCGCACCCTGTTTGCTAAAGAAGTAGAGAGACCACAGGGGACAGCGTTACAAAGATAACCCCTGTGCGTATTTTGGCAAGTCGATGCTGACTATTTCTGCGGGGGATACTGCATACAGGTCCCCACCCAAACGGGGGATAGTACTCACGGTTGACGGCTCATTAAGCACCTACCCTCTGCCAGCGGTTGCCTGCAAATAGTTTCTGTGTCTCTGTTTTCCCTCTAAGTAGCTCATTCCAAGGCGTCTTCTACTTCCGGTTTGGTGTACGTGTAGTGCTCAGTCATGGCCGCTGCGTTGCGCGCATGTGCAGGGAATGGTGTCTCCGTCGTATGCGCGCATGCCTCCGAGGTATAGCAATCTCACGCATGCATATGGGGTACCATGGTCCTTGGTATGCGGACAAATACCCCATCAGCGTGGGACGTTTATGTAGTGAGCCTGCGTGTAGAGTATACACTGCAGGAGCGGTGTTATGAAGTAGTGACCCCCATGTAAAAATACTGATAACCATGAGATCTAAAGTGGATATCTGAGATGGATCATCTGATAATGAAAACAAATGTCTTTTATTCCAGGCTCTCAGTGTTGTTCCTATGTGGCCAGGTTGCCTGAAATGTGCCCGCGGTGCGTGGGTTTCGTGGGGGGCAGAGAATTGATCCCGGCTGGTGATGTGCCCCTCAAGTGTGTGTCTCAGGGGGAACCGTTGTTAATGATTACCAGGTATAGTCAATTTCTGGTTAGAGGTCTGGCTAGCTACTATGCATCATGTGGGAGATGGTTACTTCTTGAGTGGGTGTAGGGTGGCCTAATTCTAGGTCAATGATTTATAGTGCGCTCAGTCTCACAGCTCTATCCAGGGTATCTCATCATTGAGTCCTCTTGTCTGGGTGTGTAGTCGGAACTCCCAGCGTTGTTCTTGCCGTAAGAGGGCTTGTGTGTTCCAGAAGGGTCTGGTTTCCAATATTGTCCATGCTAATTGTTCACAGTTATGGCCAACCTCTAAATAGTGGTTAGTCAGTTTGGTAGCTGTCCTGCCTTGTCGTGTGGTGCTTTTATGTTCGCTTATCCGTGTCTTGATAGGACGTGAGGTCATGCCGATGTATCTGAGGCCGCACGGACATGTAATAAGGTATATGCAGTTATTCGTGTTACAGTTGGAGTGCCCCCATTGTTCCCAGGTGACATCATCAAGGGTCAGTTTCTTTGTCTGGGTCGTGGTGGAGCAGGCATGACAATTGCCACACGGATAATGCCCTGTGACTGGTGGTAGATTACAAAGTGTGGTGTTCTGTGGGTTTGTTTTCTTGTTCACTGGGCGTGTATTTATCAGTGTGTCTCGTAGGTTGGGTGTCCTTTTAAACAAGAAACCATGGTTGTTCCAAGTCTGATATGTCTGTGGTGAGGATTTTCCAGTTACGTCTAATGATGTTTTTCAGTCTGTTGGATAGCGGTGTGAATGTGGTCACACACGTGATGGTTTTGCTGGGTTCTCTAGTTCTGGTTTCGAGAAGGGATTGTCTGTGGTTGTTCTTAGCTCGTTTCCTTGCCTTTTCTATGACCTTCTTGGGGTTGTGTCTGTCCAGGAGACTCTTCTCAAGGTGAGTAGTCTCGGTGTCAAAGTCTTGGATGGTCGTGCAGTTGCGTCGTATCCGCAAAAACTGTCCATAAGGGAGGTTTTCTCGTAAGGCTTTGGGATGGTGGATCTTGAAGTCTAAGAGGCTGTTGCAGTCTGTGGATTTCCTGTGTAATGTCGTGCTGAGTACACCCTCTTCCAGGATGATCCTCAGGTCCAGAAATGGGATGGTTGATTCACTCACTGCCCCTGTAAACCGGAGGTGTGGATTGAGTTTGTTGATCCACTCCAGGAAGCCATCACTGGTGGTTCTTGGTCCTTTCCAAAGAATGAGGACGTCATCTATGTACCTCTTCCATGTAATCAGGTTCTCTTTGTACGGGTTTTCATCAGAGAAGATGTTTCTGCTCTCAAAAGATGCCATATACAGTCCTGCCAGACTTGGCGCAAAGGTGCTGCCCATGCTAGTACCTTGTATCTGGTGGAAGATGGGTGTTTTGTACATGAAGAAATTCAGTTTCAGGGCTATGGTGATCAGGTCAACGATGAAGTCCACTGGAGTATTAGATTGGAGGTCTGCTTCTTGTAATAAGTCTCCCACGACCTCGATGGTGGCGTCCTGGGGAATGTTCGTGTAGAGGGCTTCTACATCTAGGGTTAGAAGTACGTCGATGGGTTCGGTGTTTTCCTCATTGATCACCTCTATTAAGTTTAACACGTCTCGTGTATCCTTGAGGTATTTGGTGGTGGTCTGGACCAAAGGACGAAGGAAGTGGTCACTGAATTGACTCAGGGGTTCCAGGAGAGAGTTGATTCCGGATACTATTGGTCGTCCTGGCAGTGGAGTCACTCCTTTGTGTATCTTTTGGAGGACATAGAAGTACGGTATCTTAGGATCATCATTAATTAGGAACGCCGCCTCCTGAGGGGAGATCCAGCCCTCTGTATTCACCTCATTCACCAAAATGCGGATTCGTTTGGACAGTGCCTCCGTAGGGTCTTCATTCAGTTTTCGAGCGTATCTGGTGTTGTTGAGCTGTTTGTCGCATTCAACCTCGTAGTCGTCGATGTCCAAGAGTACTGTGGCACCCCCTTTGTCCACCGGTTTGATAATGATGGTTTCGTCCTCTCTGAGTGAATCCAACGCCTTGCGTAGTCTGTTTGGGAGGTTGTTAATGGTGGTACCCTGTACCAGGCGGTTGGTCTCGTTGAGTACTGCCTTTTCGAAGGTTAGGATCTTGCTGGGGACCATTGCGGTGGTGGGGGTGAACTTGGACGGGGGTCTGAGTCCTTAGTCTTGTCTTTCCGGAATGGGTTTCCCTAGGAAGAAAGCTTGAAGTCGTATTTTTCTGAATAATTGGTGTAGTTCCAAGTTCATTCTGAATTTGTCCTCCTTGGGGGTGGGAACAAAGCCAAGTCCCAGTTCCAGGGCTGAGGTCTCTTCCTCGCTCAGTACTTTTTTAGAAAGGTTGACAACTAGGGTCTTGGGTGTGTCATGCTCCTGGTTTGTCATTTTTGTTGTTGTCCGGCGTCTTGCCATTGCACTTGCTTCTGACCTCTTTGTTTCCCTCTGCCTCGCCCCCTGCCTCTGTACTGAAAAGGAGGTGGCGGGTTTGGGAAGAAGGGTTGTGGATAGCCAGGTGGTGGGTATCCTGGTTGTGGTCCTGTGAATGCTGAGTACCACATGGGGCCTTGGGGCGGGTGCGGTGGCTCGTGGAATCCATACATTTGGGGCAGTATTGGGGGTGGTGGGGGGAGTAGGCCAGATTTATTCTGTGGTCTCCCCCAGCTCCTGTCACTTGAGTTGCTGCAGGCCGATTGCCCTGAGTTGTTAGATGTCGTGGAGCCATCGTCAGAGAGTACATCGTTGTTTGTAGTCTGGTAATCATCCTTGATGTAAGGGTAAACTTTTTCTCTGTCAAATTTTTTAACATCCTTCTGCAGTTTGGTAATCTTCTGTTGAAGTAGGTGTTCGCGATGTTCGTTCATCTCGTTGTTAATCTCAGCTATTCGGGATTTGAATGATGATATATTGATACCCGTTTTCAGACCATCTTCGGAGATCTTGATTTTGATGATCAATGCTTCTGAGAGGCATTTGGCTGTACTGATAATTAAATTAAATAGTTTTGTCTTAGTTTTTTAAAGAATGAATAATAATTATAGATGCTTATATAGTTTGCATTATACACTATTGATTTTTTTTGTTGATTTTTTTATTTTATTTTTTTATTTTTTTATTTTTTTACACAATTTTATATAGCGCGAACTTGACCTGAAGCGGGTAGCAGAGCAATTTACATAGCACCAGTTGCATTACATGAGGACACATTAATTTTTGTTAGGCACACGGAGATTAAGTGATTTGCCCAGAATCGCAGGATGTTCAGTGTCATTGTCGAGACTCAAACCCAGTTCCCCAGATTCAAGGTCCACCGCCCTAGCCTATTTTAGAAATACGCATGCATTTAATACATGTATTTTAATTTATGATGTATACTTTTATTTTATTTTTAAAGTTATTTCAAAGTAACAATTTGAGATTAATATTTTGGTAAATGTATCGAAGTTTTTAAAATTATTGTACCTTATTTTATAGTCACAATAAGATTTAATACATTTAACTGCAAATCTTTGCCTAAGCAAGACTGATATTTCGGTCCACAATATTTTTGTAGTCAATGTGTTTGTACCGTATATTACTAGTGTGCATTAATTTTTAAGGTCTAAATTCTATTATACAATCTCTGGATATGTTATGATTAAAATGTGACACACATCGGAAGAAGCAGCCTCACTTTAAAATCTCGCATCTCCCCAAACTGTGTACAATTACGTCTTGATTGCTCCATGAGTTACCATTCATGTAAGAGAGTTTACTCATTGGCAAACTTGCTTTAGATGTTAGGTTTAATTGTATTACCCATCATACTGTAACATTATTGGCTTTGTCTTGCTTGTACTTCTTCATCTTGTTCTTTTCTAACTTTATTTATTCCCTTACTTTTTATAGGTTATAATTCAGGATGTACTTTGTACATACTGTTTTATAATCAGGTTTAGTAGTGAGATGAAAGCATGGTATCTGACTTTCATGTTCTTGGTGATATTTTACTTCAGTATTAGTATTTTCAGGGCAGTTATATCTTTTCACAAGCACATGCCCTTTTGATAGGTATTTTTCGATACATGCACTGTTATGTAACACCTTCATAACTGTATTTATTTAGGTTATTTTATGTTTGCTATAAAACTGCTTCAAGTACAAAAATATAAAATCCCATTAACAATCACAAATTAAGCCTATCCTAGAGCCTTCACTATTGTAGGTTGTTTCTCTTTATATGTAGTTCCTCCATGGTGTGCAGTGCATAAAAATACCTGCAAAAAAGCACTGATATTTAATTTAATTACTGATAAGTATTCTTTTGGTAGGTCACAAACAGCAGATTTTAATAAAAAATCAGAACAGAATTGGGCAAAGGTGGTA